>NC_065443.1:111333666-112583666 GCF_917563875.1 Diabrotica virgifera virgifera | reverse complement strand
GTAGAAATAATATTTAAAAATTTCTATTAATGTTTACTTAAAGAAATACACAATAATATGCTTCATTTAATTTGTATAAATGGATTATTAAGCGTTTTTATGAAGCACATTAATACACTGTAACTATAATCGAACGAAGGTGATATTTTGGCAGAAATTGGTAACATTTATTTGACAGTTGCAGTGATGACACTTCATATTTGTTTATATTCTTTACTATAAGTATTTGTTTCATTATATTTGCTGTTTTTATTATGTTCTTTAACGTAAGATTATAACTTAATTCTTGTTTTCTATTTCTAAAGTTTTTATTTATTTACATTGAATATTAATTTGTTTTGCTGTATAATCCACTTCCGCAAAAATTGTGTGATGTATTTGATTTAAAATGAATTCAAGAATTTTTTGTAATTGGGCAACAATGTCAACTTAGATCTCTAACTTAAATAATGACGTGCAACAGTAAGTAAATTCGACAGACTGTATGTTCCTGAGTGAACCTTTGCCACAGTGCGTTATGGCATAGTCAACGCAGCCAACCGTTGGTGTAATATTTGTATAGGTCTATTGGCGCTGTTAAGTCACATCGACGACCTCTCTTGGATACCAGCGGAACTAAAATTGAAGATTTTTTTCTTTTTATTGTCCTGCTATAATGGGGGTTTTTAATATCAAATCGTTAAAATCGTTATCAATATTTTCGAAAATCAATATAATTAATAAATTTTAATACAAAAGATTTAATTAAAAGCTTACAAACCTTTTATCAAAAGTGTTCTTATTTGGATGTTGTGTTGCAGAATATTTGGTGTAAATTTAGGACGAACACATTCTTTTTGATTCTACTGATGCTGGTAGATTAATCGATGGGACTACTGAATTTTTCACTTTATTGATTTTTGAAAATACTGACAATGATTTGACATTAAAAACCCCCATTATATAATAAAAAGAAAAAGGCCTCAATTTTAGTTCCGCTAAAATCCACGAGAGGTCGTCATTGTGACTTAACATCATAATAGCTCAATAGACAAGGAAAAAAACTTAGTTTTGTTCGGAAGAATATTCCCATGAGATTTTTTTGTGTAATTACTTTCATGAGATACCCCAGGTTTCATGAGATAAGGTTAAAGAGGTTGTCAAAAGTTGATCTTTTTGTTGGGAATAAGCCACAATTTTACTTTAAAATTAGGTTTATTTGATGTTTCCACCATAAACTAATATCTTAATATTAGGAGAAGATCTATTTAAGGACCATGTAAACATGGCAAACTCATGAGAGTTACAATTTGTGCCCTAATAATAATTTACATGAATGTTCTATCTCAGGTGGAACGATCGTTTGCAGATGTTTATACAGACAGGAGCTAGTTGATTCTCCTCTCTAGCTGCAACATATTCATACCACATGTAACAAACAGCTTTATGCTTCTTTTCATGAGCATTTTTCAGTGCGCTACAAATGATAGAAAGAAGGTAAGTTCGTGATAATATACATTTTAGTGACATGACATTTTAGTTAAATCTGACAGTTGTCAAATTTTATTTGCAATTTGGCATAAAAACAAATCAATTGCGTTTATTGCATTATTTATAAAATGATATTTTCTTTGATTTGTATAGTCTCTTAAATTGTTCAGATTATATTCGTAGATATATTATATAATTCGCAAATTATTTTATTTTCGATTATAGCGCCATCTATTGACAACTAGAATAAATGTTATAAATGTCACCGACGAAATGTAATCACCGACGTGCGTTTTTTCTGTCACATACAGTTTAATGCGTTACAAAGAAATCAAAAAACTGTGACGCACTGAAAGATCCTCATGAGAAAGAGCATACCTACACTATATCATGAACTGTCAAATTAAACATCCACATCTGTCGCTCATAAAGTGCAATCAATATAATACATATTTCATTTTAATTTCATTTATTAGAAGCACCATCTTCTTTGCTTCCTTCTCCAACCTGACGAAAGTCTCATTTCATCCTTAATCTGGCGTTTCCTATTAGATCGATATTCGATATCGTCTGCAAATGCCAACAGTAAGTTTGACCCTTGTTGATGAAATACTGTAGTTGGTTTTTCAATTCTTGCACTTCTGATTTCCAGAGCTAAGTTGAAGAGTTGTGGTGAAAATGCATCTCCCTGTTTTAGTACATTTTTAGTGCAGTCACTGAAGGTTTTCACCTCCGATTTGGTTGAACCTCCATCGATTTTCATGAAAATTGGTGAGCAGCTAGAGGATACCTCAAGGAACAAAGGTGACATGATGCCAACTTGCGCTTTTACCCTGGGGGTGGATGCCACCCCTTTTCTGGAGTGAAAATTATTTTATTAAAAATAATACCATAAATCGATAGAGGAACAAGTTCTAAGTAAAATTTTTTATATTAAGTTATTAACATAAATCAATAATTTTTGAGTTATTAAAGATCAAAGATTTTATTTTTTCGTAAAAAATGCATGTTTTAAAGCTGTTTTTCACGTATAACTCAAAAACTATTAGCTTTTACAAAAAAGTTATTCTTACCAAAATTGAAGACAATAAAAAATTGAATACACTGTTCACTCAAAGTACTAAACTAATGTTAATTCAAAGTAAGTTATGGGTAATTGAATGTATATTTTTTTCGATGAGTACTCAAATCTAAGGATTCAAGCTTAAATAACGGGAAAACGATGCATTTTATAAAATATACCTGCTAAACACTTATCAAAGTACTTCAGAATACCTAACAAATGAGCTCCAGAAGAAGCTAATAGCATCAAAATTAAGCAAGTTATGATGAAACTAAGAGAACTCTTACGATTTTTTTAGGAAAAAGTAAAAAATAAAACATACCCCATTTCCACAAAACTTAAAATTTATAGTAATCCTTACAAAAATTTCTTTGTATTAGCATAAGTAATGATTTTAACAATTTTCACCGGTTTAGAATGCATATTTTTGAAAAAAAGATATAATTTGAAAAAATCAGAAATTTTAAAATTATCGTCATTTACACTTTCTTCACTGATGATAACTATAAAAATAGGTACTCAATATACGTAAAAAATGGTAAATAACCAAATTTTAGTTTTTTCTATATAAAATAATATAAATTATTTTACCTTTTCTGTAGGGTGAAAAATAACCGAGATAGAAACGTTTAAAGCTTAAATTTTGCTGCGAGAACCATGTAACCGTGACCATTTAATATTTGATTTTTAAAAAAGTAAGGGGTTTAAAAGATTACGTTCAACGCGTTTTAATAGTCTTTGGAATTACCTTTCAAACCGTTTTAGGTGAACCTGATGTCTTAAAAATTAACGGAGTTATTAAAAAAAAATCGATAACATTTTTTGGAAAATTTTTTAAAAGATAAAGTTTGAAAAATTTTTGGAACATAAATTTTAATGCTATTAACTTGTTCGGTATCTCATTTGATAGATATTTCTAAGTACTTTCACAAATGTTTAATATGTTTATGTTATAAAATGCATCATTTTCCCGTAATTTAAGTTTAAATACTTAGATTTAAGTACTCGCCGAAAAAAATATGCATTAAATTAACTCTGTGGCTTGGTTCTAAAAGGGCCAATGTCAAATTTTTGTTTTTTTGTACAGCGTTCTTTTGAATTTAATATTGACCAAAAAAATGCAAAAAATTGACACTGGCCCTTTTAGCATTAAGTCACATTATGTGACTTGGTGTTAAAATGGCCAATTTCAATTTTTTGCATTTTTTTGGTCAATATTAAATTCAAAAGAACGCTGTACAAAAAAACAAAAATTTGACATTGGCCCTTTTAGAACCAAGCCACAGAACTATAACTCACTTTTAGTTAATATTAAAAGGTTTTTTAGTAAAGAGTTTATTTAATTTTTTATTAGCTTCAATTTTGGTAATAATAACTTTTTTGTAAAAACTTATAGTTTTTGAGTTATCTATGAAAAATCGGTTAAAAACATGCATTTTTCTTAAGAAAAATAAAAATTTTTTATCTTTAATAACTCAAAAAGTTTTGATTTATTTTAATAACTTTATATAACAAATTTTGCTTAGAATTTGTCCCCCTATCTAATTATGGGGTTATTTTTAATAAAATAATTTTCACTCCGAGAAGGGGTGGCATCCACCCCCAGGGTAAAAGCGCAAGTTGGCACCATGTCACCTTTGTTTCTTGAGATATCCTCTAACCACTCACCAATTTTCATGCAAATCGATGGAGGTTGAACGAAATTTGAAGTAATAGCTCACATCCACCTTGAGTGACTCCACTATTTTCATTTCAAATTTCACTGAGTATTGTTGTCCAACTCTCACCTTACATCGTAACCTTTCGACACACATTAGTATCAAATTGACTAGTTTTTTGGAAAGCCAAGTTTTTGCATCGCTGTCCACAGTCTAGCCCTGCAGACTCTATCAAATGTCTATTTAAAATTTATGAACATCTGATGAAGCTCACGATCAAACTCACATTTTTCCATTATCTGTGTTTGAATATCTGGTCAATAGTAGAGCTGCTTGGTCTAAATCCGCATTGATAATCCCCAACAATTTCTCCTGTGTATGTTTTGGTTCTTTCTAGCAGGATGTTTGCAAGGACTTTGTAAGCGGTATTTTGGAGCGGTATTCCCTGGTAGTTAATACATTACTTTTTGTTTCCTTTTTTGTGGATTGGTACAATAATCCCTTTTTTCTTGGATTCCCTACAAATGTCTTGAATTGTGGTTTAATATCATATACCTAAATACAATACTTAGCTTTTTGTTATGAAGTGATTATTAAAATTGAATGTAGATGTGTTTCAAGTATAGAATTACATATAAACTTAAAAATTCTTGTTTTCAGGATGTACATGCTGGCGTAATTCCCAGAGCAGCTTTTCACATTTTCCATGAACTTGACAAACTGTCAAAAGTTGATGTAAACGTTAAAGTTTCATACATTGAATTATATAATGAAGAGATTAGAGATTTATTAAGTGACAATGAGAATATTTTACAGTAAGTACGATTATGTGGGGTGATGAGTAGTATTTATTTAGATTTTAATAAACTATCCTAGGTATTTTATTTTCATCCAAGGTATTTTATTTCCATTACTTGTTCAATGATGATGCTATCAATTTCTATTTTCCATCTGATTCTTTCCTGATTACGTGATTACTATTCCTTTAGTTTTCTGAGATGAGATTGTCATATTAAATTATTTTGCTCTCATATTTTTTTTTGTTATGGCATGGACTTTATGTCAATCAGCCAGTCACAACATGACTACTATATCAAGAAGATTAAATATTTAAAGACCGTAAGTCCATAAAATATCAATAACGAAGAAAAATTAGTTCAGTAGCTGTTGAGAGGTAATTTATGTACTGAAATAAAGAGATGGTACTAAGGTAAGGTAATTATTGCCTCCTATTATTAAATATATGCTCTCATATTAAATCTATGGATTAATCTTTGCAGATTATCTTCATCTTGGGCTATCAATATTGCATCACCTTCCCAGCATATTTTTACTTCTTTGTTTCCCATTCTGTATCATCTTCCTTTGTTGACACTTTTGATCATTTCATCCATGATTAAATTGAAGAGCATAGGGCTCAATGAGTCTTATTCCGCTGCCTGTGTCTATAGGTTCTGTAAGTTGTCCATCAATTTTCACTTCCATTTTATTGTTTTGGTTGGTAGTTGTTTTCAATAGTTTTTATGATTTTTAGGGAAACTTCTTGTAAAGAAGATAGATCACATCTTTGAGTCTTACTCTGTCAAATGCTTTCTTCAATTCAATCTGACACAGAAATGCTGGTCTATTATACTCTAGCGATTTCTCAGTAATTTGTTTTATGATGAATATTGCACCTATACACGATCTTTCAGTACAAAAACCCTGTTGTTAATCTGCTAAACGTATCCTTTGATTCATTAGGTCTTGCAAAATTTTAGTTGCAGTTTTAAAGTAGTATTCAGTAGTATTAAATTTAACAAGTTTATAACTCTGTAGTTTTCTGGTTGTTTTTTATCTCCTTTTTTGAATAGTACTGTTACAAACTGTACTGTTTTGAACAGTACTGTTTATTTAGATTTAGTTTTTTCTAATATTAGAGAGTTAAGTATCTTAAGAGCAAGCGATCCCCTTTTGGGTCCTTCCATCCACCATGTGGGTTATGAATGTTGCTTAATGATAGATGTGAAAGAAACAAATAGAAATAAGTTGATTTATGATGAGTTGTTTTATGATTTTCGGAATGGTGATTACATAGGGCTTAACAACTTCCTTGCGTCCATAGACTGGCAGGTATGTATAGTTGATGATATTGATATTGCTACAAAATTATTTTATGAAGTTCTTTCAATAGGTATTTCTTAGTTTATGCCATTAAAGAAATATAGAACTTCAACTTTTCCCAAGTGGTTCTCTGCTGATCTTAAAAGACTGACGCTGGAGAAAAAACATGCTCACTATATTTATGTTAATAATCGTTCTGATGCTGACTATATTAGATTTTCCCACCTAAGAGTTGAATGTAAACAACTGTCTGAAATTTGTTTCAACAACTATATCAAAGGGATAGATGCTGGCATAAAAAATGATCCAAAATCATTTTGGAAGTATATAAATGATAAGTGATCTAGTCACAGCTTACCTAACTCATTATTTTATCAAGTCCAATCAGCAACAAATGGTCAAGAAATAGCTAATTTATTTATGAACTTCTTCCAAACTGTGTATTCACCTAATAGCAATAACCTTTACGTACCTATCCATCCATTAAACAGCAACGTTAGTACTAATATTTATTTGTCCGTCGAAGATTACCACGACCGATATTTTTAATGGCATATGTGAACTGCCCAATAAGCTTACTGCTGGCCCAGATGGAGTGCCTAATTATTTATTAAAAAAGTGTGTCTGTACCCTTGTAATGCCGCTTGTTATGTTGTTTAACAGATCTCTGGAAACCTCTATGTTTCCTTCTTCATGGAAAGAAAGTTATATTGTTCCTATATTTAAAAATGGTCAGAAAGACAACATTGAAAATTATCGTAGTATATGTATACAATCTGCAATCCCTAAGCTCTTCGACTGTCTTATAGCAAAGCAACTTTCTTGGTTCTGTAAAGGCTTAATATCTTAATCTCAACATGGATTTTATAGCAAAAGATCCACTGCAATTAACTTGGTTTGTTATCAGTCTGATATATTATCTCAAATGGAAAACCGTAAACAAGTAGATTCTATATACACAGATTTTTCCAAGGCATTTGATCGTGTTGATCATCAAATACTATTGGACAAATTAATTAATGTAGGCTTTCATGACACGTTTGTTGAATGGATTAAAAACTCTACATATGGTAGAAGCCAAAGAGTCAAGATAGGTTGTCATCTGTTTGACAGTATTTCAGTAACATCTGGAGTTCCTCAAGGTGGCCACACTTCTCCACTTCTTTTTAATATCTTTGTTAACGACATCACTTCCTGTTTCCTAAATAGCAAATGTCTAATGTTGGCAGATGATTTGAAATTCTGGAGAGTTATTGATAGCCTAAAAGACCAAGCTCTGTTGCAAGATGACTTGAGAGATTACATAATTGGTGCAATCAGAACAAACTTCACTTGAATATAAAAAAAATGTTGTTTTATAAGTTTTTCTCGTAAAGTCAATAGAATCGAAACAAGTTATACTATTAACAATATGCCATTGAATTATGGTTCTTCTATTCGGGATTTGGGTGTTATTTTCGATGAGAAACTTACTTTCTGTGACCACATAAACACTATTTCAATAAAGGCATCAAAACTTCTTGGTTTTGTTACTAGGAATTGCAAGTACCTCTCCATTAATTCAACAAGGTTAGTGTATTGTTGTTTAGTTAGATCTATTTTAGAATACTGCTCAGTTGTTTGGTCACCCTATTTTCAGAATAATATTGATACATTGGAAAGAGTCCAGCATAGATTTTTGAGATATTGCGCTTACCATGTTCACACTGCCATTAGAAATCATGATTATTCCTATATTGAACAACAATTATCTTTACCCCCACTTAAGAACCGTCGTGATATATCAGGTGCTATATTTATATATAAGATCATACATGGATTTATTGATTGTCCAAACCTGTTAAATCACATTAAATTCAATGTTCCAAACCAAGCTCTACGTTACCACCAGGTTTTCAACATTCCTTTCCACAGAATAACATATGGCATTCATAACCCATTGGATAGATAGATACATAGATTTAACTTTTATCTCGGTTCAAAAGATCTCTTGCTTTGTGATATATATGTATGGTATTGTTGAATTTTGTTCTAATTATATTTTGTATATTTTTAGTATGTAGTGAACTTTAAATGTAACTTTTGTTATTGTTTTAACACTATAGGTAATTTATGTTTTGAAAACTGATATTGTTTGTAATTTAACTGTCAATTGGGTATCCCGTGTTTTAAATAAATAAATAAATAAAAACTGACTTTACGCGGTTGACTTTACTATTTTATTATTTATGTTTTTAGGCACTAATGTTTAGTTTTAGTTAACTTTATTTATTTTTAATAAGTTATTTCTAAACAAATGAAGAACACTGAATTTATATCCTTTATTTTACAAACTACGATATCTAATTTATTTATTACACCAAATCTAATATTCTATTTACATAATTACAAGTTCAAAAATATTCCGCCCGACACATCAAGTACACCGACGTATTCAAATTCACAACTAACTGCTAATTTCCAAATCCCTCTTATTTATACAATGCTTAATCATCTCGAATACAAAAGAATGATCCAGAATAAACGAGTATTTACATAATAACTTAAAACACGTAAAATCGAATTTTCTAGTACACTAACAAAAGAACAATTATTAGGAAAAGGTATGTAAACAAACTCGGTCGAGATCTTTCTTTAAATTAGGGTCCCCCATTAATCAGTCAACCACAGTTGCGTAAATCATTGTATAAAAAAAGGTTCCCGGTAAACACCTTCGGCGTCTGTTAGTCCGGGAGCTGAAAACATTCGGGTGTCACAGTACCTTCTTAATTCATATTGTTAATTGTTCTATAATGGCGGCTAATCTGGAAAGATCAACGTAAGTGGCGCTTGTGTAGTTGGAGGTCACGTCAACTTACGTCAACTATTCAAATCAATCTATTTCTAAGTAAATATTGCCTATTTGTTTCGCTGTGTGAATTTAATTTGAGAAAATAAAATGTCTCAATGTTGTGCTGTGCCTTTGTGCTTATCGAGAACATCAGGATACAGGTTTCCCAAAGATATTCTGATGAGAAAAAAAGTAGATTGTAGCAATAAGAAATGATAAATATCTGCCGACAATAAATGCACGTATGTGTAATAAACATTTTGTTGAAACATTTGCACTTGGATTCGACTGTCAAAAAATCATATACTTCACTATAAAACTCGGATCAACATAAATATTTTTATTTTGGTCTGAGCTACAGAAATAAAATATTAAGACGATGATTAATATTTACCCTTTGATAAGGGCTTCCTTTTTTTCAGTAACTCTCGCATTCCAGCATATCGAAAGAAAATGAAAGAACTGAAACTTATTAATGAAAAGGCACTTCAAGATATTAATCAATTATCAATTACAATCAAGATAAAGAATACAAAAATTAGAAAGAGAGGGAAGAAGGAAAAATATTGTGATTCAAGGACTGCAGATTGACACCGATCAACCACTCTTGCTAGGGAATGAGGTAGAAAAATTCATAGAAAAGGAAATGCGAGTAAAAGTAAACGTTAATGAAGAAAGAAAGCTGGGAGACAAAATATATTTGGTAGAGATGGATAGCAAGACAGAAAAGACCAAAGTAATGCAAAATAAGATGAAACTCAAACAACTGAGAAAGAATATACATAAATGATGATCTGACGAAGGACGGAAAGGGAAATAATGGCCAAAATTAGAAGGATTGCTAAGGTAGAGAAAATCAAAGGAAATAGCACAAAAAGTGGGTACCAAAGACTGACAATAAACAGTGAATTATGGAAATGGAAGAAAGAAAAGGAGCAGCTGGAAAGAATAGAGGAAGACATTGCAAAAAACTAGAATTGAATGCAGTATTAGGAGACCCAACAAAGATGACCCTGCAAAGAAAACGGAAACGAGAATCGAAAAATAATAAAAGAGATAAGGGCAATAAAGAAGAACTAGTTAAAATAGCGACGTGGAATAAAAGAGGATCATCCAAGAAAGGAAAACTGAAGCATCTAGTAAACGAAGCCAAAAAATATAAATTTGATCTTGTGGCAACAAGAGACTAAGCAACTGGGACAGGGCAGTTAGGAAATAGATGGCTATATAAACAGTGGAGGCTGCTAAAGGGCTTCTCTTTTTTCCAGTAACTCTCGCATTCCTTCTCCTCAATTCGTTTTTCAACGTACAAACAGTCCAAGATTCCTATTTTTCTGCCATAATTTATTATATCGTAAACAAAAACACCATATACAAACTTAACGAATTGTCAAAACGTTGACCCCCAACTACACTAGCGCCGCCAAGCGGGAGCAACGGCGTACATAGCTGCCATTGCTTCTCCACAATATTTCAGTAATTTGTTTGATATTCCGTATGGCTAAACTTGTAGATTTTTATTAGAAAAACTTAATTGTTACTCAGTAAAAAACAACTATGTGACATAACCATTTGATCATATTTATTTTTAGGATGTACAGTGACAACAAGGGTTCAGTAACAATTAGTGGCATGACAGAAATTTCTGTTCGCAATGGCGAAGATATTTGTAAATATTTGCAACGAGGTATTGTTAAAAGACAAATAGCACCAACGCTCATGAATCATCAGAGTTCGAGATCTCATACAGTCTTCACAATTTCGATAAATACCAGAGAAACCACTGTATGTGGCGATGACATTTTAAAAGCCGGAAAAATAAATCTAGTTGATCTAGCTGGTAGTGAAAATATAGCAAAATCCGGATGTAAGGAAATTAGAGCTGTGGAACTTGCAAATATAAACAAGTGAGTATTTTGTTTACATACATAAAAACATAAAAAAGTAGTTAATATGTCATAGTTTTTTGAAGTTATACTTCTTTAGGCGCGATTGAGATTGAGGGTGAATTTATTGTTGATCTGCGCGCATGCGCACACCAACAGTATGGTATTGTATTAGTCGTTATACGGGCTCTGATTGGATGTTGAAATTATCTGTCAATAATAAATAATTGTTCAATATGGAGGTAAACAAATGTTGTATAATATATTAGTTTCATTGTTGTGAGGACAGAAACAAAAAAGTTTTATAACTGTAGTGACTTTTAAATAGTTTTTAAAAGCAACAGGTACGTAATAATTGTTAAATGTATCAGTATCCTAATAAAAAATTCCATAGGTAGGTACCTACCTATTTGAACCTACAAAAATACATAGTATGATTTTAGTATGTAATACTTTTATTTACATAATTTAATTACCATCAAAAATTCTATCAATATTCACCTAATATATTGTTTTCTTACTCTATGTTTTGTTGTATTTTTTCAATTCTAAATCATTTCAATTCAAAATCAAAATAATTTGATTTAATTCAAAATGTCAAAAGTTTAATCCGTTTAGTTAGTCGATCTTCGCAAATAATGACGCATAGTCTCCGTGGCGAAGCGTTCAAGGCGAATGAACCCCAATACCAACCGCGCTGATAAGCTGGTTCAAATCCCAATAGAAACTTTTATTTTTTTTATTTTTTTTTATACATTTTATGATTGTAAGTATATTATATAATTTTATTTACAGAAAATACGTATTTAGTTAAAAAAATTTCCGACAATTAATGTTCAGAAACGCGTGACATTTTTAATGTGTTTGTGTGTGTTTTATTCTTGTATTATTTTAATTTTTCGCACTGTTTTAATAAAAATGTTTGAGAAGTAGTAAGTATAAATTAGTTTAATATTTAAATAAAATACAAATAAAAAGTATATTAATTTCGTTTAAATCATATAATAGAAGTATAACTTCTTACGTGCGTACAAAGTACACACACATTCTTTTTTTTCTATTAAAGTGATGCACATTAGGTCTGTTTCTTTGTTTTCTGATGTAGCACTAGTTGTACACTAAAAAGTGTAGAAGTGCTACACTATGCCAGACCTTTGCAAGGTAAAATGTAACACCAGTGTAAATACATTTACATCCGCTTATGAGAGGGTAACTACCTACACTCATTTTGCACAGTATCATCCAACCAAGTGTGACAACTGTTTAGCTGTCAGATATGTTTGTTTACAAAAAAATATCTTTTTCTTTGTAGTTTAATTTAGATTTAAAAAGCTTTTATGCCTGGTTGCACCAACAAATCTTAAGCAATAGCTTAGCCCAGCTCAGCTCATAGATAGGGCCTATTTAAGTCTCACTTACTGTGCACCATAATTTTTGATTCTTATTGATCCAATTCACTTAGCAATCCATTATGACAAGTTGAAAATTGATCTAAGACTCAATGGTGTAACGCGTATGTTTCGTAAGCTGAGCTTAACGCACATCTTAAGATTAAGATCTGTTGGTGCAACCAGGCATTAAGTACCTACAAATTTTATTTGAATTTAATTTTGTATTTTGTTGTTTCTTTTAAATTGAGTTAATAATTTTATTTATTTATTTAAAAAAAAATATAGGTACCTAGCTAATTATAATAAAGTTTATTTAAATTAAAGAAGGAAAATTGAAAGCAGAAGAAAACAAAAAAAAATTCTAAGGCTGGACAAGTAGTAAAATAACCTGACTTGTTATAACAGCAACTCAAAAGTTAACTACACTAGAAGGTTACTTTGCTTAATGACATAGCCATGATTTTCATTAGATACTAGCCCACACTCTACTACACTAGAAAATAAAGGAACAGACCTATTATGTTTTCACAATATCCCAATATTCGATAGTAAAGAATGTAAGACAATATTTTGTAGGTTACATTTAGCAAGATAATACTTCCTCTGTAGTTATCACAAATTGTTTGATCTCCTTTCTTGTGAATAGGGCTTTTCATCGATTGTCATTTGTTTCGAGCTTCTGTCACATGTTGTATAATCTGTGTATAATATTAATATACACGAATTATATGACATATTATGACAGAAGCTCGAAACAAATCACTGTGAATGAAAAGCCTTATAGGTACAATTATACCAACGTTCCAGTTTTCTGGCAGTTTCACCTGCTTCTAAATCAGTTGTACTAGCCTACTTATACAATAGGCAGATTTTTTGCGCCATGTCTTACCATAGAATGTTGTGCATACCATGGAATGCATATCGCACAAATAATTCAATACTAGAAAAACTTAACATACAAACTAAACTCACAACTATCAACCAAAATATACCGAGATATTTCGGACATTAACTAGAAGAAGGGAAGGTATGGAATGAATAATAGTTGAAGGCAACGTAGTGGGCAAAAAATCTAGAGGAATAAAGGAACGAGGAGAGCCAAATAAAGGCCATGACTGGTTACTCATTCTCCAAAGCAAAACAACACACTGGAGAGGGAAACTTGGACAGAAATAGTCAAACAAATTACATGACACTACTTCATCCTTACGGAGGAGAAAATATAGAGGAAGGAAGACGAGGAGGCACCAGTCTGGTTAACATGTTAAATACGTTGATCTTTTTTCATCGTGAAATTTCTTTTTTGTTCAAAAAACTTCAGTTCGAATAATAGTTTAGTTTCATTGTTTTTTCTACTGTTTCGTTGATTTCTATTTTATCGTTACCGCCATTCTATTAGTGATGTTGATTATAGTTACTTTCGAGTATTCGTTACAAATCGTTACTTTTGTATAAAGTAATCATTTAAAGTATTCGTTACTTTGATTACTTTTGTTACTTTTGTATTTGAGTACCGGTAATCATATCGAGAATCGCATTTCTCAGTATTTCGTATAAGTATATTTATATTTATTTATTAAGCGCAACAGGCCTTGTAGGCCTAGGGCTAAAATGTTTACATTTCTGATTACATAAATAATATAGTAAATAACTTAATATAACTTACATAACTTATAAATTTTATTTAAATACACTTCAGTCTTTTTATACACTCCTTCACAACCTCTCTCCATCTCCTTCTGTCCAATGCTAGTTCTTTCCACCTCTCAATGTTACTTTTCTTCAAGTCTTCATATACACTGTCCTTCCATCTTTTCCTTGGCCTGCCTTTCCTCCTCTTTTGTATTGGTCTTCGTGAAAGTACCATTTTTGGCATTCGTTTACTTCCCATTCTCTCTATGTGCCCCAAGTATCGTATTCTCTGTGCTTTGATCGTCGTCGTAATCGTTGGCTCTTGATATAGTTCTTCCAATTCTTTATTGGTTCTTCTTCTCCACTGACCTTCTATTTTCACACCTCCATATATTGCTCTTTGCATTTTTCTCTCCCATCTTTCTAACAGGTCTGTTTCTGACTTTTTGAGCACCCATGTTTCGCTTGCGTATGTTACTGTAGGTCTGATAACAGTCTTATAAATTCTTATTTTTGTTTTTCTTGATACGTATTTGGATTTCAATAATGTGCGTAATACTCCATATTTTTTATTTCCTTTAGCTATTCTTGCCTTTATCTCCCCTTCTTCATGACCGTTTTCATCTATTTTGGCTCCCAGGTAAATAATTTCTTTGGCTCTTTTAAACGAGTATGTTTTTTCTCCATCTATTTGTACTATGATGTTATTCTCTTTTTCTTATTGGATCTCTCCCATTATCATATATTTTGTCTTTTCTTCATTTATTTTAAGTCCGAATTTTTTGGCTTCTGTTATTATGTTTTTCATTAGCTTTTGTAGTTCTTTTTTGCTTGTTGCTAATAGCGTCAGATCATCTGCAAATGCTATGCATTGGTGGCCGTTTTTAAATATCGTTTCTTGCATGTTTATTCTGCTTTTCCTGATTATTCCTTCCAATGTTAGATTGAATGCCATTGTTGATAGTGGGTCTCCTTGTCGTAATCCTTCCTTGGTTTCAAACTTTTTGGATGTATACCCTTTCCAAGCTATTTCGTTTGTTGTGTTTTCCATCGTCATCTTTATCATCCTGACAATTTTACTTGGTATCCCCAATTCTTTCATCAGTTCGTACATCTGCTGTCTATTTACTGTGTCGTAAGCCTGCTTAAAGTCTATGAACAAAGCATATAGTACTGTTTTATGTTCGTAACAGGTAGTCTGTATTTCTTTTAAGGCAAATATTTGGTCAGTCGTTGATCTGTTGTTTCTAAAACCTGCCTGGTATTCCCCCAGTATTTTTTCCGAATAATGACTTAGCCTTTTTCTTATACTTTGTGCCAAGATTTTGTAAACTATTTCTAATAGTGCGATGCCTCTGTAGTTTTCGCATCGCATTCTATCACCTTTTTTATGTATAGGGCATATTCTTGCTATGGTCCACTCTTCTGGCATTTTTTCTACTTCCCATATTCTTTTTATCAGGTCATATATCTCTTTCTGTAGTCTTTTCCCTCCTAATTTTATCATTTCGGCCGATATTTCTGTTATTCCTGGGCTTTTGTTATTTTTCAAGCTCTTTATTTCGTTCTTTATTTCTTGTTCTGTGGGTATTTCTATTGCTATCTGATCATCTTCAATTTCATGGTTTGTTTCCTTTTGTACTTCGCTCTTATTTAGCAGTTCTGTGAAATAGTTTTCCCAGTTTTCCATTATTTTTTCAGGCTCATTTAGCAACATCCCTTTATCATCTCTCATATATGGGTTGTTTTTTTGATATCCTCTTTCCATTTTTTTTGCTTCCTGGTAGAATGATCTTATTTCTTTTTTTTGAAATTTTTCTTCTATTTCTTTCAGTTTGTTCTCGTTGTATTTTCTCTTTTTGCTTCTACATTTTCTTTTCATGATTTTTCTCAATTCTCTGTATTCTTCTCTAGTGCTTTCTTCGTCATTTGTGAGATTTTTGAGTCTTACTTTTCTTATTGCTTCTGCTACTTCTTGACATTCTTCATCATACCAATCTTTTGTTTTGTGTTTTCTTTTGGTTTTCGCTAGGATTGCTTTACTTGTGTCCAAGATTGCTTCTTTGATATTTTGCCATTGTTTGTCTGGGCTTGACGTTTCTTGTTCCCTGATTAGTCTGTTGGTTATTCCCTGTTCATACTTCTTCTGTGTGTTGTTATCTTTTAGTAGTCCTATGTTAAATTGTTTTCCAATTTTTTCTGTTGTTTTATTGTTTCGCTTTATGTTATGCTCGATTTTATATTCTGCTCTCACCAGGTAGTGGTCAGAGTTACAGTCCGCTCCTCTCATGCTCTTTACACTTATTACATTGTTTGCATGCTTCTTCTCTATTAAAATATGGTCTATCTGATTTACTGTCTTCTTATCAGGGGAAATCCACGTTCCTTTATATATATCTTTTCGGCGTAATTGTGTGCTTCGTATCACCATTTGCCTTTCTGTTGCAAAGCCTATTATTCTTTGGCCATTATCGTTCGACACCTCATGCTTACTATATTTCCCTATTATGTGTTCGTATATATTCTCTCTTCCTACTTTGGCGTTGCAGTCTCCCATTATTATTTTGATGTCAAACACTGGTAATTTATCATATTCTCTTTCCAATTGCTCGTAGAATTCATCTTTTTCTTCTTCTGTGGCATCTTCAATCGGTGCGTGTACATTTATTATACTTATGTTTCGTTTGTCCCCTTTTAATCTTATTGTGCATAGTCTATCTGATATTGGTTGGAATGCCATTACTCTTTCCTTCCATTTTCGCTGTATTATAAAACCTGTTCCTAACCTTCTGGTTTCTCCCCCGCTTTTAAAAAATACCACGTCTTCTATTTCTACTATTTCTGTTTCCAATTGTTTTGTCTCTTGTAAAGCTATTATTTCTACATTATATCTTTTAATTTCTCTAATTAATTCTTTGAGTTTTCCTGTTTCGTATGTGCCTCTTACATTCCATGTACCCAAGTTGACTTTAGTTTTCTTTTTGTTATCTTTACTTATTGCCTTGTCCATTGCCTGCGTCGTTTCCGTCTTATTTATCTCTGTTGCAAACTGTATCTTGTCATTTTTCGGCTTTTCTTTTTTATTGCTGTCTTGATTTGTTTTATTTCCATAGTTCGTAATCCTATTCTTTGCATTTTTCGTCGTCATTTGTTTCCTTTCATTGCTATTGCTTAGTTTTTTGCTTTGGTCTCTACCACCAACGTTTGGTTCATTCCATCCCAGCGCCATATTTCATGATCGGCATATATTTTCTTATACCCTACTTTCACTTTTCTCCCTTCCTTTCTTAGTTCTTGCGCTTTTTGTCTGACACGTTTCTGTACAATTCTGTCGTTCTTTGATAGGTCATCGTTGATATAAACTAGACCTTCTTCTCGATTTCTCAATTTGGTTTTGTTTCGCATGATTTTTCTTTTATCTTCTTCCTTTTCAAGCTCAACCAGACAAACTTTTTCTCCTAACTTCAGAGCCTTCTCTATTTGTACATCTACTTCTAATTCTGTCTGCATAAAATTTTTCATTGCATGTTTTAGGATATCTGGCCCATTTGTATCTATGTTCAATCCCTGTATAATTATATTTTTCCGCCTTTTTTGATTTTCTAAACTTTCAAGCCGTTCTTCTATTTGATAAACTGCCTGTTTTAGTTTCGTGTTTTCTTCTCTTAATGTTACATTCTCCTGGCGTAGCTCTCTTATTTCATCTCTATATTCTTTCTGCTCTCTACGCATCTCGCTAAGTTCTCTTGATTGTTCCTCGATTTTTAGACTTACTCCTGCCATCATTTCCATAATTTTTTGTATATTCTCCTCCATTTTCTCCTTTCTGTAGGAGGGAGATCTGCTTATTTTTCGACTTTTGTTAAAAGCCCGTTCCAATTCTTCCTCTTTTCTCTTCTTGTCGTTTTCGTCTGTCGTGGTACCGTCACTTTCTGTTCGAAATAATAGCTCTTCGTATTTTTTATCTTCTCTGCTCATTACAACTGGTTCGTTTTACTGCGATAAAGGTCTCGTTCGGACTATCTCCGCGGAAACTTAACCTTTCTCAGTGTAGCGTCTTACTTTTTTTCTTTTTTTTTTTTTGATAAAATTATATTGAGCAGTATATACTATTTCGCTCCTCCCTACTTACAGGACTTCCCTGTCGACTTGGCAACACCGCGTTCCAATCAAACAAGAATCCACTTCGAATATCGTAATATCGATGACGTTTTATTTGTTTATGTGTTACGCTTACCTTTAATTTTTGCCAATTTGGAGCACAATTTCAATATTTAGTTTATTATTTTTCGTTCAGCGCGAAGATTACTCACTTAACTTCACACTTTATGCGTTTGCTGTAATTGATTTACTCTGCATTTCGCGAAAAACGGGTTTAATGCAGGAGCAAAATACAATTAATATTCACACACTCCCGTATAAGTATAAGATCCGATAATATAACAACGACCTTCACCGATCTATTTAATGGATAGAAATTAAATGATATGTAATTGTTCTGTCATTGCTGCTCCACAATATCAGTAATCTCGAGTAATCTGTTTGCATCAATTAAGTGCCCAAAACAAACCCTCGAAACTCTAGATGACGTAACTTAGCAGTAACCCTGGGCACCCAGGTGCTTCGGAGGTCGGTTCTGATTGCAAATTCGTGTTCAGTGACCCCAAATACCCCGAAATAAGAAAATCTGGTTCTTAATATACTGATTTTAACATGTTTATGCAATTTTCGATGCGTTTTATACACTTTAAAATGTAATAATGCATTTCCACCTATTTTTTTATTGTAGACTTTTTTGCAGACGTCATCCTAATCCTAAATACAATGCAAAAAGTTGCAAGTCTCTATGTACCTATGCTTCTTTTCATGAGCATTTTTCAGTGCGTCACAAATGATAGAAAAAAAGGTAAGTCCGTGATAATATAGATTTTAGTGACATGACATTTTAGTTAAATCTGACAGTTGTCACATTTTATTTGCAATTTGGCATAAAATCAAATCAATTGTGTTTATTGCATTTATAAAATGGTATTTACTTTGATTTGTATAGTCTTATAAATTGTACAGATTATATTCGTAAATATATCAGTGGCTTGGTTCTAAAAGGGCCAATGTCAAAATTTCACTTTTTTGTACAGCTTTATTTACAATTTAATATTGACAAATCAAAACTCAAAAGATTGGCATTGACCATTTTAACACAAAGCCACATTATGTAACTTTGTGTTAAAATGGCCAATGTCAATTTTTTGCGTTTTGTTTTGTCAATATTAAGTTGTAAATAAAGCTGTACAAAAAAGTGAAATTTTGACATTGGCCCTTTTAGAACCAAGCCACAGATATTATATAATTAGTAAATAATGTTTTTTTTCGATTATAGCGCCATCTATTGACAACTAGAATAAATGTTATAAATGTCACCGACGAAATGTAATCACCGACGTGCGTTTTTTTCTGTCACATGCAATTTAATGCGTTAGAAAGAAATCGAAAAACTGTGACGCACTGAAAGATCCTCATGAGAAAAAGCATACTATATTTAAAAATAGATTTATTCCTGTGTTTTTAGTGTTAAATGCCCTGGTCTAATAAAAACAATGCCATACCTAGGGAGCGTTTAAGTATTACGTAACGCGATTTTTGAAAAGATTTTTGTCCCCCCTACGGAACGCACTGTAACGGGCGTTTAACTATGCGTAACGCAATTTTTGAAGATTTTTGACCCCCCGCAACCTGCGTTACGTAATACTTGAACGGCCCGTGTAAAATAAAGTTGATGATCATAGTATAGACATATGTATTATCATTTCTACATATTTTCCGGTCAATCTAAGCTATTTTTTTCTAGGCCTGATAAGAATAGTGTGTATTTATTATTAAAATCTAATATGTTGCCTTTTTATTTTCAAAAGAACTAACATCTGTGACATTCTGTGAATTATCTACCTCGGCAAATCGTATAGACATCTGTTTCTGGGTGTATGCTTTGTTAAATGAATACCTCCCCCTGTTTCAGCTACTTCTCAGTGCCCTGTAATCCTGTAAAACTCTTCATAGCCTTCGCCCTTCATAGCCTTCGCCCTTCATAGATAAAATTTTAGTTAACTGTACTGATACCGAACACTCGTGGAATATCGGTCCGACTCCGATATCAACCGAGTAGATACAATACTCAAAATCAAAATAGGTACTCGCTCTGATACGATTGGTACGAAGTAACGAAGCAATCAGAGTAATCAAAGTAACGATTTTTCTCTCTGTATAGTAATCGTTACTTTCGGTATTCGTAAGTAAGGAGTACTTTGTAACGAATAGTTACTTTTTCAACATCACTACATTCTATACATATTTAAAGTGCTTAACTTTGAACTAAACTTTAAACTGAATAAATTTTAACAAAGTACTTAACTCCAGGAAGGTACCACAAAATTTTTATTAAAATGTTAAATATTAAAAATATTGGACGCGTTTCGGCCAACATGAGCCATCATCAGCAAAATACAGGAGAAACCAAAGAACTGACCTAACAGGAAGAATCGATTAGGTTTGATTAACAAAATGCACGTACACTTTTTTTGTAATGATTTACATTATGTCATTGATAAATGGTGGTTTTTGGTGTGGAAGATATCAAGAAGCGTGTTCGTCGGGAGGAACCATCTTGATATTGTTGATATCTCGCTTCTTGATATCTTCCTTACCAAAAACCACCATTTATCAATAACATAATGTAAATCGTTACAAAAAACGTATTTTTTAAAATGTTTGTGTATGTGCAATTTGTTAATCGAACCTAATCAATTCTTCCTCCTTCCTGTTGGGTCAGTTCTTTGGTTTCTCCGGTATTTTGCTGATGATGGCTCATGTTGGCCGAAACGCGTCCAATATTTTTAATATTTAACATTTTAATAAAAATTTTGTGGTACCTTCTTGGAGTTGAGTACTTTGTTGCCTCTAGACCAAATTTGTGAACTATGCATACTTCTTTTCGTGAATAAATCTTTTGTTTTATAGATCGCTGTTAACACTTGGACGAGTTATACATGCCTTAGCTGACAAATCACACAAACACGTACCCTATAGGGACTCAAAATTGACGAGAATCCTGCAGGATTCTCTAGGAGGACACACGAAAACTGCCATAATTGCTACAATATCTCCGGCAATAAATTCGCACGAAGAGACTTCAAGTACTCTAGAATATGCTTTCAGAGCCAGAGATATTAAAAATACTCCTACAGTTAATGAAAAAATGACTAAGAATGAGGTGATTGAAGGTTTGGTAAAGGAAATTGACAAGTACGTATACTTGTTTTTTTTTGTATTTAGTGATTTACAAGAACGGTTAATAAATATTCTTGTTGGTATTTTTATTTTTTTTTTTTAGATTACAGAAAGATTTGGACGCTGCAAGATCGGGAACAGGTTTTTATGTAAACAAAGAGAACTATGAAAGAATGATAGACGCTATTGTAGCTGTAACAGGAGAACATTTGACAGCAGATGAGTTGATGGACAGGAAAGCAGAGAGAATTAAAAACTTGGGTATTATTTTTATTTAATCAATAGTAAAATTTTCTTTGTCTTTTGTTGTTCATGTTGTTACTAAAATAAGATTTTCAGAAATGTATAAGTTACGGGCAATAACGTTAACCCGGCCAATAACGTTAATAACCGGCCAATATCGACAATGGCCTGTTGAATTGGTCATTGTCGACAATGGCCGGAAATTAACGTTATTAATAATAATAATAATAATAATAACCTTATCCCAGAGACTAGACGCAATACGATCAAAAGCGAAGTCGAACGGGAGATTAATAACCAAGAGCTAGTTTTAGATCAAGTCCCTAATGAAATCCTTGATGAGCAGATTCCTGAGATTCCCATACTAGAAACTCAACCTGACAATACACAGCAGGAAAACAACGAGTTGCGCGAGAGTCTAGAGAACGAAATGGCTCGTGCCGTACAAGAGTTTAATGGAACAAATCCACTTAGCAGACCACCGCTACCACGAATAAACTCTTGTAAGAAACTAGGTGCCCTGTTACAAATTGTGAATACTGAAGTCCTACCCAATTATGTCGTAGAAGCCCACACATTGGAGTATCTGCATATGCTAATCTACTGTGCGGCTACAGCAATTGCCAATGTAATGGGCGTTAAGATCAGAACACGACGGGGTACTAATAACGGAAGGACTGGTAACAGAATTGCACCCTGGGAAAAAAGACTTCTCGGAAAAATTGAATTACTGCGTAGGGATATTGGTCAAGTCACAGAATATATAAGAGGTGTTACAAGTAGAAAAGTCATTAAAAGAGCTGAAGGAATAATGCGGAGCACTGCAAGACACTCGAGATACGATCCAGAAAATAACACAGCCCAACAGTGTCTGGATACATTAAAACAAAAACTCTCCGTCTATTCAGGACGATTAAGAAGGTATAAAGTTAGTAACAACCGAAAATGTGACAATGCACTTTTTGAGAACTCTGAGAAGGCGTTCTACCGAAAACTCAATTCCACCGTAGAAAGTGTCGACAAGTCTTACCCAAGCCAAGAAGAAATTCATGAGTTTTGGGGAAATCAACTTTCCACACCAGCTGCTTTTAACAACAATGCTGGCTGGATAGAAGATACGACGCACAACTGTCACCACTACGTCACTGCTAACTACGAACCATTCACGACTGAAGAAGTCTCAAATGTCATCAAAGAGCTTCATAACTGGAAATCTCCTGGACCAGACGGAGTTCACAACTTCTGGTTTAAAAAGTTTTGGAGTATTCATGAGTGCTTATCAACATTAATTAATCATGTTATTTCTAATCCGCAGGAATTACCATCATTTCTAACTCAGGGAACTACTTATTTAATACCCAAGGATCAAAACAACACCCAAGATCCATCCAAGTACCGCCCAATTACTTGTCTTCCAACTTTGTATAAATTGGTCACATCCTGTGTAACCCGGCGTATCTACCAACACTGTGCTCTAAACAATATCATAGAGCCTCAACAGAAAGGATGCGCTAAGGGTTCTATGGGTTGCAAAGAACAGCTTATCATCGACTCGGTCATTTCTAACCAGGCATTCACAAAAAAAAGGAACCTTTTTACTGCTTTTATTGACTATAAAAAGGCCTTTGATTCAGTACCGCATGAATGGCTAATAGATATATTGAAAATATACAAAGTAGATGATAACATAGTGACATTTTTAAGGCATATAATGAGAGATTGGAAGACTAAAATTCACCTCCAAATACCTGGTGCAAACAATATCGAAACCGAAAATATCGCAATCAACCGGGGCCTATTTCAAGGAGACTCGTTGAGTCCATTGTGGTTCTGTTTAGCTTTGAACCCCCTTTCCCAGCTATTAAACTCCACTGACTCAGGTTTTAGCATTAAAAGCAATAATACTGTGGTAGCGAAGCTCAATCATCTGTTGTATATGGATGATTTGAAATTAATGGCTTCCACTCGAGAACACCTAGAAGAGATGCTAAAAACTGTAGAAACATTTTCTAATGATATTAGTATGCAGTTCGGTCTAGACAAGTGCCGTGTTTTGAATATAGTCAGAGGAAAGGTACAGCCCGGTGGATTCGATATGCAAAATGGCCAGAACATCGAGGCCATGGGCGACAATGATATGTACAAATATCTTGGAGTAAAGCAGGCGCGGAAAATTGACCATAAGCAAATGAAAACTGAGATAACTACTGAGTTTATAAGAAGGGTAAAACAGCTGCTTCGTTCACAGCTTAACAGTAAAAATTTGTTTAAGGCACTAAACACCTACGCTTGTTCCGCGCTTAGCTATTCATTTGGTATTGTTAAGTGGACAAAAACGGATATTGAAAATCTTCAGAGAAAAGTACGAACACACCTCACAAAGGCACAAAAACACCACCCTAAAAGTGCAGTGGAACGAACGACATTACCCCGGTATTTAGGAGGAAGAGGTCTTATGGATATAGGTGAGCAATTAGATAAACAAATTGCTAATTTAAGAACTTATTTTCAGATGCAGGCTGAGACATCTACTCTACATCGCGCTATCTGCGCAGTAGATGACACAACACCGATCAAACTGAGGGAAGCAGAACTGCGCATAAACCACCTTACTAAGGACGAAAAAGTGCGCGCCTGGATGGGTAAACCTTTGCACGGGCGACATCCCAATGAGGTCAGCCAAGATTATGTCGACAATATAGCGTCGAACTACTGGTTGACCTCAGGAAAGATGTTCCCTGAAACGGAGGGTTCATTACTGGCCATTCAGGATCAGGTTATACCAACCAGAAACTACCTGAAATATATCATCAAAGACCCTCAGGTTCAAAACGACAGATGCCGATATGGATGTCAAGCCCAAGAAACCATCCAACATCTTACAGGGGGCTGCCAGGCATTTGCTGCAACTGAATACAAGGAACGGCATGACGCAGTGGGAAAAATACTTCATCAAGAGATAGCTATCAAGCTGGGACTTCTCCAAACGGACCATCTCCCGTATTATCAATACGTCCCTGAGAGTATGCTTGAGGATGGCAACTACAAGCTATACTGGGACCGCACTGTGCTCACAGACCAAACAGTGGCACATAATAGACCAGATCTCGTACTAGTTAATAAATTAACAAGACAAACAACACTGATTGATGTGGCGATACCTAACAACAATAATCTACGTAGTAAATTCACTGAAAAGATCGCCAAGTACAGAGATCTAGAAATTCAAATACGAAGGCAATGGAGAATGCAAAGTATCCAGACGATACCTATTGTTATGTCTACTACTGGAGTCATTCCGAAGAACCTCCTCGAAAGCATAAAAAGTCTGGGTCTAAATGAACATCTTTACAAGACCATGCAGAAAGCTGTACTACTCGCAACAGCCAGATGTGTACGAAAATTTTTGGGAGATACACCTGCATACCAAGTCACCTAGGGCTCGATAACACGGAAAGAGTCCCACCAGAGCTCAATCCTTTTGATACCGTAGGTATCTGGGATGAGTCAATTTTCCCCTTAGAGGGAGTGTGAGCCGTATGGCTAAATCTGGATAATAATAATAGAGTTTATTTGTAGCAACCTAGTACATAATAAATAAACTCAGTTTCTCACTGAAGTTGTTAGTCACATGGACTACAATTTGTGCGTGAGGGTTAAATTTAGATTATAAATATTGTCCATAGAAATTGGACATTGTTGATACTTTTAAATTCTTGATAACATTTCCATCATTGTCCGGTCAATGTCAACAATGCCCGTTGTTAATTGGTCAATGTTGAAAATTAGACTAAAAGATAGGTTATGTTTATTATTTGCTTCGTTTGTCTGCTCGTGCTGAAATTACTCGTATTAAATTCATGTAAAAAGTGTTACAAAATCCCATGGTTCACTATCTTGTCAAAATAAAGACGATTAGCCTTCAAAAGTTATCTTATACATCAAGAGCTATCTTATACTATCTTAGGACATCATACCTAATAGACGGAGAGGCAGCGCTGAAAAATCTCTTTGAATTTACTAAAGCTAAATTTTTCACAGTTGATTACTGTGATTGTGTAGAAAAACATACTGCGGTCAATCAAGCGAAACGTAGAACAGGGGTTACTGAGAGGGTATCAAAGTTGCTTTCCTACGAAGGTAATTAAATCCATTTACTAAAGCTGAAAATCAGTACACACATTCTAAATTGAATATAAATAAAAGTTATTATAGTCGGTCAGCTTTATGATGGGACAGAGCCGGTCGGTCGGCCCCAATGAATGTACAGGGTTATTCACTATATTTTGATCCCCTTGTAAACTGCTTTATTTATAGAAAAAAATGTAAAATACAAAAGTTATTCGATTTTTTAATTATGATTTTTTGACATATGTATCGTACTAGTGACCTCATCCATCTGGGCGTGATGACGTAATTGACTATTTTTTTAAATGAGAATAGGGGTCGTGTACTAGCTCATTTGAAAGGTTCGAAAATTTTGAATTATAAATTAAATAATTAATTTAATTAAAAAAAATTGGACACCCTGTATAATTAATCATGTTAATGTTTATATTACTGAATAGGAAATTGAATAACCTTTCAAATGAGCTAGCACTCGACCCGTATTCCCAATTAAAAAATTGGTTACCTCATTACGCCCAAATGGATGACGTCACTAGTACGATATATGTAAAAAAATCATAAATAAAAAATTGAATAACTTTTGTATTTTACATTTTTTAACAGTTTTTTATAGTGAATAACCCTGTACATTCATTGGGGCCGACCGACCGGCTCTGTCCCGTCATACAGCTGACCGACTATAATAACTTTTATTTATATTCAATTTATAATGTGTGTACTAATTTTCAGCCTTAGTAAATGGATTTAATGACCTTCGTAGGAAAGCAACTTTGATACCCTCTCAGTAACCCCTGTTCTACGTTTCGCTTGACCGACCGCAGTATGTTTCTCTACACAATCGCAGTAATGAACTGTGAAAAATCTAGCTTTAGTAAATTCAAAGAGATTTTTCAGCGCTGCCTCTTGGACTATAATTTTATTTATTTATCAACATTGGCCATTTGCTTTTGCCCACTGTCGTTATTGACCGGTTATTGATGAAAACTCTAATTTTAGGTTATTTTTTTTACAACATTGGCCAATAGCGAATGTTGTCGTTAATGACCGGGCATTGTCGATAATAATCAGGTGAAATGGACATTCACGACAATGCCCGGTCTTTAACGGAAATGGCCAATTTACATCATTCATTGTCCGTAACATATACAAGAAGTCATTTTAATGAAAAACAGGTAATCAAACTATTGTTACTATATTTTGTCCAAGCGTAAAGCATTGAAAAACAAAGTATATACATGCAGGAACATTATCCATATTTTATATCTGATGTATCACTGTACAGAAAAAGTTAAGGTGGTCAACATTTAAAAACACACTACCTTTTACGCTAAGCTGGTCACACGCCTGACTAACGAAAACATGCCGTTTTAGTCCTACTCTGCAACTTGAAAATGAATCGGTCGACTGTTTCTAAGACCGGAATTTAATAGTGCCAACGTTCCCTTGGATAACCTAATATGTAGTCGAAAATCTTTATAAAAAAACTTTGTTTCCCGGACTTTTGGCAACAATTTAAACATTTCGTCCCCTGTTCATCTTATCTTAGACCACATAGTTATCAAGACTTCTCGTACTTTTATTGGGTGTTTGTTTTACTAGGCTGTTAAATAAGTTTTGCGGTTCGATACGAAAACCACAATTTTATGGTCTGAAATACTCTTTATTATTCAGTATAGTCTCCCTAAACATCAATACACTTGTTCCAACGATATTCCAATTTATAAATTCCCTCCCTAAAGTGAGAATCTAGAAGGGCTGCAAAATACTGTAACAATTAAACGAGCGATTCGTATTTATATTCGACTTTATTAATTTATTTATACAAGTTTTCTTTACAAACTCTCGCTTAAAACTAAACTCTATTTACAAAATTCGCTCCTATATAAACACCAGCCGTTATTTCTCGAAGATTCTGCCCATCTCTAGTTATCGTCGCGACATTCGGAGAATTGCTCGTGTTCCGCCCCGCTGCATTGCGTCTTATCTAGAAAGATCGATGTGGATCTGCTTGTGGGGAGATGGGACCTGTTATACGAGGGTCGGTCAAAAGTAATCTTTTGTTACAATATGCTTCCACAGCTTTTATGACCATCATTTGAAAAAAAAAACGCTTTCCACGCATGATTTTTTTTAGGTATTGAAACAGTTGGAAGTCGCTAGTGACCAAATCTGATGAATGGTGGATGCTCCAACAATTCGAACTTTAATTCATGGATTTTAGCCATTATTAAAATGCTCATATTATGACACGGAGCATTGTCCTGATGAAAAAGGATTTTTTTCTTCCGAAAACCGGGTCTTTTTTGACGAATTTTTTCCTTTAACCACGTTTAAATTCAGCAACCCATCTTTCTACCGTAGTAATTGAAGGCGAAGAGTGCTTATACATTTTCAACATTTGTTCATGAATTTCCTTTGCTCTTCAACCTTTCAAAAATAAAAATTCAATCATTGCACTATACTTGATTGTTTCCATTGTAATAAAAGACTGTAACACGCCGATACTGAATGGCTTGTAAACGAAAAATGAATTGACAGCTTGAAATGAAACTTTACATACGTTCATAATATGAAGAGTGTACCAACATGGACATTTCGATGTAATATAAATTTCGAATTGTTTCTAATGCCCTGTGTCCAATTCTTCTCCATCGACGATGATAAATAAATGTTGAAGTCGTGGAGTAATTAAAATGGTTTGACAGCTACTGAAATATTACACTAAAATCGTGGGTTAGGTAAAATTTTATAATAGACTGCGCTCAGAAGATCCCGAATCCCCTAGTTTATAAGTTCACCAATAATGTATACCTCAGCGTAAAGGTTAATGGCTCTAGCATAGTAACAAAAACTTTGTACATACTTTGAAAGCTGACAAATATAATTTAAACGATTTTTGCAACACTGTTTGGCAACTTATTCAATTTGCCGGAAGTTGAATAAACTGGTGATTAAACTATTAATCTTCTTCTTCTTCTTGATGTGCCTATCCGTGACGAATGTTGGCGATCATTATGGCAATCTTCACCTTATCTGCAGTAACGCGGAAAAGCTGCACAGATGTTGTGTTGAACCAGGTTCTGAGGTTCTTTAACCAGGATGTTCTTCTTCTTCCTGGACCTCGCTTTCCAAATATTTTTCCTTTTAAACTATTAATCGATGTTTCACAATTATGCACGGTGAAACTATAAAAACTTAGGAGGTTAAGATGAGACTGTGAGATTACAAATTAAGGGAGAATTGATCAGCATAAAAAAATAGGCTATTGAACAGCCTAGTATATCCACTTGTATTATGAAATTAATACTTATTCTTTCATTTCAGAGGATCGTTTATATTCCAGAATGAGGGAATTCGATGAAACTGTACAACAATGCAAAGCACACAAGGAAGAGTTAGAAAACGCGAAGGCCACAATAAAAGAACGAGACGATAGACTCGAACAAGAAAAATTCCTTTCAAAATGGTTTGAAGATCAAACCAGCGAAAAATTAGAAGAGGCGCAAAAGCTACTCTCGGCAACCAAAACTTTACACAGTGAAAAAGAAATATTGTTGGCTAAATTGGAACATCAGTTTAACATAAATGTTTCCAATCAAAAAATTACGAACACTGGGGTTTCAAATGCTGTAAATATGTTAGAGGAATTTGGAGGTCACGAGTGTAAACGAATCAAACTGTCCGAAAATAAAGTCAAAGAACAAGTTAAAAAAAGCGTTGTTGAGTTACAGAAAAACTTCGATGAAACTTTCAACTCTCTTACGGAGTTACGGGAGGATTGCGAGACCAGAATACGAGAATACAAAAATGGATTTTCCATCAAAAAGACTGTATCAGTGAAATCGAAATACTACCTAGATACACTGAGTGAGAAATCTAGGGTAGTAGAAGATGTTCTATCCCAATATGAACAACAACTTACTTTGATTAAATCGGAGGTTTCTAAGATGGAAGAAAGTTACAAACAAAACTCAATAAAAGTAAGTTTTATATTATTTTCTAATTTAAAACATTGATGCAGTTGAGTCCATGGTTCTTTACCCGTGCGTCATTTATACCTGGCGAGATAAAACACATACTTTTTATCTAGCATCATTGTCTTCCACGCATGAAACTAAAGACAAACCAGCTACCTCCTGTTATTAAGTAAAGATACATGTTATTTTTATGAACGCTTGGGGACGTTTTCAGATTTTAAGTACAATTTTTGACGTTTCTCGTTTATTTACCTGTGGCTGTCAGTTTTTTGGATATATTGTTGTTTTTTGCCCTGTTTTTGCATTTAGAAGTTATTTATGTTATACAAACAGTTGTTTTCACAACTAATTTTATATTGGAGTTTGAAATTTTATGGTAAGTGTATTTTATTTTACCATTAATGTACATTTTACATACGAAGTTAACTTCGTTTACACAGTTAAGGAATGGTTTTTAAGTTTCCACGAAAGTGAAAGAAATGACAAAAAGAAAATATTTTTCATTTATATATAAATTATTTATTTATTAATCACTAATGATATTAAAATAATTTATTAGGCTACTTCAAATGTACTTGTAATTCTGCACCAAAATTTTAAAGCAAAACTAATATTTTACATTCTATTTATTTGATAACGTCAAATTTTATAATATAATCCGTGATCGGAGCAGTAGCCACTTTTTGTCACTTGCTGTTGCGTGGAGTAAATTTCCGACTTATTTCGTATGCTTTAAATGATGACGCACAGGTAAAAAACCATGGGTTCAACTGTATACAGGAGTGGGCATAAGCATATTGTGTGGGCATATTATATTAACAGAGACATGGTTAGCTAATGATATACAGGATGGAGAGTTATTTAATAAAAATTACGTTGTATATAGAAAGGACAGAAATTTAAAAATGACAGGTAAAACAAGAGGAGGCGGGGTTCTTATAGCAGTAAGTAGAAAATTTAGTTCTTCGGAAATTCAGGTAGACACTCCTCTAGAAACCTTATTTGTAAACGTTAAGGTGTTTGGAAATACTATTATATTAAACTCTACATATATTCCTCCAGCATCTAAATTAGTTGTGTACCACGAGTATGCTAATTTATTTGAACGATTGGATCAGTTTGTTGACAACAGTACATATATTTTATTGGCGGGTGATTATAATATACCACAAATAAATGGTATACTCTACCAGTTTAATGATCGAAATGAAGTAGAAAATATAATTCAAAATTTAATGTTGTCGTATAATTTAAAATCATATAATAATGTCGTAAACATTGATAATAGGACACTAGATTTGATCAAGAGTAATTTTTGTATCAAGGTCGAATAAAGCATATCACCATTAGTAAAAATAGATATAAGACAGTAAAAATAGATATAAGACATCCTTCATTGGAAATAGAATTTAGTATGAAGAAAACTAGTTTTAACAAATGTAATAATTTAGAAAGTAGATATAATTTCAATAAAGCAAATTTTAAGCTTATTTATGAATTGTTAAGGGACTTTAATTGGGAATTTTTGTATCAAGGTAGTCAGTTTGAAAATGTTAATGATTGTGTGTCGTATTTTTATCAAATATTATATAATATTCTAGATATAACGGTACCAAAATTTAATATAAAACCAAAAAACTACAAAATATTTCCGCCTTGGTTTAATAGTGATATTATAAGTGATTTAAAAGTAAAAGAGTTTTATAGGCGTAGAAGGAATCAATCAGAAGATTTTCAGGTAAAATACAGTGAAAAAAGAAAGGAAATTAAATTAAAAATTAAAAATGCATATAATGCTTATCTTGGAGATATACAGGGTAATATAAAACGAAGCCCGACACTTTTTTGGAATTTTGTAAAAAATAATAGGCAAACCAGCAATTCCGATGGTACTTTTCAGGTTGAGAATAGGGACGTATCCGATCCTAAAATTATAACAGGCGAGCTCGCTGATTACTTTTCTTCGGTCTATGATAATGATTCCTCGTATAATAAAGATGTAATTACCGAAAAAATGCGTGAATTACCCCTACAATTTTTTGATAATATTCATTTTGAGACGATTAGCACTACTGATTTAGAAAAAGCGTTTTATAAATTGAAACCGAAAAGGTCTTCTGGCCCTGACAATATTCCTTGTTATATTTTTAAAGGATGCAGGGATCATTTGATGTACCCATTGATGGTAATATTTAATAAATCATTAAGCTCCGGTGTTTATCCAAACGAATTTAAACAAACCAAGATTGCGCCAATATTTAAAACTGGTGATAAAAAATATGTCAAAAATTATAGACCAATTGCGGTCCTAAATTGTATAGCGAAAATTTTTGAATTCATTTTACATGATAAGTTGTACAACAGTTTTAAACATTTTATCTCAGCTGAACAACACGGCTTCTGTAAAAGGAGATCAGTTGAAACAAATCTCTTGACATTCGTTAATAAAGTAAGGGAGAATATAGACAATAAAATACAGGTAGATTGTATATATACAGACTTTGCAAAAGCTTTTGATAAAGTAAGTCACGACAGTTTGTTACGTAAACTAAAGTACTATGGAATTAGCGAACATTTATTAAATTTTTTTATCTCGTATCTAAGATTACGAATTCAGGTAGTATCATATAAAAGTGAATTGTCACATGTATTTTTAAGTGGATCAGGAGTTCCTCAGGGATCTAATTTGGGACCACTCCTTTTTTCAATATTTATAAACGATTTACCTTCACAAGTAACATCCGATTGCTTGTTATACGCAGACGACTTTAAACTATTTCGTAAAATTGAAAACATAAATGATTACTTAGAGCTTCAAAATGATATAGATAATATTTGTGAGTGGTTCTTACGGAATAAGTTGTTATTTAACTTATCAAAATGTAAAGTATTAACATTTAACACAAATAAAAACCCTTATCATTATATATATTTTATGCAAAATTCACAGTTAGAAAGAGTGACTTCTGTATGTGACCTCGGCATTTGTTGTCAAAATGATTTGAAATTTAATCAGCACATAAATAATATTGCTAAAAAATCGCACCAGTTACTAGGTTTTTTAAAGAGGACAACATATGCATTTACAAACACTGAAATAATACAATATTTATATTTTTCTCTAGTGCGTAGTAAACTTCAATTTGCTAATGTAATATGGAATCCTACACAGCTAAATTTAAACCGTTCTATACAGGGTGGTGAATCGAAAAACGGGCCATAGGAAACTCAATGTAAAATTTTAAACTGTTGAATTCCTGCTTCCCTAATTATGTTATATCAAAAGTCATGAGAAGTTATTTGTAGAGGATTGAAATCTGTATTAAAAACAGAAGTTACAATTGTTCTACGATTTAAACACATTCCAAAATTTTGAAAAATATAATGTATTTACCGCAGTAGGTATGTGTGGGCATGTTAGGCCACACGTTACTATTTAACTGACAGTGAGCACACTATTGACTGACAAAAATATCTTTATTATTAATACTTTCTCCTTAACTGAGCGTATCTGATCAACTTAAACAATAAATGGTAAAATAAATAAAGAAATTGACAGTTCAAATTGTTAATATAATAAATTCATTGTCACCGAATCCAATCTTATACACATTATTGCACTGTGTGTGGCGTAACTTTGGCGTATTTCTCTGAAAATTGTATTATATTTTTACAAAACTTTAAATAATTATTGTTCATAGAACAATATTAACAGTTGTTTTCAATACCGATTTCAATTCTCTACAAATAGTTTCTTATGACTTTTGCTGTAAAATAATTAGGGAAGCAGGAATTCAACAGTTTAGAATTTTACATTGAGTTTCCTATGGCCCGTGTTCCAATTCACCACCCGGTAGAAGTAGTCCAAAACAAATTTTTAAAATATTTGTACTTTAAAAAACAGAACCAATCCCGAATATGCTTCATATGATCCTATCAGAAAAGAATTTGGTATAATAAAACTTGAGTATAGAAGAAGAGTTTTTACCATTACGTTTCTTTTTAAAATATTGAATTATTTAATCGATAGCTCCTATCTTATGTCTCAAATAAACCTTTTTGTAAAACCACGTAGTATACGCCCTCGTCAACAGACTTTTTTGGTAAATGATGATAGACCGATAACTCGACTATGTCATATACACAATGACTTCTTTTTTTCTGTAAATATATTTGACACAAATCTACCAAAATTTAAGCGTGAAATCAAAGGGATATACACTAATGATTAAATGTTGTCACATTAGTACCTCACTCTTAATATTATCACATACTTATGTTGAATATTTTATTTTAAGTTTGTGTTAACATATATATATATATATATATATATATATATATATATATATATATATATATATATATATATACTTTCAAAAACAAAACATCAAAAACCAACCAAATATGTGGGTAAATACTTGCTGTCTTGGTGAGCTCCCTATGCACGAATAGGTATACGCAGGTTATTTCTGTTCTTGATATAAATGCACTTTTTTTTCTTTTTTTTTATTATTAAACGTTTTTTTTTGTTTTTTTTATATGTATACGTTTACACCTTATAATATTTAAGTTCTTTACGTTTTTTCTTTTTTTTTTGTTATTTGATTTTAATATAATCGTTGTAATAATGTATAGAACATGTAATTAGGCTTTGCCTGTTTGTTTCTTAAATAAATAAAAAATAAATAAATAAATAAATAAGTCAGTTAACCAATTTGAGTAATATTTATATTGATATATATTGATTATTGATATTGAGTATTGATTATATACAAAAGTAATTATGGTTTTAAAGTTACTGTTTGTGTTCAAACTGCAGAACATCTTCTTCAATGAAGCTATGACACCGCTTATTTACGCTTTTGCAGGTTTTATCAAAGAATTCTAGGTTGTTGCGATTTGCATCGAATTCCTATTGAATTCATGTTTTCAAATGTTCATGATGACGTGATGGGGTGGCGAACACTTTGTTTTTCAGTACTCTCCACAGAGCAAAATCGCATGGCGTTAGGTCGGGTGCATGACCGTGCTGACCACTCAATGCTTCCTCTTCTTCCTATCCACATACCAAACTCGGCATTTAGGTATTTGTAAACTGCAAGTCATAAGTGTGGCGGAGCGCCGTCTTTTTGAAAATAGCGAATACCTGCAAACTCTGGGTCATTTTCAAAAGTACCCTTTAAATCAATAAGCAGTTCAAGATAATTATTGTTTGCATTTACGCTGGCCTCGAAAGAGATACGGAGCAACTAGACCACCGGCGTGAATTCCAGTTCACACTGTTATTCCAGGAAGATTTTTCATCTGTTCAGTAAACACAATTGTTTTGGTTAATCCGTCCGTTTAGTTTGAACTGTGCCTCATCACTACAAACAATTTGCTTATAAAATTGTGAGTCGTCTTCTGCGCAAGCAGTGTACCACTCGAAAAATTCCAGTCTACGGTCAGGATCGTCTTCCCTTAGTATAGTGCATGTATCAAATGTGGACGATAACAGTGATTATTTAATTCATAGAGATTCTGACCAATAGAAACGTACAAGAATAAAAATTACAGCGATTATTTCATTCATAGGAGATTCTGACCAATAGAAAGCTACAGAAATCTAAATTAAATTGATAATTTTTGATAATTTCCCGTCGTCAAGTATATTACATCAGATGCCCTTCATTGTTATGAAAAAATACATTCAGTGACATTAATGACAATTAATGTTTTAAAAATTATGAAAGTGATGACTTTCAACCGTAAAATATTTATAACAACTGTGTGTTTAATTGTACTAATTTGAACTTACATAAATAAATTACAATAAAATTTTGGTTTTTAACAGTTTTATTCATGAAATAATCGCAACAAATTGCACTCGATCTCTAAAATTAATATAGAAGATCTCTAAAATTAATATAGAATTTTAGAGCTCTTGTGCAATTACTACTGATTATTTAATTCATAGGAGATTCTGACCAATAGAAAGCTACAGAAATAAACATTAAGGTGATAATTTTTGATAATATCCCGTCGTCAAGCATTACGTCAGATGCCCTTCGTTACTATGCAAAAATGAACATTGAGTGTCATTAATGACAATTAATATTTTACAACTTAAAAAATCCACAAGGAAAAAGTTTTCCTGTAGTTGGCTGTATACCATGTAATACAAAAAACAGTAAAATCCTTTATAAAAGATATATCTAAAATCCCTCAAAAGGGCTACATCAAAATCACATAACTAGTTTTCGACTGGTTTACCAGTCATCATCAGTGCTTACGTGCAATGTACATGGTAACCACCAAGATATTATTTAACAAAAATACAGTCGGAAAAATGAAAGAATACCCATGAACGAACATATAAAACACGCTGTATTTTCCTGTCACCGTGTCACAAAGAAAATTGTCCAGTGCAAGTACATGTAACAATAATTATTACATGTATTTGCGCTGGCCAATTTTTTGTGTGACACGGTGACAGAAAAATACAGCGTGTTTTATATGTTCGTTCATGGGTATTCTTTCATTTTTCCTACTGTATGTGGGTCAAAGCCCAGTAAAAGTAGTCCGTCAAGGGAACATTGGTTTAAAATGCTACATTAAGCGTGGATGTTTAAAATATTTTGCTAATGTGCTGACAGTATGACAGCATGCTGTCATACTTTCACCATGTGAAAAAGTCAAATCCACAGCTCAGATGTTACCTGGGGCAGATTAGCAAAATAATTTAATCATCCACGCTTAATGTAGCATTTTAAACCAGTGTTCCCTTGACGGACTACTTTTACTGGGCTTTGACCCACATATTTTTGTTAAATAATATCTTGGTGGTTAGCATGTACATTGCACGTAAGCACTGATGATGACTGGTAAACCAGTCGAAAACTAGTTATGTGATTTTGATGTAGCCCTTTTGAGAGATTTTAAATATACCTTTTATAAAGGATTTTACGTTTTTTTTTTATTTTACAACTTGTCACAGAGAACAACAAGAAACACGTTTAGGAAATATTCAGGTGAATATATCAATAAAATATTAGTTAAAATTATTTAAAAAGACAGTTTTATTCATGAAATATTCTCAGTGAATTACCCTCGATCTCTAAAATTATTATAGACTCGTGGCCCTCGTGCCACTTTGATAATTTCACTCCCCTTCGGGTCGTGAAATTAAAACTGTCAAAAGTGTCACTCGGGACACAATTCGATAATTTTAGAGCTCTCGTGCAATTACTACTGAAAATTTCTTGATAATATCTCGTCGTCAAGTATTTTACGTAAGATGCCCTTCGTTGCTACGCAAAAATACATTCAGCGACATTCATGACAATTAATGTCTTACAACTTGTCACAGAGAACAACAAGAAAGAGGTTTAGCAAATATTCAGGCGAAGATATCAATACAATATTGGTTAAATGATTAAAAAAAACAGTTTTTTTCATGAAATAATCTTACCGAATTATTCTCAAGGTCGAATTATCGATTTGTTTTGCCCTCGTGACACTTCGACATAATTTCACTCCCCTTCGGTTCGTGAAATTAAAACTGTCAAAGTGTCACTCGGGATACAAATCGATATTTTTAGAGCTCTCGTGTGATTACGACTGATGATTTAATATTTTTAAAATGCTATATCTTTTTCTTTTGGTGCCTATTCTTTTCGAATATTGGCGATCATTCTGGTTATAATTATTTTATTAACTGATGCTTTAAATGTATTAGTTGTTGTTGTGGAGAACCATTTCCTCAGGTTCTTCAACCATGATTTCTTATTCTCCCAATTCGTCGCTTTTCGAATACTTTCCCCTAACTTTCTCCTTTTAATGGTATACATCACCTCTTTTTTCCCCCATTTTTCGTAATACGGTCTCGTTGGTTATCTTGTCTGTCCATGATATCCTTAGGATTCGCCTGTATAGCCACATCTCGAAGGCTTCAAGTTTTTTCTCCATCGCTTCAGTGAGTGTCCAGGATTCAACTCCGTAGTATAATATTGAGAAAATATAACATCGTAGGAGCCTTACTTTTATCTCCAGATTAAAATGCGATATAAAACGACAAATGTTTTGAGAAACCAGTTTGATATTTTCATCTGTCACTACCACAGCAGGGCAACCACTAAGCTGGGCGTCTAATACTGACCCACTTTGTTAGAACTTGTTATGTAACTTGCCTTGTAGGAACAGGTATATTTGGATACTTCGTGGTGAATTCAGATTCGTTCTTCTGTAGTGTACTTTACACGGACTTGCGCTGCCATGGCGACTTGAACACGGTGACCGACAATCGTAAACTAACATGCCACATGCCACACTCCCTATTCGCTCCGTGCGTGACATGGTGCGGGTACATGAAACGATGCCAGCTTAAGAAGCGGCGAAATATGAAAATTTTGGCGATTCTTTGTAATGCCAGTGTCATTGTTTGTATAACAAATTTTATCAAAAATGGTAAATAAGTGTTGTCTAAGTATTAATTGTGCTAATAATAGCCAACAAAGTAAGCGTAATTTCTATAGATCTCCAATAATGACAAATAAATTAGAGAAAAGATTTTATCTAGGAAGAATACACTCAGAAGACAGATTCACACCAAATAATGTCCGTTTTGTTTTGTTTTTTTTATTTCCACGGGACAAGCCCAATACAGTTACAATTTTTTACAAATTATTGAACAATTTAGTAGATACTAAATGTAAGCCATACCTATATATTATAACACATAAAATATAATAGTTACAATCAACTTACGTGCATAGAAATCGGCCCACTTAAAAATTTGGTCATTTTTGATGTTTCATATTTCCTAAACCTGTTGGTTGATTTAAGTGATTTTTTGACATGTTATAGCCTGATTCTTTAACAATACCACTGCAATAATATTGTTGCTAAACAGGTAAATTTTCATTGTATACCGGGTGTATCAATCAAACTGTGTTTTTTTTCTCAAAGTTCGCATCACCCTGTGGAATATTCTAGCATTTATAAAATACTGAAATTAAAATCCAACTATAGCCTCAGGTTTTCTTAACATTATGTTTTTTTTTATTCATTCGTTTATGTTGGATAATAAAAAAGTTAGGTACTTTAAGAACTAGACATGTTCTTCGTCAATACACGGTGTTTCTAAATAAGTGCGACAAGCTTTAAGGGGTAATTCTGCATCAAAAAATAATGACAGTTGGCTTGACGTTTGTCTGCAAATGTTTCGTTTCCGAGATACGGGATGTTGAATTTTTTCTTACAAACTGACGATTTATTTATTGCTTTAAAACCAGTTGAGATATGCAAATGAAATTTGACAGGATTTAAGAGATAGTTATTGCAGATTTTTTGACATAAAATTAGGAATTTTATATTCACCATTAGCGTGCATACGGGTAATATGATCGGTCATATTACACGTATGAGCGCGTAATATGATCGGTCATATTACACGTATGAGCGCTAATGGTGAATATTACATTCTTAATTGTATGTCAAAAAATGTGCAATAACTACGTCTTACCCACCAAATTTCATTGGCATATATAAACCGGTTTTAAAGCAATAAAATAAATCGTCAGTTTTTAAGAAAAAATTTAACATCCCGTATCTCGGAAACGAAACATTTGCGGACATACGTTTATAAAGCCAACTGTCATTATTTTTTCATGCAGAATTATCCCTTAAAGTTTGTTGCACTTATTTATATACACCGTGTATTGATGAGGAACATGTCTAGTTGTTAAAGTACCTAACTTTTTTTATTATCCAACATAAACGAAGGAATCAAAAATCAGAATGTTAAGAAAATCTGAGGCTATAGTTGGGTTTTAATTTCAGTATTTTATAAATGCTAGAATATTCCACAGGGTGATGCGAACTTTGAGAAAAAAACACAGTTTGATTGGTACATCCGGCATACAATGAAAATTTACCTGTTTAGCAACAATATCACAGTGGTATTGTTAAAGAATCAGGCTATAACATGTTCAAAAAATCACTTAAATCGTCCAACAAGTTTAGGAAATATGAGACATCAAAAATTACCAAATTTTTGAGTGAGCCGATTTCTATGCACGTAAGTTTAGTTAAAAGAAATAAATTACATACAGAACAAATTAGAAACAGAATGGTAAGGGTGGACAAAAGAAAACAATTAAGAGGCAATATTAATTTGTTGTAAGTCGCGTATAAATTAGTTAGGCGTGGAACTAAAATGAAGCTTCTCAGTATTTTGATTTGCTAGACGTAACATTCTAGTTATAGGTTCATTGAGGCCATAATTATATCGATGAAATGGTACATGAAAAGTGTTTTCAACTGCATTTCGAGTACTGTATGAAGGAACTTTAAAACCAATCTTAGACAATAAATAATGTCCATTTGCTGTACCATTTAACAAACTTCAGAATTTTCAAATCATGGTGATAACGACGTTCTTCCAGGGTATTGATATTTATATATTTATGCTCTAATTTCTTCATAACTGTAAAACCTGTTACTCCCATTAATAGCTCTATTTTTAAATCCCAAAAACCTAAGGAATTTATTTTGAACTTTTTAATTTTTTTCTGCGTAAACATTATAGTAAGGTTGCCAAATACTACAACAGTATTCCAAGTGAGGTTTAACAAGAGAACATTATAACAATTTTAGGGTATTGGGACTTTTAAAATTATAGCAATTTCGTTTCATGAAGCCAAGCATCTGTAATGCCTTTGAAATAATAGAATCAATATGATCTGCGAATTTTAGCGATTTGTCAAGCAGTATTCCAAGATCTCTTATTGTATTAACATAATCTAGTGGTGTGTTATCAAGTTTATATTCAAACTGAATATAAGTTCTACCTTGATTTTATAAACTAATAACTAAAATTGACATAACTAATTTTATGGCACTTTTTGACATTTAGCTCCATTTCATTTTCTTTACACCAACCCTGTACTTTACTTAATTGAAATTGCAGATTTTCGGAATCGTCAGGACTAGATATTTTTGAAAAGATTTTTAAATCATCCGCAAACAAAAGCTTACCACAGTTTATATCTGCAATATCATTTATAAATATAATAAATAATAGCGGACCCAGATGTGAACCCTGAGGGACACCAGAACTGACAACTACATCCTGAGATAGACAATCCTGTATCCTTACGTATTGGCGCCTTCCTATTAGGTAGCTTTCCAGCCATCCAAGCAGTTTCCCATTTACTCCAGCAGCTTCTAATTTAGACAATAGGATGTTATGATTTACCCTGTCAAATGCCTTGGAGAAGTCTGTATAAATAGAATCAATTTGATACCCACCCTTCAAAGCACTTGACAACGCATCCAAATAGCAAAGAAGATTTAATTCCTATGATTTGCATTTCTGATAACCATATTGCTCATCTACTGGAAACAATTTGAAACATACCGAAAGGCAGTCAAATAACTTAGGAATAGTACTTAATATAGAAATTGGTCTGTAATTTGTAATGTCGAATCCACTACCAGCCTTATGTATTGGCGTTAAAAAACTGAATTTCCAAGGACCAGGAAAGTAACCAGTATACAAAGAAGAATTAAAAATTTTCCACAATGGTCTTGCCAAAATAAAACTGCATTCCTTTAAAACTATAGGAGGTATTTTGTCAGGACCATGACCTCTGTTCACATCTAACGTCATCATTTTTTCATATACTTGAGATATTGTAATATTACAGGAATTTATTGTTATATTGGTGGTGGGAGGTAAAACACGTTTACTGATTGCTTTCGCAGAATAAACTGATGAGAAATATAATGCAAAAGCATTTGCAATATCACTTGAAGTTGTATAAGTGACATTTCATTTGGTAAACCCGTCCTCGTTCGTTTAGAATTTATGAATGACCAAAACGATTTAATGTTACTATGAATGGAATTCTCAGTTTTTTCTATAAAGTTATTATGACAAGTTTTTGTTAGAGCTTTACATTTACTTCTAAGGCTCGAGAATGCATTACATATAATCATTTAGAGAGGAACTAACTTTAAATTTTAAATGTGATAACTTTTTTTAAATTACTAGTTTCTTTAGTTCTGCCGAGAACCATTTGGAAATTTTTTTGTTGACATCATTTTTTTTTGGCTCAAAAATTTCAAAAGCACAGTACATGACTTCGTAGAATCTATTTGACATAATTAACTATTTAGATGGGAAATAATAGCTATTTGTATAACAAGGGAGGAAAGTGCTACTTTTCCTCCCGAGAATGAAGTTGACTGCCCGACGCGTAGCGGAGGGGAGTAATCATTCAAGGGAGGAAAAGGCACTTTACTCCCATGTTATACATATGGTTTTTCCACCTTCCTCAAATAACAAGTCATTTTTTCATTTTTACTTAATTTATTTATGTAACTAACCAACAAAATTTATTAGAACTAAAACTAACAAGTAGGTACAATATAACTGTCAACTGTCAAATATAAGTCAAATTATTAATGTAAACATTGTTAAATCAGAATAACAATTTACTCTTTTTTACCATTCTGCAAAGTACAGAGTGTTTTTAAATAAACGTTAAAATGTATAGATACATACTTACGTAATAGAAAATAGATATTGTACAGGGCGTCAATAAGTTATATTTCATGAATGAAATACCATGACGTCACTTTTACTTTTCCTCCCTAGGGAGGAAAAGTACAACTTTGCTCCCTACAATCAGGTCCGGAAAAGTATACTTTCGGTAGAGGTAGGTGGAAAAATATATATTGGACATGTCACTATAAAAATCACCAGATTCATTTTCTTTTTTGGTTGACCATGTCGGCCTTCGACGGTGATCCAGTAATTAGTATCGGACAACTTATAAGACTATTAACAAACAGTTTTAAAAAGAACAGTTCTTTTATATAAATGCAGATTAAAAATCTAAAAATTAAAGAAATGACTCAAAATACACAAAAAAATCGCCGATGTAATTAACCTAACAAATTTAAAAGTCAATAGTGTCAAAATTTCATAAATTTTAATAGTGTCAAAATGTCATTATTTAGTGGAGTAAACTTGCCTGGGTTGCACCAATTACATACAAATAAGCATTATTTCGCGGTAATCTTGAATTACTCCTCTTAGTTTAAAAACTAGGATAGGTTTTTTCCTTTCTGTTCCGTTTGGGGTTGAAAAGATAAATTGTGATGAACTTTTAGAAACCCAGTTCTTAATACTACATTTATTTTATACATAAATTGGAAAAGTGTCGTTAAAAAACTCATCATCATTCTCTTTGCCTTATCCCTATGCGGGGTCGGCTTCCCTAATTGCATTTCTCCTCACAGTTCTATCCTGGGTCATGTCAATATTAATCCCCTTTACCAACATGTCCTGCCTAATCGTCTCTAGATAATTAACATATCGGAAAAAACAGAAAAAATTGGGAAAAAACAGGTTTTTTTCCGTTTTTTTCCAGACCATTGGAAAAAATGAGAAAATTTCAAAATATTTTTTAATTGAGACTTAAGTGTAGTTACACTAAGGTCCGGTTTCACCAACAACAAATAAATCAATGAATAGTTCGTCGATTAAAATTTATTAGACGTTTATATTTATATTTTGTTTCAAAATAATTTTGATAATTTAAATTTAAACTGGCGAATTTACTTTCTTCTTAATATTTACAGCGAGATTGACTTAAAAATTTATTCGAAGAGTAAGTATTTATTTGATAAATACATAAAATAAGTCTCTAAAATAAGACGTTAGTAAAATGGAGAAATGTCAGTTTATTGGTCGATTAACTTTATTGATAGAATAAACTACTATTTGTCGTTGGTGAAACCTGCCCTTAGAGACTTTAATTGTAAGTGCCAAAACCGAAACTTCAAAGGTAGAAAACACATTATTTAACCAAATTGCTCAGTGGTATATTTTTATCCGAGTCTGAATCTGAATCTTCAGACCAAGCATCTGATTCAGACTCGTTCTCCGCTTCACCATCCCGAACGGATAACACACACAACATGATTTTTGTCAGTCTCTTTTAAAAGTGGATCTGGTCTAGTATCGTAAATAAATATCTGTTTTTCGTTTATAACCAAATTTAAATGAATAGCAACAACTTATAAATTTTATCCTGTGATAACATATTTTTTTTTGCTTGTATATATGAGGCCGTGTAAAGACCAGTTTCTTTCTGAAGAGGTGGAATATGGAGGTCCATTTAAAATTCGGAAGGCAATGCAATTGGCATAAGTGGCTGCGATGTACATAAACGTTGCTACCATATAACGGGATTAGTACTACATATTTGTACTGTCCCATAAAGAATTTCGACTAAAAAATCCAGTTTTTGTTCTAAATTGGGCTAGATTTGCCACCACCTTCCCTACATCTAGGTTTAAGCCCAGTCTTTTCACCTCCAAATAAATAGTTATCGGGAAGTTTATCCGGCAGATTACATGTAAATCTGTCAAATAAACTTCCCGATAACTAGTTATTCGGAGGTGAAAAGACCGGGCCTTAGTGAACAAGCCATTTCAGAAATGAAGTGTATGGCTTCCATTAGTTGGTCTTCATTCAATTATTCTTCTTTAAAGCGAGCTTCTTTAAAGAGGCTGCAAAGTGAATCAGCTTAAAACAAAATTCGTAGCGTTTTTCAACATGCATATTATTATTATTTTAGCAAGCTTTCGATAAGAGAACTAGTCTGGTTAACTTGTTGGGGAATATTTTTTAATATTGTGTCTTTTATGTAGATACCTACTTAAAGACAAAAGGCACTTCTGATAATATATATCTATCGAATTCTACTAAACTTATCGATTTTGATACGGGATGCAGAATTTGTTTAGTATATTGTACCAAATATCAAATTTTTCCGTATTTTTTCATTTTTTCCTGTTTTTTTCCGAAAAAAAAACAGGTTCTTTTCCGGCACCCAATTTTTCCGGAAATTTTAAATCTCTAATCGTCTCCCGCCACGTCTTCTTTGGTCTTTCTCTCCTACTCCTTCCAGGAATCTGCACTTCAGCTACTCTTCGTATTGGATGACTAACGTCTCGACGTTGAACATGACCAAACCATCTCAACCTATGCTCTCTAATTTGGCATCAATTGGTGCCACACCTAGACTTCCCCTAATATACTCATTCCTAATTTTATCCTTCTTTGTCACTCCACTCATCCATCTAAGCATTCTCATCTCCTCCACATGCATTCGTTGTTCCTCTTTCCTTTTCACTGCCCAACATTCAGTTCCGTACATCATAGCCGGTCTTATGGCTGTTTTATAGAATTTTCCTTTCAGCTTCGTTGGAACTTTTCTGTCACACAACACACCACTCGCTGCCTTCCACTTCATCCATCCAGCCCTAATTCCACTGCATGCATCTATTTCTCCATTACTCTGTAATACCGATCCCAGGTACTTAAAACTATTGCTTTTTACAATCAGTTCATCATCCAAAGATACCATTTTATTTGGAGTAACTCCATCTTTAAATGAACATTCCAAGTACTCTGTCTTTATCCTACTAAGTTTTAAACCTTTTCCTTCAGAGCTCGTGTCCACTGTTCCAGTTTTTGTTCTAAGTCTCTTTCACTATTTCCTACTAACACGACATCATCAGCATACATTAAGCACCATGGAATGTTACCCAGTACTTTCACCGTTATCTGGTCCAAAACTAATGAGAATAAATACGGACTAAGCACCGAGCCTTGGTGCAATCCTACTTTCACATGAAATTTATCAATCTCTCCTCACACTATCGTTAAAAAACTAATTAATAATTTTCAACATCAGAATATGCATCTATCATATGCTTAACTTCAAATTGTGGTCGCCAAAAATGTCAAGTGACTACGCTAGGTGTCGTGTAAGTCATGCACAGAGAGAATATTTCATCGCATAATTTAGTACAGCGTTGCCGCGTCCCCACTATTTTTGAGCCGCTCAATTTCTTTTTTCTAAAAAATGGCTTTGGCAGAGCCAGTTAGCCAGACTTGTTTGTGATTGATTGCAGACTCATAGTCATAAATTTCTTATTTCATAACATAAGTACATACTACAATATTATTTTTATAGATACATAGGTACATATATTGTGTTGCTTTTTTTTTAATATATATTTTAATTTGTGGTCAACAATTTTTTTTACTTCTTTTTTTTTGTTATTTTTCTTTTCTTTTTTTTTGTTTCTATTCTTTTTTTATATATTATTTTTTTTCTTTTAAATTTTTCCAAACCACATTTATGAAATGACTAGTTAGTACATACGAGTATTACGTTTACAACTTGTATTTCCATAATTTAACATGTTTATAAAGGAGGTGAAGAATTTCCATATCATTTGAAAATATTAAATTATTAAGGTCTATTGGGAAACAACATTTTAAATTTTTTAATTCCTTATAAAGGTCGTTTATGTTATTTATGTGTAAATGACATTCTAATATGACATGTGCTAGATCTCCGATTTTGCCACAAGTACAATTGGGAGTATCTGACAAGCCGATTCTATGCATGTAAGATGGCGTAAGAGTATGATTGGCTCTCAGCCGATTAATGGTCTTTATAAAATGTCTATTATATTCTGTGCAAAACCATCTTCTTGAGAATATCCTAGGGTTACAATGAGCAAAATTTGAGCCAGTATTACATTCTCTGTAATGCAATTGCCAATTATTTTCAAGTTTTTGTCAGCTAAAAGTATCAATATCTGAAGCTGGAATTAAATTTTTGTTTATTTTTTCTCCGATCATATAAGCTGATTTAGCAAAATTGTCAACTATTTCATTGCCTTTTATTCCCGAATGGCCCTTAATCCAAGCAATTATTACATTTACTCCTAATTGTATAGTTTCAAACAAAGTTTTAAGAATATTCAGTTCAATGTGGTTTATGTGTTTGACTGTTTGAATGTTACTAAATCTGTCCACCACGCTTTTACTGTCAGTAAATATAACATAATTGCTAGTTGGATTCAGTAGTACATACTGAAGAGCGAACATTACTGCTATCATTTCTGCTGTGTAGATTGAGCATTCAATGGCTAGGCTATATTCATGATGATAATTTTTATTTTCGTGGGACACTTATGGTATTATAATATCACCCTGTACAAAAGATGTTTAAAACTAATTCAAAGTCATTAATCCATGTAGTATCTGTTCTTGGATTCAATAACCGCAAGTAACATTGAATTGTCATGTTTTGTTATTATTTAAATGTGTATATAAACATTAACTCGGTCGAGAAAGAGGATTATGAATATTGATGTAGTTGGAAGGTATTCACGTATAGGATAGGTCAAGTTAATATTGTAAACAACTTATGTAGTGAATCATCGGCTTCGAATTAAATATAATGTTATCGGAAAACCTGAGTTTTAATTAATTGGGACCAGAAGGCATAACATCACACTATTTAATACATGGCTGATCCTGCAGATTAGAGGAGGTCTTCTGAAAGGAGCAGAGATGGCGGCAACAAATTGGAAACGGAGACGGCGAAGATGGACAGGAAACCCAGTGAGCGACAGTGTAAAGACAAAGTGGAAATAAAATGTAAGTAAGAATGTCTATCTTTATTAAAAATGCTTCCCTCGTTTTATATTATTATTGAACATTGAATATTTATCTTTGCTGATTTTTGAATAATTTATGAAGTATCGATTTTTTTTTTAAGAATATCTATGAATTTTGAAATATGAAGTGATTTTTGAATTGAATATTTTTATCGAAGTTTATTATATATGCTATTATTGAATTTTTATTGAATTTTGAATTTTTATTGAATTTATTTGAAAAATCTATCCGATTTCGATTTTTAGTACGGTTATTTTTGAATATTTTATGGAATATTGAATTTTTTCCAAAAATTTCTATCGAATCCTGAGATATGAACTGATTTTGAATATTTTTATCTAACTTTTGCATATGCTATTTTTGAATTTTTATTGAATTTTATTAGCAGTTGGTTTTGTTATTGATCTTTTAGATACATTTTTATCGATTTTGTGTTAAATTTTGTATGATATGAACCTGAATTAATAATTTTTGTGTGACTAATGATATATAAATGATTTTTTTTTAATGAATAATGATTAGGGATGACATACAACAAACATTGCTATAAGCAAGAGATATATTTTTAACGAACCGACCTGATGAGTCGAGATAAGGAATTTGAAGAAGGACTATATAGATAAGAAGAAGAACTAACAATATTATAAGCTAAATATTATGAGGCAACTAGAGACAATAAGAAACCCACTGCTCTTGTCAAATTAGGAAGGTACTAATGATTTATAGAAGCTTGAACGCTTATTAGAGACCCACTCTGTGTTTTGAAGGGTACCTATTTTATTCATGATTATTCGTGAATAAACAACGGCCTCAAAGCAAGGGATTGAGGTTGTGATATTTTTAGAAGAATTTGAACCGCATAAAATACCTATTTCGTGTTTTGAGTTAACTAGACCACCTAAATGGTGCGTACAGATCAGGGCGAAAATTCGGGTTAATATTGGCGGAGAACTAAGACATCTGAGTGAAACCTCTTTTATTAAGGTAAAACAAAGGTATCGGAGCTAGTATATGAAGTGATGATTATGATGTTATATGAAATGATATATGATTGTTATATGAAATATGTATATGAAGATGAATTATATACACTGTAGAAGTGCTATTATATGAAGAAAAATTAATTATATGAGTTGTAGTACCAGACAAGAAGAAAAGAAAGAAAAAAGAGAATTTTTAGTAAAATATGTGGGAAAAATGAAAGAAGACACATAAAAATTGCAAGAAAAGAAGCAAAATTAAGAAGATACTAAGCAAATAAGTAGCTAATCATTGAATTATGTCTAAGAATTAAAGCTGTAAATTTTTTTTTCTCTAAAGTAATGTTAATTATAAATAACTTATTTTTAAACGTAGATAATGAATTCAAGTTAAATTTTCGCGGAAAATGGAAGTATTTGAATTAAGGATAGACAATATCTTACAATAAGTGTTAGTAGATAGTAAGCAAAGGGACACAAAAAGTGAAGTTTTTAGAGATTAAATCTTTATTATAGGTACAAGAGAGTTATTAGAAGTTTTTTTAGAGACACATTAGAAGTCTTTTAGAGAGATTACATTTTTATTATAGGTACAATATTTTAAAGTTAGTAAGGCGTATATAAATAAATCAAAATAAGACTGAAATAGTAAAGTAACGTTAAATTCTTTTTTTTTATATGCCATTTAATAGAAGTTTAGGTAATATTTAGCTTAGCTTAGGAAGTATTAAATTCGAGATTTTATTACAATTAGATTAGTTACGGCTTATAGGCACTAAAAGACTATTAAAAGTAAGGATCAATTTCATTCACTGTGGACACTGTTTTGGTGAAGTGAATTAGTGAACGAAAAAAGGACGAAAAGACACGACGTGAAAGTACGTGAACTAGTAATAGGTTATAAAATACCAGTTTAGTATAGGGAAAATATGAACTTTTGTGTAAAATAGGAAAAAGAATATACATGTTTAGGGAAAATTGATTGATCTGAAACGTACCATGTTACAGTTAGTTAGGATAGTTAGGAAATTTAATTTTTGAAAATAGTATTAGGTAACCGTAAACATTTTTGTAAAAGGGAAAGAGGAGCATTACATTTTAAAAATATGTAATTTTAACAAAACGGGGAGGTATGGTATTATAATATCACCCTGTACAAAAGATGTTTAAAACTAATTCAAAGTCATTAATCCATGTAGTATCTGTTCTTGGATTCAATAACCGCAAGTAACATTGAATTGTCATGTTTTGTTATTATTTAAATGTGTATATAAACATTAACTCGGTCGAGAAAGAGGATTATGAATATTGATGTAGTTGGAAGGTATTCACGTATAGGATAGGTCAAGTTAATATTGTAAACAACTTATGTAGTGAATCATCGGCTTCGAATTAAATATAATGTTATCGGAAAACCTGAGTTTTAATTAATTGGGACCAGAAGGCATAACATCACACTATTTAATACACACTGCATTCCGTTAACCGCTCAAATTGAATTTCTACAAATCGTAAAAACGTAGTATGTACGTTATATGCGTTTTTTTATATATTTTTAGTATTTTGATGAAGCAATGACATTAATTCAATCATCTGACAATACAGCTAGTGATATAAATTCCGAACAAACTAGAAGGTATTACGAGAGTTTTAATCAGATGGAGAAAACCTTGACAGAGAGGATTAAAGAAGACACATCTTCAATAGCCATATTACAGAAACAAATAGCCCTATTACAGAAACGAATAGAAGAAGACATAATTACATTAAAAAGGATACAAGTAGATAGAGACAATGTTGTTAGTGCTGAAAAAAAGACAAGAGAATGTATTTTAGAAAGGGCCAATAATCTAGAAAAATTGGCAAAAGAAGCACTAGAAGGGGTAAGTCTTTTTTATTATTTTTTTATTCTCTATCTTCGTTTTATTTAGTAAACTAGCATTGTAAGCAAAACGTATCCTAATTGTATTTACTAAATATGTCCTTCAGTTTCAACGATAATAATCCTTTTCATCATAAATATTTTTGTTTATTGTTTTAGTTTTTAATGCTTCGTGTGCTGCTTCTTGTGAAAATTTTTAATAGTGAAAGGGATTATGCTAACTTTCTTATTTATTTATGTATTGGTTCTTGTTTAGTTTTTTTTTTTCATATAGTCCTGTCGCCAGGGGGGTACAACGGCCTTCTTAATTCAGATGGACTTACCCAAGTTTTTTTATGTATTTTGGCCCGTAGAACACGAATTTTTTGGGTAACAGTTGATCCGGATGTCGATAAGATTGTTATAAACAAAGAAGTTGAGGAATTACATAACAGCGATTTCTCGCAAAACAAAACAATTTTTTGTATTTTTTGGGTCATTCTAACCAAAAAATGTTCCTACAAGTTTTTTCGTAGGATGCATAGTTTTCGAGATAAACGCGGTTGAACTTTAAAAAAATCGAAAATTGCAATTTTTGAACCCGAGTAACCTTTGAATAAAAAATAAAATAGCAATTCTGCTTACCGCCTTTAAAAGTCAAATTTTATCTGTTTTGAATATTTGGATTGCTGAAAATTTATTTTTTGATTGTTAAAAAAAGCTATAAACACATAGTGTTTCCCGTGCCTAATACATGCGTTTTAACGCATGCTACGTAGAAATAGCCATGCTTGCACTCTTACCTCCTCTACCTACTCATTCGATTTTAAATGAGAAATCATTGAAAACATCACTCAAGCACTAGGTGTTTATAGCTTTGTTTTAACAATAAAATAATAAATTTTTAGCAATACAAATAATTAAAACCGATAAAATTTGACTTGAACTTTCAAATGCGGTAAGCAGAATTGCTATTTTATTTTTTAATCAAAAGTTATTCGGGTTCTAAAATTGCAATTTTTCGATTTTTTGAAAGTTCAACCGCGTTTATCTCGAAAACTATGCATCCTACGAAAAAAATTGTAGGAACATTTTTTGGTTAGAATGGCCCAAAAAATACAAAAAAATGTTTTCTTTTGCAAGAAATCGCTGTTATGTGATTCCTCAACTTCTTGGTTTATAACAATCTTATGGACATCCGGATCAACTGTTACCCAAAAAATTCGTGTTCTACAGGTCAAAATACATAAAAAAAACTTGGGTAAGTCCATCTGAATACAGGAGGCCGTTGTACCCCCCTGGCGACAGGACTAATAAGTTTGAGTTTCTGATTCGGTTGGGCCAAAATATTCTTAGAATTTTTCTTAAGCATCTATTAATGAGGGATTGAATCTTTTCAGTCTTTTGTGATCCGTATTGCCTTTGCAGTATTATTGAAAACGTTTACTTTGGTGTCCAGTTTTATCTCATTAGATTTCCATACATTATTTAACATATAGTATGCTATCTGTGATTTGCCAATTCGTGTTTGAATATCCTCCTCTGCTCCTCCTGTCGTGTTGAGGATGCTTCCTAGATAACTAACTCTTTCTACTGATTTCAGCTCTCACAATAAAGCACTGAAAACGTTTGTTTTCTATACTTCCACAAAATTTATTACAACTATGTGACTACAGCTGTTTCGGCAGAGTGATTTAGATTACTATGGGTTTGTCTTTTTAAAGTCTTTAACTGAAGAGGTTGAGGAGTGGGGAGCTGTTTGTCTCGAGTTGGTCATTCAGGATTATATCTGTATTTTTCAATTTATTAATTTCCATAGATTCTAATAAATATAGTTTAAGGCCTTTATTTTGAATATGCAGAATTTGAAACTGTTCATTAAAAGAATGATTATGATCTATAAGGTGAAATGCGTTTGTCTGTTTTTCTATTGTTGAAAGCCCTTTTGTATTCTGCTATCCGTTTGTCAAAGGTTCTGCCAGTTTGACCGATAAGTTTTCGGACAGTCATCACAAGTTAGTTTGTAAACACCACTCTGTGGTTGTTTTCTCTTTCGGCTCTTATTGTTCTTAATATAGCTCCTGGTTTTCTATCTGTATGTCAGTTTTATTCATGTTTATCACGATTCTTACTTTTTTACCTTCTCTGGCTAAGTTCTCACTTTTTTTTCTGCATGCTCTGTCTCTTTGCTGAAAGTATGCATGCATCATCTGCGTATTGAAGATCTTCTAATTGTTGAAAGATATTCTAGTATATCCCAGTTTTACCGTTGCTGTTTTTCTTATGAGTCAGTCCATGACAATAATAAACAGAGTGGGAGACAGTCTTACAACCCAGTTTTACACCGCTATTAATGTCGATTGATTTTGTTAAATTCCCGTCGTATAACATAATACTTTTACTGTGGTGATTTCATATAAAAACTTCTTTCTTAAGAATTCGTCCGGTATCCCATACCTTCCTACTATTTCCCAACATGTTTCTCTGTGTAGGTGTAAAATGTCGAACGCCTTCCTATAGTCAATGAAGTTAAGATATAGTTTACTTCGGCATTCCACTGACTGCTCGTTGATCATTCTGAGCGTGGAGATCTGTTCTATGCATGACTTATTTTCTCGGAAGCCAGCTTGATTTGCTTTTAATTTTTGGTCCATTTTATTTTTCATTCTTTTAAGCACGATACGGGTCATTATTTTACTCACAAAACATAAGAGGGTAGATTCTGTACTATGATAAAATAAATGCACATCATTTTTTGTTTACTTTTTAGCTGCATAATTGTTACAAGCTACCTAATTTAATTGCAATACAAAATGCTAAAGTGGAAGAGCTACGGGCTGTGATACAAGAATTTGAAGACAAATTAAATGAGATTTCTTCGGATCTAAATAAAAAACATGAAGAGGTAAGTATGATTAAAATTTTTCTTTTAGTGTTAAATGTATATTTATCCACAAGGAAGAATTTCCTGTAGGTGGCTGTATACCATTAATTACAAGTAAATTTAATGAAAAAGTTTGTCTTATAAAAGGTATATCTATTTAAAAAACCCCTAAAAGGGCTACAAATATTAAAACAAAACGTTTTCGGTCTGTAACAAGAGCATCATCAGTGTTACAAGAACATGCTGAGCCACCCAAAAATACTAAGGTTAAAACCTTTTAAAAATAGACTAAATGTCTTATATAAATATATACATAATAAAATCCAAAGGATGGATATAATTCCTATGGATATGGCCTTAGGGCAACATATGACTCCCACACACGTGGTACGTGGATTGCTAGGTATTAATTAATTAGGTCATGACGTTGAAAGAGGTGAAAGGCAACTAAAGGCAATTAGGAATTTGAAATTTTAAGAGGGGTGCGATAGGGGTGTATTTTGTCTCCTGTGCTGTTCAACCTCTATGTGGAGAATGTTTTTGCAGAGGTACTCACTGTAGTATAAAGATCAACGGGTACCAGATAAATAACATTCGTTACGCCGACGACACCACGATAATCACAGATAACGAACATGATAAATATGCAGTTGATGCTAAATAAAATAAATACCGCAGGAAAAAAATATCGCTTGAAGATAAATGCTGGAAAAGCTAAATGCATAGCAATAAGAAATGGCACACTTTTAAGAGTACAACTGCAAGTAGATAATGCTCCAATAGAGCAAGTGAAAACATTCAAATACTTGGGAATGATGGTGAATAACCATTGGGATCGTCAACAAGAAATAAAATGACGTACCGAACAAGCAAGACAAGCTTTTATTAAATTTAAACCGCTACTTTGTAACCGCAATGATTCCTTCAATCTCTGTTACAGAATGGTTAAGTGCTATGTATGGTTCATATTGTTATACGGCATGGAGGCATGGACGTTGAAAATGTCTTCCATTAATGAGTTGGAAATGTGGACCTTGCGAAGAATGTTCCGCATACCATGGACATATGGGGTGAAAAACGAGGAAGTCTTAAGAAAAACAGATACTGAGAGAAAATCGCTCAACTTGATCAATGCGCGAAAAATTGGATACCTGGGCCATATTCTGAGGGGGGAAAATACGCAATCGCTCAACTAATCGTCCAAGGAAAGATTGAGGGCAAGAGTGGAGTAGGTCGCAAACTAATGTCATCATCATGCTCTTTGCCTTATCCCTATGTGGGGTCGGCTTCCCTAATTGCATTTCTCCACACAATTATATCTTGGGTCATATCAATGTTAATCCCCTTTACCAACATGTCCTGCCTTATCGTCTCTCCCCAGGTCTTCTTTGGTCTTCCTCTCCTACTCCCTCCAGGAATCTGTACTTCAGCTATTCTTCGTATTGGGTGATTAACGTCTCGACGTTGAACATGACCAAACCATCTCAACCTATACTCTCTCATTTTGGCATCAATTGGTGCGACACCTAGACTTCCCCTAATATACTCATTTCTAATTTTATCCGTCTTTGTCACTCCACTCATCCATCTAAGCATTCTAATTTCCGCCACATGCATTCGTTGTTCCTCTTTCTTTTTCACTGCCCAACATTCAGTTCCGTACATTATAGCCGGTCTTATGGCTGTTTTATAGAATTTTCCCTTCAGCTTCATTGGAATTTTTCTGTCACACAACACACCACTCGCTTCTTTCCACTTCATCCATCCAGCCCTAATTCTACTGCATGCATCTCCATCTATTTCTCCATTACTCTGTAATACCGATCCCAGGTACTTAAAACTATTGCTTTTCACAATCATTTCACCATCCAAAGATACCATTTTATTTGTAGTAACTCCATCTTTAAATGAACATTCCAAATACTCTGTTTTTGTCCTACTAAGTTTTAAACCTCTTTCCTCCAGAGCTTGTCTCCACTGTTCCAGTTTTTGTTCTAAGTCTCTTTCACTATTTCCTATTAACACTACATCATCAGCATACATTAGGCACCATGGAATGCTACCCTGTAGTTTCTCTGTTATCTGGTCCAAAACTAATGAGAATAAATAAGGACTAAGCACCGAGCCTTGGTGCAATCCTACTTTCACCTGAAATTTATCAGTCTCTCCCACACCTGTCCTAACACTAGTCGTTACTCCCTTATACATATCTCTCACATTCTTTACATATTCGCCAGGGACTTCTATTAGTCCAGAAAGCCACTGCGCATCCGCTAGGAAAAATATTCTAATACGGATTTTTTGCACAATCTTACTCAACAAACTCCTTTTAACAAATTTGCATGTTGCCAGGACCAAAAGGTGGTCAAAAAATTTTTAAACGTTTTTTTTTTGTTTTTTTCCTAAAATTATTTTTTTTTGCATGAAAAAAGTTTTTTTTAGGTTTTTTGGATCATTCCAAACAGAAAAGTTATTCAGTGACTTTTCTCTAAAAATGATAATTTTTGACATATAAGCGATTAAAAATTGAAAAATTGCGAAATCGACCATTTTTAACCCTCAAAAACTATGTGAAAAACTGAAAATTTGAATGTTGCCAAGGTAGGTAGATATTCTTTAAACATCGATTGATGAAATCCCGAAGAGTTTTTTGAAATACAATATTCAAAACTCCTTTGTTTTTTAATTGATAATCAAGCGTGCGCGACACTATTTTCCACCGTTGCATGTGTATACAGTATGGTGCAAATGAAAGGAATAAATTCGTTTTTTCGTAAACCGGTGACCTTAAGGAAAAATCCCGAAACAGGTCGATTTTTATTTTTAAGTTATGATATTGTGGCATATATGGTATACTAGTGACGTCATCCATCTGGAGTGATGACGTAATCGATGATTTTTTTAAATGAGAATAGGGATCGTGTGCTAGCTCATTTGAAAGGTTTTTTAATTCTCTATTCAGTAATATAAACATTTAAGAATATATGTAATTTATTTAATTCAAAATACATTTTACTGTTACCCGAAATCTAAAAAATGTTTATTTAACAATTAACATTGCTTTTCGATTAAATTCAATGTTCAAGCCAGCTCCCGCCAACCACCTACCTCTTGGAAGTTTGAACATTTAATTTAAGCGAAAAGCAATGTTTATTTGTGAAATTAACTTTGTTTTCTGATTTTTGAAAGCAGTAAAATGTATTTTGAATTAAATAAATTACATACATTCTTCTTTTTTGTCAAATAATTTAATTTAATGAAATTTTTTTGGACACCCTGTATAAATAATTATGTAAATGTTTATATTACTGAATAGAGAATTGAAGAACCTTTCAAATGAGCTAGCACACGACCCCCCTATTCTCATTTAAAAAAATCATGATTACGTCATCACGTCCAGATGGATGACGTCACTAGTATACCATATATGCCACAATATCATAACTTAAAAATAAAAATCGACCTGTTTCGAGATTTTTCCTTAAAGTCGCCGGTTTACGAAAAAACGAATTTATTCCTTTCATTTGCACCATACTGTATACACATGCAACGGTGGAAAATAGTGTCGCGCACGCTTGATTAGCAATTAAAAACAAAGGAGTTTTGAATATTGTATTGCAAAAAACTCTTCGGGATTTCATCAATCGATGTTTAAAGAATATCTACCGACCTTAACAACATTCAAATTTTCAGTTTTTCGCATAGTTTTTGAGGGTGTTTGGAATGATCCAAGAAACTTAAAAAAAAATTTCCATGCAAAAAAAATAATTTTAGAAAAAAAAACAAAAAAAAACGTTGAAAAAAGTTTTTACCACTTTTTGGTACTGGCAACATGCAAATTTGTTAAAAGGAGTCATTTTTGAGTAAGATTGTGCAAAAAATCAGAATCGGAATATTTTTTCTAGCGGATGCACAGTGGCTTTCTGGACTATCATTTCTTATTGAGTGCCCACCACAGAATCTCTCGAGGAACTCTATCATATGCTTTCTCAAGATCAATGAATACCATCTGAGCGTTGGTATCTTTATTCCTGTATTTTTTTTCCATCAGTTGCCTTACAATGAAAATTGCATCTGTTGTTGATCGCCCTGCATAAAGCCTTAGGTGCATTAGGTCGCAAACTAATGTCGTGGCTGCGAAATATAAGGAACTGGACAGGCATAAATAACACTGGCAAACTTTTGTATACCGCAAAAGACAGACGTCTGACCTTAAAACAATTCGCCAACGCGAATAAGGTGCACGGCACCATAAGAAAAAGATATGGATATATAAATCACATTTTGAAATCCCAAATCATAATTGTTTTAAAATAGTAAACTGCTAATCAATTATCAACTAATCTTTTTTGTTTCAGATTACACAACACACAGTAGACACGTATAATAATTCAATATTCAATACCTGTAAAAATATAGAAGAAGCTATGAATGAAAAAATTAACAATTTGTTAAATAGTGTAGATATGATGGTAGGAAAAACTGATACAGCGGAATCGTTTTCAAAGTTCATCTGTCATATGAAAGAAGTAAGAAATATTTTTTATTATTTACTACAATTTTCATATTGGAACAGAATCTTTTTTTTTTTTCTCTGATTCTGGCTTTGGTTTAGAACTAGAACCTTTAGCCACGTAATTGTATAACTTATCAATAAGTCAGGGGAGTAATGTGTAGTGTGTGTGTTGAGTAAGTGTCTTGTTACTTTGCAAAGTCGACGTCATTGTCTTTGCAAAGAGACGCTAATTGTTTCCGAACGTCTGCGGTCCCTCCGGTGAGTACCGATCCCACAAGAACAGAAACTATTTTCCATTTATTAATTTATAATAAATGAAAAATTTCTGCCCCTGGTAGGATTCGAACTCCCGACCTTTCGTTTCAAAGGTAGGCGCTCTTACCACTGCGCCACAGAGGGGGTTGGAACAGAATCTACTTTAATAATATGCAAGTTCAAAAATTTCATCAAAATATTTTAGGAATTTATTTTTGAAGCTATATAGAATTGAAAAATGCAAAAAAAATTAATTTTTTGAAACTTATAAAAGTACTAAGCTTTATTTTTAAACCAAGAGGAGTAAACTGAAAAGACAGATTCACACCCAAGAAAGTCACTAGAAATATCACCAAATACGTCGCTAAAAAGTTCTAAAAATCGCTGATATAACTTAATTAACCTATGAAATGCCAACAGTGTCAAAATTTTATAAATGTCATTAGTGTCAAAATTTGATAACAGTGGAGTAAACTGGCCTGAGGTTGGACCAATAGGGAACTTTCACATTTTTTAATTAAATAATACTGTTCAGTTTTTGTATAAAAATGAGATTTCCAAAATTTCACGCTTCAAAAACTCATATTAACTTAAGGTGGTATGACACAATGTTAAAATTTATATAGTTTTTAGGTACAGTTACCGTCACTATTTCAAAACCAATCTTCAACTTAGGGGTATGTTCGTGAACTGTAGACTTTCTATTTTAATAGTATCTAGTTAAAATTTCCAAAGAAAGCAGTATATTTTTTATAACTGTACTTAAAGGAGTCCATGTCATAACTTACGTCGTAACTTGTTGTAAAAATTCGTTTTGCATAATAATTTTTGAACTTGGGTAGAAAATAACTATCAGAAACGATTAACTATGCAAAAAGCTTTATTTTAAATAAAATTTCATTGTCCGTACTGCCATAATTTTTAAATTAACTGTACCTAAAGGTAAAAATTATTGTTAAAAGCTGCAATCTGGGGATTTTGTTCATATTACAGCAATAAGTTGGCATTAAAATCTACAAACAATTGAAAACGAGTTTTATAACCACGGAAATACGATGAATCACGCGGTTTTGTTTAGAAAAGCCCCACCCCCTCCCAGTACACATTTTGGGCCTTGTTTGACTTTCAATCATGATTGTATAACGTCACAGTGTCTTAACAATACAAATATACATTTTTTATGCTTGAAACCGTGTGGTTATACAAATGGTTGAAAGTTAAACGAGGCTCAAAGTGTTTACTGGGGGATTATACTAGTTTTGACATAATACATAGATAACATAAGCTCTAGTATATATGTTATGTGGGGCGTATCTAAAAAACAATTTCAGTTTTATTCACTTTCTGGCAAATTTAATTTTTATAGGGCCGCAAATAATGCATTGTTCGGATACAATTAGCGTCTCTTTGTAAAGACGATGACATCGACATTTTTACACACATTACACATGCCAATGACCATTAGTATTTGTTGAGGCATTATCCTAATAAAAAAATTGTAGACAAAACAATATTGTATAGTCATTGATTAATTTATGTCAAATATTTCAGTAAGTGAAAAAAAAAATTGAAATTTACTGGATTAATAATTAGATAAACCGATATGCAGACGATACAGTTGTGATTGCTAGCAGTATTGATGAACTTCAGCATCTTATGGACAGGGTACCTACAAAGAGCGAGTAAAAAAAGAGAATTTAACCTTCAACAAAAATGGACACTGGTGAGCAAAACTCAACAACCTGCCAGACAATTGAAAATAAAAAACCAATTCAACACGTACAATTATATGTATACCTTGGAACAGTCGTCAACTCGAAATGGGATCAAACAACCGAAATACGATGTAGAATTGAAAATGCCAGAGCTACATTTAACATGAGAAATATATTCAATAATTGCGACATATATGTCCCACTAAAAATATGGCTGCTAAAATGCTATGTATTTCCAGTCTTGTTGTATGGAGCAGAGACCTGGACAATAACGGAAACATTATCGAAAAGGCTAGAGGTATTCGAAATGTGGGTGTACCGACGTATCCTCAAAATATTCTGGACGACCCACACCACCAACGAAGAGGTATTGCGCCGAATGGGAAAACAAAAAGAAATATCTTTCACAATTAAAAAACGAAAACGTGAACACCTCGGTCATATATTATGAGATATGATAAATATCGTATACTGCAGCTGATAATATAGGGTAAAATAGAGAGTAAACGTGGACCCGGAAGAAGAAGACACTCATGGCTTCAAAACTTACGCCAATGGTTTGGACTAACATCGATCGAGTTATAGACACGCTGTAAACAAAATTAAAATTGCTATGATGATAGCCAACGTCCACAACGGACAAGGCACATGAAGAAGAAAAATTAGAAATGAGATGAAAATGTAAAATTTTCCGAGGAAAAAAACTTCCCGTGTTGACATTCCAACATACAAATCAATGGTATCACCCTTTAGAGTTCCCAAAGCTTCATATACCTGAGCACAGAGCTAAACAGTCAGCTAGACTAGACCACTCAAAAAATGCTCTGTAACCCCAAGCTATCAGTCACAATAAGATTGAGAACACTAAAGTGTTTATGTGTGGTGTCTATTACTGTATGGCTGCGAGACCTGGACATTAAAACAGTATGATGTCAACAAACTGAATTCATTCGAAATGTGGATGTACCGCAGAATGCTAAGAATAAGCTGGACCAGCAAAACTACAAATGAAGAAGTACTGGAAATAATGAACACACGTCCTCATCTGGTCAATACAATCAAAATTAGAAAGACGTCATATCTAGGACACTTAATGCGCCATAGGGAATTTGAGCAGTTTCAGGTAATATTAGAAGGCAAAATCGAAGGTAAACGGGGTATAGGAAGAAAAAATCCTGACTCCGAAACATCAGAGATTGGACCAACACAACAGGGAATGACTTAATCCATCAAGCCCAGAACAGAGAGAAATTTGCCATATTGATCGCCAACCTCGATAGAGAAGGCACTTAGGAGGAGGAGGACAACGCAAGAGACCCTAAGAGGTAGTTTTCTGTCCCGATTAAACCCCGATTAGCTAACCAGGACATAAAATACCGGTCCTAAGGCTCAAAGATAGATAGAAAGTAACTTGTGAAGTGGTTACGATTGATTTGATTTAAGATGATAATTAGGGGCTGATTTTCCCGAGGTTTTTTACCAAAAAAAGGGACCAACTATATTTTGAGCATTTGCTTAGTTTTGATGCTACAAACTTAAAAAAAAAACAAAAATAAATATTTTTTAAATACTTTAAAAAAGTTGTAATGAGTTTTCCCCAAAAAAGTGCATCATTTTTTGGTTATTTCACGTTGAAATATTCAGTTTGAAATTTGACGGATATGAAACTACACTTAGCTACAACTTTGTTTCAACTGGGTCCATAGAGTTCATACATATATAGACCTGGATCCCGCGTACCTAAAAAAAGTTGATTAATAGCAAGCTGAAAATTTGTTAATAGCTTAACGGTGTCTAGTCGGACAAATTTTGATGTATGGGAGCACTGGAAGAGGGAAAGTTTTATTTGTGGAACAGCTTAAAAATTTGGAACGTTAGACTACGAAAACGTTCCATGTATTTTGTCGAACAGAACTTCCAATTGATTTTACATGTAAAAATCAGACTGGTGTTTATCACCAACTGGGTATTTTAATGAGTGGAACACGAAGAACATGTCAAATGACAGTAATCAAGTCGGTTAGTAATATAGTAATAGCAGTCTGATGTTTGCATGAGAGTTTAATGAAAGGGTAACAAATCAATTGGATGTTTGTCCGACAAAATACCTGGGATTTCTTCGTAACCCCTGTTAATTATAATGCCCATTTGGTGACAAATAGCAGCCTGATTTTTGCATGAGATTTTAATCAAAGGGTAACAAATCAGTTGGAAGTTCTGTCGGACAAAATACATGTGACGTTTTCGTGGTCTGACCGTTCCAAATTTTTAAACTGTTCCACAATTAAAACTTCCCCTATTCCAGTGTTCCCCCCCGTACATCAAAGTTTGTCCGACTAGACACCGTTAAGCTATTAATAAATTTTCAGCTTGCTATTAATCAACTTTTTTTGGTACGCGGGATCCAGGTCTAATACACCATTTTTTTATACTTTTTTAGAAGCTACATATTTTTGCTAAGAATGTTTTTTCGGATAAAATACTTTTTGAGTTATTTGTAAAAGCCGCCTAAAACGTGTTTTTTACTCGCAAATAACTCAAATATTAATTAAGTGAAAAAATCCTATAGAACAAAAGTTGCTTAGAATAAGTCAGTTGGGTACCCTGAGTTGGGGTAAAACTCACCCTCAGGGCAAAATCTTACATCGGCACACTATCAGCTTTCTTGGTTGACATGTTACCTATGTGTATGCCAAATTTCATGTTAATCCAAGCGATTATTTAAAATTTAGAGCAAAAAGCGTGATTTAATGTATATATTTCCTACTTGTATTTCAAACAATTACAAATTTCTTTATCAGTTTAAAATAAATATTTTTGATGCTGTTCTGAATAAAATAATTTTTTTGGTAAAATTGTGGCTTATTTCCCATTAAAAATAGTTTATTATAAATATTTTAGACCAGGTAAAGAATTAATAATTATTGTCGTCTGAAGACAAATATTACAAATATAATCTAAATACAATAAGTGATCAAATATTTCCAAATGAAACGTTTTGTATCTATTACCATTGTTTAAAAAAAGATAAAAATTTGTCTAGTTATACAATGATATCTATTAATAGTAACAATTTACCATTTCCAGGTAAAAAATTAAACACTCTCATCAAGTACAATACAAGTACGATTGAAGGCGAACGGTACCGATCGATCGGTAACGATCATAAGTTCTCTTTAGTAGGTACTTGGCAATGGCAACAACGCCGTCGTTAATAGAATTAAAATTCGTCGTTATTAAAATGTTCGAATATATATACGTGCTGCCATCTACTGAAAGAAATTGTTAAACGTTAGTTCCTATGATCAACCATTTTGACTGCGGCGTTTACATACCCCCTTAAAAGTACAAATTTAAAGTCTTCTGTATTTTAAAATAGTTCAAACTACCCGTGACGTCACATAGTTTAACTATATGGTTCCGTTTATGGTTATATTTAGGTATATTCTTCTGCTTCTTCTTTAGTTTTTTGGCCTCCACCTACTTGGGTATTTGGCCAGCTCGTCGTCCCGAAATAAAGGAAAAATATTTATATTCTAATGACATTTATCCTATGTCATTGTAATAATATATACCAGTTTGTTGAGATTGGAGTTTGATGTAGTTATTGAAGGAAAGGAAAGAAGGTTTACTATGGAAAATAAAACAATTTTGTAAAAGTACAAACTTTCTATGAATAGTTCAAACGATCAAAAACACTTGTAACGTCACATAACTGCATTTTCTACTGACGTTTATAATGTCTATTTTAAAATTATGTACAATTTTGTTTACTTTGTTGGTTCAGAATGTAAACATATAGCCCGATGACGTCACGACGCGTTTTGGGCTGTCTGGTATAATTTGAATTTTTAATCGTCTTTAGGGGCCAAACGAAAAACAAACAAAACTTTTTTATCTTTGATACATGTTTTAAATTATGTTCTGTTGTGATTTATAACATTTTTTTCGAATTTAAATTTTTATGTAAGTTCCCTATTACAAACAAGCTTTACGGCGCGGGAAATTTGAATTACTCCTCTTGATTTAAAAACAGACATTAGTACCTTAAACAATTCTTTTCATTTAAAGATTTTTACCATTTTAGGTGCTCGTCCAGCAACTACTAGAGAAAAACGTCACACCAAAACACGTAGGAGACACTCCCGTCCGACAATCCACGAGTTACCCTCACAGGATAAAAGAAGTAGCTCCTCGAGAGGCACTCATCGAAAAGTTTAAACAAACCTTGGCGCAAAAAATGGAAGATTCAGACGAAAGTGATGTAGGGTATTGAACAAGTCTTGTGAGAACGTGTGACAGTATTTATTGCTCGTTTTATATTCACAAACAGTGATTTTTTATTTTTAATAAAAATATATTTCCCTTACCTTGTTTGGATTGAATCTGACACCGTTGATTGATAAATATACAAGAAGATATGCAACCAAAAGGACGTTTATGTACGACACCGTGAGTTTGACGTGTACCGTCCGAGATTGAATTTACTTGAAACGTATTCAGGTAAATTTGGTTGTCAGAATATGTGGTCGCTCGATTGGGTGGGTTTGAGATTGCAGACCCAAGGGTATTATAGTAAAAATGATATATTTATTTTCATGCATTTAAATTTGAATTATCATTCAACGATAATAGTGGCATGACAATCTTTAAGACCATGGGTACATAATTCGCAAATATTTTACGGCTATCCCTACCTTTTCTGTCTTTACATGACAAATTACGTGTAGTAAAATTCACACTGGTATGGATATGTAAATATTACTAGAATGTCATTCTACTTGACAATGTCATAACTAACTTAAAGAGATGGCTTTTGAATGTTCTTGGATAACTGTTATTTTTTGTATAATTGCAAATTATTAATTCAGTTAATAAATGTGATAATTTTTTCACTAACTATGTATTCAGTGATTGAAATAATATATTTGTACAACAAAAACTAATACTCGATCGAGAAAAGAGGAAAAGTGTTAAGTGATTTTTTAATAATATATTGTCACGATGGAACGCTTACAATTTTGAACATCTTTAACAACAAAATACTTGGATCACAGAATATAAATATCTTGATGTATTCTCTGCTTCTATCTTCCATAAATAATACACAATAAATAACTTTTTATAAAGTTCACGTCTTAAATCAATTATTTATCAAATACACTATATAATATCAATATTATTTAATCAACAACTCAAAATGTTCCCGATCCATGTCAAATATTTAAAATTGTCACTGATTGTCAGTGTCTGACTGACAATATGCTGACAATATTCTATTCGACTGAGTGCGTTGTATGACAAAGATAGATTTGGAAAATATTACCACGGACATTGTGTTCATTTTTTTCGAATCCTGAAAAAACCAATAAATATTTTTGAAAAATCTAAATGCAGAATGAAAGACTAAATTATTACCGAGGGCCGAAAGTCCCTTAGAATAAATAAAAAGTTTATTTTGAATGAGATATTTGAAATTAAAAATAACACTAAATTTTCTCTTAGTTTTTCTCCCCTGTAACTTATTAAAATAAACATTATAGAAGTTCTCAGGGACTTTCGGCCCTCGCTAATAACGTAATCTTTCATTCTGCGTTTAAATTTTTCAAAAATACTTATTAGTTTTCTCAGGATTCGAAAAAAATGAGTCCCCATTTGAATAGCATTGCAGCCGAAAATACGTACCCATCCTCTTAAAATGTTAGTGTTATTTTCTAAATTCGTTTTTAAATTAGCAAGAATTGTAGTTGTAATATTGTCCTTTAATTTGAATTCTTGCAACAAATCCTTGAATATTCTTAATAAAAAAATTATTTAACGAGAAACATACTCACTGGGTTATGTTAGATATTGTACATTTATCTTATTTGTCCCATAGTCTCGATAAAAAATTTTGTAATTTTCTTTAGTTACAGACTCTTTTGATGACCGTATATTTTGTTTGGAGATGTTGCAATCGTATTTACTTAACAGGTTGATTCGGAGTGTGCCGGCCTCCTTCGATGATTCCGGCTACTCCGGTCGGAGTATAGATCACGTAATCGAAGTAAATCTCATGGAGTACTGGGGAACATCCATAAACTACGTCGTGAAAATTGTGGAGTTTTTAATACCCTCCCCCCCTTCCGTCGTTCAGCGTCGTTTACAGTTGCCCCCCCCCCCCTCATACCGACGTCGCAATTTCAACTCATGAGCCCCCTTTTTAGTGTTTTTTTAATTCCATGTTATTTCTGGATATTTTTAAAGTTAGCTCTCAAAGTTTATTACGAATGTATCCAAATCAGTATTACTATGTAGCTCATATCCGCGTATTTTTTTCTCTCAATTCATTGTACAACTAATTAGCTTTATTGGGACAAAAGACAACACTTTTATCGGAGTGCCTATGATTTCTTAACCTCATCATATAAATCTTGATATTTATTTTGTTTTGATTTCAATGCCATTTCTTTTATTCAGTATAACTACAATGTACTAACTAAATAGAATATTTTATTCTATTCATTCTCGTAGAATTGTTTCACACAGAGTATTCAGTAAATAAATAAACAGTTTAATATTTATTGCTTCCAGACGTTGTTCTGTATAGAAGCGTTTGTTTAAAGACAGAACAATGTTTTGTTGTTTGTGATTCTGTACAAAGCTGCTAGCAATATTATTAAGGCGGTGAGTGATAAAAACGAAATGAAAAGTATGCGACAAAAGTAATATACCTACTAATTCTTTTTAATTCTAAAATAGGGTATATTTTTTATATTCGTGTAAAAATCAAACGACGTCGGATGTGCACTCATGGCTCCCTCCCCTTGTCGTATACCGTCGTAATAAGCAAAGTACCCCCTCCCCCTTTTCAACGACGTACATAGTTTATGGATGTTCCCTAGCCGGCGTTACCGAATGAGGCCGTTTTGTCCATCGGCAATCAACCTGTTGATATAAAATTGACTAAGTAACCCGCTTGGCCATTTTAAATTTTTCGACAAAATGGTAAGGACTTAAATTGTTGCAATTGCGATTTCCTACAATTTCTTCCTTGCAAATTTTTTCGTAAGCTCGATATTTTCCGGGCTAAGAGGAAAATACTGACCAAGTATAATTATTGAATTATCTTATTTATTATTAACTTTGCTTCTTCCTAAGGTGCCGTGCATTTCTGCGTATGCGTCCACCGTATATTGTCTTGTCAGGTGAGATATTAGATAATAAAAATTAAATTATTCTGTTTTTAGCAACATTGCGAAGCATTTTATAGCAGTGGATTCCAGTCCACTGGCGAACATTACACAGCCATGACATCTTTTTACGTCCTACCCTCTTAGACTGTATCTTTCCTTCGAGTAGGTACCAGTTGCAGAAAAGTACAGCGTTCTCCTCGTAATATGTGTTTTAAGTATGGAGTCTTCTCACTTTGTATATATAACACCGGTTTATAGCGTCCTGCGCCTTCCGGTTCCTATTCTCCAGCCGCGTCGATCTGTCCAATCTCCTGGTCGGAGATCTCTCTCAGACATGGCTTTCTGGATTCCACTTATCCAGGTTGTTTTCGGTCTGCCCCTTTTCCTTCTTTCCGGGGGTTGCCATTCCATTATTAGCTTTGGGAGTCGATGTTCCTCCATTCTTTGTACATGGCCATACCAACAAAGTTGTTTTTGTTGGACTTCTTCAATTATGTTTGTTTTTCTATTCATAACATCTCGTACCCGTTCATTCGTTATATGTGAGACTCTGGAGATGCAGGCCGATCTTCGCCAGAAGTCCATTTCCAGTGCAAGCAACTTTTGTTCTGTTCGCTTATTCAGTTGCCAGGTTTCACATCCATACAGTACCACGCTTTTAAAGATGCTATTATAAAGCTGTGTTTTCTTTTCTTTTGATAAGGTTTTTGACCAAAGTAGCGAGTTCAAAGCTCCTATTACCTTCTTTCCTTTCATAATTCTTTCCTCTATTTCGAATTCTGTCCTTCCACTTTGTTGGATTCTCGTTCCAAGGTATACATAATCAGAGCTTGGCGCGATAACCATATCATCCTCTAGATGTAACTCACTTTTCTGTCCTCCTATACACATATATTTGGTTTTCTTCATATTAACGTATAGGCCCCATTTTTTGTATTCTCGAAACAGCCGGTTTGTCATAAATATTAGATCATCTTTATCCTGGGCAATCACCACCTGATCGTCAGCAAAATGCAGTGTGTATAATGTTGAGTCGTCGTTTAGCTGTATCCCCATTCCAGAACACGATTTGCGCCACTTATGCAAGACCTCATTTATATAGATTTTAAACAGTGTTGGCGATAAGCTGCATCCCTGTCGTAGTCCCTTATTCACCATGAAGCTATTGGATAATCTGCTGTTGATTTTTATGTTTGCTTGGATATTGTTATAGAATTGTTGCACTGCTTTTATTAAAGTTATATTAATAGGGGATTTTTCCAGGACTTGCCATAATTTACAAAGTGGTACGGTATCATATGCCTTAGTTAGATCAACGAATAGTAGATGTATTTCTCTGTCTCTGGCTACTTTTTTTTCATTGAGTTGGTTGAGCGTGAAGATGTGGTCGATACAGGATCTTCCTGCTCGGAATCCTGCTTGTTGTTCGATCTCTATAGGTGCATATTCATTTTCTATTTGAGCTTTTAAAGTTTTCCCATATAATCTGCTAAAGGTGCTGGTTACAGTAATACAGCGATAGTTCTTGCAGTCTTCCTTGTTACCCTTTTTGTGTATTGGGGTTATCCATCCTGTTTTCCAATTTTCTGGTATGTTTTCTCCATTTGTGTAGTTGTTGAAAATTAAGGTTATTAGTTTGATCAATTTTGCAGTTCCATTTTTTATAAGTTCCGCTGGTATTCCTTCTGGACCACATGCTTTTTTATTTTTTAGTGATTTAATCATTCTCTCAACGAATTCGTCATTTAATTCTACGACTTGACCATTTAAATTGTAGTGCTTTGGTGATGTATTTATGTATTCCTGTCTATTTTCTTGAAGTTCTTCTTTGTAGTGGGTTTTCCATTTTTTTAAATCAATCATTTGAAGGTTTGTATTATTTCTGTTTTCATTTCTTAGATTTCGAATGAACCTCCAAGCTTCTGAGGATCTGCTTCCACCTAGATGGCATTCCACTTCCCTACATCTCTGTTCCCAGGTATTGTTCTCATTTTTTGTTAACATTTTTTTATATTTGATTAATTCTTGGCGGTATTGGGTTTTATCATATGCGTTTTGTGATTTTAACCATTTATGATATTTCTGTTGTTTTATTTGTTTCTGTTGTTCAAGTTCATTGCTGCAGACTATGCTGTTATTTTTCCTGGTATTTGTTATCTCCTCCATGCCTAATGCTTCACTGGCTGCTTCCTTAATCGCAAGTGTTATTTTGTCGTAAATTATATTGGTGCTACATGTCAGGTCAATTTGATCAAGTTTTTGATCCAGTCTGTTCTGGTATAGGAACCTGGTGCTGTCGTCATATAGCCCAGTTAGTTTGTATTTTGGTTCTTTGATTATTTCTACTCTTTCTTCTTTCGATGTTTCATTTTGTACCTAATTAAAAAGTTTCTTATCCTGGAAGCCCCCTTTTCTTAATACTTCCTCATATTTCTGACTTTGTCCATAATATTCTAAGAATTCGGTGCAGGCACCACATTTCAAAGACTAAGTTTTTTAATGGAGCTGGCCTTTAACGTCCATGTTTCCATTCCATACAAGAGAACCGGCCAAACGTAATATGAGCATTTTATATCTCAGGCTAAAATCCAACTTGCGATCATGAGAAATTTACGAAGCCTCAAAAAGGCATTTCTGGCTCGTTCTAATCTGCTTATTATTTCAGTCTCAGGGTCCCAACACTTGTTCAGCAGACAACCTAAGTATTTAAATTACCTGACTTGTTCGATTAAAAATTTTTAAACGTAAAAATAAGTCTTAGTTCCAACAAAGTTCGCTAGGTGCACCACTATGCAGGCAGGCGATATGAAGACAAAATTATTATACATTAGGTTTCGCATCTTCTTGTATATTTATGAATCAATGCTGAAACTTTAAGAATCTGTTTAGCAAAGGTTCTCACTTCGAACAGTGATCGTTGTCATTATTTACCTATTTCCTTTATTCTTCATTTACCCATTTCATTGAAACCTTTATTAACAACAAAAACGTAAAGAAATGAAGAAAGATAGTTGAAAATGTGTAGATGTATTAAAATCGAAATTGCTTCTTTACCAACTTATAATGTAAAAATAAAAATTATATTTTATTTATTCTTTGGTGTTACCTTGGCGTATTTTATATTTTAAACCAATATCAAAAATGCAATATGTACGGTAGAATAATCATCAGATTTGAAATTTTTTGTAAATAGAAATTAATTAATTTGTGTAATTAATAAATTTTCGTAAGATACTTAAGCATTTTTGTTGTGAATATATACAGGGTGTTTGGTAAAGAATGAGCCATAGCTTAACCTCAGATTCATGAGGTTAAAATAGGTCGATTTAAGCTAACTTACCTTCGTACGAAAGTTGATAATAACCGAAATACAGGGTGTTAGATTTATACTTTTATTTTATTTATTCTTGAATATTTCCTAACAGGCATGGGATAATAACACGAAATTTGGCAAGCGGGGTTTTTTGAGACGAGAAATCTAAACCTCGCCACCAAAAATGATGTATAACCCAGAGGGCGCCACATACGCCTTTCAGCGGTCATTTAATAGGTTCAATTTTTTTTATTACCCACTGTACATACTTTTTAAATGAAAACTTTTATTCTCTTAATATTTTTACTTAAAAAGGTATACTAAATGTATCTCTTTAAAACTGTTTTCGAGATAAACGCATTTTAAATCTGCGAGGCAACATAATTTTTTTGCTTCTCGGCCTCGGATAGGTAGTCCTTTTATATATGGTATTGATATTTTCCTCGTATTATTTCTTGTGAATGTTATAGGGTCCCGTTCTAAGTTGTTCTGTTCCATTCGATCCAATCTTGACAATTCCTTATTTATAAACGATAAAGGATAATAATTTTTTAAGAAAACATATGTTAACAATTGTTTTTCTTCTAAAAATAAATTTTCGTTAGAACAAGTAATTTTGGCTCTATTATAAACTGCGCGTCATAGAAAACGGGCACCCTAAAAAATGGATCATTTTGATGTCACGTATCTCCTTAACCTGTTGTCCGATTTAAGTGATTTTTTTAGTATGTTATAGCCTTACTCTTTGTCAATATCCCTGTAATAATATTTTTGCTAAACGGGTAAATTTTCATTGTATACCGGGTGTACGAATCAAACTGTGTTTTTTTCTCAAAGTTCGCAACACCCTGTGGAATATTCTAGCCTTTATAAAATACTGAAATAAAATCCCGACTATAGCCTCAGGTTTTCTGAACATTCTGTTTTTTGATTCATTCTCTTATGTTGGATAATACAAAAGTTATGTACTTTAACAACTAGTCTGTTCTTCGTCAGTATAGGTTGTTTGTAAATAAGTGCGACAAACTTTAAGGGGCAATTCTGCATAAAAAAATAATGACCGTTTGCTTTATAAACTTATGCCCGCAAATGCTTCGTTAACGAGATACGGGATGTTGAATTTTTTTTACAAACTGACGATTTATTTTATTGCCTTAAAACCGGTTGAGATATGCAAATGAAATTTGGTAGGTTCTAAGAGATAGTTATTGCGAATTTTTTGACTTGCAATCAAGAATTTTATATTCACTATTTACGTGCATACGGGTAAAATGACCGAGAATATTACCCGTATGCACGCCAATGGTGAATATAAAATTCTTAATTGTAATATCTCAACCGGTTTTAAAGCAATAAATAAATCGTCAGTTTGTAAGGAAAAATTCAACATCCCGTATCTCGCAAACGAAGCATTTGGGGACATACGATTATAAAGCAAACTGTCATTATTTTTTAATGCAGAATTACCCCTTACTGTTTGTCGCACTTGTTTAGAAACACCCTGTACTGAAAAAGAACGTGGCTAATTGTTAAAGTACCTAACTTTTGTATTATCCAACATAAGCGAATGAATCAAAAAACAAAATGTTGAGAAAACCTGGGGCTATAGTTGGGTTTTAATTTCAGTATTTTATAAATGCTAGGATATTCCACAGGGTGTTGCGAACTTTGAGCAAAAAACACAGTTTGATTCGTACACCCGGTAGACAATTAAAATTTACCTGTTTAGCAAAAATATTATAAAAAGAGATATTGGCAAAGAATAAGGCTATAAGATATTCTAAAAATCACTTAAATCGGACAACACGTTTAGGAGATACGCAACCTCAAAAATTACCGCTTTTTTAGGGTGCCCGTTTTCCATGACGCGCAGTTTATAAGGATTTAATGATTCCCTTTTTAACGTTGATGTGATCTTATTTGTAATTTAGATATCTGTTGATGATATGTGTTGGTTTTCTATACACTTGAGTCTCATAATAATAATAATTATTAAAGAGCTACTTTCGTAACGTGACCGTTACATATCCTTTGAGACTAAAACATCGAGAAAAGGCAGGGTGTTATTATATGGCTTTTCCATTGTAAATTTTATTATCTCTTCTTAATCATTTATAATATTTAGTAATGTGTCCAACAATTCTGATCTATGAGGCCATATTGAGAACACATCTACATATCTCATAGATCAGAATTGTTGGATACATTCCTAAATATTATAAACGATCAAGAAGGGACACTAAAATTTACAATGGAAAAGGAATATAATAACACCCTGTCTTTCCTCGATGTTTTAGTCTCAAAGAAGGATACTAGGTATGAGATTCAAGTGTATAGAAAACCAATACATACCAACAGATATCTAAATTACAAATCAAATCACAACATCAACGTTAAAAAGGGAATCATTAAATCCGTATATGGTAGAGCCAAAATTACTTGTTCTAACGCAAATTTACTTTCAGAAGAAAAACAATTGTAAACATCTGTTTTATTAAAAAAGAATTATCCTTTGTCGTTTATAAATAAGGAATTGCCAAGAATGAATCGAATGGAACAGAACAGCTTAGAACAGGACCCTATAACATTCACAAGAAATAATACGAGGAAAATATCAATACCATATTATATAAAAGGACTATCCGAGAAACTTAAAACAATATAAAAATAACTTTAAACCATAAAAATTTACAAAAATGTATCGCAAATTTCTTCAAATGGAATTTGCGATGTGATGACCTCAATATGAAAACTGGCACAATTATTATGGTTTCAAGTTTAATTTTCGGGTCTAACTACAATGATATGCAAAAAATTATGTTGTATCGCAGATTTAAAATCCGTTTATTTCGAAAACAGTTGAGTTTAACGAGATGAGTGTAGTATACCTTTTTTTAAGTAAAAATATTAAGAGAATAAAAATTTTGATTCAAAAAGTATGTAGAGTGGGGGATAAAGAGAATTGAACGTAGTAAATGAGCGCTGAAAGACGTATGTGGCGCCCTCTGGGTAATACATAATTTTTGGTGGTGAATTTAGATTTCTCATCCCAAAAAACCCCGGCTTACCAAATTTCGTGTTGTTATGCCATGCCTGTCAGGAAATATTCAAGAATAAATAAAATAAAAGTTTAACTTTGACACCCTGTATTTCGGTTATTATCAACTTCAGTACTAAGGTAAGTTAGATTAAATCGACCTATTTTTAGCTCAGGAATCTAAGGTTAAGCTATGGCCCATTCTTTACCAAACACCCTGTATAATATATCGTGTGATATACCTAATGGAATTTTAATTTTTGATAGAAGTATTTTCGAAAAACGTCTCTTCTTTCTTTAACATTTTAAGCAATTATCTGCAGTTTTCCAAGTTTTTAAAAATCTCATAATATTCCAGATTGCTTATTTAAGGGCGTAGGCGCAAAATTTCGGACCAATGCTTTTTAAATGAATTCATTTTTTTTTCAAATACTGAGTAAACTAATAAGTATTTTTGAAAAATTTAAACGCAGAATGAAATATTGCATTATTACCGAGGGCCTAACGTCCCTTAGAATAAACAAAAAGTTTATTTTGAATGAGATATTTGAAATTAAAAATCACACTCAATTTTCTCATTTTTGTTCACCCCTGTAACTTATTAAAATAAACATTATATTAGAAGTTTTCAGGGATTTTCGGCCCTGGGTAATAATGTAATATTTAATTCTGCGTTTCAATTTTTCAAAAATATTTATTAGTTTTCTCAAGATTCGAAAAAATGAATGCATTAAAAACATTGGCCCGAAATTTTGCGCCTACACTCTTAACATTTTAAATTTAAAAATAAAAATTATGTTTTATTTATTGTTTCGTGTTACTTTTGTTTATTTTATATTTTAAACCATTCTCAAAAATGCAATATGTACGGTAGAATAATCCTCCTCAGATTTGAAATTTTTTTGTAGATATAAATTAATTAATTTGTGTGTAGGATATTATTTTAGTAAGATACTTGTATAAACATTTTTATTGTGAATATTTTATAAAATATATTTAAAACATTTTATGTGTTGACTTTTGTTCAAAAAATTTCAAAAAATTACTGTATATTCAAAAAATTCCCAAATTTTCAAATGCTGGAATAAAGCTTGTGAGCTTAAAAAAGAGAAAATGCTGGTACAGAGGAATGGTGAACTGTAATTTTGTATCCAGAAGAACTCCTAAAAATCCAATCTCGCCGACTCCATCATTCATATCCATCGACATATTAAGCGTAGACTCGGCATACTCACCAAAAAAGCGTAATGCGGAAACACCATGGAAACAGTCGATCGGTGGTCTATCTATCTCTTTTAACCAAACGAGCCCGCGCATGTGACTGACAAAGATGGCTAGACCACTCAATCCTATGTCGACGTTACACCCTGATGCATTGAGTGGCATATCCCTAGCCAAGTCTATCCTCTTTACATGTCTCTGTTCATATCACCCACATCTCTCATTGTGCAAATCACTCATTTGGTTTTATTGTTGTTCAGAACCAACCTATTAGCAGCAAACCGTGCCATCTTAGCACCCTCCAGCATGTCCTCAACAGCTGCGTAGTACATAATATGTACACCGGTTCATCTGAAAAAGTAAAACTAATGATAATGCCAACAAATGTTATTTTGAACTAAACAAGCAGATAAAAAACAGAAATATAAGCCAAAAAACCAAACTTGCAAATCATCTGCTCGTCTTAGAAATGAAAATACTAAGAAGAATAATAGGCGCAATCTGTGAGAATGATATAGGGCTTTTCAAGGATTCTCATTTGGTTCGAGCTTCTGTCATAATATGTCATATATTAATATTATACACGCATCATATGACGGAAGCTCGAAACAAATGAGAATCGTTGAAAAGCCCTATTTGGAGAAGGCGATATAATTTCGAACTATACGATAAGTATAAAAAAATACTGGACTACTTTTCAACGCTTCTCATTTGTTTCGAGCTTCTTCATATGTCCTATAATAATATTATACACGGATTATATGACAGGAGCTCGAAACAAATGAAAAGTCCTATTAGCAGTATCATAGCCACCTTTACTTAACAAGCCATGAAGTTGAAACTTGGCAACATCTAATGGTAGACCGATTAAGTCTGTCCGTCAGTTCTCATTTGTTTGTATACAATATCACCATATTTACAGAGAAACTGAAAAATTTTACAATATTTCGTGCTATAAATTATAAAGACCTTAAAAAGGTATATTATTAAGATGATTTTAGTTCAAACAGCTTGTTTTTTGTAGTAAAGGAGAGACAACTGGAGAAGATTACTATGATTATTTGCAAAGGGATGGTTTGTGCTTAGCAACGGATTCAGTAAAATTTATTTATTATCACCTTTGTTCAACATTTGAATTTATTATTAACAATCCCAATCTTAAAAAATTATTTTTGCAAAACAATTATTGTCACCTGATGTTATTATGATCTTTGGTAATGAAAAGTTTACAACAGCATGAAGGATTTCACTTAAATTTTGAATTTTAGTGTGAATGTTGGGAAAATGCCTTCAAAGTTTATTCTGCTGTTATAAAAATTATGTGTAATATTGTTTTAAATAAATATACAAAAATAGGAGCCATCAAAGTAATGAATCTTCAAAAAAGTATAAAAAGAAAAATAACGATAAGGGCGATAACAAAAAAGAAAGTTATCTACTCTAAACCCCAACAATGCACATCAAACATTGTGAGCAATTGTTTTTATAGTTATTTCTAGCGATATTTTGTATATAGTTTAAAATGGTATATTATTTATTTAAAATAAAGTATTTTACACATAAACTAAGTTATCAATCGAAGTAGCGCAGAAAACGACAATAAATATCGCCTCCGTACCACCAGATTGACAACAGGTGGAATACTTTCTTTGGTTACACCTCCTGAGATTTTCAAAATTTATAAATCATACAGGGTGCCGAGGAAATTAAGATGAGAGAATTTTAAATAATTCACAACTCATCTACTCAGCGTGGTAAAGCTCCAACAAGAAAGATTCCTTAATACTCAAACAAAACAGTAAATGAATTAAAAATGTATAAACATTCTCAATTTCTTTGCAAAACGAAAATGCAGCAGCTGCATAATACTCTGGTTAAAGCGGAGAGTGCAGGAAGAGTTTATACCGGTTTCGGAGATCTTTTTCCCCTTAAAGATCTCCGAAACCGGTATAAACTCTTCCTGCACTCTCCGCTTTAACCAGAGTATTATGCAGCTGCTGCATTTTCGTTTTGCAAAGAAATTGAGAATGTTTATATACATTTTTTTTATTTTACACATATTCTTGTCATTGTTTGTTTTTTTGTATAATAAAACGTTACTTACAAGGAATTACTTTTAATTTGATTTTGTAAAAGCTTCTAATTAATATATTTACCTGTTCGACTCAAAAAATACTATAAGTTTTACTTGAATTTGTACTTTAAAATCGTAGTTTCGAAAGCGGTAGTCCGAAAGTCAGACTACCGACGTCATCAATTGCGACGTTGCCTTTTTCTCCTCATGGCTTGTAAAGTAAAGGTGGCTGTGGCAGTATCAGTAGGAGCACAGATCACCTACCTCCTCCTTTAAGTGATCTGTGAGTAGGAGTAGACTGAGATGGAGGGAGGTGTGAACGATAACGCAAGAATGATCGGCTCAGCAAATAGTACTTTTCAACGCTTCTCGTTGTTTCGAGTTTCTGTCCTATGTCGTATAATCCGTGTATAATATTAATATATGTACTACATATGACAAAAGCTCGAAACAAATTAATAACGTTGAAAAATACTATGTATTGGCAACGGTTGTCGATAAACAGAAATGGTGGAGAAAGTCGCGGCTCAACTCGGGCTGTAGAACCATTGATGACTCGACTCAACCTTTCTACATTTTTCTTGTCCAGAGTTATACCAAATACTATTGAATGTAATACATCCAGATCCAACTCCCACAGAAATCTGGAAGCACGCGAAGAACGTTGCCACTAGCGCCACTGTCGGCTTGCGGTGAAACTACGTTTTGACAACGTAAAATTTGATGTAAACATTCAAATTAATTTTATTAATTTTTGAATAACGAGCTAATTTTGCTAAATTAAATTAAAATAAAAATAGTTCAAACACTTATACAAAAACAATAATAAAGCAATTTTATAAATGTAAGGTTAGATTGCTCTGGTTATCACCGCAAGACCGCTAGATGGCGCTATTTTTTTGTTTCCTCAAATGTAATGGGAAATGACAAGAGTTGTATGTATTACAGTCTACAGTATTTGGTTATACCCTCAGTTATATCCAGAGTCCAGAGATTCGTTAGATAGATATTTAGTTTTTAGTAGGTTTATATTTAATCTTAAAACTTAAAGTATAATTTTAAGTTAATAAAATAAATTATTTATTTCTTAAATAAGGTCCTTTGATTTTTACATTTTGACGACTCTCAAAAAATTCATGCCTACGGCAATAGGGCTCAAGCGGAGGCCCACGGTGTTATCTATTTTTATATCTTAAATATGTGCACCCCAATACCTTCACTGTGCACCGCCACTGCATCTTCTCATATTGTGATAATTTGGTTGCCTATATAAAAGGTGTAGATATCCTACTGTTTATGTCTTCAGTTAACATAACAATCAAAATTTATAATGTGACAGCTGTCAATGATATGGAGCATTTGGTACAAAATAATATGAGATTTAGAATATTAATTTCTTCATTATTTTATTGAAGTCAGTGGTTGATTTTAGTGCAAATTGTTTAAAAAAGTACTCCACAATGAAGAAAAAGGTAATTAATACAATATTATTACTTTTTAACAAATAAGTATATTAATCTTTTGTAGGTGTTACTCATGGGCAAAAGTGGATCTGGGAAAACTAGTATGAGATCTATCATTTTTGCAAATTATATTGCTCGAGATACAAGGAGATTGGGAGCTACAAGTAGGTCAATTAGTACTACTAATTAATTTAGGAGAAACTTGTTTGCTTTGTTTTAATCTTTAAAACTAATAAGGTTGTTTTTGTAGTTGATGTTGAACATTCCCATGTGAGATTCCTTGGAAACTTGGTCCTTAACCTCTGGGATTGTGGAGGTCAAGAAGCCTTTATGGAAAATTACTTTGCTTCTCAAAGAGATAACATATTTCGAAATGTTGAAGTTCTTATTTATGTGTTTGATGTAGAAAGTAGAGAACTTGAAAGGGATATGCATTACTATCAGTCATGTTTAGAGGCAATAATACAAAATTCCCCAGAAGCTAAGATATTTTGTCTTATTCACAAAATGGACTTAGTAGCTGAAGATCAGAGGGATATAATTTTTAAAGAAAGAGAGTCAGATTTAAAGCGTTTATCTATGCCATTAGATTGTACTTGCTTTCGAACTTCTATTTGGGATGAAACATTGTATAGGGCTTGGTCTAGTATAGTTTATATGTTAATACCTAATGTAAAAGAGTTAGAAAATAGCCTGCACCTTTTCGCCAATATTGTAGATGCTGATGAAGTGCTGCTTTTCGAGAAAGCTACCTTCCTAGTAATTTCACATTGTCAGAGAAAACAACACAGAGATGTGCACAGGTTTGAGAAAGTTTCTAATATTATAAAACAGTTTAAGCTATCATGTTCCAAGTTGGCTGCACAATTTCAGAGCATGGAAGTAAGGAACTCTGCATTTGCCGCTTATATTGATATGTTTACTAGTAATACTTATGTTATGGTTTGTATGTCTGATCCTCAGATTCCTTCAGAAGTGACACTGATTAATATTAGGAATGCTCGGAAACACTTTGAAAAGCTGGAAAAAGTCTCCAGTTCAGCTTCAACTATAGCCAGATAAATTTTGTTTGAAAACAGAAAATATGGGTCAGATACACACCTACATACATGAAATGTTATTGCCTTGATATTACAGTGATTACTAAAAACTATAATATACAGTTGGAAAAATGAAAGAATATCCATGAATGATCACATCAATCACTTATTTTGTATTTGCTGTCTTTTTCTATAAATTATAGAAAAAGATCATCTATAATTTATAGAAAAAGACAGCAAATACAAAATAAGTGATTGATGTGATTGTTCATGGGTATTCTTTCATTTTTCCAGCTTTATACAACCAAATATATGAAATCATCTGATATTTCTTATTATGTCAAGTGAATTTAAAAAAATCAACATATGAAACTAGTTGTTTTGAAGATCAACAATCATAAAAAATTTCAATGTAAAATGAATGTTTAAATTGTTTTCACCCCCCAGTCCTTATACAAGCTTCAATTTGTGTGCACATGCTCCTAATCGAATCCAGTACATTGTTTTGTGGATTATCCCGGGGTGCACTAATTTTTCTATTAAGCCTATCCCACAAAAAATGCTCTATAGGGTTAAGGTCAGGTCAGCGAACAGGCCACTCCAGAATAGTTATGTCTTTCGCTTCAAGGAAGTCTGTAGTTACTCTGCTGGTATGTGGAGGTGCATTGTCATGGATGAAAATTAAATTTTCTCCCATTGCACCTCTCCAGAGCCTAACTATATGTAGGTTCTAAAAACGCATCAACATACAAACTGTTAAGAAAATTAAAGGAGTTTTTTTACCAATTATAATTCCTCTCCAGAACATGACACTTCTTCCTTATATCTGTGAACAGATCTGACAGTTTCTGTTCTTGCTTGTCTTCCTCGTCCTCTATGTACACGAACTCATTTGTCATCTGATTTTACACAAATCCTGGCTGTGTCTGAAATTAGCACATTTAACCAATTTTAGTTTAGTTTTGATGTTGAAAACACCAATTTATGCAATCAATCTTGTGCTGCCTGGATAACTCAGGAACCCGTAACTCTCCTGCTGTATACTCCTTGGGCAAAAACTCTTTTTCTTATCATTTCAACTGAAACACACCAGTAGCTTCCAAAAGCTGCCTTTGGATCTGCAGGTGAGACATTTTTGGATCTCTTCTAGCTGCTTGGACAATGAAATGATTGTGGTGAGCTTTTGTTACTTTTTTGTGGCTTTGGCTCTATTTTTAAGCTTTCCTAATTTCTGATACCAAACATCCTGTGTTATGCCTACCACTGCAGCTATGTCTCTCTGAGACATTACTTGCTCCACAAGACCAATAATATTTCACCTTTGCATGTCCGATAACCCCATATAAGGCATATTTTCGTTTTTGAACGTAAAAGTTAGTTTATTTATTTTAGTTCAATTTACAACTAAAACAAAAAATAATCTATAATATACCGAGCTGTGCTATCTGATTATCTTATCATTTGTTTATTTTTAATATGGTGATTCCTTATATGTTTGGTTGTATATAAATATATATATTTATATGTATAAAAATGTAATAGGCACTATATTTGTATAGCATTATCAGTGATTGAAAATGAATATTTTTGACTTACATGGATTACTTACACTCTGTACAGTTGAAACTGTGGATTTTTATGGATTAAATAAGTCAAGATAGAATGTCATCTGTGTAGATGATGTTCTATCTCGACTTATTTCATCAGTAAAGATTAGTAATAGAGACCAAAATTATAATTAACAGATTGTAGTTAAATATTATTTTATATAGGACTTAACCACAATTGATTGTAAAAAGTTTTGAAAACTATTTCCAAATAGGAAATCAAAATGTCAAAAAAATGCAATTTTCATCACAATAAATTGTTGTCAAATCCCATATAAACTAAACGTGCCACAAGAAAAACATGCTAAAATTGAAACATGCCACAAGAAAAGTTTCATAACTTTTCTAACATATTGCAATTTTCATTACAATAAATTGTGGTTTAATCCCATATAAACTAATATTTAACTTATAATATATGCCACAAGATAACAGTTTCATAACTTTTCTAACAGATTGTAATTTTCTATTAATATCCAAAAACCAAAACTACAAGTAAAATGTTTGTCTTTACAATGACGCAGTAATTAGAGTATTTTATATACATACATAATCGTTCCTATTCTACCGTTGGGTTTCAAGGAAGGTGTGTGTAGCTTTTGATGAATTTTCTCCATTCTTTTATGTTCTTAGCCATTTGTGTTGCTTCTTGCAGAGATTTGCCCTTATTTTGTAATATCTCTGCTATGTTGCTGTTCAACTCTTTTATTGGTCTACCTCTGATTTTCCCTATTAGTTTAGCTGCTCACACTTTTTTCACTTGCCTGTTACTGCCCATTCGTGTTATGTGACTGAACCATGCTAATTTTTTTCTCCTTTATTGTGCCAAGTAACAGTTTAGTTTGAAGTTTGTTTCTTATTTCTTAATTTATCAGTCTGTCTGTCCTTTTGTGCCCCTATCATTCTTCTGAGGTATTATATCTCTGCTGCTAATATCATACTGGATTTTGTTTAGAATCCAGTTTTCTGGTCTCATATATTGTCTCATATATTATCATCTTCATGTTCATTGATATATCTTTGTTGTCGAGGAATCCTCTATTTAGTGCCTGGAGTAGTTTTCCTGTACCCTCAGTTATTTATTACTCTTCCCAGGTATTTGTATATGTTTGTTTGCTTTATTTTTTATTGATCTATTACCACTTCGATTAGGTCAGACATGTATTTTTTTTCTGGTTATTTGTCATTTTCATTATCTGTACTTTCATTATCGGTAGGTTTTTCTGCTCTTTCAGCGAATAATATCTTGTCATCTGTAAATACCCATATCTCTGCATTTATCATTTGCATTCTATTCCATCGTATACAGTTTTTTTAAAAGCTTTTCTTACATTTCTATGAGGCCACATTAGCGCGTCATCAATGTTAGTTCGGGAGATAGTATCACACCCTTTTTCGAAAGTTCTGCGATACTTTGGCAGCAATGCGCGGTATTTGACACTATCTAAGATAAAGGCTCAATATTGTGACAATATACGCATAGGCGCGCTAAATGGAAGTAATATAAAACAGTTTTATTATTAGTAAATAAATATTTATAAAAATAAACCAAAATAAAATAAACCGAGCCTACCTACCTATGCAATATACCTACTCACATTAGAATTCGAAATATTTTTACGTAAAATATACTTACATATAAAACTCACAATTAATAATAATTTATTTTTTCAAATAGTCCGGCAACTTTCTATTACACAAAAATATAATAAATTAATTATAAACCAACACTATGGATCAGCACTAAACGAATTCCAATATCTTAAAAAATAATACACTACCGCACTGAATAGATATGGATATGATATAGATAACAGAACAGATAAGAGAATCATACTATTACATGCCTATTACATCTAGAAAACCTTGTCAAAATGACAGTGACTATTTCTCTATGTTGCCCAATCAATTATTAGTTATAATATTTTCGATTTATTGTTATAGATAATCAATTTTAGTAGTTCCAATGTGACACAAAATCTAGGCATGGGCTAAAAAAGCTTATTTGAAGAGTATTTTTTTTGTTCTTCTTAATGGCAATACAGGCTCGTTTTTGTAATATTTTATTTAATTATAGAGTAATTTACACATAGTAAATAACATATTTACCGCCATTCTTTACTATATCACGAATATGTTAGACGTAGAGGCAACGCTGAAAAATCTCTTTGAATTTACTAAAGCTAAATTTTTCACAGTTGATTACTGTGATTGTGTAGAGAAACATACTGCGGTGTGTCAAGCGAAACGTAGAACAGGGGTTACTGAGAGGGTATCAAAGTTGCTTTCCTACGAAATTAATTAAATCGAATTACTGAAAATCAGTACACACATTCTAAATTGAATATAAATAAAAGTTATTATAGTCGGTCAGCTGTATGACGGGACAGAGCCGGTCGTTCGGCCCCAATGAATGTACAGGGTTATTCATTATATTTTGACCCCCTTGTAAACTGCTTTATTTATTGAATTAGAAAAAAATGTAAAATACAAAAGTTATTCGATTTGTTAATTATGATTTTTTGACATATGTATATCGTACTAATGACGTCACCCATCTATGCGTGATGACGTAATCGACTATTTTTTTAAATGAGAATAGGGGTCGTGTGCTATCTCATTTGAAAGGTTATTCAATTCTCTATACAGTACTATAAACATTAAGATTATTATTTATACAGGGTGTCCAAAAAATTTTTTGAATTATTAATTAAACAATTAATTTAATTAAAAATTTTTTTTTGGACACCCTGTATAATTAATCATGTTAATGTTTATATTACTGAATAGGGAATTGAACAATCTTTCAAATGAGCTAGCACTCTACTCCTATTCCCATTTAAAAAAATAGTCGATTACGTCATCACGCCCAAATGGATGACGTCACTAGTACGATATGTATGTCAAAAAATCATAATTTAAAAATCGAATAACTTTTGTGTTTTACATTTTTTTCTAATTCTGGAAATAAAGCAGTTTACAAGGGGGTCAAAATATGGTGAATAACCCTGTACATTCACTGAGACCGACCGACCGGCTCTGTCCCGTCATACAGCTGACCGACTATAATAACTTTTATTTATATTTAATTTAGAATGTGTGTACTGGTTTTCAGCCTTAGTAAATGGATTTAATTACCTTCGTAGGAAAACAACTTTAATACCCTCTTAGTAACCCCTGTTCTACGTTTCGCTTGACCGGCCGCAGTATGTTTTTCTACACAATCACAGTAATCAACTGTGAAAATCTAGCTTTAGTAAATTCTAAGAGATTTGTCAGCGCTGCCTCTTGGACTATGTGTGCTGTGCCAAATATCTCAACAAAATATTCAAAATTAAAGATGCAATCTTGAAACGCGTTTTCCGTTTTGGTGACGCGATGATGTAGCCTCTTAATTTATGTACTTTGAATTTTCAACGGTAAAGAGAAACATTATATTGTGTTTCTTATATATTTTCCGAAAGGTTTTAGTATCATAGCCATAACGAACATACTAAATTGGTGTGATACAAAAAAAAAATTACCTAGATGCTATTAAAAATATGTTAAAAAAATTACATATTTATTCGGAAAAGTATGTAAATTCTTAGAATTTGAGACACCGAGGGACCGAATAAATACCAATTTCTACAAATATATCTTTTTTCGCCTAGACTGTGAATTTTACTTGTACATGCTATGCCATTACATACTTTTTGTTTATTATTAATTTTATTTGTAAGTGATGTGCCAAATTTTTGTTTAAATGTTTGAAGTATGATCACGGTGTCTATTAGCCCTGTAACGGACGAACAACACTTTATTATATAGACAGAGATGAAGACTAACGACCAAAATGAAAAATTTAATAATAAAAAAGAATCAAAAACCAATACTAGGCTGTTCAATAAGTTTTGCGATTCGTTAAAACAACAGAATTTTATGGTTTAAAATACACTTTATTATTCAGTATTGGGACCGTGCAAGTTCGGCAAAGCGACACCTGGTTTCTACGCTCAGCAACATTATTCGCACTTTTAATTATATTGGCCAATTATATTAGTCCTGGTTACTGGATAATTGTCAAGGCCATAGTCCAAAAAAATAATAAGAAGAAAAATAAGATTCAGGTTATGTTATTAAAACGTAAACAATTGTATGTAGTAAATAAAATTAGTTATTACAATGCAGTACTGCAAGCAAAATAAAATTAATTAAATTTACCTTTATATAAAAATTGCATAATATCATATCAATATTGTGGAGCAATATATAATTTTTCTTCTTCATTGACAGTAGATTTGAAATATACGTCAATTTGACAATTTCAATTGACAATGAATTATTTAAGAAAGTTACAATATTTCTCCGCTATTTTCGCACGATAGTTTCTCGTATCCCCTCCAAGTACTTGCACACCGCGAATAGTCTCCCTGAATATCAATACACTTGTTCCAGTGAGATTCCAATTTATAAATTCCACCATTGAAGTAAGAATCTGGAAGGGCTGCAAAATACGCTTCCACAGCTGTTATGCCCTCGTCATTTGATGAACAACGATTTCCACGCATGAATTTTTTAGATTGAAACAGATGAAAGTCGCTAGGGGCCAAATTTGTTGAATACGGTGGATGGTCCAACATTTCGAACTTTTTTCATGGATATTAGCCATTTTTAAAATGCTCATATGACACGGTGCATTGTTCTGATGAAAAAGGATTGTTGTCTTCTGCAAACCGGGTCTTTTTTCACGATTCTTCCTTTAGCTGGTCTAAAAGGTTACAATAATATCTATAGTCCGTCTAGAAAGTATCCGGAAAAAAGAAAGCAGAATTATAATTTTACGGTATTTATTTCTATAACTTGAAATATAAAATTTCAACAAATAATTCATCTCATTTACTTATACAACCTGCATTTAAATCTAAACACTTAACGTCTAGGTACACCCGAAACTAGGTCAAGGCCATAATTTTCGGTAACGGTGTTCCAGGTCTGTAAAACTGACCGAATCAAACCTTCTTTATCTCTTGGCGCTGCTCGTTCCACTTCAATCTTCATCAGTCCCCATATGTTATCAATGGGGCTAAGATCTGGAGATGCTGGCCACGGAATTGTTGCCAATTCGTATTCTTGTATCCAAGCTTGAGTATAAGCAGAAGTATGGCATCTTGCATTATCTTGCTGAAAACGCCACCCCTCTGGATATAAAACATGAGCCGTTTCAAGAAGAAAACCATTTAGGATGTCACAATATTTCGCACTGTACCATTAACTATACAGAGAGGTATAGCACCTCGCTGAGATATTGCTCCCCAAACCATTATTTTAGTGGGAAATTTGATCGGTAACATTTTCTCTTGATAGGACTTCTAGATGATTTGCACCAAGCTGGAAACAACTTTCATCGGATATAAAGTGCTGTAATGGATGGCCTGTAAACAAAAAATGCATTAACAGATTGAAATGAAACTTCACACAAGTTCATATGATGAGTGTACCAACATAACAAAATAAAATTGGGCTAATAGGAGCGCCGTATCTTATCGAACAGTAAAACATATTGAACAGCCTAGTATAGATGAAGTATATTGACACACGTGAAATTACGTAAATAGACTAAAAAATTTAGAAAATAAAATATTTTTGTATATTTATTGTGGTGACTTTAAATATAATATCTATGGAATCAACTCTTTTACCATACCAGAGGTTATTATAAAGAAAAATAAAAAATTTATAAATTTCTTGAAAACGTAGACGTAGACATAGACATTAAGAATTAAAGTGACGAGTCAATAAATGATTAGGATATCTGTTTTGACATTTTTCATTGGACCTTTGATGGTCTTTTTGAGAAAAATGATGAATTTTTATTTTTAACTATGCACACAACACAATTTAAAAGCACTGTAACTTGAATGCAGCTTACTGTTTGGGAGATCACACAGCACTGACAACTAGAGTCAACAAGGGTCAGTTTAAATATATATTTTTTATATTTCAAGAAATAAGTAAAAATAAAGCAGAATTTGTAAACAAAAATCTTATGTAATAGACTATTTTTGATTTCAGCTCCCGGACCGAACCATGGCCGGTGAGAGAAATCCTGTCTGCGTAAAGTTTAGGTGGTAGTAGAGGATCCGATATAAGGTCGATTTGCACCGATCTGTTTAATGGATAAAAATGATTGGATATGTAATTTAGCATGTTAACAATTACAAAAAACAAGGGTTGCCCGATCTAATCTTGCTCTAATTATAATTAATTAATACAATAGAACCTAGGTATAACGAATCTGAAGGGTCCGAAAAAAAATTGTTATATATCGGGAATTTTTCAATCTCGGGGTTCGTTATATCGAGGTTAAATGCGGCCAATATTCGTTAAAAAGGGGTTCTTAAAGCTGAATTCAAACCTCTATATAACGAATTTCTCATCGCTTAATCATGTTAAAAAGCCCTGTCCCATCAGCATTGTATCCACGGGTCAAGTCTAGCAATTTAGCTTTCCAATTTTCGCAAGTTTCATCATCCACGGCAGCACTTTCGCCACAAATTTTTTGAAACTAATTTCGTGCATCTTTTTGAACCGATCCAACCAGCCATTACAGGCTCTAAAGTCTGCGTGACCTAATTGTTCTGCAAACTGTTGAGCCTTTTCTTGGAGTATGGGACCTCCAACGGGTAAATTTTGATCCCGGCACTGTTTAAACCACTTAATAACAGCTTTTTCGACATCCTGTAGTTCACTTTCCATCAAGGGTGGGGGCGGGAAGCAGGTCCGATTGTTTTCATGTCTGGACTTGTCTGTGAGTTGCCACTATCTATACTCAACTACGCTAAACCGAGGTTTGAAACAGAGAAATACGTAATACAGGGGTTATGTGCGTTAGGTAGGGGTTTGCTACACTCAATATTCATTATACAGGCGTTTTAATTTATCTCCGCAAATCGTAAAAATTCGTTATATCGAGGGTTAAAATCAAAATAGTTCTTTATATAGGGGTATTATTTACATTGAGTGTTATGGACGTTTGAAGGGGATTTAAAAAAATTCGTTATATCGGGACTCCACTGTAATTAAAAAATGACATTTTTTTTATAAATTTAAAAATAATTTTTTTGATCCGGGCAGATATTATTTCAGATTGTTTGGATCATTCTAAACAAATAAGGTCTTTTGTAATTTTTCTCTAAAGTTGATCGTTTTCGAGTTATAAACAATTTAAAACTGAAAAAAGAACGAAAGATGACAATTTTCAAGGCTCAAAAACACAAGTAAAAAGTATCATTATTGTAAGCAACAAGTACATAAATTCAAGTTCAAACCTTTTTCTATCAGGTCTCGATAAGAATTATAGTCATGTTTTATTCTAAAACATATTTTTTTAATTGTTAATGAGGAATGTTTCTTATGGGGAGACAACTAAAAAACAATGTTTCAGAATAAAATAAATTCAAATGATTTACCAAGAACTGAGAGAATAAGGTTTGAACTTGAATTTGGGTACTTTGTAATTTCATAAATTATATTTTATACTTATGTTTTTGAGCCTTGAAAAGCGTCATCTTTCGTTATTTTTTCAGTTTTAAATTGTTTATAACTAGAAAACGATCAACTTTAGAGAAAAATTACAAAAGACCTTTTTTGTTTAGAATGACCTAAACAATCTAAAATAATATCTGCCCGGGTCGAATTTTTTTTTTATTTATAAAAAAATGTAATTTTTTAATTATTAATTAATTATAATTAGAGCAAGATTAGATCGGGCAACCCTTGTTTTTTGTAATTGTTAACATGCTAAATTACATATCCAATAATTATTATCCATTAAACAGATCGGTGCAAATCGACCTTATATCGTATCTTAGACTATGGGTATAATACCGACGACAGCGTTTGTCATCGGCCATGGTTCATTCCAGGAGCTGTACATATTTGAATTCTACTGCTCAAAATAAACAAGAAATAGTTTGGGACAAATCATGGATGTTTCCAGGGTAATTTTTAAAAAAATTTAGTGTCACTGAAGCAGTGGGTATATATTCTAGTTTATTTTTGTCGACATTCTTTCATTTGCACTCTTTATAGCCATAAATATGTGTCCACTAGGTCGTGAAATGATTGGTCTCACTCGTCCGATGCAGGGCTAAAAATGTACATGACAACTATTTAAAATATCCTCCGTTGAAGACTGTCTTTTTATATAGGGTTTTTAAGGTTACAAGACTGACAAAATCATTTTTTTTTCATGTAACAAATCACTATATAGAGAGTTTTCAAATGCGTTTAAACATATACTATTGTATGACCAAGAGATAAACTTTTCTAATCACCAATGATCTTCTTACACGAGAATAGCTTGAAAACGTTGTGTTGCAAAATATATTGTGGCTGTAAACAAGCAATTTTATTTAACCCAGCCTGTGAGATATATTCACCCCTTAAAAATGACATTCGGGTGTAACAATTCATTGGAGCGAGGTGTATTAACTCGTGTATATCTCGATTTATATAATTTTAGTAAATTGTATTTGTTATTGTTTTTATTTATGATTCTTGTAAGCTTTGTCTATAAAATTGTTAAATTTTTCATGACAATAAAGCATATTTATAAGTACAGGAATCACTCCACCTCGCTCCAATGCTCCAGACCATCCCTTTTCCCCTTATAGCACTCTGATGCGCGATAGGGGTACAACTATCATCCAAATGCTCTTCATGTGGGAGTCCTGGGTAATAGAACTCCAACATTCAGGCCAGCGTGAGGCGCTTTATTCCTGTTATCCTCTTTATTGTGGCTGTAACGGACGCCTGACAGATATAAATAGCGGCGCAATGTTATTTTGAATACAATACAGGGTGCAGCATTAGTGTGAGAAAGTCTAAATTTCTTATCGCCTTTTCTATTGACTTATCCAGTATGGAGGCCAGTAAATTTTCTATTTTTCAAGTGCTTTTTGGCTTCGTTTCATGGGGTAGATATTCTATTTTCTTCTAATGTTTTATAAATGGCACATAAAATCCGATGCACTTTTCTTAATTTTTTAAGCAAATCACTTATTTCTGGTGGGAAGTTGTATAAATATAATGTTTCTAAAGCGTGTTACAGTGTTTCTTTGCGATATGCCTATTACGCACCTTAATGTTTAAATGCCTATACGCAAAAAAATATTGCCTACTAGATTAAAAAATACAGTTATATTAAATAGTTGTCATTTTATGTTCAGTGTAAATAAAATCTGTATATATTTATTATCGTAGTCGAAATAGATCGTTGCACACATTTTTATAAATTACCATTTAATATTCTGAGTAAAATATATGTACCCTTTTTAATATGTGTTTTATATACAAACCCTTACAAATCTGGCGTCGTCATTATTTTTGCATTTTTCAGTTGATTATATCAGCTTTATTGTAGTAAGATAAGTATCTCACGAATTGTTTTACAAAATCTTACAATCCTTTAAATTATTAAGGGGATGGGTACGTATTTTCGGCTGCAATGCTATTCAAATGGGGATTAATTTTTTTAGAATCCTGAGAAAACTAATAAGTATTTTTGAAAAGTTTAAACGCAGAATGAAAGATTACGTTATTAGTGGGGGCCGAAAGTCCCTGCTATAATGTTTATTTTAATAAGTTACAGGGGTGAAAAACTAAGAGAAAATTTAGTGTGATTTTTAATTTCAAATATCTCATTCAAAATAAACTTTTTATTTATTCTAAGGGACTTTCGGCCCTCGGTAATAATTTAGTCTTTCATTCTGCGTTTAAATTTTTCAACAGTATTTATTGGTTTTTTCAGGATTCGAAAAAAATGAACACAATGTCCGTGGTAATATTTTCCAAATCTATCTTTGTCTTACAATGCACTCAGTCGAATAGAATGTTGTCAGCATATAGGGCTTTTCATTCACAGTCATTTGTTTCGAGCTTCTGTCATATGTCGTATAATCCGTGTATATTAATATACACAGATTATACAACATATGACAGAAGCTCGAAACAAATGACAATCGATGAAAAGCCCTATTGTCAGTCAGACAGTGACAATTTTAAATATTTGACATGGCATCAAGAAATTTTTGAGTTGAGTTTTGAGTTAGTTGATTAAATAATATTGATATATAGTGTATTTGATAAATAATTGATTTAAGACGTGAACTTAATAAAAAGTTATTTATTGTGTATTATTTGTGGAAGATCCAAGCAGAGAATACATCAGGATAATATATTCTGTGATCCAAGTATTTTGTTATTAAGGATGTTCAAAATTGTAAGCGTTCGATAGTAACAATATATTATTAAAAAATCACTTTAACACTTTTTCTCTTTTCTCGATTGAGTATTAGTTTTTTGTACATATAAATTATTACAATCACTGAATACATAGTTAGTGAAAAAATTATCACATTTTATTAACTGAATTAATAATTTGCAATTATACAAATAACAGTTATCCAAGAACATTCAAAAGCCATCTCTTTAAGTTAATGATGACATTTTCAAGTAGAATGATATTCTAGTAATATTTACATATTCGTACCAGTGTGAATTTTACTACACGTAATTTGCCTTGTAAAGACAGAAAAAGTAGGGATAGCCGTAAAATATTTGCGAATGTACCGATGAACTATTTTAAATGGGAAATAAGCCACAATTTTACCAAAAAAATGAATTTATTAACGTTTCAAAATACAAAATAATACTAAATAAACAAAAATGTTGTTGCTTAAAATTCTTCTAATAATTTATTTAATCTGACTCATTTATATCGGCAATTCAGACATGTATTATACATTTTAAAGTAGAAGACTTTAAAATGATATTGCCAATATTGATTAGTTGCGTTTCCTGGGACAACTTTACTAAAAGATAGTTCATTTGATTTGGTATTAGTTTTGAGAGTAAACTAAATGTAAGCCCAAATACTTACGATGTCGGGATAGTATCACGAGGTTTTTTCCTGGTTTTCCCTCGTGATTTACTATGGAATCTCTAGCGCGAGAATTTTACTGCCATCGTTGCATTTGTTGTCTTTTTAAAGACAGATCACATGCTATGATTTTTTGTGGCGGATATTCTTGGGTTGGGGTTGATTTCATGTAATCGAATGAACTATCTTTTAGTAAAGTCGTCCCAGGAAATGCAACCCATCAATATTGGCAATATCATTTTATAGTCTTCTACTTTAAAATGTATAATACATGCCTGAATTGCCGAAATAAATGAGTCAGATTAAATAAATTATTAGAAGAATTTTTTACTAAGCAACAACATTTTTGTTTATTTATTATTATTTTGTATTTTGACAACGACACCCGACTTGGGCGTAGAAACGTTAATAAATTCATTTTTTTTTTGTAAAATTGTGGCTTCCCATTTAAAATAGTTCATTATAAAAATGCCACAAGGAAATAGCTTCAGAACAACATTATGTACCGATGGCCTTAATACCGAAATAACAGACTACTCTATTTGTAGATATTATAAAAACACAAAACATTGTGTTGGCTTTGTTTACTTTCAAAATTAGAACACATCGGTATTACTACATGTTACGATGGTGACACAATGGTTTTTCTGCTACCGAAGTAATAACGCATATATTATATAGGGTGTAACAAAAATACAGGTCATAAATTAAATCACATACCTATTCTGGGACCACAAATATTTCGATTGAACCTAACTTACCTTAGTATAAATGTACACATAAAAAAGTTACAGCCCTTTGAAGTTACAAAATGAAAATCGATTTTTTCCAATATATCAAAAACTATTAGAGATTTTTTTTTGAAAATGGACATGTGGTATTCTTATGGCACGAATATCTTACGAAAAAAATTATAGTGCAATTTGTGCACCCCATAAATATTTTATGGGGGTTTTGTTCCATTAAACCCCTCAAACTTTTGTGTACGTTCCAATTAAATTATTATTGTGGTAGGTACCATTAGTTAAACACAATGTTTTTAAAACTTGTTTGCCTCTCAGTACTTTTTCGAAAAGCCAGTTTTTATCGAGATATTTTGAGTATTTGTTAAATCCACCACATATTTGTATATGGTTAAGTATGATTATAGCGACCTCTGATAATAATACGAAAATTTATTTTTTTAGGTAGGTATAATTTGAACTATATTAAAAAAGAAGTCACATCTCGATCAAAGGTGTCTTATCGAAAAAATTCTAAGAGGCAAAACATTTTCAAAACACTATGTTTAACTGTTTAAATTGTATATGCATACAATTTACTTTAAATACTATTATAATGAGATCCATTAAAATATAATTAATAAGTATAAAATATAATTAACAAGTATAATTAACATTTTAAAATGTGAGCGTACAAACTTTTTATTCAACATTAATAATGTGCATAAAAAATACAATATTAAATCGCCATTATGTTGCTCCGCTTTCCCCTATCAAACCACACGCGGTCAAGGATATTCCAAGTATGATGATCGTTCATTACCATAAAATCAAATGGCAAACATAAATATGCCGTAAACTAAGTAAGTCTACGAGTGTAGACTAGCGTGAATCGAATTAATTGCATCAATAATTCTTTGTTACAAATATACTTTTTGCGTTTGACCTCTAAATCACGCTTCCAAAGATAAAATTTTGATAATAGATGGTGATGTCTATGAAAGCGACAGTTTGTTCCTAACATGGATAAGTTATTGAAGGGGATAATAAAATATCGGGGCACCGCGAGGGATGAAATGGTCAAACAGTTTTTGCAAGTCAAGGATCATCCAACGGTGAGTACCTACAGATTTTGTTTTAATTGATCTTATTAAATACACCTCGTCATTCGTCATACATTATCAATATTTACTTGACGAAACAAGCGGTGTTGCCAACTGTTCTTAACTCTGAAAAGCCAAAAATAAAAATTTTAATGCGAGTTGCGAGTTCAACGTTCAAAGTATCTTGTTTGCAGGGCCGGATTTACCACTAGGCCGACAAGGCACTGGCCTAGGGCGCGGAACGGGCTGATTTTGTTCGCAGGGTAGAGCGGCAATTGAATAAAGAAAACTTCCTAAACTAACAAAATTTTTTTCTAAAGAAAAATAAAGAGCCAATGAGAAGAACGAGGCCGGCCCGAGTGTTTTATCAGCTAAAGTAGTGGTTGAAAATGAAGATAAAGCAGTAGCAGTAAGTGAAGAGGACAAAAACGAGCAAGCTACGAAAACGAAAACACTGTATTTAGATGATGATACATGTTGGTGATAATGTCGGTTCTGATAACAAAGACTATTCTTTGGCGGCATTTAAATTTGAATGTGACCCTGCAAACCGTAGTATATCTGAAGAGTTACGTGATTATGTGGCTCAAAACGTATCATCCCAAAACCGGCAATGAACTTGCACATCATCAGCTGTGGGAGCACGTTAAATAGAATTCTATTTTAATGACGTCACGTTGCCTAGCAACCGTCGATTCTTCCATTATCAAATTCTATTTTGTGACGTCAGCAAAATAGAATTCTATTTGACGCAGGTCTGGAGGAATGTTCTTAAGCGTGTTGTTGCTGCTGTAAAATTTCTATCCACAAAAGGATTAGCTTCTCGAGGTAGCCATGAACATTTAATACTGTTTGATCAAGGCAACCTTTTTAGGTTTAATACAATTTTTATCCGAGTTTGACCGCTTTCTTGCGGAGCATTTGAAAGTATATGGCGATGGACTGTCTGTGTATTATTTTAAGTTATATGAAGTACTATTAACTATTATTATTAAAACCCTAGAAAACATTAATTACGTTAATTTTGTATTTATTATTTTCAATCCTTAGCAAACTCAAACTTCTCTTTTATATCCACAGTATATTGATAATAGTGCAAAAGAACACTAGGGTATGGGTATAAGTTTTTATTAAAACAATCAGCAGCAAAAGCCAAAAGTTGGTTGGTTATGAGGGGGTTGGGGGGGCGTGGATCAAGGCGTGGGGCGTCAGAAATATTAATGCCTAGTCGGGTTCAACATGTAAATCCGGCCCTGCTTGTTTGTATTATTATACTACAGTTAAAATTTTAAAAATGAGTGGTAGAAGCTAAATATACTTTCTTGTGTCTGCAACCAACTATAATAGCTATCCAATGTAATTTTGAGGAACTCATATCTGTTTCGGTCTCAGAGACCGATATTTAAATAAAGCCATTTTATTTTTAGGTACTTTGTAAAAATAATAGTCTAACATTCCACTTTAAAATCACTACGTTCATAACGTAGTTAATAAAATCACATTTTTATATTAATTTAAGAAGAGGAGAATACATTGGTAACAGGTTGTCAGTCAAAACGTTACCACAAATAGTTTTAATTAAATTAATAGTACTTAATTTTTGCGAAAAAAAATTCGTTCATGCCGTAGATACATGTTTTTTATATATAAAATTACAGCTTTTTTACGATGATAGTATAAGGTTGCCTGTAAAAAAAATGGCCGTAAATTAGGGTTGCCAGCTGTAAAAACAAGAGGTATCAGAGATAAAGTGAAAGAGAGCTAGTGCGCAACACCACTGGTTTGTCAATATAGGGCTTTTCATCGATTGTCATTTGTTTCGAGCTTCTGTAATGTGTCACATAATATTAATATATCTACGTCATACGCCTTTGGTTTCTATCATTGGTATATGCCAATAAAGTATGACGTAGATATATTAATATTATGTGACAGATGACAGAAGCTCGAAACAAATGACTGTGAATTTGATGGCGAATGCGAGTTGTAAAAACACTCATCTTGTCTAACCAATTAGTCCAGAAAGCCACTGCGCATCCGCTAGGAAAAATATTCCGATTCGGATTTTTGCACATTCTTACTCAAAAAGGACCCCTTTTAACAAATTTGCATGTTGCCAGGACCAAAAGTGGGTCAAAAATTTATTAAACGTTTTTTTTTGTTTTTTTCCTAAAATTATTTTTTTTTTGCATGGAACAAAGTTTTTTTGTTTTTTGGATCATTCCACACAGAAAAGGTCTTTAGTGACTTTTCTCTAAAGTTGGTAGTTTTTGACATATAAGCGATTAAAAATTGAAAAATTGCGAAATCGGCCATTTTTAACCCTCAAAAACTATGTGAAAAACTGAAAATTTGAATGTTGCCAAGGTAGGTAGATATTCTTTAAACATCGATTGATGAAATCCCGAAGAGTTTTTTGCAATACAATATTCAGAACTCCTTTGTTTTTTTCAATTGCTAATCAAGCGTGCGCCACACTATTTTCCATCGTTGCATGTGTATAGAGTATGGTGCAAATGAAAGGAATAAATTCGTTATTTCGTACCCCGGCGATTTTAAGGAAAAATCCCGAAACAGGTCGATTTTTATTTTTAAGTTACGATATTGTGGCATATGTGGTATACTAGTGACGTCATCCATCTGGGCGTGATGACGTAATCGATGATTTTTTAAAAGGAGAATAGGGGTCGTGTGCTAGCTCATTTGAAAGCTTCTTCAATTCTCTATTCAGTAATATAAACATTTACATAATTATTTATACAGGGTGTCCAAAAAAAGCTTTTAATTAAATTATTTGAAAAAAAAAGAAGAATGTATGTAATTTATTTAATTCAAAATACATTTTACTGTTACCCGAAAACTAAAAAATATTTATTTCACAAGTAAACATTGCTTTTCGATTAAATTCAATGTTCAAGCTAGCTCTCGCCAGCCACCTGCCTCTTGGAAGTTTGAACATTTAATTTAAGCGAAAAGCAATGTTTATTTGTGAAATAAACTTTGTTTTCTGATTTGTGAAAGCAGTAAATTGTATTTTGAATTAAATAAATTACATACATTGTTCTTTTTTTTTTGTCAAATAATTTAATTTAATAAACATTTTTTGGACACCCTGTATAAATAATTATGTAAATGTTTATATTACTGAATAGAGAATTGAAGAACCTTTCAAATGAGCTAGCACACGACCCCTATTCTCAGGGCCGGATTAACACTTTTGCCGCCCATGGGCCAGAGGTCTGCCTGCCGCCCTAGCGGGGGTGCAACACCGGGGGGGGGGGTCCGGGGCCCCCCCCCGAAAAAAATTGAAATTTAGAGGCAAAATAACGCATTTTGGGACATTTTCCAGCGCTCAACTGTCTCTTGATATTGTAATGGTTTTAGTACCTCTCATGATGAAAACAAGAAACTATGTCCTAAAATTGCGTTTTATTAATTAAAATAAACTATTTGACAAAACTCCGTTAATTACGAAACCATTTTCTACAACCGTGATATTCCATTACTTAAGATTACAATAATAGTAAATAAAATCGTTGTTGATATTATTTTGTGAAACATCATGCAGCTCGTAATTCCCAAACTCAACAATTCTTTTATAGTTTTATGACTATTTTGGCTGAGAATGATTGATTTGGAGTGAAGTGAAAATTCGGCTTCGTTACTCGGCAACGGCTCACCTGTGAATGTGCCCGCAGGCTTTGAGCCATAATCGGTCATTGCTGTCGATTTATGGGCAAAAACAGGACAGTTAGGAAGGGGCTAAAATTAGTAAAAGGTGTACAGAGTAAGACTGCAAAATAAATGATAATTTCTGTATTGAATATAGGATAATAACAAATATATACAACATCGAAATATAACTGTTCAGAGCATACAAATCACATATCCAAACAAATAACTTACTCACTAAATTAGCTTTGTTAAAGTAAATATAACTTAAAACTTCTTCTTTCTTGCACGTGCATTGGAAAAATCATCAACAACTGCACTGAAATCGAGTTTTGTTGTCAGTTCATGTTCTATGGCTAAAACAGCCAGGCTGACGAGTCGTTCTTGAGTCACTGTTGAACGCAGATAGTTTTTTACTCTTTTCAAGGTCGAAAACGATCTCTCAGCAGAACAGTTTGTAGCAGGAGTTGTCAAAAACATTTTCAAACCAATAGCCACGTTGGGAAACAAGTCCTGTAGATTTTTTTCTATCAAAAATCTGTACAAGTTTGATAGTGAAAAGTCTTTTTCGGCTTCTTTGTAGTTTCCTCGGATCAGAAGTCCTTTCAGATGGATGCACTCGCATATAAACTCTGACTCTTCAATGTCTTCAATATAGATTTTCTGCAAAGACGTCGCGTTAGCAGTAATTTCTTCGGTAGTTAGAGTCTTTAATTTTGTTAGAAATGAAAACTTTGCAACGAAGTCTGTGTACACAGAGATCCTTTTGTCTAACTGAAACTGAAGTGTTTCCACGATGATGTCATAACTTTGTTGAAGACAATTTCCCCTAATGTCATCATCCTCATCATAAGTTCTTTCTTCATCTTCTTCTGAAGATTCATCAAAGAACCTCTTTCTTTTCGCCTTTCTTTTTGGGCGATCAAAATCTTGCTGCACCTGCGGCTGCGTCTCTTGTGGAAGTTCTGGCTCATCGTTCTGTCTCATTTCACCTTGCGCAATTTGCAGTTTTTTTTCGCCCTCTTTCTTATAGTGGGTAAACATGTCTTTCATGTTCATCACATACTCTGTGAGTGAGTTGTACAGGATTACAACGCTGTCCACGGTCATATTTTCAGCCTGGATCTTTTCACTGACTGAATTAAATTTTTGAAGTACATCTCCCCAAAGGGCTGCCATGAAACATGTTTCTAGAGACATTAGTTTTCGCAACAACCCTTTGGCTTTGGATTGTGTCTGTTTGTTTTCATGATTGCTTGAAGTCATGTCTATCAGCGTCTTGACCATGGGTTTGTAGTCTTTATTAAGGCTTTTGCAAGCTTCTTCCCTTGCAGACCATCTTGTAACACTGAGAGACTTCAACGACGTGTTCTTGTCCTTTCCTGTGGCCGTGAAATTTGACAGAAGAAGATTCCACCTGTGCGTAGAAGACGAGAAAAAATTGTACAATCCTTGCAAGAGATCAAAGAAATGTTTTGCAAGAGAACAGCATTCTGCTGCGCTTGATCCCACTAAATTTAGTGAATGCGCTGAACAAGGCACATAAAATATCAAGGGATTCTTTTCTTTAAGTCTTGCCTGCAACCCCGAGTACATTCCTGACATATTTGACGCGTTGTCATAGGACTGTCCCCTACAGTTTTGTATGTCCAATCCTTTCGACTGTAGGAAAGAAAGCACTGAGTTCACTAGTTCTTCACCTGTATGACCTTGATTTTTCATAAATTCAACAAAATGTTCTTCAGGGATTCCCAATTCATTCACATACCTTAATATGAAAGACAATTGATCAATGTGTGTTACATCAGGGGTGGAATCTACTATTATAGAATAGTACTTGCTTTTCTTAGCATCATTCAAAATTGTATCAATAACGGTTTTTGCCATTATTTCGATGAGTTCTTCACAAATGGTTGATGATAGGTATGACTGTTTGCCTTTACCCGCTTTCCCATATTTTTCAATGTGTGCTTTCAAAAATGGATCAAATTCGGCAATCAGCTCCAAGCACATCATATAGTTGCCATTTGAAAAAGAACCAAATTTTTCGTCAGTCCCCCTAAAGGCAAGACCACGCGAGGCAAGTTTTTTTATTACGGCCACCACTCTCTGGAGAACTGCCTTCCAATACCTTATTTCTTCTTCCACTTGGTTTTGTAGAAGCTTATCGATCCTCCCGGCTGCTTCTGCTCTTTGTTTGTATACTATTACACTATTGTAGTGAACGTGCGAGTTTTCATGCTCTTTTATTCTCGCTGATGCATGTTTCCAATCACTGAACCCATTTTCAGTAAACTGAGTAGAGGTCGAACTAAACAATTTGCATGGACCACAGAACAAAGAGCCTAAACTTGGTGAGTAAATCAAGAAATCTCTATTTACAATTTCGCCATTTGCAAGTTTTCTGTCGAATAGCCATTTAGCCAACACTCTTTTCCTGTCTGGATATTGCCTTTCAGATTTTTTAAAATCGCAATCTTTATTTTGATTCCATCCATTTTTAACAAAATATTCCCGCGTCTCTTCATTCACTATCCATAAAGCAGGATCATAATTTGGTTTCAAATGGACAGAAGAGTCAGGTTCAGAGACTGTTAATTGATCTTCAATCTCGTCAACAACAAAAGTTAATTCGGATATAGCTGGTTTGATCTTGTCAGTATCAACACATGACGAAGCTGAAGGTGCTGATGCTGAAGGGGTTGAGGGTGAAGCTGAAGGGGTTGATGCTGAAGCTGAAGGGGTTGATGTTGAAACCGGAGGGGCTGATGCTGAAGCTAAAGGGGTTGATGTTGAAGCTGAAGGGGCTGATGCTGAAGCTGGAGGGGTTGATGTTAAAGCTGAAGGCACTGATGCTGAAGCTGTTGAAGCTGAAGGCGTTAATATGGAACATACTTCTAGTTCTACTTCACAAAATTCTTTGACACTTTCTAAAAGCACTGGTTCTGGTGGCACTGGTAGGTTACTTCTTGTAAAAAATGTATCAAGCTTCGCAGTTTTATTTACAACTTCTGTCAATTTTTTTTTCTTCTCTTCGGCTACTTTTTTGTATTGCCACCCACTGAGCCGTTTGCGTCCATCCATTTGTACAGCTGCTTGTTATAGCATCAATGACATCGGAAGTAAAGGTCTGACTGTAAAAAAAAGAATATCTGTATAATTCAAAACTGTAGTACGATACGACAGGAAAAATGAAGCGAAAAAATGAGGGAAGCGAATTTCCTTCCATTACTTATTCAACTCATTGTGAAACCTATACGTATGGCAACATGCCGAATTACATTTTTCCTTATAGAGAACGGAATTAGCTAGAAAATCGAAATTTGCCTTAACATTTTCAGAAAAATATGCTCTACACGAATTTAAAACATAAAGAAGAATTTTTCCCATACGGGCCCCAAAAACCAAAATTTTGGGGTAAAACCCCCCCAAAAAGGGGGTAAATGTTATGGGATTCTTTTGGCTAAATAACTTAGCCGAGATATTGCAAAAAGGAAAGTGTGTGCGTGTGCCGAATTTGAAGAAAATCGGTCAAAAATTGCGACCGCTAGAGCGCGGTCTATATTAACTTACATTACCATTACTATAAACAAATAAATATTTCTTACCTCACAAGTTACAATTTCAAAATGTTACTCCGCTCAAAACAAATTACAAAAACGTTAAACCTAAACAGTTAGACAGACTGCAGTACGTGGAGTTGAGACCAGACAACCGAATGACAATGGCGCGTGGCGGTGATGGAGTTGGTGGGGGGAGGGAAGCGGCAAGGCGACAAGACGCCTGCCATCAGCCAATGCTAGCAACTACTACGATCCCACAACTAAATTTCCCGTGCGTAGCGTACGATACAGACTGCCGCCTCGCCCCTTCGACTCACTTGGATAGAGTGGCGTAGCGTAGTGTACTGCGATACATTACACCGCGCAGAGTGTCGCGTTATAAATAAATAATAAACAATAAAATAGTTTTTTAATATTTAATGCTCAGGTTCACTGGTCTTGATAATCGATAATAAAGCTTTATAATCAATCAAAAATAATTACACTTTTTTTTTCTCAAATCCGCCGCCCCAAAATTTTGCCGCCCTGGGCCGCGGCCCAGTTGGCCCGTGCCTTAATCCGGCCCTGCCTATTCTCATTTAAAAAAATCATCGATTACGTCATCACGCCCAGATGGGTGACGTCACTAGTATACCATACATGCCACAATATCATAACTTAAAATTAAAAATCGACCTGTTTCGAGATTTTTCCTTTAAGTCGCCGGTTTACGAAATAACGAATTTATTCTTTTCATTTGCACCATACACCATACTGTATACACATGCAACGGTGGAAAATAGTGTCGCGCACGCTTGATTAGAAATTAAAAAACAAAGAAGTTTTGAATATTGTATTGCAAAAAACTCTTCGGGATTTCATCAATCGATGTTTAAAGAATATCTACCTACCTTGGCAACATTCAAATTTACAGTTTTTCACATTGTTTTTGAGGGTTAAAAATGGCTGATTTCGCAATTTTTCAATTTTTAATCGCTTATATGTCAAAAACTATCAACTTTAGAGAAAAGTCACTAAAGACCTTTTCTCTTTGAAATGATCCAAAAAACCTAAAAAAACTTTTTTTCCATGCAAAAAAAAATAATTTTAGGAAAAAAAACAAAAAAAAAACGTTTAAAACATTTTTGACCCACTTTTGGTCCTGGCAACATGCAAATTTGTTAAAAGGGGTCCTTTTTGAGTAAGAATGTGCAAAAAATCCGAACCGGAATATTTTTCCTAGCGGATGCGCAGTGGCTCTCTTTCATAATTTCATCTTTGATACCCTGCGTTTTTAACAGCTGGCAACCTTAACTTGCGGCCATTTTCCCACAGGTAACCTTATATCATCGTATTAAGAGATAAATTAGTTTTTTGATACAATAAACATATATAAAAATATAACTACGTTATGAACGTAGTGATTTTGCAGTGGGATCTCGTACTATAAGGAAACATACGTTTTTATTATATACGCTTTTTTTTATTGAGAAAAAGGGGTGCTGTAGTTATCTAAAATATACAAATGCTGCTCTGTTTCGTACATTACACAACGGCTTTCGATTCAGTAAAATGGAATCCTCTTAGTATCGTAAATCTTGGCAACACTGTAAATTATATTAACCTATGCGTGCGCAGCACATGCTTACTGCTTTTAATTTTTTTGTTTTTTAGCCAAAGGCAGTGTTTTTCACGTGTATTGACAGTCGAATGATACCGACAAGATTCACCCAGACTGAAGTTGGAGATATGTTTGTGGGTGAGTAGGAATTTCCTTCTAAAATTTGGGAAACATAATTCTGCTGGAAAGTAGACAACACATTTTACGTTAAAAACGCCACAAACAGCAAAGGTTTTGAACATTACGAGTAAATTGCAAAATACCTACACTTTTCAAGCAGTCTTTAAATATATTTGGTTTTTTAATGTAGTAAGAGCACAGAATAAATAACCATTGTGGTTATTTATTCTGTGGTAAGAGCAGTTTTTGAATCACTATAGAGTAATCTGCTATATCATGGACCTTAATTATACATGATTATTTGGGCGACCTAAGGAAATGTTTTAAAGTTATAAACAATTTTTTGGCTTAAAATCTCGGTAGCATTTAGTTTAAATTAAATTCAGAAATCGGCGTTGGAAAAGACGCTTCTTTTAAAAGAAAAACCTTGGAATTACGAGGAGTGGTTCCTGCGAGATACACCGGTCAAAAATTACCGGCGTTTTCGACGAAGTTATAAACAAGAGGATCTCTTTCTCGACAAATATTTTCATATCTTCAACATATTCCATATTCATAATATACAGGGTGTGTCAAAAAGTAGTGGGACGATATTTTTGGGGACAAAAACTGAAAAACATGTCCATATTTTTCAAAAATCTCTCGAATAACACCAAACGCCACGACTCCCCATTCTACCCCCTGGAGGTGGAGTGGGGGGCAACTTTAAAATCTTTAATAGGAACCCCCATTTTTTTATTGTAGATTTTGATTCCTTATACAAAAATAAATATATAGCGATATATTGGTTGACGCGTCTTAGCAAGATAAGAACGAATATACAGAGAGAGTCTGTAATTTGGAATAAATTTAATATCTCAAATACTAAATGTTTTTTTGAAAAATGCTCAGAACCGTCGATTAGTATTTCAAATTGTCCTTTTTGACATACAATAATAATGTATACAGGGTGTCCCAATTTAGAGCTATGACGTCATCTTTGATTTTCTTAAATGGCAACACTGTTATTTTGATAGCTATTTTGATAGGGTGTGTAAAGTTATACACAACTGCAAAATATCAAATTTTTTATTCTCTACCATTTACAAGATAATAGAAAATTTCGAAAGTTATGTCTGTAATTTGGCATAATTCAATAATTAAAATACTAATTGTTTTTTTGAAAAATGCTCAGACCCATCGATTAGTATTTTAAATTGTCATTTTTGACATACAATAATAATGTATACAGGGTGTCCCAATTTAGAGATATGACGTCATCGTTGATTTCCTTAAATGGCAACACTGTCATTTTGACAGCTATTTTGATAGGGTGTATAAAGTTATACACAACTGCAAAATTTTAAATTTTTATTTCCTACCATTTACAAGATAATAAAAAATAACAAAGTTATGAAAAACAAGTAATCAAATAATAATTGAATTTAATTATTTCAATTAAGCAAATACTCATAATGTTGCCCTCAATTATTGTCAAATTGTCAATGGGCAACTTTATGAGCATTTGCTTATTTGAAATAATTAAATTCAATTATTATTTGATTACTTGTTTTTCATAACTTTGTTATTTTTTATTATCTTGTAAATGGTAGGGAATAAAAATTTGAAATTTTGCAGTTGTGTATAACTTTACACATCCTATCAAAATAGCTATTAAAACGATAGTGTTGCCATTTAAGAAAATCAACGATGACGTCATATCTCGAAATTGGAACACCCTGTATACATTATTATTGTATGTCAAAAATGACAATTTGAAATACTAATCGACGGGTCTGAGTATTTTTAAAAAAACAATTAATATTTTAATTATTGAATTTATTCCAAATTACAAATATAACTTTGTTATTTTCTATTATGTTGTAAACAAGAATCTACAGGTCGAGCAAGTCTCGTAAATTTCACGATTGCGAGCCACGCTTCACGCAACCGTGTTTGCGTACTTGTGTTTCAAGTTGCGTGGTCGTACGGAGTTATATTTACCAAATTTAAATATAATCGTTTTCAAAATTAAATCAATATGTCAATATGGCTACTGGGTGTAAAAGATAAATCTTATTCTATCTGTTCTTAATGAGTTTTAGATAATTTTAGTTGTATTTCTTTGTAATTTTGTGTTGTACAAAGATTAATTTAACATTTTCTCTGGAAGTATTAATTTAGAAAGATAATATGCTTCATTGGTGTTGTGTTTTGAAGTGTGAAATGTGATAAAGTCAAGATAAAGTTCACTTTTAAACTGAACTAAATAAGGTATCTGAGAGACAACAATGGTTAAATGCAATACAATGTACAGGTTTTACTAGCGAAATGAAAATTTTCCTGTCCTGTCTGCTGTAATCATTTTATATCTGGTAAGTTACAATTACAACAGTAACGATTTTTGAAGATGTTAACATTTTAATCTTATAGGAAAACCAGCCGACTTAATAGATAATAACAATCTCCAGATTGGGTTCCTTCAATAAATATGGTCTATAAACACAATGAAATAAGTTCCCCAAAATCTAAAATGGAGTGGTATCAAAGGAGAATTAAAGGGAAAAATATTCATATTGAAATTATTTATAAGGCACTGGACTGTCTTAAATTCTACAATAATACTAGGTGGGTAAATGATTTTAGACATTTTTCATTAAGAGTAGATTAAGATTAAGTAGATTTTCATTCAGTAGATTTAAGACTTGTTTACACGGGTAGAGTAATGATGCAAGTACTTGATAGAGTAGAGTAACTCTACCTGTAAAAATGCTCAGCACAGTAGAATAGCTGGTAGAGTGTATAGTTGGAGTTAAAGTAGAGTGACTAGCAACCTATGGCAAAGTAACTACTCTATGACCACCACTACTGCCAAAATGTCTACTCGGCTGCACACTCTACCCATGGAACACGCTCAATTATGGCAGAATAGAGTAGGTAGGAGAGTACATGGGGGCGCTGTCATTCTGGCTGGAATTGTGTTTTGTGTAAATAGTGAAAATGAAGTTCACCGAAGATGAAACTTTAAAACTTGTAGAGCTATAATACGGCGAATACCAGTGTTTATGGAATTTAGGTAGTGTATACTACAGAAATAAAAGTTTGCAGAAAGCTGCGGAGGATGAAATCGTCGAAAGAATGGCAAAGGGGGCTTTGGAGTAAACAAGCTTAAGCAAAAAATTAAGAATTTAAGGTGCACTTATAATCAAGAGTGTTTAAAAATACAAAAATCGGTTTCACTATACTAGCATCAGTACTATACTTGTACTCTCCTCACGTGAATGGTATCAAGCCATTTTTGGTAGAGTACTACCACTACTCTACTCTCCTCAAAACTCTACCCATGTAAACAAGTCTTTAGAAACAGTGGAAAATGAGGTAGCTAGTAGAGTAGTAGTAGAGTAAAATATACTGGTTTAGCAAATTGCAATGTTTTAAGGTAATACAGTAGCGATAAACAGGTAGCCTAAACGTGTTCCAAGATTGTCACTGTAATTTTGAATATTTTTTCGAGGCATTTGGCACACGTATTCGTAAAATAATAAAGAATGGCGGTACAGAGCCCAATTTGAAAAATATATTAATATGTGGAAATTACTCTGTAATTATACAATATTTAAAAAATGAGCCTGTACCGCCATTAAGAAGAACAAAAAAATACACTTTCTTCAAATAAACTTTTTTATCCGATGCCTAGATTTTGTGTAATTTTGGAACTACTAATGAAATAAAAAATTTTAGTAGTTCCAAAATAACTCAAAATCGGATAAAAAAGTTGTATTTGAAAAAAGTGTATTTTTTTGTTCTTCTTAATGGCGGTACAAGCTCGTTTTTTTTTATATTGTATTTAATTACAGAGTAATTTCCACATATTAATATATTTTTCAAATTGGGCTCTGTACCGCCATTCTTTATTATATTACGAATATGTGTGCCAAATATCTTGAAAAAATATTCAAAATTACAGCCGCAATCTTGGAACACATTTTCGCTACCTGTTGATCTATACTGTTTCCTCTTAAGATAGTTTTAAACTGTCTTGGTCAGTAAAAGAACATAATACAGTCACCAGTGCGATCCCCTCTACTCGCGCTGGTCCACTATTCGCTGATGGTTTCAAACTGATGCTAGAACAAACCTATTATTTTATAGAATAATAGGTTTATTTATTTATAGAATATTTCTTCTGATTGTTAATTGTAAAGGATAGAAAAATTACCATTTATTTTATTTTTTTTAGAATCAGCTGAGAGAAGTGGTCTACAAAAAAACCAGGAAGGAAACGGAATATGTGGCTACGAAAGGCAAAAGAAAGGTTTACAAAGCAAATGTGACACATTTTTTTGAAATATTTAGGAATATCAGTAAATTGCATTAAAAAAATGTATGAAAAGATTTTGTTCAATAAAAATGTTTATATTTATCAAGGATGTATTATTTGGTATGGCCACATATCGTCAGTGATGTAATAATACATCCTATCTGTTTTTTCATGAGTTTTGTAAGAGAGACTAAAAACTTGTCTTAGGGTCACCTCCTGTTTTCATATGATATTTTTTGACTTGTTTTGTAGTAAATTAAACTATCTATGAACTACAAAACAAGTCAAAACTTAAATATGAACACAGGAGGTGACCTTAAAACATGTTTTTCCATCTCTCATACAAAACTCATGAAAAAACAGATAGGAGGTATTGTCACATCAGCAAGGATGTACAGTGATGAGTGCCCTAATAACCGGCAAAATATTTAGTTGTGAGATAAAAAGAAATGAAACTAGTCGAGCTGGGAAATTTAGCGAAATTAACCTTTAAATTTACGTTATATTGATCCCACCTTTACACATATCGGAGGAGTATGTCAACTAAAACTGTCACTGTGACAGTGGTAGTTTCCAAACTCGTCTGATACGTCTGAAGGTGGTACACAATCAATACAATCTAAATGTATAAGTTAATATCGCTAAATTTCCCAGCTCGACTAGTTTCATGTCTTTTTATCTCACTACTTAATACATCTTTTGTGCTATTTTGCCGGTTATTAGAGCGCTCATCACTGTATTTCTGGTATATCCAGGGAATGTCTACAAAATATATTTTGAATGTCCAGAGAACATTCGTGGACATTCATGGAATGTTCCAATAAGACATTCAGGTAATGTTTAAACACTCAGGTAATGTTTGCTGACACAGGATTTTCCTGGGATGTTCTCAGGGAACATGTTTTCGGGGATATTCCAGGAATTTTTCAATGTCTGTGTACCTTCTATGAACCTATATGGAATATTTTGGTGTTATTACCGCCGCACTCCACTTGCGATTTGTAATCAGGAAGATTGAACACATTGTTTCAAATACAAGTCAATCCATTTGTGACTAAATAATCATGGATTGACTTCTATTTGAAAGAATGTGTTCAATCTTCACAACTACAAATCGCAAGTGGAGTCCGGCGCTTAGGGCTACTTCCTCTTCGGTATTATGTATTATACTACAGAAATCAGGAACTTTCCTTCTAAATATATGTATGCATCTTGGCCATCAAACATATTCTTCCAAACATTTTTTTAAGGGGTCTTGTGGGTAAAAAAAGTGACTTTTTAAAAAAATTATATCTCGAAAACTAAAATTTATTTTTATTTATAATTGGAACATGTAAAAGTATAGTACTTAAGGTAGTCTCAAAAAAAGTTTCAGCCAAAAATATTCATTTTTGTAGAGTTTAAGTTTTTTTGCGTTGGCAGCATAACTAAGTCCAGTCTCATCTGAAATCAAAAAGTTTCTTGTAGTTTATACCTCTGGCTAGAATATGAACGAAGGAATTAAAAAAAAATGAAATTTGAAGATTTTACATAAGTTTAAACACATTTTTGACCCCAATTTTTCTCATTTTTAAAGTAGTTTTTTTTATAAAACAAAAATGACCTCATCTAATAAAAAATCCTTTGTTGATTCACTAGCCAGAGGTATAAACTACAAGAAACTTTGATTTCAGATGAGACTGGACTTGTTATGCTGCTCACGGCAAAAAAGGGCTGTTGTCGAAAAATTGCAGTCAACTCTACAAAAATGAATATTTTTGGCTGAAATTTTTTTGAGAGTACTATACTTTTACATGTTTCAATTATAAATAAAAATAATTTTTAGTTTCCAAGATATAATTTTTTAAAAAGTCACTTTTTTTACCTGCAAGCATTGATTATAAATATTCCTCTGCAAGACAACAACTTAACAAATTGTTGATTTCAAATTGTAACAGTTGTTTTGCAAAGTATGCTGCCCTCTTGTATTTTCTGTGTTATCTTCATCATACAATTACTTCATCTAAAAACTTTCTGCGATATATTCGCAACAACAAAAACAAACAAAACAAAAAAAATAAAACAAAAGTTTAACCACCTTCACACCACAGAATCAAGCATTCAAGTTACACAAATTTTCAAACACCTCACCTGACACAGCGTCTCAAGTACGATTGCGCGAATTGGTAAATATAACTCTGCACGACCACGCAACTCGAAACACAAGTACGCAAACACGGTTGCGTGAAGCGTGGCTCGCAATCGTGAAATTTACGAGACTTGCTCGACCTGTAGATTCTTGTATCTTGTAAATGGTAGAAAATAAAAATATGATATTTTGCAGTTGTGTATAACTTTACACACCCTATCGAAATTGCTATCAAAATGACAGTGTTGCCATTTAAGAAAATCAACGATGACGTCGTATCTCGAAATTGGGACACCCTGTATACATTATTATTGTATGTCAAAAAGGACAATTTGAAATACTAATCGACGGGTCTGAGCATTTTTCAAAAAAACAATTAGTATTTGAGATATTGAATTTATTCCAAATTACAGACTCTCTCTGTATAGATACCTTCGGTTTCATGCCTGTCAGTCCACGAATATAGCTCCTCCGTTATTAAACAGATATAATGACAAATGAGTTGTCGGATGAGAGCTTATAACCCAAAGATGATATTAAAGGTGACAAATTTGACTTCAGACTTCCGTTTTTAGAGTTGAAACCGGAAGTAGTTTTAAAGTCGCCGAAATAATACAAGCGATATATTATTTGTCGCACCTTAGCAAGACAAAACAAATATATATATGCTTTCGGTTTCAATGCTTCATGCATGTCTGTCCGCGAATATAACTCATACGTTATTAGAACTGATAGAATGACAAATGGGGCGTCGAGTGAGAGCTTATAACTCAAGGATGGTATTAAAGGTGAGAAATTTAACCTCGGACCTTTGGTTCCAGAGTTAAAACCGGAAGTACTGTTTCAAAGTCTCCGAAATAATACAAGCGATATATTACTCGATGAGCCACATCAAAAGGGAAATAAATATCGCTCACTGAGTTCTATAGTGGCACAATCGCAAAAATGAAGTTTTTAGATAATTGACCATGAAGTTTCATGACATCATAGAATACCATTAAAAATTACAATTTATGGATAATAGGTCGACAGAAGAAACCAAATACTTGTCAATTAATGGTTTGATATTACATTTTTTTCCATTCTATGATTTTCGAGAACTTTGATATAAATATGCCAGTATTGAACTCAAGTTTTATAGTGTTTTGGCAAAGATGTCGGTCGTAAGTAGTGGCATAAAGAGTTCATAAAATATACGTTTTTATTTTTTAATGTTCTAATCATGTTTTTATTCGAACTAAAAATATACTAGGTATATGAACACAACAATATTTTTCTTACTAATAACTAAAAAAGAATTTTAAAATGATTATCAGTTATAGAAAAACCTGGTTTATAGAAACAAGAATAAAAACGTGGAATGTAAGTTGATGTAAAATTCACTGTGACTTTTATTAATGGCATTGAATCGAATGAGATACATTAGATCTTCATACTTTTTTCTGGAAATTGAAATTTTATTGTGAACCCCTTTAATTTCAATGTCTTTAAAAGAGAATAATTTGTTAGGATTTATGGTTCATATTTCTTTGAATAAGTTGACCATTTTAAAATAAAATTCGTCAAAGGAAGGTTTATACAGAAAAATGCTGTGATCATCCTTTCCAACTTTCAGTATTGAAACATCACTTAATAAAGACTTCTTCCTAAAGACCTAAAGTAATACATAAAGTCAAAGTGAAAAAAACTTTGCACACCCTTTATATTGTACATTGTTTGACAAAATAAAAAGTGTTGTTATTGGTTCTTACACCACTCTTTGCTACATTAACCTGTTCCATCAATGCCATTATAATGTAGTTTAGCTGCTTGGAAATGTCTCCCAAATCCCAGTATAACTTAAAAAGGCTCGTCTCTCTTCTTCTGTGCATTTCCGGTACATGTTTGCCTGCATTTTGTGATGTTACATGGATCTTTAACTGATCTGGTTAGAACGTCTATCTTCCTGATAAGATTGTCCAGAAACTAGTAGGCGTTTAATTCGGTTTTGCATCCACTTCTTACATTCTTCTTCTTGTTACATTCTAAGTGAAATATAAGAAAAAGTAAACCTATACTGACACAACATTGTTCTTTTATGGCATAAAGTGAAGTATTTGAATTAAAGTAAATCCTATACCGATACAACCTTATATTTTGGTGACACAAATAACATGTTTTTGCCAAAAAATTCATTCAATACTGGCACAACTTTTAATGTGCCGGAATAGACTAAAAAATAAGATATTTTTATTGAAGGTTATAAAAATCATACAGTGGCATAACATTAGTTTTATTAAAATGTGCCGGTATTCCACGTAGAAGAAACACAAACACACCTAATGTCAACGGCATTATAAATATGTGACGGTATAGTGCTGCCGCTATAGCGAAATGGAGGGAAATATGCACATGGTTCAACTCTATCTAGGAAATTCTACCTTTATGCCGGTTTCGTTCAATTATAAAGTGAAATTTCGTGATTTTTAAGAAGTGGTTATTACAAAACACCATTTTCTGAAAATGTGCCACTATAGAACTCAGTGAGCGATATATACCTACTTCCGGCTGTTATATCACTTCTGGTTAAAAAGGTGTATTCGGAAGTGCCACATTATACTTGCAAAAATAGTACATATGTGATATATCAATCATCGGGTGTTGAAAAGTCGAGCTCAAATACACTGGGTGCAAAAAAATCGATCCACTGAAAATTTGGTCATTTTTGATGTCTCTAATTTCCTAAACCTGTTGTCCGATTTAATTGATTTTTTTACCATGTTATAGCCTTATTCATTAAAAAATAGCGCTGTAATAATATTGTTGCTAGACAGTTACACTGTCATTGTATACCGGGTGTACGAATCAAACTGTGTTTTTTTCTCAAAGTTCACATCACCCTGTGGACTATTCTAGCGTTTATAAAATACTGAAATTAAAAACCAACTATAGCCTCAGGTTTTCTTAAAATTCTGTTTTTAGATTCATTCGCTTATGTTGGATAATAAAAAAGTTAGGTACTTTAACAACTGGCCATGTTCGTCATCAGTACAGGGTGTTTAGAGCGGCGGTGTAAAGTGCGGCAAACTTTAAGGGGTAATTTTACACATAAAAATAATGACAATTTGCTTTATAATCATATGTCCGCAAACGCTTCGTTTCCGAGATACGGGATGTTCAAGTTTTTTTTACAAACTGACGATTTATTTATTGCTTTAAAACCATAGTCCTGTCGCCGGGGGGGGGGGGGGGGGGGGGGGGTACAACGGCCTCCTTAATTCAGATGGACTTACCCAAGTTTTTTTTATGTATTTTGACCCGTAGAACACGAATTTTTTGTGTAACAGTTGATCCGGATGTCGATAAGATTGTTATAAACAAAGAACTTGAGGAGTTACATAACAGCGATTGTTCGCAAAACAAAACATTTTTTTTGTATTTTTTTGGTGATTCCCAGCCAAAAATGGTCCTACAAGTTTTTTCGTAGGAAGCATAGTTTTCGAGATAAACGCGGTTGAACTTTCAAAAATCGAAAAAGTGCAATTTTTGAACCGGAATAACTTTTGATTAAAAAATAAAATAGCAATTCTGCTTACTGCATTCGAAAGTTCAAGTCAAATTCTATCGGTTTTGATTATTTGCATTGCTAAAAATTAAGTTTTTATTTGTTAAACAAAGCTATAAACACATAGTGTTTCCCGTGCCCAATGCATGCGTTTTAATGTACGTAATATACGTAGAAATTCTGTATGCGCGCCTACTCGTTCGATTTCAAATTAGAAATGCATTGAAAACATCATTCAGTCACTATGTGTTTATAGCTTTGTTTAACAATAAAAAAATTAATTTTTAGCAATGAAAATCATCAAAACCGATAGAATTTGAGTTGAACTTTCAAATGCGGTAAACAGAATTGCTATTTTATTTTTCAATCAAAAGTTATTCAGGTTCAAAAATTGCAATTTTTCGATTTTTTGAAAGTTCAACCGCGTTTATGTCGAAAACTGTGCATCCTACGAAAAAACTTGTAAAAACATTTTTTGCTTAGAATGACCCAAAAAATACAAAAAAATGTTTTGTTTTGCGAAAAATCGTTGTTATGTGATTCCTCAAGTTCTTTGTTTATAACAATCTTATCGACATCCGGATCGACTGTTACCCAAAAAATTCGTGTTCTACGGGTCAAAATACATAAAGAAAACTTGGGTAAGTCCATCTGAATTAAGGAGGCCTTTGTACCCCTACTGGCGACAGGACTACCAGTTGAGATATGCAAATCAAATTCGGTGGGTTTTAAGACGTAGTTATTGCACATTTTTTGACATACAATTAAGAATTTAATATTCACGATTAGCGCGCAAACGGGTATTAGGACTGATCATATTATTACCCGTATGCATGCCAATGGCGAATATAAAATTCTTAATTGTATGTCAAAAAATGTGCAATAACTCGTCTTAAAACCCACCAAATTTGATTTGCATATCTTAACTGGTTTTAAAGCAATAAATAAATCGTCAGTTTGTAAAAAAATTGAACATCCCGTATCTCGGAAACGAAGCGTGTGCGGACATATGATTATAAAGCAAACTGTCATTATTTTCTCATGTAAAATTATCCCTTAAAGTTTGTCGCACTTATTTAGAAACACCCTGTACTGATGACGAACATGGCCAGTTGTTAAGTACCTAAATTTTTGAAGTTATACTTCTTTAGGCGCGATTGAGATTGAGGGTGAATTTATATTGACCTGCGCGCATGCGCACACCAACAGTTTGGTATTAGTCTTTATACGGGCTCTGATTGGGTGCTGAAATGATCTGTCAATAATTGTTCAATATGGAGGTTATCGGTAAACAAAAATGTTGTATAATATATTAGTTTTTATTGTTGTGAGGAGAGAAATAAAATCAAATTTATAATTATAGTGACTTTTTAAATAGTTTTGAAAAGCCACAGGTACGTAGTTCTAAATGTTTCAGTTGTATTCCAATAAAAAATTATCTTCATACCTATTTGGAAAATGTAAAAAAAATAATGTACTTACCTACCTAGTACTTGCTATGCTATACCCCTAGTAGGAAATGCTTTAATTTACATAATCTGATTACGAACAAACTTTCTACAAATTTTCATCTAATGTATCGTTTTCTTACTCTATATATTGTTGTATTTTAATTCGACAAAAATCAAACTAATAAAAATTCATATAAACAAAATGTCAAAAAGTTGTTCAGTTTGTGTATATTGCATAAGGTGGTGCAGTTTGAAATCGCTTCGACTCTCGTACGGCGGAATACACGGGAAGTAGGTTCAAGCCCAATGCAAGTTATATCATTTTTTTTATTTTTTTTTATAGATTTTATGATTGTAAGTATATTATTATATAATTTTTTTCAGAAAATACGTATTTAATTAAAATTTTTGGCAACAATTATTGTTCAGAAATCATTTGTGGCATTTTTCAATGTGTTTGTGTGTGTTTTATTCTTTTATTTTTTAAATTTTTGGTATTGTTTTAATAAAAATTTTTGGAAAGTACTAGAGAAACTGTTTAAAGTATATTGATTTCGTTGAAATCATATAATAGAAGTATAACTTCTTACGTGCGTACAAAGTACACACATTCTTTTTTATTATCCAACATAAGCGAATGAATCTAAAAACAGAATGTTAAGAAAACCTGAGGCTATAGTTGGGTTTTAATTTCAGTATTTTAGAAATGCTAGAATAGTCCACAGGGTGATGAGAACTTTGAGAAAAAAAAACACAGTTTGATTCGTACACCCGGTATACAATCACAGTTTACCTGTCTAGCAACAATATTATTACAACGATATTTTTAATGAAAAAGGCTATAACATGGTAAAAAAATCAATTAAAACGGACAACAGGTTTAGGAAATTAGAGACATCAAAAATGACCAAATTTTCAGTGGATCGATTTTTTGGCGCCTGAGTGTATTTAGTTTCGGTTTTGATGTCATGTCCAGTTAAAAAGTTATGACCGGAAGTTTGTTAAAAATGACTCAAAATTAGTGAACTAGTATATAATAATTGATGGAAAGTTACACCAAGAGTTCAATCAACGACTTCCGGTCATGTTGGGCGAAAATCTAGCACTACGAAGTCCAATTGCTTGTTTATTATTTTTTATATCTAAAAATACTTTTGTTTCAGTAAGAAATGCTGGAAATGTAATACCTCATTCCCAACATTTTGTGGACGAGTTAACATCAAACGAACCAGCTGCCTTAGAACTCGGATGTGTAGTCAATGACATTCGGCATATAATCGTTTGTGGTCATAGCGATTGTAAAGCAATTAATTTATTATATAAATTACAGGATAGCGAATTTGCATCTCAGGTAAGCATATTTTAACGATGATTAACAATCATACACGCATAACGTGTATGATTGAGACGTGGGCTTCACATTTTCTCATCCGTTATTGTTGGTATATTCTTGTTGTTCACCTCTTCTTGAAGGTACTAGTACACTTTAGAAGACCAAAAATAATCATTTTTTTCTCAGAACCGTTATTAAAAATGAACATAAAACTTTTTACATATTAATATCTAACTCTAAGCCCGACCGCACATCAAAGAAACATGAAACGTAAATTACGTTTCATGGAAATAAAACACTGCTAAACAAATATACGTCCGGCCATTTATGAAACTCTCCGAAAATAAAAATGTGTCATGAGCATGAATCACACTCGATCCATTGGTAGGCGGACTTTGAGATTTGTTTAGCAGTGTTTTATTTTCATGAAACATGTTTCACGTTTCATGTTTCTTTGGTGTGCGGCTTGCCTAAGAGAATACAAAAAATATATCTTTTTTCATTTATGCACGTACACTAATATTGTAGAGGGCGCCAAAGTCGAGGCCTCGAAAAAAAGTAGTTCCGATGGCGGACAGTTAATCTTAGGATTGGGATCTCTGAAACAAAAAAATCGTACGGCATTTGAAAAAGAAAGGTTTCTTACGTGACAATTTACCACCTTTAGTGAAAAATTCGGCAAAAAAGATTTTACGGATATTTGAAAAATTTTTGTGAAAAAATCGCCCGTTTTTCTTCAGTTTTTCATGGTTAAAAAATATTTATTTTTTGATCTTGTGGTAAATTGTCACGTTGGAAACCTTCCTTTTTCAAATGCAGTACGATTTTTTTGTTTCAGATATCCCAATCCTGAGATTAACTGTCCGTCATCATTTTTCGAGGCCTCGACTTTTGCGCCCTCTACAATATTAGTGTATTTGCATAAATGAAAAAAGATATATTTTTTGTACTCTCTAAGAGTTAGATATCAATATGTAAAAAGTTTTATGTTCATTTTTAATAAAGGTTCTGAGAAAAAAATTCTTGAAAAAAATGATTATTTTTGGTCTTTTAAAGTGTACTATAGTACCTTAAATATTGGAAATTAAAGCCTGCTGCATGTTCTGCTGATGGTATTTGCTACACATTTTTCTTCATTTAGTAGGATGAGGGCTACTTCTTTGATTTTTCTCTTTTTCATGTCTGTTTCCTTCATGATTATTGATTCATCTTTTCTCTTGTCATCTAGTATGTGTTCATTGTCCCACGCACATTTGCATATCTGTGATCTAGCGAAATCCCTGTTTTTGATGTATGTTTCATGCTCGTTTACCCTGACGCTTAGTGGTCTCATATAGAAATTGTTGCATTCACAGGGTACTTTGTGGATGTAATTCTTTAACAATTTATTTATTTAAATATTGAATATTCGTCATGTACGCAAAAAGTACATACAAATTAAAAACAGAAACGTCGAAATCCATAAAGAAGAACCAGAAATACAACTACAGATGTTAACGCCCACCATCACTTCCACGAATTTCAAAGCCGGCCGATTTTGAGGACTACATTTGAAGCTTTGTGGACGATTCCGTTAAAAGGCAGTCTTTTTCGAATTTGGCCATTAAAACGAAAAAATATGTTCTTAGATTTAAAAAAAATAGAAAAATTAGATCGCTTTATTGTTATAAACAAAGCTGCTGTGAATTAAAAAAAAGAGACTTACTTTGTCCCAAATTATCCTAGGACAATTTAATATGAAGGTTTTAAGTTCATTTATCAAAAAGTTATTAAAATTTATAAAAAACTGAAATTTCTGCATTATTTTGCAATGTTCTAAGCAATAATTAAAACAAATAAGAATAAAAACATTAAAAAAACGCCAATTTGAAGGTTTTTATATCACTTATAAGTTTCTTACTCTCAAATTGTTTCACTTTTTGCTGAAAGACAAAAAAAAACCGAAAATTTACAGTTTTTTTGGCATAGAGATTTTTGTGGTAGAGGTCCATACTACTAAAAACAACTGTCATATTTGTCTGGCCGGATCCGTGTGTCCAAACAGGGTACTTTTTTTGCTTATCTCTGGAGTATTTACCAGAGAGTATAAGTCAGTATTTATGGATATGTCACTACTTCTGTGAGACTCATTTTATTAAGTATGTTTTAGAAAACAGCATGTTTTTTATTAAAAAAATATACATAGCCTGAAATTCATTTAAATAAGGGATAAAAGTTCTTCTTCAGATGCAAATCCACTAATGGATGTTAGCGATCTCATTTTTCATTAACTCTATGTTTTTGCAGTATGTATCAGATATTGTATGTCGTTAATCCCTGTCCATTGCCTTATGTTTCGGAGCCAGGACATTTTCTTGCGTCCTATTATTCCTCTCTTGACTTCAATTTTACCCTTGATTATAAGTTGAAGGAACTGGTATTATTATTCGGATGATGTGACCCAGATACGCCGTTTTCCTTTTCTTGACGATTTCGAAAAGTTGGCGTTCTTTTAAGGACATCTACATTTGTGACTTTCGCCATCCATGGTATTTTTAGGATACGGCGATAAAGCCACATTTCGAAAGCTTCTAATCTGTTTATATTCCTCGTTTTGAGTGTCCAGCCCTCTACGCCATATAGCAACACCGACCATACGTAACACTTAGTAAACCTTAGTCTCAGTTGAAGATCGAACGCTGAACAGGTCAGTACCTTTAAAAGGCTACGTTCCCAGATAGAAGTTCATAATTTACTTTACATAGAAATTTACAAAAAAGAAGAAACAAAATAAAACATTGCACGTTTATTCATTGAAGCAACAATAGTATATAACAATAATTATATATTTATTCATAAAAATATTCGAAACTTAAGCTTTTCACTTGTACAAATAAGGACCAAAGATGACAATCAACTGTTAATGTTTTCCATGTATCAAAATCAGTCGTTTTCTTTAGTCTTTCAACAGTTTTTACTATCACATTTTTTCAATTTCCTCGTTTGAATCAAGCAATACAAAACGTATTAGGATAATTGCATCACATAGACCGATTTTAGTAACTTTTGTTTGTTTGTAATTTGTATTTATTTCTTTAATATATGAAAATTTATTGTTTTTATCTATACAGGGTAATTAAAGAATGATTAAGCTAGTTTTATTTGTAGATTACCTTATTACAGTAAGCGTCACGCTACTAGTTACATGGGAAGATCCGTTCTCAGATGTGACTTTCATCCCTGTCATGTTACTGTCAAGAAACTATCCAAAATAATTGTTTTTCCATACAATAAATACATTAATTAATAGTATTGTTACAATGCTTTAAAATAACTTTATTCAAACACCAAGAATATTACAATATTTAAAACTTTTACAACTTTAACAAAATGACAACTATAAACGTCAAATACAGCTGATTTATTATTTGTCAACTTTTTATGTTAATATTCAGTTTCTATACATTTTCTGATGTCCTAAAGGTCACTAGACATAAAATAAACAAGTGAAGGGTCCAGGACTGTAAAAGCTCAATGTTCCCATGTATCTAGTAGGGTGGCGGTTACTGTATAAATAATTAAATAATTTTGTTTATATTTCAGTTATTTTTTGCCTTATAAACATAAATTTAATTCAAAAAATAAAAGTGTCCCCCAAAAAATATGTCACTCATTTATTTGTATGTTTTAGTCGCTTGAACAATGATTTCCATAAAAAAGGATCTCTTGTATGTGTACAGGGTTATTCACTATATTTTGACCCCCCTGTAAACTGCTTTATTTACATAATTAGAAAAAAATTTAAAATACAAAAGTTATTCGATTTTTAAAATATGATTTTTTGACATATATAACATACTAGTGACGTCATCCATCTGGACGTGATGACGTAATCGACATTTTTTTTTTAAATGAGAATAGGGGTCGTGTGCTAGCTCATTTGAAAGGAAATTCAATTCTCTATTCAGTAATATAAACATTAAGGGTAATTATTTATACAGGGTGTCCAAAAAAAATTTTTAATTAAATTAATTGACACAAAAAAAGAATGTAATGTAAATGTATGTAATTTATTTAATTTAAAATACATTTTGCTGCTGTTAGAAAACAGAAATAAAAGTTTATTGCACAAATAAACATTGATTTTTGCTTAAATTCAATGTTCAAACTGCCAAGAGGCAGATTGAACATTGAATGTAAGTGAAAAGTAATCTTTATTTGTTCAATAAACATTTACTTCTGTTTTGTGACAGCAGTAGAATGTATTTTAAATTAAATAAATTACATACATTTACATTACATTCTTTTTTTGTGTCAATTAATTTAATTAAAAATTTTTTTTGGACACCCTGTATAAATAATTATCTTAATGTTTATATTACTGAATAGAGAATTGAATTTAAAAAACATTTAAAAAAATAGTCGATTACGTCATCACGTCCAGATGGATGACGTCACTAGTATGTTATATATGTCCAAAAATCATATTTTAAAAATCGAATAACTTTTGTATTTTACATTTTTTTCTAATTCTGTAAATAAAGCAGTTTACAGGGGGTCAAAATATAGTGAATAACCCTGTACCTATGTCAATTTTTGGGACCCCCAAATAGATGCAACAAAGTTTGCCACTACTACCCCGGGTTTTCCCTAAAATCCCTCCCAAAAAACATCGATTTCTGAAGAATCTGTACGCCGTAAAAAAATGGTTCAAAATGTAGCTGAAATAATTTTAAACAAAAATGTGTGTTGCACTTTATGTGTAGAATGAACCATTCTCTCAGAAACAACGCTCGAAGTGACCGATGATTCTGTTTATCAGTTACGCGCGATAAATTTGTATTAACTTGACGGTAAAAATTGGATATCTTTTGATCAAAATGTGTGTGTCAACCAAAATCAAAATGCGTTTTAAAGAGGAAGAGTAAAATTTCCGATGTAATTTTTGCAAGTTATAAGGAACAAAATGAGATATTTCACAACCAAAGTAGAGCACCGTGGAATCAAAAACTCGAGAGGGAGGGACAACCACAGCTTAGATAATAAGCTAAGTTTTAATAATATTCTGGAAAAGATTGATTAAAATTGTTCAAATTGGAGGGAAATGGAATAATACAAAAGAAGGCGTGTGTCCAGACATTGAATATCTGCATCTAATTATAGATCTATAGATGCCATTAAGACTTTAATTTTCATATAAGTATGTAGTCAAATTTATGTTTGGAAAAATAATCTAGCACTGTTATATCCATAATACAGAAGCCTAAACTCCCTTTCATACAAAGCAACTTTTTTTTCTGTCAAAGTGAGCGCTTGTCGTAATTTATTATCAAAATTATCAGCAGCTGACATCTGCTCTTTGATCCTGACTTTATCATGGGTAAACTTTTTCGTTACAGACTGAAACCAGTGCAAACTGTTAACTTGTTCATGTTGATTTAGTATTTCTACAATATATGCTAAACCCAATGCAAATCCATCATCAGTAAATGTATACTCTGTTTTATTTCTTTTGTTTAATCGTTCTTTACAGTTCAAGGAATGTTCTATGTAATTAACAGTTAAAGGGGGAACAATGACGTAAAAATATTTTAAATGAATATTAGCTTTGTTCCTTAATACTGGAACAAAAACTTTTACTAGCAGCTGGAAGTATTCAGTGGCATCTTCGATGTTATCCAAATACATCTGTAAATTTTCTAGTAAACCATCTGCAGCTTTTTTTGTTAGATCTGGCAACTCTTCATTTTGTACAGCTTCTTTCAGAGAATTACTTTTCAAATTGGGTATAAAACAAGTTCCATCAGCTAAACATCTTCTACCTCCTGACCTGATTAGTCTAACATATCCCATAGCATTACCTATGTGAGTTATTACTTTTCTGAATAGATCTAAATAGCTTTCACCATGTTCATTAAGGCCAAGTTTCCTTATCCCCATATTAAATTTTTCTGCTCTCTCATAAGGATACATTTGGTTCAATTCTAGTTTATGCTCTGAAAAAAAGCGTAGATCTTTTATCAATCTTGACTTAATGTGTTCATCATAAATGAACTGTGAAAATATATGAAACTTGGTCCTCAAAAATTGGTAGGTGAAGTTTACTGTGGTGTTCATTATACCTAGACCATGAGTTCGAATCGAATTTGCGACTTGAGATATATTTATAGAATTCAAATGTTTATTGTCACTATTTCTTTCTATAAAAACTTGCGAATTAAGATTGTATAAATATTTACTTACAAATACATTAATATTTCGCATAATTTCTAGAACATCTAATCCTTGTTCTAATGTTTGAATGGGTAAATTATCATCTACAGTATCAAGACTATACTGTAAATAGGCCAACCTTCTCATTTCTCCATAAGTTTTCCAATTGTGCAGTACCACAGATGTAAGATTGTAAAATATGGTACTCAAATGATGTTCAACCTCATTTTTTATATTCGTATATTTACCGTGTACAGGCACTGGTAGGTATTTGTTAAAATTTATAGAAAAATAATTATCAAATGGCTCCATAGGTGGTAATTGAAGATGCAGATGAGTTTGTAACCTTAAATTTCTTTCAATTATCTGCTCCAAAGGATCATACAAGGATTCTTTTATAATATTATGTGACAGTTCACTGCGAAAATCATTCAGAGCATTTAGAACTAAGTAATGCCTGGATAAATCTGCTTTTGAATCTACAATTTTTTTAAAGTAAACTGGGAGCATGAAATTTTGATGCCAATACATAAAAAAACAACTACTGGTCTCTCGTAAGTCTCTAGAAAATGATACAATTGTTTCTAGTTGGGATAACACATGTCTCATCTTAGATAAATCATTTGAATATAGTCCACTTGCTGATAAACATAAATTAGCTACCAATATACTACGAGAAGTAACAGCAGACCTCAACACTTGTTCGCAAAGGTTTAATGACGAAAGAACATCTAGTTGCCTTTCGTTGTATGATTTTTCTTGTGTAAATTGTTTTCTAATATTGTTTAATAAACTTAAAGCTTTATGGGAGAGATGTTGCGTTGTTAATAAAAATATATATGTTAATGATACCATATGTTTCTTAAAAATGAGTGGAATGCCCTTTAAGACTTCTACTAATTTACAAATAGACAGCAAAACAGATTTTTGTACTGGCAAGTTTTTATCAACGTGTAAATTTAGAGTCCACTGTACTGAAAAACTAATTTTTTTAAGAAGTTTGAGACCATTATTTAAACACGCGACTATTCCATGTAATTCGCGAACTTTGATGTTATTTGTGTCTAGCTTTGAAATATGTTCCAATTCCATTAAAAAATAACAAACCTGTAAACAAAGACTACTGCTTTCTTTAGGAAAATTACTATTTTTAACATTTACTAAATTCAGTCTATGATTTTCAATGGCCCTCTCATCAATGTATTTTTCTAATATACTTAAATGCTTGAGTAAAAACTGTTCTGGATACCACAAAATATTTCCTATTAAGGTACAAGTTGAATGCTTCTTATTCACATCTAATACTCTTTTTATTAATTTTTTGTCAGCACTCTCAAATATAGTGAAATAAAAAATTACAAAGATGTTCATCTTTAACCAAATATCACTCTGAAGTTCTTCATCTTTCTCTAACTCCGCCAAGAGTAAAACTATAAATGCATGTAATTCTTGATTTACTGTACAATTTTTCATTTGATAGTAGAAAGATTTGTCTTCGAAACATTTTTCTATGACATCTTTTAAAATGTGACCCATTAACAGATCATTTTCAAAAACTTGCAACATTTTATCTAAAGATCTAACCTTACTTCTATCAACTGATATCTTGTTAGAGTGTGATATGTTTCTAATAGATGTTCGATACCAAAACCAGTGGTCTTTAAGAAGCTGGATGTCCAAGAGACCATCAAATTTTAACAAACAAATTAAAAGATCCCCAAGCTTATGAAGTACTTCTGGAAATGCACAGTAATTACCAGAAGAATATATATTTTTTCCTAACAAACAACTCATTTCTTTTAATGCTAAAATAACTACTGAATGAACTCGTTTAACAAAAAAATGTATTTGCTGTAATGGTTCCAATATTTTACTCACTGAAGCATGTCTTGAGGCTCTATCTACAGAATCTTCATATAATACAAAAGGTTGATACAATGTTTCAGCTTCAGAAACTAATTCGCTGATTTCATTGCATACCCCACCTAAAGTAGCTAGTATTCTACTTAAAATTTTGTTATCGGAGTGTACTAAATACCCTATAGATTCACTGCTATGTGTTTTTTCTTCTATCACAACTAGTTGAGAAGTTACGTTGTACTTATTGAAAAATTTATCCTGCTGAGCTGTAGTATCTTCAACAAATTGCTCTATAAATGAACTAAACCTGTGGAGTTGTGCCTCCCCAATCAGTCTATTTGTTTCTGCGTTAAATTTCTTTTCAGCAAGGTTCGAAGGTTCCCACATTTTTATTTGTTTTCTAGTACATATATGATCAGCTACAAACACCTGAAAATTTACATTTAATAGGTACAGTTACAACAATTAATATTCGTGGTTCTAGTTTACTTTAGAAGGATCCTGCTAATGAAGTGGTTTTTATATCAGTAAATTGCTGTTTGTTATTGTACAAAATGTGTTGTTTGAATTTTATTTTAGGGATGTATAATTGAACTGTAGAAATGTTAGAAATCTATCAATCTGAAAACATAATACACAGAACGAGCTTTTTTGGAGTTTTTGTGTTTTTAGATCCAAAGAAAATATTGAAATTCGTTAATTAGAGTGATTTTTGTAATTTTGTTTAAATACTCCTTGGCATGCCCGTCTAAAGTAAATATTCACAATTTTCATATTTTTGTACTTACACTTACATTATTCTTTCTAAATTTTGTAGAAAACTTTTGAAAAATTTGGAATACACCTACTTTTATTGTTTTGACAACCTGTTAAATATTATTATGTCAATGTCAGTGATAAACGTCCATCTTCATTTTTCATTGGCCTGGAATGTAAGTTTATTCGGCTACCGGTTTTATCCGTTCATAGTAATAATTATTATAAAAATAATTATTAGACACTTTCAAAAGTATCACATTTGCATATTTTACCTCACGTGACCCCAGTTTAAAAAAATGATTAAAATTTTTATTTTTGAGACAGCTGAAATTGTTATCCCTACCACTGCCTCTCGTCGATTTTTCTATATTTTTGAAGTTTTAAATCAACATATTACCCCCTTTGTGACTCAATGGTAAGAGAGCCTACCTTTGTATCCAAGGGTCGTGAGTTCGAATCTCACATGGGTAGGAAATTTTTCATTTATTAAAAATTAATAAGTAAAAATAGTTTCTAAAAAAAGTTTCCTTGTGAGATTGGCACTCACCGGAGGGACCATAGACGTTCAGAAACAATTAGCGTCTCTTTGTAAAGATAATGAAGTCGACTTTACAAAGTAACAAGACATTTACTCAAGACACACACTAACACATCACAATCTGATTTCAATCACACTATAGATATCTGATTGTGAAAGCAACAGTACCATTATAGCATAATTTCCATTAGTTATCGAGGCATTCAGCTAACAAAAAATCAACATTTTAACCAGGCTGCATAAAAGAAAAAATGTGAAAATTTATATCTACTCTAAATACTTGGCACAACAAAGGTATTTGTTTAAAAAACAGACCTTGGTACTATTGTTGTAAATGCCTGTCAACTTTTATCATCATAACGTTGGAACTAATTGAACAATCTTAACGTTCTTTTTAACCGGAAATAATATCCACGAGGAAAAAATTTCCTTTAGTTGGCTGTATACCATTTATTACACAAAACCATAAAATCCTTTATAAAAGGTATATTTGTTAAAATACCCATACAGGGCTACATCACAGAACAGAGCTAGTTTTCGATCGAATGACCGATCATCATCAGTATTTACGTGAATCTAACATGCTAACCACCAAAGTAAAAAATATTTGGGTAAAAACCCTTTACAATTAATCCGTCACAGGAACATAGAAATAAAATGTGAAATTAAACGGATGTTTAAAATATACAATGTTTCATGCTCTAGGTACCATTGAGCTCGAATCTGACTTGTTCACATCATGACTGTATGGTAGCAAGTGACTCTTCAGTGGATCTTTCTAAGAATGTTTCTCTCAAAAATACTAAGAAGTCTTTCATCATTTTGAGATAAGGTCCACGTTTCAGCCCTATATATCAAAACTGGTCTTACTAAGGTGTTGTATAAATATTCAGCTTAGTGCACGTTTTATATTTTTATTTTTTAAATGTTTCTGGAGACCGTGAACAGTTCTGTTTGCTATTGCTACGCGTCTTTTTATTTCGTCGCTTGTCGTGTTTGTTGCGTTTACTGGCGATCCAAGATAATGTGAATTCTTTGACTTGCTTAAAGGTATGGTTGTTAATTTGAATTCTTTGTTGGATATTTCGGGAGTTTTTAGAAACCAACATATATTTGGTTTTTTCCTCGTTTACCACAAGTCCTAATTCACTTGCCGCGTCCGCAACTCTTGTAAAACACTGCACCATGTCTCTCATACTTCTGCCTGCTAACTATATCGTCAGCGAATTCGAGAATCTGCTTCGATCTATTAAAAATACATAGTTCCATTCATTCTTATATTTAATTTTCTGATTGCCTTTTCCAAAACTGGAAGTCCTAGTTCAAATTTTTCATCTTTAGTACCATCCTTGGGTTATAATAACTATAAGCTTTCATTCGACAACTTATTTGTCATTTTACATGGTATAATGACTGAGGAGTTGTGTTTACGGACGGATGGACAGACAGACGGACGTGGATAATTCAACCTTTTCACATTTTTTCAAAATTGAGTGAAAATAATTAATTAGATAGACTATACAATAATAATAATTAATACTAATAGTTTAATCATGATTTTGTTATAGGAAAATAGAAGAATTTCACCGCTACGAGCATGGCTGTGCACACACGCACTTTCAAGCTTAGAAAAATTTCAACAACTGGAAGTCTCGGACTATTCGAAGCCGTTGATATTTCAAGCAGAAACCCCAATGAGAAAATTTGTAGCATACATAGATCCAGAAAATAAATTCGCTATTGAAGACAAACTGTCACAAATTAACACGTTACAACAACTTCAAAATATAGCTAGCTATGGATTTTTGAAAAAAAGACTGGAGAAACACGAGCTTCACATACATGCCTTGTGGTTCGATATTTACACTGGGGATATTTATTATTTTAGTAGGGGAGCAAAAAGATTTGTTCTTATTGATGAAGATAATGTTGATAAACTTCTACAAGAAGTTAAAAAATACTATTCATAGGGCAAAGCCAAGACATTATACAGATCTTCTATTTTTTCCTTTTATACTTAATAAAATATATTTTTATATTAAGAATATAATTGAAATTAAAAATGTTTATTTTTATTTATACATTATAAATATTTGCACTTGCGTATATAGCTTCATATAGAGTGTTTTATATACTTTTCCATATAAGAGAATGACCATTCTGTTTTGACCAAAACAATTTATTTTAAGAGCGTCGACGCAAAATTTTGGGCCAGTACTGTTTATTCATTCATTTTGCCGAATCCAGTGAAAACTAATGTATTTTTTAAAAATTTAATCGCAGAATGAAATATTACATTATTACAGAGGGCCGAGAGTCCCTGAAAACTTCTATGTTAATTTTAATCAGGTAAGTTATAAATTTTGCGCCTACGCTCTTAAAGTGTAGTTTTATTCTAGATAACTTACCTTTTTATGTTATTCCGATCTAGAAACAAATTGTTACGATTGGTGCTTTAAAACATTTAGAAAAGGCGACTTTGCTTTTATAAAATAAAAACAAACAGAAAAGAACCGAATATACAACACTAGACAAGTTGAGATGTCTCCTATATTACAAAAAATTGGGTCATCTCTACATCATGAAGTTCGGGGTGGGGGAGAACTACTTATTTTTGTATATTTAAGCCATGCGGCTCACACTGTCTCTAAGGGAATATTCAGTAATCCCGGATATATAGTCCTGTCGCCAGGGGGGTGCAACGGCCTCCTTTATTCAGATGGACGTATATATATTTTTTTTTATGTATTTTGACCCGTAGAACACGAATTTTTTGGGTAACAGTTGATCCGGATGTCGATAAGATTGTTATAAACAAAGAACTTGAGAAGTTACATAACAGCGACTTTTCACAAAAGAAAACATTTTTTTGTATTTTTTGGGTCATTCTAAGCAAAAAATGTTCTTACAGGTTTTTTCGTAGGATGCATAGCTTTCGAGATAAACGCGGTTGAACTTTCAAAAATCGAAAAATTGCAATTTTTGAACCCGAATGACTTGATTAAAAAATAAAATAGCAATTCTGCTTACTGCATTTAAAAGATCAAGTCAAATTATGCCGGTTTTGATTATTTACATTGCTAAAAATTAATTCTTTTATTGTCAAACAAAGCTATAAACAAAATTAACGCATGCTACGTGCCAAATGCATGCTACGTAGAAATTGCCTGTTTTTAGTCGAGCCTACTCGTTCGATTTTAAATGAGAAATGCATTGAAAACATCACTCAAGCACTATGTATTTATAGCTTTGTTTAACAATAAAAAAATTAATTTTTGACAATGCAAATAACCAAAACCGATAGAACTTGACTTGATCTTTCAAATGCGGTAAGCAGAATTGTTATTTTATTTTTTAATCAAAAGTTATTCGGGTTCAAAAATTGCAATTTTTCGGTTTTTTTAAAGTTCAACCGCGTTTATCTCGAAAACTATGCATCCAGCGAAAAAACTTGTAACAACATTTTTTGCTTAGAATGACCCAAAAAATACAAAAAAATGTTTTGTTTTGCGAAAAATCTCTGTTATCTAATTCCTCAAGTTCTTTATTTATAACAAACTTATCGACATCCGAATCAACTGTTACCCAACAAATTCGTATTCTATGGGTCAAAATACATAAAAAAAACTTGGGTAAGGCCATCTGAATAAAGGAGGCCGTTGCACCCCCCCCCTGGCGACAGGATAATATACTGATGATAAACATTACCTTAGGTGACATGGTATGTTGGAGTATCCCCAAAAATTTTCGTACGCATATGGGCATCGAGAGTAGAATAGCAGGATTTATTACTAGCAAGATAATTTTTCGTGAGTAGCTTCATGTTTATGAGTCCCACAACTTTTGTCCTTATCACAATTTTCGTTCTTGGTAGCTAATAGGGGAGAAGGAAAACGCAAGAGAATGCGGCTATTACCGCGCCATTAGCTCGATGTCCCATGTGCTAAAAGTTGCTACTGAAAGTTAGATATTCAGATATTCACTCAGATCATCCAACTGTTTTATATTTTCTAGTAGGTTTTTCGGAATAACAGTAGTAAATCTTCTTCTTTATGTGCCTCATCCTTTAAGGACATTGACGATCATCATGGCCCATTTTACTCTGTCATCAGGACGTGCATCGTCACCCCGGTCCTCTTTTTCCTTTCACTTTTTCTTGTATAACTAATCGCATCGACTCATCCTCCTCCTCCTCAGTCGTTTCCTCATTGCTGAGTGTCGTGATTCCCTATAATACGAGCAACTATCTCTTTCCATCGGCTTCTGTCCTGAGCTTCCCTCATGGATTTAGAGAATGTTTTTCCACTGGCTTTCTGTACTTGATCCGTCCATCGAGTAGGTGAGCGACCTCTACTTCTGTGCCCTTCAACGTTTCCCGAAATTATAAGTCTCTCAAGATTATCATCACTTCTTCTTGCAATATGGCCGAAAAATTTTAAGACGGTAGAGAGGCAAATAGAGGAAAGTCGAGTCTGAGTATTAAGCTCTTGGAGGATTGAGTGATTTGTTCTGTGTTCCGTTCATGAGATCCGAAACATTCTTCTCCAGCACCAAATTTCAAAGGCGTCAATCCTTTTTCTGTCGTCCGATTTCATTGTGAATTCGGATCCGTAATTAAATATGGGAAAAATTAAGGCACGTACTAATCTTATTTTGGTGTTCTTCGACAAGGAGCGATCTTTCTAGATTTTCGATAATCGACTCATAGCGTTTTTGGTCATGCCTATTCTCCTACGTATTTCTGTTTCACAAGATCCTGTATTACTGATGTAGGATCCTATATAATTGAACTCGTTAACCACTTCAAACTGGTCCAAGGCTCCTGTTGTCTGAAGTGAATTTGAATAATCTACTATCATAATTTTTGTTTATTGATCTTGAGACCACATCTATTGCTTTCGGCTTCCACTAGCTGCAGCAGGCTGGACATTTCTTATTCGGATGCAGTTATTAATGTTGTATCATCTGCAAATCTGAGATCTTCTTTCCTGCGATAGAAATACCGCCATTCCATTTGTCGAGTGGTTTTCTCATTATATATTCCCCATAGAAATTAAAAAGACTCGGAGATAGAATACATCCTTGTCGGACTCCTCTACCTATTTTAAAAGGATCGGACTTATGGTTTTCAATTCTTATTCTGGTTTCACTGTTCTCATATAGGCTTTTCACCAGAGCTGACAGATGATCAGGAACCTTCATCTCATGTAGAACTTTCCACGACTCATACTCAGTAGCAAATAGAATAATATATACTGCCTGGGTTTTTCTATTGTCCAGTCCATTCCAGACTTCTTATTTGTATTTGCAGATCTCTGTACTTGGCGATCTGTTCGTTGTATCTTTAAGATTGTCTTTTTCAAGCATTATGTCAGGAACGTATTGATAATAAGGGGAATGATCGGTTTGAACGCCTGGCAGCCCCCGGTAAAATGTTGGATGGTTCCTTGGGCTTGACGTCCATATTAGCATTTGTTGTCTTGGACCCGAGGCACTTCCAAGAATGGTTTTGATAATTTTTACTAAGAATAACTTGATCCTTAATGCATGTATCTCTCTGTATCGGGAAACATCTTTCCTAATATTAGCCAATAGTTCGACGCTGCATACTGTCGACATAGTCTTGGTTGATCTGATTGAGATGTCGCCCATACAAACAGAGGTTACTCATCCAAATGCGCATTTTTTCTTGCTTAGACATGTGATTTAAGCGCATTTATTGCTCCCTCAGTTTAAGCGGCATTGTGACATCTACTGCACAAATTCCGTGATGTAAAGTAGATGTCTCAGTCTGAGTCTGAAAATAGATTCTTAAATTACTACCCTGTTTATTCAGATGCTCACCTAAGTCCATAAGTACTCTTCCTTCTAGATACCACGGTAATGTTGTTCTTTCTGCTGCACTGTGTGGATGATGTTTTTGTGCCCTTGTTTTTCACTGAAGACTTTCTATATCCGTTTTAGCCCACTTTACAATACAAAATAAATAGCTAGCACGGAACATTCGTATGGATTTAATGCCGGTATAATGTATTATAGTAGATTTATATATTATTTTTATATTGCTGATGATTATGCTTGGTTATGTTTGGTGGAGCAAAAAATCTTGGAGTGGAGACCGAGAACGCATAGACGAAACCCGGGAAGACCACCCACAAGATGGATTGACGACATAAAGAGGATTTGTACTAACTGGATTGCAGCAGCGCAGGATAGATCTGAATGGAAGTTTTTCGAGGAGGCCTATGTTCAGCAGTGGACGACTACAAATATACAAATATACAACTTAATTGCTCTTCCGCCGCAGTTAGAAATATTGGAAAATTGTTACTAGCAATTTGGTACAAAAAAAATAATCAATTAAAAGAAATCATTTTAATTAAACTTCATAAGAAAAAATTTTTTTTATACTATATATTTACATTGAGGCATTGATCTATGTATTTATATATATTTTTTAAATAAATACAGACTGAACAACTAACTGACTAACTAATTTTTCAGCGTCCACTCCATTTTCTTTTATACCGTGCTTTCTGAATAATGAGTTGATTTCTGAACAGCCTTCTCTTATTTGTTCAATTTCTATGGCACTATTTGAACAGATGAATATCTCGTTTAAATCCTCTTGTAGTTTGTAACTAAGAATGTTTTGGAAATGGGTCTTTAGAGACGTTAGAACTCCAGGCCTGAGGGAATTTTCTCGAAGGACCACGTTTAGCACAAATATACCTAAAAATAACACAAAGCAGTTGAATAAGCGAAGCAAATATTGACTTTGACTTGGCAGAAATGTAACTATACGTTTCATGAGGAGTAAAATATTACTAAAATCAATGGGAAAATACCCAGTAGCTGGCTGTATACCATAATTAAAAAATCATACAGAAGTAAAAAACTTCATTTGTACAATGGTATAAAAAGTTTATTACAAACTAATAAAAGTCATCCAAAAGGATCTGCAAAACGTTTTCGATCTAGATCAGATCATCTTCAGTGCCTAGAACGAAGTATTTCCACGTTAGAATGAATGCAAAAGGTTAAAGTTGTGACTAGTTGAAGAAAAATGTGCTAATACTCACGTTCTGCCTAGTACATGGAACTAGCAACCTTATGAAAATGGTAACATCGAGAAATATGGTTTACATGATAATTGTATAATATTTATAGCGACTCCAAGTCGATGTTAAAGGATTAATTTGTGTGTTAGGAGTGCTCAAAGGGCAACATGGTTCCCTGCTCGATAAAAAATCGTGGTTCTTGCCAGTTCAATGGACACAGACCAACAAAGATGAAGGAGATGACAATCCAATTATTAGACAGAAATGACATGACAAGACAGGTAGTCAATTTTTGGTTATGAATATAAAATAGTGTTTTTAGAATTTAGATTATTAGTTAAACTGAATGTAGATTAATAACTGTATTAAGTGAAATTTAAATTATAATAAATTAGGAATATAATGAAAAACCGAAAATGCTACTCTCTGTTACAGAAAGAACTGTTGTTACTGTTAAATTGATAAAATATTACTCATAGTAGAGTCAGTGACGTCACTGGTGACGGTTGTGAAAGAAGGCGAATATTTAATTTAATTTGAAATAAAAAGTGAAAGAAAATTAATTCAATGTGTACAACTTAAAGACCTATAAATGTAAGGTACATAGTAATGTTGTAAAAATAAAAGAGTAATGATGTAAAAATAGAAAGAGTATTGTTGGTTGCCTATTATTGTAGTTGTGATCGTTGTTGCAAATTGAAAAAATATTTTAATTTAAATTTATTGTCTGAATTAGTGAACTGATAATTTGAAATTTATAGAAGGTAGTGGAATAAACAGATTGAAATGTATGAAATATAAAATACTGTAAAAGATTTAAGGATTTAAAAGTGTACATTTGAATGAAAGTTATGTAATCCAGGTTGAATGTTGGGATTATTTTCGATATGAAGTAAAAATTCTAGATGAACTGATTCACTAAATTGATAAACTGAAAATTTGAAATTGTATAGTTAGTAACGGAGTAACAGATTGAAATATTGTCGAAGGAAGTTAATGAATAGTGTTGAAAAAGAAAAGAATAACTAGAGCAAGAAGTGCAAGGGGAACCGAAAAGACAGAGACGGAGAGCATGGATTTACTTGAAATTTTCACAGAAGGTAGGGAATAGTCCAAGGATCATTTTCTATATCATGCCGCTATCATACGCTAAAACCTTGGGGGTGGTTACCACCCCATCTCGGGGGTGGGAATTTTTTATTACATTTTAACCATGTAATTCGATGGAAAAAGGGATTCTAAGAAAAAAATGTTTTTTACATTTTCTTCGTAAAACTAATATTTTTTGAGTTATTCGCGCTTGAAAATAACAGTTTTTCGACGAAAAAATCGACTTTTTTACAAGGTTTTTTGAGAATATGTACCTCGAAAAATATTCTATATATTTTTGGCGATAAAAAGTTCCTTCAAAAATGATTTTGTAGGATTTTTAAAGAGCTATAAGACTGTGTAAATTAAATTCCGTAACTTCCCTTAGTTTTTAATTGGGGCGGGTTTAAAGGGATCGAATAAGGGGGCGTTTGCTGGTAAATAGATATGTTAAACAGCTATATCTGCCTAACTATTCACTGTAATGAAAATCTATGGACAGGGTAACTTTAGTCAATAAAAAAATCTACAATTTAGTAGTTTATAATTTTTTTCGTATCTTCAGTATTTTCTGAGATATTTTGAAGTAAAAGGTGAAAAATACCAAAGTGCAAAAAAACAATTTTTCTTAAAACTCCAATTTTTCCAAAATTAGGCATTTTAAATAGGTCAAACTCCTTGAGTGTAGTGATAATATAAATATAAAAGGAACTACAGAAAGGTGAAGACCAATTTTGAATTAGGAAGGTAGTTAGGGGGTTGTTTCACTGATTTTTTTCGTAGAGAAAAGCAGGTACCGACATATTTTTGATTATAAGTCGCTTAATTTTCATGCTAGAAACTTTTTATTATTATTTTTTGAAAGGTCTAATTGTATACTTGAAAAAAGATTATTTAAGTTTTCCTCAAAAAATACAAATTTTTCCCATTATTTGGCTTTGAATATTTCAAATTATGCATTTGACGAAAAAAGCTAACCTTTAAGGGAGCGTTCAAGTATTACGTAACGCAGTTTTGGGGGAGGGGGGGTCTTGTAAAACGTTACGGCGCGTTACATGGGAGGGAGGGGGGTTCGAAGAGCGCGTTACGTAACATTCTTTTTTAAAAAATTAGTAAATCCTTTATAAAAGGTATATATTTTAAGGTAAATATATACCTTTTATAAAGGATTTACTATTTTTTGTATTACATGGTATACAGTCAACTACAGGAAAACTTTTTCCTTGTGGATTCTTTTTTAACTTAAATGAAAAAAAAACTATGGAATTTCATTTATGTTTTACGTAGACCCCTGAATTGTTTTATGTTGCACTCTCACGCTCCGCTCATGTTCCGACAAGAGGACAATACATAATACATAGTACGTTTTCAAGTGAAAAAATCTTAAAATTTGTAACACAGATGAAGCACAGTAACATCTGTTTCCAATAATTAGATGGACCTGTCTCCACAACAAAAGATTAAAAGATACAGATGTTATTTAAGAGGTTTCAGAAGGGAACTACATGTTCTGTTCATAAATCTTGTATGTTTTCTGAAATCGTTTTCTGCAGTAGGTATTCATTAATGTTTTAAATACGCAAATTTTCAAATTATTTAAAAATGTCTTTAAATAAAAAGCATTAAATACAAAACCCACTATATTGATGCTTAGTTTAGAAAATTGATAGATATTTAAAAAAAATAGTACCCTTATTTAAAGTGTGATTTCAAAATTTCAAGTGAATTTAAAAATTTCACCTTGCATTATTCATAATAGACCCTACATAATACACATTTTTGAGATGAGGTTGTTAAGCAGCTTCTAAAAACAAAAATATACAGGGTGTTTAATTAAAATTAAAGATAATGGACTATGCTAGACTTGAGTGAATCACCCTGTATATTCAAATTTATGTTTAAATAGTCCATAGTTGAATTTAAAAGTTGACGTATCCTAGCGTTTTTATAATTTTCTAAAATAATGACACATGACAAAAACAGTTTTATTCCATAAGTGGGTTCCATACATTATAATTTTAAATGATGTATTATTCATAAAGACCATAAATTCAGATTGTTAAGCAGATTTTAAACATAAAAATATACAGGGTGTTAAAAAATAAAGCTTATGGACTACGGTAGTCTTGCATGAATCACCCTGTACATTTAAATTTATGTTTAAAAAGCACACATTTTTATATAAGAAAATCTACGGGTCTCAGCGTTTTTTAAAATTGATTAAAACATGGACAGAAATAATTTTATTCCATAAGTGCCTTCTTATATATACAGAGTGTTTCAGAAAAAGGTAACACGATCTCTAAAATAGGTGAAAAATGAAAAATAATTGGGGTTTGCTTAGTATAAAATTTTTGTAACGGCATGCATTTTCACGATACAGGGCGTTGAATAACAAAAAGTTTTACACATTTTTTTCACTATTTTTCCGAAACTACTGGCAACATCGTATATTATTTGTTATACAAAAATTTTTACTAAGCAAAATAAAATATTGAAATAATAAATATGTTATTTTATTTTAACTTTTTATTAAAGAAGATCAAATAGAAGAATGCATGAGAAGAACAATAAAGGATGAAGCCAAAAATGTATGTAAGGATGGGGCCAAGCAGGGAAAATGTAAATGTAAAATTAGTAATAAAAGATTATTATTCTAAGTTTTGGACATATTTCATGTCATGGGACATGAAATTACGATTGGCAGGGATAACCAGACACATGAACTAAAAAGAAGAATCGTTCTTGGGTGGGCAGCATTTGGAAAACTGAGAGAAACTTTTAAGAGTGAGTTGCCCATATGCCTAAAGAGAAAGGTATTTGATCAGTGCGTCCTCCCAGTCTTGACGTACGGATCAGAAACACTTACCTTACCTAAAGCCTCGGCTACCAAACTAAGAGTAACGCAGAAAAGGATGGAGCGGTCAATGTTAGGAATAACTCTGCGAGACAAAATCAGAAACGAAGAAATCAGGAGAAGAACAAAGGTGACTGACGTCATCAAAAGGATAGCTAACTTGAAGTGGAGATGGGCAGGACACATAGCGAGAATGACACATGGGCGATGGACAAAAAGGTTATTGGAATGGAAACCAAGAGAAGACAAGAGAAGCGCCGGTTGACCGCCTACAAGATGGACAGACGACGTAAGAAAGCTAAAAAAACCGGGTGAGAGCGGCGCAGGATAGACGTGGTTGGAAATGAGGGGAGGAGGCCTATGTTCAGCAGTGGACTTTTGAGGCTGGATGATGATTGTAAGTTTTTATTATTACCTCAAATGCGATTAAAACAATAATTCCGGTACTTTTCGCAACCTAGTTTTCCATTTAGGTTCAAATGGTGACTTAAGTGTTACGTAACGTTTAGGTAGGGGGAGGGGGGTACATAAAAACGTTACGGTGCGTTACATGGGGGGAGGGGGCCAAAAATCTTCAAAAATTGCGTTACGTAATACTTGAACGCTCCCTAACATGCCGTATCTCGGTTTGTATTGGTCTTAAAGATATTATTGAAAAATAATATGGTTTGTGTTACTAAAAGATACAATTTTGATATCTACAATTTTTTTGATTAAATGCATATTTTTCGAGGTATTCTCAAAAAACCCTCTAAAAAAGTCGATTTTTTCGTCGAAAAACTGTTATTTTCAAGCGCGAATAACTCGAAAAATATTAGTTTTACGAAGAAAATGTAAAAAACATTTTTTTCTTAGAATCATTTTTTCCATCGAATTACATGGTTAAAATGTAATAAAAAATTCCCACCCCCGAGATGGGGTGACAACCACCCCCAAGGTTTTAGCGTATGATAGCAGCATGATATAGAAAATGATCCTTGGACTATTCCCTACCTTCTGTGAAAATTTCAAGTAAATCCATGCTGGACGAAAAAAATGCTTCATTTCCTCAATCGACTATTGGGGCCGACAGACCGGCTCTGTCCCGTCATACAGCTGACCGGCTATAATAACTTTTATTTATATTTAATTTAGAATGTGTGTACTGATTTTCAGCCTTAGTAAATGGATTTAATTACCTTCGTAGGAAAGCAACTTTTATACCCTCTCAGTAACCCCTGTTCTACGTTTCGCTTGACCGACCGCAGTATGTTTCTCTACACACTCACAGTAATCAACTGTGAAAAATCTAGCTTTAGTAAATTCAAAGAGATTTTTCAGCGCTGCCTCTTGGTCTAATACGTTTCGGTCTCTCCAGACCGCCTCAGTGGGGCTACATGAACAAGACTGAATCGAAACCAAACTGTCTATTTAAGCTGAATTATAAAAATAATTCGCGTATCTGACGCTGTAGCGACCTCTATTAAAGAAATGATGTCCCAGATGTAAACACTAAATTTGAAGCTTCTCGTGGAACCAATTTTTGGGTACATCTTTAATCTCTGTCTTTTACAATTTATAAAGCAAGGAAACGACGAATAAAGGGACTCTACAATATGCAGTCACCTTCCGTCCATTCGTCTAGGTAAAATTTCCAACGGAAGTTGATTCTAGGAAACGAATTTCCAACGAAATGAATAAATTAAGAAAATGAAAGACAATTGTAAAGACTGAAATGGTTTTGTACACACTTATGACTACCAAATGACAGGGAGAGAAGAGTACATACTTTTGAAGTGGGTAAGATATATAATTCTTAGCTGACCGCTTTCGGCTCATAAAGCCATTCAGAGCTATGCTGCAATAAAAGATCTCTAATGAATAATAATTGATCTTAGAATTCAAAATGTTTGTTCCGTGGGGTGGTTGAGTTGCGTGTGTGACAACCTTATTGTCCACGGAAACAATTAAATGGAATTAAAATAAATGTAAAAACAACAAACTGTCTGTCAATAATTTATTTATTTCAATAGGTAAAAAGAACGTGAAAATGTCTCGAAAGAAGGTTGGTTATTTTACCGAGGGTGTGACCGCACGGAGTGCCCGCTGTGACTCTACTGAACCAGACCACAAACACTAATCTGTCATTATGTGGTTCTACCATATGGCCAGACAGGCGACAATTTATTAGATCTGGTGTTTTAAAAACTGAAAGGCATTTTACCTTAATAGGGATATATTTCGTTTCTTAAAACTTAACAGGCCCTTCTATGCATATGGTTTGTATATTAAATGTGAATTTTAAATGGGACGTATTATTTCATTTTGAAAAAGCTATTAAAAATTAAAATTAGCAAAATAGTAATTGAAGCGTGTCGCCACGGGTTTAACTTACGTCAATAATTTCAAAATACCACTATGAAGAGAGAGGGATCCCATTTAAGACTGAAAAAACCTTATGCAGTTTTTTATTGATTGAAAAAACTATTTTAACTATAACTAAACTACAGTTTTTTCAATCAATAAAAAACTCCATGAGAAAAAGTTTTTTCAATCTTACATGCGATCTTCATAGTGGTATTTTTAAATTATTGACGTAAGTTAAACCCTTTGAATTCTAAGATCAGTTATTCATTAGAAATCTTTTATTGTAGAATAGCTCTGAAGATGGCTTTATAAGCCGAAAGCGGTCAGCTGGAATTAAATATTTTACACACTTCAAAAGTATGCTTCTCCCCCTGTCATTCGAACTGAAAGACAGCTTATGTTTCATTTCGGATCAGAGATGAACAATACCCCTTACTTACGTTTCTCTCTCTCCAGAGATCTTCAGAGAGATCAGATCTATATGATCAGAGCAGATCACTATTATCATTAATACTTACCACTCTTATCTAAAATTTTTACAACATTCTCCAGAACTGGTTTGTTTAAAAATCCCTGTGGAGGACAGCTCATGCCTATAGAAGAATCTTTGCTATCAACATCAAATAAAAGAGCATCTATTGCTTCTCCTGAAATAAATACATAAGCTTATTAACCTAATTAAATTTTTTTGAAGTAAAAAAGAACCCAATATGGGCATGACATCGCCAAGAATAGATTTTGCGTCCAGGATAGCAAAATCCCTCTGACCGGGTCTGCGTCAATCAATATGTACATGTAAACCATGCAGGCATTATCAAGAATCAATTGATATTATTGATATTTATTAATATCATGATAAGATTCAAACAAATGACACAATCAAATAACGGATAATATGCAATAACTAACCGAGATAAAAAACGATAATAATTACAAAGAAAGAAGTACAATTATTCTTTAAACGGGTCTTATACCTTTTTCTGCTGATTCTTTCAAATAGTCCAGACCGTTTTGTATCCTAGCCTTCAATTTGTCATCTTCTTTAAACTCAAACCATTCCTTGGCAATCTTCAGCATGTCTTCATCAATGTCAATACCAAGAATATTAGTCTTAGGAAGGAATTTATGTAAAAAAGAGCATAGGCCACCGCCTCCTAAACCTAGAAACAATTAAAATTGTGTAAAGAGATATATTTTTAGGCATATTTTTATAATCTAAGATCCAGCTGCAAAATCACTAAGTTCATAACTTAGTTAATCAAACACACATTTTTAATTTTTGTAATTTTGCAGTGGGACCTCATACTAAACTAGAAGTCAAGCAATAAGGAATGCACGTTATTTTCGCCTTGTTGCCATATTCTAAATTTGAAGAAATATATAGGGAATAATCATATTTTTTGACATGCTATTCCTATTACAGCGAGCATTTTATTGGCCCCACTTCCAGGGGGTGGAGTGGAGGGACATATTTGGCGTTATTCGGTAGTTTTTTGCAAAATTTTAAAAACGTATTTTTTGGTTTTTCAATAGAAAGTGTATTTCTCGAGATAGTATACCGTTTCTATAATTTACATATGGTATCACAATAAATCGTCTTTTCCGATTATAGCGCCATCTATACACAATTCGAAATAATGTCTCGAATAAAAGTTGCTCACTTTTATGTAAGGGATCCAAATTTATAATAAAAGCTGGGGGTTTCCGTTTAAGATTCTAAAGTTACCCCCTACCCCACCTCCAGGGGGTGTAGTGGGGATCGTGTTTGGTGTCATTGAATAGATTTTTGAAAATTATTGAACACGTATTTTTCATTTTTTCGATCCGATGTTTCTTTCGCGAAATATTCGACCGTTCCGCTATTTTTGGGACACCCTCTATAACAGTGTGAAAAAGGTTGAAAAACGTGTGAAAAATCATTCATTAAATTGTTCTAAGTTAAACTTACCAACAACTGATATATTTGATTTCGTTTTTCCCCTACACGCCACATAACTAGCAATTGCCATATAAATGTGATGTCTACAAGTTAAATAGATTAAATCAATGACTTCTCGTGTTGCACCTTTCCTGGATTTGATTGTTCTTATTTTCGCTTCGGACTGTATCACATTTTGGGAATTCATATAGAACAGTCGTCTGTACTTTTCATCGTTTTCTGTGATCACATCTTCTATCACAAAATCCCCAGAAGCTTCGGAATGCCCTTCGTGTTTGATTATTCGATGTCCTACGTCCGATCCTAGCGAAAGAAAAGGAATCTAAAAACAAAAACAAGGTAACACGAAGATAATTGCAAAGTTCATAAACTTATATATTTGGGTATTGTCATAACGGACTAACTAAACTAAAATTCAATAAGCCATCAGGAGACGTAAACACCAGCCAAATAGAGCTATTTGGTTTAGTTTTTAAATATTCTTCGACAATCGTTACTTGCATAATCGTTTAAATTATTCATTAATTTAATTAACAGGATTATTTCTTCGCTATGTATTAAGTGATTACAATAATTTAAATACTATGCAATAAACACTAATAATCGAGAAAAGAGATGGTGATTTTAATAATATACTTATGTCCAGTTGCACCAACAAATAAACGATTGATTTGGATTGCTCATTTATTTTAAAATATAATAATTGTCAAAAAACGGTCAATTAAAAACAGAAATTTTAACGATTCTCCCGAAAAATATTAAATTTTTTACCATCAAATATAATAAGAGAACACTTTTCATTTCTTTCGAAAAAGGTTAAAATTTAATATTTTTTGGGAGAATCGTTAAAATTTCTGTTTTTAATTTGACTGTTTTTTGACAATTATATTTTAAAATAAACGGGCAATCCAAATCAATCGTTTATTTGTTGGTGCAACTGGACATTACTGTTACTATGGAACGAGTCGATAAATTTTGAACATCTTTAACAATTAAAATACAACTATGTCGTTGTTTACATGCCCTGCATCGCTTATTGAAATTTAGTTTAGATCCAAACATAGAAATAAAAAGCAGAATAGCAATGACTAAAATTACTTTTATGAAAATGAAGACATTTCTTTGCAATAATCTTCTCAGTTTAGAACTAAGACAAAGATGGCTAAGACCTGTGTTTGGTCTGTGCTTTTGTATGATACAGACGTGAGAACACTAAAAGTATCAATCATGAACATAATTGAAGCATTGGAAATGTGGATACATAGACGGATGCTGAAGATACCTTGGAAAGCAAAGAAAAACTAATGAGGAAGTTCTAAGGAGGATCAACAAAGATAGAGAATTTCTAAAGGCTGTTAAACACCGGAAAGTGTCTTATTAGTGGAGTCACTGAAGGTAGATATGAGCTATTACCTCCGATTTCGTTTAACCTCCATCGATTTGCATGAAAATTGGTGGGTGGTCAGAGGATATCTCAAGAAACAAAGGTGACATGGTGCCAACTTGCTCTTTTACCCTGGGGGTGGATGCCACCCCTTTTTGGGGTGAAAATTATTTTATTAAAAATAACCCCATAATTAGATAGGGGACAAATTCTAAGCAAAATTTGTAATATAAAGTTATTAAAATAAATCAAAACTTTTTGAGTTATTAAAGATTAAAAATTTTAACCGATTATTTATAGATAACTCAAAAACTATACGTTTTTACAAAAAAGTTTTAATTACCAAAATTGAAGCTAATATAAAATTAAATAAACTTCTTACTAAAAAAACCTTTTAGTATTAACTAAAAGTGAGTTATAGGTAATTGAATGCATATTCTTCTCGACGAGTAACCAAATCTAAGTATTCAAGCTTAAATTACGGGAAAATGATGCATTTTATAACATAAATTTATAAAACATTTGTGAAAGTACTTAGAAATATCTATCAAATGAGATACCGAACAAGTTAATAGCATTAAAATTTATGCTCCAAAAATTTTTCAAACTTTATCTTTTTAAAATTTTTCCAAAAAATGTTATCTTTTTTTTTAATAACTGTTAATTTTTAAGATATCAGGTTCACCTAGAAACCATTTGAAAGCTAATTCCAAAGGCTATTAAAACGCGTTAAATTTAATCTTTTAAACCCCTTACTTTTTTAAACATCAAAGATTAAGTGGCCATGGTTACATGGTTTTCGCAGCCAAATTTAAGTTTTAAACGTTTCTATCTCGGTTATTTTTCACCCCACAGAAATGGTAAAAAAGGTATAATAGTTGATATAGAAAAAACTAAAATTTGGTTATTTACCATTTTTTATACGTATCTTGAGTATTTTTATAGTTATTATCAAAAGAAAATGAAAATGACGACAATTTTAAAAATTCTGATTTTTTTAAATCATATCTTTTTTCAAAAATACGCATTCTAAACCGGTAAAAATTGTTAAAATCATTACATACTTATGCTAATACAAAGAAATTTTTGTTTGTAAAATTTTAATTTTTGTTGAAATGGCGTATGTTTTATTTTTCACTTTTTCCTAAAAAAATCGAAAGGGTTCCCTTAGTTTCATCATAACTTGCTTAATTTTAGTTCTTTTGGATCTCATTTGTTAGGAATTCTAAAGTACTTTGATAAGTGTTTAGCAGGTATATTTTATAAAATGTATCGTTTTCCCGTTATTTAAGCTTGAATACTAAGATTTGAGTACTCATCGAAAAAAATATACATTCAATTACCCATAACTCACTTTGAATTAAGATTAGTTTAGTACTTTAAGTGAATAGTGTATTCAGTTTTTTATTGTCTTCGATTTTGGTAAGAATAACTTTTTTGTAAAAGCTAATAGTTTTTGAGTTATACGTAAGAAACAGCTTTAAAACATGCATTTTTTACGAAAAAAATAAAATCTATAATCTTTAATAACTCAAAAAGTATTGATTTATGTTAATAACTTAATATAACAAATTTTGCTTAGAATTTTTCCCTCTATCGATTTATGGTATTATTTTTAATAAAATAATTTTGCATCCACCCCCAGGGTAATAGCGCAAGTTGGCATCATGTCACCTTTGTTCCTTGAGGTATCCTCTAACTACTAACCAATTTTCATGAAAATCGATAGAGGTTCAACGAAATCGGAAGTGAAAACCTTCAGTGACTGCACTATATCTGGGACATATAGTGAGGGGAAATCGATATACAATATACAACTGATCCTTAAAGGCAAAATAGAAGGCCGTAGAGGTGTGGGAAGAAAACAAGTTTCTTGGTTAAAAAATATTCATGAATGGACTCAAAGCCTTCGCAATGGTGATCGCCAACGTCGGATAATTCTGATATGGCACCTGAAGAAGAAGTGGCTATGAAGATGATCTATAGACGACCACAAAAGGGTTGCTGGGAATTGGTTGCTGGAAGCTCAAGACCGACAGAACTGGAAGAAATTAGGGGAGGGCTAATGTTCGACTGTGGACGCAGAAGGCTGGGTGGTGATGATGATGAAGATGACATGAAACATGCTACTTGCACTTTAGACCAGTAAGGATCTGTGAAAAAACGTCTATTTTTGGATGTGAAAGGTGGCATTCGGATTTTTGCAGATAAAGTTAGGTGACACCTTCAGTAATAATAATCGACTTATGCTCCCTTCTCAAATATGCCCGGAACATTAATAAAAAAAATTAAAATATTTAAAAATTTCGAAAAACGTAGATTTCTTTCTGCTTTCTTTGCTTATAACTTTAAAACGATTCGTTTTGGAACAAAGTCGTAGAGAAATAAAATAAAGATAATTGAATTTTGTATGATATACGACTGGTCAAAAATATCTTATCGTATTACCTTTTCTGCAATATAGCAATAAATACAAAATAAGGGGACAAAATACGCCTGTTATTCAATGTTTTTAACCACTTTGGTGGCACTTATAAACTTAGTAATTTGCTTAGGAAGTTCTTTGTAATATACTTAAATCGTGTAACAACTTTCATTAAAATCGACCTAATAGATTTTGCATAATAAATTTGCAATCTAAATGTTTTTAAAAAAGTTCAAATTTTTTAAAATCTTTCTGAACAAAAAGTAGACCATTTAGAAGTTGTCTAATTTTTTTTACATATAAAGAGGTGCTCTACCTATCTAATACACTTTACAGAATTAAAATCGGATTATTTAAGGTGCCTCAGCAATGTTTTAAACTTATAAACAATTGTTTGGCTTATAAACAAATAGCTTTGTTTAATAATAAAAAAATTAATTTTTAGCAATGCAAATAATTAAAACCGGTATAATTTGACTTAAACTTTCAAATGCTGTCAGCAGAATTGCTATTTTATTTTTTAATCAAAAGTTATTGGCGTTCAAAAATTGCAATTTTTCGAATTTTTGAAAGTTCCACTGCGTTTATATCGAAAACTATGCATCCTACGAAAAAACTTGTAAGAACATTTTTTGCTTAGAATCACCCAAGAAATATAAAAAAATGTTTTATTTTGCGAACAATCGATGTTATGTAACTTGGGTAAGTCCATCTAAATAAAGGAGCCCGTAGCACCCCTCCTGGACACAGCACTAATTTGTTTATAAGCCAAAAAATTGTTTATAACTTTAAAACATTGCTGAGGCTGCTTAGATAATCCGATTTCAATTCTGTAAAGTGCATTAGATAGCTAGAGTGCTTCTTTATATGTAAAAAAATTGACAAATCTTTGTATGTTCTAGTTTTTGTTGTGCAAGATTTTAAAAAATTTTAATTTTTTAAAAAAAGTTTAGATTGTAAAATTATTATTCAAAATCTAGTAAGTCAATTTTAATGAAATTTGGTGTACGGTTTTAGCACATTACAAAAATTTTCTAAGCGAATTAGGAAGCTTCCAAGTGTAACCTAAATGATAGAAAATCATTGAATAAAGACAGGCTTGTTTTGCCCCCTTATTTTATATTTATTGCTATTTTGCAGCAAGGGTGATAAATTAAGACATTTTTAACCAATCGCATCTGATAGAAAATTTAATTATATTTGTTTTAATCCTATACGACTTTGTTTCAAAATGAATCGTTTTAAAGTTATAAGTAAAAAAAGTAGAAAAAAAAACGAATTTTTTGAAATTTTTAAATATTTTATTTTTTTTATTAATGTTCCGGGCATATTTGAGAAGGATCATAAATCAATTATTATTAACGAAGTTATCACCTAACTTTATCCGCAAAAATCTGAATGCCACCTCTCACATCCACCTAAAAACAGATCCTTACTGGTCTACTTGCCATCCGCAATCGGTAAAATATTTGAAGTCAAAAGGCAACACGTATCTCATCTATCATAGCTAATTTCAGATGCCTAGTAGCGAACAGAGCCACATTAACTCCGTAAGTCTCGGTTCTATAGATAGCGTGGCTTAATGGGGCAACTATTGGGTTTTTAAATCTTTATGATAATAAAAGAATTATTAAGGACCCAAGTCATAAGCTGGGGAGAAACTTTGAACAGATAATGCAGAGTTTGGTAACTTTCTTTATTAATGTAATTTTGGTTTCCCTATTATTTTTGTAGACGGGAAGACTAAATAAAGCACGAGAGTTTAAATAAAGCTCCCAAAATGATGGAAGAACTAAAAAAGACAATGGAACAAGAAGGCCCGAACATAAACTTTCAAAACACAAAATACACGACCAGTCTAGTTTCAAGTGATGTTATGAGAGTAGGTGGGCACGAAGTACATCAAGTTTTTAGCTTTGTCTACATATTTAGGGCATGAAATTAAAATAGGAAAAGACAATCAATAAAAAAAAAAGAATGTGTGTGTACTTTGTACGCACGTAAGAAGATATTCTTCTATTATTAGTTCAGAGAAATAAGGAAAAAAAATAGCCTGTTGGTGACACAACCCCCTCCAGGCCGAAACCAAATTTTTTGAGTAATATGGACATCTATAATAATAACCTATATATTTCCTGCAGCCGATTTTGATGATATACATAGTTATAAACAAATGAAGATCAAAAAACGGTAAATTTTCGCTTTTTTCGTCTATTACTAAGAAAATAGATATTTTAAACAAATTTGAGAGTAAGAAACTCATAAACGGTATAAAAAACTTCAATATGGCCTTTGCTTAATATGTCTATCCTTATTGGTTGCTTAGAAAATTGCAAAATAAATCATAAATTTTGAGTTTTTATAAATATTTATAACTTATGTAAAAATTAACTTAGAACCTTCTTATTACACGGAATGCTGAGACTTATGGTCCTTAGTTCATACCCTAAATTTCGAAGAAATTGGTCAAATAGTTTAAAAGTTATTTAATTTGTTTTTCCCAAATTTATTTTTTTTGCAACACTGTAAGTCAGAAAATGATGAAGGTACAGTAATACTTTGGATAGTTTATGAAAGAAGAAAATTTACAGTATTAATTTAATTAAAAAAAAATTACAAAAAATAATTATAAATATTGCAAAATTATTTTGCAAAAACATGTGAATTAAATAAATGGGGGGGGGGGCTAACTTTGTCCCTAATTGTCCTAGGACAGTTGTTTTTCTTTCTAAATGTGTATAAAAATTCAGTCTTTCTAAATATGAAAAAATTATTTTTCTACAGGTAACGGTTAAAAAGTTATTCTAATTGTTCATAAGTAAGCAAAAAATCGACATGTTTTTTCAAAATAATTTTACACTGTTTAAAATTATTTTTTGTCATTTATTTTTAATAATGGTAATAGTATAAATGTTCTTCTTTCATAAACTGTCCGAAGTATGATTGTAGCCTCATAATTTTCTGACTTGTAGTGTTGCAAAAAAAATGAATTTGGGAAAAACAAATTAAATAACTTTTAAACTATTTGACCAATTGCTTTGAAATTTAAAATATAATTTAAGTACAAGAAGTATCAGCATTCCGTGTAATAAGAAGGTTCTAAGTTAATTTTTACATAAGTTATGAATATTTTTAAAAACTCAAAATTTATGAATTATTTTGCAATTTTCTAAGCAACCAATAAGGATGGACATATTTAGCGAACGCCATATTGAAGTTTTTTATACGATTTATGAGTTTCTTACACTCAAATTTGTTTAAAGTGCTTAACTTTTTGGTAATAGACGATAAAAGCGAAAATTTAGCGTTTTTTGATCTTCATTTGTTTATAACTATGTATATCATCAAAATCGGCTGCAGGAAACATATAGGTTAATAATATAGATGTCCATACTACTCAAAAAATTTGGTTTCGGCCTGGAGGGGGATGTGTCACGAGAAAAATCTTATTTCTCTGGACTATATATAGGTAATTTAAACGAAGTAAATATACTTAATAGGTTATTTGTATTTTATTTAAAAATTAAACTAACTTTCTTATCTACCACTTTCAAAAATTTTTTATTAAAATAACGAAAAATAAAAAAAGTATGAATCGTCCAGGATTAGAACCCGCGACCTTCCGTGTGCTTCCGTTCTCTGTCCCACCGCTCTGCCAACTACGCCATCAAGCCACTTGAATTGACACATAAGTTTCGGATATAATTACACAACACGGCGACAAACTGTAAAAATGTTATGCCTACATATTTTATTATTTTACTACAGGGAAACACAAATCCAAAAACACAAGAATTATAATAAATAATACATTTCCTAAAACCACTAATATATTCTTTTAATGACTTATTTGCACGGTTACAGATACATACATACCTATATTGAAAGATTAGCAATGAACTACATACTGTCAAAGCTACATACTGTCAGTGTGCGCAGGCGCGTGGTTGATGTACAATTTTACCGTCAATCGATTCGCCGCTAAAGAAGAATATCTTCAAAAATATAGACGTCTTAGAAGAGAGGAAAAACCTATCCATCAACGTAAGAAGAGGGAATACGAACAGAACACTCTCAATGAGATACAAAGTTTATTTGATAAAAATGAAACAAGAAAATACTACAAATCCTTAAATAATAGCCGTCGAGAATTTAAACCACAGATAAAAATTTGTAGAGACACTAACGGTGAAATTCTACATGACAAAAACTTAGTTCTTAACAGATGGGCACAACATTTCAGTGAACATCTAAAATCAACAAAATCTACATCATCAACTACACAGTGAAGACCCAACAAGAGAAGAAGTGTCAAATGCCATCCTAAAACTCAGAGACAATAAAGCCCCAGGAATCGATGAAATCTGTTCAGAAATGTTTAAAAATGGTGGTGATCAACTTTTTGTAGCAATCCATAAACTGATAGTTCTTATACGGCAGAATGAATTGGTACCAGAAGAGTGGCTAAAGGAAGTAATATGTCCGTTGCATAAAAAAGGTGATTAACTGGATTGTAAGAACTATAGAGGCATTACTTTGTTAGCATCTGCATATAAAATCTTCGGCAATGTACTGTTTGAAAGACTTGAACATTTTTCAAAGGATATTGTAGGTCAATACCAATGCGGATTTACTGCTGGAAAGTCAACTACATATACATCAAATTCAAACACATAGGCAGATTCTAGAAAAGTTACTAGAATATAACATACATACCCACCATGTCTTCGTCGACTTCAAAGCAGCCTATGACAGTGTTAAAAGAAGCGCATTATATAATCCAATGATAGTTAGTTAAGTTGACCCAATTAACAATGCAAAACGTAAGCTCGTGGCTAGTGCGTTAGAATTCAAGGACAAAACTCTACGTTCTTTGACGTTAATAATGGTCTAAGACAGCGAGACGCGCTGGCGTGTCTCCTCTTTAATATTGCCTTGGAAAAGGCGGTCAGAAAATTAAAGATTAGAATGAATGGAACTATTTTTAATAGATCGACGCAAATTCTCGCATTCGCTGACGATATAGTTATAGTGGGCAGAAGTTTGAGAGACATGATGCAGTGTTTTACAAAGCTTGCGGACGCGGCAAGTGAATTAGGACATGTGGTAAACGAGGAAAAAACCAAATATATATTGGTTTCTAAAAACTCCCGAAATATCCAACAGAGAATTCAAATGAACACTCACACCTTTGAGCAAGTCAAGGAATTCACATATCTTGGATCGCTAGTAAACTCAATAAACACGACAAGCGATGAAATGAAAAGACGCATAGCAATAGCAAACAGAACTGTTCACCGTCTCCATAAACATTTAAAAAATAAAAATATAAAACGTGCAGTAAAGCTCAATATATATAAGACCTTAATAAGACCGGTTTTGATATATGGAGGTGAAACGTGGACCTTATCTCAAGGTGATAAAAGACTTCTTGGTATTTTTGAGAGAAAAATTCTTAGAAAGATTTTTGGGGCAGTAAATGAAAATGGGCTATGGCGTCGAAGATACAACTTTGAACTGTATCAGTTATACATCGATCCAGATATTGTGAAATTCGTTAAAGTGCAGAGACTTAGATGGGCTGGACACATTGCTAGAATGTCAGACCACGAATACACTAAGAGATTAACATTTTCAAAACCAGAGGGCACAATAAGTAGAGGACGAGCACGAAGAAGATGGATTGATGATGTGGAAGAAGACCTAAAAATTCTAGGGTCAGAAGATGAAGGGAAGTTGCCAGGAATCGACAGGAGTGGCGATTTCTTTGTGAGCAGGCCAAGATCCACAACGGATTGTCGAGCCACTTATGATGATGAAAGACAATCAAACTTATGAGATCCAGCGCCGTAAGGGCTTGGTATGGGCAGCATTTGGCAATATGCGACATATTCTAAAAGGAACGCTACCGATTTGTTTGAAGAAAAAAGTTTACAACCAGTGCATACTGCCGGTAATAACATATGGTTCCAAAATTATAACTTTGACTAAACATTATGCAAATAAATTGAGAATAACCCGAAGAAAAATGGAAAGAGCAATGTTAGAAATAACAAGAAGAGATATGGTACCAAATAGGATAGTGAGAGAGAGGACCAAAGTGACAGATGTTATAGAAAAAATTGCACAAGCCAAATGGAGATGAGCTGGACATGTAGCACGTTAAAATGATAATAGGTGGACCAAAAGACAAATAGAGTGAAGACCTAGAGAAAATAAAAGACACCGAGGTAGACCATTAAAAAGATGGATGGATGACTTGAGAAAAACAGTAGGAAATTGGATACAGAGGACACAAGATAGAGAACAATGTAATAATATGGAGGAGACCTATATCCAACAGTGGATGCAAAAGGTTGAGGAATGATGATGATGAAGGGAAAAACAAGTTAGGGTATTGGAAAAATGAAAGATGATGATGTATTAGCCCAGTTTACTTACTTAGTTACTTACCTGTTTAGTTTTTAAGCTAGGTGGTGCTAAGTTGCAAATAAAATCAGTCAACTCTACTTGAACTGCATCAAACGATTCATACTTTTGTCCTCTGTGTAAAGTTATAATTGCTAATCTGTTGTTTCTTGTTATTTCTACTAATTTTTTTCTTCCATTAGGTGTGGAAAATAGCCATTCGGCTTCCCTAATTAAAGGAGGTTGATTAATAATATATACAGAGGGGCAAAATGATGGAATAAGAATAAATTCATTTTTTCAAGAATCGGATTTTGGAGGCAAACGCCAAAACATACATACATAGTGGCTAAACACCCCTTTAGGGGTTACGCCGCTTACGCTCTCTAGATCTATGGTTTGAGGTAGATCAGTCCTCATGTTCGTTATTTAATTTTCTCGGTTATTTTTCTTTACTCTTTCCTGTCTCTGGTTTTTTCTTTCCAATGTCGTATGCCCGCCTTGTTGAGATCACTTACTACTTCTTGTAACCATGTATATCTTGGTCTTCCACGTCTTCTCTTACCAGCTGGTGTCCATTCCAATATTGAGAATATCGTCGTAGTTGATCCGGATCTCCATATGTGTCCTAGCCATTTTGCTCTTTGCTGTTTTATTTTACACACTATATCTTCCTTAATTTCATCCAGTAGCTCAAGGTTCGTTCTTTGTCTAAATTCATTGTCACTTATTTTTATTGGTCCTAGTATTGCTCTTAGTATTTTTCTTTCTTGTATTCTAAGGTTTTCCTCTTGTTTTTTTGTCATGCTAAGAGTTTCTGCTGCATACATCATCGTCGGTCGAATTATTGTTTTGTATACTTTCATTTTTGATTTCTTACTCAATAACTTATTTTTAAGTAATTTTTTATTTGCATGGAAGCTCTTATTTGCTGTAATAATCCTTTCTTTGATTTCGGTTTCTCTTTCTCCATTGTTTGTTATTAATATTCCTAAGTATTTAAATTTTTCGACTTCTTCAAAAGTGTATTCTCCTACTCTAACCTTTCTCTTTTCAAAGTTTTTGTCAAATCTCATTATTTTGGTTTTTTCTTGGTTTATTTTTAATCCCATTACTTTAACTTCTGTTACCAATTCGTTTAACATTCGTTCCATTGTTTTCTATTTTTTGTTATTAGAACAATATCATCAGCGTATGCTATTATTTGTCCTTCTCTCGTTCGGAGGGTGCCTTTGTTAATCTTCCTGACGATGTATTCTAGGGCAAGATTAAACAGAGTTGCTGATAATGAATCTCTTTGTGTCACGCCTTTATTGATGACAAATTCTTCTGTGTCGCCTACTTGAGTTTTTATGCTAACTACCGTTCTACTCATTGTCATTTGTATTAATCTTCTTAATTTATTTTGTATTCCCATTTCTTTCAGAGCTACCATTAATTTTGATCTTTTTATTGTATCAAATGCTTGCTGAAAATCTATAAAAAGCAGTTCAATTTCTATTTTATATCCATGTGCTTTTTCCATAATTTGTTTAACCGTATGTATGGCATCTGTTGTAGACTTTCCCTTAACAAATCCGCATTGATAGTGTCCTATGATATTCGTGGTAGCTTCGGTCAGTCTTCGTTGTATTAAGGTGGACATGATTTTATATGCTGTGTTTAATAGCGTCAGTCCTCTGTAGTTATTGCACATCTGTTGATCTCCTTTTTTATGAATCGTGATAATTTGTCCTTTGTACCATTCTTCCGGTATTTTTTCTTCGTTCCATATGTCTTTTATTAAATTGTATAATTTATCTTTTAATTCTTCACCACCATATTTTATAAGCTCCATATTGATACAGTCCGATCCTGAGGCTTTACCATTACGGCTGCTATTAATAATTTCCTCAACTTCCTCTTTTGTTGGTATTTCTAGCTGGTTTCCTAACATCATTGTCTCTTCTTCTATGTTTTCAGTTAGGTCTTGATCTTCTTGTTCTGGTAATAATTCTTTAAAATAGTTAGTCCAAATTTCTTTATACTCTTCATCGTTTTCTGATACTTTTCCATTTTTATCTTTTATGCCTTTTATCTTTCCTTTAAAAGTTTTGTTCTGCTCACTAATTTTCTTATAGAATTCTTTTGTGTTTCTGTTCTTACTTTCTTTTTCTATTTCTTTTATCTTATCATCCAACCAGTCACGTCTAATTTTCCTTATTTTTTTCTTGCATTCATGTCTTATTCTATTGTATTCTTCCCTATAATCCTGTCTATTTGTTCTTATCCACATTTGTCTCATTTCTACCTTCTTTTTTAGCATGTTATGGCATTCTTCGTTATACTATTCTTGTCTTTTTTTGTTTCTTTTTATCCCAATGTGTACATCCGCTGTTTCGTTTATACATTTTTTTATATATACTCCAATCTGTTTATATTTCCTTTGTAGGTTTAGATTGTTCCTTCAGTTTTTTGTTCATGTCGTCAGCATACTTAATCCTTATGTCTGGAGCATTCAGTTTTTCTACGTGCCATTTATTTTTTGCTGTCGTGTTTTTTAGTTCTTTTGACTTTTTGTCTTACCTTTGCAGTCACCATAAAATGGTCTGTGTCTGCATGTGCACCTCTGTAGGTTCTCACGTCTGTTACCGATGTTTGCTTCCTTCTTGTAATCAGTATATGGTCTATTTGTGACAATGTTTTTTGGTCTGGGGAAATCCACGTTACTTTATGATATTTAGGATGTTCGAATTTTGTACTAACGATAATCATATTGGTACTAGCTGCTAGGTTACATAATCGTTGACCATTGTCATTAGTTTTTTCGTGTATTGTGTGTTTACCTGCTACTTGGTTAATGTAGTCTTCCTTACGTATTTGGGCATTAAAATCTCCCATTACCAGTATTGTGTCTTCTCTAGGTAAATTCTCTATTTCTCGTTCGAGTTCCTCATACAATTTGTCTTTTTCCTCCGCAGCAGTACTTTCAGTTGGGGCATATACGTTTATGATTGATATATTAAATGGTTTGGCGTTAATTCTCAGGTAAGCCATGCGTTCATTTATTGGTTTAAATTGCATAATGTTATTTTTATTTTTCCCATAATTATGAAAGCAACTCCATATTGACCTTGTTTTTCATGTCCCGAGTACTGTAGTGTGTAGTTTTTTTTTATTTATTTCTCCTTGACCTGCCCATCTAATTTCTTGAATCACTGCAATATCAATTTGGTATCTTTCTAGTTCTGAGACGATCTCCTGCATTTTTCCTGGTTCAAGCATTGTTCTGATGTTCCACGTACTTATTTTTATTTGATCACATTTTTTCGTTTTTTTATTATATTTATTTCTGTTCGTGTGTTTTATTTTATCTAATCTGTTCAGATCCTTTTCCTTTGCCATTTTCGTCAAACAGGTCGCAAATTTGGTCAAACGCCAAAACAGGTATATTTTTATTTTAAATTATAATTTTTTGGCAAATATATGATACCAGTGACGTCATCCATCTGGGCGTGATTTTTATAAATGAGAATAGGGGTTGTGTGCTAGATCATTTGAAAGGCTATTTAATTCTCTATGCAGTAATATAAATATTAATATAATTATTTATACAGGTCCGCCAAAAAAAAATTATTTTAATTAAATTGACACAAAAAAAGTATTTGTTGTAATTTCTTTAATTTAGATGTCACTGTTGTTAAAAGACAGAAAAAATTATTTCGACAAATAAACCTTGCCTTTCGCTTAAATTAAATGTTTAAACTGCCATCCACATTTTTTTGAATTTGAATACATATTTAATTTTAGCGGCAAACAATATTTTGTTGTGAAATGAACATTTTTGTCTCTCTTCTGACAGCTCATTATAATGTATTTTGAGTTAAGAAATTACAAAAAATACATTTTTTGTGACAATTAATTTATTTATAATAATTTTTTGGCCACCCTATATAAATAATTATATTAATATTTATATTAAGGTATTGAATAGAAAATTGATATCTTTTCAAATGAGCTAACCCCTATTCTCATTGAAAAAATATTGTCGATATATTATAGATCGGCGCAATTAATGCAAAAAATAGGATCATGTATGATTTATCCAACCCAAAACAGATACATTCTATCCATTTCTATTATTATCTATCTATTCACTTATACACAAATACGGTATGCGGCAAAATAAACAGTACTGAAATTCTTATGCCTCAAATTTGTATGTGTCAGGCGCCGAAACGTACTGAGTGGATTCCGAACGTCGTTATAACGTATCATATATGAATGTCGTGATAGTGTTAGGTGCTTCAGAATGGTTCTCAGTTTTGCAGAAAAAAAATTTATAGTGGAGTGTTGAAATAACAACATACTTTTGTCTTCCCCTGTATACTTAAATTCTACCAAATGTATAAAATCTCGGTTACACACAACCAAAGAAAACTATTATAATAAAAAGGTGAGATACTAACTCACATCTTATCGACAGATGCAATAAATGACGTCAAAGTTAGAATAAATAAAATATGGAAAAAAGAATGGAAAAATATTACAAGCATGTCAAAAAATTTATATTTTTCTTTACATCAAGAACTTCCTCCGCCACCTGAATACATATTTAAATATAACCTGCCAAAGCAAGATATTTCTACTATCGTCAGATTAAAAACTCGACACGGGAAATATGAGGCACATCTGCACAAATTAGGAATAATTAATTCATCAGTATGTTTTTGTGATAATGTTTCGATTAGAGATTTAAACCATATTTTCTTGGAATGCAAAATTAACGAGAGACATATAAATCAATTATATTACAATTTACGACAAACACAAGTTCATTTTCCAATTAGTATAGAATATCTACTAAGTTGTCATAAAATGGAAATATTTAAATTACTCATAAACTACTTGAAAGAAACAAATATAATCATTTAAGTGAAATACGTATAAATATAACAAAACTAATAAATTGAGGTAAAATAAAATAAAAATCTGTGGCTAACGGACTCGCATCCAAGCCATTTTTTCACACACACACACACACACACATATTATAATAAAACATAATTAGTTAAAGCCCCTTATTGATTCATAAAAATGTAAAATCCATTTTAGTACCATATTGGTCAAAACCATGAACAATCATTTCCTTTTCTTTGGTAGTAAAAAATGAGTTAACATCTACACATGTCCCATTCAGTAAATTAAAATTAGATCTCGTTCGCTTTTTCCGTAAATCGACATAAAATAAGGGGAATTTAAAACACTCTCACCTCAATCGGCAAACAGAACACACACACATTCGTACACTTTCACGCATTTTTAAATCGTAAAGACAGTCTCTATTTTCTAGTGCGATTTAATTAAGTTAAATAAGTTGTACAGTAAATTAGTGTAATATTAAACATTCTCGCTTTATAAATAAAATTTAGTTTGCATCTGGTGCTTTACTTTGGTAGCAGTTTCCCAGTAGCAGAAATCGACTCATTCTTATGTGTGGAAATTAATTACAAGATCCGCACATGGAGTACATACTATTTTCGGTCATACGGAAAAGGTCACGAAAGCGGTCCAAGCTTAAAATCAACAATGGTTTTAGCAGGATAGAACAACCTGTCGCACTGCCAGGGAGTCTCTTCGAATAATGCGCGATCATTTTGGGAGTTGACACCTACCAGAACTAACGCCACCAGATGCGTATATATGGGGAATGCTGAAGGAGTCAGACAAATCCACCGTCTGCCATTTCGGAATTGCGGACTAAAATTAAAGATTTCTTCGTGCCAGAGGCAGTGGCGGATCTAGAAATTTGCCTTAGGGGGGAACTTCCAATGAAAAACCAACCAAAAGACATAAACAAGATAAACTCAGATTACATAAAAGACATAAATAATAACTTATAGGCATTAAGTGCCCTTAATTTTCCTAACTAGCGTTTTTATTGGGTTGAATTTGTCTTTCTGTGGTTTCGGTTTCATGTCAGCTAATATATTTTTATGTTTGAACAATTTTTTTCTTTAATTTTGGACCTTGTTAGGGGGATTTCCTCATTTTCCCTCCCCGTAGATCCGCCACTGGCCAGAGGGCATCTTTAACATCTGTTTTATCGGGAACGTGCGTCGTCGTGAATAATGTTTGCAAGGCTGTATCATGTATACTAGATATATAAATAATCATAAACATTTCAATATTCATTTCAGTACTGTTGATTTTGCCGCATACTGTACCACTATTAATAAAACTGTGAAATATATTATAACTGATGCACTAAGCTAAAAATAGAAGAAAAATTGAGCAAATGAACAACAGTTTATGTTTCATTGCGGTTCAGAGATGATTAATGATCCCCTTACGTACGTTTCAGTTTCCCCAGACCTCATAAGGTGAGCGGCCGTGGGTAACGGCATAAACTCTGGCCTCATACGCCAGTAGACGTGGGTTCGATCCCTGCCAAAGACAAACCATTTTCATTTCCAATAATGACACGAGCCGTCTCACCGTGCCTCGGAGAGTACGTTAAGCCGTCGGTCCCCCTGGGCTAGTGTACATCGACACTAGTTACTTGAAACAGGGTTAAAGATGTAATTGGCGCTGGAACTATCCGAAAGGATCTCCCCGGCAAAATGCCATACGATATTATTATTATTAGACCTCATAAGAGGGGCTACATGATCACCTCTGTATGGAAACGAAACCAAGCTGTCTGTTTAAGCAGAATTATAAAAATAATTCATGCATTGGACGCTGTAACGACATCTATTTAAAGAAATGAGAAGTCCTAGATTCGAAAATCTTAAACCTCTCGTTGAACCAAGAACCAATTTCTGGTTACTTCCGTTATCTCTGCCTTTTACAATTTACCTATAAGACTAGCAGACGACGAAAGGACTCTACGATATGCATTCACACTTCTTAGACAAGTAGATGAAATGTGACTGCACATTGTAGAGTCCTTTTCGTAAGATTTACGGATCTGAGACTTCTCATTTCTTTAAATAGATGTCGCTAGAGCGTCCGATGCATGAATTATTTTCATAATTCGGCTTAAATTAGTTAGCTTGGTTTCGTTCCGATTCAGAGGTGATCATGTAGCCCCTCTGATGAGGTCTGGGAAGACTGAAACGTACGTAAGGAGATGATTCATCATCACTGAACCGAAATGAAATATAAGCCGTCTTTCATTCTCCCAGTTTACTCAGATTGTGAGTACACGGAACCAATTTCACTGTAATATTTTTCCTAGACGAGTAGATGAAATGTGACTGCAAATTGTAGAGTCCTTTTAGTCTTCTTTATTCGTCGTCTCCTTGGCTTATAAATTGTAAAAGGCAGAGATAAAGAAAATAACCAGAAATTGGTTCCACGAGAGGTTTAAGATTTACGGATTTGGGACTTCTCATTTCTTTATTTTTTAAGAACAATTGAATTGTAACATGTAAAAAAATTCTTACCTTCCTTCTGGGACAATAAATGCTGCATACTTAGAGAAATCTTTCTGTTGCGGAATATCCACTACATATACTGTAAACCGAGTACCTGATGAACCTTGTTCAAAAAGTTCCAACACTACTTCACTTTCTTCAGCTATAGATGTCCTTTTTAAACCTGAACAAATAAATGCTGCATTTTGTGCATCTCGAACCTGAGCTAGTAGTTCACTGGGATTACTGCATCTGTGCATTTTATCTGCAGAACCTAAATTTAATTCTAAAACCTAAAACCACATGTGGCTTAGTTCTATTCATGATGTTGGAATTCATTTATTAAACATTTTTTATTAACACTTTCGCTGCCACCTACTTATTACTTACTCCCTATTAGTGCCACATATATATTCAGTAACATTATTAGGGAGCCAATACGAAATTTGAAGACTGTATATTACTTTTATTTCAGGACTTAAAAAACTTCCGATAAAAAACCAGAGTAAAAAATGTATGAATTGAACCTTTACCTAGGTGTCTCTACAACAAGAAGTAATTATGCGTAGGGCTAACCGGCAAAAACCTATTTATTTCCACAATTTGTGAACGCCAGAAGGCGACAGTGGCACCTGACTCATGCATGCAAAATACCTTTTGGCGACAGATGGCAGCGAAAGTGGCAACTACCTACCTTCTGAATTAGTGCCTTGAACTTTGTACATACTACAATAAATACAGGCAAGGAATTTTCTCCATTTTCAATAGCTTTCCTTTCCGCTTCAAAACACCTCACGATCCGAAACATAAAGTTATTGGAAGGAAAATATTCCAAAGCATATTTCAAGATATGTTCCTGAAGCAAAGATACACAAATATATCTTCCTCCAACTCTTAATACTCTTAAAATCTCATTGAAATATTTCTTGATATTCTCTATCGTTGCTTTTGAATCATCAGGCATTAAGGCATCTAAGGTACCTTTATCCAAGACCACACTAAATTGTTCATTGTCAAATGTCATGTTTAAGGCGTCCATTTGTATATATTTTAAATTACTTCTTGGCTTTTCATTTTGTGATAACATCTGCCTTATTACTACTTGTGAAATATCAATATTCGTTATACCACTGCAATTTTAGAATTATTTAGTTAATAAAATGTTTTTCTATTATAATGTTTAATGGTCCTGGGAAGGGTCTAGGAACATTGGGAAAATGTAGAATACAGCCAATAAATGAATAAGTTGATAATAATAAGTGAATTAATATGACAAAAGCTAGAATCATCTGGTGCAACATAATTAGATGACTGAGCACAACATAACATTGCGTTGGAATAACAAAGTTCTAACTGCCTCAGGTGCCATTTTTAGTTATGACTGTTTAAAGTTTCTATGTTATGTATTTATTTTAATACTATCGCCACTTTTGTATGTTTTAACAATGTAAATTAAAAAAACATAATTAAATTACTTAATATATACACTGGGGTGCAAAATTAACCGGACACCTTAAAAATGGGTCATTTTTTATGTTTCGAATTTCTTGAACCTGTTGTCCGATTTAAGTAATTTTTTAATATATTATAGCCTTATTCTTTAACACTATCGCTGTAAGAGTATTGTTGCTAAACAGTTAAATTTTCATTGTATACCGGGTGTACCAAGCAAACTGTGTCTTTTCACAAAATTCGCATCACCCTGTGGAATATTCTAGCATTTATAAAATACTGAATCGTGTTTTCTCAACATTTTGTTTTTTGATTCATTCGCTTATATTAGGCCATAAAAAAGTTAGGTACTTTAATAACTAGCCATGTTTTTCATCAATACAGGGTGTTTTTAAATAAGTATGGCAAACTTTAACGGGTAATTCTGCATGAAAAAATAATGACAGTTTACTTTATAAACGGTATGTCCGCAAATGCTTCGTGTCTGAGATAGAGGGTGTTGAAATTTTTATTACAAACTGAAGATTTATTTATTGCTTTAAAACCGGTGGAGATATGCAAATGAAATTTGGTGGGTTTTAAGAAGTGTAGTTATTGTACATTTTTTGACATACAAGAAATTAATATTCACCATTGGCGCCCATACGGGTAATATGAGCCGTCATATTGCCCATATGCGCGCCAATGATGAATATTAAATTCCTGCTTGTATGTCAAAAAATGTACAATAACTAAGTCTTAAAACCCACCAAATTTCATTTGCATATCTCAACCGGTTTTAAAGCAATAAATAAATCTTCAGTTTGTAAGAGAAATTTCAACACCCTTATCTCAGACACGAAGAATTTGCGGACATAGGTTTATAAAGCAAACTGTCATTATTTTTTCATGTAGAATTACCCCTTGAAGTTTGCCATACTTATTGAAAAACACCCTGTATTGATGAAAAACATGGCTAATTGTTAAAGTACCTAACTTTTTTACGGTCCAACACATAAGCGAATGACACAAGCCGTCTCACCGTGCCTCGGAGAGTACGTTAAGCCGTCGGTCCCCCTGGGCTAGTGTACATCAACACTAGTTACTTGAAACAGGGTTAAAGATGTAATTGGCGCTGGAACTATCCGAAAGGATCTCCCCGGCAAAAATGCCATACGATATTATTATTATTATTACCCTTGTTTAACAATTAGTCTATGATAAAACAACTTCAAGTTATTAATAAACTCTTGTTGTTAACTTATAAACACCTTAAGTTCTTGCAAATAGGACCTTGTGTACTTAGTTGACTGTTTTTATTTCAGTTAGAACCTTGTTACATACAGAGAATATGTTAAATAGAATCATGTTACATAAAAATCTCAGTTTAGACAAAAATGGCAGATAGAACCTTGTTATTCTGATGCAACGAAAGGAGAAATGGGCAATGATAATACAGATATAAATATATATTAATAATGATAAAGACTATCATCATTTTCAATGTCCTTTTAGAGAACATCAAACAGCTAGGATTTGGTGAACATGCTACTTCTAGATGTTTTAGGAAATTTGTGGGAGCTACCCAGCATACAATCTCACTAAGGGCTTGACATCCAAGAAAAATTCCTCACAGCTCAAGTGCTTGGGGTAATTTGATACCTTAAGTATCTTGGATATCAGTCAGATTGACAAGCAGGCCAGGTGGATGACTTGCATTCACTACACTAGGAGTCAGTGGCGGCTCGTGATTTTTACAATAGGGGAGGCTATACCTAACTGTAAAATATCTAGACAAATTTGCACTAGCAAAAAAATGCGCCAAAAAATGTAATTTAAGGCCCCATCTTTTGACCATTTTTATTTACATTTCATAATATCATCCTAATTCATAATTTCATGATATCATCATTTTAAAAATAGTTAGTCTAATAGTAAAAGTTTAATACCAAAGTTTGTGTGTTTATTTGTTAACAATTCCATCTATTTGTAAATAGATACCTATGCATATCAAAATAAATACAGATTTGAAGTTTTGCAGTCCATACATAATGAAGCTTCAAATTTTTTAAGATACTCTACTGAATTTTTTTAATTCTAAACGCGGCCTACTGCGAATTCAAAAACACGATAAATTACCTATATTTTGCTTTGAGTTAGAGATATCGGAAAAAGTTATTTGAGCAAGTTGTTCCAAATATTATTATAATCCCACATACCAAATTTTATAACAAAATTCGCACTTTTAGATTTTTCATTATTTTTAGTCAGGACCCTAAAATTCGTTGTCCCGAGACGCACCCAACCACCCAACGGAGCTGAGAAGCTACACTGCCTCCCTTGGTGTATCTCCGGGCAGCGTGTGATGGCGCCGTAAATGCCACTGTTAGGAGACCGGCTCTCCTTAAACGCCTGCTGCGCTGCACGGAGCATTAACAACGGAGAATGCTGGGCTTCTCGGCTCCGTTCGTGCATCTCGGGATAACCCAGGGTCGTGCCTACAATAATAATATGTAATAAAACTGAGACGCGATCATGCGTTCTAATGCTAATGCTCCGTACGTATGGATAATTAGTGATAATATGGAATTTATACGTTGTATAATAGTGAGAGTAATTGTTGTTTTCGCGATTCATGATAAACAAAACAGTATAGAGTGTGTAAAAAATTTATAGGGAGGCTGAGCCTCCCTTGCCTCCTCTGACGAGCCGCCACTGCTAGGAGTGACCTAATGTTGGATGGTTCAGACCCTGACCATAAACCAAAAGAGCTAACATAAGTAGTAGTTTAATAGGTTAAGTACCAGATGTTAGTTTTTTCCATAAACTTAAAATATTCTGTGTCTTTTCAAAGGGGTGGTCAACAAAACTCAAATTTTTGCTTGTTTCCTCCCAATTACGTGTACACCAATAATTTATTAATTAAATTAGTAAGAAGAGATCTGTCATTAAAATTTAAAAATATGACCGGCGATTCTATTACAGGTCCCAATACTACGTTTTGACCTAATGCCTATGTAAATAGAATATGTAATAACAAATCTATGTTCCCAAAAAAACATTTAAAGGAGAGTGTACACCTATATGTTCTCATCCTCCTTCTTGGTTCAATTTGATGACCAGGATGAGTGGGTTGAACGAGAACTCACATTAGTCTGCCAGAATGGGCTCACCTGGTTCACAGATGAGTCCAGAATGGATAAGCGGGTAGGTGCTGGAGTGTATGGAGGTGGAGTCAGATTTGAGTCTAGCTAGGCTCTCGGCTCTCATGCATCAGTCTTTCAGTCCGAGATCTTTGCAATCCTGGTATGTGCTCAATATAATTTGCCAGAATATGACAAAAACGTTATAAAGATAAATGACAATAACTAGTGTGACCAACTAGTCCGAAAAATCCGGGACATGGCCCGAATTACTAAGTCGTGTCCCGGACAAGGCTTACGGGCCATCCGAATTTTCGGCGATTTGGTAAAATTCTATTTTGAAAACGTTATTCTTCTAAGAATTTACATCAAAGTGAATTGGTGGGACGAAAAAAGTCGACAATTTCTAGAGTGTAATACTAATTCCACATCCAAAAGACATGCATTTTATATCGTGGTATTATAGTTCTACGAAACCTCAAACTGTGGACTTTTTTAGTTTCTGTATTTTAATTATGGTCTTCTGAACAGACGAAGACTTCTTTCTTTGCCTAATCAATAAAATTACGATATTAAAGTTCTATATTAAAAAAATGGCCCGATTTTCATTGAAAATTCCCGGATTTCAGGTTTTTTTTCAGCCTTGTCCCGAATTCGACTGAATTGGAGTTGGTCACACTAACAATAACCCATATGACAGTGATTTATCTGCAGGTGAAGATGTTATTGAAAATGCCAGTGAAGTTCATATTCTAATCAACAAAAATTTTACTTAACAAGCAAGGAGAAAACGAATGTTTTGCATCACAGAACAACAACAAAACACATTGATTATTTTCAATTATTTATATCTGAAGATGTAATTGAATTAATGGTAAGAGAAACAAACAAAAATTCTCAAATGTATCTACAAAATAATACTGCAAGAAGAAGTAGTATGTATAAAGAAATGAAAATATTCTTGGGTCTAACGATATAGAAGGGGCTGGTACATAATAGCATCCATCCAAACATATTAGTTGAATATTAGAGTATATAAAAATGAAATGTGTTACTTTTTGACTAGAAATTTATGTGGGGTTTTGTTAAGATTTTGGCATTTTGGGGTAGATATCGAAAGGGGCAGATTATTCAAAATTTGACTTTTTCATAATCTTAATAAATAAATAAATAATATATTTGAATCAGCTATATTTTTGTCCACCCACCTAGGTGAACATGAATTTAATTTTCAGAAAAAAGGGTGACATTTACCCGTTTGGCTGATCAAGTTTCAATGTACTATACCCGTTTTTAAACCAGGAGTAGTAAACTCAAAAGATAGATTCACAACCAATAATGTCACTAGAAATATCACCAGATTAATCTTCTTTTTTTTGTTGATCATGTTGGCCTGCGACAGTAATCCATAAATGTTATATTATACTAACATGTCACTAAAGAGTTCTAAAAAAACTGTTTTTTTTATATAAATACAGACTAAAAATATAATAATTAAAGGAAAAATGCAGAAAACACAAAAAATTGCAGATATAACTTAATTAACATATCAATTTTAAATGCCATTAGTGTCAAAATTTGATAAATATAAATGGTGTCAAAATTTCATAAGTTAGTGGAGTAAACTTGCCTGCAGTTGGACCAACTACAAACAAGCATTAAAACACAGTAAATTTGAACTACTTCTCCTAGTTTGAAAACAAGGTATAGTATCCTGGTTTTGCCATGGCCACGAGAAACTGAATGGTATTTGTAAAGTTGTTCTACGATAATAATAAAAGAAAATATAACTTTTTCACTCCTGAGCTGTTCAGAAGAGTTTGTTTTAATAATAATAAGAGGTTGATAATAAATAAAGAAAATATAGCTTTTTCACTCCTGAGCTGTTCACACGAGTTTGTTTTGGCACCAGCAGGAGGTACTCTTGTCAACCCAATTGGGTGTATGTAGCACTTAACCTGTTAAAAATTCTAATTGATCTGGTACTTACAGTAGAATACACTGGTGTATCTATGAATGAGCAATACAGCAAGAGATGGGGGCATGTGACTAGGTGTAACTCACAAGACAAGAGTGGATTCTTAAAAAAACAGAAATTAGAAGAAGTATCTTGGATGAGTGAATATTCACTTTAAGGTAAGCCGCACACCAACGAAACATGTAACGTAAAACATGAAACGTAAAACACGTTTCATGAAAATAAAACACAGCTAAACAAATCTTGAAGTCCGCCTACCCATGAAAGAGTGTGATTCATGCTCATAAAACATTTTTATTTTCAGAGAGTTTCATAAATGGCCGGACATTTATTTATTTAGCAGTGTTTTATTTCCATGAAACGTGATTTACATTTCATGTTTCTTTGATGTGTGGCCTGCCTAACAGCTTCATGGCTTAATTCTGAAGATAAAATTATATTTGAAATTTCTGCAATATAACATACCTATATCCAATATCATAAAGATCTCTACCTAAGGTGGAATTACCACATCCTGTTATAAGAATATCATCCTGTTTTTTAATATACTTATGTAAATATTGTGACAACTCAGGATATTCCCCATACCTACAAAAAAATTGTAAAAAAAATATTAAGACGATATTTATAGATGTGTTACCATTCGAATGCTTTATTTCCTCTTTTCTTAAAAAATGTATCCCAGTACTCTTTTTGGCTGAACTGTTCTTTGGACTTGGGTAACAGATTCATTTTTATACTTTTTTATTAAATTATTTTTAAAAAAATGGTAAACACATTTATAACCTTAAAATTCATATTCTTCTTTTATTAGGTAATATTAGATCTATCTTTTTGGCAATTCTGAGGATATTGTTGGTGATTTTTCTACTAAGATTGTAGACAATTATAGCTATAATAATCTAATATCACTATTTTAAACTATTAATTTTCGAAAAAATGTGTTTTATTGAATTGAGTTAGTAGTGTTCATCAAAAGATAATAAAACACAGTAGTTCTTAAACTCAGTAGTTCAACAAAGCACATCAAAGTGACACCCAGTGACACCAAAAAGAAGAAGACTAATTGTTCACAACATGTCACAACAGCAATTTTAATATTTTTACAAGAATTACAAGATAAAAAAAAGATAACAGACTGGTAATTGATGATGTGATACCGATTTCTTTAAAATAATAACAGAATGACGAAGAGCCAGTTGTCTTTTAGGCTTCGACAAAATGCACCGCAACAAACTCGTAGGGAATCCCGCGATAAAAGTCACAAAAAACCTCAAAAACCACCACCAAAGTAAGTAGGGTTAAAAGTGCTAGTAATGAGATGTTTAATTCTAATTCTATACAATATATACTTTTAGTAAACCAGTAGAAGTTTCAACCAGTACCAGTCCCGGCTTAATATTTCCAGCAAGCGATACAGCCTTTAAAACACTTCTATCAGCAAGATTTTGTGCTGCAATATGGTCACACATATCAGATTGTGATGAAACTTTCAATTACTGGGAACCTATGCATTACTTAAGTAAGTTTATTCCTTAATTCCATAAAACTAATGTCCCTTTATTTTTAATATGTAATCTAAAGGCATGTATCCATTATGTTGGTGCTCCGTCTAACTGCTCCAATGGATATGGCATGCACTCCTCTACATATAAACTGCCACCAGTTGGATCGCTGAGGGTGAGTGCCGAACGGGAGCACCAACGTATCCACTATGTGGATCAGTTACACAGAGCAAGCACCACTGTTTTGGATATGTGCCTTAAGCCTTTTACGTTATTGAAAACCATTTGGTTTACCCATTGGTCGAATTAGACTTACTCACAAACCAGAACACATTTCCTTTTCAAATCAGGTAAATAGGTCTGTACTGGAACAATGTAGGAAAAGTTCGTTTTGTGAAATGGAACATTGATTTCAAGAACCAGAACAACGTTCTGGTCCATTTTGACCACTGGGTCTACTTCAGAGATTAGGTGGAACAGATACCCAGATGGATAGGACATTTAAGAATAAAATGTTATTTTTATACTCTAATAAACTCTAAACTAAGCATGACAACATGGTTACATTTACTAGGCAAAATGAAGACACTTCTTACTTACTTCTTACTTACTTACTTACTTCTTTTAATACATAAATTGAATTATATCTGCAGATATAAAAAGTAATAACCAACAGAGTTGAATGCAAATGCCTTCAAAAGGCATTCGACTCCATAGAACTTTGGGCTATTAGAGAGCTATGAACAACTGCAGGATGCCCGATACAGAATGCTCATACATATTATTTACAAGAAAGCTACAATGAAAATACAAATACAGTCAAAACCGTTTATAGCGAACTTCACGGGACTGGTGGTTTGTGTACGCTGTAGCCAGTGTTCTCTGTAAGCGGTTATATATGTTATAACGAACAGGTTGCTATAAACGATATTACACTGGTAGCAACAGTCAGCTCGTTGTGAGTTTTTGATGCAAAAATGTGTAACTTAATCTATACCTATAATATGTTATAACATATTACACATAATATTTAACATATGTGTTTATTGTACTTACGTAAATCTAAATATGTACATACATAGATACATATAATAATATGTATTTTAATGAGTACAGGTAGTCAATAAACAATACTCATAATATAACGGGTTCTCATTTTCGTATTATAAAAATGTAGGCATACATACACTATTTATTTTTAAAAACACCAAATAATGTAAATCACACCATTTGGCGTCTTGGGAGCTAGGAGGTCTAATTAGTGTTTAAAGGACTTACAATTGGACCTAGCCCGGATGTACATAATACCATCATAATCATAAATTAATAAAACCTTCCTTTTCATTTCTTGCCAATATCGGTACATTGGAGAGATACAACAATACAATGCCCATTTTCATAACTTTACAGCCAATTTTAAAGCAATTTTAAACTTTTTCCAACAAAAAGCGTTATTGCGATGTGGAAACAATATTATATTATAACATTGTATCTATTGTCATTATTTAAATCATGCATTTGTTATTTATATTATTTATTATATTATTAATTGTTTATTAATATAGTGTGTAAACCGGTCATAATTGAAAAAAATGGATGTTGTATCTTGCCGAGGTACAGATATGTATGTTGTAACCAATATTTCAACTGCCATCGTTCCAAGAAATATATGCTTTACCCGATTTGTTCGTTATAAGCAATATAAATGCTTTTTGTATATGTCATTTTACGGGTCCTACTATTTTGTTTGTTATATCCAATTGTACGTTATAGCCGGTGTCGTTGTAAACGATTTTGACTGTAGATGAGAAAACCAAAGCTATACCAATCAGCAGAAGAGTTCACCAGGGAGACATTATATCACCAAAGCTATTCACACTGGGACTAGAAGACGTGTTCAAAGACATTAACTGGGCAGATAAAGGAATAAATATTAATGGAAGAAAACTGAGTCATTTGAGATATGCTGATGACATTGTAATATTCGCTACAGCTACAAGTTTCGAAGAATTAGAGACCATGATGACGCAACTATTTCAAGCTTCAGAAAAAATTGGTCTTAAGATGAGCTTGGAAAAAACAAAAACAATGACGAAGACACCGAACATTAGAAAAATAATGTTGAACGACATAAATTTAGAAACAGTAAGTGAATATATCTACCTGGGACAGATAATAAAAGTCAACAAAGAAAATCAAATTGCCGAAATAGGGAACTTGCATAAAATTTTAAATTTGAAAAAAATGTGATAAATCACAACAGAACATAATTTAAAACATGTATCAATGATAAAAAAGTTTTGTTTGGCTTTCGTTTGGCCCCTAAAGACGATTAAAAATTCAAATTATTCCAGCCAGGCCAAACGCGTCGTGACATCATCCGTTTATATGTTTACATTCTTCCAACAAAGGAACAGAATTTTAATTTAATTTATTTATTTACGGGTTTCCCCAATTTCATAAAAAATATACATATATAAACAATAAGTAGAAGTAAAAGTAGTAGTAGTAAAGTCCAGTAAAACAGTAAAAAAAAACAAAAAATAAAATAAAATTAATTAAATGAAAGTGTGACAGCATAAAACTGTAGTAAGTACATTACAATAAAACTAAATTTAACATACACACAATCCACGTTATGCAGTGACAATACATAATAATAATATAATATAAACCGACATTAATCAACTAACTACAGACAATAAAAAGTTAATAAATTACATAATACAAAAGCATTGTCCATGGCAAAAATTAACAAATCTACTGAAAATATAATATTAAACATTAAACATAAGTGCTGACCGGAAAAATTGATTTTAGTCAGTTTTTAAATACTCTACTGGAAGAAGAGAATAAATCGATATCCAAATCATTCAGGCGACTCAAAGTTCTATCGATTGGTGAGTTAAGACCATAGTTTGTTGAATGATGAGGTACATGGAACAAGTTATTATTGCTCAGATCATGGTTTGGAATATTAAAGTTTATTAATTTTAATAAATCAGGGCAATTGATTTCACTATTTAATAGTTTATAAATAAATATATGATAAATATATTTATATAAAAGACTGTAGAATATAATTCTATGGTCTTTAAGGAGTGCAAATTGAGATCACTACAGATGATGGTATAGTTGTGGTTTAGTTCAATAACATTATATCCCAATCTGTACGCTGCAAATCTTAAAAACTTATTATGAACTCTCTCGAGACAAACAGCATGAACATTATAAAATGGTGACCAGACAATAGAGGAGAATTCTAATATAGATATGACCAATGATGAGTAAACAGCCTTTATTGTATTAAGGGAAAGATCAGCACAACTGCGAAGTATATAATCCAATACTTTTGAAGCCTTTGCTGTCACATAGTTAATGTGATCCACAAACGTTAAGTTTTCATCGAATATTACTCCTAAATCCTTTACTGTTTTAACATAAAAGAGCGCTTTACTGTCGATGACATATGATGATTGATATTTTTTTTGCAACTTTGTGGAAGCTAATGAAATGACATTTATTAACGTTTAAAAAGAGTCTGTTTTTGTTACACCACTAAACTAAATTATTGAGATCGTTTTGAAGGAGACTACAATCTTCATGATCTTTGATAGATCTGTAAATCATCAGCAAATAGCAAGTACTTAGAGTGATTAAAACATTCACCTATGTCGTTAATAAATAGATTGAACAGAAGGGGCGAGCAATGAGCACCTTGTGGAACTCCAGATTTTATTTGTATTGCATCTGACATAAATGAACCCAGTTTGACTTTTTGTGTGCGACCTATTAAATAGCTAGCAAACCACTTTAAAAGCTGATCGCTGAAACCATATGCCTTAAGTTTAGTAAGTAGTGGTCAATCCTATCAAAGGCTTTTGAAAAGTCTGTGTATACACAATCTACCTGACATTTTCTTTCCAGATCTCTGATAATAGATGTTTCATAAGATAGTAAGTTTGTAGTTGTGGATTTCTTGTGCATAAAGCCATGTTGATAATTATTTATTAATTGTTGACAAGTAAAACTAATATGGTTATAAATCAACTTGTCAAGTAGTTTAGGAATGGTCGATTGTTTAGATATACCTCTGTAATTTTCTATATTTTCTCTTTCGCCAGATTTAAAAATTGGAATTAAATGGCTAGTTTTCCATTTATCCGGAAGAATGCCTATTTTCAATGATAAGTTATATGGAACAAACAATGGTTGAGTTAGACTGTAAGCACAGTTTGTCGAGAAAAAATCGGGAAGTCCATCTGGTCCAGCTGTTACATTATTAGAAAGTTTTGACAAACCGTCATAAATAACTTCCACTGTCAAAGAATCACACTTTATAGATGAATAATTATTAAATGTGTCATGATAACTTACATCCAGGGAAGAAACATAAACTTCAGAGAAGTAAACAGCAAAACGTTCACTTATCTGATCACCATTCACAGCTTTTTTATCAGCTAGCTACATATTATTAGGAACATCATATAGCTTATTTTTTTCGGCTAAAAAATCTCCAAAATGACCTGGGATCGGTATTAAAATTATGTGACGTTACAAGTGTTTTTGATCGTTTGAACTATTCATAGAAAACTTGTACTTTTACAAAATGGTTTTATTTTCCGTAGTAAATCTTCTTTCCTTTCCTTCAATAACTATATCAAACTCCAATGTCAACAAACTGGTATATATTATTACAATGACATATAATAAATGTTAATAGAATATAAATATTTTTCCTTTATTCCGCGACGAGGTATACCCAAGTAGGTGGAGGCCAATAAACTAAAGAAGGGGAAGAAGAATATACCTAATTATAACCATAAACGGAACCATATAGTTAAACTGTGTGACGTCATGGGTCGTTTGAACTATTTTAAAATACAGAAGACTTTAAATTTGTACTTCTAAGTTATTATTAGTTTTTGAAGAGTAAAATTTTGGAAATTTCATTTTTATACAAAACTGAACATTATTATGTAATAAAAAAACGTCTATTACCAGAAGCATAAGGTTAGCTTGGGCAGGATTTGGAAAACTGACTCTTGAAAAATACTAAGATAGTGCAATATTTTAAAAACAGAGTTTACGATCAGTGTATCCTCCCTATACTCACGTATGGTACACAGACGTGGGCCAGAAAGAGCGATGGAAAGATCAATGCACAGGGTGAGACTTATAGATAAAAAACAAACAAATTGATTAGAAGCAAAACCAAAGTAAAAGACGCAAGAGAACATGCTGCCAAATTAAAATAAAGCTTCGCAGGACACAATGTCCGACTGAAAGATAAAAGATGGAACCACAAAATGCAACAATAGAGACCATGGTTAGAAAGGAGAAGCAGAGGAAGGCCACAAATGAGATGGGCTAATAACATTAAGAAGATTGGAGGACACAACTGGAAGCAAGTGGTGCATGCCGATTGCCCAAAGCGGACTCATGTTCAAGTGCAGATATTTCTTTGTATACTATTAAAATCTCTGATATTTATCATGGTATATGTCAACTCAGAAACTCTTTTTCAACGGGACCAGATAATATTCCAAATTATTTCTTGAAACGTTGTTCATTTACAATATCCAAACCAATATATCTACTGTTTAACACTAGAAAGTCGGAGGGGCCAATTTGGCCTCTGTTGGGATTTAAAGTTATTGTAGTTTTTTTTATTTGAGGCAATATTAATTTCATATTTTATGACTTTTAATATTTTGATACAAAGCCTTATTTAACACAAAAAAATATTGTTTACTAAATTTATTAAATGGTTTTTCTAACGAATCTATCATAGAAGTCTAAAGAGGCCAAATTGGCCTTGTGTACATTATTATCGTTTTCTGGGAAATTCGTCGAGCCTTTTTTTCAAATTCCTGTCGGATGGGTAAAATTATATTTGTATGTTTATTGTAAATGGTTACCCTTAAGGCTGATTCACATTATAGCTCAAGTCACGCTCCGCTCACGGTCAGCTCAAGCCACGATCAAAATATTCTCTCGGAGAAACCACGCGGTCCAAAAAAAGGGATGGAACTTGACCGTCGTGTTTAGTGCGGATAGCATGATTAAAATGCGTGTAAGAATAGTTGACCGAATCTTGAGCTGAGCGTGAGCGTACCGTGACCTGAGCTATAATGTGAATCAGCACTTATACTGGTACTGATCATCTTATGATCATTGTTGGTGTAGAGGACCAAATGACGCATCTTTATACTACAAAAGTAACTTCAAGACGATGGCCTATGTACGTGTTTTATAATACTCTTGACTTGGAAGCAATAAATGCATGGATTATTTTATAAAGAATAATTGGAAGTAGACTCAGTCTTCGTAAGTTTATTCTTCGGCTGTGTGAAGAATTATAGGCCCCATACCTTGCCTCCCGAAATCTGGAACTACACCTAGCAACACCAGGTCTACCAACAACTGTCACTGTTACTATCCAAAAACGAAAAAAATACCAGTTGAAAATATTTTGTAAAGGAAATCATACTTCCAATTATTGCAACGGTTGTAACAAGGCAATGTGTGGCAAATATTAAAAACTGCAAACTGTATGGTGTTCCGAATGTTTTTGATAGGCAGCGAATGTGTTAAACAATGAAAGTAAAAAATAAAATCAGATTCTACTGTCTAGAGTAGATTTAATTTCTTTAAACTGAGTTTTAATTGATTAAATAACTTGGGGCCAAAATGACCCCTTCGGGCTTTCTAGGTAGGTATGCTAAGCCAGACTTTCTAGTGTTAACTTATCTTTGCTCACATGTTCCTTCCCTGCTAGGGAAAGAAAGCTATGTATCACCTATTTTTAAAGCTGGTGACAAAAATAATGTAAAACATTATCGTAGTATCTCTAAGCAATCAGTAATACCAAAGTTATTCGATAAAATAGTATACAATCAACTATATTGGCAGTGTAAAGAATTATTATCTGTAGTTCAACATGGGTTTGCAGCTGGGAAATCCACTATTACTAACTTGGCAGTGTATGAAATGGATCTGTTGGAGGCGTTGGAGAGGAAGGAACAAGTAACTGACTTCTCTAAGGCCTTCGACAGAGTCAATTTCGACATTTTGCTTGCAAAACTCCTAAATTTAGGATTTACTAAGGAGGCCATAGAATGGATATCAAGTTTTTTAAAGGATCGAAAACAAAGGGTGAAACTATTTAATTTCCTATCTGAATCATTTGAGGTTTTATCAGGTGTCCCTCAAGGAGGCCACTGTTCACCATTAGTATTTAATCTCTTTATAAATGATATTTCTGATAATCTTGAATCATCAGTTTTACTTTTTGCAGATGACTTGAAGTTATATAGATGTATAAAATCTGTAGCTGACATACATATATTGCAAAAGGATATTGACAGGTTATGGGACTGGAGTATACAGAATAATCTTACATTAAATATCGATAAATGCTATTATATCAGTTTTTTAGGGGGAATAAACAATATGACTCAAACTATCTTATGAATAATGTTAACTTAAGATATAAAAATCAAGTTAGAGACCTGGGCATCACTTTTAATGAAAGCATTAATTTCAATGACCATATTTCACAGATTACATTGAAAGGTCTTAAACTTCTTGGATTTACATTAAGAAACTGTAGTGAGTTCCCAATTGATGTAATGAACGTTGTGTATTGTTCTCTTGTACGCTCTCAACTAGAATATGGCACGCTAGTCTGGTCTCCTATTAGTCCTGTCGCCAGGGGGGTACAACGGCCTCCTTTATTCAGATGGACTTACCCAAGTTTTTTTCATGTATTTTGACCCGTAGAATACGAATTTTTTGGGTAACAGTTGATCCGGATGTCGATAACATTGTTATTGACCAAGAACTTGAGGAATTACATAACCGCGATCTCTCGCAAAACAAAACATTTTTTGGTATTTTTTGGGTCATTCTAAGCAAAACATGTTTCTACAATTTTTTTCGTAGAATGCATAGTTTTCGAGATAACCGCGGTTGAACTTTCAAAAAATCGAAAAATTGCAATTTTTGAACCCGAATAACTTTTGATTAAAAAATAAAATAGCCAGTCTGCTTACCGCATTTGAAAGTTTAAGTCAAATTATATCGGTTTTAATTATTTGCATTGCTAAAAATTTATTTTTTTATTGTTTAACAAAGCTATAAACACATAGTGTTTCCCGTGCCTTTACATGCATTTTAACGCATGCTACGTAGAAATAGCCTCGATTGCACTAGTACCTATTCTACCTACTCGTTAGATTTTAAATGAGAAATCATAGAAAACATCACTCACGCACTAGGTGTTTGTAGCTTTGTTTAACAATAACACAATAAATTTTTAGCAATGCAAATAATCAAAACCGATATAATTTGACTTGAACTTTCAAAGGCGCTAAGCAGAATTGCTATTTTATTTTTTAATCAAAAGTTATTCGGGTTTAAAAATTGCAGTTTTTCGATTTTTTGAAAGTTCAACCGCGTTTATCTCGAAAACTGAGCATCCTACGGGAAAACTTGTTAGAACATTTTTTACTTAGGATGACCCAAAAAATACAAAAAAATGTTTTGTTTTGTGAGAAATCTCTGTTATGTAATTCCTCAAGTTCTTGATCAATAACAATCTTATCGACATCCGGATCAACTGTTACCCAAAAAATTCGTATTCTACGGGTCAAAATACATGAAAAAAACTTGGGTAAGTCCATCTGAATAAAGGAGGCCGTTGTACCCCCCCTGGCGACAGGACTATATGTATGACCAGTATATCAATTCTATTGAGAAAGTTCAGAATAAGTTTCTTAGGTATTGTGGTTACAAAATGGGAATTCCAGTTGCAAATATAGACAAAAAGTAATTTTAGATAGATTAAATCTAACAACACTTTATAACAGACGAATTCAGTTTGATTATGGTTTTATTTATAAATTATTAAATAATTTAATTCAATGTCCGGAACTTTTAAGTAAAATAAGCTTCAATATTCCACAGCATAGGCTTCCACATCTTTTGAACTTTTTCATATAAACTTTCATGCTACCAATTATGTCTGCAATAATCCATTTGATAGGGCCTTAAGATTTTTAAATAGTCACTGTGATATAGATCCTTTTAATTTAAGTTTAAATCAATTTAAAACCATGATTTATAGTAAACTCTAGAATTATTTCTAAGTATTGTATTTTAAAGGGTAGTTATAAGATAAATTAGATTAAAAATATAATGTTATTATAATGCTGTAATGGGGTGACCCCGTCTATTTAATAAAAAAAAGGGGGAGGCCTATGTCCAAAGTTGGATTACTTAATGCTGAAGAAGAACCAACAGAGTTTATGGTTATGAGCTACAGAATAGATATCAATTGCATGGAGTATTATTTATAGAAATGCTATTTTCCCTGTTCAACATTCTGTGCTTTGGTACCAAGAAAAGCTGATGCTTTCATGGTTTGACAGATTAAGTTTTCTGAAAGTAGTCAAATTAACTCTTAGTAGACAACTATAAAAATGGAAAATTCATTAGTAAGTTATAGTAAAATAGAATATAATTTCCACTACATGGAAAACATCTTTTATATTGATAGAAACGTTTAATTCTGTTGAATGTTAAAACAAGAATATGAGATGCACGAATTGTGCCAAATGTGTTCAACATACATTTGGTTGTTAATCGATTTTATGTTCGATTATTTTCAAGTCTGTGTATAAAAGTTTTCACTTCAGAAATCATAGTGCAAGTAAATATATTTATTATGGTTAGCATTTAATAGTCACTTAAAGATTTTCCCTTCTAAAACAATTATACAATTTTAATGTTATTCTCTATTTTTTTAGTTTTTGGTAAAGGCCTGCAAACATGGGAATACAGTCCTCAGTTTGGGCTGAGATCTTACTTTTACTTAATGCTACATGCAGCACCTGCTTGGATATATCATAAATTGGTACAGCCCAATCCTTTACTAATGTTCTATTTTGTTAGGTGCATATTAGGAGTCATATGTGCCAGTTGTGAAGTTTATTTTTATAAGTAAGTATAAGATTTTGACTCAGTTAATAGAAATACACTTCTACTTGCTATGGTAGAATTTCGAATACCGTTTCATCTTGTCCAATTAACTGAACTTACACTCACAGGTGCAGAGAGCATGGTAAAAATCCAAAACGATCTCTCAAGACCCTTCCATTGCAAAAATGGACTAAGACAGGTTGATGGACTATCGTATCTCTTATTTAACCTGGCATTAGAAAAAATAATTCGAGAGTCCCAGATTACTACGAATGGTACTATCTTTAACAAATCAGTACAAATTGTCGGATACGCAGATGACATAGACATCATAGGTTGGTCCACAGAATCTCTGACTGAAGCATTTCGGTCGTTAAGAGCATCTGCACAGAGAATGGGACTAAATATAAATGTTAAAAAGGCCAAATATATGTGTTGCACTAGGTCAAGCAATCAGACACCTACAAGAATAATAATAATTATTGATGACCTAGAACTGGAAGGTGTCAACACCTTCATATACTTAGGCTCGCTGCTAACTAAAGATAACAATGTCAGTGAAGAAACTAAAAGAAGAATCAAGTATATTCAAATGGGAAATAAGCCACAATTTTACCTAAAAATGATTTTATTAACTAAAACAAATTTGAAGATTTGCTTTACGGAATGATATCAAATTCTGATTTTGATCGAATTATTTTTAGTTTACACATAATTTATCAAAATTCATATCAGAAACAAAGAAATATACATTTAAATAAATTTAATATTCTTTTAGAACAAAATAGTATACATACTTTTGATAACCTAAATAGAAATAATGACATATTAGCGACAGTTGTCAATCTATCAAATAGACATTTAAATGCAACGGAAAATTTGGTATTGTCAAAAGGTTTAAACTATGCTGTCACTCATCCATCTATTCCAAAATTAGACATAATTAGCGCAGTGGAAAAAATATCCCAGTGTTTACCAACTCATGAAAAAGAACAATATAGGGTACTATGCAAACTTGAATTGGAAAAATCTAATAAAATTGAACAGAACATCAGCACAGAGGAAATGAAAGCTTTAAAAACTTTAAAAAATGATGACTCCATAACAATCCTACCAGCGGATAAAGGAAATGCAACTGTAATAATGGATAAAGTACAATATGAGGACAAAATTACAGATCTAATTACAAATGGACCTTATACCAAATTAACGAAGACACTGGAAAACAAAATCTATAGAACTTTATTCAAATTTAAAAATGACCTAACGTACTATCAAAGAAAATTAATGACACCTCATTACAGTAAGACACCACATTTTTATGGAGTACCGAAAATTCACAAAGCAAATATTCCACTTAGACCTATTTGTAGTACCATCAATTCTCCTTGTAGTGAACTATCAAAATTTTTATTAAATATTATAAAACCATTTGCAAATAATAATGACACATTTATAAAAAATACACAACATTTTTTAAACAAATTATCAAATATTGAATTTAATCCAAATAATATTTTAGTAAGTTTTGACATAAACAGTTTATTTACAAATGTGCCATTAGATAAAACTTTAAACATAATCAAAACGAAATTAGAAAATGATAATACATTAACAACTAGGACAAAACTAATGGAGTTATTGACATTATGTACTAATAATACCTATTTTCAACTAAATAATGAATTCTATAAACAAAATTTTGGTCTCGCAATGGGCTCTTCTTTATCTCCATTATTGGCTAATATATTTATGGAGGATTTCGAAACTAATATCATTTCTAAACAAAATTTAAAACTCACAGTATGGTGGAGATATGTAGATGATGTGTTTTCCATATGGCCTCATAGATCGGAATTGTTGGATACGTTCCTGAATATTATAAACGATCAAGAAGAGACAATAAAGTTTACAATGGAAAAGGAATACAATAACACCCTACCTTTCCTCGATGTTTTGGTCTCAAAGAAGGATACTGGATATGAGACTCAAGTGTATAGAAAACCAACACACACCAACAGATATCTCAATTACAAATCAAATCATAACATCAACGTTAAAAAGGGAATCATTAAATCCTTATATGATAGAGCCAAAATTACTTGTTCTAACGAAAATTTATTTTTAGAAGAAAAACAATTGTTAACATCTGTTTTATTAAAAAATGATTATCCCATATCGTTTATAAATAAGGAATTGTCAAGATTGGATCGAATGGAACAGAACAACTTAGAACGGGATCCTACAACATTCACAAGAAATAATACGAGGAAAATATCAATACCATATGTAAAAGGACTATCCGAGAAACTTAAAACAATAGGAAATAAATTCAACATATCAACAACATTCAAAACAACAAACACATTGAGATCTATTCTATCTAAAACTAAACCTAACAGTGAACAAGAAAGAACAAAGAATTGTATTTATAAAATACCTTGCGAATGCGAACAATTTTATATAGGTGAAACGTCAAGACCATTAGACGTTAGGGTAAATGAACATCAGTCTTATATAAAAAATAGAGAATTTGATAGATCTCAAATATGTCAACACGCGTGGGATAATGAACATAGAGTTTAGTGGAGAGATTCAAGTATAGTCCTAAAAGAAGCAGATAGTAAAAAGAGAAAAATCAAAGAAGCGGCTCTAATTATGCTAAATGAAACCAATTGTGTCGCAAATTCCTCGGTAGAATGCAGTAGGATGTGGTTACCCATATTAAAGGAGGAAGTCAATAGAAAGAAAATACCACAATTAGTAAATCAGTAACATATCGAGTTAGTACATATTTAGTATTTTAGTATTATTTAAAATTTAAAATATCAAGTCAGAATTTGGTATTAGTTTTGAGAGTAAACTAAATGTAAACCCAAATACTTACGATGTCGAGATAGTATCACGAGGTTTTTCCTGGTTTTCCCTCGTGATTTACTATGGAATCTCTAACGCGAGAATTTCAGTGCCACCGTTGCATTTAGTTGTCTTTTTAAAGACAGATCACATGCTATGATTTTTTGTGGCGGATATTCTTGAGTTGGGATTGATTTCATGTAATCGAATGAACTATCTTTTAGTAAAGTCGTCCCAGGAACGCAACTCATCAATATTGGCAATATCATTTTAAAGTCGTCTACTTTAAAATGTATAATACGTGTCTGAATTGCCGTTATAAATGAGTCAGATTAAATAAATTATTAGAAGAATTTTTTATTAAGCAACAACATTTTGTTTATTTAGTATTATTTTGTATTTTGACAACGACACCCGACTTGGGCGTCGAAACGTTAATAAAATCATTTTTAGGTAAAATTGTGGCTTATTTCCCATTTGAATATACTTGATTATAAAAATGCCACAAGAAAATAGCTTCAGAACAACAATAAAAGAAGAATAGTGCTCGCCAATAAGTGTTACTATGGCTTAAGAAGACAGATGGCCTCAAAAATGCCTAGAAAAATTAAACTGACTGTATACAAAACACTAATAAGACCAGTGCTAACATTCGTCGCCTTAATAATATAACTTGATAACTCGAAATTAGTAGTTCTGAGATAAACGGGTTTAAAGATTTTAAAGATATTTGTGCTGCTACCATGATGTTGGTAAATACGGAATTCACTCTGCAGATCTAAAATACTGTTCGTTAACTTTTTTCTACTGATCTATTTAGGAATACGGTGCAAATTTATTTTCCAATATGGAAAATAACATGAAAAATTAAAGTTATCAACTTTTAGCACTACCATAATGTTAACATTTGGTAATGTTGCATGTCGTGCCAAGTTGCATCTAAGTGAACTTTTTAACAAAACTAATATTTGAAGCATTATTTTGGTGAAAATTAGTCCTCTGACATGGGGGTTGCCAGATCTGCTAACAATTCTCGAATTTTTGCATTAACATGAACCGAATAAACAGATAGCAATTATGTGGTAAGCTCAATGGTTTCAGAAAAACACGTGCTACAACTAGATAACTAGAGTTAGCTAGTTGTAGCATTCAGTGTATGTCGTATTCACGATTATTTCGATTAAAAAATAACTTGATAACTTGTCTTGTCAAGTTTTAGCACCGACTATTAGGGGCATTTGAGTTTTATCAACTTTCGTCAATCATAAATAAATACTTAGCTCCCATTTGGAGCTGGTTATTAAGTTTTTACACAATATGGAGGCAAATAAAATACATCTTGTGAACTAGTTATATCAAAAACGTCAATTTTGGAGTTATCAAGTTATAGTACTAAGGCGACGATATGGTTCAGAAACTTGGTCACTTACACATAATGACCAAGAACTGCTCAAATGTTTTGAGCGAAAAATACTAAGACGAATATATGGAGGCATAAAAGAACAACGTTTGTGGCGCAGGCGTTACAACTTTGAGTTGTATAGAAGTTTTGGAGAACCTGACGTTATAAAATTCATTAAGGTAGCACGCCTTAGATGGATAGGTCATGTAATCAGACGAGAGGAAGATGCCATAGTCAGAAAAGTTTTTGACCGAAGAGGGCCGATAGGACAACGAACCAGAGGAAGACTGAGACTTAGGTACCAAGGCAACCTAGAAAATGATTTGAAATCTATTGGAATTAGAGCATGGAGAAGAGTTGCCAGAGGCAGGGGCGAATGGAGGATTGTTCTGGAGAAGGCTTTGGCTCATAATGAGCTGTAACGCCACTCATGATGATGATGAAGTATAAAATTACATTCTTCCTGGACTTTTTCAAATTCTCCATCAGTTTTTCTAGTTATTCACTATTAGTTTTTCATCAATTTCAATGGTTTTATATTTTGTATAGTCAATTTGAAAAATAAATAGAATAGTATGAATAGCAAGAGACAAATCGCCAAATGGAAGATCATTGGGACGACCGAGGAAAAGTTGGTCAGACAATGTCAATTGAGGCTAAAAACCGAAGTAAAACAGGCATTGAGCCTATTTATAAAGTAGGAAGAAGAAGAATTTTAATAGTTTTGAAATTTCTCATACTTCTTATTACGCCATCATTTTCGCCATTACGCCATCAAGATTTCTGTGAATAAGCGGTTAAACCATATCCTCAGGTCTTTCAGCCACAAGTTCTGGCATCTTCATACTGATCTTTTGCCCTGTACTTTACCTTCCAAATGCTTCAGAATAATTCATATCTTTCACTTCTCAATACATGACCAAAGTATTGTATTTTCGTCTCTTTGATCATGCTTAGTGATTTTTTGTGTTTACTGATGCGCCAAGTGGCGTCGCGTGACTTTTTCTAAAGTGTTACCAAAACCAGACGCAAAAAATTTATTAAAAAAATGAAGATATGGCTAAATGTATATTGTGTATATGGCTTCAATAATATCATTTTGTATATCACTTGAAACTCTCGAAAAAACAGTTGATGTTTCTAGATGTTGGCAAAATTTTTGATCTTTTTGGCAATTAATGTTAACAAGCCCCTTTAATTGCCTCGATTGCGAGAGTCGTCGGCCTCAAAATGACCAAGAAACGCTAATTCTTCTTTGGCCAAAAAACATACGGTATCTATTTTAAGTGTGCTAAGGATATAACTATCTATTTTTTTTAACAAACTCATGTTTAGCAATATTTGCTTTAAAAGCTTAGTTAAGAGAACTTGCAATTCTTGTTTTGACAAACTGAATCAAATTGGCTATACATCTTACATGTAGGTAACGGAGAAATTTCATGTTTCCTTTTTAAAACTCTAAACTCTGAACTCGGCCGCTGGTCCACAAATTTTTTCTGTAGAAACCAGAAGACATGGCCAACAATACAGTCTATTTTTCTTGCAACCACATAAGCAATGATTTTCACTGTACCAACTAAATTTAAAATATCGAACTACTTTTTTTGATTCCTTTTTTGTTTAAAATAGGTCTTCCATTTTCAATAATCTCATCTTTTTCTTCAAAATTATACAAGGAGAATTACTTTTCAAATAGTTGATCGATTACGCAGCGACATTCATGCATGGTTAATAGCACGCACACTGTAATAGGTACTGTAACCAAACCAAAATCTGGTAACAGGCCTACTGATATATACAGGGCGCTCACGCCGTCGGTCCTTCAAAATTTTCAGACACTAGCCGGTCTCGACTGACAGCTGGATCACCACATTGTAACCACATATGAAATTGGTAACAACGTATAATAAAGTGCATGTACGTGATTGTAGCTGTGTAACTTACTTGTTGATGACAATAATCATTCACGAAATACTTTTTTTTACTACTGAAATCTCCATGCTATTACTCCAACTCCAGCTATATGAGCAAATGCTTCACAACAAAATGTTTTAACATTCCATTTGACAGAAAACGTGCAATTATTTGGTTTTTTTTTCAAAAATTTAAATAAATAGTCTGTATTCTTTGCTATTAAAAGATTCTGTCACCATTTTCTGTAACTGACACAGTAAAATGTGCTCTTCTTTTACTGACACCTCTTCCTTTATTTTTTACTATAAAAATTTTTTACTATTAAATCTTCTATAAACTAATATTACATTTACCTTAATTTTTTTTGATTTCAGGTCAGTTTGTAGAGAATTTGGAGTTCACATTGGTAGAATATGTCTGGCATTTCAGTTGTTCTCAGCTGGAATGTTTATTTCTAGTACATCATTTTTGCCATCCAGTTTTGCCATGTATACATTTGCAGCAGCATGTGCGTCGTGGTGGCAGCAAAAGTATGCCTTAGCGATATTTTTTACTGCACTTGGATCCTTGTTAGGTATGTTAGAGTTAAAATATACAGTTGAGTCCATGGTTATTTACCCGTGCGTCATTATTTAAAGCATACGAAATAAGTCGGAAATTTAATCCATGCAACAGCAAATGACAGAAAGTGTCTACTGCTCCGATTACGGATTATATTATAAAATTTGACGTTAACAAATAAATAGAATGTAAAATGTTAATTTTGCTTTAAAATTTTGGTGCAGAATTACAGCTACATTAAATAAATAACGGTGTAAATGCAAAAACAGGATAAAAAACAGCAAAAAATCCAACAAACTCACAGACACAAGTAAACAGACCAGAAACGTCACAAATTGTACTTAAAATATTTTTTTGAAGCTATCTCTTTTCGATGTACTGAGTCTAGAGCGTTCATAAAAATAATATATTATATGTATTTAAAAAGACTAAGTTTTCACTCTAATGGCATATAATACAACATAATGCTATTCTACACCCCACCAGGATGAAAACAATGGGAACCTTCTCTGGTTACACCTCCGAGGCTTCTACAATATGCAAGCCATACGGATGCTGAGACTAAGGAAGATGAGGGAATTCTACAATTTACAATTCACGTCCCATATGCTCAGCGCAGTAAAGTTCCAACGAGAATGGTTCCCTTCGTACTCCAATCAGAGTAAATGTAAATAAAAAATGAATAACCATTTTCAGTTTCGTTGCAAAACGAAAATACAGCCGAACCATATTCTAGTCCAATCAGAGAGTGCAGCAAGCACCTCTACCAGTTTCGAAACTTATTAGTCTCTCATCAACAGGCACATATACTGCTCTCCCTGATCAAACCAAAACAAACCCCAGCGTGCAGTCCCGGATTGCAACGAACGAAATGGCATAGATGCCCTAGCGGCAACTGCTACAACAAGACTAAGTTTTTACTCTAAAGTGAAAAGCTAGGGCATTGCCGCATTGCAAGCAGTTGCCGCTAGGGCATCTATGCCATTTCGTTCGTTGCAATCCGGGACTGCACGCTGGGGTTTGTTTTGGTTTGATCAGGGAGAGCAGCATATGTGCCTCCTGATGAGAGACTAATAAGTTTCGAAACCGGTAGAGGTGCTTGCTGCACTCTCTGATTGGACTAGAATATGGTTCGGCTGTATTTTCGTTTTGCAACGAAATTGAAAATGGTTATTCATTTTTTTATATGTATTTACTTAATAACAGGCGGTAGCTGGTTTGTCTTTTGTTTCAAGCGTGGAAGACAATGATGCTAGATAAAAAGTACCTACATGTTTTATCTCGCCAATTATTAATAACGCACGGGTAAATAACCATAGACTCAACTGCAGTAGATTTGTATGAGCCATAGGACTGATAATAAGCAATTGATAAAAATGTATCTAAGTTATCTAGTTTTAGTATAATTATTATAAATCCTCAATGACTGAATCAATATATTTTAGGTTGGCCTTTTGCAGCCTTACTGGGCGTTCCAATAGCTTTTGATATGTTATTCAGAAGGAAACTGTACCTGGATTTTGTAGCATGGTCTGCATTATGTGCTCTAGTCATTTTAGTACCAATGGTGGTTGTAGATTCTATGCTTTTTGGTAAATTAATTATAGCTCCTGTAAATATTGTGCTATATAATGTGTTTGGAGGAGCAGGACCAAATCTTTATGGTACTGAACCGTTTACCTTTTATCTCCTCAACGGTTTTGTAAACTTCAATTTTGTTTGGGTAAGTTCTTATATTACATTTAGAATCAAGATAATCGCAAAAAATTACATAGTGACATCACATGAAAATTAACTACAGTTTATCCCAAACCCTTTTTTCAGTGCGTCATTAATTTTGACGTCATATAAGATTTTAAGATTGGTGCTAATCGCTGCATGGCATTTTAGTTAAATCTGACAGTTGTCAGCCTATTTATGTTTATATAAATATCAATATTTAAAGAATTTAGATGTGATTTATTCATTTTAAGGGGTTGTTATACCCGATATCTGTGGCTTTTGCCCAGTATCCATGTTTTTTATTGTGTCGTTTAGCAATTGCTCTTCTATGAAGGTTTTATAACAGGACGTAAGTTTTTCACTCATTTTTTATATAAAAAATCTTATCTTAAATTTCCTTTTAGGAAGCTCTGATGATGGCACGTTATGTGTTGAAAGTACTTAGCTGATAATAAAAAATTTTTTACACACTATCAAAAGTTTTTTGAGAACATACACCTGTTTGCCTTTTTGACCTATTCAGAAGTGTGTACAAGTCTTGCAGTCTTTTCCAATATAAATATTTGTCAGAATATTAATACAGTCGGAGAAATGAAAGATTACCCATGAACGATCACATCAATCACTTATCACATCAATCACAATCCACAATGTGATCGTTCATGGGTAATCTTTCATTTTTCCGAATGTATTTAAAATATTTTAAGGAAAAAATAAATAAATATACGCTCTGAGCTTCGCTGGTGTCGCTAATACTCTGGGCTAATTAGCAAAATTCATGAAAAAGTTATTTACCAGCAATTTTATTGCTGGAATCGAATTATAAGATCCTATATATTAATAATATAGGTATGCAAAGTCCGCAGATAGTGTGCTACTTTTTTTATAAACAAAATGGCGCCGACAAATCGTATTTTTTTCAATTATTGCTCTATAACTCCCAAGATTTTAACTTTACAACCAAAACACCTTAATAAAAATTCACCGCAATTAAATTCTGCATAGAGATATGTTTTTTCCGATTTGCTACGACGAAAATTTTCCTGGGAAAATGCGGGTTTTCCTAACAAGAACTCTAATTTTCAAATAAAGTTTTAGGTAAGTAATTATTAATCAATAATTAAATAACTTAGTGACATCAAAGCTTTCTTGGTATAGATTGTAATTCCAGAAGCCGGTGAAAATTAAACGAATATTTTAGCAACAATTCAATTGTTAATTAACAAATTACGATCGCAATCATAACCAAAATAATCATGATACATTGATCAAACTTATAAAGATTATAAAGATGAGATGCTTATTTAATATTTTATCGACAAAATATAAACTATTCTTTTTTTTGCATAATCTTTAAATTTTGAAAAAAAAATAGTTATAATACGCTGGTCTAATTAGTAAAGTACAAAGAAAGGTTATTTACCAGCAATTTTATTGCTGGAATCGAATTATAAGATCCTATATATCATTAATATAGGTATGCAAAGTCCGCATATAGTGTGCTACTTTTTTTGTAAACAAAATGGCGCCGACAAATCGTATTTTTTTCAATTATTGCTGTATAACTCCGAAGATTTTAACTTTACACCAAAAATACTCAAATAAAAATTCACCCCAATTTAATTCTGCATAGAGGCATGTTTTTCCCGATTTGCTCCGATGAAAATTTTCCTCGGAAATATGGGTTTTCCCAACAAAATCTCGAATTTTCAAATAAATTTTTTGGGCCAGTAATTATTTATCAATAATTATATAGCTTGATGAAATAAAAGCTTTCTTGTTATAGATTATAAACTCAGAAGCCGGTGAAAATGAAACGAATATTTTAGCAACAATTCAATTGTTAATTAACAATTTACAGTCGCAATAACAACCAAAATAATCATGAGACATTGATCAAACTTAGAAAGATTATAAAGGTGTGATGCCCATTTAATATTTTGTCGACAAAATATAAATTTTTCATTTTTTTGCATAATCTTTAAATGTTTAAAAAAAATTGTTATAAACAAATTAACATTTCTCAGAAATTGTTTATTATATTCTAATTTAAAAAATACTTAAAATGCGTATTTCATAGGTCTTGAAAATGAATGGTTTAAAAAAATTTTCCAACCATTTGCAAAAAAGTTATGAAGCAGCAAAGTAAATATACGAATTCTCCGTTGTTTATAATTTGTTTTAATTGTTTCAAAGCTTAAATGTGAGTCTATGGTACAACCTAATTACTCACAAAGAATGTCAAAAATTAGTGTAATGGTTATATTTTAATCAAAGATTAAAAATACTTTTTTTTTGTAATTTTTAGCGCAAACGTAGGCCTGATACAGAGTCGGAGCTAAAATGTTCACTCGAAGCGACTGACACGCAGCATGCATTATTTATTAAAAGTGTACATCACGCGGCCGGTCGTCGTCGCTGCGAGTGAAAATTTTAGCTACAGTACTGTGTTACTCTACTTTCGCGCGTGTAAATTACAAAAAAATATATTTATAATCTTTAATTAAAATATAACCATTAAACTGATAATCGAAATTTTTTTGTAAATAATTAGCTTCTACTTTAAACTCACTTCTACGCTTTGAAAGAATTAAAAAAAATTATAAACACAGTAGTAATCGTATGTTTACTTTGCTGTTTCATAACTTTTTTACAAATGGTTGCAAAAAAGTTTTAAAGCATTCATTTTAAAGATACTTAAAATGCGCATTTTAGCCATTTTTTAAAATTATAATATAATAAAAAATTTCTGAGAAACGTTAATTTGTTTATAACTATTTTTTTTTAAACATTTAAAGATTATGCAAAAAAATAAAAAATTCATATTTTGTCGACAAAATATTAAATAGGCATCTCATCTTTATAAGATTTCAAAGCTTGATCAGTGTATCATAATTATTTTGGTTATTATTGCGACCGTAAATTATTAATTAACAATTGAGTTGTTGCTAAAATATTCGTTTAATTTTCATCAGCTTCTGGAACTATAATTTAAACCAAAAAAGCTTTTAAGTCACCAAATTATTTAATTATTGGTAGATAATTACTTATCTAAAACTTTATTTGAAAATTAAAGATTTTGTTGGGAAAACCCGCATTTTCCAAGGAAAATTTTCGTCGGAGCAGATCGGGAAAAACGCGTCTCTGTGCAGAATTTAATCACGGTGAATTTTTATTTAGGTGTTTTTGTTGTAAAGTTAAAATCTTCGGAGTTATAGAGCAATAATTGAAAAAAACACGATTTTCGTGCGCCATTTTGTTTATAAAAAAAGTAGCACACTATCTGAGGACTTTGCATACCTATATTATTAATATATAGGATCTTATAATTCGATTCCAGCAATAAAATTGCTGGTAAATAACTTTTCCCAAAAATGGCCTATTCTCCGATAATCAGCCCAGACTATAACTAGCGGATTACTAATGCAACTTTCGCCGAAAATTTTTAAATTTATTATCTAATTTTTATCGCGTCAGTTTTACAACGCAAAGAAGTAATTAATTTGTAATCGATTTTTTAAGATTCTGCTAATCATTTTGACGTTCTATTGATGAAATATTAATTTCTTACGTCGGATACTTTCACAATTATCGTGTAGATGGCGCTTAGATTAATTTATAATTACATATTACGAAATATTAAAAAAACTTATTTATAAAAAAAACTTACATTTAAGGTAAAAATATACACCACAGCTTTGACCAACTAATATTTTTTCCTATTAATGTTTTTAATTTCAATGTTTTAAATTAATCACTTTGACATCTATGTCAAATTTCCAGAAAAAGTTTACTGACTTGTCACTACTGACGCTCACGAACTTTTAAATATCCCCTCTACCTACGAGCTCACAGCGTATAGAATACAATTTCACTACACAATGTCCGAATATACCAATGACATAAAATATTTATATTTACTTAATGATAAATCTCTAACCTCGAATTACAATTGTCATTTTATCCCTTAACATTGTGAAAGTACTGTCACGATAGATTACTTTTGTTTGAAATTATCTTTATTCGCATCATGGATTGGTTATCTATTTGGAGTATTGTAATTGTCAACCAATTATACATTAATAAGTATAAGTCGCTTTAATATAGAAATACCCTTCAGTGTGAATACATAATTTTCGAAGTTCTATGTATAATAATCACGGACAGACCTAATACCTACGTTTTTTTCTGTCTCTTCGAGCTTTATGTATTAGAGCAAATTCGACAAACTATGATGCACTGAAAGAAGTGTTTGGGATAAACTGTATGATCTGCCCTCGACTAATATTGAAACCAGAATTTTTGTTTCTTTTTAGATCTTCGCTTTATTGAGTCCTATAGCAATAACCTTAAACTACTTCTGTGTGCCAGCTAAGAATAAATGCACAGTATACCTACCATACTGGCTGTCATTGAGTCCTTTATATTTATGGCTTCTTGTTTTTATGATTCAAGAACACAAAGAAGAAAGATTCCTTTATCCGGTGTATCCCCTGATTTGTCTTAGTGGAGCCATCACTGTTGATATAATCCAAAAATTGTGGTTTAGAATTTTGAACTTCCTGCAGAAAATGCCTCAAGGGACACATTACTTGGATAAGACTATGTTTATAATGTTTATTAGTATACTGTTGACTTCTTTACTGGGTTTGTATATTATTTTATTCCTTAGATACACACGAATCAGAATTAAAAACGATTTGTCTCGTCGGCCGGGTCAACATATTTTAACTTGATTGTTTATATTTTTGAGGAGCTGAATTTGACAACATTATGTATATAAAAAACCGAACTTAACCTTGCTATAGCGTTCTCTTACTTTTTTTTAATATATTTGTCCTGTCTTTTTCTTATCTGTTTTTTTATGGCTGTGATGATTAACTGGATTAAGTCACGTATATAATATACGTATATCACGTATATTATGATAACGTCATTCCCTTAAGTAAGGCAAGACTTGGGTAATTATGAAATTCAAAGCATGACAAAGGTACTTACAGATCATGATGGAATTAATTTCTAGTAAAATAATTTAATCCTATAAAAATAATAAAATACCGACGCCGCTGGAATTGTAGAATTTTCTAACAATTGGCACCTACAAGGGCCGGTTGTTTGAACGCTAATCAACAATGATCACTATCAAATATTTAATTACTGTCACCAAAACTGTCAATGTCAACTTTTATTGGGTTGCTGAAAACATAATTGATTAAAATTATGAGATTAGTTAATCAATTAACATAACAATTATTAACATTATTTATTAAGTAATTTCATAATTGTAATCAATTATGTTTTCAGCAACCCAAACAAAGTTGACATTGACAGTTGGTGAGAGTAATTAAATATTTGATAATGATCATTGTTGATTAGCGTTCGAACAACCGGCCCTTAAAATAGATTCTTAGCCATGAATCACCCTCCCCATTTTCTTGTCAGAATATAGTGAACAATACAATACGTAAGATCTTTATCCAACAATTAATTTCACAAAACTAAACTATCAATTGGCATCACAATTAGGATCCAGCATAGTGGATGGACAACACTTCTTTACTGATGCAGTGTGAGGGATTTTTTCAGTTGTTAGTTGAGCGAAGTGACGACACCATCTTTTTTTTTGGATAAGTGCTGTTTCGCTCTTACACATAGTAAAGCTGCGACACTAGTCCTCCCCTACCGTGCATATACCTCTACTTAGTTTTATGTTAGTTTCTCGATACAATGTGCTAGAAAGAGATAGCATCAAACCAGTCCAAGAAATCTTGTCATCAAGAAGCGCGGAACATACGCTAAGTATACGCGCGGAATGTACATGTTAATATATGTCTATGGCTCAAATCTTCTTGATCTACATTCTTATAATAGTTTGAAACCTTCAGAGAAATTTTTGTGTGTTTTAGGTATATCCAGAATACTATCTCTTTATCGAAACTATCACGCATCTATCGATTTGATGATGGAATTAAATAAGTATCCAGTGGAACAAAAGATTTCCGAAAGAGCTCAGATTAATGTTTGTTATGGAAAAGAATGGCACAGATATCCCAGTTCCTTCTTTCTGCCAAATGTTAACTGGAATATTAGGTAAAATTTCTTTTACAAACATTTACTGTTATAGGGACCATAAATATTTACGCGTGCGTACTTAATACTTAATGGAATACAAACATAGTTTTAATGTAGCATCAATTTCTTACAAATGTGAAAATAAAGACATAAAAGTTGCCGTATTGAACAGAAAATTCAAAGCTTACTAGAAGCTATTGGATGATACTAGGAATAACCTTTTATGCCGACAACGTATCTACAGTTCACCCTTGAAAACACTATTTTTTGCACTTTTTATGCAGAGAAAACACATTAAAATGAAAATGGACGATTACATTTCCTTTCAATCCGAACCCCACCATTGTTCTACACCAGTGGTTCCCAATCTTTTATGTCTGGCGACCCACCTTCTGATGTTTTTTCATATTTGCGACCCATCTCCCATCCATGATGATATATATGTACGTTATTCAGTTGCTGTAAGAGCCACGCCGCGACCCACCTGCAATCCGCCCGCGACCCACCGGTTGGGAAACGCTGTTCTACACGTGTTTCGAGTTATTAAATTCTCATCAGGAAATCCAATCCAAAAGAAATCCAATCTATTTTCATTTTAACGTTTTTTCCTTGCGTAAAGGGTGCAAAATCTAGTGTTTTCAAGGGTGAACTGTAGATGCATTGTCCGAATAAAAGGTTATTCCTAGCATCTTTCACTAACTATTAAAATGTTCATACTTTATTCAAAGTAGAAAGTCACAACTAGTTCTATTTGGCTGGTTTTCTTAAATATAATACATATCAGGCGCTATCTAGTGCCCTTAAAGAAAAGGAACAGATTAATGTCAAGCTTCTATAAAATCCAGATTGCACTAGACTGTGAATGACTTCATGGTTGTGTATTAACCACTCATATATGAAAAGAATATTTTCGTTGCCTCGTATTTCAAGCAAGTTCTGTCTAAAAAGCTAAAAATAGCGAAACACGTATCACAGAATGGCCGATTAGACGAGGTGTGAATATCCATTCTCGTATATTATTTATATATAAAATCTTGTTGCATATCATCAAAAACAGATTAAAAACCTATCTACATTACCAAATACCTCAGGAACAAGCGGGGTTTGTAAAGGTTTAAAGGTACAAGGGAACAAATCCTGAACCTGAGACAACTCATTGAAAAGTCTAGAGAATTTCAAGTACCTATGATTATATGCTTCGTTGACTACCAAAAGGCATTTGATTGTGTAAGCTGGATAAATCTGTGGTCAATTTTAATAGAAATGGGCGCACAAATGCACCTGGTAACACTTATTAAAAATCTATACCAGTCCAATATAGCGACAGTACTACTAGATCATAAGTTCTCAAACCAACTCAAGACCGAGAGAGGTGTTAGACAAGGATGCGTGTTGTCACCTACTTATTTAACATTTATGGTGAACATGTCATGAGGATGGTTTTAGAAGGATGGGCCGGTGGAGTAACAGTAGCTGGTAGGAAAATCTCCAATTTAAGATTTGCCGATGACACTACACTTATAGCAGCAAATGAGCAAGAAATGTTTGATCTTCTGCGAAGAGTTGAGTACGAAAGCAATAAAGTTGGTCTGAAAATCAATAAAGCTAAGACAAAAATAATGGTGGTCGACAGATTCGACACTATTCAACTGACTAATATGTTACAGGAATACCAGATAGTAAACACCTTTATCTATCTCGGGTCTAGTATAACTAACGATGGTAACTGTGAAGCAGAAGTTCGGAGACGTATTGGTATGGCAAAAAATGCGATGAGTCGCCTAACTAAAGTTTGGAAAGACAGATCTATCTCTCAACATATCAAGATAAGACTGGTGAATGCTCTTGTATTCTCAATATTTCTATACGGAGCAGAGACTTGGACTCTTCTCGCATGCGAGCGCCAAAAAATTGATGCCTTTGAGATGTGGCGCTGGAGAATAATGCTGCGCATACCTTGGACAGCTCATAGGACAAACGTTTCCATTCTAAACCAACTTAATATTAAAAAGAAAGGCTGTCCACAATATGTCTGCAACGAATTAATAGATAAAACAATTTATAAAAATTCAATAAAATATTTTCTTTTTGTCATTTTTTTCACTTTTGCGGAAACTTAAACAACACCATTCCTTAACTGTGTGTATGAGATTAACTTTGTATGTAAATTAATGGCAAAATAAAATACACTTACCATAAAATTTCAAACTTCAATATAATAGTAGATTATACCACGAGTCAATATTGATGGCTATTATTCCCGAGGAATATTTACGAACCGAGCCGCGTTAGCGGCGAGGGAGTAACATTCCGAGGGAATGAGAGCCATTATTGCGAGTAGTATACTCTACTTTATCTACGACAAATTAATTAATTTAAGATTTTTAATGAACAACTTTATTTGTTAAAAACATTAAAATTAGTAATAGTACAATTAATAAACTGAATTGGTTGAGAATCATCATTAACTTTAGTAGAGTTTTTAATACAAATATTTGGGATCTCGATTGCTGTAGAACAAGAAGATGGTACATTACTGTTTATCATGCTGTTGCTGTAGCTAGTTCTACAATTTCTGGTGGTGTACAATTAAAAGATTCTTCATTTTCGTCCATCTCAACACAAACTGTCAAAACTGTCAAACTATTCGTTTGACAGTGACACTTTTTGAGGTTGATTATTTTGTTTCCGTGGTGAATTTTGTGATTGTTGTGCCAGAGGGATTAATAGCTATTAATCCCGCATTATTAATCCCTAAGGGATTATTATATGGCATTATATTGCAAACACCACAATTATAATACATATATTATGTATCAGTCGTAGATAAAATTATTTATGAAAACCAATGTTTGTTTAATATAAATAACTTCTAAATGCAAAAACAGGACAAAAAACAGCAAAAAGTCCAACAAATTGGCAGTCACAAGTAAACAAACCAGAAACGTCACAAATTGTACTTAAAATCTGAAAACGTCTCCAAGCGTCTTTTTTGTACCTATCTCTTTTCGATATACGGAGTCTAGAGCGTTCATAAAAATACCATGTGTTTTTACTTAATAACAGGAGGTTGCTGGTTTGTCTTTAGTTTCATGCGTGGAAGGCAATGATAAAAAGTATGTGTTTTATCTCGCCAGGTATTAATGACGTACGGGTAAAGAACCATGGACTCAATTGTATTTATAGTTTTATCAGAAGCTGATTGTAAATTTAATACTAAACAAAAAATACCATCACTTTTTAGATTTATAAAGTCAGAATTTGACGGAATGTTACCGGCGCCTTACTCAGTGGGCGACAACGCTACCAGCATCGTCCACGAATACTTCAACGACCAAAATCGAGAAGCTCCCGAGCTCTACTTCGATATTAACAAGTGCCACTTTCTCGTGGACACCGACTTGGGCAAAGAAACCGCACTGGAGCCCAATTATGCCAACCAGAAGGACCGATGGAAAGTGATTAAGACTCATCGTTTCCTAAACCAGTCCAAATCGCATCCACTTTTTAGGTCGTTTTATATTTTGTATTGGTCTGATCGGTATGTCACTTTTAGCAACTTTAGTCTGTTGCAGTCGACTAGATTAAAAATAAAATAACAAACAGCGAAAAAGAAGCTAAAAGATAATTATGGTGTTTTGACAATAGTACCACATATGTTATGAATTTATAATGTTCATTTTGGTAAGCTTCGCAATCTCAATTCTTCATACTTTGATAATAAAATTGATGAATGGTCGAAATATAGGAGAAACAATTTTTTTCCTATTAATTTGTAAGTGATTAATTAAAATAATTTTTCAATTCATAAATTATTTTATTTATCATGCCATTTATTCTATTCACTTTTGTTCGTAGGTTTCTCTTTGGCTGTAATGTTTCTTGTTGGTCAAAGGTTTAAGATTTTCAGGACATACATTTGCTTAATTTCCACGAGACAGTATATAATTGTAGTAAGTTTATTTCATCTCTACGCGGTCGACAGGATGTCGTTTGAATAATTACTGTAAAAATGGTGTCATCTTGATATTCTACACCAGCTTGCATATCGTGCCGTTTCTTCATACGGTCGCTAGCGATCTGAAGGTGGAAACGGACCAATGGCAGCTAATCTGAAAAGCTCAAAGTAGGTGGCGCTCGTGTAGTTGGAGGTCACGTTAACTTACGTCAACACTTCAAATCAATCTATTTCTTAGTAAATATTGCATATTTTTTCGCTGTGTGAATTAAACTTCAGAAAATAAAATCCCTCAATGTTGTGCTGTGCATTTGGGCTCACCGAGAACATCAGGACACTGTATTCTGATGAGAAAAAAGTGGATTGTAGCAATAAGAGGGGATAAATATGTGCCAACAATAAATGCACGTATCTGCAATAAACATTTTGTTAAAACAGATTACGTATTGCCCCTAGATTCGACTGTAAAAAATAGAATACTTCATTATAAAATTCAGATCAAAATTGATTATAAACGCAGGGATTAAGATATGCAATTTTATATACATTCACACTGTTGCCACACATCTACAATCGCTTTTTATGGAGTGAAAATATGAAAAAATTTATATTTGAAATAATAATATAGAAAAATGTGAAAATAGGACTTTCGGTGGTGTTTGGCCCGTTGATTCATTAACAGTGATCTGTAGGCCATTGCGAAGAACTGAAGGTATTGGTCCCAGTCTCGCTGGTGATTGGACACCATCTTTGTCAAATACTTGCCGACTGTCTTATTCATTCGCTCTACCATTTCATCCGATTGCGGGTAATAAGCTGTAGTCCTTGTCTTCTTTATGCCTAGTCTATCACAGATTCCCTGAAATACATCGCTTTCGAAGTTCCTTCTTTGGTTACTATGGATCTCCAAAGGCACTCCAAATCGGCTGATGTACTCTTTGATCAACACATCTGCAATAGTGGCGGCCTTCTGGTCTGGAATAGCGTAGATCTCGGCCCATTTTGTGAAGTAATCTATTACGACCAACATATACCTACTTACAATCATCTTCACTTTCTGATAGGAGCCTTTATTTTCCGGTACGATCCGTTACTCGTAGCACAAGTAGTACATTTCTTACACCAGTCCTTTACATCGTTGGAATTATTCATCCAATAAAACCGTTCCCGAATTCTCTGAAGGATTTTCTTTACACCAAGATGCCCTCCTAATGGACTGTCGTGTAACTGACGAAGTACTTCGGCTATTCTGCTCTTTTGATTCACCAATTGTTCTCTCCGCTGAAGCGTCATCATTTTCCAATACTCGTTAAGCAAGCTGTCCTCCATGATAATAGAGTCCCTCTTGGCCCAATACGGCTTGATATTTCTTGCCAAGATGATCGACGATTTTCTTTTGTCCATTTTCGAATTTTCTGGATCTAAAATTGGCCCATTCGCCATTTTAATTACTTACGACACTAAAACACCAAAAACAGCTGCCCTAGTTCATGTCTCAAATATTTATAAATAGTCCAGTCGGGTTAGACGAATAACAGGCCTAACCTTGCATTAGGAGTTGCCCCAAATTTTATTTTTCTATTCTTTGGGGGGACGGGGGGGCGGTTAATAGTAGTGTAAATTTAAAATCTCGGCTGAATTCTGCCGTTGCGTTAGCCGTAATCTTGATTTTAAACGAGAACCGTTTTTGCTCAATAGCTTCGCCATTTTCAACTTTTCGACAAAAAGTATAACAACCAAAATTGTAGAAAATATGATTTTCTATCATTTCTATTCTTACAAATTTTTCGTGCCGTCGATATTTTCCGAGTAATGGCGGAAAATAGTGACAGTTAGAGCATAATTATTGAATTATCTCGTTTATTATTAGTTTTACGACAAAAATGTTCCAATACAAAAATAGAGAGAATTAAATTCTACATAATTTTGATTTCTTTCATTTTTTTGCTAAAGTTAATATTTAAGGTAGTACGTATGCGGTAATGGCGCGAGCGTAAGACCTGATGGATTTTGTATCAATTGTTTTTGTTCAATATCTACGCCATTTTCAACTAAAATTGTTCCAAATATGATTTCCTACAATTTCTTTTTAACAATTTTTTCATGCGGTTGATATTTTCCGAGTTAAGTGGGAAAATAGTAAAAAGTGGTGGGGGGAACATAATTACTGAATTACTTTACCGCATACGTACTACCTTAAATATTGATTTTATCAAAAAATTTAAAGAGATCAAAAATGTACAAAATTTAATTCTCTTGATTTTTATATAGGTTCAGATTTGTTGTAAAACTAATAATAAACGAGATAATTCAATAAATCAATAATTATGCTCTAACCAAAGAATACAGCACCCAACTGCTGGGGTGCTGTATTCTTTGCTGTAACTGTCACTATTTTCCCCCCATAACTCAGAAAATATCGACCGCACGAAAAAAATTATTAATCAACGAAATTATAGAAAATCGCATTTTCAACAATTTCAGTTTCTACACTTTTTGTTGAGAATGGCGGAGATATTGAGCAAAAACGGTTCTCGTTTAAAATCAAGATGGCGGCTAACGCAACGGTCAAATTCAGTCGAGATTTTAAATTTATACTACTATTGACCCCCCCTAAAGATTAGAAAAATAAAATCTGGGGCAGCTCGTAATGCAAGGTCAAATGCTATCCCGACTGGGCTAAAAATCAAGTTAAGTGTTCAAATGGTCCAAATACATTTGTTTATGGATGACTATTGTCAAAACACTCTGTTTATCTCTAATTAGTTTATAAATGTAGATTGATTTGTAACATAAATATGATAACATAGTGTAACAATAATGAACTGGATAATACAGAGCTCTATACTTCATTCAGCAAGCGAGGCAAAAGAGGAAGAGAATCATAAAAATAGGTTTGATAGAAATATTTCAAGGCCAACAAGGATTTAAATGTCAATTATCACAGTATTATGAGAATGCTTTGAGTCAACCAATTGACAAAAGATTAATTTAAACGATTCTTCTTTAGTTCCAACTGGATCTACTGTTTCTTGTTAAGTGTTGTCAACTAGTTCTTTTTGGTCAAAGCAACCTTTATTTTATTATATTATATTTATATATATTTTAGTATATTAGTGTACCAATGCGATTTCTGTAAACTTTCTCACCTGGTATGAGTGGAAATACTTAAATCACAGGATTTGTGTTTTGGTATCATTATTCATAGTTTTTCCATCATCTTTAAAACACCAATGGCAAAATCGAGTTCCATGGCACGTCGTCAAAAGCCATTAATCGATGAAATACTGAAATACACATTTCGTTAGCTTTTCGTGTCAAAATTATTTTTGAAACCAAAGTGTGTGGCTTATATTTCTTCCTAATGTATGTTAAGCATTTGGCTGCTAACAATTGATCTAAACGATCTACTACTACATGTCGATTTATAGCGTTCTCCGCCGTTTTCAGATTTCTAATCGTCACTTCATCCGGTCATTCCATAGGTTCTCTTATAGGTTTCTTTCTCTAAGCTTTATGTCTTTTCATTCTCCCCATCTTGTTCTCGGTCTACCTTGTTTTCTCTTACCTTCTGATTGCCCTTTTAGTGTTTCCTTTGGTATTCGTTTTCATCCATTCGTGTACCATTCCTCTTCATGTACCATTTACTAGATCTATACTGATTCGTTGAAATACTCTACCTAGCTAGGTGGAATGAAGTATATCGTCTTGCCACACTCCAACTTTTACACAATAAAACATATTTTCGTTTGCTACGTACGTTATAGAACTTTACCATTGTGATATCACCATTTTTTTTAATATTTAGGCTACCCAAATGTATAATGGTTTTTTTAAAAGTAGCTCTAAAAGACTGACAGAGTTATAGAGTACCAAAATGTGAACTATAAGTTCAAAAGTACTGTTAGCTTTGAATGAGATTAATAATTGAAAATAAATATTAATAAGAAGGGTAAATATAAAATTATTGTTATGTGCAATTTTTGTTACTTTTTTTTCATACAACTTTTGTATGTTTTGTTAATAAATGTTATTCGACAGTGATTTTTATTATATTATATCACCAGCATTATCGCGATTTCAGGGTTACGGCCTATCATTTTTATTATATTACATATTTCGATATTCGCTGTGTGCAAGTACTTGGACGGGATACGAGAAACAATCGTGCGTGAATAGCGGAGAAATCTTTTAAAGTATTTCTCATGATCATTTTTCAGTGCGTAACAAATGATAGGAAAAAGGGTAAGTCCGTGATAATACACATTTATGACATTTATTCTAACATGACGTTTTAGTTAAATCTGACAGTTACATTTTATTTTCAATTTGGAATAAAAACAAATCAAAAGTGTCTCTTGCATTTATAAAATGGTATTTTCTTTGATTTGTATAGTCTTATAAATTATACAGATTATATTTGTAATATTATTATCTAATTTAAAAAAAAATATTTTTTTATTATGGCCCCATCTATCGACAACTAGAATAACTAGAAGAAATGTTATAAAAATGTCACCGACGAAATGTAATCACCGACGTGCCTTTTTTTCTGTCAAATACAATTTAATGCGTTAGAAAGAAATCGAAAAACTGTGACGCACTGAAAGATGATCATGAGAAATACTGTAACTTTCTTCGCATATTCCTTTAAATAATTCATATTGTCAATTTGAAATTGTCATGCATTCATGTTTCATACCTACTGTCATTGAAGAAAATGGGATTTCGCAAATGCTGTGTTATAAATTGTAAAAATACAACAAAAAATTGTCAATTAAAGTTCTATTCGTTTTCAACTTCTAAGCACAAATTAATACAAAGAGGAAAGTGGATTTACATCACAATAAAGAAGAAGTAAGTAACATAATTAGTTATTTACTACATACAATGTTTACCTTTTAATAACATAACCTCAATCTTACTTTTTCTTCTTATTTTTTTGGACCTTGACAATTATCCAGTAACCAGGACTAATATAATTGGCCAATATAATTAAAAGTGCTATAAATGTTGCTGAGCTATGACACTAGGTGTCGCTCTTCCGAACTTGCACGGTCCCAATAGCAGAGATAAGCTCTTGTATAATCGCGAAAAAAATTTTGGATAAGTATATGCAAAATACGTGTTCCAGTAAAGCTTTATCTACCTTAGATGTGTCTTCTTCAAGTGCCAACTCGCCAACGGAGGCCAGCAATCTTAGCTATTCGGTTATTAGAGACGGCTGCTCTGAAAAGATCATTTGATGTACATCCGTACTATTCTCTCAGGTTGCACTGCCATGACATTCTACATCCCCCTATTTTTCTTTTTTCCTTGGATCTTCCCTTGCATTGCTGGAACAAGTTGTATCTCTCTCCACGTGTAATATGTCCCGAGATATTCCATTTTTTTTGAAGTTATACTTCTTTAGGCGTGATTGAGATTGAGGGTGAATTTATATTGATCTGCGCGCATGCGCACACCGACAGTATGGTATTAGTCGTTATACGGGCTCTGATTGGGTGTTGAAATGATCTGTCAATAATAAATAATTGTTCAATATAAAGGTAAACAAATGTATAATATATTAGTTTTATTGTTGTGAGGACAGAAACAAAAAAGTTTATAATTGTAGTGACATTTAAATAGTTTTTAAAAGCAACAGGTACGTAATAATTGTAAATGTATCATAGGTACCTACCTATTTGAACCTACCAAAATACATAGTATGTAATACTTTTATTTACATAATTTGATTACAATCAAAATTTCTATCAATGTTCACCTAATATATTTTTTTCTTACTCTATGTTTTGTTGTATTTTTTCAATTCAAAATCAAAATAATTTAATTTAATTAAAAAATGTCAAAAGCTTAATCCGTTTAGTTAGTCGATCTTCGCACATAATGACACATTGCCTCCGTGGCGAAGCGTTTAAGGCGAATGAACCCCAATATACCAACCGCGCTGATAGCTGGTTCGAATCCCAATAAAAACTTTTATTTTTTTATTTTTTTTATACATTTTATGATTGTAAGTATATTTATTATATAATTTTATTTTCAGAAAATACGTATTTAGTTAAAAAAATTTCCGACAATTAATGTTCAGAAATCATTTGTGGCATTTTTAATGTGTTTGTGTGTGTTTTATTCTTTTATTATTTTAATTTTTGGCACTGTTTTAATAAAAATGTTTGAGAAGTAGTAAGTATAAATTAGTTTAATATTTAAATAAAATATAAATAAAAAGTATATTAATTTCGTTTAAATCATATAATAGAAGTATAACTTCTTACGCGCGTACAAAGTACACACACATTCTTTTTTTATTTTGACTGAGTCTTGTCTCACTAATACACAATGCATCACCCACACGTTTATGTACAGCTGGTTCCTAAAAAAACTGATACGGTAGATATTTTTGGTCTTCCAGAACCTTGCTTTCTTTCGATAGTTTCTTGTTATCTCCACCTTTTATTAATATTAAAAACTGTTGTTCTGCTTCAGGGACGTATCTTGCCATTCCTGCGCCCTTGGCGAAATTCAATGCTACCGCCCCCCCCTTCCCACAAAAAACGAGACTCCCATTAATTTCAACCACAATTCACATTCACTATGCAGTGGGACTGTAATAAAATGTGTTAGGCACAGTTCTGGGTTCAAAAACCAATAACAATAAAGAAGGCATTTTTGAAACATTATTTATTTTACTTACTTATAAAATATTTAGTTCGTTTATTTGGAAATGCACTCTCAATGCCAATTTCATCACATGTTGATACAGCTTTGGAAATTATATCATCCACACCATCATCACGCCGTTTCTTAATCTTCGCAGGGCCGCCGAGAGGGCGGTACAGCCGGTACATTTTACCGGGGCCCGGCGATGTAAGGGGCCCGGCGTCGACCAGACCAAAGACGTAATTTTTCCTGTTTTTTTTGCCCTTCACTTTATGTCCATAATACGTTTAATTAATCCTTTAGTTGATTTGGTGTAAAATTTTAACAGCAATAAATCACAGAAGTTAAATGCTGCAGTACAGTCAGATAACTATGGATATAGAGATTAAAAATATATCAGGGTTTCTAGAAGATTTACAAAAAATCAGAAATTGATTGAAGGATATAAAGGGTCAGAATCTAAAGGGATTAGGTCTTCCATTGTTGAAGAATCTAAATTAGTTACCAGCAATTATGGAATAAATCCAGAATTTACATAAAATAAAGGAAAACGGCGCAAGAAGCCTGTAAGATTTTTTGATGATTGCCTCGGCCTAGTAGTGATGAGACTGATAATTTTGAGCCCGACGCAATATTTCGCTGTGAACTATTTAATATTGTCAAGTAATAAGCAATTTAACCAGAATATTTAATGCGGCAAATGAAATTCATTCGCTATTTAACATTTTGTGGACATTCCGAGATGACGATGACGAGAATAGTAAGAAAAAAATTGATATAGTGCACGAGTTTTATAAAGAAGACATCAGTGAAAAATTGATAGATGAAATTTTTCATTTGAGAGCGATATACAAGGATAATATTGGTAAATCTCAACTTTCTCCAATCTTCTTCTTTACGTGCCATCTCTGCGACGAAGGTTGGCAATCATCATTGCTATTCTAACTTTTGACTACAGCCCAAAAGAGTTCAGTTGAGCTGGATCCAAACCATTCTCTGAGATTTCTCTGCCAGCACATTTTTCTTCTACCTATGCTGCGCCTTCCTTGAACCTTTCCCTGCAATTTCTCCAATAGATTTACTTAATAAAATTAAACATCTCAAATTAGATTCATTATTTCCTAGTGTCGTTATTGCGTTAAAAATATTTTGCACATTGCCGGTGACAGTCGCAAAAGCGAAAATATCCTTTAGTTTTCTTTCCCGCATAAAGAATGCTGTAATATCTACAATGAAACAGGATTGATTAACTCACCTATCAACTTTGTGCATTGAGAATGATTTGGTAAAATCATGCGATTTTTCGAAAGTTATAGACATCTTTTTTAATCAGAAAACCCGAAAAGGGCCTGTATAATAAATATTTTCACTATTATAAATATAATCAAAATTTAATAAAATTTATATTTGAAATGTTTCAATGTATTACATATTTTTACTATTGATAATTTTATTTCTGTAAAAGTTAAACAATTTTTTTCGCTATTCACTTTTTGTCGGGGGCCCGTTCGTCACTTCTTGCCGGGGCCCGCTCATCCCTCTCGGCGGCCCTGCTTCTTGGACATGCCATTCAACAGTTTTGATGCAATGTCAAGAGACGTGTCTTTAGCTTGTAATGACTTGTTTGTACAATCAATTGATATTAATATTTCAGACCACAAATAGAGCAGGCAGATAAACTTAAAATCAATGTTTTTGATTATGCTTGAAGCCCCAAAACCCGTTTCATTATTCCATTCATGATTGTTGGTAATCTCCTTTAGAGCAGTGTATAATCCCATAATGTTTTTCTCAATAGAAGTGATGGCCTGTCTTTTTGTGTGAAGACCATCGTGTGTCACTGTGTCCCTTCAGAGTGCTACCCAAATACTTGTTAAAACATTCCCATCGTATCGTTGAACAACTGGCGAAACAGAATATACTCTGTACAATACCAAAAAAAGTGATCATCATTGGGGATACTTCTGCTGCATGAACACCAACCAAATTCAAGCTGTGCGCGGCACATGGCACAAATCTAGCTAAGTCATTGATGTTGCCAATGTGAGCTTGTACGCCGTTGTAAATTCCTGCCATGTTCGATTATCTTATCATATCTTTTTAATTTTGCTAGAATACGACATCATATTTTTTCATCGAAAGTATGAAAAATGCTTAGTTTATAAAATTAAAATCTTGGATTTCCTAAAAGTTTTTCTTCCACTAATTTTGCGCCCCCTCACTCTTGCGCCCTTGGCGGGCGCCTCTTTCGCCAACCCCTAAATACGTCCCTGTTCTGCTTACGTTAAAATGGTTATTTACGGCAGATGGTGACCAACCATCTTCTAATTTCGTTATAATTCTTGTTCATAGTTCTTTGCTAGCATGTGGAGCCATTTTTTGAGGTTGAACAGAATAAGTTATTTGACAAATTTTAAGATTTAGCAGTGACAGTATGTAAATTATAAGTATTTATCCTTCAAAATACACTGCTCAATTTTCTACAAAATACGCTTTAAGAGTCGTATCAGTTTTTTTAGGAACCAGCTGTACATATTTAACTGGTTGCAAAGAGTCCCCATTGGCTTTTCAGTAGTAAGATAGGTCTGTAAATTGAATATTGCTTGATTTATATTTAAAACACGTCTCGTTATTTTCGCTGTTAATACACAAACAAACTCTTTCCAATCATATTACTCTTTGACACACTTTTTTTGTGTAATTATTATGTATCTCTTGTATTTTCACTTGTTTTATATTAAACTTCATTATAACCTATTCTATTCTCATCTTGGCTTTAATGTTTGTTTCCATTTCTTTTCTAAGTTCTTGTGTATCTCTTCTAACTTCATTTTGTCTTGCTAGTTTTTAAAGTTACTGTATTTTTTTTTTTCAGTTGTTCTGTGAAGCTGCTTGTCTCGGCAGATCGTTCTTCCATTTTTCTTTTTGTCTTCGTCGTTTATTTTGTAAATTTTTTGTTTTCTACAAATCGTTTATTAATTTTGATAATTGCATCCATTATTGCTAAGCTTGGCCGGTCTTGACGGTCCAGTTAGCTGGGGCTCAGTCGATCGACAAGTTTAGTGGATTTGCGATTTGCGGTCGCTGGTTCGAGCCTCAGCTAGGTCATGAAATTTATAAAAGGCCAACGCCGTAGTATAAAACTCAATAGAGTCTACGGCTTGGTCTGGAATAAACTGGCGTCTGATCGGCCTATGGAGGAGCGGTACGGGAAGGGATAAGGGCTTCCGGCTTGGTGATACTCCTCCATAGATCCCTACCGAAGGGCGTTGACGCCTAAGAACGGTGTATACATTCATTGCTAAGCTTTGTTTTTAAAGCAAAAGGAGTAAACTAAAAATACATCATCTTTTTTGGTTGATCATATTGGCTTTTGACGGTAATCCTTGTAATCCATAAATATTATATTATACTAATACGTCGCTAAAGAGTTCTAAAACAACTGTTTTTTTTATATAAAAACAGACTAAAAATCTAAAAATTAAAGGAATGACGCAGAAAATACAAAAAAATCGCTGATATACTGTTTTTTTTATATAAAAACAGACTAAAAATCTAAAAATTAAAGGAATGACGCAGAAAATACAAAAAAATCGCTGATATAACTTAATTAACCTATCAAATGCCAATAGTGTCAAAATTTTATAAATGTGATTAGTGTCAAAATTTGATAACAGTGGAGTAAACTTGGTTTAAAAATAGACTATAGTCACTTTTAGTTATGGTTCCAATGCTTTTCTTTCTTCCACGTGACTTCTTTTGTGTAGTCTTCGCCAATCCATATATTTGTATTTCTTCGTAAAATTTTGTTCCTATAGTAAGTCCGACCTTGACTTTACAGTATAGGAACATACAACCGTGATGCTGATTTTATCAAAAAGAATTTGTAATCGAACATTAGAAAGATTAAATTAAAACTTTTTTAGAAAGGCAATCTACAATTTTAGGAATCATATGCGTAATAATTGTAGTATATCAAATAACTTAAACGCATAGGAATCCTAAAATTGTAGATTGCCTATGTAAAATAGTTTTAATTTAATCTCTCTGTTTGATTACAAATTCTTTTTGATAAATAAGAATTCTCTCATAAGAACTACATTGCCAATGTTCCTTATACTGTAAAGTCAAGGTGGGACGGACTATAGTATGTTTGGGGGTAAGAATAAGGGGAAATGGAGAACTATGAGCATGATAAGCAAGTATACATTGGAAGTTAATAAAAGAATAAACTAATAAACAAATCTTTACTACATAAGTAAGATACTTATACATAATATAGCAGTTAATTCTTATTAAAAACTAAGGTGTATTAAATTTATACAGTTTTCTCACGCATGCGCACTAAGATTAGTCTGATCAAAATTTATGAATATATCAATATATACAAACAACAGACTACATACAATGAAATCAAAAGTGTATAAAAAATATCAGATCAATTCTGTGTGACATTTACTTGATTCAAAAAAAATATTGTGAATATAATTTACAGTTGCAGAATTATATACATAGTAAACTATCTAGTTTTTCAAAATTATTTAATGCATCCTCAAAAATTGAACTAAAAATGAGACTTATGGTTTTACGTATGGCGCACTAATATGGTGGTTTAAATGCCAACAAAAAATCACCAAAGAGAAGCTCAATAAGCTTCAACGCCAAGTATGCTTAATCATAACAAAGGCGATGTAGACTACCTCAACCATATTCATGAAGGTTCTTCCTTGCCAGGGGAGAAGCAAAGCCAAAAGAACAATATTGCACTCGGTGGAACCGACGAAACGTAACTATTGGTACGAACAACTGAGTCTTAAATATTCGAATAGATGAACTTCTGAAGAAAACGTCCAAATATCTACTAGATATGAATACGAATGATCTGAGAGTCACTGTATGCCTCCTAACAGGACACTCGCCTCAAATGACACATGAACAATATTGAAGAAAGAATATAAAGAAAAGGAATGGAACCACAGTCAGGTGTACCATATTAAAGCACAAATCGGACAAAGATGAGACGTCCAAGATGAAATATAAAATATATAGACACCCGGTTTAAAATGGAAAAAAGTAGATAGTGATATAATATAAAGCAGGCTATAACACAACTAAAAATACAATACTGAAAGCTCCTACGGTTTCTGAAAAAAAAAAAAAGAGTAGCAATACGAATAAAGTTATGTATATCTGAAATAGGACAACATACGTTTTCTGTATTAAGGCGAATATTACTCTATGTCCATACAAGTAATGATCAAAAAGCAGCGATGTATAACGAAAAAATATCAGAAGACAGCAGATACTTGTTTTGTATATAAAACAAAATGGTGTAGCAGTGTGACAGAGCTTGAGGCTTGGTGATAGCCTCCATTCCATATATTCTTACCGGCAGGGCGTGACGCCTAATATACCGGTACATATAGAAAATACCAAATAAACCACATTATGTTAAAATACCTGGAAACTTTGGTATTGCGAAGGTGGACACAGTGCTATTCATTACAAAATGTTTTAAAATATGTATGCAACATAACCAAAAAATTATATACAGAGTGGGCCAAAGAAAAGAGTCCACCCCGATATTTGGCAGTATTAATTAGATTTTAAGGAAATGACGAAACAGGTCAATTTTTGATTTGATACATTTTTACGGTACGTACATCTGTCGTATGTCAACCCCCTCCTTTCCATTTCCCCTACTCCTTATTTTTAAATAGGGAATAGGGGTCGTGTGCTAGCTCATTTAAAAGGTTATTCACTTCTCTATTCAGTAATATAAACATTAACATAATTATTTATACAGGGTGTCCAAGAAAAATTTTTTTAATTAAATTAATTGACACAAAAAGAAGAATGAATGTAATTTATTTAATTCAAAATACATTCTACTGCTGTCACAAAACAGAGAACAATGATTTTTGATAAATAAACATTGCTTTTCGCTTAATTTCAATGTTCAAGCTGCCACCCATCTGTCTCTTGGCAGCTTGAACATTGAAATTAAGCGAAAAGCAATGTTTACTTATCAAAAAACATTGATTTCTGTTTTGTGACAGCAGTAGAATGTATTTTAAATTAAATAAATTACATGCATTCTTCTTTTTGCGTCAATTAATTTAATAAAAAAAAAAAAAAAGAATGTGTGTGCACTTTGTACGCACGTAAGAAGTTATACTTCTATTATATGATTTCAACGAAATAAATATACTTTCAACAGGTTATTTGTATTTAAAGATTAAAACTAATTTTTACTTACTACTTTCCAAAAATTTTTACTAAAACAATATTAAAAATAAAAAAAAAAGTTAGATAACACACGGAATTGAGCCAGGGACCTCTCGATCTCCGTTCGAACGCGCTACCACCGAGCTAAACCTCCTTTGCTTTGACAGCTTACAAGATTTCTCATACATACTAACAAATTCAATAGACATAGACCAAATGAGATATAAAAATACTTTAAAATTTAAAGTAAATATTATACTTACTATTATTATAAAATATTTTATTCCCGAGGAAGACAAATCCAAAGACACAAAAATTATAATAAATAATACATTTACTAAAAACACTAATATATTCTTTTAATGACTTATTTGCGCTGACACATACATAATTTGAAAGATAAGCAATGAACTACATACTGTCTGTCTGCGCATGCGCCAGGCAAGTATAAAATTTCACCCTCGATCGTAAAGAAGTATAACTTAGACTAATTATAATTAATTATAACTGTATAATTAATTATGTTAATGTTTATATTACTGAATAGAGAATTAAATGATCTTTCAAACGACCTAGCACACGACCCCTATTTCCTATTTAAAAATAAGGGGTAGGGGAAGTAGAAGGGAGGGGGTTGACAAATGACATGTATGTACCGTAAAAATGTGTCCCCCTTAGATCAAAAATCGACCTGTTTCGTCATTTCCTTAAAATCTAATAAATACAGCCAAATATCGGGGTGGACTCTTTTCTTTGGCCCACTCTGTATATACAAAAAAATCATTTTGGCACATCAATTATAACCTATAAGGTGCCCAAAATGTTTTACAGTATGTTACTGTTACCTGTAAGTACCAATATGGTAATAAAACCACTTAACAATCCATATTTTTATAGCCCCATCCTAATAAATGGGACACATTCTATACTGGGACAACGCAAATTTTAAAACTATTTAAGAAAAAAATCATTTCCCATTTAGAAAGTTAATTAAGAAAAAAAATGACTGCAGTCGGACTGTATATTTGGGTGTCACATGCAGCAGCTTAAACTTATTCGTTCCTATGTTTGTATTTTATTATGTTCAATTTGCAATTAATATTAATTTTGCAATATATTGGTTTTTGTTTTTGCCTTACTTTATTAACTTGTATTTTTTGATATTGACGATTTATCTAATTTCAGAAAATTGTATTTGTTATAATTTTCTTTACTCTATGTTAAGCGTTGTCCATAAAATTGTATAATTTTCAGTGACAATGAAGCATATTTCTATTCTATAATACAACTGGCGGGGACGAGTGGATACAACGGACAAGTTGAAGGTGGATAAAGTGGATATATGGTTCTTTTCATGAGCATTTTTCAGTGCGTCACAAATGATAGAAAAAAAGGTTAGTCCTTGATAAATACACATTTATGACAATTATTCTAACATGACATTTTAGTTAAATCTGACAGTTGTTACATATTATTTGCAATTTGGTATAAAAACAAATCAATTGTGTTTATTGCATTTATAAAATGGTATCTTCTTTGATTTGTATAGTCTTATAAATTGTACAGATTATTTTTTTTCACCTGTCAAATTCTGACGTTTTTGCTTTTTCAGCCAATCACCACGCGTTGTTCTAGCCAATCATTGAGTGTAATACTGATAAAACAGCCTCTTCCTTGATAAAACAGTCTCTTCCCTGATAAAACTTAAGGTACCCTAAATTTCACATAATACGTTACGAACGACATTGGAAAATCTCATATTAGTTATAAAAATTGTGTTTTTAATAATAATTGTTCATTTTCGATTTAAACATTTTTTTATGTATTAACAATATAATAAATAAATTAGTTCATTTTTAAATCATAAAATAATTTATCTATAACCTACTTAAGACATTGATCCTAGTTGTCTTAAAAATATTTCACAGATGCCCGTATTTACTAATAATACATATTGGTTCACAAAATAATCTTTCCAAATACCACTCGTCCTCTAAATTTTGCTTGATAAATTTTTTCGTTTTCATACTTAAACTTCTTTATTTAGAGTAAAATCACTCAAACAAACCGAAATGGATAAAATCACTCGTCCTTCGGACTCGTGATTTTATCATTCGGTTTGTTTTCGTAATTTTACCAAATAAAGAAGTTTTCGTGAAAACAAAAAAATTTATCGATAAAATTTAGAGGACTCGTGGTATTACCTTTGATTAAATTGTTTTTATATAGAATAATATATTATTTGATATTATATTATTAGCGCCATCTATTGACAACTAGATTAAATGTTATAAATGTCACCGACGAAATGTAATCAGCGACGTGCGTTTTTTCTGTCACATACAATTTAATGCATTAGAGAGAAATCGAAAAACTGTGACGCACTGAAAAATGCTCGTGAAAAAAACCATAGTTCTATTTTTCCACTTGATCAACATTTGCTCTAAATGGATGTATCATTCATAGCCATAATAATGAAAGTCCCTGGATGAAGAGAAGATTTTTTTTAAAACAGCTAGAAAAGGAGCTAGTAAAAGAGCATAAAAATCTTTTAAAATGGTCCGCAACCTCTAGAAGACTTCTAGACTAGACTAGGTCCTAGAAGACTAATTTATGAACCGTTAGAGATAAAGCCGGAAGTAGATGAACTGCCGACCACCGGTCAAAGAAAAAGATGCTACATTGTCCGAGATCAAGATATCGGCAATTCAAACAAATATGTTCAAACTTCAGAAACATGTCTACCCTCAGCATGTAAAGAATATCTTTACTGAATGTTACAATAATTAGGTATTAGTTTCTTTTCTTATATTATTTTTGTTTATTGTTGTAACGTTTTTTGAAAAATAAAATATTTTATTTTGTACAAAGAGGTCAATTTTTACTGTATAAAAGCAAAATAAATCACTAATACATTGAAATTATAAACATTCATACAGTCGGAAAAATGAAAGATTACCCATGAACGATCACATCAATCACTTATTTTGTATTTGCTGTCTTTTCTATAAATAACAAACGCTTGCTATAGAAAAAAAGCAAAAATACAAACTAAGTGATTCATGTGATCGTTATCTTTCATTTTTCCGACTGTAGTTATAATACTAAACGTTGGTGCCTGTGAGGCGCGATGCGAGCACTTATGTATGTAAAATCAATGCGAGTATTTAAAGGGTAAAAATTACATGTGTTCCAAATAAGTTACTGTTTATCCCAAACCCTTCTTTCTGTGCGTCATTAATTTTGACGTCGTGTAAGATTTTAAAAATGTTAAAGGAAAAAATAAATATAGAGTAGAATTTAACTATACAATGTCCGAATATACCAATGACATAAAATATTTATATTTACGTCGTTGAAAAATTCTAACCTACAATTTATTACAATTGTCAGTTTACCCGTTAACATTGTGAAAGTACTGTCACGATAGATTGTTTTTTTTTTTTGTCAAATTATCTTTATTCGCATCATGGATTGGTTATCTATTTGGAGTATTGTAATTGTCAACCAATTATACATTAATAAGTATAAGTCGCTTTAATATGGAAATACCCATCAAAGAATACATAATTTTCGAAGTTCTATGTATAATAATCATGGACGTACGTTTTCTACTGTCACTTCGAGCTTAATGCGTTAGAACGAATTCGACAAACTATGGCGCACTGAAAGAAGGGTTTGATATGAACTGTACTTATTTTTTTGTATGTAAAACTGTTTGGGACACCCTGAAGTTAATAATAGTAAACATTCAAAAGAAAAATACACCAAATTTACACAATTCGTTTACTATGTCTATTACACTCATTTGTATCACGTTCATTGTTTCATTTGCTTATAAAAATAATCAGAAACACAGTTTATCATAAAAGTATGTAAAAACCTATTCCTAATAAACCAAAACTGTATGTTCTGTTCGAAGCAACGATTCTACTTATACCTTAACGATTACGGTTTACTACTGCTAGATGCCAGTTGTTTACTAGAGTCTGAAGTCACTGTTGATGTAGTCGAAGATGATGATATAACTGACGCTGGAATTGCTTTGAATTTGGAGTTGGCTATAGATGTGTTGTTTGTATACAATTTGTTACCAGACAAACTGATTGAGTTGTTACCGATGAATTCGTAGTTTCCGGGAGTTGTTTCCACAAAAGTTAGTCCAGATATACCCTAAAAAGTTAAAGAGAATCTTAAAATGTTATATCAAGTCAATAAAAAAGCTATTAGTACACTACTAGTCTGTTCAATAAGTTTTGCGGTTCGATAAGAGAAGGCCTCGCTACTAGCCTAATTTTTTTTTGTTATGATGGCACACTCTTCATATGGACGTATGTGAAGTTTCATTTCAATTTGTCAATTCGTTCTTTGTTTAGAAGCCATTTAGTATTATTTTTCTCATAGGCATCTTTCAGTGCGTCACAGTTTTTCGATTTCTTTCTAACGCATTAAATTGTATGTGACAGAAAAAAAGGCACGTCCGTGATTACAGACATTTATAACATTTATTCTAGTTGTCGATAGGTAGCGCTATAATCGAAAAAAATTATTTACGAATTATATAAATATCTACGAATATAATCTGTACAATTTATAAGACTATGCAAATCAAAGAAAATACCATTTTATAAATGAAATAAACACAACTGATTTGTTTTTATGCCAAATTGCAAATAAAATGTGACAACTGTCAGATTTAACTAAAATGTCATGTTACAATAAATGTTATAAATGTGTATTATCACCGACTTTCCTTTTTTTCTATCATTTGTGACGCAGTGAAAAATGCCTATGAAAAGGACCATCTGTGTCACAGTATTTTTTATAATGGAAATAATCAAGTATCATGCAGTGATTGAATTTTTATTTTTTGGAATGTTTAAAAGCAAAGGAAATTTATAAACGAATATTGAAAGTATATAAGGACTCTTCGCCTTCAATAATTATTACAGCAGAAAGATGGGTTGCTATATTTAAACGTGATCGTACAAGCCTTGAAGACGATCTACGTCAAGGACGTCCAAAAACAGCAACAACACCAGAAATCGTAGAAAAAATACAGGATATTATATTAGAAAATCGTAGAGAGACTGAAAGTGATTTAGTAGAATCCCTAGGCAGTGTAAACCACTCTCATTGAACAATGTAAGGAATATCTTGGCTGAAGTATAGGGTTTCAAAAAGCTGTGTTCCGTTACCAACGGGACACAAACATATTCGAATGCGACTTTCTCAGCAACGTTTAGAGTGTTTTCGAAAGGATAAAGTAGATTTTGTGTATCGATTTATCACAATGGATGAGACTTAATCTATCACCATAATCCTGAATCAAAACAAGAGGCTAAACAGTGGTAGAACCTGGTTTCTCGGCTCCGAAACTAGTTCGTTTCCAGAAATCGGTCAAGAAGGTTTTGCATCAGTTTTTGGGATTCGAGATAAATTTTTTTGTGGAGTACATACTTGCAAACTGATAAAACAATAAATTCTTGATATTATTGTAACCTTTTAGCTAGGTACTAGGTAGAGATAAATTTTTTTGTGGAGTACTTGCAAACTGATAAAACAATAAATTCTGGATATTATTGTAACCTTTTAGCTAGCTACTAGGTAGCGATAAATTTTTTTATGGACTACATCATCATCATCATCACACAGCCAAATTTGTCCACTGTCGGACATAGGCCTCCTCAAGATGTCTCCACCCCTCTCTGTCCTGGGCAGCTGCAATCCAGTTTGTCGCTATTCTCTTTATATCGTGGATATATGGTCTACTTGCAAACTGATAAAACAATAAATTCTGGATATTATTGTAACCTTTTAACGAATGAATGAAAAAAATCGTGAAAAAAGACCCTTTTTCATCAGGACAATGCACCGAGTCATATGAGCATTTTAGCAATGGCTAAAATCGATGACTTAGCCCTGGCGCAAATTGAACCTAATTGAGACACAACCTGCCCGGGCGAAATGCGTGGACAGTTTTGTGAAGCACGCTTAGAAGCAAGATAGCGCAAACTGAACCCACCCTACGATCAGTGCATGCGCTCGCAGGTCTCACTTGGGAACGTTTGTCATCGGCGTACAGTTTTCGTGGGTCGTGGCATGCGTGACTCACTGCCAGTTGTTTACTTTTAATTGTTTTTGTTTGCCAGATGGACATAATATAGAAGCTAATTATTGAACTCGTTCGGGATCATCCCGTGGTATATATTATAATACCAGCCATGGGGACTATATGAGGACGAAATTTGAAAGACGAAGTATGGGAGAACATAGGAAATTAAATGAATACGGATGGTACACTTCGCGTCAAAAAAACCTGGTACAACTCTTATAACTGAAAATCGCGTTTTTCAAGTTGTGTAAGTTGATCTTGTCAAATGTATCATTCTAATTTCTAGGGCAACGTTGCCAGTCATCTCAATTAAGTACCCATACATTGATTGGTGTTTTATTATAATTTATGCAAATATATAAATTCAAAAATAATGATAGTTAATAAATCTAGACATAACTTTAAAGTATTATGTTTAAATTAAAATCGAGAAGCGTGATTGGTTTCTCGTAAATTTTACTGTAAATACAAAACTCTATTGAGTTGTGGGATACTAGAATAAACACACGGGAAAAATAAAAAAAATGATTTGAAATTAATACAATAGGTTTGTTCTAGCATCAGTTTCAAACGGTTTGAAACCATCAGCGAATAGTGGACCAGTGCGAGTAGAGGGGATAGCACTGGTGACTGTATTATGTTTTCTCACTGATCAACTGTTTACTGACGGTTTTTGACTAGTTTGACTGTTTGCTGGAACAAAACTAATATGAATAACTTTTACAGTGAACAAGTGTGGAATTTAAATGTATGTAGTATTACAATTTGAAACTGCTGAAATATTAATATTTTGTCATGGCTCCATTATTATTAATCACTTCTTGTAATCTTCTGGGCACTGTGAAATAAATTTAGTTATAAATTTTCATCTTCGTCCAAGCTTTCCCAGGTTTCTTCAATGAAGGTCAATTGGTCGTGATAAAAATAATACCTATCTAAAACCTTTATACATTTTTAAACGTCATTTTTTTGTATTTAGATTTAGTGCAATTCCGTTATCTGTTATGGCAACAACGAAGTTATTCACGAACTATTGTATCCAGTCTGAACACAGGTATACATTGGAAAAAAAAAGTGTACCAGTTTTGTATGACGGGAAGTGTACCTTGGTACCTAAGTTCAATTTATTGCGATAAATAAAAACTATTAGTATGTATGTACATATAGTCAAAATCCCGAGTGAACACTGCTTTGTCATTAAATTCTGATAACTTGTTTTCGAAAGTCATGCCGCTATGAGTACTAGGGAGGTGTTAGGTATTTAAAACGTTATAAGTACGGACATACCGTTTTAGAGTTGCCTACCCAATCCAGTACAAGGATCAGATACATCAGTATTTTGTAATCAGCATTTCTACTCAGTACCGCTGAAAACCGGTATCAAAAGTAACCGTTACAAGTCAGAACTAATTTTGCCCGTTTCTATTTGCCACAGCGACAGCCGTTGGGTCCAATATGCGGTCCACTAGAAAAATAAATGCACGAGTCGCCCGTTCCGCTGGCGCAGGTTATGTCTCGGTTGGGTTCAATTTGCGCAGGCCTTAAATTTCGAATTGTTGGAGCATCGATCGTATTAATCAGATTTGGCTCCTAGCGATTTCCACGCGTTTTCCTTTATGGTTGAACTCTTTATGCCTCAAAGTTGGGGAACCATTTTTTTCCAATCTTTCTCTTCAAAATGTCCCCATATGATCACCAATGGACGTGTTGGGACTTTGTAATAACCCATTATTAAATTTCTTTAAGCATTAATACATAATGTGTAACATTCGAATGTTTCGAATATAATTAGTTTTATAAATTACTCACCTTTATTCCCTTTGGAGGAGCATTAGTCCTTAAATATACCTTGGATGGCTTTTGTACCGGCATTCTCTGCAAAAATAAAGTGAACGAGCACTTATGTATGTAAAATCAATGCGAGTATTTAAAGGTTAAAAATTGCATGTGTTCCAAATAAGTTACTGTTTATCCCAAACCCTTCTTTCTGTGCGTCATTAATTTTGACGTCATATAAGATTTTAAAAATGTCGCGAATCACTGCACGTTTTAGTTAAATCTGACAGTTGTCAGAATATTAAAATATTTTAAGGAAAAAATAAATACATATACGCTGTGAGCTCGTACGTAGAGGGGATATTTACAAATTCGCGAGCGCCAGTAGTGGCAAGTCTGTAAACGTTTACCGGAAATTTGACATAAATGTCAAAGTGATTAATTTAAAATTAAAAGTAAAAACATTAATTATAAAAAATATTAGTTGGTCAAAGCTGTGGTATATATTATTTACCTTAAATATACTTACGTTTTAAATACTGAATTTAAGTTTTTTTAATGTTCCGTAATATGTAATTATAAATTAATCTTAGCGCCATCTATACGATAATTGTGAAAGTATCCGAAGTAAGAAATTCATATTTTATCAATATAACGTCAAAATGATCAGCAAAATCTTAAAATCGATTACAATTTAATTAATTTTTTGCGTTGTAAATATTAAGCGATAACAATTAAATAATAAATTTAAATATTACCGGTGAAAGTTGAATTAGTAATCCGCCAGGAGCGTCACCAGCGAAGCTCAGATCGTATAGAATAGAATTTCACTATAAAATGTCCGAATATACAAATGACATAAAATATTTATATTTACGTCGTTGAAAAGTTCTAAATTACAATTGTCATTTTACCCGTTAACATTGTGAAAGTACTGTCACGATAGATTATTTTTTTTGTCAAATTATCTTTATTCGCATCATGGATTGGTTATCTATTTGGAGTATTGTAATTGTCAACCATTAATAAGTACATTACATTAATAAGTATAAGTCGCTTTAATATAGAAATACCCATCAAAGAATACATAATTTTCGAAGTTCTATGTATAATAATCATGGACGTCGTTATCTACTGTCACTTCGAGCTTAATGCGTTAGAACGAATTCGACAAACTATGACGCACTTAAAGAAGGGTTTGATATGAACTGTACTTATTTTTTTTGTATGTAAAACTGTTTGGGACACCCTGAAGTTAATAATAGTAAACATTCAAAAGAAAAATACACCAAATTTACACAATTCGTTTACTATGTCTATTACACTCATTTGTATCACGTTCATTGTTTCATTTGCTTATAAAAATAATCAGAAAAACAGTTTATCATAGAATAGTATGTAAAAACCTATTCCTAATAAACCAGAACTGTATGTTCTGTTCGAAGTATGTTGTATTTACGCATACTTAAAAATGAGGTTATAAAATTGTTAGATGGTAGAATACAATAAAAATATAATAATTTATGGTCATTTTTGAGACTACAAATATTCAATAACAGATTATTTAGAAGCTCTTGATTAAAACAGCTGAAATAAAGGTGAATAGAGTTTCTATCAACAACATTAGATATGAGGATCACAATGTCATGGTTGCCGAAAATATTGAAGATCTTCATAGAGTGATGACCAGAATAGTGGGGTATGGAAAAGAATACGATCTAACAATGAACGTCAAGAAGACAAAGTTTATGAGAATATCGAAAGCTCAATAACGAGAATCTTCTAATAAAAGTCCACAAATATGCATATCTTGGAACAATGATTAACAAATTATGCAAATGGAGGCTACGGCCCAATGCAACGAAAACTGAAGTGTGCTGTTTCCATCTGAATAATGCCCAAACCAACAAAAAACTCTACGTTCACTTTGAAAACAGACTAATCACTCATAACTCAACACCAAAATATCGTGGAGTGACTCTTGACAGAACTTTAAGTTTTAAGGAACACCTACAAAGAACGGCAGAAAAACTGAAGACGGGAAATAATATAATCCAAAAGCTATGTGGCACCACATGGGGGTCCTCAGCCTCCGTACTCAGATCATCCGCTCTCGGACTCGTATACTCGGCGGCTGAATATGCTTCGCCGGTATGGCTCAATAACAAACACACGAAGATCATTGACACCCAATTAAACCAGACAATGCGAATTATCTTAGGTACAATTCGACCAACACCGAACTATTGGCTTCCCATTCTGAGTCACCTTCCACCGCCGAAACTAAGAAGAAGTCATTCTCTTCTCAGAGAATATCGAAAAATCGAGGCTAACCATCAACTACCCACCCACCATGATAAGCTTGATATCGAAATGAACAGACTGCGCTCCAGACATCCCCCATTGTTAAGGGCCACCTCCCTACATCAGGAACATTTCGACCTCACCAACGCTTGGAGAAGACGATGGGAGAGCGACTCACCACAGGAATCACACCACATGGCCTGTATCGATCAGAAAGCGCCAGGCTTTGAACTGCCCCGCAATACATGGACGGCGCTGAACAGAAGAAGAACAGGTACCGGTAGATGTGCTGACAGCTTGCATAGATGGGGAAAGGCCCTTACTCCTGAGTGTGACTGTGATGCGCAACGGCAGACAGTCCGCCACATTATTGAGGAATGCCCCCGAAGGCGGTACCCTGGAGTTTTCGATGAGTTCCTGAATGCGACCGAAAATGTTTTACATTATATTAATACATTAGATGTTCGTTTGTGATACTTCATGTAATGTTTTATATACTTTTTTAAATTATGTGTTCTTATTGTATCTATGCCATACGATAAATAAATAGGTCAAAGAATATACAGGGTGTACCGAAAAGAATGGTCATAAATTATACCACACATTCTGGGGTCAAAAATAGTTCGGTTGAACCTAACTTACCTTAGTACAAATGTGCTCATAAAAAAAGTTACAGCCCTTTGAAGTTACAAAATGAAAATCGATTTTTTTCAATGTATCGAAAACTCTCAGAGATTTTTTATTGAAAACGGGCATGTATCATTCTTATGGCAGGACCACCTTAAAACAAAATTATAGTGAAATTTGTCCACCCCATAAAAAATTTATGGGGATTTTGTTCCCTTAAACCCCCCCAAACTTTTGTGTACGTTCCAATTAATTCATTATTGTGGTACCATTAGTTGAACACAACGTTTTTAAAATTTTTTTGCCTCTTAGTATTTTTTCGATTAGCCAGTTTTTATCGAGATGCGGCTTCCTTTTTACTATATTTACATAAAAAATTTATGGGGGTTTTGTTCCTTTAAACCCCCCAAATGTTTGTGTACGTTCCAATTAAACTATTATTGTGGTACCATGAGTTAAACGCAGTGTTTTTAAAACTTTTTTGCCTCTTAGTCTTTTTTTGATAAGTCAACTTTTATCGAGATGTGGCTTCTTTTTCAAAATGTACCAAAAAATTTAAGTTATAAATAAATTTTCAGATTATTAACAGGTGTCTATAATCATACTGAACCATATACAAATAGGTGGTGGATTCGACAAGTATTCAAAATATCTCGATAAACACTGGCTTATCAAAAAAGTACTAAGAGGCAAAAAAGTTTTAAAAATATTGTGTTTAACTAATGGTTCCACAATAATAATTTAATTGGAACGTACATAAAAGTTTGGGGGGGTTTAAGGGAACAAAACCCCCATAAAATTTGTATGGGGTGCACAAATTTCACTATAATTTTTTTTTAAGATGTTGCTGTGATAAAAATTCCTCATGTCCATTTTCAATAAAAAACCTCTAGGAGTTTTCGATATATGAAAAAAAATCGATTTTCATTTTGTAACTTCAAAGGGCTGTAACTTTTTTTGTGTGCACTATTGTATATAGGTAAATGAGGTTCAATCAACCTATTTTTGACCCCAGAATCTGTGGTATAATTTATGACCAATCTTTTCGGGACACCCTGTATAATAAGTTACCCGAGCCAATAAAAAAATGTAAGAATATGAAAATATTTAAATTAACTTTAAAAGATTTTTTATTGCAGAATAAGTTTTATTCTGTTGATGAATATTTTAGTAGTTGACATTATTTTAAGTATATGCTAGTAATTTTACATTTTCTATTTGTGTTTGTCTTGTAATCTTAGGTTTAGCGTAATTTTAGATTTACATTTATATTTACTTATTTTGCTTTCTAAACTGTGACTGATCCTATACAAATTGTATTTTTGTCAAAAAGGAAATAAAGTATTATTATTATTATCTATAAACATACTGTGTGACACAGAAGCTTTCAAATCAGGTATTATTTTTCACATGATCACATTTAAACTAATTTTACAAAATGGCGCATGTTTGCAATTTTGAATCAATATGTCAATAACATAATATTAAGGCCGGCGCCCACTTATACGGAACAGCCCGCTACAGAACGCACCGCGACGATCGGCATTTTAATATTTCCGTGTATTCAAATGGCTCAGCGCGATGTGCTACGATTCCGTAAAGTAGGCGCTGAGGCATTTGAATACACGAAAATATTAAAATGTCGATCGTCGCGGACCGTTCCGTAGCGGACTGTCCCGTATAAGTGGGCGCCGGCCTTCATAGAAACCATGTACATGTACTTTAGTTCGGTTACTGAAAAATGATCCAGAAAATTGAGACAGAGGGGGAGATTTTGGATGAGCTCTGTAAAAACATCCCAACATATGATATATTTTTTTTCTAACCTTAAATGGTTTTGCAATCAGTACTACAGCTAGACTCGTTCGTTCACGGATTAAATTTCTTTTTTAAGCTAAAAATCTGAAATTTACAACATAGCGAGAATGTTTTTTAGCGAATTTTTGATATTAGTTTTACATTTTCAAAATGCACAGTTTGGTCACTACAGGATGTCCTCATTTGAGGACATCGTGAGCAAATGAAGTAGAAATATTAGATAATTTTTTTTAAATACTGATAAAAACAAAAACTAAGTATTTTATTCAGTAAGTAGTAATGTATAGTATCTTACAAAACAATTTTTTTATTTACTTATTGTTCGTCCGCTATAACTTTTCCCATGAGTCACGATTCATTTTCAAACAAATTAAGTCAAAACATAAAGTGAAACGAACGTCGAAGTATACATTTTGTATACTGTATACTATATACTACACACATCGGCGTACGTTTCACTTTATGTTTTGACTTAATTTGTTTGAAAATGAATCGTGACGCATGGGAAAAGTTATAGCGGACGAACATACAGATATGAACATTGCATTTGTCACATGTCATTCGTGATTTGCCCTTACAACCAGACAATTTACTTAAAAATTAATTTTTCCGTTGACTCACAACGTGCACAAACGAGTACATACACGCTTTTCAGAAAATCTGTGGTCTAATTTTAAGCAAAACCACTATTAACAATAGTTTTTTTTTTTAGCAAATTCTACTATTTATCAACACTATGCGACACAGTCAATACCAATTGTTCACTTTTATAACGAAAGTAACTCAAATGAATTGGTAACCAGTCATATGTAACTATAGAAACATAATATTATATTTCAGCATATTAAATATTTTGTTCAAAAGCCGTAGATGGCAGCACAAGTACTCATTGGACGGAATAGGATGTCCATAATCGGGAACAATGTGTTACAAGGGTAAGAACGCATGAAGCTACATATAAAAAATTATAGGATAGGTTGTCCTCAATTAGGAACACGGTGAACGAAAGTGTTAAGATGTAACGAATAATAAACTTTTACTCACAATACGATTTGAAGTATGTATTTTTTTTGTGTGCTAACCACCCTGAACATATGCAACAAGTATGTATTTTATTCATTCTAATAATTTATTATAACTCTTACGATATGTACATAACGATAAATTTAAACGGCTGATTAATGGATTTATAGAATAGAATAGAATAGAAATATGCTTTATTGCCACTGAAAATTTTTATAATTTTATGGACAAAGCTTACATACAGTCAAAAGAAAAACATAATATAAATAACAAATAACAACTACAATTTACTAAAATTAGATAAATCGTCAACAATGTACAGTATAAGATATAAAAGCCAAGACAAAAACAATTTATTGCAAAACATATATAAATTGCAAATTGAACATACAACAAATAAAATAAAATAGGTACAACATAAGGAACTGACAAGTTTATGCTACTGCGCATGGAACCCAATTTTCTTAGTTATTCATTAAGAAATTCTTCTATTGAATAATATGGTCTTTTGGATAGATAGGCTTTTGTCATTTTTCGGAACTTAGGGAAAGATGTTGCAGATTTAAGTTGTAACGGAAGATGATTGTACAGTTTCTTTGCGGAATATAATATAGATTTCTTTACTAACTCAGTGGATGGAATCGGTAAATAAATATCAAAGATTGAATTTCTGGTGGAGTAAAGATGATTGGGCCTAGATGGAAAGACATGAAGGTGTTTACGAATTAAACAAACCGTTTCTAGAATATATAAAGATGGAAGTGTTAAAATTTCGTGATCTCTGAAGTAACTTCTGCAATGTGTAGATCTTCTGAGGCCAAACAAATATCTTATTGCTCTTTTTTGCAATCTAAAAATGACATCAAATTGAGCAGCTGTACTAGAACCCCAAAAAGGAAGACCATATCGAAGATGAGACTCGAACAACGAAAAATATGTTATTTTAGAAGATGCTAAATTGAGTTCCCTTGAGACAGATCGTATTGCATAGCAAGCTGAGGCGAGTTTCTTACTTAACGAATCGATATGAAGGGACCATTTGAGGTTGCTGTCTAAAAAAATACCAAGAAATTTTACAGAATCAACGGTACTGATCTGGCTGTTATGAAGTGGCAAAGGTTGAAGAGCTCCTTTATAGGATAATGCTACTGTTTTATTTACGTTAAAAGAGAGTAAATTAGAGTCAGACCAGGTCTTTATCGTCAGTAGATCCGAAGTTATAGTTTCATGAAGAGATGCAATAGTTGAGTTGCTCCAAGTGATACTGGTATCATCAGCAAAAAGAAAAATTTTCCCATTGATTTTTAAATTAGTAATGTCATTTATAAAGATAAGGAACAGTATAGGACCCAATACTGAACCTTGTGGTACTCCACAGACGATGTTTTTGAGACTAGAGTCAGTATCATTTGCTCTAACTAGTTGTTTCCGATTATTCAAGTAGGATTGGAACCAATTCAAAGAAATACCTCGAATTCCATAGAAATTTAGTTTTGTAATCAAGATGTCGTGATTTACACAATCAAAAGCTTTGGCATAGTCGCAGAAAACAGTGGCAGTATAAAGATTATTGTTTAGTGCTTGGTAAACCTCATGTAGCACAGAAAACATGGCATCAGTGGTACATTTATTTGTTAAAAAGCCGAACTGATTTTGTGATAAAATGTTGTTATCAACGATAAAGGACATAAGTCGAGTTTTAATGAGTCTCTCAATAATTTTGGAGAGTACCGGTAGTAAGGCAATAGGTCTATAGTTGCAGGCATCAGATTTTTCGCCACCCTTATGAAGAGGAATAATAATGGCTGTCTTTAGGCACTCTGGAAATTTACCTTTTTCGAAGGAATCATTAATTAGTGAGAGGAGGATTTCCAACACATTTTCTGTGAGATTAGAGAAAATTTTTATAGATAGTCCATCAGTACTACAGGATGATTTGCTTTTGATACAATTGATTGTTTGGATAAGTTCAGAGTTATCGACTGGTCGTAAAAAGAATGAATTCGAGACCTGTCTTGAATTAGGAAGATAGGAAATAGGATCTTGTTGCGGCAAAATTGTTGATGTTATATTTTTACTCACATTAACGAAGTAGTCGTTTAGACTTTCAGGACTTGGAAGGGAAAATGATTGAGCTGTGTGAGTTTTATTTCGAAGATCGTTTATTATAGACCAAGTCTCTTTTGCAACACTTTTAGAGCTTCTCAGACGATTTTGATAATAGGCTTTTTTAGCTGACCTGACAAGTTTTAGATATGTTGTCCTGTACTTCATGATATATTCAGTGACAGCAACATTGGTAGTAAATTTCTTGATGTATAGTAGTGAACGCATATTCTTAGCTGATATGCGAATACCTTTCGTAACCCAAGGTTTCCGATGTTTTGGCTTAATAGGAATTAAAGGAAATGCCTTATTGAAGATGTGGAGAAGCTTATCTAGAAAAACACTGAAATTATAGTCCACGTCTATAGAAGGAAATTGCCACTCAGAAGTTAAGCATAAATTTTGGAATTTACGAAAATTCCGGGCGGAAAAAATCCTACCTAAACGTCGGGTTTTTGAGGAGCGTTTGCTGAAGATGTTAAACTTCGCATACACTGCTTCATGATCAGATAGTCCCGCATTAATAACTGTAGAGCAGACATCAAGGGGTGAGAAATCTGAGACAATATAATCGATTATGGTAGATGTAGTTTTTGTTATCCTTGTAGGAGAATCAACGTGCATTGAGAGACCATACGATTCAAATATGTTTGCCAGGGACACTTGGGTAGCACTAGCAGCAGCATAATTAATGTTAAAATCACCGCATAGAATTTTTCTGCTTTTATGAGGCAGGTCATCTAACAAATTTAGCAGGTTCTGAAAAAATAGTTCCACGGTAGAATCAGGTGATCTATAAATGCAAATAATGTAAAGATTAAGATTTTTATTATAAACTAAGGAAAACTCAAAGAAGGATTGACTTAACAAAAAGTCATATTTTGTTACCAGAGAAAAATCATTGTTTCTAGAGAGAATCAGGGTGCCTCCATGAGCCGAACTTGGACGATCATACCTGGCAATTGTGGTATATTTTTCTACAAAAAAAGGCTCGTTAACTTCAAGCCAGTGCTCTGTAACCGCAACTATCGGAGGAAATCCTAATTCCTCCAGAAACAAAAATAATTCATCAGTTTTATTTCTTATAGAACGAATATTAATCAGAACCATGCCAAAATTGTCATCACTAAAATAATTTGAGGTTTCTAGTCCCTCAGAACACGTCGTGTTGTTTAAAAATTTCGCTTTGGAGAGCCAGTGGAATAATAACTTCGGTGACATTCCCTTGACTTTTGTAGGTGTATAATTCGTTCCGAAGTTAGATAGGACCTATAAGCGGCAAGATCAGCTTCCACTTCAGCTGGACCAATTCCATAGGCATGGTTAAATTCTAGAAGAACTTTTCGTAGTTCTTCAGTCTTAGTAGGTAATCCTTCGGAAGCCAAAAAGAGTTTCACGCTGGTGTTGGTATATCCGTCATAAAATACAGAAGCAGGCTGATCGTGAAGAAAAGCAAGATGTAGTTTAATTGCCTTTAAGATGTCTGGTTCCCTTAATCTTGCAAGAAGATATCGACTGTTCGAGTTATTAGTTAGTCTAACTCTTGGTGGTGTTAAAGGATCCAAATTTATGGATGGTTCCAAAGAATCTTTCTTAACAAAATTGATATGGGAACGGAAAGGCTCTTGAGATTTGCAAATTGTGATGGCCTGCTTGTCTGTAAATATATTGGTGTCTTCAACTTCATTTTTGTTGTTGCTTGGAATGGTAATTGGGTTTTCCAAGCTAACTTGGCTTCTGATGTACTTCGGATTCATATTTTCTTCAGGTGAAGTCTTTGGTTCAGAGTGTGGGGATTCTATAGACCATTTAATGTTGACACCAGGTGGCCAAATTTCCTTATTAAATAATAAGTCGATTGATGGTTTGGATTTTATGCCTATTTTGAATGAGGAACCAGTTGCTGTGTTGGCGTCTTTAGGGAGAGCGTAACATCTAATATAATCCTTGATACCTAGCCTCTCTTTAATGTAGTGTACTATTTGTATAGGGGTGTATGCTGCTGTTAAGTTACTGATAACAACAAAATGACACTTATCTTCTGAAACTTTTGACTTTCTTTCTGGACAGGTTTGGAAATGTTGAGGGCCTTCAGTTTGGGTGCTTGAAGTGACATACACTATCTTTTTTTTAGGTACCTCTTTTTCAGTTTGTATAGCAGGTAGTTTGCTGGAAAGATTACTTATCTGATTAGATATTTCGCTGATGTTTTCAGATAGCCTTTGTAATCCCAATTTTATCTCGGATGAATTTGAGTCTTCAACTTGAACCTTAATAGTATCATCGGAACAGCCGAAAAAAACTGACGATATATTGAAGATATCTTGTTGCATTTGCCGTACCGATTTTAAAAGATGTTCAGGATTCATTAGGCTATTTAATTTCTGGATCTCGTCAATTTTTTTTGTAAGGTAATCCAATTTGCCATCTTTTTTTGTTAATAAATCGTATGTCTCTATAAAAACGGGCAAATTATCAGTCAATTTTTTAGTTAGTTGAATTAAGGCATTAAAGTTCTCATGAGGTATCTGATTTTTTGATAGATTTGTTATTTTTTCATTTAAATATCTGAGGCTAGGCGAATCACATAGTTTGCAGAAAAATCTTAGATTTGAATTTTTTGGGTCCAGGAGAGTTTTGGTGATGGTCTTGTTGTATCCAGAACAGTGCATACAGAAATTTCGCTGACATTCCCCAAAACAACGAAGCTTATTATATTTGTCATTTTCGGGGAATTCATGTAAACAATTCTCACATTGGTAGTTTGCCATAGTTATGGTCAAGGTCAATTTGCAATATTTAACTGGGTCGTTGATAAACAAAACATAAAATAAATTAAACAAAGCTGGTGCAAAACTTACAGTTTCGTTCACTCCAATAAAAAGTTTCGCATTTAAAAATATTTACTAGGAAAATCCTTACATTATTCTTATAACTACTACGGAATTTCAACTATCAAATGCTACTACGAGCTTGAACGTTGCAAATGGGGTTTACACAGAAGCCTACAAATAAAACTCACCCCCATTCCCTGTTTCGGCGGCAATGCAGGTCGTAATATAAGAGGAGCCGTCGGCCTATTCGGAGGACCTGGTGCTGTTCCCGACGTCTTCTCTACGTCTTGTGTACACTTGGAGGCGTGCTGGGGCCAATGTTTCTGCTGGCAGGGGTAGTCGCAATAACTAGTGTTCCAACAACAGTAAAATTGGGCTTCTTTCGGACAATTTGCGCACCTAAAATAAAAAGTAAGTAAATATTTATAGGCTATTAACTAAATACATAATTTTTACGACAGATACTAAGTCATTTTAATGGTGAATACGAGATCCAGTGAATTTGATAAAGAAATGGATACTCCGCATAGTTTTTAAAAGTGGAAGCTGAAAAGCAGATGCGTAGACAAAAAGAGGAAGAGACTGAGACTTTAACTGAAAGTTAAAGTAACAGGTGTCAATTTTGCAAAATGTGTTAATTGAACAACGACATGAATTCCAAGATGCTTTGAACAAATTACAATCAAAGTCAGTGTTGGCTTGCAGAAAAAGAGAATGTCTTCGGATAAGCACGGTTAAAAAGGAACAGGCGTCGCCCGCGTTGTTATTGATATATAAAGGAGTTTTAGCTCAAGACAAATACAGCTATAACTTCGTTTCTATTACGAATTTCTTAATAAAATCTTAGGACAATATTTCTACGATACTAAGGAATGTTTTTACGTAAAAGAAAAACAAAAATACATTTTTTTAAATAGAGAAAGTAAAAGTTTCCCTAAAAAGTTTTGGACAGCTTGTATATTAGTGCACCCTAATATTTATGTGTAGATTTTGGCACTGGATCCGAGCATCACATGTAACACTGTTTGTTTGCATTTAAAAAAACTGTATTTTAAAACTGTTTTTTAAACTGTGTTTTAAAACTGCAATAGTTTGCATTAAAAAAAACACCAATTAAGTAAAGTTTTTTATGTTCTTGTTTTCAGCAATTTTGAAAAAAATGTGAAACGTTGAATTATCCACGTCCGTCCTTCTTGTCTGTCTGTTTGTAAACTCAACTCCTCCGCCACTATACCAGGCAGAATAACAAATGAGGTGCCAAAGGAAAGCTTATAATCCAAGGATGGTACTAAAGGTGAGAAATTTGACATAGGCTGTCTGTCCGCCTGTCCGTCCGACCGCGAATATAGCCCCTCCGTCATATACTTCGTTCTAACCTCAATATAAATAATACCATTAATAGATAAATATTTTTTATTATATTATAGGTTTACAACGTTCTCCGTGTTCCGATACCCGTTCGCCATTCCTCTCTGTCCGCACATTGATCTACTTGCAGACCTCTTTCATCCATGGCTTTGTTTATTCCAGCCTGCCAACTTTTCCTCGGTCTACCTCTTCTTCTTCTACCTCGCGGTCTCCAGTTTTGTACTTGTTTTGGGATTCTGTCTTCGTGCATTCTTTGTACGTGACCAAACCATCGTAGTTGTATTTCGTTGATTTCGTCATTTATTGTATGTGTGACCTTCATTATTTCTCGTATTCGTTCATTGGTAACATGTTCTCTTCTTGATCTTCCTGCAGCTCTTCTCCAGAAATCCATTTCGGTGACCTCTAACATTCGTTTTGAATTTTTCCTTTATAGGCCATACTTCGCAGTTGTATGTTATAATGCTTTTCCCTACGGCGTTATAGATCTTTTTCTTGTTTTGGTTGTTTATCTGCTTGTCCCAGAGTACTGAGTTTAGGAGCGTAATTGCTTTCCTGCCCTGAGTATTTCGTTCTTTAATGGCTCCGTCCAGTGTTCCACCATTCGTGATTTTTATACCCAGGTATTTATATTCGTTACATTTACTGATTGTTTCTCCTCCTTCTAGTATCAAGTCCTGCTGCGTTCCACCGTTATTCATATATTTGGTTTTTCCTATGTTGATCTCTAGTCCCCATTTCCTGTATTCCTCTATTAGCTTTCTTGTCATGTAACAAATATCATCGTAGTCTTGTGCTATTAGTATTTGGTCGTCTGCGAAACAAAGAGTATAATATAGTGTATGGTCATTTAGTGGGAGTCCCAGGTTCTTGCATTTCCGTTTCCAATTTTTAAGAGCTTGTTCCAAATATAATTTAAAAAAGTGTTGGAGAGAGACAGCATCCTTGTTTGAGCTCTTTATTTGTCAGAATACCTTCGGTGAGTTTGTTTCCTTGTTTAATTCTCGTGGTCGTGTTGTTATAAAATTTTTTAATTATTTTTATGATTTTTATGTTTATATTTGTATTCTCCATTGCCTCCCATAACTTTACCAAAGGTACACTGTCGTATGCCTTTTTCAGAATAATATATACGAAATGAATCTCTTGGTTAACCGCTGTTTTTTCTTCCATGACTTGTGTGATTGCAAAACGGTGATCAATTGTAGATCTTCCGGCTCTAAATCCTGCTTGTTCTTCTGCTTCCATTTCCTTGTATTCGTCTTCTATTCGGTTTTTAAGATCCTTCCGTAATAGATAAATATACCTTGTATATTTATCTATTTATGTCCGTCCGACCGCGAATATAACTCCTCTGTCATATACTTCGTCCTAATCTCAATATAAATAATACCGTTAATAGATAAATATACAATAAATATACCTTATATTTATCTATATACCTGATACAGGGTGTTTCATTAATAATTGTCCATATAGTAACTGGAGAAACCTTAGCACAAAATACGAAGATTTAACCTAAAACACTTAATTAAAATGTGGTTCCTTACTAAGTTACAGGGTGTTTTATCTAAAAATTTAAAAACTATTTTTGCTCAGCATTTTAAAACTATTCTGCATATCCTTTTCATACTTGGCAGGAAGTATAGGTACTGTACAAACTACTAAACTATGTTAAACAAACGTTTCTGGCTATTACCAGAGGCGTACGATGGGGGAAAGCTAATGGTTGACCCTTTCGAAACTCTACGCCACTGGCGAAATTGCTATGTTAGTTCAATTTTTGAATTCTCCAATACTTTCTATGAAAATAATATACTCTTCATTCGTATTACACTAAAATAGCAATTTCGTCAGTGGCGTAGAATTTGGGAAGGGTCAACCAGCCACTATCCCCTGTCGTACGCCTCTGGTAGTAGCTAGAAACGTTTATTTATCTTAATTTAGTAGGGTGTACAGTACCTACACTTTCTGCCAAGTATGATTAGGATACGCCAAATAGTTTTAAAATGCTGGGTACAAATAATTTATAAATTTTAATCATATGAATCATATCATAAATTAATCAAAATAACTGTGCCGCTTCATATTTAACATCAAATATCTCGAAAACTAATGACTTTATCGTTACCAATAAAGAGTACATTATTTACGTAGAAAGTATTGGAGAATCTAAAAATGGCACTTAAATAGTAATTCCACCAGTGGCGTAGAATTTGAGAAGGGTTAACCGTTCACCATTCCCTGTCGTACGCCACTGGTAGTAGCTAGAAACATTTGTTTATCATAATTTAGTAGGTTGTCTAGTAGTCGCACTTTCTGCTAAGTATGAAAAGGATACGTCGAATAGTTTTAAAATGCTGAGCAAAAATAGTTTTTAAATTATTAGATAAAACACCCTGTAACTCAGTAAGAAACCACATTTTATTTAAGTGTTTTAGGTTAAATCTTCGTATTTTGTGCTAAGGTTTCTCCAGTTACTATATGGACAATTATTAATGAAACACCTTGTATACCTATATACCTACATTTATCTATTAACGGTATTATTTTTATATTCAGGTTAGGACGAAGTATATGACGAAGGAGTTATAATCGCGGTTGGACGGACAGACAGACAGACAGCCTAGGTCAAATTTCTCACCTTTATTACCATCCTTGGATTATAAGCTTTCATTTGACACCTCCTTTGTCAGCTTTTTTTTTTTTTTTTTTTTTTTTTTTTTGGACTGAGGTGGAACGCTCTTAGCTGACTAGGGAAGATGTCCCTAGTACTGTTGGACTCGGACAGGAGAGGAGAACACGCCAAGGCACAGAGACCAGAGTATGACCCATGTGTCCCGCGTGCCCCCCATAACCAGCCGCCTACCAACTAAAACCACCCCCTCTTCCGACCCGGAATATCCCTGAACGTGTTCAGTGGATGAACGAAACATGGGGATATTCCGCGCAGTCTAAAAAGGATGTCTGGAGATATCTTACGTGTTAAGAAATCCTATTATGCTTGCCTAGAAGCGGCAGGCACATAGCAGGAAGTCCGTATCTTAAGTTTGAATAACTGGACCCAAAGCACCTGCCTAAAAGCGGCAAAAGCTTGTGGACTAGGTCCTGGCTCAAAAAGTTTCACCAGAGCAGCGGAGAAACTTAGCTAGAGACATTATCGTATCTATGGTCCTGGATCAAGGATTCCTCTCAAGAGGAAGAGAAAATTGTCTTTAGTAAAGAGAATTAAGATGTTGGAAATTTGTATAGGACCACCATAATAATTTTTTTAAATATATACATATATATATATTTTTTATATACATATATTTCATACACGCATATATACATACACATACACACATACTTACACATATACATATATTTTTTTATATTTTTTGCATTTTTATACGTTTTGTAATGGCCTGGAGTGACCCACCTCAGCCATTTTGCTCCAATCTTTCCATTAGGGACTTCGCTTCATTATTTTTGTTACAATATCAATAATGGTTTCAAAGTTGCTCTTACTGCTAGTCGCTAGTCGCAGAAAATTATCAGGTCCAAAGTCGCCTAGCCTATTTCGCAGGGTGCCCTGCTCACGGGCGAAAACATTGCATCTAAAAATACAATGTTCCGCATCCTCCCTCACGTGGCAGGTTTGACACGTGTCATCGTTTGATTTCCCGATTGCGAAAGTGAATGCTCTGAAGGATCCATGTCCTGTTAGAAATTGGGTAAAATAATAATTGACACGCTTAAACTTGCAGTCGTACCACGTCCCAACATCTGGGATCAGTCTCTTAGTCCACTAGGCTTTCGTGTGCTCTGCCTCCCATTCCCTTTGCCAATCTTCTATGATTCGCACGCGTGCGATTGACCTTACTTCCGGTACGTGACCATTGCCGTTTTCGTATAATAATTGGCGTTCCTTGGCTAATAGGTGAATGGGGGGCTCGCCCGCTATCACCTGCAAGGCCTTGGTAGAAGTAGTTTTATATGCACTGGTGACTTTCAACAGAGGTTTACGCTGCGCTCTTGTTATCATATCCCTGTACTTTTGGTATCTTAGTACCCCGAACCAGACTGGGATTCCGTAAAGAAGGGTAGACTGAACGATATGTAGGTATAGCCTTCTCCTGGAACTGCTCGGACCTCCAATATTAGGTGTAATTTTTTGGAGGGCCGTCGTCTGCACTTCCGCCTTCTTCACCACTCTTTCCAGGTGTTTAGTGAATCTAAGTCCTTTGTCGAGGTCTATACCCAGATATTTAGCGCAGCGCGTCGCCTGGACGCGCTGTCATTTGTCAGTCTACCTGGTATAATGACGGAAGAGTTAAATTCGCAGTCGGACGGACAGACGGGTAGACAGCCTAGGTAAAATTTATCACCTTTAGTACCATCCTTGGATTATAAGCTTTCATCTGACACCTCATTTGTCATTCTACCTGGTATAATGACGGAGAAGTTGAGTTTACAAACAGACAGACAGACGGACGGACGGACGGACGTGGATAACTCAAAGTTTTCACATTTTTTCAAAATTGGGTTCAATTTAAACGTTCTTATAAAATTATTCTATTGAATGGTGACTCATAAAGGCTGATTTATGTTAGGACGGGGACGTGGACTGATATAAAAAGCATCGTCTAGTTTATCATACAACGGGACGGTGCGACACCGAAGAGTGCTGGGGACGTGCTCTCTCTATTGTTCTATGGCACGTATCGTGCACGCTTAGTCCTAACATAAATTAGCCTTTAAGAACCAACGGACTGAGTATTCTACTTACCATTGCTTCAGTTTGGCCGCTTCTACCCTACGTATGGCTTCTGCTTCGCACTCAGCCTTCGTTTTATCTATAATGATTGTCCTTTCTTCCATGACTCTCTTTTGGACGTTTTGAAGAATATTGGCCATGGCGTTTCTCACTTCTGTCATTTCCTGTTCGTGCCGATGCTTGAGAGCCTCCATTTCTAATTGCAAACTGGTGATCTTTGCTTCTGGATGCGCGGCTTTTCCAAAGTCTTCGAGTGTTTCTATTAACATTCCCCTGAAGTAGTCGGTCATCTACAATAAAAATACTAGTTAAATATGATCATGACAATGAAATTAAGCAACTATCTGATGACTTTAATGCCTAACGTAATTTAATGGATTTTTATAGCACATCATAGAATTTTTTTGAACCTAAATGCAGTCGGAAAAATGAAAGAATACACAAGCGTCATCGATGATATGCATATGCAATTTCTAGTCAAAACAAGTCTAAACTAGGTTAATACTGAAAATAAACGGATGTGACTACTACCCCACCGTACGATTTTTCGCTACGTAAGAACGTGTCCAAAAATTTTTGTGATGTTATTCTTTTTCTGAAAATATATATTTATTGGTGATAAATGTTACTATTACTACCGTAATTAATTATTTGATATAGATTAATAATACAAAAATAATGAGTAAGCAAATATAGTATTATGAATTTCTCCATGTTAAAGTTGCCAGTAGACATAAATAGTAACAGGAATTTAAAAAATGTCGTTTATGTCAGCTGCATTAAGTGATTAAAATGAAAGTAAACTTAATGAATTCAGATCATTAGGTATCCAGATCATTTTCCAGACATTATCTGCAAATAAATGTACATTTGTAAAAATATACTAATCTGTAATTTCATACACTATGATTGAAAAATCAGAGTAATATGTACACGTTTGGCGAACTCATAGACAGAAGTTAACCATTTTGACAGATGATTACTTACAAATTTTATTGACGTATTTTAATTAAATAAATACTTACCAAACCAAAAATACAATATAATATCAAAATAGCTCTTAAAAGAACTGAATTTATTCAAGTAAATACGACTGATTATTAAAATTTATAAACTCTACCGAACCTAACCCAGTTTCACTGTCAAAGTGACAGAAATCGAATCAGTCAGATTATAGTTGACCAGCACGATTACTCGAATAGTAGTTTATACAATCATTTTCTCTATTGTATCCCGAACAAAGTACGTGCCTCCTAGCGGCGGGATACGGGCAACAATACATTGGCTTATAGGGCAGTTCTTACAGTAGGGATCCTGGCCTATACAGAAAAATTCAGGCGGGTGTGGGGTAATACTGCACTTTGGTTGCATTGGTGGTGTATTGACTAAACGTGCAGGGCAGGGTATGGTGCTGATAGAAAAGGAATTCAGGCATCAAATATCCAAACAAAATCTTTTCAGGCCATAATAATGAAAAGACCTTCTCCAATGATATAAAAAAACTTACACTGAAATGATGGCATCTCCTGAGGTAAAATGTGCCGGAAGTAAAATGAGCCTCCGTTCGGATTTCCGGGTGAGGACTATCTCAGGGGGAACACCATTGCAGGTTAGAAAAATCAGGATAGGGTCGTGGAATCTTGGTAGTCTTACAGGTAAGAGTCTGGAGTTAGTGGATGCGCTCAAACGAAGAAGAGTTCAAATTGCTTGTATTCAAGAAACTAGGTGGAAAGAACAAAGGGCGAAAGAACTAGGTGAAGGATACAAATTGTGGTATGTAGGGAGTAGTAACACTAGAAATGGAGTTGGTATAATTGCTGATAGTGAAATGAAAGATAACGTAGTAGAAGTTGTAAGAACGAGTGATAGAATGATGTCAGTGAAATTTGTAATTGATAAAGAGGTATTGAATGTTGTGTGTGTATGCTCCCCAAACAGGTCTGGGTGAGAATGAAAGAAGAGCTTTCTATGATCAATTAGGAGACGTACTGAGTGATATTCCAGCAGAGGAGAAAGTTATAATAGGAGGTGATTTCAATGCACATGTGGGCCAAACCAAGACAGGATATGAAACAATACATGGGGGATTAGGCTTTGGAACTAGAAATGAAGCTGGAGATGACATGCTTGAATTGGCAACAGCACTGGATATGGCGATTGTTAACACATTCTTTAAAAAGAGAGAAACTCAACTTATTACCTACAAAAGTGGACAACATCAATACCAAATAGATTACTTCATGATAAGGAAAGAAGACATACGTGAATGCAAGGACTGCAAGGTAATAGTTAGTGAGACAGTAAGCCAACAACATAAGCTGCTTGTTCTGGACATCGAAGTAAAAAGCGAAACTAAACAAAAATATCGGAGAGGACCACAAAAAATCAAGTGGTGGCTGCTGAAAGATGAGAAAGAAGGTCTATTCAGGAGAAGAATAGTAGAAAAAATATGTTGGAACATGAAAGGAAGCCCTAATACAATTTGGAGAAAAATGGCCAGTAGTATTAGAGAGACTGCTACTGAAATACTTGGGAAAACGTTAGGAAAAAAGTTTGAGGATAAAGAGACTTGGTGGTGGTCAAACGAAGTACAAGGAAAAATAAAAGAGAAGAGAAAATTATATAAAAAGTGGCAAGAAACCAGATCCGACACAGATCTTCAAAACTATATGGTGGCGAAAAAGGAACCGAAAGTAGCAGTAGCAAAAGCCAAAGCAGAAGCGTATTCAAACCTACACGATCAACTTGATACCAGGGAAGGCGAAACGAAGATATATAAAATAGCCAAACAGAGAGCAAAGAAAGCAAAAGATTTTAATCAGATTAGATATATCCGAGATGAAAATAATAAAATACTAGTTCACGAAAGGGATGTCAAAAAGAGATGGAGAAAGTACTTTGACAGCTTATTAAATGAAGAATTTGACAGACAGCCTGTAGAGTCAACGGAGACAGTAGCAGCAATGGTCACCAAAATAACCAACGAGGAAGTGGCTCAAGCGCTTCAAAAAATAAAGAAAGGAAAAGCGGTAGGACCAGATGATATTCCTGGGGAAGTATGGAGAACATTGGGAGAGACAGGAACAAGGTGGCTAGCAGGTCTATTTAATAGAATTATGGAAGTTGGACAAATGCCAGACGAATGGAGAAGCAGTATACTGGTACCTGTTTACAAAAACAAGGGAGATATACAACAATGTACAAACTACAGGGCTATAAAACTGCTTAGCCACACCATGAAAATATGGGAAAGAGTAATTGATAGACGGATACGTGAAGAGACCGAAATATCCGAGAATCAATTTGGCTTTATGCAGGGTAGATCAACAACAGATGCAATTTTCATTATAAGGCAGTTGATGGAAAAATACAGGAGTAAAGAAACAAACACTCATATGGTATTCATTGATCTTGAGAAAGCATATGATAGAGTTCCTCGAGAGATTCTGTGGTGGGCACTCAATAAGAAAGGAGTCCCTGGTGAATATGTAAAGATTGTGAAAGATATGTATGAGGGAGTAACGACTAGTGTTAGGACAGGTGTGGGAGAGACTGATAAATTTCATGTGAAAGTAGGATTGCACCAAGGCTCTGTGCTTAGTCCGTATTTATTCTCATTAGTTTTGGACCAGATAACAGCGAAACTACAGGGTAACATTCCATGGTGTTTAATGTATGCTGATGATGTCGTGTTAGTAGGAAATAGTGAAAGAGACTTGGAACAAAAACTGGAACAGTGGAGACAAGCTCTGGAGGAAAAAGGTTTAAAACTTAGTAGGACAAAAACAGAGTATTTGGAATGTTCATTTAAAGATGGAGCTACTACAAATAAAATGGTATCTTTGGATGGTGAAATGATTGTGAAAAGCAATAGTTTTAAGTACCTAGGATCGGTATTACAGAGTGATGGAGAAATAGATGGAGATGCATGCAGTAGAATTAGGGCTGGATGGATGAAGTGGAAAGAAGCGAGTGGTGTGTTGTGTGACAGAAAAATTCCAATGAAGCTGAAGGGAAAATTCTATAAAACAGCCATAAGACCGGCTATGATGTACGGAACTGAATGTTGGGCAGTAAAAAAGAAAGAGGAACAACGAATGCATGTGGCGGAAATGAGAATGCTTAGATGGATGAGTGGAGTGACAAAGAAGGATAAAATTAGAAATGAGTATATTAGGGGAAGTCTAGGTGTGGCACCAATTGATGCCAAAATGAGAGAGCATAGGTTAAGATGGTGTGGTCATGTTCAACGTCGAGACGTTAATCATCCAATACGAAGAGTAGCTGAAGTGCAGATTCCTGGAAGGAGTAGGAGAGGAAGACCAAAGAAGACCTGGGGGGAGACGATAAGGCAGGACATGTTGGTAAAGGGAATTAACATTGATATGACCCAAGATAGAATTGTGTGGAGAAAGGCAATTAGGGAAGCCGACCCCGCATAGGGATAAGGCAAAGAGAATGATGACAATCATTTTCTCTATTCATGTTGAATGTTTTTCTAAGAATGACATTAGAAGTACAGAAGTAGTCAAGTGTGAGTTTAAATTTTCTACTAAACTAATATAACTACGTTGAACATTTGTATCGCCGTCTCACTCTGTCAATTATAAATATGTAACTGCGTATGTCTTGGATAACGTTTTTGCTTTGTAGACAACACTTAATTTCTCTCGTTTGTTATTTATAGAAAAAAACAGCAAATCCAAAATATGTGCTTGATATGCTTCTTTTCATGAGCATTTTTCAGTGCGTCACAAAGGATAGAAAAAAAGGTAAGTCCGTGATAATATACATTTTAGTGACATGACATTTTAGTTAAATCTGACAGTTGTCACATTTTATTTGCAATGTGGCATAAAATCAAATCAATTGTGTTTATTGCATTTATAAAATGGTATTTTCTTTGATTTGTATAGTCTTATAAATTGAACAGATTATATTCGTAGATATATTATACAGGGTGTAACAAAAATACAGGTCATAAATTAAATCACATATTCTGGGACCAAAAATAGTTCGAATGAACCTAACTTATCTTAGTACAAATATGCACATAAAAAAAGTTATAGCCCTTTGAAGTTACAAAATGAAAATCGATTTTTTCGAATATATCGAAAACTATTAGAGATTTTTTATTGAAAATGGATATGTGGCATTTTTGTGGCAGGAGCATCTTAAAGAAAAATTATAGTGAAATTTGTGCTCCCCATAAAAATTTTATGGGGGTTTTGTTCCCTTAAACCCCCCAAACTTTTCTGTACGTTCCAATTTAATTATTATTGTGGTACCATTAGTTAAATTCGATATTTTTAAAACTTTTTTGGCTCCTAGTATTTTTTCGATAAGACAGTTTTTATCGAGTTGCGGCTTCTTTTTTAATATGTTTACATAAAAATTTTATGGGGGTTTTGTTCCTTTAAACCCCCCAAATGTTTGTGTACGCTCCAATTAAACTATTACTGCGATACTATTAGTTAAACAAAATGTTTTTAAAACTTTTTTGCCTCTTTGTATTTTTTCGAGAAGGCAACTTTTATTGAGATATGGCTTCTTTTTTAATACGGTTCAAAATATACCTAAAAATGTAAATCATACATAAATTTTCATATAATTACCAAGTCTCCATAATCGTACTTAACCATATACAAATATGTGGTGGATTTGACAAATATTCAAAATATCTCGATAAAAACTGACTTTTCGAAAAAGTACTAAGAGCCAAAAAAGTTTTAAAAATATTGTGTTTAAGTAATGGTACTACAATAATAATTTAATTTGAACGTACACAAAAGTTTGGGGGGTTTAAAGGAACTAAACCCCCATAAAATTTTTATAGGGTGTCCAAATTTCACTATAATTTTTTCTTAAGATGCTACTATCATACGAATGCCATATGTCCATTTTCAATAAAAAATCTTTAACAGTTTTCGATATATTGGAAAAAATCGATTTTCATTTTGTAACTTCAAAGGGTTGTAACTTTATTTATATGCACATTTGTACTAAGGTAAGTTAGGTTCAATCAAACTATTTTTGGTCCCAGAATATGTGATTGACTTTATGACCTGTATTTTCGTTACACCCTGTATAATTGGTAAATAATTTTTTTCGATTATAGCGCCATCTATTGACAACTAGAATAAATGTTATAAATGTCACCGACGAAATGTAATCACCGACGTGCGTTTTTTTCTGTCACATGCAATTTAATGCGTTGAAAAGAAATCGAAAAACTGTGACGCACTGAAAGATCCTCATGAGAAAAAGCATATGATCGTTCATGGGTATTCTTTCATTTCATTTTTCCGACTGTATGTACTAGGCCAGCGGTTCTCAATTTTTTTTAGTCGCGGCACCCTTGTAGGGCTAAAAATATTTCGAGGCACACCAACCCTTGAAGCGATTTTGAAACGACAAAAAAATGAAAAACTACAATTCTGAGACTTATTTGATTTCAAAATAAACTTTATTTCAGATCAAAGTAATGCAGTACATTTGATATTCAAATATCCTTACTTAATGTGATGAATGAAACTGTTTCGATGATGTTTTCATTATATCCTTTATAATTATGGGAATCTTTGTAAGTTTGACCCTCAAATCCCTTTTTGCTTGAAGTTTGATTCTGTATTTGTTTTTAATGTAAGCATACTTATGCGGAGAAAGAAGACTCACAGAGATAAGTCGATGTGAAACACACAAGTTTTTTTACTGCAACCTGCCAACAACATTATTTTCTAAATATATCTACCTGCATCCAGAACTCTTCTTGGCTTCCTTCACGGTATCTGAGTTTTAAACTGCTATGTTCGCTGATCTCAAGTAGATTTTGAAAAACTTCATTTATTTTGTCATTCCGACAGGTTTATTTTTTGGGTCGCACGAAAACGGGTCCATCATCCAGCTATATAAGTCATCTGAGTCAATGTCAGGAAAATAGTTTACAATACTTTCTTCCAAACCTTGCAACTGAGCAATATCAACTTCAAAGAAGTTTGTTTGAGGATTGATTTCATTTGTTATAACAAATTCCTGTAATCGAGAGGAATTTGTGAGGTTCTTCTTTTCAACACATACTTTGAAAAATGTAACTTTTTTACACAAGGCCTTGATTTTATCTTATTTTGCTCTTCCTTTGCCTTGAAGCGAAGTGGTGGTTTTATTTATTATTTTTAAGATGTATGAAAGGTATCCCAATTTTAGCAGCCAATTGACATCTTTTAATTCTTGGATAAAAGACGCCTCTGTAAATGTGATAATCAGTGGATCTTTTAGTTCAAATATTCTCCCTAAAATTGTTAGCCCAAATCCTCGATAGCCACCGGACCTCTGGGTGGAGCAAAATATTGAAGTGATCCATACCCATATCTTCAGCGGTGAGCTTTAAAAGGCGTGGTTGAAGCGGACGGCTCTTCACATGGTTAATTATGTTCACAGAAACATCCAAAAGGTCTTTCTCCAATACGGCATCTTTTTAGTTGCCAAAGAATGGCGATGTAACATACAATGACTGCTATATGCATTTTCTGCCACTACCTTTATTCTAGACACAGCCCCTCTAATTTTACCAACCATTGCAGCCGGTCCATCAGTGCAAATATCCACACATTTACTCCACTCTATATCATTTTTTTCTTATATACCCGTGGATAGCTTTGAAAATTTTTTCACCATGGCATAACTTTTAAGCTCTTCGCACATAAGGAGTTCTTCTTCTATTTTAGTTATATCTAAAACTTCCACTTTGAAATATAACTCTAATTTTTACAAAACTCACTTATTGGCAGCACAAATTTAACTGTGGAATGAATGTAGGTAACAGTCGCGTCGTCGGTCGAATTCGGCTGTTTGTTTCTCGGTCGCCATTGAGAATACACAAGTGATAGTCAACATGTTTCGATTGGACAGTGGCGCAACGGCCGGTTGTTCGACTTTTCTTAAATGTTCCACGTCACCCTTGGCAAATGCTTGAGGCACCCCAGGGTGCCGCGTCACCCACTTTGAGAACCTCTGTACTAGGCTGTTCAATAAGTTTTGAGGTTCGATAAGAGAGGTCATTGCTACTAGCCTAATTCTATTTTGTTATGTTGGTACACTCTTCATATATGAACGTATGTGAAGTTTAATTTCAATCAATGCATTTTTTGTTTACAAACCATTTAGTATCGACGTGTCAGAGTATTTTTTTTTCAACGGAAACAAGCAAGTATATTGCAGAGATTGAATTTTTATTTTTGGAAAGTTTAAAAGCAAAGGAAATTTATGAACGAATTTGGAAAGTATATTGGGACCGTGCAAGTTCTCAAGAGCGACACCTGGTGTCATAGCTCAGCAACATTTGTAGCACTTTTAATTATATTGGCCAATTATATTAATCCTGGTCACTGGATAATTGTCAGCCCTACAGCCCAAAAAATAATAAGAAAAAGTAAGATTGAGGTTATGTTATTAAAAGGTAAACATTGTATGTAGTAAATAACTAATTATGTTATTTACTTCTGCTTTATTGTGATGGAAATCCACTTTTCTCTTTGTATTAATTTGTGCTTAGAAGTTGGAAACGAATAGAGCTTAAATTGAACATTTTTTGTTGAATTTTTACAATTTATAACACAGCAATGACATCAGTATGAATTATTTAAAAAATATGCGAAGAAAGTTACAAGATTTCTCCGCTACTCGAGCACGATCGTTTCTCGTATCCCCTCCAAGTACTTGCACACAGCGAAAAAGGACTTGTACTAGTACTGTGGTTTTATTGAATTCCAAAAAGCATTTGATTGTGTTAAGCACTCTATATTGATCAAAGTTCTAAGAGACATTGGCTATGGCTGAGACGTTCGCATGATTGCAAATTTGTATTGGAATCAAACATGAAAAATTTACTTACCCTGTAAGCTATAGAATTAATTCTAGAAGTAACATCTCCTGCTGAGCTGGGAACGCCTTCATCGTAGTTTCTGTTGAGAATTCCAGGAGGTCTAGGTTTTAACCGTGGAGGTGGCTTTAATAGGATCTGGTTCACCACTCGACTCATGCTCTCAGGCAACAGTCCATGAAGAATTGACAGTTCGTCGTCTTTTTGTAAACCAGGCGTCCTAGCTGACGTAGAAGTTGATGTTGAAGGTCCTGCAGCTATTGCAGTAGACACTGTTTCGGTGATTGTGGGCCTTGTTATTGGTACCGAAGGTGGAGATATCGATTCAGGGATCGATATAGTTGGATTGAGTGTACGATTAGATACTGTAGTATTTGGCATTACAACATGGACAGGGACAGCAGGTTCGAAATCTATGATTTCAACATCATCAGGTGGAATATAGTTTTGAGATGTCTTCAAATTTGGTGTAGTAATAGCTTTTTTGGTAGATTGCGTAGATTGTGATACATTAGGAGTAGGTACCAGAGATGGAGCTGGCTGTGCTACCTGTAAATGCATTAGATTAGGTTAATTATAATACAAATAATTGTTAGATAACTACGCGGATTAACACACAAAGCGAATACGGTCGAATATCCTTCACTATTCTCTTCATTTACATCGAATCATCTGAAATACCTAAATTCTTGATACCTAGAGGTGAGCGTACAGTATATGATTTGTTTTAGTAAGTTGAATTGTAGAAAAGAGAACCCTTTCTATGCGCCACCTTTCAGCATAATGTGTGTATTGTGTATATGTGTGTGCGCGCGCGCGCGTGCTTGGAATATTGACTGCAAACCCTATTTCAAATTTTGAATAATTGACCAGTAGTATGGTATAACTAGACCCAAACCCAGACATCCACAGTGAAAGTTATCCTCCAACACCAAATTGTTCTATATTCTATATGGTCCACATAATGTTCAGAAAAAAGTCACACCATTTTGAGCATCGGGTTTGGGAGGCAGAGGGGGGGGGAATCGGTAAATTCGTAGTTGTTTACGTTTTTCGTCAATATTTCTAAAGCTATGCGGTTTAGCATGAACAACCCTCTATACAAAAATGTTCTACATTAAATTTGAAATAAAAAATGGCCTAAGCATAATCCTTCTAAAATGAACGGTTACAAAGTTACGGAGGTAGTATAGTATAATTGGTCCAAAAAAAAGGCCTAACCTAAACATCCAAAGTAAAAGTTTTCCTCCAACACCAAATTGTTCTATATGGTCTACATATTGTTCAGTAAAACGTTACACCATTTTGAGCGTCCGATTTGGAGGGGGGGAGATGGGGAAGAAGTCGGTAATTAGTAGTTTTTTTGCGTTTTTCGTCAATATTTCTAAAACTATGCTTTAGCGTAAACAATGTTCTATACAAAAATGTTCTACATAAAATTTAAAACAAAAAAAGTTCCTATTCATAATTGTTATAAAATTAACGGTTCCAGAGTTAGGGAGGGTGAAAAGTGGAGGTTTTCGATACTTTTTATATTAATTGGGCAATTTATAATATTATTACTGATGAAAGAAATTTTCTTTAACAGGATTGTGTTGTGTAAATAAAATTTGCTATTTCAGTGGCCGATGGTATGTTAGTGATAAGTCCTTGAAGAAACGTCAACCTCACCGCCAAAAAAATATAAAAAGTATTGAAAACCTCCACTTTTCACCCTCCGTAACTCTGGAACCGTCGATTTTATAACAATTATGTATCGGACCGTTTTTGTTTTAAATTTTATGTAGAACATTTTTGTATAGAACATTGTTTACGCTAAAGTATAGTTTTAGAAATATTGACGAAAAACGTAAAAAAACTACCAATTTACCGACTTCTCCCCATCTCCCTCCCCCCCAAACCGGACGCTCAAAATGGTGTAACTTTTTACTGAACAATATGTGGACCATATAGAACAAATTGGTGTTGAAGGAAAACTTTTACTTTGGCTGTCTGGGTTAGGCCTTTTTTTTGGACCAATTATACTATACTACCTCCGTAACTTTGGAACCCTTCATTTTAGAAGGATTATGCATCGGGCCTTTTTTATTTCAAATTTAATGTAGAACATTTTTGTGTAGAAGGTTGTTCAAGCTAAACCGCATAGTTTTAGAAATATTGACAAAAGACGTAAAAAACTACGAATTTACCGATTTTTCCCCCCTCACCCCCAAACCCGACGCTCAAAATGGTGTGACTTTTTTCTGACCATTATGTGGACCATATAGAACAATTTGGTGTTGAAGGATAACTTTCACTTAGGATGTCTGGGTTATGCCATCTTTTGGATCAATTGTATCATACTACAGTTCATTAAATTTCAAATTACTGTATTTTGGTGAAAACTGTATCACAATGAATTTAGTAAAGCTCAAAATATTCGCTTTCCATTGTATGATATTACAAGTATGTTTGAATCTGGAAAGATTCACAATACGATCAAGGAAATGCGAAGGTTAAATATAAATATCTTAGGTATAAGCGAGATGAGGTGGCCGGGTTCTGGCCATATGACGATAGATAATTATGAAATTTACTACTCTGGTGAAGAAGGTCCGCTACATAGAAATGGTGTGGCATTTATTTTAGAACAAAATGTCGCAAAATCAGTAAAAAATGTCGTGCTATACTCAGATAGGTTAATAATGTTACAAATAAAAACAAATCGTACAGACTTAAACATCATTCAGGTATATGCACCTACACAACAATATGACAATGAAGTTGTCGAAAGCTTTTATTCAGATCTAGACTATTTATTATCACTCACAGGAAGCCAAGATATAAACATTGTATTGGGGGATTTCAATGCCAAGGTTGGAAGAGGTAGTGAAGAAGATGTCGTTGGCAAGTTTGGTTTAGGAACGAGAAACGACCGTGGAGATAGAATGATTAGATTTTGTGTAGAAAAACAATTAGTAATATCCAACACTTTTTTTGACTTGCCTAAGCGACGACTTTACACCTGGAAATCTCCTAGGGACACTTGTGGAAGAATAGTAAGAAATCAAATTGATTATATCTGTATATCAAAAAGATATAGAAATGCTATCTTGTCCTCCAAAACATATCCAGGAGCGGATGTACCCTCCAACCACAACTTACTAGCAGCTAAAGTATTACTTAAATTTAAAAAGATTAAAAAACCCAAAATATCTCCTAGGATCAGCAAAGATAAACTTTCAAATGCGGAAGTGAAAGAAATAGTAACCGATAAATTAGAAGATTAGTTTCAGAAATTGGGAAATAAAAATTCAGAAGAACAATTATGGGAATCATGTAAAGAAACATTGGAAAAAGTCCAAGAAGACCATCTAATGGAAAATCAGCGTAGGAATAAGCAACAGTGGATGACAGAAGAGATATTGAATTTAATGAATGCAAGAAGAAAATATAAGAATGCTAATCTGACAGAATACAAAAAGCTGAACAGTATGATTCGAAGAAAAATAAGATCAGCTAAATCAGAGTGGCATAAACAACAATGTAAAGAAATTGAGAACTACGAGCGTATCTATGACGCATTCAATATGCACAAAAAACTGAAAGAAGTTGCAGGACTGAATAAAAAATGTAATCCTCCACTAATCGAAGATAAAAACGGAAAAATTATAATCGATATCAAAGGTTAACTAATACTATGGACAGAATATATAAAGGAATTATTCGATGATGAAAGAAGCGAACTAGAAACGCTAAATGACATAAGCGGTCCTCCAATAACTAAGGAAGAAGTGCAATACGCTATAAAGAACGCAAAAAACGGCAAGGCGATCGGACCAGATGGGATTTACGTAGAAACACTAAAGCTTTTAGGTGTCGAGGGCATTAAGATACTTACGAAATTGTTCAACTTAATCTACGAAAGCGGAAAAATTCCTAAAGATTGGCTTAAATCCTCATTTGTTGTACTACCAAAAAAACACAGAGCCACAAAATGCAGCGACTATCGCACCATCAGCCTAATGAGTCATGTATTGAAAACGTTTCTCAGAATAATTCATCAAAGAACATATAGAAAAATTGAGGAAAGAATCTCAAGTACTCAATTCGGTTTTCGCTGTGGCCTTGGAACGCGTGATGCACTATTCGCAACCCAAGTTTTAATTCAAAGATGCAGAGATGTAAATCATGACGTTTTCATGTGCGCGATTGATTTTGAAAAGGCTTTTGATAAAGTTCGCCATGAAAACTATTCTATATTCTCAAAACTACCAGTCTGGACGGTAGGGCCATTAGAATAATCGCAAATTTGTATTGGGGCCAGGCTGCATGTATTAGGGTTGCGAATCAGTGCTCTGAAGAAGTAAAAATCAAGCGCGGAGTTCGACAAGGCTGTATATTGTCACCAATGTTGTTTAATCTTTACGCTGAAACAATCTTAAATGAAGTGTTGGAAAACGCAAAAGAGGGAATACTCATTAATGGTATGCTTATGAACAATATCAGATACGCAGATGACACCTTGTTGCTGACTGGATCAATTGAACATCTTCAAGCGTTATTGAACCGAATGGTGGCATTCTGCGCGATATATGGACTCAAACTCAACGCAAGAAAAACAAAGTTTATGGTTATTAGTAAACAGGCAGCCGTAAATAATAATAACTATAACGTAACAATCGGTAATGACTCAATTGAACGAGTAAGTAATCTTGTATATCTGGGTACTCATATTAATGAAAGCTGGAACCCTAGTACAGAAATAAAAAGTAGAATTGCCAAAGCAAGAACAAGTTTTATGAAATTCAAGAAAATCCTGTGCAGTCATGATCTAAATTTGGAACTTCGCATAAGAATGGTCCGATGTTATATATTCCCAGTACTACTTTATGGGGTTGAAGCATGGACACTGACAGAATCGCTTTTAAAAAACCTAGAAGCATTTGAAATGTGGGTCTACCGCCGTATTCTGAAGATCAGTTGGGTAGAAAGAGTCACAAACGAAAGGGTTTTGCAACGTTTGAATAAAAGTTGCGAAGTAGTGAACACGGTTAAAAGGCGCAAATTGGAATACTTTGGTCATATAATGCGTCACCCAGAAAAATATGACATACTTCACCTTGTCATGCAAGGTAAAATAATGGGAAAAAGAAGTGTGGGCCGCCGTACAACTTCTTGGCTTAAAAACCTACGCCAATGGTTTGGGAAAACTAGCACTGAACTATTTCGTGCGGCTGTAAATAAGACAATGATTGTTAATATGCTGGGCAACATGAGAGCCAACGATCGACAAGCGGTCTCGGCACCTTAAGAAGAAGATTGTATGATATTAAATTTTTTCGATTGTTTTTTACAACTAAATTGTATACTTTAAACTTATACAGTATGTCCCTGTAAGTTGTATCCATATGGAAAACTTTTTTTCCACCTACCTCTACCGAAAGTATACTTTTCCGGACCTGGGGAGGAACAGTAAAAGTGACGTCATGGTATTTCATTCATGAAATATAACTTATTGACGCCCTGTACAATACCTATTTTCTATTACGTAAGTATCTATACATTTTAACGTTTATTTAAAAACACTCTGTATTTTGCAGAATGGTAAAAAAACAGTAAATTGTTATTCTGATTTAACAATGTTTACATTAATAATTTGACTTATATTTGACGGTTGACAGTTATATTGTACCTACTTGTTAGTTTTAGTTCTAATAAATTTTGTTGGTTAGTTACATAAATAAATTAAGTAAAAATGAAAAAATGACTTGTTATTTGAGGAAGGTGGAAAAACCATATGTACAACATGGGAGTAAAGTGCCTTTTCCTCCCTTGAATGATTACTGCCCTCCGCTACGCGTCGCGACGGGCAGAGTGAAATTCAAACTTTTTGACATACCTCGTATAATACATATTCAAAAAAATTATTATTTGATGGTTAAATCTTAGGTTTTGGACCATGCAGAGCTTTTTATGAAAAATAACTTTTTTTCGTAAAATTAATAATAAAAAAGTTTTCCATATGGATACAACTTACAGGGACATACGACATACTGTATAATTTTCAAAATTCATTTACAAAGTTATAATCACAGCTTTAAAATGATGCGCTTTAAATTTTTTTATGTTGAGCAAAAGCAAAGTTATAAGCAAAAATGTCTGGTATAGTCGATAATTTGTTATTTTTTAATAATAAATTTGAAATATCTCCGCTTCTAAGGGACCGTCCATTAATCTATTAACTTGATACTTTTTATTGGCATTTTTAACCCCTCACCCTCTTGGTAATACATGGTGAAGTTTAAGGCTACCCCTCTACACCCCCTATATGACGTGTAATTTTTAGTATCTAAAAAAATTATTTTTTTAATAGCAGGTTGTTTTTGACCGACATAAAAAATGAAAGAAATACGATAACCTTTTTTGTACTAGTATATTAACATTATTTAATATGCAGTATCCTCGGACCACGGATTAGCAAGACTTTCTTTAAAACCAATAACTGGATAAGCATCCTGCAGGTCAGTTGTTGGCACAGTGCTTTGTTGAAGATCAACATCGGTTTCATCAAGCCACTCGGCGTCATCATTTTCACGCACTACGCAGAGAATCTCTCTCGATCTACCGTTCGATGGTCGCGAGAGGATGCAGGAAGGACGAACATTATGAATGTCTAGACTAGACTATTATTGCTCGAATTCCGTTTCTTGTGACAAGAATTCACATGTGCCTTAGCTTTTTTCTTTGTACAGAAGTATAATGCACACCGCTGTCATGTCCTTTCCAAAAGTATCTGACGATCCTTTTACAGGCTACGCAACGCCGCTTTTTTCGCCCGAAAAAATAAACACACGTGATAGTACTAAACCCCCTCCCCCTTGTAATATTTCGTAGTTTTTTAAGCAAAAACATCCACCCTGATATCTTTCCAGTCAAAGCTAGCTGTTGCCTACAACCACAAGGCAAGCACATTTACACCTCGAATTTGTTTTGATCTGTGATGTTAGTCTGGGCTAATTAGCAAAATTCATGGAAAAGTTATTTACCAGCAATTTTATTGCTGGAATCGAATTATAAGATCCTATATATTAATAATATAGGTATGCAAAGTCCGCAGATAGTGTGCTACTTTTTTTATAAACAAAATGGTTCCGACAAATCGTATTTTTTTCAATTATTGCTCTATAACTCCGAAGATTTTAACTTTACAACAAAAACACCCAAATAAAAATTCACCGCAATTAAATTCTGCATAGAGATATGTTTTTCACGATTTGCTCCGACGAAAATTTTCCTCGGAAAATGCGGGTTTTCCTAACAAAAACTATAATTTTCAAATAAAGTTTTAGGTAAGTAATTATTAATCAATAATTAAATAACTTAGTGACATCAAAGATTTCTTGGTATAGATTGTAATTCCAGAAGCCGGTGAAAATTAAACGAATATTTTAGCAACCATTCAATTGTTAATTAACAAATTACGATCGCAATAATAACCAAAATAATCATGATACATTGATCAAACTTATAAAGATTATAAAAATGAGATGCTTGTTTAATATTTTATCGACAAAATATAAATTTTTCTTTTTTTTGCATAATCTTTAAATTTTGAAAAAAAAAATAGTTATAATACGTTGGTCTAATTAGTAAAGTACAAAGAAAGGTTATTTACCAGCAATTTTATTGCTTTAATCGAATTATAAGATCTTATATATTATTAATATAGGTATGCAAAGTCCACAGATAGTGTGCTACTTTTTTTATAAACAAAATGGCGCCGACAAATCGTATTTTTTTCAATTATTGCTCTATAACTCCGAAGATTTTAACTTTACACCAAAAATACTCAAATAAAAATTCACCCCAATTTAATTCTACATAGAGGCATGTTTTTCCCGATTTGCTCCGACGAAAATTTTCCTCGGAAAATGTGGGTTTTCCCAACAAAATCTCGAATATTCAAATAAATTTTTTGGGCCAGTAATTATTTATCAATAATTATATAGCTTGGTGAAATAAAAGCTTTCTTGGTATAGATTATAAATTCAGAAGCCGGTTAAAATGAAACGAATATTTTAGCAACAATTCAATTGTTAATTAACAATTTACAGTCGCAATAACAACCAAAATAATCATGAGACATTGATCAAACTTAGAAAGATTATAAAGGTGTGATGCCTATTTAATATTTTGTCGACAAAATATAAATTTTTCATTTTTTTGCATAATCTTTAAATGTTTAAAAAAAATTGTTATAAACAAATTAACATTTCTTAGAAATTGTTTATTATATTCTAATTTTAAAAAATACTTAAAATGCGTATTTCATAGGTCTTGAAAATGAATGCTTTAAAAAAAATTTCCAACCATTTGCCAAAAAGTTAGGAAACAGCAAAATAAATATACGATAGCTCCATTGTTTATAATTTGTTTTAATTGTTTCAAAGCTTAAAAGTGAGTCTATGGTACAATCTAATTACTCACAAAGAATGTCAAAAATTAGTGCAATGGTTATATTTTAATCAAAGATTAAAAATACTTTTTTTTGTAATTTTTAGCGCGAAAGTAGGCTTGATACAGAGCCGGAGATAAAATGTTCACTCGAAGCGACTGACACGCTTAAACTCGCGCGAGTTGTGGACGTGGGCGGGTAGCTACGGTACTGTATTATTCTACTTTCGCGCGTGTAAATTACAAAAAAAAAATATTTATAATCTTTAATTAAAATATAACCATTAAGCTGATAATCGATATTGTTTTATAAATAATTAGCTTGTACTTTAAACTCACTTCTACGCTTTGAAAGAATTAAAAACAATTAATAACATCGTAGTAATAGTATGTTTATTTTGCTGTTTCATAACTTTTTTGCAAATGGTTGCAAAAACGTTTTAAAGCATTCATTTTCAAGATATTTGAAATGCGCATTTTAGCTATTTTTTAAAATTATAATATAATAAAAACTTTCTGAGAAACGTTAATTTGTTTATAACTATTTTTTTTAACATTTAAAGATTATGCAAAAAAATAAAAAAATTATATTTTGTCGACAAACTGTTAAATAGGCATCTCATCTTTATAAGATTTCAAAGTTTGATCAGTGCATCATAATTATTTTGGTTATTATTGCGACCGTAAATTATTAATTAACAATTGAATTGTTGCTAAAATATTCGTTTAATTTTCACCAGCTTCTGGAACTATAATCTAAACCAAGAAGGCTTTTAAGTCACCAAATTATTTAATTATTGGTAAATAATTACTTATCTAAAACTTTATTTGAAAATTAAAGATTTTGTTGGGAAAACCCGCATTTTCCGAGGAAAATTTTCGTCGGAGCAGATCGGGAAAAACACGTCTCTATGCAGAATTTAATCAGGGTGAATTTTTATTTGAGTGTTTTTGTTGTAAAGTTAAAATCTTCGGAGTTCTAGAGCAATAATTGAAAAAAACACGATTTTCGGGCGCCATTTTGTTTATAAAAAAAGTAGCACACTATCTGAGGACTTTGCATACCTATATTATTAATATATAGGATCTTATAATTCGATTCCAGCAATAAAATTGCTGGTAAATAACTTTTCCCAAAAATGGCCTATTCTCCGATAATCAGCCCAGACTATGTGACATAACTTCAACAACAATTGGCTGTTACACACATCTTGTAACAAAAAGATCTTTTTAATCTTTCTTTGAGGACGATTTAAAGAGTGGAGATCGAAACGTCAGTATTTTTAGGTATTAATGTGATTATAATAATTAAATGGACTTCTGGAGAAGATCTGCTGGTATATCAAGAATACAAAAAATCAGAAATACAAGAATATTGGAGATAATGGATGTAAAGCATACAATAATGGACGATATAAAAACAAAGCAACTAAGATGGTTTGGCCACGTACAACGTATGGAAGAAGACAAATTACCCAAGCAAGTGCTACGATGGGCACCAAAAGGACGGCGGAAAAGAGGAAGACCTAGGAAAAGCTGGATAGAAGGAATCCATAGGGAAATCAGAGAAAGAGGCTTGAACGAAGACATGTGCTACGATCGAGAGCAATGGCGATTGGGAATCGGAAGACGTCGTAGAACGTTATGAACCGATTATATATATTTATATATATATATATATATATATATATATATATATATATATATATATATATATATATATATATATATATATATATATATATATATATATAATTAAACCAAACTGGCTAATCCCATAAAAACATAATATGTACTTTCAATAAGTCCCGGGCGTAACCAGTAAAGGGAGACTCTAATGAGTTTTCCATTTGTCATTTGGGTAGTCCTAACGTTCAAAAGCATACTGTCAAAAAATGTTCATTAGGGTCATTATTTACCAAGTTACAGTGTTTAAAATGGTGCTACTTTTGTGATTTTTACAAACATGGATTCAAAGCAATTTCGTGTTGATGTATCACTGCTACTTGATGGGAAAAATACCTGAAGGGCCAGGGGGATCTGGGAATACCCTGAAGGGCCAGGGGGAAGAACGATGAATGTCTATCGGGAAGCATTTTCGGTAAAATGAGAAACAAAGTTACATATTTGTTGTGAAAACAACATTTAAATTATAACTATTTATAATGGGAAATAAGCCACAATATTATTAAAAAATGATTTTTATTAACGTTTCGACGTCCAAATCGGGTGCCGTTGTCAAAATACAAAATACTTCACAAAAATAATATTGTGGCTTATTTCCCATTCTAAATAGTTAAAATTGTAAAAATGCCACAAGAAAATAGCTTCAGAACAACATTTAAATTAGTTTGCAGACGGGGGATGTGAATTGCAAGGTGTAGAATTCCTTCCCTTTCGTCTTCACTGCAGCATCCATATGACTTGCAAATTATAGAAGTCTTGGAGGTGTTACCATGAAAGTGTACCAATAAGTTTTCAATTTAAAAATCTTTTAGTGATTTTTAATATTTTTCAATATTATTAATTTACTATTAGGATTGAAAACTTGCTTCGTCTTTCAATTGCCAGATGGCGCTTGCCACCTATTATCATCACTTTGGTTGCGATGTGTGGGAAAACCTCTCGATGCAATTTAGTTGGAGTATGGAGAACAGTGCCTACGTTCCTTCTGATGAAGCTCCAATAAGAGCAGAAAATCGCGGTTAAAGGAACTGGACTGCACTCCGTATTCTAATTAAAAAGTAAGATTGGTTTGCCTTCGCATTGCAACCGAATAAAAATGGTACACATTTTTATTTTAGTTTGCTTTTGTGTAAATGTTTTGCCGAAGTCCAATTAGGCAAAAGGGAATAATTAACCCCTTTTCGCCACGGTGGGGTGAAATTTAAAAAACCTCCCCAATATTCATTGTTTTCCCCCCTTGCGTCCAATCTTGTGACGTGTTTCTAAGACAATTCTCATCGTTATTTCCCCTTGGCCATTCACAGGTTGATAGTACTCTTCCTAAGCTAACAGATTGCACAAAAATCGCAAAATGACCAAAAAATGACATTCATCGTTTTTCCCTCTGACCCTTCATATTGAAAATTATTATGTAAAACCGCAAAGTGAAGTTGCAAGAGATAGCTGACACACTTAAGTTATCAAACGGCAGAATTTTGACTGTTATACATAAACATTTAGGTATACGCTCTGAGCTTCGCTGGTGTCGCTCCTAGCGGTTACTAATTCAACTTTCACCGGTAATTTTTAAATTTATTATTTAATTGTTATCGTTTAATATTTACAACACTAAAAAGTAATTAAATTGTAATAGATTTTTTTAAGATTTTGCTAATCATTTTGACGTTCTATTAATGAAATATTAATTTCTTACTTCGGATACTTTCACAATTATCATGTAGATGGCGCCAAGATTAATTTATAAGTACATATTACAGAACATTAAAAAACGCAAATTCAGTATTTAAAACGTAAGTATATTTAAGGTAAAAATATATACCACAGCTTTGATCAATTAATATTTTTTATAATTAATGTTTTTAATTTTAATTTTAAATTAATCACTTTGACATTTATGTCAAATTTCCGGTAAACGTTTACAGACTGGTCACTACTGGCGCTCACGAATTTATAAATATCCCCTCTACGTACGAGCTCACAGCGGATAGTCCAGAGAAATAAGGTTTTTGTCGGGACACTTGAGCAGCCAGGTTGCAAATGGGTTTTTTTGGGCACTATATACCTAATACATTATAAATACAAAAATGCCCGTCACAGTTCGGATGAGAATTTTAGATATTAACAAATAAGGGTCAAAAATGGCAGTTTTTTCGTTTAAATCGCTACAGGTAAAAATAGGGTTATTAAATATCTTATTTAGAGTATTCATCTTTTAGTAGATGAGCAAAGGTGTAAAATGGCAGTTTTTGAATTTTGGTCCGATCATTTGTTGCTTCGCTAACTTCAAAAAAATACTATAATTTCGAAAATAAAAAACTTTGCTATAACTTTTGCGAACATGAACTTAAGAGTAAACAGTAGCGATCAACAGGTAGCAATAAAATATAACTTCGGGAGATAGTATCATAAACTTTGGCAACATTGGTAATCTTTGACATTATGTAAGATTAATATTATTGACAATTTAACTCATAGGCGCGCTAAATGGAAGTAACCGAAAACAATTTTGTTATTAGTAAATAAATATTTATAAAAATAAACCCAAATGGGTGAAAATTTTATGTTAACATAGGTATTTGTACGAAAAAATAATAATAAATAATAATTTCATTGTGAAGCGAAACGAGAGCAGTCTTATTTTATTTAGTTCATAGAGCGCCAAAGGCACTCTAGAACACACTTTAACCCTTCTTAGGGTCCCATCAGAGGTGCATATTTCATTCTCTTTGAACTACTAAAATTCGGGCTACCGTTATCGGTTCACAACGAAATGATGGCATGAATGCCGTGGCGGTATCTGCTAAAGACGAACGAAAGTTTTACTTCTAATATTAACAATATCAAAAATAAAATAAAACTTAGAACTAGTCTTCTGGTTAAACCAATCGTGGCTTGTGGCTTCTAAAATTTGCAAGCCAACGAATTGCCGGAGCTAAGAAGGCCGAGGGAAATCTACCAGGTTAAGTCGTACTTCATGGAATGATTATTTATTATTTTGATTAGTTCTACTCGTAATCTGAGTATTCGGAACTAAGCTTTGTTGGAATTTTACCGTGCTGGACAGGCGGGAAGTGAGATGCAGCCTGATAAATCTTCCTCGGCATTGTTAGCTCCTGCACTTTTTATAAAAATACACTTTCTTCAATTTTTTTATCCGATGCCTAGATTTTGTGTCATTTTGGAACTACTAATGAAATAAAAAATTTTAGTAGTTCCAAAATTACACAAAATCTAGGCATCGGATAAAAAAGTTTATTTGAAGAAATTGTATTTTTTTGTTCTTCTTAATGGCGGTACAGGCTCGTTTTTTTAATATTGTATTTAATTACAGAGTAATTTCCACATATTAATATATTTTTCAAATTGGGCCCTGTACCGCCATTCTTTATTTTATTACGAATACGTGTGCCAAATATCTCGAAAAAATATTCAAAATTACAGCCGCAATCTTGGAACGCGTTTTTGCTACCTGTTGATCGCTACTGTATCACCTTTAGCAAAAATAAATTTTTTCGGGTTCAAAAATTGCAATTTTTCGATTTTATGTTCAACCGCGTTTATCTCGAAAACTATGCATCCTACGAAAAAACTTGTCAGAACAGTTTTTGCTTAGAATGACCCACAAAATACAAAAAAAAATGTTTTGTTTTGCGAGAAATCGCTGTTATGTAATTCCTCAAGTTCTTTGTTTATAACAATCTTATCGACATCCGGATCAACTGTTACCCAACAAATTCGTGTTCTACGGGTCAAGATACATAAAAAAATCTTGGGTAAGACCATCTGAATAAAGGAGGCCGTTGTACCCCCTTGGCGACAGGACTATGAATATCTACCTAAAAAAAATTGGCATTTGTACTGTAGTCAGGATTTCTGTACCTAAACATAGATTTATTACGAATTTCATTTTCATGGGAAACAACTTTTCACACTTTTTTTATGTATGACAACAGTAGATTACTTCTCATAGGTACTTACATTGTTAAAATTTGTGGTGGCTCCAATTTCGATGTTTTCATAATTTTGGCACGGCTTTTAATGGACTTTTTCTTGGAATTATTCGCTTTATTTGTCGTTTGATTAACTTTTCCCATTTCGTTAAACTATTGATAATATGTTAAAAATAAAATATCCTCCTAAATCTTTATACTCGCATTAGAATTCGAAATGTTTTTACGTAAAATATACTTACCTACCTACATAGAACTGAACTAAAACACAATTAACAACAATCTATTATTTCAAACAGGCCAACAACTTATACAACAACAACAAAAATATAATAAATAACTATCAATAAACACTATTTTCCTATGAAACAACTATAACGAATTCTTAAATTAACACACTACTGCAGTGGACTGATATCAATAAAGATGACAGAACAAATTAGAGAAAATCCGACGCAGGTTTGTCAAAATGACACTGATAATTTCTCTATGTTGCCTAATTAGTTATTTAGTTATAATATGTTCGATTTCTTGTTAGAAATAAAAAATTTTAGTAGTTCCAAGATTACACAAAATCTAGGCATGCGATAAAAAAGTTTATTTGAAGAAAGTTTGTTATTTTTTTCTTCTTAATGGCGGTACAGGTTCCTTTTTTCAATATTTTATTTAGTTATAGAGTAATTTCCACGTACTAACATATTTCTAAAATTGGGCTCTGTACCGCCATTCTTTATTATATTACGAATATGTGTGCCAAATATCTCGACAAAATATTCAAAATTAGAGCCGCAATATTGGAACGCGTTTGCTGCTACCTGTTGCTCGCTACTGTAGCCTCTTAAGACTTTGATATTGCACGAAAAGTTGATTAAACCAGTACATATAATGCCCTAAAATTTTCAAGATTAGTCGGCTATTAGTTTAAATTTTATTCAATTTGTTTATACCACAGAGCTTTTTTTGAAATGTTATTGTTCAGAAAATAATAATGATACAGCAATTCTGTGGAAAGCTCTTGAAAGAAAAATACTTATATTTTCAAAATGTTTAAAAAAATCAATAAAGTCATTTTTATCATTCCGAAAACATTTTACTAATGTAGAGTCATTTTTAGCTTCTAAACAATTTGAATAGCTTTGTTAATATTGACTGTAGAGTAAAATCTACTTTGGGATTTCAAAAGCTAGTATTTTTACATGCATTTTCAAAAAAAACTTCTTGCGTAGGTTAATTACGGTCAAAGTTAGCCATTTTTATTATTTAATCCACAGTTACTTCTGTGTACATAAAATTCTCCTTTAACAGTGCTAGTTACCATACTCCTCCGAAACGGCTTGACCGATTTTTATGAAATTTTAGACATATGTCCTGTAGGACTCAGAATAGGTTTTAACCTATTTTCCATACTCATAAGTTGTAAGGGGGGTTGCCCCCTGAGATTTTTTTAAAATTTTTTGGACAATATTATCTATCTTAATTTTGTATTATGTAGCATTAAAAAATACATACAACCCTTAATTTTCACTCTTCTATCCCCAACCACTATTTTTTAATAGCCAGCTATATATTTACATCTATAAGATTTTCCTGTCGCAGTGTTAGTTGCCATACTCCTCCGAGACTGCTTGACCGATTTTTATGAAATTATATATGTATATTCAGTAGGTCTTAGAATCAGTCGTAATCGATTTTTCATATCCCTGAATGATAAGGGGGGTTCCCCCTAACATTTTGTAATGTTTCGAGGGGTATGTATACATAACGTACTCTAAAAGTAAACGAGTACATGCAAATTAAAAAAAAATATGATCAAAATCAATGTTTGAAGAATCAATTTCATTGTTTGAGTAGACGGACTTTAATATTTCCCCTCCACCGACCACGATTTCGTTAGGACGTAATTTTTAAAGCTTTATAACCACTCTGTTGAAGATCAAAGTTTACTCAAACTTGTACACATAAACTATATACCTTTATTTTCAAAATGGCGCTAGTTAGGTTGCTTAATTGTTATAAACAAAGTAGCTGTGAATTAAATAAAAAAAAGTGGATAACTTTGACCGTAATTAACCTAGGCAAAAAGTTTTTTGTTTGAAAATTCGTGTAAAAATACCAGATTTTCAAATCTCAAAGTAGTTTTAGTCTACAGTCAATATTAACAAAGTTATTCAAATTGTTTATAAGCCAAAAATGAGTCTTCTTTAGTAAAATGTTTTCGGTATGATTAAAATGACTTTTTAATGATTTCTTTTTTAAATACGTTGAAAATATAACTATTTTTCTTTCATGTGGTTTCCACAGAATTGCTATATAATTATAATTTTCTGAACAATAACATTGCAAAAAAAGCTCTTTGGGATAAACAAATTGAATAAAATTTAAACTAACCGACGAATCGTTTTAAAATTGTTTGTGCATTATATGGACTGTTTTACTCAACTTTTCATGCAATTTGAAAGTCTTAAGGTCATTTTCGCAAAAGTTATAGCAATTTTTTTTATTTTCGAAATTTTAGTTTTATTTTGAAATTTCCGAAGCAACAAATGATCGGACCAAAATTCAAAAACTGCAATTTTAAACCTTGGCTCATCTACTAAAAGAGGGATACTATAAATAAGATATTTAATTACCCTATTTTTACCTGTGGCGATTTAAATGAAAAAACTGCCATTTTTGACACTTATTTGTTAATAACTAAAATTCTCGTCCGAACTGTGACGGGCATTTTTGTATTTATAATGTATTATGTATATAGTACGCAAAAAACCCATTTGCAACCTGGCTGCTCAAGTGTCCCGAACATAGTATATTTTTGCCTTATTTCCCTGGTGTAGTATGAGAAAGCTGTTTTGCAAATGGGTGCCGCGTTTTCTCACACCAGAACAAAAACCACAACGAATTGATTAATCTCGGCGCTGTTTGGACATGTTTAATCGGAATAAGTCGGAGTTCTTGCATCGGTATATTACAATGGATGAAACATGGTTCCATCACTTTACTCCAAAATCAAATCGTTAGTCATCTGAGTGGATAGCATCTGGAGAAAGCCGTCCAAAGACGGCAAGGTTATGGCCTATGGACTATTTAAAATATGGAGAAACAATCCACAGCGACTACTATATTGGTTTATTCGTCATCATCACGTAGCGCTACAACCCTGGGCGAGTCCTGGCTGACTGTACAACTTTCTTCCAATTTGTTCGGTCTTCCATCAACCTAGGGTAAAAGAGAATGTTCATTTTTTGGAGAGCTGATTGGATGTTAGCTCTCCATCGCATTCTGGGACGTCCGAGTGGTCTTTTGCCTGTAGGAATCTCCTCCCATACCAGTTTTACAAGTCTCTCGTTATGAAGTCTGTGCACGTGGCCTGCCCATCTTAGTCACTGCGATTTAATTTCTTGGATAATATCGGTGTCATTGTAGAGTGCTTTTAATTCGATGATGGTTCTGATCCTATTTTTCGTAGTATTTTTCGTTCAAAACGTCTGAGCTTTTCTTCGTTTGATTTGGTCATGGTCCACGTTTCGCATCCATATGTTAGTACAGGTCTGACGATGGATTTATAGATTTTGATCTTGGAACTTCTTGTAAGATTTTTTTATTTTATAAGCTTATCCAGTGCGAATAGACAGCGATTTGATGATTGGATTCTGTCTTTTATTTCTTCAGTAACATCGTTGTCACCTGTGATCATGGCCCCTATATACTTAAAACGTTGTACTCTTTCGAAATTAAAGGTGTTGACCGTCACATTTTCTCCGATCCTGTCTCTTCGTGTCGTTCTATTTATACACATACACTTTTCATCTTCTCTTCATTAATCCTCAGCCCTACTTTAGCCCGATCAAAGAACAATCTGACCCCAAAAAAAATAAAGGAAGGATGAAAATTTGGGAATAGGTAGTTGAAATTGTCTATTATTATATAAGAAAAAATTTTACAATTCTAAATCCCCTCCATTTTACAAAAATGGAGGGGAATACCTCCCTCTCGAAGATGAAAAAAATACATTCAAAATAAGACCGGAATTGGATAAAATTACTAATTCTAAACAATTTTTCTTCTATAGAGTTTTTTCACTAAGTCAATACTTTTCGAGTTATTTGCGAGTGAATATGTTCATGTTTAACAAAATAAAACATGTTTTTGGACGGTTTTTCGGAGATAAACTGATCCTGTTTAGAGGATGTAAATGACATTTTAGATGCCTTTTATTCCATTATTTGGAACGCAATTGAACTTTTTGTACCAAAGATATCTGTAAAAAGATCGAATTTTCCTGTTTGGTTCTCATCTGAACTTAAGAGTAAAGTCATTGCCAAAAAGAATGCGCATAAAAAATATAAAACTACAAATAAGTATCACCACTATATTGAATTTAAAAATTTGAGAGATGAATGCTCATCACTCACTGAGCAGTCTTACAATGCTTACGTTTCAAAGATGGAAGTGAGAATAAATGAGAACGCTGGTGAATTTTGGAAGTTCATCAGAAATAAAACCAACGGACATGGTGCTCTCCCTGGCTCTATGTTTCTAGGTGAGGAAAGTGAGAATGACAAACAAAAAATAACAGAGTTGTTTGCGAAACATTTTGGTACTGTATACAGCACTTTTAATGGTAAATCTCTGGATAACCTGGAGAGTAATGAAATTTTCTCACAACAGCTGGAGGTGGAAATTAGTAACCTCGAAGTCACTTTTGACAATTTACTGAATGTGTTGTTGTCATTAAATGTCAATAAAGGGGCTGGTCCTGATTTGATACCGAATTTGTTCCTAAGAGAAAGTGCAGTGTCCTTGTGTGAACCATTAGTATATGTTCTTAATAAATCTCTCCAGACGGGAATTTTCCCGAACAGATGGAAACATTCCTTTGTGTGTCCTATTTTAAAGACAGGAGATCATAGTGATATCAAAAATTATCGGCCAGTTTGTATTCAGTCAGCCTTATCTAAAGTATTTGAAAAAATGGTTTTGATAAGTTTGGATAATTGTTTTAGGAACATTATTACGGACAACCAACATGGATTTGTAGGCGGACGTTCTACTCTCACTAACCTCTTTTTGTATATCGATAGTATAGGTACATCAATGGATGAGGGTTACGAGGTGTATACACGGTATATACACCGATTTCAGTAAGGCCTTTGACCTACTACATCATAATGTCTTAATTACAAAGCTGAGAAACTTTGGTATCACTGGTTCTTTATTAGCTTGGTTTACTTCGTATTTGCAAGGAAGAACATTGCAAGTAAGATCAGCAGGATGTGTTTCTAATGGATTTGAAGCCGTGTCAGGGGTTCCGCAGGGTTCCCATTTGGGTCCTAAGCTTTTTCTGTTGTTGGTAAATGATATTGGTAGAAACTTTAAATCTGATATTTGCAGACGACTTAAAGATATTTAAATGCATTAGGTCAGAATCTGATTGTGAGGGTTTGCAGAGAGACTTGGATTCTTTAGTACATTGGTGCCAGGAAAATAATCTTAGATTGAATGCTTCGAAATGCTCATATATTATTTTTTTACGTAATAAGACCACCAGTGATTTTAAATACAAGATAGGAGATGTGTGTTACTGGATAGTAAGCTAAGTTTCGTGGACCATTATGATGCCATTATTGCGCGTGCTAATCGGACATTAGGGTTAGTCATCAGAATGTCATATGATTTTAATAATTTGTTTGTAATTGTGAGATTGTTTTTGAGTTATGTTCGTTCATTACTAGAGTATTGTTCAGTGATTTGGAGTCCAAGTTATGAGAATCACAAATATCGAATTGAATCGATTCAAAATAAATTCGTTAGATATCTGCGGTATAGATTAGGTACTAGAGGAATGCAATTGAATTCCAGTCAGGTCATGCAGATGTTTCATTTGCACCGTCTAGAGGATCGCAGGCGATACTTTGACCTTAATTTCGTATTTAAGGTGTTAAATGGTATTATTGTTGCACCTAGCATTCTGGGTCGAATAGATTTTTATGTTCCAGCTAGGAATTTGAGAAGATGTCCCTTGCTATCCGCTAGATCGTGCAATACACGTCATGCAGAAAATATGCCTTTAAATAGAATTGTTTCTAGTGTAAATGAGTTTCCAAATATAGACTTTATGGGAGTCACACTAAATGCTTTTAAAAGGACTATTTCACGTGAATTGTTTTAATATGATTTTAATTTTTTGATGTCGTTAGTTTAATTGTAAGTAATGTAAGTTAACTTGTGTTCAATGTTTAATTTTGACTTTTAATTTTAATTGAAAAATAGTGTTTTCCGTCAATAAATATTAATTTAATAACTCAAAAAGTAAGTATTTTAGCCAAAAAATATTCTTAGCAAAAATATAGCCAATCAAAAATTGAAAAAAATTGTGTATACATGAGGTCTGTAGACCCAGTAGAAGCAGAGTTGCAGCTAATGAAAAGTAGGTTCTGCTTCATCAAATTCCAAATCGAATATTTCAATGTGAAATAACCCAAAAACGGAGCACTTTTAGGGGAAAATTCATGTTAACTTTTTTAAAGTGTTTAAAAAAAGGTTTATTTTTGTTAAAAAAAAAACTTGTAATATTAAAAGTAAGTGAATTACGCTCCAAATATTGTTGGTCCCTTTTATCTTTTTCGTAAAAAAATCGCGAAAATCACCCCCTAATTAGCATCACATATACATTGTAACATTACCACTTCACAAGTTACTTTGTCTATGTATTATTTATATGATCTGTAAGTTTCATCGGTTCAAAGTGCTTCGTTTTGAAAAAGCTGTAGTTAAAATGGCTTGAACGAGATCACGAGTTTAGGCAAATTTTAAACAGCCATAGCATAACCAATTTTTGTCTAACAAGAAAACAAAAAATCAAAAATATTCAGAAAAGCAAAACGTACATTTTATTACTCTTTCAGACTTTTGGTATTCCTAATTGTTTTTAAGTTAATTCCATAAACAATTGCGATTTTTTTCAAAATAAAAAAAAAGTGTTTTATTTTAAACCCAATTTTTTTCAAAACTGAGCACTTAGAACCAATGAAACTTATAGATAATATAAACAATACATAAGTAAAGTAACTTGTAAAGCGGTATCGATTAATTTTACTTAAGAAGCTAATTAAGGGATGATTTTCGTCATTTTTTTACCAAAAAATAAAAGGGACCAAGAATATTTTGAGCGTAACTCACTTACTTTAATGTTAAAAGTTTTTTCTAAAAACAAAAATAAACCTTTTAAACACATTAAAAAAGTTGTAATGAATTTTCCCCGAAAAGTGCTCCGTTTTTTGGTTATTTCACATTGAAATATTCGATTTGGAATTTGACGAAGAAGAACCTACATTTCATTAGCTGCATCTCTGCTTCTACTGGGTCTGCAGACCTCACGCATCCACCATTTTTTTCAATTTTTTATAAGCTATACTTTTACTAAGAATATTTTTTTCGCTAAAATACTTACTTTTTGAGTTATCTCCGAAAAACCGTCCAAAAACATTTTTTTTGGTTAAAAATGAACACATTCACTCGCAAATAACCCGAAAAGTATTGACTTAGTAAAAAAACTCTATAGAACAAAAGTTACTTAGAATTAGTCATTTTATCCAATTCCGAACTTATTTTGAACGTATATTTTTTCACCCCCGAGAAAAATTTTTTCACCCCGTATTTTCCAATTTTTGTAAAATGGAGGGGATGTAGAATTGTAAATTTTTTCTTATATAATAATAGACAATTTCAACTACTTATTCCCAAAGTTTCATCTTTTCTTTATTTTTTTGCAGGTTTTCGTAAAATTTTGCGTTCCCTGATCGGGATACTTCGCTTGTGGCTCCTTCCACCTTGTTGGAAATGGTTTTTGTGGATAGGATGGAGTCTCCAACGAGATCAATGCCATCTGCGTAAACTAGTAATAACTTGGGACCTTGAACCGACAGCAGTTCTGTTTTTATTTCGGCCGACCTCATGGCTTTCTCTAATACAAGGTTAAAAAGTAGTAGAAAACATCATCACCCTGTTTGAGTCCACTTTGATTTCAAAGCTGTCAGACGGTTTATTGTTTACACGTACTTTTGATATTCCACCCTCCATATAGACTTTAGTCATCCGAATGAGTTTCTTTGGTATTGAGAACTCCGCCATGACATTCCATACTTGGCTTCTTTCAACGCTATCATATGCCTGTCGAAAGTCTATAAAGAGATTGTGTATGGGTTTGTTATACTCCCATCTCTTTTCTAGAAGCTGTCTCAGCGTGAATTGGTTTACTGGAGCATTTGAAGGGCAAAATTGCAAACAAAAGGCCTCATTTGTTAAAAATGTTTCAGCTAGACAATGCACTGTATCACAATGTCGCTCCGATGAGGAAGTAATCGCCGAAGCTGAAGCCTATTTTGAAGACAAAGATAAATCGTTTTCCAAGGACGGCATCAAAAAATTAAAAAAGCAGGAATATTTTTTGCAAAAAAGTGTTGTTTGCAACTTACCGTACTGAAAACTGGAGTGCAGTAGTTCATCCCGGTGACGCTAGGCATCAAAATCACATGTCCCATAGTCAAAGCTTGAGATGTAATAGTCGTGGTCAGTTCTCCTCCGCTTGTCTGTAGTATATTCACCGCCGGAGGTGTTATTAGATTCACTGAAGGCGAGCTTTGGGCGACAGTAGAAGCTTGCGAAATCAAATTGACGGAGGATGTGGTAACTGTCGTAACCGAAGTCACAGCAACAGTAGTTTTGGTAGACGTTGAGGTGGTAGAAACTTTAGAATGATCACTAACAACGATCGGATTTGCAGGCATATCCTGGCCTGCACTTATTAGTCTATTGGGGTTGGAATTGGGTTCTCTTCTTAATAAAGAAACGTCTTTTTTTAAGATAGCATTCTTGGGATGAGTCGGAATATACATGGGGATGGGAAATGTTTTTCTGGCCCTCTGTTTAATAGAGGGGGGAGTAGTGGGTAGTCTGGCAAATGACTTTACCGTTATTTCGCCTTCTGTAGGAAAACTACTACCACTTTTTCTTCGTTCTGGTTTCTTAGGTGCTCCTTTATCGCCGCCATGTTTTGCGCTGTAGTTTAGTGCCACGTCGTCAATTATTCGAGTCAAGTTGTCCACTACTTTAAACCTAAAATACATATATAGTATAATACTTTGTTTTCTTATTGGCAGCAGTAAAAAGAATGGGTCTAACGTTAACAATAATAAAACTAAGTATATGAAGGTCACAAATAATAATCACGTAGCAAAACCTGAAGATCTAACGCTTGAAACATAATATATGTACTTTTGAAGGAGCAAGAGAGTTCATATATGGTCCTTTTCATGGGCATTTTTCAGTGCATCACAAATGATAGAAAAAAAGATAAGTCCGTGATAATACACATTTATAACATTTATTCTAACATGACATTTTAGTTAAATCTGACAGTTGTCACATTTTATTTGCAATTTGGCATAAAAACAAATCAATTGTGTTTATTGCATTTATAAAATGGTATTTTCTTTGATTTGTATAGTCTTATAAATTGTACAGATTATATTCGAAGATATATAATTCGTAAATAATTTTTTTTCGATTATAGTGCCATCTATCGACAACTAGAATAAATGTTATAAATGTCTGTAATCACGGAAGTGTCTTTTTTTCTGTCACATATAATTTAATGCGTTAGAATAGAAAGAAAACGAAAAACTGTGACGCACTGAAAGATGCCTATGAGAAAAAGAATATCTAGGCTCATAAATCAACCAAAGTAATACAGTGACTACAGAAATTAACAGACGTATACAGAGAGGTTCAAAATTACGGAATAAATTCATTTGTTCGAAAATAGGCCATTTTGGAGAAAAATCCCGAGACAGGTTGATTTTTATTTTTAAATTAGGATTTTTTGGCACATACATCATACTAGTGACGTCATCCATTTGGGCGTGATGACGTAATCGATCATTTTTTTTAATGAGAGTAGAGGTCGTGTGCTAGCTCATTTGAAAGGTTATTCGATTCTCTATTCAGTAATATAAACATTAACATAATTACTTACACAGGGTGTAAAATATTTTTTAAATTAAAATTATTGACACAAAAAGAAGAATGAATTTAATTTATTTAATTCAAAATAGATTTTACTCTTGTCAGAAAAGAGAAAAAAATATGCATTTGAAAAATAAACATTGATTTTCGCTTTCATTAAATGTTTTAACTGCCAAGAGGCAAGTGGGTGGCAGCTTGAACATTGAATTTATGCGAAAAGCAATGTTTATTTGTCAAATAACCTATGTTCATAGTATGTAAATTCTTCTTTTTGTGTCAATTAATTTAATTAAAAACAAATTATTTTGGACACTCTGTATAAATAATTATGTCAATGTTTATATTACTCAATAGAGAATTGAATAACCTTTCGAAGGAGCTAGCACACAACCCCTGTTCTCATTTAAAAAAATTATCGATTACGTCATCACGTTCAGATGGACTGGTATGATATACATGCCAAAAATCATAATTTAAAAATAAAAATCGACCTATCTTGGCATATTTCACCAAAGTGGTCTGTTCTCGACAAAATGGATTTATGTATTCCATAATTTTGAACCTCTCTATATATAGCAAATAGAGCATACTATGGATTAACGAAACTTTTAACAGCAAACATAGTCACAAAAAGAACAAAAATATTGATATACAGAACTCTAACAACTCATGGAGGGAATACCGATAGGGAATAACAGATGACGATGGAAAAAGAAATTATTGGAATGACGACTACGTGAGTAAAGAGAAAGAGGTCTATGGTCAGTAGTTATATTGAATAAATATTCAAAATATACATGGTGTTTGGTAAAGAATGGGCCATAGCTTAACCGTAGATTCCTGAGGTTAAAATAGGTCGATTTAAACTAACTTACCTTAGTACAAAAGTTGATAATAACCGAAATACAGGGTGTCAAAGTTAAACTTTTATTTTATTTATTTTTGAATATTTCCTGACAGGCATGGGACAACAACACGAAATTTGGTATGTGGTGCTGGTACTGTACACCCTGCTAAATTATGTTAAACAAATGTTTCTGGCTACTATCAGAGGCGTACGACGGGGGAACGTGAATGGTTGACCCTTCCCAAATTCTACGCCACTGGCGGAATTTCTATTTTAGTGCAATTTTTTTATTCTGCAATACCTTCTATGTGAATAACATACACTTCCTTCGTAACGATAAAGCCATTAGTTTTCGAGATATTTCAAGCTAAAAACGAACATACATTAATCAAAATAAGTGTGCCTTTTTATTTTTAACTTCAAATATCTCGAAACCTAATGACTTTATCGTTACAAACGAAGAGTATATTATTTGCATAGAAAGTATTGGAGAATCTAAAAATTATGCTAAAATAGCAGTTTCATCAGTGGCGTAGAATTTGGGAAGGGTCAACCATTCACTTTCCCCTGTCGTACGCCTCTGGTATTAACCAGAAACGATTGTTTAACATAATTTAGTAGGGTGTACAGGGAGCATTCATAAACTACGTCGTTGAAAAGGTGGAGGGGAGACTTTGCTTATTACGACGGTATACGACAGGGGGGAGGGGGCCATAAGTGCACATCCGACGTCGTTTGAAGTTCACGAATATTAAAAATCCTATTTTAAAATGAAAAAGAATTTGTATATTACTTTTATCACATGCTTTTCATTTCGTTTTTATCACTCACAGCCTTAATAATATTGCTAGCAGTTTTATACAGAATAACAAACAATAAAACATTGTCCTATGTCTTTAAACAAACGCTTTTTTTCAGAACAACATCTGGAAGCAATAAATATTAAACTGTTCACTTATTTACTGAATACTCTGTGTGAAAAAATTCTAAAAGAATGAATAAAAATAAAATATTCTATTCTATTTAGTTAGTACATTGTATCTATTTATACTTAATAAAAGAAATGGCATTGAAATCAAAACAAAATAAGTAACAAGATTTATATGATGCAGTTAAGAAAGCATAGGAACTCCGATAAAAGTGTTGTCTTTTGTCCCTATAAAGCTAATTATTAGTTGTACGGTTGTACAGTAAATTGAAAGAGTACGCGGATAATAATGAGCTAAATAGTAATACTGATTTGGATCTTTGGTCCATATAACGCTAATTATTAGTTGTACAATGAATTGAGAGAGTACGTGGATAATAATGAGCTACATAGTAATACTGATTTGGATACATTCGTAAATAACTTTTGAGAGCTAACTTTTAAAAATCTATGAATAACATGGAATTAAAAAAAATCACTAAATAGGGGGGTCATGAGTTGCAATTGCGACGTCGCGCGTCGGTATGAGGGTGGGTCAACTGCAAACGACGCTTTACGACGGAAAGGAGGAGGGTATTAAAAACTCCAAAATTTTTACGACGTAGTTTATGGATGTCCCCTACAATACCTACACTTTCTGCCAAGTATCATAAGGATATGTCAAATAGTTTTATTGTACCGGGCACAGATAGTTCTTAAAGTTTTAATAAAGAATAAATTATGTAAAAAAAAGAATACTTTAAAATAATTTGACATATCCGTGTCATAATTGGCAGAAAGTGTAGGCACTGTACACCCTACTAAATTATGTTAAATAATCGTTTCTGGCTACTACCAGAGGCGTACGGCAGGGGAAAGTGAGTAATTAATCCTTCCCAAATTCTACGCCACTGATGAAACTGATATTTTAGCATAATTTTTAGATTTCCCAATACTTTCTATGCAAATAATATGCTCTTTATTCGTAACGATAAAGTCATTAGTTTTCGAGATATTTAAAATTAAAAATGAAAAGGCACACTTATTTTGATTAATATATTCCTTCGTTTTTAGCCTGAAATATCTCGAAAACTAATGGCTTTATCGTTACGAATGAAGAGTATGTTATTTACATAGAAAGTATTGGAGAATCAAAAAATTGCACTAAAATAGCAATTACGCCAGTGGCGTAGAATTTGGGAAGTGTCAACCATTCACGTCCCCCCGTCGTACGCCTCTGATAGTCGCCAGAAACGTTTGTTTAACATAATTTAGTAGGGTGTACAGTACCAGCACCACTTACCAAATTTCGTGTTGTTGTCCCATGCCTGTCAGGAAATATTCAAAAATAAATAAAATAAAAGTTTAACTTTGACACCCTGTATTTCGGTTATTATCAACTTTTGTACTAAGGTAAGTTAGCTTAAATCGACCTATTTTAACCTCAGGAATCTAAGGTTAAGCTATGGCCCATTATTTACCAAACACTCTGTATAACATACCTTTCTCTTTTTTCCTCAGCTTTTGACCTGGTTCTAATTTCATTCTTCTCCTGCTTTTGCCTCTCCGCCGTCTTTTCGTGTATGTTCAAGGCAGACAGATACTTCATCTTTTCTTCCATATTTTGATTCTCCTCAGTATATTCTTCCTCACTTTCTGGTTCACTTTTTATCTCCTCCACAACCATTTCAAGGTGATTCACACTCGTTTCTGAACTTGGCCGTATATCATTGGTGTTTTTCTCAGGAGGGGTTTGATCGTGACTTGTTTTACTCATAATACTTTCTATAGGAACTAATTTGACTAATTTTGCTGGATTGTAGGAAATCTCATCACTAACTAATTTTCTCTTTTTAGAAATGTTATCTTTATTTGGTTCATCTGAAGAGACTTTTTGTTCGTTTGTGTCGTTTTTATTTTGTATGTTGATTTTTACATCTTTTATTGAGCTAAGTCCTGAATGTATGACTTCTTTGAGATTTTCTAAGATGTTCTTTGGGTCCAATAACCGGTCTTCAGCATTGGTTTCTTCCATAACTTCGGTATTTGTCAATGATTGTGAAGCATTATCAGCGATTTTAGTGGTTTGTTCTGAAGTGACAGCTGGTTTTTCTGGTACTTCAGTAGCTGTTGTAGATTTTAAGACAGTTTTGATCTTTACCACAGTTTTGACAGGCTGTTCAGTCTGCCGATTGCTTTCTGGTAAAACATCCGCCCCTTTACTTCTATTTGGTACGTCAACAATAGGTCTGTTTGAAGTATCGACAGTTTTAACAGGTGAAGTCTCCTTTTTATCTTCTATAGGAGGAAACTTTTTAGTTTTTTCTGATATCTCAACTTCTTCATCTTTTACTTCACATGTTTCTACGTTTGTGGAGACTGCAACATTGCTCTCCTTTTCTGTGGGTTTGCTCTGTTCTATATTTACATTTACAGGCATTGTTTCTTCTCGTGTTACATCTTCCAATGAATCTACGTCCATCGCATCTAACCCATTAGGCGCTACATCTGTACCACCAACAGAATGTTTTTTATGTACATTATTTGTTTCATGTACAGGCTTTTCTTTGCCAACATCGAATTTTGAAACTCTATTAACGAAAAATTCTGTAATTGCAGGTTGAATCACTTTCGCCTTTGGGTCACTTTTAGCGCTACTTTCTGGCATATCACTGTCGTTTTCTTTATTTGTTTGATTATTAGGTTCATTACCAGCGATTACAACTACTTCTTCTTCCGTGGTACTAATAGTTTCCTCAGTCTTTTCAGGTCCTTTCATTCTGGAAATAATTTTTAATTTAATCGGAGATATAGAAATCTCCTTGTTGTTGATATCAACTTGTACTGGTTTCTTCTTGATATCAACGTTTTCACCGTTCACAATGTGGATGTTATCTGGTACTTCTAAACTAATTTCTGTAGCCTCTGAACAATCCAGTCGATGGATTTTATCTGATTTATTCGATAATTGCTTTGAGTCGATTTTTGCACTGTAAACATTGAGTTTTTTCAATCTTTTCGGTGTTGTGGTTTCTTCGGTAGGAGAATGATTGTCGCACGATTTACATGAACTCGATTTTGTATCAGCTAAAAAATAAACGAATAAATAAAATAATATATAATATAAAATAATAATTTCGCTGTAAAACGAAATCAAGAGACGTCTTATATTTCAGTTCGTTCAGAGAGCGCCACAAACACCCTTTCCGGTTTCAACCCTCTTAGCTTTCTTTAGAGAAAGTATCAACCCTATTCTGTAACTTTTAACAAATCGAATAGAAATGACCAAGTCGAATCGTAATTACCTGAAATCGGAATGTTTGATATCTATCGCGTCATTTTCGTGTTTGGAACTTTGGATTGGCATTCTATAACTCACATCGTAAGCAGGTTAAATCGAAATCGGCAATTTCTATTTCACGAGGTCAAGAGGGGGTGGCAACCTCGCATTGTCAAGCGAAATTACTGTTCTGTGACCTGTTTGTTACTGGGCCTGGATTCCGTGCACTGTAGATATCTACAGTCGTCTTCTATCGATGTCAATTGTCATGAAAATATTTGAATTTTTAGCTTTAATTGAATTATTTTCTAGTTTTGCTAGGTTATACTCTAATTGATGCTGAAGTGACACTTAGTAAAACAAGAAAATATTTGAATTAAAACTAAAAATTCAAATATTTTCATGACAATTGCCATCGACAGAAAGCAACTGTAGATATCTACAGTGCACGGAATCTAGGCCCTGCATTGGGACTACGTCATAGAGAAATAACAACAAGAGAGAAGTCAAAAGATAGGCAATAACTGGAACACTCTTTCTGCGCAGGTAAGTAGCACATAGGGGCGCTGCTGTTTCTGAAACTAAAATTTACCCATGGTACAATAAAGTATTTTGATTGTACCGTGCAGAAAATTTACATTTTTGACAATTGACATTGACTTTGTGTTTTTGTTTTTAGGACGCCATTTTGTGCGTTAGAATTTGCAATTTCCCGGCCCGGCATAGATAGATAATTTGGCGGTTTGTACTGAATACTACTAAACATATTTTCTATTTTCATTACTGGATAGTGCTGGAATTGCTGAAATTGAATATCGGTAGGTGAAAATACAATTTTTTATATATATAATCGCCTTTTTCTCTATCGTAACACATAATATCTTCCTTCAAGCCTCTTTCTCTATATGTGTTTCCAATTTCCCTATGAATTTCTTCTATCCAGCTTTTCTTAGGTAATCTGTCGTCTTCCGTACGTTGTAGTGGCTTAAAACATCTTAGTTGCTTTGTTTTTATATTGTTAATTATTGTATGCTTACATCCATTATCTCCAATATTCTTGTATTTCTGATTTTATGTATTCTTGATATACGAGCAGATCTTCTCCAGAAGTCCATTTCACTTTTCCTGAGCATCTTTTCGGATTTTTCTTTTAGTGATCAAAATTCGCTGCTATATGTTACAATGCTGTGATAGATGTTATGTTTATTTTCTTTGGAGATACTTTTGGTCCCATAGGATTGTGTATAATAATGTCATAGCTTTCCCTCCTTGTGTGCACTTTTCTTGGCTATTCTTGTCTGTTCCATCTTGTGTAATTTTAAGACCCAAGTATTTATATTCCTGACAGTGATTAGTAGTTATTTCATTTTCCAAGGATAGATCCTGCTGTATACCTCCAACACACATATATTGCGTTTTGTTGGTATTCATTTCCAAACCCCAGTGCAGGTACTCTTCTAAGATTTAGTGTGTCATATAATATTCAATATCATAATAAATATTTTTACTTTAATCCACAGAGACATAAGGTAAAAAAAGTACTTTGTTGGTAGGTAGGTATATGACAAATATTTTGTGTTTTATGGACCTCGATAACTAAAATCTCTGTTTCCTGCAGTGGGTTCGGTGGACTTTTTAAATTAATAAATATGTCCAAAAATGTACCCTTTAAATGGTGGCCAATAAATTTTAATAATTATTGTAAATAATTAACATATAACCAAATTTTTAAATTACATTCATGTGGTGTCTACACACATCAAAATCAAAATTGCTTTCTTTTATGAGTTAATTTCTCAAAAACTATGATGTGATTAATTACTGCATTCTACTAAAAGTAATGTTAATTCAGTATTTTTCAGTAATTAAATATTATTTTTTTCTTAGTTGCAAAATGCTATTTGTGTATTCTTAGAAATACTTTTATAAATTTAATAAGAAAATCACTTTACATTTTGAGTTAGTTCAACTCCCTAACCTCGATATCCACTCTCTATATCGACGCTTGAAAGGTAAAACTGCTAATACGCCAATTACGAATTTTACAGGAGAGCCGTTTAAAGTTTGAAATTTTATAAAAAAAAATCATAATTTTAGTTGTAAGCTTACTATCTTGACAAATCTTAGGAATATAAATGTTTTATAGTAAAATGCTTTCATGGTATAAATTTCTAAAAGAAATATTATCTAGTTTTAAAATTAAAGGCGCATTATACAAAGTGATTCTTGAATGCAATCAGGAGAAATGTATTATAAGCATAATGCGTTATATAACCAGGTAGCTGAAAACGGCTAATTTACCAAATATGAGTAATTTTATGAGAAGGTGAAATGTTTTATAATACATTTATCTGATGGGTGGAAGCTATTAGAAGTGTCTTTTGTGCAAATTACAAGAATATAAGTCATTCTCGGTTTAAATTCTAATTATCATTTTATTATATTTATTGCAAAATTATTAGATGTTCTAGACATTTTACATTAAAAAACAAAAAGAAATAGTTCAAGTTACTAGAAAATACTTTATTTTTACAAAAAAAAACAAGTGAGGTTCATGACAAAAACAATAAAAAACACATCAGCAATATTAAGGTTGAACTCAATCTTCTTCGTCAGTCTCTGGAAGGACATCCTTTACACTATTACCTCTAGGTAGATTTGAATATTCATTATGATATTGCAAGGGTATGACATTCGATTGGCACAATTTATCCAGATCGTTATATTTTGCTTTGGAAATTAACAAAGGATTTGGATATAAGTTGCAATTTGGTGGATTCTTTACTTTACCGCTGATTTGTATGATCTCTTCTTGAGCATCTGACGCCATCGAAAACTTTGCATACATCTTATTTGGTTCAGACTTCTTGAATGTAGCGACTCTAATTTTACTTATTTTCCCTGCAAGATTTCCTTTAAAATATTTGTCTGGTATATCATCCCATGACGTAAAATCTTTATGGAGCATGGGATGAACTTCATAAGGTTCAGGAATGTGACGAGCTAACTCAAACACAGTTGGCCATTGTGAAGGTGCCCAAATAATATGCTTAGCTATGCTTTTTTCTATGACAGAATGCATGCTGTCAACTGGCATGTAAGTGTGACCTGGCAGAAGATAATTAATCTGAATCACATTTACATTTTTGCAGGACATCAAGTTGTAGTGGAGAGAGGCCAAAACAGTACGGTTCTTATTTTGACCTGGGCATGAATCACAATAAAGCAATAGCTTCGTGATTGTCCCACGATCATCAATTTTTTTCATGTAAGATACTAGACATGTAGCTATTTCATTAGCTCCTCTCTTTCCTAAGCTTTCATTCCAATAATAACAGTGGCCTTTCCGTGTTGTACTTTCATAGAAAGTAAAGTTATACACTGCCAATTTTCTGGAGTAATAAAGTAGCATACTTTCCCCGTACGGTGTATTTAAAACTTTCTGTAAGTCGAACGAGACGCACAAGACACTTCTATTTTTTTCGTGAATTTTTTGATGATATTCAAATCTTTTCTTGCTTTCAACCTTTTCTTTGTCATGTTCATGCTTTTCTACAACAGTTTCCGGTCTAGGGTTATTTTCGAAACCAACACACTTGACACATTTGTCTTTCTTGGGAATATGAATTCCGATATTGAATTCTTCCGTAAATATTTTTCTAAATAACCTCTCTGACACAACATCTATACCTCTTTCTATTTCTCTTTTCTTATATAGATTATAAAGATTTGTAATATTCTTAAATTCATTGGGCAAATAAAGTTTCGTGGAGTCTTTTCTTGCATAGTGTGACGGCACTGCTGGCAAACTTGTAATGAAGTCTCTTAGAGAATTCAAGACTTCATCCTTTGTTTTATTTGGAGGGATAGTTTTTCCTCGCATATCCTCTTTACCCAAACCATAACAAGCATTAGAGAGTGTGTAATAAACATATCTTTGTGAAACATTTAAAGTAGATAATAAAAACTTCAGACAAACTTGACGTTGTCCTTCACCTTCATTAATAAAATAGAGAAATGTATTGGATTTTCTGCTTTCATGTTTTACTCTCTTTCTCTTCACAGATTCTTTCTTTGACATCGAAACAAGCCAATCGCGACGTCGCTGTGGAGATAGTGACCAAAAGTAATTAAATATATTCAATCTTCTTTCCTCAGATATATCGTCGCAGCGATTAGTACATTTCTTTAGTTGACATGGATTTGGTCCTATTTCTTTTGCTGGAACTTCTATACCATTTTTCTTCTTATATTTCTTGCCACTTCGATATAATTGTTGCCTTTCACTCGCTTTATTAGGCCGTTTTTTCTTATATGCTGATTCTCCCACTGTTCCATTTTCAGCAACAACCGCTTTTCTTTTCTTCTCTTTCCTTTTCAGTATCTTTTTGGATGCTGTTTCATCTGTACTATCTTCTTCCTCAGACGAACCTTCCCAAGAACTTGAATCGCAGTCGTACTCTAAAATCCTTTCTTCTTCATCTAAGAAGTCTGTATAGGCCGATTTCAAAACACTTTTACAGCTACGAAAGTTAGCTACCTTGCTAGGTCCAAATGTGGTATCATCAGCTGAAACGTCTCCGGCATTACCACTACACAACTCTATACCCACGGTTTCTTCAAGAACTGTTGAATTTTGAACATCTTGCAACAAACTTGTATTTGTATTGAAGTACTTTTGCTGGTCAACTGGTGGGGGGTCAATATCCAAATATTGATTGTTATTTGAGTGAATCTGAATTTCTATTTCTTGAGAAATTATAGGTAAAAATTCATTAGTCAATAGTGAATTTTTAGGAGAAACTTCAGACTCAATGACAGGGGCAACTACGGCAGATTCACTGTTTTGAATTGGTTGTAAATCTGTATAAATTGGTGAAGCCGGATAATTTAGTTCAGAGGAACAATCAGGTACAGATTGGCTTTGTTCTAAATAATCAGAAGTGCGGTTGGAAGTACTAAAATTATGTTGTTCAATCCAGGATTGAACATTGAAAGGACCAGCTGCTGAATATAATTTCGTGATCTTCTGTGGATTTAGTTCATAATTAATTACTGCTTTGCTAGGGGATATTGGTACATTAGTTAGTTTTCGATAGTTAAAACCCCGACTGCAAGATTGCGACTCTGAAGGCCTTCCCGCATTTTGAGCAACTACATCAGTGGCCTGGATAGCCTTTGTGGATGAAGAACAGCTTGTTTGAAGATCTATAATGCTCTTTCTGTCTTGAAGTTTTTTCATAATGCGATCTGCTCGCGACATTTTTATCTGCAATAAAAATGCTTTGAAAATAAAAACAAGCTTCTCAAACAAGTTATTATATTTTTTTCAAAATGACACTAATAATAGAGAAAAATAGAGAATAGAGAATAGAGAATTTATAAACCTTTTAAATGAGCTATTACACGACCCCTACTCTCATTTAAAAAAATCATCAATTACGTCATCACGTCCAGATGGATGATGTCACTAATATGATATATACGCCAAAAAGTCATAATTTAAAAACAAAAATCGACCTGTCTCAAGATTTCTCTCCAAATTCGCCTCTTTTCGAGATAATGAATTTATTCCAACTCAAACGTCCTCACTGTATAAAAATATATTATAATATACATTCAAATATATAAATAACAAGCTGAAAATGTGAGCATTATCATAACGAAAACTTTGTTTATTTACGTAGTTAAATTCATAAGACGGAAAAATGCTATTATGGAAAGTTATTTAGAATTAAAAACTATGTTTTAATGTGCAATTATATCCTTCCAATTGCAATAATGTAAACGATAAAAAACTTTAATCTTGAGCGAAATTCATATTTTTTGACATACCTCGTATAAAATTGATAAAACTTGATATAATTGTATCTTAGGTTTTAGATCATGAAGAGCTTTTTTTGAAGAATAACTTTTTTTTATAAAATTAAAATAAGAAAGTTTTCCATTATAATAATAATATTTGTTCAACTTAAGTAGACACACGGTATACAGTGATGAGCGCGCTAATAACCCGCAAAATAACGCAAAAGGTGGAAATGTTTTATTGCCAAAACTGAAATTATCTTATGCACCAACTTTTATCAGGAAGAAATATTTCTAAGAGATTTATAATAAAACAGTTCTCAATTGCCGTTGCCATTTTGGCTCACACCGTACATGTACATATACCTACCATAAAATTAAGTTTCTGTAGGTGAAGTCAGAATTAAAAAACTGTTAAAAAAATTAAAGAATTGTCTACTTATCAGACATAACTAATTTATATTTTTATGAGTGTTTTTCGCAAAATATTAATAAACCATGTCTTTACTTCTCTGTGTTAATGTTTTGTTTGAAATTTTGCAAATATGTATTAGGTATAATAAGATTGATAATAAAAATCTAACTACAGATAACTAAAACGAAACACTTACCTTCATTAATGAAGAAATGCAATTATTAAACTAAGTAAGTAAGGTAAGTGAGCCAAATATTGCCACCTTAACGTTTGGTCGTAAATAAAACATACATTTTTATTAATAAATGAAAACAAATTTGGGTAGTAGTAAAGAAATGTATTGCCTTTAACAATATAGTTTAATTATATCAAAAAACTAAACAGAAACTAAATAAAGAATACTTTTTTTATTGAGGTTACGAATGGCAATATTAGGACTACAGCTCTCCTATTATTGCCACCCATGTCAATATTATGCACTGCAGAACTGCAGTTAAAAGTAACACATTTTTCCGAAAAAAAAAAGACAATTAAGTAATATAAACTTAATAAACATGTCTGTTAAATATAACTTAAGAACATTGAGGGCAAATAAAGTTTTCTTTGTCCTCTTTACTTAGTCCTACACAGGCCTCGTGAACATATCGACAGCACACTATGCACAAGCGCATATCTTCTTTACTGCAGACTTTAAATAGGAAACAAAACCACGATTCTTCTTTTCTTGATATTTTTGGCACACCGCTTGTTGTTTTTTTTTTGACAACTTTAACTGGATTAACCAATTTTGATTTTGGTGCGAACAAATCTTTGGTAACTTGCTGGGCTTTGCTGTTTAAAGCGGGCTTCCTCTTCACGGTGGGTAATTTAATTTCCGGTGTTATCAGCAATCCTGTATCTTTAAAGGAACTGTTTAAGCATTTGGAGTCAGAAGTTGTTACTTGGTTAGACCCCGGAATATATTTTTTTGTTTCTTTTGTAACCGTATTGCCTGTCTGTTTATATTTTAATTCTCTTAGTGGACTGCCATCTTCAGAGCTGCTGCTCCTTTTAGATCTTTTCATAGGTTCATCTTCACTAGAGACATCATCAAGTGAGTCATCGTGAAGACTAAAATCTGATAATGATTCACTACTTGAGACAGAAATTAAGCGCTTCTTTTTTTTGTTATTAGTTTTTTCTAGCACTTTATATCCGCTTGTACTCGCCTCGTTTTGATCTGCGGGTTCAATTGACTTGCTAGAACTTCTAACGACATCTGATAAATCTTGGCAAGTACTGTGGTTTACTATGTCTTCTTCTCTGTGCTTCTTTTTTTTGTTATTAGTTTTTTCTGGTACTTTATATCCGCTTGTACTCACCTCGTTTTTATCTGTGGGTTCAATCGACTTGCTAGAACTTCTAACGATATCTGCTAAATCTTGGGAAGTACTGTGGTTTACTATGTCTTCTTCTCTGTGGGTGATCAAACTTGGTGCAAAGGCAGCTTCAGGTATAGCGTCTGGTCTAAACGGATAAATACCGGTGGCTGCAAAACCGGAGATAATGTTTGATGGTGTCATTGCTTTTAGCCATAATGGAGTAAAAATGTGTCCAAATCTCATTTTGGTGATAGCCATGCCAGGGTTTGTTGTTAAAAACTGTAGGACTTCTTGGTCCCAAAATGTCTCAAAGCTTTTAAACACTGATTTATCCATAATTTGCAGCTCGTGTGATGTGTTGCTAGGAAGACAAAATAAAGTTATGTCCATGCGATTAGCTGCTTCAACTATGGAAATATCTAGGTGACATTTAGCTCCATCAAATATTAGTAGGGTAGGACCAGGGTTTTTGAATGAAGAGAAATGGTCAAGCCACGAAATAAATGCTTCACATGTCATACTACCTTTATTTGTGACAATAGCTTTTGAGCCAGGGGGCAAGTGATCAGACCATTCAGGTTTAAACCTTTGCCCTTTAAATAGCACAAAAGGTGGTATCGCTTGACCAAGTGCATTTCCGCAACCTACAATTGACACGTTTTCTCCGTGTTCGGGTGCGGTTAAATGTACCCGTTTTGCTCCCTTTCTAGCAAAAACAATTTGTTGCTTATGGATTGTCAATCTGCACCCTTTTTCGTCAATATTATATATGCTACCAGGTTTGTCAAATAGATTTAGATTTTCTATGGTATCTCTCAATTTATGAAAGTAGTCATCGACAATTGTTTTATTCATTTTTTGAGCTCGAGCCATATTCATTTGTTGAGCTTTTCGCCTAGCTACCTCTGGATGCCTGCACAAGAATAACTTAAGCCACTTTCTACCAGCTTTATTTGACTCTTTAGAAAATGGATTTGGAATGCGATTTGTTATAGCGAAAGAAAACACACTTTTCATTAAAACTTTGCTAGTAATAGGCATTCCTACCTCAGCTAATCTGTAAATCCTTTCCACAAGATCATTTTCTTGTGCTGCAGATAACACCGGTGATCTTCCAAGCTTTTTTACTGGATTTTGCGTTCTGTGATGAAGACCTAGCGATGAGCGAGGAATGTTGTAATTCTTGGCAGCACCTTTGATGGACATTCCGTCCGCTATGGCTTGCAGCGCCGAGCGTAGATCTTCTTCTGACCATTGAGCTCGTTTTCTTGGCATTCTGCAAAAAAGTTTAACACTTAGTCCCTTATATTGCCACTAGTCCCTAATATTGCCACTGGCAATAATAGGAAATATTAGCTATGGCAATATTAGGAACAAATGGCATGCAGACAAAAACATCCGTAACTTAAAATTACATTTGAAATAATTAATGGAATTCATAAAATAAGAACCACTGGAGTGTACTTACCTAAATGTAATTAAAAAAATCCAGGCAACTTTAATATGTCTCGCGTAGGGTCAACGAAAAAAACAGGTTTATTTATACCGCAGACACCAAAAACAAATAGCGTGCTCCTTCATCCGACGATTACCATAGACTAAAACCGCCGAATAAAAAACGGGTTGCTAATAGACAGAGACACTCGCTACTGTTGTCACCTTATTTGCAACGTCGATAATATCTGCGATATAGGGAGTGGCAGTATTAGGAACAGTGGCAATATTTGGCGAACCTACGTTAATAAATAAACTCACTGAGAAACTTTGCAGAAACACTACTTGTTAGCCGAATAATGTATGACTGGACAAAAAAACCGTTAGAACGTTAACATTACGTATTTTGTATCATAAAAACAAAGGGTAATTGTTCAAAATGCCTTTTATATTTGGAAAGACTATCTTCGAAGTGGATAATGTAGCACGCTTGATATTATTTTAAACAGATAAAATGTATAATACGCCACCTGTACCCGTAACTGATGTAAACAAAACTGTTTTAAGCACCACTATGCAAAAAAATTCTGCCATGTGAAATAACTAACACGGCCTTTAGGCTCTAATACCTGAAAGTGAAATTGACTTATTTGCTAGAATCAAACGTGGTGGGTGTATTATACGACTGTTAACATATTTTTGTATTAAGATCTGGCGCATAAGACATAGCTGCTTTTAAAACCACCCCAAAAATAAAATGTTTAATACGCCAAAAAAGTAGTTCAAACAGCCTAAATCCCATTTATACATACGTAGAAAAATTCACTGAATCTTATGGTATATAAAGTCTATTTTACCAAAAATGGCGTATTATACATTTTACCTTTCAAGCGTCGATATGCATTGTATTAAAATTGCCTTCTGTTTTATTTTCAGGAACTTGGAATTACAGAGAAGTGATATAGACTAATCATCATCATCATCATCATCATCAGCCCCTCTCGATCCACTGCTGGACATAGGCCTCCCATGTTTGTAGACAAGTAGAAGAGACAAGTAGACTAATAGAATAGAATAACAGGTATAGTGTAGGTACATGTAAGTAGGTAGGTTAATACCTTGGCTACCGTGTGAGATGCCAGCATTTGACACAAAATATCGACTGTAATATCGTGTGAGACGCTGGCTTCCATTGTTATTAAATGATTTAAAATGCTCTAAAGCGAGAGTTTTTAGTTTCTCATATTGGTTTCAAAATAAGGATAAAATGGTACAAAATTACATCTTATTAGTTTAAGTGATCGCTAACCAAGGTGTTAAACGTTAATAAAGGTATGGTAGTTATATTGTATGTAGGTACAGTTGAGTCCATGGTTCTCATTAATACCTGGAGAGATAAAACACATACTTGTCACTTAGCACCATTGTGTTCCACGCATGACACTAACGACAAACCAGCTACTGCCTGTTATTAAGTAAACACACATGTTATTTTTATGAACATTTTAGACTCAGTACATCGAAAAAATAGAGGTACAAAAAGACGCTTGGGGACGTTTTCAGATTTAAGTACAATTTGCAACATTTCTGGTTTGTTTATTGTTTGTTTTTCACAACTAATTTTATTTTGGCATTAATTTACATACAAAGTTCACCTCATTCACACAGATTGTCATAACCACTTTCTGCCAATGTACTCAACTGTAAAATTAGTTTATCATTTTATAGTGTAAATACAAATAAAAAACTAGTATTGTAACAAAAGTCAGTGTTTTGTAAGTAGGTAGGTTAAAAATATCAATAAAGGTTCTGTTTAGTTACAATTTATAGTGGTTATATTGTATGTAGGTAATATTATTTTATCATTTTGCAATGTCAAATTCTAAATCCCAACCCGGTAAATATGTTCACGGATGTTTAGCGTCCTATTGTAATAACAAGTATTTTCATCCTGTCACAGACCCAGAGTATACAAATAAAAAGTTTTTTAGATTTCCAGATAAAGATTTAAAAAGACGTCATGACTGGTTTGAAATTATTGGTATTGAATTTACTGAAACTAGGTGTTATTTATGTGAAGATCATTTTGAGGAAACACAATTTACAAGCAGCTTAAAAACAAAACTTTTAAATAATGCAGTGCCCTCCAAAATAATTCACATATCCAATGTTCATGATCAACTTTTGCCTATACCTGCACATTCTTCTGATGAAATCTCTGTTTCAAATGTACACATTTTTAGTAACAAAGAAATAGTTCCTCCAAAATTATCCTCCATTAATAACCCAGTCAATAATAAACGGTCAATTTCCAGTCAGCATGATAATGAGTATAGTATTACACCTAAATGTAAGCGATCCCGTATTTTGAAAGATATTAATGAAACCAGAGTAAGAGATTTGTCTCCTAAAAAGAAAAAGTTATATTTTTTAAATCGTACTCATAGAAATTCTATTTGTAAATTGAAAAACTGTTTAAAAGTAACTAAACAGAAATTCAAATTGGCATATGAGTTTTCTAAAGGTGAAAGGTTTAGGGAATTAGAAGAAAATATGGACCCTACAATTGCATCATTTTTTAAAAGTTCTTTTTCAAATCTTAAAGTTAAAAGGCCTACTTGGACAACACGTGATAAGGTATATGCTTTGGCTTTGTACAAAAGGGGTCCTAGATGTTACAGATTTTTGAGACGTAGTATACCATTGCCAGCTAAAAGTACCCTTCAGAAACTATTAAAAAACATTCCTTTTGCAGCTGGAATAGAAATTCAATTATTAAAGAAACTTTGTAAAAGAGTAGAATCCATGGGACCATTGGATAGATATTGTTCCTTAGTTTTTGATGAAATATCATTGTCTCAGAAGTTAAGTTACGATAAATTTAGTGATAAAGTCATTGGTTATGTAGATCTTGGTCCATTGGGTCGTAAAAATGAGTATGCTGATCATGCACTAGTTTTTATGCTCAATGGTCTGCACAAAAGTTGGAAACAACCAATAGCTTTTTTTTTACACAACATTCTGTAAAATCACATGATTTGAAGGTTTTAATTTCACAAGTGATTAGTCAGGTAGAAATAGAAACCGGTTTGAAAATACTGTGTACTGTGTGTGACCAAGGTGCTACAAACCGTGCTGCTATTAACTTACTTTGTAGGGAAAATAACGAACCAGGGCCTCACTTTTTCATCAATAATCATAAGATATTGACAATTTTCGACCCACCACATTTATTAAAGTCAACTCGTAATGCTCTTTTAAAGTACCATATTCAGTTTGATCAGACAAAAATGGCCAAAATTGATCATATAAGACAGTGTTTTAATATAGACAAAAGAAAACGTTTTCAAGCATTAAGACGGATAAGGGAGGTTTATTTACATCTCAAAACTCATAGTCGCTTAAAAATGAAAGTGTGTGTAGCCGCACGGACCCTCAGTCATACAGTTGCTTCCACTTTGGAAGAGATGGTTAGTAATCCAAATAATAATATACCCTCTCAAGCTATCGAAACTGCTGAATTTGTGCATGATGTAGATCAGCTTTTCGATAGCTTTAATGGCAGAACAACAAAGCCTGAATGTGGCAAGCCTTATCGTAGGTGTATGTCTAATAGATCTCCTCATGCCGTGCTGTGGAATCGCCTTCTTCCTAAAATTAATAGCTGGATGTTTATTGATGAAAAAGTCAAAAAGAAGGTAATGCCATTTAAGTCAGGGTGGTTAACAACCATTGCAGCCACAAAAGAGTTGTGGAATATTTGTAAAGATTTGGGATTTAAGTTTTTAAGAACCCGTGCTCTAAATCAAGATCCTTTGGAAAACTCATTTGCCTCTATACGCCATCTAGGAGCAGAAAATGTAAATCCAAGTTGCTACCAGTTTATTTCATCATTTAAAACATCTGTTCTTAATAACTTAATTACTCCTTCTTCTAATAAAAATTGTGAAACAGATGATGGCTCTATTCTTGATAATTTGCAAGACTTTTTGGAAAGTTCAATAACCAAAAATGATTTTATTGATTTAGATGTTTTAGATGTGAATGAAATAGAAAATCTAGCTCTACCATTACCTGATACAGATGTTACAGGTCATGAAGGTAACACATTAGCATATGTTGCTGGGTTTATAATAAAAAATCTTAAATCGATTAAAGAATGTGAGGTGTGTGCAGCTAATATCATATCTGACTGTTTGGAACCACACCATACATTTACAATGTTTAAAGAATATAGTGATAATAAATTAAGTTTAAATTATGTTACAAAAAATTTTCTAGTAGATTTAGCCAAAATGTACGATATTGTAATTGCGGTATTAGTCATTAATGGACATATAAACCATTTGGTCAAAAAAATTAAAATTCTGATAAAAAAGTATGTAACTCTGGAGTGGTTTACTTGTAACCAACATTTGGATTATGTGTTTAATTATTGTCTAGATGTGTCTGTATCCTTAATAATTAAGAAATATTATGATGATGTTTATAGAAGTTCTCAAGATTTGCAAAAAAATGATTTACGAAAAAAGAAAATTAATACTAATAAGAAAATTAATAATCCCTCCCTTAGACGGAATCTGAGCTGTAGGGCTAAATCTGATAACAATAATGATCAGTGAAATAGTTAATGGTAAATTTTATTATATTGTATTCACATTTATATAGTGATGAGCAAGCTAATCATCGGCAAAATAATGCAAAAGAGGGAAAACATATTCAGTTTGAGATAAAAAGAAATGAAACTAATGAAGGTGGGAGATGTAGCGATAAACACCTATAAACTTACATTCCATTTATTGTTTTCCACCTTTAGACATATCAGAGGAGCATGTCAACTAAAACTGTCACTGTCATTGTGGCAATTGCCAAACTCGTCTGATACATCTAAAGGTGGGAAACAATAAGTAGAATGTAAATTTATAAGTTTTTATTGCTAAATCTCACACCTTCTAGTTTCATTTCTTTTTATCCCACAACTTGAATGTGTTTTCCATCTTTTGTGCACACTCCAGCACACTCATCACTGTATAACTAACATAGTATAGTAGTCCCCAGTACAAGGACCTAAAATCTCACTGATATAATATATCTATAATACAGGGTGTCCCGAAAAGAATGGTCATAAATTATACCACACATTCTGGGGTCAAAAATAGTTCGATTAAACCTAACTTACCTTAGTACAAATGTGCTCTTAAAAAAAGTTACAGCCCTTTGAAATTACAAAATGAAAATCGATTTTTTCCAATATATCGAAAACTATTAGAGATTTTTTATTGAAAATGGACATGTATCATTCTTATAGCAGGAATATCTTAAAACAAAATTATAGTAAAATTTGTCCACCCCATTAAAATTTTATGGGGGTTTTGTTCCCTTAAACCCCCCTAAACTTTTTTGTACGTTCCAATTAATTCATTATTGTTATGCTATTAGTTAAACACAACGTTTCTAAAACTTTTTTGCCTCCCAGTATTTTTTTGATAAGCCAGTTTTTATCGAGATACGGCTTCTTTTTTAATATATTTACATAAAAATTTTATGGGGGTTTTGTTCCTTTAAACCCCCCAAATGTTTGTGTACGTTCCAATTAAACTATTATTGTGGTACCGTTAGTTAAACAAACTGTTTTTAAAACTTTTTTGCCTCTTAGTCCTTTTTTGATAAGTCACCTTTTATCGAGATGTGGCTTCTTTTTCAAAATATACCTAAAAATGTAAATTATAAAAAAATTTTCAGATTATTAACAGGTCTCTATAATCGTACTTACCATATACAAAATATGTAGTGGATTCCACAAATATTCAAAATATCTCGATAAACACTGGCTTACCGAAAAATTACTAAGACGCAAAAAAGTTTTAAAAACATTGTGTTTAAGTAATGGTGCCACAATAATAATTAAATTGGAACGTACACAAAAGTTTGGGGAGGTTTAAGGGAACAAAACCCCCATAAAATTTTGAGGGGCTGCACAAATTTCACTTTAATTTTTTTTTAAGATTTTGCTGCCACAAGAATGCCACATGTCTATTTTAAATAAAAAATCTTCAAGAGTTTTCGATATATGAAAAAAAATCGATTCTCATTTTGTAACTTCAAAGGGCTATAACTTTTTTTGTGTGCACTATTGTATTTAGGTTAGTGAGGTTCAATCAACCTATTTTTGGCCCCAAAATCTGTGGTATAATTTATGACCAATCTTTTCGGGACACCCTGTATAGTATATCTATAATATATCACTGATATATTATATTATAATATAAGTTTCAAGCTTTGTATGCATTCCTTGCTACATGTACGACAAACTTTTCCTCTGTGACCATAATTGTATTTAAATAAACCAAACTTGTATTGAGAGACAATAACGTAAAAGTGACATCTTTGAGAACTAAGCGTTCGAAAACATAGCAACTCTGAAAGATTTCACAGAGGAAAAGTTTGTCGGACATGTCGCAAGGAATGCAAACACAAAGTTTAAAACTTATATGTATCACTGAAATTTTAGGTCCTTGTACTGGGGACTATATAGTGTAAAGTTAAACAATTTTTAATGGCAAACATTTTGATTTCTCTTATAAACATTTATTTAAATTGCAGGTTTGTTCGATTTGTTTATCACCTAAAAGTATTTTACTTATTTATTGTAAGTTGATATTTTAAAGGTTTGTATTTTAGCTTTAGTAAAGTTCTCAGTGTATTATATAATATTTTCCTTTAGAGATTTTTAGGCTACTAATCAAATATGTATCTGCATTTTGTAAACTATAAGATAAATAAAGAATAAAGAAGAGCGGGGACATGCATGCATTTTGTGTTGATCTGTGTTTTACATCATTATTTCAAAACAATTTTACTGCATAGATTTCCCTATTTTGTTTTATCAGCACTCCATACATGCATGCGGTAAGTGGGGGGTCCCCGTGAGGATTAATAAAAATAAAATGTATGAAGTTGTTTTGTCAGTGTTTATATATTTTATCCTATTTTTCTAAAAAGTTCTGAGGGAACTACAACAGTTAGTTGATATTTTAAAGGCTTTTATTTTAGCTTTAGTAAAGTTCTGTTTGTATTGTATAATTTTTTTTCTTAAGATTTTTTTAGGCTACTAGTCAAATTTGTAATATGTATCTGCATTTTGTAAAAGATAAGATAATTAAAGAATAAAGAGCGGGGACATGCATGCATTTTGTGTTGATCTGTGTTTTACATCATTATTTCAAAACAATTTTACTGCATAGATTTTCTTATTTTGTTTTATCAGCACTCCATACATGCATGCGGTAAGTGGGGGGTCCCCGTGAGGATTAATAAAAATAAAATATATGTAGTTTTTTTCCCAGTGTTTATATTATTTTCTATTTTTCTGAAAGTTCTGAAAAAAAATATTTTTCTTTAGATATTTTTAGGCTACTAATCAAACTAGTAATATCTGCATTTTGTAAAATATAAGATGAATAAAGAGGTCGCTGTGAAGATTAATAAAAATAAAATGTGTAGTTTTTTTCCCAGTGTTTATTCCCATGTTTTACGAAGACCTATTTACAAAACCAACATAACTGTATTTTTAATATTTTTTGTGTAAAAATATAATTTCTATGAAAAAATTTAAAATTTTAATATTATTTATGACATTATAAATAAGATAATGTGTAAATAATATTACAATTTCCAAATTATTTCATAGAAATTAGGTTTTTACACTAAAACATTAAAGAAAACTTAAAAATACAGTTATTTTGTTTTTGTAAATAGATCTTCATAGCTAAGTGAAGTCTAAAATAATTTTAAATATCCCGCCACGCCCGCTTTTAGCCGTGTAGTTCGGTAAGTAGTTCATCGAGTCGCTAGCGTCTAGTGTGACAATCAAATGTATGCAACCAAGCACTCTCCTTGTTGTTATTTCTCTATGTTGTTGTTATTTCTCTATGGACTACGTGCATTATCGCCTGAGTCGATCGTATTCTAAGGAATATAGACGGTTCTAGAAGAGACCACACTAAACGTGACTAAACTCAACACGGACGTTTGCATAGGTATATATTAACATAGAGTGAGCCTTCACTCCGCGCGTCCTGACGACAATATCTCTTCGACTGGTTTGCGCTATTAGCCGTGTAGTTCGGTAAGTAGTTCATCGAGTCGCTAGCGTCTAGTGTGACAATCAAATGTATGCAACCAAGCACTCTCCTTGTTGTTATTTCTCTATGGACTACGTGCATTATCGCCTGAGTCGAACGCCTGAGTCGATCGTATTCTAAGGAATATAGACGGTTCTAGAAGAGACCACACTAAACGTGACTAAACTCAACACGGACGTTTGCATAGGTATATATTAACATAGAGTGAGCCTTCACTCCGCGCGTCCTGACGACAATATCTCTTCGACTGGTTTGCGCTATCTCTTTCTCATAGAGTTAAATATTAGCATAGAGAGAGTGTCATTCAGAGCGAAGTGACGACACCATGTTTTTTATTTGGATTAGTGCTGTTTCACTCTTACGCATAGTAAAGCTGCTACAGTTGTCCTCCTCTGCCGTGCCTATATTCACACTGAATGTCATTATAGATTCTCGATACAATGTGTTAGAAGGAGATGCAGCAAACCAGTCCCTGAGATCTTGTCGTCAGGAGCGCGGAAGGTAGGCTCCCTCTATGTTAATATATACCTCTATGCTCTTTCTAGCACATTGTACCGAGAAACTAAGATGACATTAAGGTGTGAATATAGGCACGGAAGAGGAGGACAACTGTCGTAGCTTAATATGCGTAAGAGTGAAACAGCACTAATCCAAAGAAAAAAGATGGCGTCGTCACTTCGCTTTGAATGACACTCTCTCTATGTCAATTTACCTCTATGGACGTTTGCTGTGATTGGCAGTCATCGTCATCGGATTGCATGATTTGAGTTTCCACTAGACTTGTGTTATGGACGGATTTTACGGGCTGTGATTGGTCGTATTCAAATCAATGACATATTTGATGACATTTAAAAGAAATACGTAACCCTGTTTTCTCGTTTGTTTTTGTTTATGCAGTGTGTTTATGTTATACAAAAGAAAAATATTGATATTTTAGTTATTAATCTTGGATTTTGAGACTATTTTATACGTTTATACTTGTTTATTGTATTCATTTTTAAACAGCCATATTATTTCCAGCAAAAGTTATGGAACGTTTACAGATACATAGTAATATTTATAAAAAAAAAAACAAATTACTTTCTGCTTGCTTCCTATATTTTGTAAATTTTTAAAGCTTCCTCCCAGACTCATTTGAGTATAAGGTGGTTCATTTTTCCGAAATAAATGGAAAGGATGGCGCATTTAATGCAGTGATTTGAGCTAATATAACAACACAAGAAGATGCTCAAAATTGTCAAAAAGAATATGAAAATGTTAATAAAGTAAATTTTAGAGTTCTAAGAACTTATCCAAATGATTCTATGAAGCTTGTTTTCAAGGTAAATATTGATGTTAATATATTCACTTTCTAACTTTATGGGTTTTATATTTTGTAGGGATGAATAATTAACATTGGAGGGAATTTTTAAGTATTTTGCTAAGCAACAAATTTTGTGTTCATTTTGATTTAAAGTTCAAAACATATATTCATATATTGTAAGATATTAAATAGATTTTTTTTATTACAGAAAGACTATCGATGCCATCGCGATACTCAGGCTAATTTGCCTTCATCAAAGACAAAAAATCCGTCATCTAAACATGTTAACTGTCAGGCATTCTTAATAATTACAGTGAAACCATCAAGTATGAAAAGGTAAAGTCTATTTGCTAATCTGAGACACAACTACTGTCTAGTGACGTTGGTAATTTTTTTTGAGAAGTTAGGTTGCTAGACGTAACTGGAAAAGACTACACAACCAAACATAACTACTCATAGCCAATATTATTATTAACAGTAAACAGGCATAAATAACATAACATACACCAATCAATAATTATTTATTTAAACCTTTATAATGTATTGATAACAGATGAGAAAAGTATTTATTGTACAAAATAAAAATATTTTATAGAAATAAATTCCACAAAATTTTATGAGTTTAGTATACACTCCCATTATTTCCAACAATTATTTTTTTTTAGTGAAAGATCAAGTTGATTTGAGCAGTTAAATCTATTGTTGGGTAGGAATTTTTGTGTTGTAAAGACAACACTTATATATTACGATTATAGATATTAAAGCTGCTTTTGATTGTATAAATAGAGAAATAATATGGTCAGTAATGGAAGACCTGGAAAGCCCACAAAAGATAATAAGCCTGGCAAAAAGTACATATAAAAGTATATAGAAATGTACTGGCTAAAGTACAAATAAACGGAAACTGATTGCCAATAATAAATCTAAGAGGAATAAAACAAGGGGACAGTTTCATTCATATTAGTAATGGATCGAGTAATGAAGAGTGCTAAAAGAAGGTCAAGGCAAACAGTCAACAATAGGGTATAGGAATTTAGTACCAGTGAAAATGGAAGGATTACTATATGCAGATGACCTAGAAATAATAGCAGACGATAAAGAAAAAATGCAAAAATTAATGAATATATGGGTGGAAGAAATAGAAAATTTGAAAATGGAGGTAAATGTAAAGAAAACGAAGACCATGATAGTAACCCAAAAGAAAAGGGAAGAAATAAACCAAACGTTATTTAGTCGCAAAAATGAAATAATGGAAACAATCTCGACGTTTGAATACCTGGGAGTAATAATATCAGAGGATGGAAAGGTAGACAAAGAAATCTCATACAGGGCGAAAAAAGCAAATAAGATCTACTATGCACTAAATAAAACAATATTTGGAAAGGAAGAAATAAAACTAAAGGTATACAATGCAATATACGTATCAACTTTAAAATTATGCAAGTGAAACATGGGTAAACAATGCAAAAATAGGCAGTACAATAAGCGCAGCGGAGATGAAGCAGTTGAGAAAAATAGCAGGAAAAACAAAATTGGACAGAATAAGAAATGAGGATATTAGACAAAGGCTAAATAGCAATCGATAATAACGAAGATCCAAAAAAGAAATTAAATTGGTATGGACACATTAACCGAATGAACCAGGGAAGACTACCAAAGCAGGTGATGGAATCAAAAAGGTATGGTAAAAGAAGGAAATGGAGGACAAGAAAAAGGTGGATCGATCAGATTATAGAAATTGGGCAGGAAAAACACATACACAAATGAAAGAGTTAGCAAAGGACCGCAAGAAATGGAAGAGATGGATAGAGGATGAAAAGATCTGACACCCCTGAGGGGCATAAGGAGTTTCGAGAAAGAAGAATTTTTATTAAGAATTTGTCACTCAGATAGGTTCTTCTAAACTGTGGTGGTAATTCAATGGTTTCTCCAAATAACGCTTCAACAGGAGTGGATCTCATGGCACCTAGACAAACAATCAATTGAATTCAGCAATTGATCGTTACATTTATTTTCTTTAATAAATTGGTGCTAGCAGATGCATATAAGATGGTGGCATAGTCTATGATCGACCTTATGTATGATCTAAAGAACAGCTCACTAATAAACAATTTAAAAAACGTTCTATTTGTTTTTTTCTCTATACCTACCATTAATTCCATCATAAAGTTAGTATGACTATTTTATGGCAATTCATTTAATTAAATTAAATATGTATTGCAGTTTAGGCAGGGGAATGGCCACTCTCGTATTAAAATTTCCTTCTGAAGTTCTTACAACCCTTAAACTTTTATATGTTAATACTTTGTTAGTCTCTGAGCCAATTTAGTACATCAGATCAAATAAGTCTGAAAGTTAATCATACATTTTTAAGACACAAATAAATATAATATTATCTCTTTTATAAGTATAAATTATACTATTTAATTTTCTTATAACGTTACTACCCCCTAGTTATATAATTTTTGCTGAATGTAGATCCGAGAAAACTATAAGTACTTAATAAAAAACAGCATACAAAGTACGTAAATACTCTGAAAAATATTAACTTTACATTTATAAATTAAGATATTCATTTGTATTATAATATTTATTGTAGAAGAACTATAACTTTACAAATTTAAAATGTAAATATGTATAAGTATTATAACCTTAAAACTAAAACTGCAACAAACGAGTGAGAGAGATTCCTAATCATAAATGTCCTTGATTTGAATACGACCAATCAGAGCCCGTAAAATCCGTCCATAACACAAGTCTAGTGGAAACTCAAATCATGCTGTCCGACTCGACACCGTTAAGCCATTAACAAATTGTCAGCTTGCTAATAATCAACTTTTTTTTCATACGCGGGATCCAGGTCTATTACTTGTATCTAGTATCTCCATGTACTTTCTCATTGCTCAGTAATATCGATCCTACATACATAAAACTATCATCTTGTGGAGCTCTTGTTTATCCCAGCTAACTACTCTATGTGGATTTGTAATACCATATTTAAAAGAATATTCTGTTTTCGTTGCTTGAACTCTGATCGTTACCATCTCATACATGTCTAGCAGCACTCACATATTCAGCCGGTATTCCTTTCCTACTTAGTACCAGTAGGTTTCCAGTAACTTTGTCATATGTTTCTCACGATTAATAAATACTATGTGCGAGTCTTTCTTTTTCTCTTTCTCAAGTTTTTCCATTAGCTGTCTTAAAATAAAAATTGCTGTTGTGGACCTGCCTTGCATAAATTCAAAATGACTTTAATTTCTAGAACCTTACACTAAATATTGTTTTCACCATAAATATACGATAATAAAAAATGTTTACTGAAAATAACTATTGCAAACTAAATAAAACACTAAATACCTAATGTTTAAAATTTTTTATTCTTTATTAAAAATCTCGGAAATCAAAGGAGGGGAGGCTCTTATTGGTGCAATGGCGAAGGTAAAACCCCTCTAAACCCCGCCTGGGACCCAGTAATATTTTGATTTTTAAAGTACAACTCTAGTATATTATAATGTTGTCTATAAAATAACATCATTACTTAACAATTCTTTAAAATTCAGACCTAAATTAAGTATGCGTATATATGTAAATATAATCTTATAAGAAATTTCACAATATTTATGAATCAAGTAAAATCTATAAAAACAAACTAACATTCTTGTAAATTAGCCTATACAACTACAGTAGAACCCCGATCCGTGTGCAGATTATCCGGGCTGCGGATTATCCGTGCTATGATTTTCTATTACTCAAATTGAATTTTTAAGGTTTTATCAAAATAGCATCACTTTAATCACTCGACAGAAACTCTATATGCAGAAAAGGAGACTCATAATGAAAGATTTATTTTTTCTGTTATTTTTTTATGATAGGTAAGTACATATCATGCATAAGAAATTCTTATGAAATATTCTTATATGAATCATATACAGTGAGCACGTAAAGGTTGGAATAAATTCATTTTCTCAAGAACGGACGATTTTGGGAAAAAATCCCGAAACAGGTCAATTTTTATTTTTAAATTAAGACTTTTTGGCATATATGTCATACTAGTTACGTCACCCATCTGGGCGTGATGACGTCATCGATGTTTTTTTTAAATGAGAATAGGGGTCGTGTGATAGCTCATTTGAAAGGTAATTCAATTCTTTATTCAGTAATATAAACATTAACATAATTATTTATACAGGGTGCCCAAAAAAAATTTTTTTGAATTAAATTTATTGACATAAAAAGAAGAATGAGTGTAATTTATTTAATTCAAAATACATTTTACTGCTATCATAAAACAGGAAAAAATGTGTTTTTGGCAAATAAATATTGTTTTTGGCTTAAATTCAATATTAAAGCAGGTACCCACCAGCCTCGTGACAATTTGAACATTTAATTTAAGCAAAAAGCAATGATTATTTTTCAAATATACATTTTTTTCTGTTTTCTGCGAGCAGTAAAATGTATTTTGAAATAAATAAATTACATACATTCTTCTTTTTATGTCAATAAATTTAATACAAAAAAAAATTTTTGGACACCCTGTATAAATAATTATGTTAATGTTTATATTACTGAATAGAGAATTGAATTACCTTTCAAATGAGCTATCACACGACTACTAGTCTCATTTAAAAAAATCATCTATGACGTCATCACGCCCAGATGGGTGAAGTCACTAGTATTATATATATGCCAAAAAGTCGTAATTTAAAATTAAAAATTGACCTGTTTTGGGATTTTTTTCAAAAGTCGTCCATTCTCGAGAAAATGAATTTATTCCAACCTTTACGTGCTCACTGTATAAGAAATTAATGATTGGATCATCTGTGCTTTTCAATTATCCGTGCCACTTCCGGTCACGAGGAGCACGGATAATTGGGGTGCTAAGTACCTACTGTATAATAAAAATTTAATACAGATACAAAACAAAAAACATTTGTGAGCTAAAAAACTATCTTAATATCAAATTCAATGTTTACTCAGTTTCTCTTTTTATTTTCTCCCAAACACCTTGCAGCATCATCTAAAACAGAGTTAGTATTATTCATAAGGTATTTTTCAGCTCATATACTTTACAGTTGCACTGGTAACAGGGAATACAAAAAATGTTACAAACTCTACAAAACAATGTGTAAGGCTGTTGTCTCCAATAGATGTTGTAGGCTGCGTATGTCACGCTGTAGGAAAATTGTTCATTTTCGTTCTTTTAATAAACTTTGAAGGACAGAAAACTATCTTACAACCGAAAAGAGTTACAGAAAAGAGTAATTCTAAAACAAATTCAAATTACAGAGTAATTTGTAGTAGCCACCGACTTAACTGGTGGTATCCAATAGATGCCTTAGGCCGTGTACAGTGTTTATTGGAGACCACTGCCTTACACTCACTTTCATATACCTGTGTTAAAGTTACATTATGTAATTTAATAGGATCCCTACCTGAAATTGCTCATGTATCTTCACATTCTTGAATCTCATGAAATTTTATTGGGTGGCACCTCATTAATTTCTCTACAACCATTTTTTCTTGTAGTTTTTACAGATGCATGGTTCAGCATGTCCAGCATGTGTTTTCCAATACATAACTGATAGAAAGCTGTCCTTGATCTCACAGTTTGCAAATCAGTCTGGAGGGACAATGAATGGAACAGGTTTCTCTGTCCTAATTATTTTATAGTTGGGCTTATATCCTAAAGATAGACAAGTACCTATAAGTTTTAATTATTGCAACTAATAAAGGACTTACCACATCAATGAATATAATATACTCTCCTAGCATCTATACTCCTTGCATATTATTATGTTATTTCTGTTACACTCATAGCATGAAATTGATTAAAAACTATACTCATAGTATAAATCATCTTGTTTCTTTGTGTGAACTGTTCTAGACCTTACATAACTTGTCTCAACTTTCTGCATATCTTTCCACGTCTTCATATTTCCATTCTTGAACAAATTTTTCAAAAACAAGAAAGTGTCAATCAGACAGACAAAAAATATACTTACATAACCACAAAAATTCATCCAAATCCATATGTCTATCTATGTCAAAATCAGATGATAACGACCAATCACTGCTTACGTCCGTGTGGAATTTAGTAGTCTGTTGGGAATTTGGGAACACCTCTTCTACTACGTCTATACTCTGCTAATTTGCATAAATGCGATCGCATCGCTTGAAACGAAAGTGCACGGAGTCCCGCTGCTGGTTCTAAATTTGAAATACGACACCGTTGCCATATCTTCAATTTTTCATACAGTTCATTACATACATACAATCACATTACATAAAGTTTTCGCATTTTTAAAAATAGTTTTGAAATAGCAAAAAAATGTTTTGAAAAGTAAACAATACAATATTAGTGTAAATATTGGACACAAAACCTCAAAAGATGATAAATGGTTTTAAATCAAAGTTAATTAAAATTGTTATAAAAAGAAGATAAACTGATAAATAAAAAAGATAAATGAAGATAAGATGTATGATGTAAGATATTACTAATAATATATTTTGATTTCAGCTAAAATAACTGATAAACAATTTTTCCCAAAAACAGCGTCTTTTCTATAATTATTTTCTTTTCTATAAACGTTGATTGATATAAATACAAGTAAATATATTTATCAATCTATCTTTATATTTTAAACGTTCTTGTACAATCTATTCTTGTACATTATGCCATTGATTGAAATTGTACAATAAATAAACAAAAAAAGTTTGGTAACACGCGACTGGCAAACATTCAGCTGATTCAGCATTCAGATGCCAAATAAATTTTAAGGTTAGGTTCAATGCATACTTGTACAACATGTCTAAATTAAATATGTATACAATTCCCTAAGTAAATACCACCACAGACTAAAAATAAATAAGTAGTAATAAATTATTTTTAGTAGATATAAAATATATACGTCAAAACAAAATACAATGCGCTTGCGTCAAACACAATTCCGATATCGAAATCTAATTTCGAAAGGGTAAATGGTGTCGAAGTGATTTCTATTCACTATTCCGATTGTAGAGATTCCTAGGGAGTTATGGAATACCGGTTTTGACTATTTCTATTCGACTTGGCCACTTCTATTCGATTTTCCTGACTTCTATCATCGAAATGAGTTACAGAATAGGCATGAATAGCTCATATCCACTTTCAGTGACCGCACTATGACAATATCAAACCATAATGTCTTATAATTAATATAAATACATAATAACACATAATAAATAATAACATAAACAACTGCCTATTATACACTCACCGGCACAAAATTCCGCCACCCAAAATTTTTGATTAAGTTTGACAATCTATAACTTTATTATTTGTGTTCCGATTTTCAAGATTCTTGCACCAGTTTGTAGATACATGTATTGATATCGTTTGGTATTGTCCGGTAACAAAAAAAATTTGCTTGAAGGCATTATACAGGGGTGAATGGAAACGTTGTATTTTCTCCTAACTTTAAAGAATTTTGTGGAAAAATGGAAGATCTGATTTTGTTTCATAGTCCTGTCATACTATCCCGGAGGCAGCGCTAAAATTTTGTTTTTTGAATTATCCGAGTATCTCTTTTCTTGTAAGAGCTGTAACATTTTTTGTAAATAAAAACACCGATTGACTCATAAAATAGAGGTTGAATTGATAAGATTAGAATGGCCCGCATGCAGCCCAGACCTTAATTCTATTGAGCATTTATGGGATGAATTAAAAAAAAGCTATTCGCCGTCATCCTAGGCCTTCAGAAAATTTGGTACAGTTATGGCTCTCATAGAGGAATATCGGGCTATTCCCCACGCAAGGATAACACATCTTTATTCGATGCCAAACAGATTGTATGCAGTCGTTGCTGCAAGAGGTGGACGTACCAGCTATTGAGTTATTTTGTTTTGTTGTTAATTTTGTTTTGTTAATTTTAGTGCGCTTGATAATTTTAATGAAATAAACCTTCAAAGCAAGTTTTTATTTACAGCTCTTACAATAAAAGAGATATTCGGATAATTCAAAAAACAAAACCTTAGTGATACCCCCAGGATAACACAAAAGGAGTATGGAACAAAATCAGCCCTCCAATCTTTCCACAAAATTGTTTAAAGTTAGGAGAAATTACAAGCTTCCATTCACCCCCGTATAATGCCATCTAAGCAAAAAAATTTTGTTAGCGGAATAATAACAAATAACATCAATACATGTACCTACAACTGATGCAAGAATCTTGAAAATCGGAGTACAAATAATAAAGTTATAGATTGTCAAACTTAATCAAACATTTTGGGTGGCGGAATTTTGTGCCGGTGAGTGTAGAATCTATAATAACACAATTCTTTCACATAAAAAAATTTAAAATAAAAACAATTCTTACTTGTTTTTCTTCTAATTCTTGTATATACTTTGGGTGTAGAAGATTCTAATGAAACATTGGAAGGTACTTGTGTATCATCCATATCCTCTTCGTCTTCGATTGATTCACTATCCATGCTTTTTTTAGTAGAACTTTCCTCGGATTCCAAGTTAACTTGCGTCGGTTTTTCGTTGCCGGGATCACAATCTTCATTAGTTGTATCCATATCTTCTCCTTTGGTGGAGTTGTCTTCTCTTGTGGAATTTTCTGATGGAGTTTCCTGCGATTCTTCTGTTTTAACCTCCATTGGTTCTTTTAACTTGGCTGGTCGCTTACTGGACATGGATTTATATTTGGGCAGGAATACTTGCAATTGTTTCGTTAGATGTGACGGTTCTACGGGTGTTCTGAATGGAGCATATCTGAATTCGCCGTAGATTTTCTTTAAATTCTCTACGTATACATCTAGCTCCTGCAAACATACAAATATTTAATCATAGACAAACAATGTATGTGCTTCAATACGTGTATAACATTAAAAACATCAAATTTATACAGTATGCGTCATAATACAGTTGAGTCCATGGTTCTTTACCCGTGCGTCATTAATACCTGGCGAGATAAAATACATAATTTTTATCTAGCATCATTGTCTTCCACGCATGACACTAATATGTAGTAGGGGAGGAAAGTATGATAAATTTGCAGTTACTCGAGCGTTATGGGGACCTATTGGACTGTGAAGAGTACGTGCTAAAATCAGAAAAAGGTTAAGTTAAGTTTTCCATAAAGTGGGGACTTTCTATTTTTTAAATGAATTTTCCATTTCCAAGAATCGTTTTTTTTCGATTATAGCGCCATCTGTCCATAATTCGAAGAATGTCTCGAATAAAAGTTACTTATGTAAAGAATCCAAATCTGCAATAAAAAATGGGGGCTCCTATTTAAGATTTTAAAGTATCCCGTTGGTGCCATTCGATAGATTTTTCAAAAATATTGAATAGGTACGTGTATTTTTCAGTTTTTCGATCTGATGTCCATTTCGCGAAATATCGCGGGGTTTGTATTTAACATTTTAAATTTACCCCCCACCCCTCTCCGTGGGCGGTCGTGTTTGGTATAAATCGATAGATTTTTGAAAAATATTGAACACGTATTTTTTAGTTTTTCGATCTGACGTTGATTTCGCGAAATATTCGCTTTATTTTTGTGAAACTTTGTGACTCACCCATTTCCTTAGCCCCGCTCAAATCGTCAGATTTTTTAAATATATTCTTTTTCTCATGATCATCTTTCAGTGCGTCACAGTTTTTCGATTTCTTTCTAACGCATTAAATTGTATGTGACAGAAAAAAAGGCACGTCGGTGATTACATTTCGTCGGTGACATTTATAACATTTATTCTAGTTATTTTAGTTGTCGATAGATGGCGCCATAATAAAAAGACTAATTTTTTTTTAATTAGATAATAATATTACAAATATAATCTGTATAATTTATAAGACTATACAAATCAAAGAAAATACCATTTTATAAATGCAAGAAATACATTTGATTTGTTTTTATTCCAAATTGAAAATAAAATGTGACAACTGTCAGATTTAACTAAAATGTTATGTTAGATTAAATGCCATAAATGTGTATTATCACAGACTTACCCTTTTTCCTATCATTTGTTACGCACTGAAAAATGATCATGAAAAGGACAATACACTGTTTTGTATGTATTTAACTTACCTTATCTTCTGACGATTTCAAATTTTTCTAAGGATATTTTTTTTGCGGACCCCCCTTAACGAACTTCCCTGTATTAAGAGCCAATATAAAGTAGAAGAACATTTACAGGGTACAAGGTGTCTCCGCATGTGATAATCTGACGCGCTCGAGTAACTTCAAAAATCCCCACTTGGGCTCCTCTACCATAAAGACAAAACAGCTACCGTCTGTTATTAAGTAAACACACATATGTTATTTTTATAAACGCTCTAGACTCGGTACATCGAAAAGAGATAGGTACAAAAATTATGCATGGGGACGTTTTCAGATTTTAAGTACAATTTGTGATGTTTCTAGTTTGTTTAGTTGTGGCCGTCAGTTTGTTTGATTTTTTGTCCTGTTTTTGCGTTTAAAGTTATTTATAATACACAAACAGTTGTTTTCACGACTAATTTTATATTGGAGTTTGAAATTTTATAGTAGGTAAGGGTATTTTATTTTGCCATTAATTTATATACAAAGTTAACCTCATTCACACAGTTAAGTTTTAAGTTTTCACAAACGGGAAAGAAATGACAAAAAGAAAATATTTGTTTTTATAAATTGTTTATTTTTATTTATTAATCACTAATGATGATATGAAAAGACATTAAATTATTAAGCTACTTCAAATGTAGCTGTAATACTGCACCAAAATTTTAAAGCAAATAACATTTTACATTCTATTTATTTGATAACGTCAAATTTTATAATATCCACTAGCTATTAGCAGTACTTTCTGTTGTGTGCAATCTGACTTAATTCGTATGCTTTAAACGATGACGCAAGGGTAAAGAACCATGGACTCAACTGTATATAATACTGCTTTTCGTGCAGCTCGCATGCGCATGTCCGTGCGTCGGCGTGTTATTGGCGCATTGTTAGATACGTAACGAACCTCTGTGATTGGAAGTTGGATTTATACTGTATTTCACGAAATTGCGGCTGTTTTGGATTATCGCTAGGCACTCGATAACCAATGGGGAGAGATTAAATGTCCAGCAAACGACGGCAATGTTGCCAGATTCCTTTTAGCGGGAATTTTAAAATTTTATAGCAGGTTTGTTTTAAATTTGACAGTTCTGTTTTCTCAAGTCAAAAATCTTAACCTTACTTTTACAAGTGAGTAGGATTATTATTATTATTTTATTTACATGTAAATTGAAACAATAAATGTTGTGCTGTGTCATAATTTCAAACTCATTATCTTGCAGTCTTTTCCAGTTGATAAAATTGCAATTCAAAAACTTTTAGGTAGGTACGTGTAACTTCCACATTATTATTTAATTTTTAAGTATTAAGGTTGATGTTGATATCAAAAATTTAGATTTCAAAGATAGTTTTATGTAGGTAGATACTAATAGAGTAATACTAGATAATAGATTAGATACAAAGTAAGCTGTAAGTAGTATAACTGTCCATGTAATCATATGATATGTTGTTTTTTTAGATTTGCACTGTATGGATGGCACAGGAAGAGAACAAAGAGTACAAGAACATGAAACATCTTATTATGAATGTATATGTATGTGATCCTCAAAAAATTATTTTACAAAACAAGATAGAGAAAGAGCTTTAAAATCCCAAGGATCCTGCAAAATGTTTATTTGGTGTACTAGTCGAATAATAGTATCTAAAAATATTGAAACTATTTTAAAACACATTACGGGCATGAGGCATGAGGATGATATAGAGCACTTACATAAATACCAAAATCAGATAAATATCTCTTCAAAGTTTATTTTGAGACTTTCTTCAAAAATGTAAGTAAAATATTTGCATATCGACGGCGGAAAGGCAGGACTTCCTAACTGAAAAATTTTTATAACATGAGTTACTTCAGTTTTCGCTTTAGAATAAGTGTATCGGCAGCTATCAAACAGCGATTACAGCTGGGAAAGTTTCTGGAAGGCTTCCAAAAGGCTTTCCCAGCTCTAAAAGCTGTTTAATAGGTGCTGATACACTTATTCTAAAGCGAAAACCGAATAACTCATTTTATACAAATTTTTCAGTTATGAGGTCCTGCCTTTCCGCCATCGATATACACAATATAATTTAAAACAAGAATGTTACCACTAAACCACTTTTTAAATATTACTCATAAATATTTACTACAGTTTACAATTTCAAACTAGTGTGTTTGATTCTCCTATAACTATATTTTACTTTTTCAGTAAACTTCAGACTGTTCAGGATACCATAATAGCATAGGAGGCGAATTAAAAAGAATTGATTTACTTACAAAGAAAAGATATCACAAACATTAAACTCTCTTATGGCATTGATTTGAAAGATGGGTATATGTACAATGATGATGCAACCAGTGTTTATATTTGGGTTGAATGCTTACAGACTTATGTCCAATATTATTTTACAAACAACAGGGCATACTAATGGATATTCATTCTGAATTTAACATTTATGATTTTTGTCTTATTTTCCTTAATACTGTGCCAAAAGGAAATGTTAATTAAGTTTGGTAAATCCTGTATCGCAATCGATGGAACTCATGGGCTCAATTCCTATGACTTTGAACTTATGACAGTATTAGTAAAAGATTAATTTGGGAATGGATTTTGTACTGCTTTCTTATTTTCAAATAGAAAAGATACCTACTTTAATTTACCAATTTTTTTAAATACATGTCTGTGTTGGTATTATAGTCAAATGTTTTCATATCAGGCATAAGCGACACCTTTTACAATGCCTCGTCAAATGTAATGGGTATTGCTCCTAATAGACTGTTAAGTGCCTGGCACATAGATAGGGCATGGTAAGTAAATCTTAATAAAATATCTGATTCTGAAAAAAATCCTATTATGTATACAAGATGTATTAATGATGGTTTAGAGAGTATTAATAGCTTTTTGGGTAGACTTCTAAGTGATGCAGGTACATACAATTTTAGTAAGTATTTCCAGTAGAACTACTGCAATAACATCCAACAATGGGTCTATTGTTATAGGAAGGGGTTGTGGAATTAATACCAATATGACCATTCAAAATTTTCATAAAATTTTGGATAAAAGGGTATCCATTAGTTGTTATCAGTTAAGTTTAAAACTTGGCACTCATGGAGAGCTATACCATAATGTATAATAGGTATATCTCATAATATTACATCTCATATTGTTCACTACAGTAGTAATGAGTGAGCCTGCATACACAGAACCATAATAATATATTAGTTCGTGTTGCTGACCTGTAAAAGTACATTTGTACATTATTACCAATAAATACTCTACTCTACTCTATGCAGGCTCACTCATTACAATAGTGAGCAATATGAGATATAACATATTATAGTATAAGTCTCTGTGCATGACCAGATTAACACGTTTGGTACCCATCTCGAACAAGCTCCACTTGGCTGGTACCACATAGTTAAATCATTTATTTAGTTACACAGTACTACTCACATAACATGTGTCGTCAGTACCTTCCGTAAAACCTTCGTGATGCACCCTATTATATTGCCTTAAATAGAAAAATATCTTATTTAAATTGTATCCATGTAAGTTTTGATTTAATGAAATAAACCTTTTAATTAAAAAAGTGTTGTTTACTTGTGTACACCCAGCTATATCCTGATCATAGATAAATAATATAGTATTACTGGATCCTGATATGCAGATGCCAATAGGGCTTTTCATCGATTGTCATTTGTTTCGAGCTTCTGTCATGAGTCACATAATATTAATGTATCTACGGCATACGTCTTTGGTTTGTATCATTGGTATATACCAATAACGTACGACGTAGATATATTAATATTATGTGACACATGACAGAAGCTCGAAACAAATGACTGTGAATGAAATGCCCTATTGAATAGGGCTTTTCATCGATTGTCATTTGTTTCGAGCTTCGGTCAAGTGTCACATAATATTAATATATCTACGTCATACGTCTGTGGTTTGTATCATTGGCAATATCAATAACATATGACATAGATATATTAATATTAGACAACACATGACAGAAGCTCGAAACAAATGACGGAGTGAAAAGCCCTATATCATGTAAATACAAGTCATAAAGATGTCTTTCTACGGTTAAAATTTCACAGCCTAAAGACATCATTTATGTAACTTCTTAAGCCGTCACAAAATGACTGCAATAAGAAAATAGAATTTATTAACTCGCCTCGCCCCCAGGCAAAGTAAAGGTGCTAGGCCACTAAGAATGTTTTTTTTTATTTTGCGGCTTTAGCGCTTAGCTATTGAGCCAGATACATGATGAGAATTAATACTATTATAATACATATTAAAACTAATTCAAATTACTAGTAATTTTATCAATATTCTGAATAATTATGTAACCACTTAATACTAAAATAAAAAAGTGTCCATCTATACTATCCCAACACATTTTCACCTTTGAAATCCTAAATTTCCATTCCCATTAAAAAATAATTTGTACTGTATAAGTATATTTCTTTTGAGCTTCATTTTTTTTTCAAAATACTGCAACATGAGTTTTAAATTATGACACAGTACAATACTTGTTTCAATATTTACATTTAAATAAAATAATCCTAATTACTTGTAAAAGTAAGGTTATAAATTTAAGAATACAGAACTCCCTTTTAAAACCAAAGTGGCATTACACTAATTTTAAAATTCCCGCTAAAAGCAAAAAGGTAAATCTGGCAACAGTGCCGTCGTTTGCTGGACAATTAATCTCTCCCTAACCAATGGTCCACTCTACCATACGGAATAAGAAGTACGAAAGTAAATTGCTCTAATAATAAAAATTTGAAACAAGTAATTTCTAAATTGAATGTAAAAAATACTTTTATAATTTTTTAACAGTATTAATAAGAAGTTATTTACAGTAAAACCTTTTACGTGGAAATGTTCATCTGCCTAGCAGTTTTGCCTTTTTTGCTCAAGATTACCTCTGTAGAAGGTTGTCACTCCATCTTTTGTGCGGTCGTCCCATACTTCATTTACCGATTGGTGATTTATCTCTTGCTATTTTGACCATGCGAGTCTCCCGCATTCTGCTTATGTGATTATTCCATTTTTTTTTCTATTTAGTGTATATTCGTGTACGCACTGTACGATACATTGTCTTCTAATGTCTTCACTCCTTTTTCGATCTCTCAGCGTATTTCCTGTAATTCTTCTCAGTACTCTCATCTCTACCGTTTCCAATAGTCTTTGTGTTGTGGCTGTATCGGGTCTTGTTTCTGATGCATATGTTATTATTGGTCTCAAACTGGGTTTATAAATTCTTGACTTGAGAATGGTTACATAAGAAATAATGTTTATGTAAGGCTGTAGTGGTTTAATATTTCTGGCGAAATACTATATTGTTTCTGGTATTATAATAATATTGTAGCAAAACAATGAATAACCGGCCGCAAGTAGCACCTCGAGACGTAAGCCGAGAATATTGTGGCGGAAGCACGATATACGTGGAATCGACGCGCGGTATGTGGAAGGTCACACCATAGATAGGTGGCGAAGTCTGAAATGATCGAGTATAACGTTATTTGCTATTTAATGGGAGCGCGTTTTTATTTGAGTTTAGTTTTAAGTAGATATTTGTAAAGAAAACTTAAATAAATTAATAAAGTCGTATATAAATACGAAATCGCTCGTTTTATTACAATCTTGTTTCTCATTTTTTACAGTTTTGTTTTGCTACTGAATCATGGCTTAGAACTTTAAACGATTTAAATTATACAAGGACTAACTTTGAGCTCTGATCCTATCACGATATAACTTTTCCATATTAAACACCTATCACTGGGAGGGTTAATAAATGACATACTTACCTCTACGCATTTTTCGATGTCGTATCTCTTCTGTTTAAAAGTATTAGGATCTCTCTCCGAGTACAGATAACATTCTCTCCAATGAACCCAAGCTCTGTCGTGTGCTCCAAAAAATCTAACGTCTATCAAACCGGAAGAATTGACTGACATTGCCTTGGCTGGCCAATAAGGAAATCCTAAAAATATTAACGTTAAAGGAAAAGTCAAATAAGGATTGTATGTGATTTTCCCCTTGTTGCCATATTCTAAATTTAAAAAAATATATTGGGACCGTGCAAGTCCGGAAGAGCGACACCTGGTTTCATAGCTCAGCAACATTTTTAGTACTTTTAATTATATTAGTCCTGGTTACTGGATAATTGTCAAGGGCATAGCCCAAAAAAGAATAAGAAGAAAAAGTAAGATTGGGGTTATGTTATAAAAATGTATACATTGTAGGTATGTAGTAAATAAAATTAATTAATAAAATGCAGTACTACAGAACAGGCAAAATAGAATTAATTAAATTCACTTTTAACTGCATATCAATTGTCGCCTGTCTGGCCATATGGTAGAACCACATAATGATATTAGTGTTTGTGGTCGAGTTCAGTAGAGTCACAGCAGGCACCCTGTACGGTCACACCCTCGCTAAAATAACAAACCCTCTTTCGAGACATTTTCACGTTCTTTTTACCGATTGAAATAAATATATTATTGACAGTTTGTTGTTTTTACATTTATTTTAATTTCGTTTAATTTAATTGTTTCCGTGGACAATAACGTTATTACATGCAACCACCACCACGGAACACATTATAGGTATGTAGTAAATAAAATTAATTAAATTCACTTTTAATTGCATATCATATCAATATTGTGGAGCAACATATAATTTTTACAATTTATAACACAGCATTTGCGAAATCCCATTTTCTTCAATGACAGACATATACGTTAATTTGACAATATGAATTATTTAAGAAATATGTTAAGAAAGTTGCAAGATTTCTCCGTTACTCGCGTACAATCGTTTCTCCTATCCCCTCCAAGTACTTGCACACAGCGAATAGGGAATACTCAGAATTTTTTGACATGCCATTTCTATTACAGCGAGCATTTCATTGGCTACAGTTAGTGACGAGTTTATATGACGTCATTGTTATATTTGATGAGATTGTAAATGGTAATTGACATCTTCCATAATATTGGAGGTTAAATATAATGTCAAATTATTGTTTTCAAATTATAATCTGGGAAGACGAAATACAGATATATTACTGTTTTAATAATTCAATTAAAATATCCAACAATTTGAATACAAATCAAATTGAGAAACTAAAGTATCAGAATTTAGCGTTTAGCCAGTTTCATAGGACAGTTTACATTTTAACCAACTTCACATCTATAAACAAAAATCTTACATAATCTTCTATAGGCAACATGAGTTTGACATTTAGTACAGACAGTTACCTTTGTTTCACACTCTTAAAGACAAAGAGAAACAGTATTGGGACCGTGCAAGTTCGGAAAAGCGACACCTGGTTTCATAGCTCAGCAACTTTTTCCGCACTTTTAATTGTATTGGCCAATTGCAATAGTCCTGGTTGCTGGATAATTGTCAAGACCACAGCCCAAAAAAGTTATAAGAAGAAAAATTAAGGCTGAGGTTATGTTATTAAAAAGTAAACAATTGTATGTAGTAAATAAAATTAATTATTAATGCAAGCAAAATGCAATTAATTAAATTTGTATGTATATATCGGTTTTAGAACGTCTTTCGACGTTGTCCGATGCCTAACTTCCACGTCCTTCTATCATCCCATTGGCCATCTCGAAGATCCCTTGCACCCATTGCTTTGGTTACCCCTTCTTTCCATGTCTTTTTGGGTCTTCCTCGTTTTTTGCGGTTTGGTGGTACCCACTGCATGATCTTTTTGGGCAATCTTGTGTCTTCCATTCTTTGAACATGACCATACCAAATCAACTGTTTCCTCTCATTCAATTTTATATTAATTTAATTTAATTAAATTTAATTTTATATAATATTTGCATATCATATCAATATTGTGGAGCAGCATATAATTTTTCTTCTTCAATGACAGTAGGTATGAAATATACGTCCATTTGACAATTTCAATTGAAAATATGAATTATTTCATAAAGTTTCAAAATTTCTCCGATATTTGCGCACGATCGTTTCTCTTATCCCCTCCAAGTATTTGCACACCGCGAATAGCCGGTAGCTGCTGTGATACATAAATATGTTTTTTGTATATTACGAGAAAAGCTCTTGAAGGATGGGATAAGAGCATCTAAATAAATGGCCGAAAAATAAACAATCTATGTTTTGCAAATTACACAACCCTACTTGTAAATAGTCAAGAAGAGTTAATTGATCTCATACGAGTGATTGAAAACGAAAGTCAAATGTTTGGTCTGCAGTTAAACATCTCAAAGACAAAGACCATAATAGTGAATAGACAGCATAAAAATCATCCACACATAACCACGATTGACTGGTTTGAGGTTGTGAGCTCATACTTATATCTGGGATCACAAACACAGGCTCACTACAGAAAAACGTACATGTGAATGTGAGGATCACTAAACACTTCCAATGAAGATGTTCTTCAAATGATGAATTCAGAACGTCTGCTTATAAGCATCAAAAAGAGGTGAAAAACAGAATACTTCGGTCATATAATTCGAGGACCTAAATACCATCTGCTTCGCCTTATAATAAAAAGAAAAGTGGAGTTAAAGATGGATTGGTCGAAAGAAACTTTCATGGCTGGGTAATATTAGACAATGGTGTGGCTCCACAGTAGAAGAATTATTTCGCGCAGCAGCCGATAGAGAAAGGTTTCAGGAAATTGTAAACATGATCACGGCTAACGTCTGAATACAGACACGACACCTAAAGAAGAAGAAGATCTAGCACATCTCGCCGTGGAAAAGCTGGCCAAAATATGGAAGAACTCTCAAATTGCACGAACTCTAAAAATGAGGTTGATCAACTGCTTAATATTCCCAATACTGACAAACGGATGTGAACCTTGGATCTTAAGAGAAGTGGAAAGAAGATAGAGGCCTCTGAAATGTTCTGTTGGATATTACGTTATTATGTTAAATATTACGAATTCTGTGGACTGACCAGAGGACAAATAATTCAATTTTAAATGGGCCGATGGTCAGAAAACGGCTCTCCAGCAATGTCCATCTCCAACAATTAAAATACTTTGGACATGTTATCAGAGCAGGCACAGAAAATATGGAAATACTTTTTATCCAAGGAAAGGTGAAAGGCCGAGGATCACGAGGAAAATCCTCAACAAGATGGATCGACGAAATTAAAGGAATATGCAAAAGACCTATGCATGAGTACAGCATTTTTAATAATTCTTGAGTTCCTTTGAAATTAGCACGATATCGTCAGCCAGGTTTAAGTTATGTAATCTTCTACCATCGACGTTGATTCCACTGTTGTCCCATTTCAAGTTTCTTATACATAATATTCCAGCAGCATTTACAGTTTTGTTATGTTACCTGACCGTGCTCTACAATTAGCAAAGGCATATTGCCAATGCAACAAACCATTGCACTCTACTGTTTTGGCTAAAACTTTTCATAGTGAATTCGGAAATTATACTAACCTTTGAGTTTTGCCCACACAGGAATATGAGGAATTGGACAAACTTCCACGAACCACGTATCTGGATTGACGTTCGCTTTCAAATAGCAGCTCGGACAGTTTTCTATTTCCATCATCTCCTGTTTGCAAATTCTAAGCATATTCTTTGCGGCTGAAGTCAATTTGGATTGATCTGGAAACAAAACAAAGAACTATTAGTATATTATCGAAATTTGTTGGCTTATTATTCTTTTATAAACTTCTTTTAGAATATATACATATAATCTCATATACAGAATAATTAATAAATAAATAATTTTTAAGATACAGCTTTTCATATATAGAATAAATCAAAATGAATTCTTACTAAAATTACATTTTTTGACGTTTCGAAGATTTTGACGTTTTTTGAAGATCTGAATAGTGGTTACAGAAAAATAATTTACTTCCGAATTCTCAGTTTGGACACAAAAAGGGGTATGGAACAACAGGGTGCTCTGGATACTCATACACAGAGTATTTTGTATCTCTCTACTATGGCGCTACAGCCCAAGTCGAGACCTGACCTCCCCCAGCATCAGTCTCTAAGTATCTCTGACTGCTCTCCACCAGTTGTCCACCTTCAATATCTCTTTAGCACAGTGGCGGCCGGTCAGGGTCGGCAGTGCCGACCTACACATTTATAGATATAAATTTTTTTAATATTTGTATCTGTGAAGTAAAAAAAATCTGTCAGATAATACAGACTAAATTTTATTCATCGTTTTTAAAAGGATATGATCAATCCGAGCGTTAAGTGATCCCTGCGCATAACAGACTTCTCAAAAAATGAATGATCCGAACCATTCATCTGACTTTTCGGCTAGCCGTACCCAACTCATCCGTAGTTTGACGATTTACACGTAAAACTCAACGAAATAACAAGTCGATGAGCAAGCGAAAGCGAACATACATACATTCTCTCCGTGGGCATTAAGCGGCCAGGTACGGCACTTTTAAATCTGCCGGTCGGTGTTTCATTTGGAGCATCGCATCGGCAGAAATTGTCAAAAATAATCACGCCGTTTTACGTCGTTTGATATTGTAATTTTTTTAAGTTGTCAGGAATTATCATTTAGTGGACATGATGGATCGAAGCATTTGTTAAAAATCAAAGTAATTATAGAGATTATTATTATTATTATTATTTTTTATTTTTTATTTTTTTTTTTATTTTAATTATAGAGAATTAATAAAATTGTTTTAGAAATATTTACTTTCTGATTCGAAGTGTATTCGTAATACAGAATGAACTAATACATATAATCAAATAGTTACATTTTGAATAACGTTATTGAATCTGAGATTTAGAAAACCATTTGCTTTTCGCTGGAAGTAGATGAAACTTCTGATTATCATGTCATTCACAATTATCAATTATTATTGTTCGATACGCGTTACGTGGTAATATTTATGAGAGGTTTTTAGGTTTTAGAGACGTGAGTAAAAGCAATAAGGCAGAATATATTTTTGGTGTTTTAAAGAACAAATTAAAATTTTTTAATAACAAAAATAAATTGGTAGGGCAAACTGGGGCAATCTTATGACGGCGTTGCTGTGATGTGTGGTGAATTGAATGGTCTCCTCCAAGCAAAAGTTAAAACTATTGCATCACAAGCTTTATTTACTCACTATACTATGATGCGCATATAATGAATTTAGTTTTGCATGATACGTGTAAAAAAATAAAGAATATCGTCTTTTCTTGCCAGTTTAGCTCACGGATTACTGCTTTAGAACAAATTTGTTTCGAAAAAACAGCGAACAGTTTGTCAGACGCGATGAAATTTTAAATCTCGGTTGGTTTTATCTAAGCAGATTATCTCTAGTAATTTTAGTATCTGTAGCAGATTTTCGTGAACAGCTTTTGAAAGTTTTTGATTTTATTATCGAAGGCGACGATTTTGAAAGCGGCGATACCTCGATCCGTGAAGCAATCGGTTTGAGAACTTTATTAAATGATTACTCTTTTACTATTCTTTTAAATATTTTTTAGACAGAGTTGGCCCAAGATATTCATTGTTGTTCAAAATCAGTCAACTGACATTATTAATTCCAAAAATAGAATACGAAAGCCGGTGCAAAATCTCAGAGATTTCCGTAATGATAGTAGTTTCCAATATATACGCAGTGACGTTTTGGATTCGCTTGATATTTCCGAACCATCCCAAAAAACACCGACATGATACATATCTCGAAAAACGAGTAGGTATATCTTGAAATTTTGGATACCTACTATTATATGCAAATAGATACTCGTTTTTCGAATTTTGAAGACTTGCAAATTTTTGACTTCTTTTACGATTCAAAATTTAAAAGTTCCCTTTGCCAAAGAATTTCCAAGATATTTATTATTACAAGTTAGGTACTTAAAAATTATGCCGATCCAAATATTTTCAGAAAGTGGGATAAGTTACAAAATATGTATGTATAATTCTATGTAGTAAGTACTGCAATTCATTACAACAAACTGTTCATAAATTTTCTTATTACCACCAATTTCTGCCTCAAATAAACGGGATTTATCTTGTCTCAAAAGAATCAACACGTATTGTCGAAACACCATGAAACAAGAGAGAATTTCAAATATATCAAATAAAAAAAAACAAAAAATAACAAAATCTCCTATGATGACTTAAGCCTTTTAGTTTGATGGTATACCTATATGAGGAGACAAAAAAAACCTTGCCGACCCTGTCTCCAAGGCCACGAGCCGCCACTGCTTTAGCATCGGTTCTCACTTCGTCTATCCGCCTCTTCCTTGGCCTTCCTGCTGGCCGACCTCCCACCATAGTTCCGCTAAGCGTTCTACTAGGCTATAATAGAGAATTTTGTATGCTGTGTTTAAATATAGAGGGTTCTTAGGACAAAGTTTGTCTAAACATATTTAGGAATAGGATGATAATAAGTAAAATTAAAAATAAGCATTTCTTCTTACTTTTAAACCAACAGATTTTCAAAAAATTCCAGATTATCATGAAGGTATCCTAATCTATGGGGATTTTTAATAATATAAAATATGCAGGCGACACTTTTGTCTTCTCACTTTGATGACTTATAATCATTAATAATCAGCCTATCAGAAATCAGCAATTAGTATGGATTGGACAATGGATGCCTTGTTTGCTTTGAGACAGTTGATATATAAATACGGCGAGAAGAAAAGAAAGCTACATTTGGTATTTTAAGCTTGATTATGTTCAAAATAAGACAGCTAAAAGGAACTACAACGTTAACGGGATTTTATTTTCTCATATGGTCAACGGACCTCTAAATTTGAAAAAAAAACCGCGGAGTGCTACCATTTAAATGGGTGCGTTTAATATTCTTGTATGCATTTAATAATGTAGTAAACAGTTATCTATCGTGACTGACTATATCAGCAATCAAAAGCCATAACAAATATATAAATGTATATAGAAGACATTTTCGTATTTTTTTTTAATAATAATAATAATCAGAGACATACAATTTTTGGCTGCTATAGAGTACATGTATTAGAATGAAATGCGATACTGAAAAAATTACTTACAAGAGTTAAATATAATGCTGTTATGCAATATCCATTTGGCATCAGCTTCAAATGCCTGGACACTACCATATACGTTATTTTCAATATTCTCCTTTAACACTGATAAATCCATAGGCTGTATGATATATTTCTTGTATTCAGGAAAATCATTCTCGTTTACTGGATTCATAAACGGTTCCGACTGAAAAATAAACCGAATCATGATAATAATCATATACATTATACAAGGTCTAACAATAAAACACCGTTTTCAATACAAATTAATGTCACTACAACTGTTTCGGCAGAATGCCTTTCTTCAGTGATGTTTTTTCTGTGTGTCTACACTTTACAGTCTTTAACATAATAGGTTGAGGAGTGGGGAGCTGCTGTCACAAGTTGGTCATTGAGAATTACATATATCTGTATTTTTTAATTTATTAATTTCCATAGATTCTAATAAAGAAAGCTCAAGGTCTTTAGAGGCCTTTGAAATGTGGCTGCACAGACGTATACTGAAAATACCATGGACGGCTATGCTGACAAATGTGGCAGTCCTTAAGAGAGCAAATGCTATCCGCGAGCTGCTTGATAACATCAAATATAGAAAGATGGCCTATTTTGGACACGTAGTAAGGGGAGACCGGTATAATATTCTTCAACTTATTATGATGGGTAAAATCGAAGGACGCAGAGGAATTGGTAGAAAGCAGGTCTCTTGGTTGAAGAATATCCGGGAGTGGACAGGAATAAAGAAAGCAGAACACCTATTTAGAATAGCTCGAGACAGAGACAGTTTCGCCATGTTAATCGCCAACGTCAAGGGGACTTGATAGGGCACGTTAAGAAGAAGAGAATTTGAAACTGTTCATTAAAAATGTTTTTCCTATTATCGAAAGTACTTTATTCTGTTTTCCTATTATTGAAAGGCCTTTTGTGTTCGGCTGTACGTTTGTTAAAGGTTCTGCCAGTTTGAACGATATTTTTGGACAGTCACCGCATGTTACTTTGTATACCCCACTCTGTAATTGTTTTTGGCTCTTATTATTCTTAATGTACTTGCTTAAGTAGTTATTCTTTCTGAAAGCTGGTGTTATTCCTTTCTTTTTGTGTATAGCTATTTTTGTTGATATCTTGCCTGTGTATACAATAGGGAACTTGCATAAAATTTTAAATTCGAAAAGAATGTTATAAATCACAACAGAACATAATTTAAAACATATATAAAAGATAAAAAAGTTTCTTTTGTCTTTCGTTTGGCCCCTAAAGACGATAATTTGGCCTATATAATTTTAAATTGGACATTATAAACGTCAGTAGAAAATACAGTGAAAATACAGTAGAAGATACAAGTGTTTTTGATCGTTTGAACTATTCATAGAAAACTTGTACTTTTACAAAATGGTCTTATTTTCCATAGTAAACCTTCTTTCCTTTCCTTCAAAAACTGTATAAAACTCCAAAACTGGTATATATTATTACAATGACATACGATAAATGTCATTAGAATATAAATATTTTCCCTTATTCCGCGACGATGAGCTGGCCAAATCCCCAAGTAGGTGGAGGCCAATAAACTAAAGAAGGAGAAGAAAAATATACCTAAATATAATCATAATCATAACTATATAATAAAACTATGTGACGTCACGGGTCGTTTGAACTATTTTATACCGAAGAAAACTTTAAATTTGTATTTGTAAGTTATTACGAGTTTTTAAAGCGTGAAATTTTGGAAATCTCATTTAAAAAAAAACTTAACATTATTATGTAATAAAAAAAAATGTGCAAGTTCCCTATTGAGCAGAAGGTACTGGATATTTTCTCTGGTAGTGGGAAGACAAATTTAAGGGCTTTCTTATGCAGTTTTTGGTTTACTTTCTGTGGAAATGTTATCGTTTTCAAACCTCCATTACTCTACCCCGGCAATATCAAACTTTTAAAATATTGAGCATGATGTTCAATTTAACCAGCTTTTTTATCCTTCCTAATAAAGAAAAAACATAATTTATGGATTAACAAGATTTCTATGGGGTACATGATTTTGAGTTGAATATAGCAATATATGTATAAAGAATTTAACTTACCCCTTGACATTGTATCATTCTTTTTAAAGCAAAATCGAGAAGGCTACTTAGATGCGAAATAGGCATCCCTTTCATAGACTTGATTCTAAAAAAACACATTTGATAAGTTGATGGCGTTTTATTCATATTTACCAGTTTTACAGTCATATTTACCTTGTTTGACTACTATCGGCTCTTAATATGCCCACACACTCTGGACATGGCCAATGCTCATCATCAGTTATAGATTGTTTAAGACATTTGTGGTGAAAAGTCCTGGGGCAGGTTTCACAATCGATGTTTACACCGTCTCGATGACATCGCCAACAAAAAGAATCTTTATTGGGCTAAAAATTATAAAAAACAAAAGATTTAGCACATCTAAGTAATTCTATTTTTGGTTTTTGCAAATTTGGTTCTTGTGAGAAACAAAGAGACAAAAGAAACAAAACTTGCAGTGTGCCACTCCTTCATAACAATACTCCATACCACTTGACTGATTTGCTTGTGTATGTGACACATCTATACTCTGTGCTTGATTAGACAATTATGACTAATCGACAAACCTACCTGAAGTGACACCTTCGGATTATTATCTTTAGACTAAAGAAAACGAGTTCCTAGCTCGACAGTTCTTTTAGAAACATGAAGAACTCATGAATATGTCAAATGGTTTTAAGAGGTAGAGAAGAAGGTGCATGACAAGAGTATACAAAAACTTGTGTTCAAGCTTGGGATTGAGGTTAATAGCCCATTAACCTCAACTTCACGTATATCCAGAAATAATAAAATATACCACTTGACACGTACCAGTAAAACTTCATTCAAATATATTAATTTTTGGATTTTCAACAAGTATTTTAATGCACCAGAACATAATTCAAGGCAATGACAAACCAATGCAGCGTCCTGAATGTCGTTACAACAACTCATGATAAAAGAATATGGATGCATAAATTTAGGAAGCAGTAACTGACAGACAATGGTGTATGTATATCTCCTTGATGAATCCACTGACCGCAGAAGATAAAGAATCCTTGATAATATCGACGGAAACTTGGGAAACATGAGAATACGCGCTCGAGAGACAACGGCGATGGATAGAAGGCAGGAGGGAAATTTTTAAGACTAGGAATCATACAGTATTCTTGAGCCAAAATAATGATGATGCTTTGTTGCTATTTTCTGAATATCTCTGGTATATAAATAAAGTTATACTTTATATAAAATGTGCTGTACACCTTTGACAAAACTATTTCAAAAACCTTCAACTGTATAATAAAAAATATTGATTGAATACAAAACATAGCATCATCAAAACATCAGCATTTTGTACCTGCCTTTAAAAATGTTTTGTTGGATATATGAAAACATTTATAAACGAATTTAAATAACGAGATTAGTAATTTAAAAGTAACAATTTACCAAATTTTCCATAATGCTAATTCTAAAGTTGTTCTAGGTCCAGGAATTGTTTTGTCACTGCGACATTTTGATAAAAATGATAACTTCATATGTCATGTCTTAATAGGTAGATACATAACGAATTAAAAGTATTTTATTAATTTGTTGATCATACAGCATTAACATACAGGGTGTTAATTAAAATTAATAAAAATAAAGGCGGAATAAAAGACTTTAACAGGAAATAATAGGAAAAAAAATAAATCAACATACAACACATTATAAAAGAAAAAAAATAGTAAGAACAAATGATCGAAGTTCTGAAATATAGGCGAATTATTTAAAAATTACACAACCTAATTTTTTTTTAAATTCAAATATTTTTCCAGAGCTCAATTTAGATCCAAAAAATCTAAAAATGAGTGTTTTATGGGCATACAAATATATGTTCATGAATTTTTTCACATTTTTAAAACAAAGGATCGCTCAGGAATTTTTTTTGAAAAAACACATTGGTTGCGATAGGATAGGGAGCTAAGAATTTGGCTAAAGTGGTCTCTAAAAATGTTATTTCGGTTAGTCAATCCCAAATATAAATCCAGCTAGGTACAAATTTTACCATCTTATTGCGCTATAGCCTTCAAGTTTAGTTTTGGCAATCGAGAGAGCGAATCAGTAAAAACTAAATATATAAGGCAGAAATAGCAAAGAATAGAGTAAATTATTGAAGTTCTACTTCTTTACGATCGAGAGTGAAATTTTATAATCCCGGGCGCATGCGCACACAGACAGTATGTATTTCGTTGCTAATCTTTCAAGATATGTATGTATCAGAGCTGTCAGCGCAAATAAGTCATATTATATCATATAAAAGGATATATTAGTGTTCTTAGTAAATGTATTATTTATTATAATTTTTGTGTCTTTGGATTTGTCTTCCTCGGGAATAAGATATTTTATAATAATAGTAAGTATATTTAAAGTATTTTTGTATACTTCACTTTTGGTCTATTAAATTTGTCGGTATGTATGAGAAATCTTGTAACCTGTCAAAGCAAAAGGGTTCAAATCCCGGACGATTCATATTCTTTTTTTTTTATATTTTTGGTATCGTTTTAATAAAAAATTTTTAAAAGTGGTAGGTAACGAAAGTTAGTTTAATATTTAAATGAAATACAAATAACCTGTTAAGTATATTAATTTCGTTGAAATCATAATAATAGAAGTATAACTTCTTACGTGCGTACAAAGTACACACAAATTCTTTTTTGATTTAACAACTGATTAAATACACGGAGCCTACTGAAGAAAATATCAAACATCAAGGGTTAAAAGGCAAAATGGTATAAGCAACATATTTGATACAATGGAGATTATTATACTATCTAGTTCAATTTTTTTATAAGTCGATTGACATGTAAATCGAAATTAAGAGACGTCTTATATTTCAGTTCGTTCGTTAAACGCCATTCGTATGTTTCAATCTCATTAGAGATCTTCAGAGGGTGTTTACATGACTACCTCTATATTCATTTTTATTATACGTCACTAGGTCAAACATAATTTTTGATAACACTGATGTAACATTTAGGCAACATTTGTGAAGTTTAGAAAGTGTAGGCACTGTAGCAGTAACAGGTGTACAGTGCCTGTACTTTCTACCAAGTATGACAAGGATATTTCAAATAGTTTTTCAAAGTACTGAGTACTATTTCAAAGTACTGAGTACAAAAAGTTTCTAAATTTATAAATAGAACACCCTGTAACTCCACAAGGAGCTACATTTTATTTAATTTGGGTTAAATGCTATCATTTTGAGTTCTAAAATCTACAACTCAAAGATTGGACATTCTTAATGAATCACCCTATGTACTGTGTAGGTATACATAAAAATTTTAATGTAGTATTATTCATTAAAAAGCTGCTGTTTATCTTTATATATAAATAACCTGAATGTTTGAGTCATCAAGTATTGCATGTAAACAAAAAGATTATTTATCTCGTTTTCCCTAGTTCTGTTTCTACATTAGAATTGCATAAGCAATACTGTTTTACTTTTCAAATATTTTGTAAATAATCAAAAATATTATAAAAAAATTTCCGGAAACCACAAAGTCTAAAACTTTAAAGGATCAGCTGCTTTTAAATAAATCTCCTTAAAACATTAGCAAATTATAGTTGGGGAGCCGATGAGAAAACACTACTAAAAATACCAAGCCCTTATCGGCTCAAAACTTGACTATCATAGGGTTCTCTACATGTCATTAAGTAAATCACTATTACATTCACTAAATACAGTCCAAAATACTACCATTGGACTCTGTCTAGTGGAAAGAATGGTCGAGTGTTTCGAATCTCCCCTTCACCTAAGACTACAGCTTCTAGTGCTGTTCTTCGCTAGCGTTTCAGCAAATTCCACAAACCCCAAAAGAAGTCTTATCTATAATAGGCAACTACCTGTTACAAATAATTCTAGAATGATACCGTTCACTATATATAGATGTTAATTCCTCATCTAGGCAATATTAACCTGCTGTTCATCACACTTTACACAGTCCCTCAAACTCCTCGATTGACATAGGTGAACCTCCCCTTCATCTAAGACTATAACAACATTTAGAGCAGTTCTTCGCTGGAGTTTCGGCAAATCTCACAAACTCAACAAGAAATCTCAACTAATATGCAACTACCTGTTACAAATGGTACCGTCCACTATAAAGGTGCTAATTCCATATCTAGGTAATATTAACCTGTTGTACACCATCCTTTACTTACAGGGTTCCTCAAACCCCTCCATTAACATACGAACTTCTGAATCTCAATACTGAATTAACCAAATATAATAAGAATGAAATATCACCGTCCATTATCAAACAATAAATCTATAAAATACTACATCAAAGCAACTTTGATAAGATCCTTTAGATCTTATCGAAGAAGAAAGTGTTGGCTAGACTGTTTCAACAACTACAACTACTGTCAACTTGTTTCGTCTCACCAGCAATCGCAGTACTAATACTGCTGAAGGAATACGTCGTGATGGAATATATAGTCGTGAAAACGACAACTCAACAATATCAAAATTATAGCAATCTGTACTGATTTTCTGTCATCTATGAATTACATAAAAAACCTACATTATCTACCCAACATTTCAAGAAATCCAGAATGTATGTAATTGTTTTCAAATTAATTGAATTATAGTAACAATATTATGGATCTCATCACATATTGGAACTTAACAACAAGGATTCAAAGACCATCAGATTAAAAATAACACTCAAACAAAAATAATGGGTCTTTCAAATGACCACTTTGAAAAAAAAAGCAATACCAGGTTAAACCCTTTGCAAGCAAACATTTCTCACCATCAGCCTCCACCAATGAAAATAAAGAACAGGTGTACTATTCGGAGATTGAGAATAGGACACACGCCTTACACATGGGCATCCAATGTATTCCAACAGTTTCCAGATTTGTGCCAGTACTGCAACACTACAATGTCCGTAAAACATGTACTTCTCGATTGTCAACACTACCTAACGGTCAGAAGAAAATACAATCTTGGTACTAAGGCAGAAGATGGAAGATGTAATTGGAAGAATTGCGCAAATGAAATGGAACTGGGTAGGACACGTGGCACGACAGAACATCGAAAGGTGAACGAGAAACATTGTACATTGGAGACAACGCGAGCACAGTCGTAGTAGAGGAAGACCACAAAAACGTTCACTAGACGACATCAAAGCAAAAATGGGAAGAAACTATCACGAAATAGCACAAAACAGAGAAGAGTGGACAACTCATGGGGAGGTCTTTGTCCAGGAACAGGCTAAAGAAGAAGACTTATTTCAAACAACAGCAACATAAAAATGTACTAAATTTTTTAAAAACCAAAAGTTATACAATTTAATTAAAAAAAGTATTCCAAAAAGTGTATTGTAAGTAATATTGTACCCAATGTAAAAGTATTAAAAATGTAAATGAAAATGGTACCTGTGTCAATGACCAATAGCAGTCGCTACATATTTTGAAATAAAAAAATATAATGTTAATCTTGAAATCACTCTAGTCCAGCGTTAATATGTAGCCTATGTCATTTTACTTTTAAATGTCGATATATTTTTCAAAAAAACACAACGAGGAATAAAAAATACTTAGATATAAGTCGGTTCGCTAAACTCAGACGCAACTGGCTAGATATTTTAGTCGATAACTTTTTTGTTTAGATAACTAACTATTTAGTGATTATTAACTATTTAGTAATTATTTTTTGCCAATTTTACTAAAATTTGCAAAATTACCAACTAAAATATCTAGAAAGTTGCGTCTGAGTTTAGCGAACAGACTATACTAGATAATGTAAAAGCTGACCATAAAAGAAGCTAATTCACCATTATGTCGAATGAAATAAAAAATAAAATGTAATAAATATTATGTACCATAAAAATATCTACCAAATTAAAAAAGTAATGACTGTTATAAAATAAATGCATAATACCCACCTTAAAAACTTTGTAATCAGCACATAGACCTTTTTTACCTCTTCTATCGCTCTCCTCTGATAAAGCTCTTTCTTTACTTTCATTAGAAGTGTCTCTACGTCTCTTTGCAACACTATGACTATCACTATCAGACTTTGCATCAGATTCATGTCCTTCAGCATCTTCTAGCTCAGTTTCAGCTGTGACAGGAAATTTAATACTAGTATCTTTTTTACTATCTGACGACACTCTTATAGGCCTCTTCGGAGCAGAATACACAAAACTCCCTCGTGACAAAATTTTCAAGTCTTTTTTTCGTTTATGTGGTAAATCAGTTTTCAAATTAGCTTCTTTAGATAAAGCTAGTATGGATTTAAGTTCTCTTGACTTATTCAAGTTTGCTGGATCTGAAGTTTCATCTGTCTGTTTGTCATAGGATACTTGATTATCCTCTGCTTGATTATCATCTGCTTGACTATCTTCTGCTTGATTATCCTCTGAGATTGAACTATTCACAGATGATTCTGATTGCTTGGAACTATTTGAATTGTCTGTGTCACTACTCATGTCACTATTTGGTGTATATGGAGGATCTGAATTATCTACAGTGTATTCTATATTGTTTGTATCATTATCCACGGAATTTGAACCAGGTTCAGACATTTTGAATATATTCTTATCTGAAAAAGTAAATACAAGATTTAGAAATAATTGATTGTTAACACTTCGATACACGATGGTGGTCTATCAGATCTGGGTTTATGCGGATAAGGCTATTTCTTACTTAAATAAATAACTAACATACATCTGGTTTTTCATTACCTTTCAGGCACCCAAAAAAGTATTTATCTGAAAATTTCAGAAAAATTAAAACTTTTGAGTTTTGAAATATAGATCATTTTGTCTTAATAGACTACCATCGTGTGGTCGTGTCACTTTTAGAAATAAGTACTTCCATCTATCGGCTGTGGACAAAAGTCATGTTGGATGCATGATATAGCCAAAATAGGAGGCTATTTATAAGAAATTTGGGAATTGAGCTAATAAAAGAACATATGGGTTCCAGAGCCTCGACATCAGGTTTACATTCATATATTGAGTCTGCAGTTGCCAAATACAGCATCTCTAAAGCTCTATCTCTCTTACAGATCACTCTCTCAATAAAAGAGGACACTGTAGATATTGCAAAAAACGTATAAGACATTTCTGTAAGTTTTACAAAAATTGGTTGTGCGTGCAACATATTGTAGTGTGTTGCAGAGACTGTGTAGAGAAAATGTCATAAATATTCATTGTTTAATTTTGTACTAAGTGCTGTATTTCTGCACCAATTTTTATTTTGTTTATATTTTATGATTTTTAAGTTTTTCAAATATATTTTTACTCATCCCTAATCAAAAACTGTTAAATTTTTTGTTATTATGTACTTTTATAATTTTTTCAAATAAAAGTGTAAAAATAGCAAAGTTTTCGTATTTATTTTGTATTATGTAATCCGACTAGCCACAAAATTTATTTCTCTCAATTGTTAATTAAAAAAACTCTTAAAATAGATTACAGTAAAATTTTTGTAATATCACAATATTACAAAAAAATAAAAAAATTCTCCTGATACACCACTGTCGTGCGCTAATGAATTTCTTTAAACATTGTGTAGCATCGTGTTATAAAAAAGAGAAATTGTTAGGATATACTATTAGGATATTATTATGACATACTGTATAGTATATAAACAGCTGGTATGGGTCATTCCATATCAACTCAACACACCCAATTTCCGCCCCCTCTTCAGATTTGGTTATAATTTGGAATACTCACAGTGGCTAAAAAGGTCCAAAACACCCCGATCATACTTTATTGGAATGGTTGTAGAAGCTGACCTAATTGAGCTAGAATGCTCGGAGATGTGTCATTTTGCAGCATTTTTAAAGCTCTTTACAGTGATATATCCAGCATGATGCTACGATAAACAAGTTTTTCTCAAACAAAAAAAATATATTTTGATTAATTTTTTTTCCAAAAAGTACGTAATTTAAAATTTTCATAATATTCCTACAAATACATAGTACTGTTGTTAATAACATATAAAAATTTTATCATGGGATGGTGATGGGTTCAACATAAAAAAATAAATTTCACACATACAGTATGGTGCAAATGAAAGGAATAAATTCGTAATGTCGCAAGTTATTCCGAAACAGGTCGATTTTTAGTTTTAAATTGTATTTTTTTGGCATATGTATCATACTAGTGACGTCATCCATCTGGGCGATTTTTTAAATGAGACTATAGGTCGTGTGTTAGCTCATTTGAAAGGTTATTTAATTCTCTGTTCAGTAATATAAACAATAACATAAATATTTATACAGGGTGACAAAAACAGTTTTTTTAATTAAATTAATTGACAAAAAAGAAGACTGTATGTAATTTATCTGTTTCTGGCAACAGTAAAACATATTTTAAATTAAATAAATTACATACATTCTTCTTTTTTTGTCAATTAATTTAATTAAAAAAAGTTTTTGCCACCTTGTATAAATAATTAGGTATATTATTGTTTACATTACTGAATAGAGAATTGAATAACGTTTCAAATGAGCTAACACACCACCTATAGTCTCATTTAAAAAATCATCGATTATGTCATCACGCCCAGATGGATGACGTCAGTAGTCAAAGGAGACTCTGTAATTACCATAGTATGTTATATTGCTGCTTCAAGAGGGGTTATTTATCAACTGAAACGTTGCAGCCGAACAGAGTCTCTTTTGTCCAGTAATGTTAAAGCACGAACCTTCTCCTCTTTTGTGAGTTTCTTTCGACCTATATTTGTCAGTTTAATTTAGAATTTGACGATCTCAAACTTTACGCGGTAAATAAGAAGAAGTTTAACACTGACTACCCACACAAAGCCAACTGTTTACAGTGCAAACGTGCAGAATACCTTAAATAAGCCAAGCGGTCCATAAACTACAGATAATTGCTGTCGCAAGTACGCTATCCCCCTCCCCTCCAAGCGCAGACAGAACACATGCAAATTGTCTTCAAATTTGGTGATTTATTTGGCAATGTAAAGATTTTTTCTGCCGGCACTGTACTATGTATTTGTAGGAATATTATGAAAATTTTAAATTATGTACCTTTTGGAAAAAAACTTAATCAAAATATATTTTTTTTGTTTGAGAAAAACTTGTTTATCTTAGCATCATGCTGTATATATCACTGTAATGAGCTATAAAAATGCTGCAAAATGACACCTCTCCCAGCATTCTAGCTCAATCAGGTCAGCTTCTACAACCATTCTAATAAAGTATTGTCGCAGTGTTTTGGACCTTTTTGGAAAACTTTACATAACCGTATTTCAGAAACAGCTTGAGATAAAAATTTAAAATTTTGTTTTTTTTTTATGAGCCACTGTGAGTATTCCAAATTATAACCAAATCTGAATAGGGGGCGGAAATTGGGTGTGTTGAGTTGATATGGAATGACCCATACATATAAATGTTTATAAGTCAGAATGTACGTATTGAAAGATGAATTAAACGATTGTATGAATGTACCTATATGAATATGTTCTTATATAATATTATATTTAGAACAGTACAAGGGTAAAGGCAACTAAGTCGAAAAACTATATTTTTCAGGAGAAAAAAACACAATTTGAAATGATAAAAATCCTACGTATTTTTACCTTTTTAGCTAAATATTTTTATATACGTATTTAGTTTGATATGTACTTTTTCTTAATAGCTAGAATAATGTTATGATTGTATTTTTATTTCGTAGTTCCATGACCTTTTCATGATCATTTTTCAGTGCGTAACAAATGATAGGAAAAAGGGTAAGTCCGTGATAATACACATTTATTCTAACATGACATTTTAGTTAAATCTGACAGTTGCCACATTTTATTTTCAATTTGGAATAAAAACAAATCAAATGTGTTTCTTGCATTTATAAAATGGTATTTTCTTTGATTTGTATAGTCTTATAAATTATACAGATTATACTTGTAATATTATTATATATTAAAAAAAATATTTTATTTATTAAGGCACCATCTATCGACAACTAGAATAACTAGAATAAATCTTCTAAATGTCTGTAACTTGTCTGTAATCACGGACGTGCCTTTTTTTCTGTCACATACAATTTAATGCGTTAGAAAGAAATCGAAAAACTGTGACACACTGAAAGATGATCATGAGAAATACCGTAGTTATTTTTCAATGAAACAAAATGTGGACTGATTGATTCTTCCTCTAAATAGACCAAAAAATTAAATTATTTTGTAAGACATTTCTACATCATATTAAAAGTACAAACCAATCTACTGACTAAAGTTAATCTGATTTCTAAAAATCGCTTTGATCGTAGGGAACATCATCGGGCCAGATGGTAACTCAGGCTGATAAGCAGAAATAAGTTGGCTCTAGTACTCTTTAGATTCCTCTTCATTGCAGAATTTCATTAGAACTCTTAGATCAGCAAAATTTTCTCTGGGCAAAGGTATAAGCGATTGCTAGAGCTGATTGGATTCTTGAATAACCTGTACCTTTGATTTCCCCTTCTAGTTCTTCCATTGATCTTTAACTAAGGTCAACGTGAAAGATCCATGTAATCTGCGGTTTTGCATTTTGTTTCAAACAACATTAACTGTTTTAGTTGCTGAATAGGAAAAGAAAATTTCTTTTTGTAGAACTTTGAGGACAAAAATGTACCACACCAAAACTTCAAAAAAGGCTCTTAGAACTAAAGAATACTGAATGTCGAAGTAACAACTAATAAACACAGCTAAGATGAACTTAGTGAGAATAATAATGAATTTTTTAAACTGTGTTCATTATTCCCATGTTTAATGTTGACTATGTTGGTTTTTCCCCTGCAATAGATGTTTAAAACCTTGATATCTCGGGACTCCGTTTGTTGTTCCCCTTGACGATTTGCATAAAATACACAGCGAAGAGAAAATGTGAAAAAGTAAACCAGTTTTTTTATTTTTGGACTATGTTGGCTTTTCCCCTGTACCTTTCATATATATTTACCATCCCTTATTTATAACGCCCAAAAAATGTTATAAGCAAATTTTATTTACACAGTAACTTAAAACATACTTGCAAATCAACAACTCATAATGTATTTAAAATGTGAAGGGACTATTATTATCAACTTTGATTTACAAATGGGTATAGGATCTATATGGGCATTGGTAAGTGTTGCATGGATAAAACTTTAATTCCACCAATAACATGCTATGGCAGTGAAGCCTGGGTCCTGAAAGAAACATCCAAAAACAAACTAGACACCTTCAAAAGGAAAGTACTGAGGAGAATATTAGGACCTGTGAGGGAAAACGGAATCTTCAGAAGTCGATACAACAACGAGCTCTGTCAACTTTATAAGGAAACAACCCTGTCAGGCTTCATTAGAATACAACGATTGCAATGGGTCGGACATGTGATAAGAATGGGAGAGGATAGGCTACCAAAAAGAGCACTGAACGCTAGAATGCAGGGAAAGAGACCGGTTGGAAAGACAAGAAAGCGCTGGGAAGACACAGTGAACAGCAACGCACAAGCCCTTTTAGGAGTCTGTGTATGGAGAAGAGCAGCCACAGACAAGCAAGGGTGGAGGCAAAAAATAAAGGAGGCCAAGGCTCAATTTGGGCTGTATTGTGGTAGAAGAAGAAGTGTTGCATGGAGAACATACCTGAATGAATGTTATCCATTCAGCTGTGGATATAAGTAAACAAGAAAGTAAAATTTTACTCTGCTATTGTTGATAGGTTGAGTGATAAGTTAAGAATGTGTTAGGAAATCATTAAACAATACTTCAGGACTAATACATCTACTGTATTATTATATAGTAATGATAACTACTTACTTAATTTATTCACTTAGCTTCTGTGGTTTCATCTACCTCTGTTTTACACTTGTTACTAAATCCTACATATCTTGAGGAACTATTCTATAGCTTACTCACTACGTTATGCAAAAGCTTAAATTCTAGGTAGTCTTGCAGTGTAAATATTGGTAACCATCCTATTGAGCCTATGATTCATTTATTAATTTTCTTATGTACATGCAACCATAAAATTAACTGGCATAAGTACTTTACTTACATTTGTTTGGAATGCTAAAAATATATGGTTTGAATAGTATGATAAGATGAATGAGTAACAAGCTATAAAATTAACACGGCGTAGTGCAATTCTAGTTGCTGCTTCAGGTGTCTGTTGCCTCTCTAGCGGAGAAATTCTGTAATTATTTGTATGTATGAACAGTGTTTGCTCTAGAAATTTACCATAACCTCCAACATTTTATAACGTTCTTGCATTTTGTATAGAATATTTCTGTAAAATGCAGTTATCAAGAAAGCCGACTCAGTATTTCCGCTTTATCTTACGAAAAAATACAATGTGTATCTATTTCTATCCAAATATAGTACAGTTCATTACAGCAACTTAGCAACAGTAACGTTCACCACTAGATGGCATATTTCTTTAATAAGTGGCAACGTTGTACATCCTACATTCACAAAGGATAATCACCTTTTTAAGAATCACATTACAGTGTGGATATCTTGTCATGTTACTTCTAGCTTCTACGTCTAGGCAACTCTTTATACACATAGCATAGCAAGTGATAAATATTAAATTAAATGTTTTTTTGGTATGTTTTTTTTATTTTACTGTCATAAGTTCTTACAATAATATTATTACAATGGGTCTGTCATGGTCATGGTGAATAATAAGGCAACACATAAGCATCCTTTAATGACGTGACAATATCTGGGGTGACAATGTCATTAGTGCATCCTGAAAACGCTCTTTGAAGGGCCAACCCTTCCACTGCCCAATCAAACAAGAAAATAAATAAATTGGTCATCGAGACCCATGGACCTTTGGACCCATCGAGAGTATAACATCCAATAAGTACACAATATATTTTGTTTAAAATTTTCAAAACGTTAAATGTGGTATATTGTGTAGGTACCTACACAAATGTTTCATCGCGACTGATAGGCTCGTAAATCAAATATAGGCTCCAAGTATCGAAGATTCAGGCACCATTCTGCTGAAAGAGAATATTGTTGTAATATCAGATACCTAATAAAACATGTCACAACGATATCGAAATTTTGACTGTTAAGATTGGCTTAAAGCCATGATAGAACCTTTTAAGGCATGCATTAACAATCATCTGATCCAAAAGTGAAAGTAAAAGAAAAATAAATTTTATTTCAAATAAAGTATTTTTATTTTATTATAGCTTTAGAGATAATGCTTCAGGAAATCGATCAGTGTTAGGCTTTGGATGAAGTTCAAAGTTTGGCTCTCGCTTTCGAAAAGTTCAAAATAGAAGAAAGTGTTGACAATGATTATATACCTACTCTAGACTCTAGAGCAAAAATAACACTTGTGATTTGTGATTATCATAGTATAGAAATGAACTTTTTTAAACCAAAAAGAAAAAAATATTTGTTTTTGTCCTGTGATAGAAGAATGATTCAATCTTTTAACGATAGGTTTAGCCAAGAAACAGAACATTACTTATGTAGGTAAATCAATGTAGTTAAAATTAGCTCAATTTTTGTTAAATTTAATGACTAGTTAAATTTCGCGCGTTTGATATTTTTTGTCTCAACAACAGCTACCTACTTTGATTGGTCGAATTTATTGAGCTCTTAGTTACCACCATTGCTCTACACATGTTTCGAGTTATATCAACTCTTCCGATGAGCCATAGTTAGTTTTACGAATTAATGTCAAAATCACAGTAGGTATGTACATATTTGGTATTTACTGAAGTACTTCAAAACTATCTGCAATGCTCGAAACAAATGACAGTCGATGAAAAGCCCTATTTAGAAAAACGAAAACTGGTACGCTTATTTATCTTGTAGAGATAAATCGATTCTATCAATTGCGAATTTCTAGTACCGGCCATAGGTGTTCATTTTGGGTAGGTCAACGGTTATTTTATCGCATAACTTTTTTGTCTTTAACTTCTAAGCATTTTTGACACTATATTATTAAATTGTGAGGTATTCTGGTACTAAAAGGTAATCTTGCTTTAAATCAGTAGGATACACCGTTTTCTAGAAAAATCGATTTGAAAATTTTTCGTTTTTTGAATTTGAAGAAAAAATTCAAAAAATACGGTATATTTTATCGATCCAAAGCAAGAGTGGCCTTTAGTAGTAGCCAATTAGTCACAATTTAATAATCTAATCTAATTTAATTCATTAATATACTGTCAAAGATGCTTAAAAATTAAAGACAAAAAAGTTATGCGATAAAATAGCCGTTGCCCTACCCAAAACGGGCGCGTATGACGTGTACTAGAAATTTGCAATTGATGGAATCGATTTATCTCTGGACTCTGAAAGATAAATAGGCGTACCAGTTTTAGTTATTCTACATAGAAGCGTTCTGGAGTTTAAAAAAAACTAATTACAAGGCTCCATCGTCAAAGAGCTCTAGCTCTAGCTCCCTTAGGAAGCATTTTCGGACTAATTTAATTGGGTTAAATTTTCTTAAAATTATCTGAGGAATCTCCTGTCTTCATTTGTCAGGAGAATTTCTGGACACCCTGTATATTATAGTTATATATTAAATTTAATTATAATTGTCACTACAGTAATTAATATCAAATATTATAAACAAATATAATATCACTTAAAAGTGTAATAAATCATTAATGCTACTAACATATATACCTACCTAAATGCTAACTGTTCAGAATGTACCGTGTCTCCAAAATTACTGCTCTACTTGTCTTATGTTACTTGTTTTTAATTGCCACACTTGATTAATTCCTAGTTTTTACAAAATGACAAACTTATTTTCAGTTCACTCAATCGTGAAGTCTGATTTTTTGCAACAAAGTCAGACAGAAGTTAATGTAAATTTTTACCGTTTGCGAAAGAAAATTACTAGTTTGCTAAAGAAACAAAAGTACCCTCTTTTACAGGATCAACTGACCGATGAGCAATGCATTTTTAAGTAACATCGACGATTTTGAAAAACTGAAGAGCTATTTTGTGGCTTTTTATTATTTCTATTAAATATTGCTTAATAACAGCTTAATATGCAACATTATCTCTGATATCTCTGCTATGCCACCTGTATAAATTGTATGAACGCCACATTTTGAACCGCATCCAGAAAAAATTAGATGTAAATCTAATCCCTCCATAGGCATCATTTCACGAATTTCATTGGGGTGGCAAAACCTACCGTGGGGTTTGGTGGGTATGGAATACCCCAAGGGTTAAGGGGGGTCCGGGGAAAATTTTATAAATTTTGATGCAAAATAGAAGGGTTTAACGCAATTTATACACTATTTTTTTTTATAACTATACACACTGGCTGTACACATCCTGATTTTCGATTTTTTTACAATATCTGCCCCAACCTTGTGTATCAACCTAGGATTCTACTGGATACAGCAATACAGGTCTAAATCTTATAAATTCAATACAATAATTCAAATATTTAAAATAGGCTTTTATTTACAATAGTATTTTAGTAAGATAACAGAACCAATATGTGTTTTAGAGGCGATGGATTCAAATCTAACTTAAATGAAGTCTCCTTTTCCGGATACATCAATGACACTTTCAATATCGACTGGGATTTTCCTTTCAATGACTAAAAGCCCCAATGCAGACATTCTTTCCTGGCCGCTAACGTTTCTGGTGTAGGTTTTTAATCTTCTCAGGCATGAAAAGGTCCTTTCACACCCACCTGAGTTTAGTGGTATCGTGAAAAATAATCTGAATATTTCAAACGTCATGGGCAAGACATTTTTTAGAGGCTTTTCCACAAAAACTGACGATTTTTATTCAACTGTTTTGTTTCTCATTTCTTTCATGTTATGAAAAATTTTCATTTTGCAGAAAAGTAACTCCTCATCCAAAGAGTAGTACATATTTTGAAACAAACTGAATGCTTTCCTCCTATTCCTCCACTACTTCATGTCTTCCCAACAATTGGCTCAGGTGGTTAAGTACATCCAAATTGTTTTCCTGCAGCCTATTTTCAATTTCCTGTTCCAAAGTGTCAAGGAGTGGGAAAAAAACGGTAGCTTTTAGGTGCTATTTAACCATTTCAAATGGAGCTTCAGAGCCTCTCCAAGTTTAGCTGGGATTTTTCCTTTCCTTGGGAGCTCCGTTGGACGAAACCGACATTTTTCAGTAATTTTAGAGCAGTAATCAAACAGCTTTGTAGTAACATAAAACTTTGTAGTATCTAAATTGTGCTGTTTGATTTTTATACACAATTTATTCAAAACTTTGGGGTGGCAGCTGCCACCTCTTGCGACCCCCAAATTACGCCTATGAATCCCTCAACAAGCAGGCTTCAGGCCAGGTATATCGTGCACAGACCAAGTACTGAACAGAGTACATAGAGGACCTCTTAACAGAGTACATAGAGGAGGGATTTGAGCAGAAACAGATAGTGGGAGTAGCCTTGATAGACAGCACAGCGGCGTGCGATACAATAAACCACAGAACCTTGCATACCAAGATCTACAAAATTGTGCTTGATTATGACTTGGTCAATATCATTAGATCACTGTTGTGTAATAGACCCTTCTACGTTTTGCTTAGCTAAATGGAAAGAAGAGAAGATGGAGAACTCAAAAAATGGCCTACCTCAAGGAAGCGTTCTGGCGCCGTCACTATTTAACATCTACACCAAAGACCAGCTGAGACTTCTATACCCCCGAACTGAGGGTTTTGTTTACGCTGACAATCTTGGTATAGCCGTAAAAGGGAAAAAACTCACACAAGTATAGTCGACAATGGAATAGGCTTTAAACATGATGTACTTACTACAAACAAAACTCATTAAAAACCAAACCCTACTAAAACCCAAGTATGTGCTTTCCATCTCAACAACCATTTGGCGCATGTAAAACTGAAGGTATTGTAGCGGAAGAGAAAGCTTGGCCGATCCCCGTATAACAGTAAACACCTCGAGAATGACGTAATCGGATGTGCTAGGCCTCGCCCGAGAATTCTGGAAGGTACGTCACGTAGGCGGAACAAGCCGATAGCTCGAGATGGGAGTCGATTGTTCCAGAATAACAACTGGGTATAAATACGGGCATATTTTGTGAATAAGTTTAGTGGATAAGATAAATTCGTCTGTAACTTATATAAATAAAGTCGTATATAAATTACGAACCGCTAGTTTTATTGTAATTAGAAGTAATTACACTAATCACGCTACAGTTGGTGTCGGTGTTCGGTAAACTTAGTGCGATATAAATAAGTGAATTACAGAGAGACTTTAAAAGACTTTTGAACTTTATTCGTCGGGAATAACCGGAGTGCGTTGATTGTTCGGTATTCGGAAAGACTTAAAAGACATTGTGAAAAGTACGTGTGTGCCGACTAAAGATGTTGCTAGAAGAACTCTCGCTAAAACAGCTCCGTGAACAATTAGAAGAGTACGAGCAAGATGCCAGTGGGTCCAAGAAAGTCCTGAAAGCACGACTCGACGAGGTCCTCAAGAAGAATGGAGAGGACCCAAAGACGTTCCACTTCCAGACAGCAGAACAAGCGATCTTATCGAAATTTGAAAGTGTTTCTCAAGTAATTAAAGAAGTTAGTAGACAGAACAACGAGAAACTTGAAGAAGTTAGTAGAAAAAGCGACGAGAAATTCGAAAACGTTGCTAAAAGATTCGACGAGACTTCTCAAAAGATTGAAGAAACTTTTAAAGAGGTCTGTAGGCAAAACAACGAAAAACTTGAAGAAGTTTGTAAACAGAACAATGAGAAATTTGAAGAAGTTTCTAGAACATTCGATAAGATACAGAAAAGTGTAGACGACAATAAAGAAATGTTAGAAGAGAAGATCAAACAACTAGAGACTATGGTAACCAATACGAAAGTTCTACCTTCAGTTAATGCAGTAGTTTTGGCCGTAGAAGAGAAGATCAAAGAATTAGAGAGCATGATAACCGATACAAAAGTGCAACCGTCAGTTAATGCAGTAGCTTTAGATCCTGTAGTGAAAGATGAACTACCGAGAGACGAAACGTCGCATAATATGAGATTCAAATTACCACCATTCGATGGAAAGTCCTCTTGGTCCATATATCTTAGACAATTTGAAGCTATTGCGACCGCCAATCATTGGACCGAACAGGAAAAGGCTGTTTCCTTGACTGCTGCTTTGCGAGGTGATGCTGCAGATATATTAAGATCAATTCCTAAGGGTCAAGAAAATTGTTACCAGACCTTGTTCACTTGTCTAGAAAAACGCTATGGAGATGCCCATCTACAACAAGTATACAAAGCACAACTGCGAAGTAGAAGTCAACGAGCAAGTGAAAATCTGCAAGAATTTGAAGCAGATGTGGCTCGTGTGGTGCGGTTGGCTTATCCAGAGGTGCCAGACAGCGTTTTAGAAGAAATTGCAGTAGATACCTTCGTCAATGGGCTGAAAGATAATGAACTACAGAAAGCTTTACGACTAGCAAGGCCGAAAGTTTTAGATGAAGCACTTGCTATTGCATTGGAACATGAAACGGCTAGTCAAACTTCACGAGGCCATAGAGTAAGAACCATTGAAGAAAGTGACGAACACAACGATGAACGTCTGGAGGAAATGATACGGAGAGTATTAAGTAATCAGATGCCAAAGAGACGCGAGCCTAGATGTTGGAATTGTGGAGACGTAGGCCACATTCGTCGTAATTGTAAGAAGATCGTACAGCCGTCGGAAAACTAGAGCGGGTCGACACCAAGGGGCAACTGCCGACCTCGAGAAGAGAACTAGAGCCCCCTTAGTAACTGTCAACCTCACGTCCTCCGGTGGAATCCACAACTTATACATCGAAGGTCGTATCAGTAATAGATGTAGATCATTTTTGGTGGATACAGGTGCAACGAGAACTATCGCACGTCCAGATGTAGTACGAGACCATAATAAATTATCACCTGCAACAGTAATGCTTAGAACAGCGACTGGTCAGCTAATTAATACATATGGCGAGGCTAATATGTCAGTATCCATTGGCCAGACCACAGTTGAACATCAAGTATTAATTGCCGAGATCTCCGACGAATTCATATTGGGGATGGACGTACTAAGGAAAGTGGGGGCAATATTGGATGTTCAAAATGGAGTTCTCAAGATCAATGGTGAAGAGTTGCCCTTTCACGACGACAAAGAAGATGTCATCCGCTTACTTACTACATGCGACGTAACCATACCCGGTAATAGTGAGAAAATTCTGATGACCATGCTTGATGGACACTGCCGAGAGGGAAGTTTAAGGATGGTCGAAGATGTGGATAATGTCGAGTTCCTAACGGCGAAAACTTTGGTAAAAGTTCGAGATGTGATCCCTGTAAGAGTTATGAATTTAAGGGAAACTGCTATCAAGTTAAGTAGAGGAGCTTTGATCGGGCAGTGTGTTCCCGTGGCTTCAATTTGCTCTGTGAATACCAATGAGAAATCATCGAAGGCGAAGTATCCAAAGGAGCTTGTTGAGATGATCATTGAAAGATGCCAAGATCTTGATCATGAACGAACGGAAAAAGTGACGTCTATGCTGATAGAGTATCAAGATGTTTTTGCTATTGATGAGAAGGATAAGGGCAAAACAAGCATAGTAATGCATAAAATAAATACCGGAGACGCTCAGCCAATCAGACAACGGCCTAGACGACTTCCATTTGCGAAAAGAGATGAAGCCGAAGAGATTATCAAGGATATGGACAAACAAGGGGTAATTGAACCATCGAACAGTCCATGGACATCACCAGTAGTTCTGGTAAAGAAGAAAGATGGTTCAACGCGTTTTTGTATCGACTACCGCCAGCTCAATGCGGTAACAAAAAAAGATAGTTATCCTTTGCCCAGAATAGACGATACATTGGATACTCTCTCCGGTTCTCGTTGGTTTTCCACACTCGATTTAAAAAGTGGATATTGGCAAGTAGACATGGAGCCAGCCGATCGGGAGAAAACCGCATTTTCGATAGGATCAGGGCTTTGGCAGTTTACCGCTATGCCGTTTGGTTTATGTAATGCCCCTGCCACATTTGAAAGATTAATGGAGGCAGTTTTAAGAGGTCTAACATGGAAAACATGCCTGGTTTACTTGGATGATGTAATTGTGGTTGGAAGGTCCTTTGATGAACATGCCAAGAATCTAATAGAAGTCTTTCAACGATTGAGGGCAGCGAACTTGAAGTTAAGTCCGAAGAAATGTCACATGTTTCGACGAGAAGTTAAGTATTTGGGACATATTGTATCGAGTAATGGTGTAACAGCTGATCCTGAAAAGATTGAAGCAATTAAAGATTGGCCAGTACCAAAAGATAAACATGAAATTAGAAGTTTCCTTGGCCTATGTACATATTACCGACGATTTGTCAAAGGATTTGCCAATATCTCCAAGCCCCTAACAAAGTTGACGGAGGAGGGCAAAGAATATACATGGAGTGAGGAGTGTCAAAAAGCTTTCGAACAACTACAAAGGGCTCTGGTCAGTGCACCGATATTAAGCTACCCGGGACAGGCAGGAAAATTTGTTTTGGATACCGATGCTAGCAACAGTGCCATAGGAGCTGTTCTCTCACAAATCCAGGATGGACAGGAAAAAGTCATCGCTTATTTCAGCAAAGTCCTGTCGAAACCAGAAAGAAACTATTGCGTTATCAGAAGAGAACTGCTGGGTGTAGTGAAGGCTTGCGAACATTTCCATAAATACTTGTACGGCAGAAAGTTCCTTCTTCGAACAGATCACGCTGCTCTAAAATGGCTCATACAATTCCGTAATCCAGAGGGCCAGATGGCAAGATGGTTAGAACGACTGCAAGAATATGATTATGAGATAGAACACAGGGCCGGAAGAGTTCATTCAAATGCTGATGCCCTTTCGAGACGACCATGCAGTGCAAATTGTAATCACTTTGCCAAATTAGAGGAACGATTTTGCCCCGTGAGACGAACCACCGTAGTTAATGAGCAATGGCAGCCCCAACAGTTACAAAACGCCCAAGAAGATGATCCATGTATAAAAAGAGTATTGGATTGGATGCGGCAAGGTGAAAGACCTAGTTGGCAGAACATTAGTGCATGTAGTCCAGAAGTCAAGGCCTACTGGAGCCAATGGAATTGTCTGGTACTAAAAGATGATCTTCTGTACAGAACCTTTGAGAACGATGATGGTACAGAATCTAAGCTTCAGTTAATTGTACCTAAAAGTAAAGTGTCAGAAGTATTGCGTCAGTTGCATGACGGTACATCAGGTGGACACTTTGGTATTACGAAGACTCTGCAAAAGGTTCGAGAACGGTTCTATTGGGTGAACTGTAAAGATGATGTAAGAAGATGGTGCCGAAAATGTGAACTGTGTGCATCCGGTAATGGTCCGGTTGGTAAAAAGAGAGCACCCATGAGACAGTACAATGTTGGAAGTCCTATGGAAAGAGTAGCTATCGACATTGCAGGTCCATTTCCAGAAACCGATGCTGGAAATAAATACATCCTGGTAGCCATGGATTATTTTACAAAATGGACTGAGGCCTATGCATTACCAAATCAAGAAGCTGCTACCGTTGCAGAGGCACTTGTTAAAGAATTCTTTAGCCGATTTGGTGTTCCCTTGGAGATCCACTCCGACCAAGGGCGAAACTTTGAGTCAGCTCTTTTCCAAAACGTTTGTAAATTGATTGGTGCCAATAAGACCAGAACAACACCCCTGCATCCTCAATCAGATGGGATGGTCGAGAGGATGAACCGAACAATGGGTAAACACTTGTCCAAAGTTGTATCTGAACATCAGCGAGATTGGGACCAACACATTCATTTATTCCTGATGGCCTACCGCTCGGCCGTAAATGAAACTACAGGTCAAACACCAACCTGCCTGATGTTGGGTCGTGAAGTTCGGTTGCCCTGCGACCTAGAGTTTGGCTGCGGACCTTCCGAGGAACATGTTGCAGGCGAAGACTACGTTGACCGCCTGAAATTACGAATGAACAACATTCATGAACTTGCCCGACAACACATCCAGATAGCCAGTGACAGAATGAAAGATCAATATGATTCTCGATGCAAGAATGAAAGCTTCGAAGTAGGTGATCTTGTCTGGCTTTATAATCCGCAACGTCGTCGAGGCTTATGTCCTAAACTGCAAAGACAATGGGAAGGTCCATATGAAGTTAAAAAGAAAATAAATGACGTAATATATAGAATTAAGAAGTTGCCAAACGGTAAACCAAAAGTTATTCACATAAATCGTCTTGCACCATATGCTGGCTCAAATGAAACAGAAGAAGCACGAGTCCTCCAACAGGAGATGAAAGATGTCGCACAGCCAAGTTTTAATCAATTTATGTCAAATTACGCAGCGAGAAAGAGTGCTAGATTCGGCGTGACCACAGAAGTTCAGCAAGATCTGTTTGGTGTTCCAGAAAACGTCTCTCTGGCCCACTGTGTTGCCCAAGACCTCGAGATGACTAAAGGAATATCGTCCGTATTCAATAGAAAGTTCGGCCGCCTGGACGAGTTAAGAAATCAGCAGCCTAAAATTGGAAGAGTACTGCGATTGGAAGATGGTCCTCGATCTTTGCTGTATATGGTGACCAGAAAGTCTTATACGGACACGCCAAGCTACGAGAACATATGGCGTGCTCTAACTAATTTGAAGAAAATCGTGTGTAATTATGACATCAAAAATTTGGCTTTACCAAAAATAGGCCATGCAGTAGAAAATCTGGATTGGAAGATTGTGAGAAGCATGCTTGAAGTGGTCTTCAGAGGAACTGGTGTACAAATCACTGTGTGTTGCATGAACCCGAAGATGTCGTACCCTTCAAAGACAGTAGACTGTTATTTCTTCTTGAAGGGTGTATGCAGAGCTGAAGAGTCGTGTAGATTCCGCCATCCTGGGCCTTCATTTAGAGTTGCTGATCGAGACGCTCAGATCTTAAGAGGGGAGCAGTGTAGCGGAAGAGAAAGCTTGGCCGATCCCCGTATAACAGTAAACACCTCGAGAATGACGTAATCGGATGTGCTAGGCCTCGCCGGAGAATTCTGGAAGGTACGTCACGTAGGCGGAACAAGCCGATAGCTCGAGATGGGAGTCGATTGTTCCAGAATAACAACTGGGTATAAATACGGGCATATTTTGTGAATAAGTTTAGTGGATAAGATAAATTCGTCTGTAACTTATATAAATAAAGTCGTATATAAATTACGAACCGCTAGTTTTATTGTAATTAGAAGTAATTACACTAATCACGCTACAGTATCTTGGGAGGGATAACCCTTGGAATACACTGATAGACCCAAATATATTGGAGTCATACTAGACCGGTCACTAACATAAAATAAATTCCACTGTCAGAGTACAAGCCAAGAGATTTCTACGAGAAATAAACCTTCTCCGGAAACTTGTAGGGAACAAGTGGGGTGCAAACCCACAGGTCTTAAGTCAACAGCTGAGGCCTTATGTTTCTCAGCAGGGGACTATGCTTGTCCCGTCTGGGGTAGATCTGGGATCACCCAACAAATCACCACGGCATTAAATGAAAAGTGTAGAATATCTACCGGCTCTATGAAATCTACCCCTCAATCCCTACTGGACTGGGCAGCTGGATTCGCATTAACAGAAGACTGTAGATGCGTCTCGCAATATGTGGAGAAGTTCAAGCAAATTTTCGATGAAAGGCACCAATTAGGTATACGGGTTTGACGAACCGCCAGGAACCAGCCGCCTTAAATCAAGGACAAGATTTATGAGAAACGTCAGCGTCGAATCACCCTAACTTCCCTCCTACACCCAGAATCACGGAACCACCCAATGGAATGAACCTGGACTGGAGAACCTGGCGGACGCTCAACCGCTCCCCGCATACGCACCGGTGTTGCCTCTGTAAAACAGAACCTCATTAAATGGGGCGTCAAGACAGATAACGACGCACTTTGTGAATGTGGGGAAGTAGGTACAGAATGTGGAGCACATGAGAGTACGCATATGCAGGCTTTACCCATCACAGTGCACCCTTAACGGCGTCACCAGGATGATCCTAAGGGGGGGTTACAACTACTGGAGGCTCGTTGGGGCCGGCTGGTGGGTATGGAATAGTAATAGTGTTAAGCGTATAGAGTTCAAAGTACATCACAATGGGGGGGTTACAACCCCCAAAACCCCCCTGGTTACGCCACTGTGCACCCTCGATGATTTATGGCTCGCAAATACAAAGGTTTTAGAGTGTAGAGGTAGCCAGATACTGGGCAGAGAATCTGTTAGGTCTGGATCCCGCGTATGAAAAAAAAGTTGATTAATAGCAAGCTGAAAATTTGTTAATAGCTTAAGGATGTCTAGTCGGATAAACTTTGATATATGGGAACACTGTAACAGGGGCAGTTTTAATTGTGCAACAGGTTAAAAATTTGGAACGGTCAGACCACGAAAACGGCACATTTATTTTGTCCGACAGAATAGACTTAAACTCTCCGAACAGAGATTAAACTCTCATGCAAAAATCAGACTGCAATTTATCACCTGTCATAATTCCTATCATTTGACATAATATATTTCTACATGTTCCACTCATTAAAACGCCCATTTGGTGATAAATAGAAGTCTGATTTTTGCATGAGAGTTTAATCTCTGTTCGGAGAGTTTAAGTCTGTTTTGTCGGACAAAATACATGTGCCGTTTTCGTGGTCTGACCGTTCCAAATTTTTGACCTGTTCCACAATTAAAACTTCCCCTGTTCCAGTGTCCCCATATATTAAAGTTTGTCCGACTAGACACCCTTAAGCTATTAACAAATTTTCAGCTTGCTATTAATCAACTTTTTTTTCATACGCGGAATCCAGACCTATGTAGTCGGATCCAGATTCGAAAAAGTAAAGTAAGTAAGTATTAAGTATGCAACAATATATCTCATTATGCTCTGCTTTTATATTAATACTTATCAACTCGAACGAATTTGTCCTTTTGAACTTCATTTTCATTCCAGCTTCCAGTGATGTGAAGGAGCTGGATTGACTCAACATTCATATGACTATGGAGTCTCTACTAGTGACATGCTGCTGTCTTCTTGATTACCTATTTCATCCACGTTCTCCTTATCTAGGTTCCGAAGATCACTGTTACGTTAGGAAAAGTGGGTAATAGTATTAGTTTTTTAAATTTGTTTTTTTATATGTTTCTTTAAAATAACAGCTTATCTTTAATACCTAAAAAGAGTCAAACTGACTGCTTTAACCATTCCAATAGTAATTTTTTCTGTGCTTTTAATTCCCACAAAATCCACGTTCCATTTCCATAGATTTTGGTACTCACAATTCAGATATAATGGTGCGCGCAGTATGTAGACAACAAAAGCATGTAGGCATAGATAGAAGGTAATGAATAAAAAAGAATGTATTTCATCAAAACCGTCATCATTATTATCATAATAATAATTCATTGTTCATAGGAAAGTAGAACATCAACTCGCCGTAGCAGGCGGTGAATATAGCAAATATAAAAAACCAGTGCAGTGCGTTGCGGCATTCAATCGGACTCTATATTCTATATAATATAAACAAATAAAAAATGTGAAAAGAACACAGATTTTTCTCACATGAAGATCAATTTTTCTTGGCTTTTAAAAAGTGGCATAGCGTTCTGATGCCGGATTAGTCAGCAATGAATTCATATTAAGTTCATTGTAACATGATTTCTCTACGATATAATCAATCCAAAGTTAAGAAGTCATCATAATTATCAATGGCGTTACAACTCTTCGTGAGTCTTTGCCGCGTTTACTATTGCCTTCCATGTTTTTCGGTCCAGTGCCAATAATTCCCATTGTCTCACTCCCATTTTCTCCAGATCTTCTTTGACTGCATCTTTCCACCTTTTTCTAGGCCGTCCTACAGACCTTCTTCCATCTGGCCCTTCCCAGAACACATTGCTTATAAGGCGATTGTCGTTACTGCGTATCACATGCCCTGCCCATCTGAGTTTATTGGCCTTTATATATCTGACTAGATTTTCCTTTCCAAATAGAGACTCTAACTCGTTATTGCATCTGCGCCTCCATTCGTTTGTCACGCTATCTCTACAAGGACCGTATATCATCCGAAGGATTTTACCTTCCCACACCAGCAATTTATTTACTTCTCTTTTTGTTAGCGTCCATGTTTCGCTTCCATATGCGACTGCTGGTCGTATTATGGTCTTAGATATCTGGATTTTGCACCTAGTGAAAGAAGTTATGACGTCATTAGATATTGCATTATAAAGAAAGATCTGTTTCCTGTCATAATTCGCGTTTCAACTTCTCGCTCTATTTTGTTGTCATTTGTGATTGTTGCACCTAGAGATTTAAATTCTTTAACCAATTCGAAGTTAAGAAGTGCATTAATTTAATGGCAATATTTAATATAAAAGTCATATTAAAACATAAAAATCTAACACGAAAATGTGTTTATTATTCTTTTCTGTATTTTCTCCAGCAGCATTAATAATTACAGCTTGACACCGCCTTGACATGCTTAAAATTATATTATCAATTTCATTTTAAGCCAATAGGATCCATTTATGTGTAAGCAGATCTTGAAGACCTGGTCTGGTATTACCATTGTGCAGATGAGGAGTAATCTATCCCTGAAGTATATCCCAAACCCATGGCCACGATAAAAGTGTAATATTCCATTATGAAATCAATCTCTTACTGTTGCAGAATAAGGTAGCCTTGCATTATCCTGCATGTAACTCAAATCAGGACCTTCAACAGTGGAAAATGCAAGGACAACAGTTTCTAAATACGATCATTATATTGATATTGATTCAAAGTACCTTGCACAAAAACTGGTACAGTTCGATGATGAAAAATTATTCCAGCCCACACCATAACTTGTAGACCACTGTATGGACGAACACCCTGTACATGACTGAGTCTTTATTGTTGACCAGATCCTCTCCAAATGCTCACTCTTTTTGTATCAAGGTAGAGACAGAACCTAGCTTCAGCTGTAAATAACGCAGAACTCCATCCTCCACTCCAATGCACATGCTGTGCCCTCCTTAATATAAGTCCACGATTTCCATGTCGTAGCATAGGATCCCTCAATTGACATCTCGTGCAAACCAACTTCATGTAATCCATTTCTCAAAGTTTGGTCACATACAGTAATGTTGCGGGTATTTTCTAAGGTTCATATGCACATTTCGACGAGCTAATCTCACCACAAATATATTCTGTCGAGAACTAGTTTCATATTGACGACCTCCATGTCTTTCAGTGACATTCCCAAATTGTTCATAACATCGCCAAAATCGCTAAATCACGTGGGCGTGGTAGTAGTTCTCGTTTTGTTGCATGGTTATAGATGAGTCTGTTTTGAAGTTCTGAAATTTCTGTGAACTTAGAAGCACTTATGAGTTTATATTTGCTTATCAGACAATATTCAAATCACGTGACAGTCCAAACTAATATTCATATAGCTCAGTTAAACCAAAATGTTGGAATAGTAGCACAAGGTAGTTTAAAAGGATCAATTGCAAAAAGTATACACACTCTTGAATCTGGTCAGTACAGTGGCGGATCCAGAATATTGGGTCATGGATCTTGAGGGTGATTTAATTACATTTCTCTGATGCAAGGTCACTTAGTCTTACCATCCCTAGGATAAGTGGGTCTTCAATTATTTTTTGGATGAGCCTAATTTTTTTTTTGATTAACGGCTCTCGATTTTTCTTTGTTTAGGATTATTTAATTGATATTTATTTTCGTCTGGGGGCGAAATCTGTCGAAATTATTGATATATATTTTCGTCATCATGACTCCCGTGACACCTCCCTTGGAGCCGCCACTGGGTCAGTACTAGTTATTTTATGCACTTAAATTGCAAAATAAATGTCATACAAAGTTTGAAAATTCTTTTCCTTCGCACAAAAATACTAATTCTTATGTTGAGAAGGCCCCACGTTGGGCGCCAGCGTAAGATTGACGGGAAATAAGAAAACGTCTACCTCAGCCCGAGACTTCTCCTTTATTGAAATATTTCGATCCCACAACACACCACTCGCTTCATTATACTCCATCCATCCCACCCTAATTTTACTGCATGCGTCTCCATATACATACTTTTCTATTATTCTGTAATGCCGATACTCGTTCTGATTACATCGTGGAGGCAAAGCATATGCTTGAAGAAATGGCACAAGCTGCATCAGCACTAGGTCTCCGAATAAACGGAAGCAAAACTCAAATAATGACAAATTTAGTGCTTATACAAATCATCAGAATAGACGGCATAACAGAAACACACGACATGTGTATAAATGCCTTGGACATTTGATATAAATTAAAAAGAATAACCAAGCGCACGAGATACACCTCAGAATAGGTTTGGGCTGGGCTGGGTTTGATAAGCTGGGCTGATATGGTAAGCGGGAAATATGTGAAAATGATATGCCCATATGTCCGAAGAGAAAAGTGTATGAACACTGCTTATTGCCCGTGATAGAATACGTAGCAGAGACCCTAACATTAACGAAAAGGTCAGAAGAAAATCTAACAGTGAGCCAGAGGGCCATGGAGAGAGCCATGTTAGGAATCACAAGGAGAGACAGAACACCAAATAGGACCATAAGGCAAAGAATAAAAATCAAAGACCTAGTAGAACATGTAGCAAACAAGAAATGGAGTTGGGCATGTCATGTGACAAGAATACCGAACGACAAGTGGACTAGAAGATTATTGGAATAGCGACCGCGGGCGGACAAACGAAGCAGAGATTGACCACCAACGTGCTGGACTGACCATGTAAACAGAACTGCCGGGAACTGGATGATGGTAGCTCAAGATGGTGAGACATGGAAAACCTTAGAGGGGGCCTATGTTCAGCAGTGGACAATAACGGCTAGGTGATGATGATGATGACCGATCCTAGATACTTAAAACTATTACTTTACCATTTTACCACCCATCCGGATAATACCGAACTAGAAGGAATTCAGATACTTATGTCATAATCCAACAAATGACAACAGAAAATCTAGAAAACTCACAATTCATTTTAATGGTTTATTTCGGTAAAATATATTGTACTGATCAATGAAGAATAGTATTCTTTTGCCCATAGTTAGCACGTCTATGATGTAGCGGCTATAGCATTAAATGTATAATTTCGATGTTGGACGAATGCAAACAAAAGATGGATTCTGCTTTGTAACTAACAATCTAGCAATTCGCGCTTCAAAGACTATCAGGGAAAGTGTTATTTTATGTCATGCCATCCAAAGACATGTTTACGATTTTATTTTTTACGTTAGACATATGCTCGATGTTTCTTTCTGTTTGTTTTATGATAATTTCTTTATTCGTACTCTTCTGCTAATTTCTATCAGAGGAATCGAGCACACGGTGGTGTAAGTGCTATTAACAATATTTCTTCTGCTGATGAAACGGGAGACCTTAAGAAAGGGGAACTTTGCTAAACATATTACATATATTGAATAAGGAAATATTAGGTTTTAGAGTAATATGTCAAATATTCGATAAAAAGGATGGAAAACAAATAAAGACATAAAAAATAAAGTGGATAAAGAAAACTGGGAATTCAACGGAGATGTACACCAAATTTTCCTAGATTTGCAAGTATATGATTCGATAAAATGAAGCAGACTATTAGGCTATTGATTATGTACTATAGAAAGGAACTACAACGTTAACGGGGTTTTATTATTTCATATGGTCAATGAATCTCTATATATGAAAAACCGCGGAGTGCTACCATTTAAAGGGGTGCGTTTTTGAGAAATGGGTGAATTAGTCCCTGGGCACAGGTTACATTAGAGTGAGTTCTATGCACTTTTGGCACAAACACGTCTACATAAAAATTGTTTCTGGTTAAATTTCCTATCTAATGATAACTTTTCAAAGTCAAATATACTTTTTTTACAAAAATATATTCAAAAGAAAAAGCACAAAGAAACCCAAAAGAAAGAAATTTTGTTTTTTATCCCATAACTTTTGTCCACGGGGATATAGGTATAGACCTTTCTTCACAGAAAAAAACTTACATATTTTCTCTTTAAAATGATGTTTGGAAGAGGTCATTAGGATTTACAGTTTTCGAAATATGATTTTTCAAAGTTTGCCACTCACAGCAATTTTGGGCAATTTTCCTTGTTATTTCGCAAATATTGTTCTGTAACTTTTTTCTACGTAACTTTAGGCATATGCAATGGTACATGTAAGAGGAATAGAAATCAATTAGGTACCTTTAAAATGTTCTACTGGATAATGTTGTACGACTTCTTTTAAAGAGGTTATCTTTTTCAAGATTTTATACTTTTAACGAGTTTCTATATTTTTTACGATTATTTTTTAAATTTCCCATTATAACTTTTTTTTCTGCATTAAGGTATATAAATATATTATATAATAAGAAAGAAAGCTTATTGTTTTTACTTTAAAATGGAAGAAAATAGAAAAATTCTAGGATTATTTTTGAATAAGATATGCTTTTTCAAAATGTAATAAGTACTTGCAACGATTTTTGATTTTAGGATTACATATTTTTTAAATTTCTCATTATAACTTTTTTATGTGATTGTGTGTTATGTGTAATCTTATTTTTTATAGGTACCTAATACTTTGGATCCACTTGACTCGGCCGGGCAAACTTCAAACTATGGATTAAAATTAATTCCAATATTTACTGTCAAAGCTCCTGCGCCACAAGCTTTGCTTGAAAAAATAGCATGTAAATGTACCAAAGGATGTACAAAAAACTGCGGTTGTAAAAAGATAGGAATTAGTTGTTCAATATTCTGCAAAGGGTGCATGTGCATGGGTACTAATTGTGGGAACTCTAATATAACTGAGGTGTCAGAGGAAGATATTGAAGATAATGCTAACGAAGAGATGGACTTTGATTTTGAAAATTTTTTAAATGTCAACGTTTAAATAATTTTAACTAAAGTGATGTTTTCTAAGACTAATGTTTATGTAATTTTTGTAAAAGAAATAATTTTAAATAATGCAGGTAAAAAAATATCAAAGAATCACTCGGTTTCCATTATTTAAATATAGATGATACACCATTTTAAAGAACCGAAAGTAAGCCCTCTTTATTGAGCAATATATAGTATATTCATGTACAAGAAAAAAAGTTATCATAAAAAATTTAAAAAATAATCCTAAAATCAAAAATCGTTGCAAGTACTTATTACATTTTGATAAATAATATCTTATTCAAAAATAATCCCAGAATTTTTTGTAATACACCATTTGAAAGTAAACAAAATAAGATTTTTTTATTATATAATATAATATATACCTAAATGTAGAAGAAAAAAAGTTATAATGAGAAATTTGAAAAATAATCGTAAAAAATGTAAAAAATAATATTTTTTTTATATTAGGTATTATATATTATATTATATATGCTATATATAATATTATGATATCATATAATATATAATATATTATATAATAATATTATTTTATTTTTATATTATATATTATAAAAAATCGTTAAAAGTATAAAACCTTGAAAAACCATAACCTCTGGAAAAAAATTCGTACAACGTTATACAGTATACCATTGTAAAGGTAATTGATTTCTATTTCTATTACGTGTACCATTGCATATACCTAAAGTTACTTAGAAAAAAGTTACAGAACAATATTTGCGAAATAACAAGGAAAATTGCCCAAAATTGCTGTGAGTGGAGAATTTTGAAAAATCATATTTCGAAAACTATAAATCCTAATTAACTCTACTAAACAATATTTTAAAGAAAAAATATCTAGATTTTTTTCTGTAAAGCAATATCTATACCTATATCCTCGTGGACAAAAGTTATGGGACAAAAAACAAAATTTCTTTCTTTTGGGTTTCTTTGTGCTTTTTCTTTTAAATATATTTTTGTAAAAAAAGTATCATTGACTTTAAAAAGTGACATTTAGATAAGAAATTTAACCAGAAACAATTTTTATGTAGATATGTTTGTACCAAAAGTGCATAGAACTTATCCTAATGTAACCTGTGCCCAGGGACTAATTCACCCATTTCTCAAAAACGCACCCCTTTAAATGGTAGCACTCCGCGGTTTTTTCATATATAGGTGTCCATTGATCATATGAAATAATAAAACCCCGTTAACGTTGTAGTTCCTTTTAGCCATCTTATTTTGAATATAATCAATAGCCTATATGGCTAGCAACGCTAGAAATGGGAATGCTAAGAAAATTAGTGGATCTAACTCAAATGTGACTGACATACAGTAGGAAAAATGAAAGAATACCCATGAACGAACATATAAAACACGCTTTATTTTCCTGTCACCGTGTCACAAAGAAAATTGCCAAGCGCAAGTACATGTAATAATAATTTTACATGTACTTGCGCTGGCCAATTTTTTGTGTGACACGGTGAGAGGAAAATACAGCGTGTTTTATATGTTCGTTCATGGGTATTCTTTCATTTTTCCTACTGTACTTATCTGCACAGGTAAAGATAGGAAACAGACCATCGATGTTCGGTCATCAGTACTTAGATAAGGATACGCCTTATCACCATTGTTTTTAATCTGGCGTTAGAATATGCAATAAGTAAAATATCGACTAAGCTGAAAAGGGATTTACGAATCGAAGATCGAAACTATTGTTGGCCTTTGCTGACGATCTAGATGCAGTCGCTCATTTTACAGAAGACGTGAGAGAGATGTTTTCACAACTCCAGGAGGAAACCAGTAGTCTGGGTCTTCGAATAAATGAAGAGAAGATGTTAGGCAGAACATAACTATTAATGATCACAACTTCGAAGTAGTAAAAGAGTTTAAATATCTGGGATCGGTCCACAGATGAAAACCACTTAGAAAAAGAGGTCTCAGCATGGATAGCTGCGGGGAATAGAGCATTATACATTATACTCCCTATCATCATTAATAAGATGTAAGCTGCTAAAAAGACGACAATCTAAATTAAGGCTGTACGTGTAAATGATTCACCCAGTTGTTACATGTGGAAGTTAAACATGGACTCTACATCAGTGGCAAATAAATAAGCTACTGGTGTTTGAAAGAAAGGTTCTCAGAATTATATTTGGCCCTCAAAGAGATAAATTGACAGGAGAGTGGATAAGACTCCGCAATGCTGAATTGGTGGCTGTGGGGTACTGAAAACATTGTAGACATATACAAGCTAACCGGATAAGATGAGCAGCTCATGTGATAAAATTAGATGAAGATAGAGTGGTAAAGGCAGTGTTTTTTGAGAGATCAGACGGTAGAAGATCAGTAGGCTGTCACAGAGAAAGATAGAAGGATGATGTTGAAGCTGATTTATCTAGAATTGGTGTACAACAATGGGACAGGGAAGCACAATATCACAGAAGAAAGAGGGCCATAGTGGATGCGACGAAGACTCACCCTGAGTCGTAAAGAAAGTCAACAACAACAAGAACAAGAAGTTTAAGAAAATAGAGTACAATACATGATATAAAAGCAGAATGTACTGGTCAAATACTCCCAGTCTAGTTTTTATAATCGTTACAGGATGAACAAAAATTTAAATAAAAGAATTGGATGGGTACAAGACAAAAACAAGGATGTAGCAGTATACATAAGAAATAAAAATGTAAGCGGTATTACAACAATAAAACCACTAATAGCCCGCTACATATTCTCAAACTGTAAGATGGAGGAATATAAAGAAAAGTTCCAAAGTATAATCGACACCGCAAAAAACTATAGACGATATATAATTTCAAGGGATGTAAACGTAACGTCCATACTTTGGGGAGCTCCAGGAAATGACAAAAAGGAAGAGTTATGAAATCGGTGGGTCGCATAAGTAAATGGACTTGGTGGTTTTAAATAATAATAAACCAACGTTTACAAGAGGTAAATCGAAGTCGCACATTGACATCACGATAGAAAGCCAGCAGGTAGCAAGGAAGCTGGAGGAAGAAGTTTCTACTTTCCAAAAATATGTAAAATACAAAATTAATATAAAAACATAAAAGAAGTGAGTAGAATCAGAGTAGAACAGGAATAAACTAAATTGAGGCGAAGGCTCAAAACAGTATAGAGGAGTTACAGGAAGAGGATATAGAAACAACTATTGGAAATACATTAAAGCTAGTGAGGAAAACTAGTGAGGAAAAGTTAATTTGTTAAAAACAATATACTTTACCCTACTGGCGTACTCAAAAAACATATACCTACCCTAAGAAAAAGATGCATAGAAACAAAGAGAAGGGCACAAATATTCCAAATTAAAGAAGCAATAAATGAATACAAAGAAACTAAGAAAGGAAATAAAATAAAAATAAATGAAATGACATTCTATCACCGTCAAGAGTGGCGGCTTTAGCGCAGTGACTATGTTACTGGCTTGACAAGCTAAAAGGTGAAGAAGGAAAATAATATTCTTTGAAGATAATGAAATAGAAAATAGAAACTAACAACTAAAATGTTGGTAGGAGATGAAAAATCCAAATTAACGGATTGTATCCTATTTTATAATCAATATCAAGAAAAGATCGGACTAAAAATGAGAGAATACGGAAATGATGAGAGTCACGCTTACAATAATTAATTATGACATAAAAACAAAACAACTAATATGGTACGCCCATGTACAGAGAATGTCAGATGACATGATCCCTAAACAGATTTTGACGTGGACACCACAAGAGAGAAGGAAAAGAGGAAGGCCGAGAAGAAGCTGGAGGATATTGAAAAAGAACTAGAGGAAAAAAATACCTCCAGGTCTTTGGTTAAACTGAGAAAAATGGCGGATAGGAGTTGGAAGGCGTCGGAGAACGCTGTATACCGATAGTAGTATTAGGTATCCTTTTTTATATGTGTGGATTTATTATTAGGAAAATTGTTCCCAAACTGTGGAAAATTGTGTAGGAAAAGTATTAGGAAAACTGTGTGTTTAGTTAGATTGTATTCAATGTTTATTTAAACTGCAATCCGATGATTCTTATGCTTCTGTTGGGGAATTTAGCAGGTTGCCATACCTCGCCAAAAACATATTTTCTTGTAAAACTTAACTATTCAAAATGGGAAATAAGCCACAATTTAACTAAAAAATTATTTTATTAACGTTTCGACGTCCAAATCGGACGTTGTTGTCAAAATACAAAATATTAGTGAATATTAGATTGAAAACTATTACAAATCATCAATTATTATTCATTATAATATATTCATTATGATAATATTCATTATCATCAAATCATCAATATTACTATCAATTACAAATTTCACTGACATCATTCTATCACTCGTTCTTCCAACTTCTACTACGTTATGAAATGAAAGATATCGTAGTAGAAGTTGGAAGAACGAGTGATAGAATGATGTCAGTGAAATTTGTAATTGATAAAGAGGTATTGAATGTTGTGTGTGTATATGCTCCTCAAACAGGTCTGGGTGAGAATGAAAGAAGAGCTTTATATGACCAATTAGGAGACGTACTGAGTGATATTCCAGCAGAGGAGAAAGTTATAATATGAGGGGATTTCAATGCACATGTGGGCCAAGCCAAACAATATATGGGAGATATGGAACAATACATGGGAGATTAGGCTTTGGAACTAGAAATGAAGTTGGAGATGACATGCTGGAATTAGCAACAGCATTGGATATGGCGATTGTTAACATATTCTTTAAAAAGAGAGAAATTCAACTTATTACCTACAAAAGTGGACAAATAGACAAATAGACTACTTCATGATAAGGAAAGAAGACATACGTGAATGGAAGGACTGCAAAGTAATAGTTAGTGAGACAGTAAGCCAACAACATAAGCTGCTTGTTCTGGACATCAAATTAAAAAGCGAAACTAAACAAAAATATCGGAGAGGACCACAAAAAATCAAGTGGTGGATGCTAAAAGATGAGAAAGAAGGTCTATTCAGGGAAAGAATAGTAGAAAAAATATGTTGGAACATGAAAGGAAGTCCTAACACAATTTGGAGAAAAATGGCCAATATTATTGGAGAGACGGCTATTGAAATACTTGGGAAAACGCCAGGAAAGAAGTTTGAGGATAAAGAGACTTGGTGGTGGTCAAATAAAGTACAAGGAAAAATAAAAGAGAAGGGAAAATTATATAAAAAGTGGCAAGAAACCAGATCGGACATAGATCTTCAAAACTATATAGTCGCCAAAAAGGAAGCGAAAGTAGCAGTAGCAAAAGCTAAAGCAGAAACGTACTCAAACCTATACGACCAACTTGATACCAGGGAAGGCAAAACAAAGATATATAAAATAGCCAAACAGAGAGCAAAGAAAGCAAGAAATTTTAATCAGATTAGGATTAGATGTATCCGAGATGAAAATAATCAAATACTAATTCACGAAATGTATGTCAAAAAGAGATGGAGAAAGTATTTTGACAGTTTATTAAATGAAGAATTTGACAGACAGCCTGTGGAGTTAACGGAGACAGTAACAGCAGTGATTACCAGAATAACAAACGAGGAAGTGGCTCAAGCGCTTCAAAAAATAAAGAAAGGAAAAGCAGTCGGACCAGATGACATTCCTGGGGAAGTATGGAGAGCATTGGGAGAGACACGGCCGCGCCAAGGCTTTCAAGCGCCCCGGGGCAAGTAATTTTAGCCGCCCTTTTCCTCCTTCCTTTGTAAGTAGTTTTTTGTAGCTTAGTGAATCGTTTTACGGTATACCTACAAACTATTTTTCATGTGTTAGGAAAGTATCATCATCATAATCTAACCGTTATCGTCCACTGTTGAACATAGGCCTCCTCTAAGTTTCTCCATGTCTCCCTATCTTGAGCTATCAGCTATCCAGTTCCCGGCAGTTCTCTTTACATTGTCACTCCAGCGCGTTGGTGGTCGATCTCTGCTTCGATTGTCCGCCCGCGGTCGCATATTCCAATAATCTTCTAGTCTAGCCGTTGTTCGGTGTTCTTGCCACGACCTGCACATCACCACTTCTTTTTTGCTACATGTTCTACTATGTCTTTGATTTTTGTTCTTTGCCTGATATTATTTGTTATTCGGTTTCCTTGTGATTGTTAGCATGGCCCTCTGAGTAACCCTTTTTTTCTGCTCTTAGATTTTCAGCAGGAGGAAAGTATATATATTTTCAAAAAACATTTTTACCACATAGTGGTGTAAGGCATCAGCAGGAATAGTACATTGTTTACCGGGTAGGAAAAGCTTAACATTCCTGGACGACTGTGAAGATTGCTAAGTCGAGGCGCAAGCCGAGACTTAGCAACACAGAGTCCAGGAATGTGGCTTTTCCTACGAGGTAAACATACTATTTTTCCGCAAATCGTTTAAAATTCGACAGATATTGATTGATTTAAAAAAAACGCGATAATTTTATTCCCAAATAAATGGTGCTTTGAAATTCCTAATAAAATTACTTGGGTTACTATGGAAACGTATTGAGGTTGAATTGTCAAACTTGACGCTTATAAATTTAATTGCTGGTGTTCTCGAAAGTAAAATGATAAGTGATGATGAAATTTCCATTCCTGGGACTCCTCCAGAGCTGGTTGAGGCAGTGAATACTGCTTCATTAGAATTATTGCCAAAGAAATCAAGAGAAAAGTACGAAAATGCATACAGACGTTTTATGGATTATCGCATGAGTAAAAATACGAGTTCTTTCTCAGAAAATGTTGTAATGGCATACTTCCTAGACCTTTGTTTAAAGATGAAATCTTCAACATTATGGGCCAATTATTCAATGCTGAAGTCAACCCTTGCACTTAAACACAATGTAGATATATCTTCATACTCAAAACTTCGTTCTTTATTGAAACGGCAAGCTCAAGATTATAGGGCAAAGAAATCTAAGATTTTAACGAAGGAAGAAATTGAAAAATTTATCCAGGAAGCTCCAGATAAAGAAAATTTAATGATTAAGGTAATTTACAAGGTTTTAATAGCAATGTGTTTTCTATCATTTATGTAGAACACTAACAACTGTACGGAAATATCATTTTCCACCTACCTCTACCGAAAGTATACCTTTCCGGACCTGATTGTAGGGAGCAAAGTTGTACTTTTCCTCCCTAGGGAGGAAAATATTTTTCCTCCCTAGGGAGGAAAAGTAAAAGTGACGTCATGGTATTTCATTCATGAAATATAACTTATTGACGCCCTGTATAATATCTATTTTCTATTACGAAGTATCTATACATTTTAAAGTTTATTTATAAAACATCCTGTATTTTGCAGAATGGTAAAAAACAGTAAATTGTTATTTTGATTTGACAATGTTTACATTATTAATTTGACTTATATTTGACAGTTGACAGTTATATTGTACCTCTTTGTTGTTTTAGTTCTAATAGATTTTGTTGGTTAGTTACATAAATAAATTAAGTAAAAATGAAAAAATGACTTGTTATTTGAGGAAGGTGGAAAACCCATATGTATAACATGGGAGTAAAGTGCCTTTTCCTCCCTTGAATGATTACTGCCCTCCGCTACGCGTCGGGCAGTAAACTTCATTCTCGGGAGGAAAAGTTACACTTTCCTCCCTTGTTATACAAATAGCTATTCCTTACAGTAAGGAAATGACATTTCCTTACAGTAAGGAAGTCCTGACTTTTTCTTCAAGAAATTTTGACAGGAATGTCAAAATTTCCTGGCGATTTGCGGAAAAGTAATATACTAATAAGTTATTATGAATACTATAAATATTTACAAAAAACAACGATTATATTATCAGAGAACAAATAGTCAGTGATGACACCCTAACAATATACAGTGATGAGCACCCTAATAACCGGCAAAATAGCACAAAAGATGGAAAACCTATTAAGTTGTGAGATAAAAAGAAATGAAACTAGTCGATCTGGGAAATTTACCGATATTAACCTTTAAATTTACATTATATTGATTGTTGCAACAGATGCAATTTTCATTGTAAGGCAACTGATGGAAAAATACAGGAATAAAGAGACCAACGCTCATATGATATTCATTGATCTTGAGAAAGCATATGATAGAGTTCCTCGAGAGATTCTGTTGTGGGCACTCAATAAGAAAGGAGTCCCTGGCGAATATGTTAAGATTGTGAGAGATATGTATGAGGGAGTAACGACTAGTGTTAGAACAGGTTTGGGAGAGACTGATAAATTTCAGGTGAAAGTAGGATTGCATCAAGGCTCGGTGCTTAGTCCTTATTTATTCTCATTAGTTTTGGACCAGATAACAGCGAAACTACAGGGTAGCATTCCATGGTGCCTAATGTATGCTGATGATGTAGTGTTAATAGGAAATAGTGAAAATGACTTAGAACAAAAACTGGAACAGTGGAGACAAGTTCTGGAGAAAAAAGGTTTAAAACTTAGTAGGACAAAAACAGAGTATTTGGAATGTTCATTTAAAGATGGAGTTACTACAAATAAAACGGTGTCTTTGGATGGTGAAATGATTGTAAAAAGCAATAGTTTTAAGTATCTAGGATCGGTATTACACAGTAATGGAGAAATAGATGGAGATGCATGCAGTAAAATTAGGGCTGGATGGATGAAGTGGAAAGAAGCGAGTGGTGTGTTGTGTGACAGAAAAATTTCAATGAAGCTAAAGGGAAAATTCTATAAAATAGCCATAAGACCGGCTATGATGTACGGAACTAAATGTTGGGCAGTGAAAAAGAAAGAGGAACAACGAATGCATGTGGCGGAAATGAAAATGCTTAGATGGATGAGTGGAGTGACAAAGAAGGATAAAATTCGAAATGAGTATATTAGGGGAAGTCTAGGTGTAGCACCAATTGATGCCAAAATGAGAGAGCATAGGTAAAGATTGTATGGTCATGTTCAAAGTCGAGACGTTAATCACCCAATACGAAGAATAGCTGAAGTGCAGATTCCTGGAAGGAGTAGGAGAGGAAGACCAAAGAAGACCTGGGGGAGACGATTAGGCAGGACATGTTGGTAAAGGGGATTAACATTGATATGACCCAAGATAGAATTGTGTGGAGAAATGCAATTAGGGAAGCCGACCCCGCATAGTGATAAGGCAAAGAGAATGATGATAATATTATGAGAACCGGTAATACATACTGATCAAAAGTTATTTAATTTTATTTGGTGAATTTTATTTCAAAGCTTATCCTAACGGCTGATTTAAATGGAAGATGTTCCTTAGAAGCCGACCCCGCATAGGGATAAGGCAAAGATAATGATGATGATGATTAGATTGAAAACATTAGTGAAAACTTCAAAATAAATAAATCTTAATTGACAGTAGACAATATAAACAAGCTTTTGTTTCCAAATTCAACTTGATATTATTTTGTTTTCGTTAAAATTAAAGCCAATGAAATTTGTGCCAAAACTTTTAGGACATACGTTATTAGAATGGCATTAAGTTCATCCAGTTGTTTTACTTTCAAGTACTTTCAACATTGTTTTACTATTTTTTAGTTAACAATACTTGTCTTTTTGTAATTCTGTTTTTAAAGACACCTAGGAAGGAACCTCCACCATTTTTTTAATATTATGCATGCGTTCAAGTTTCTTGAAAAAATAAAGTTTATTTTATTTTGAGCAGTATTGTATTTTACAGCAGTATGAAGAATTATTCCGTAGTTGGCGTAAAAAATAAATACAGTGATATAAGACAAACTCATATTAAAAACAAAGGAAAATAGGCAACGGTACGACACACGGTACACGTACAGACGGTATGCCGATTTTGGCGCCTAATTCCGTCCGTTTCGCGCACGACGTCAGCTTCGAGGAACCGAGGAACCCACACACTTGCCACTTGACTTGCAGATACATTTTTACATGCATTTGTGAAATTCTTTACACCTGATAGTTTTACGGAGTGGAAAATATATTTTGTTACTGTTAATTATTAGACATTATTGAACGTATTAATATTCAATTTATTATTTGTATTGTTTTTGGTATCGTGTGGGTCTAGCATAAATTTACAATGCCGAATTGTGTCGTATATATAATTGCAAAAACTGTAATCAAAGTACAAAAGGTACGAAAATAAAATAGGTACTTCAGCTTTCCAAAGACAGATAATTTGTTGAAACAATGGATAATCGCTTGTCGCAGAGAAGATAAAATTAATTTAAAAAATGTTAAGTTTGGAATTAATTCTAAAATGCATATTTATAAGAAATTGATATAATATCAAAAAAAGTAATAAGAATATATCAAAAAAGAGCTGTATTAAATAAATATTTATATCTATAATAATATATTTTATGTACCTATAAGTAACTGTAACTTTTTTCAGTAACGATTTGCTCAATACATTTTTAAGAAAAACATTATGAAATTCCTCCGAAACAAAGGCTTTTGAATTACTCTCCAAAGAATGCTCGTCATTTAAAGGCTGATAAATATCTACAAGGTTCAGTACCTACTCTAAACTTACCTGGAGGCTCATCAAATACTGACCTAAAGCGAAAATCTGAGGAAAGAACACTGAGAATCACAAAAAGAAGACGTAGAGAAGAGGTGGAAGATATTATAAAATCATCAAACAGTATTTCAAGTTGTACATTACCACATAAAAAGAACATAGAGACGATTACTGAGGAGTCACAGCTTCCAACATGTGATGAACAATTAATTTCAACATTAATAGAGACATGAATAGAGCCCCTGACTGGATACAAGCTGTCTCTAGAGGTTCTCTTTTACATCCAAATGATGATTTGTGGGAAGTGGCTCTGAAACTGGAGACGGAGTTCCATAAGATGCATGGTAACTCTTTATCTAGAGAGGAGAACATTTTTCACAAATTAGCTGATAAAACAATGTCACAAGTAACAACTACATCAGTGTCTTACGAAGGTGTCCTTTACTTTACTAAAACTCGAAGTTATATTAGGCTACGAGAGTTAAATAGAAACATTAGTTTAAAAATGCTCAAAGGAGCCTAGAGAAGAAAATGTCAAAGTTAACCAATTTTAAAATATAATACATAGTATTTTATTTATTTTTGTTCTTGCAATAAATTACGGTGAAACTTTGATAAATCGGATTAATCGGGACCGCGGCCGTTCCGGGTTATCGAAAATCCGGGTTAGCCGGAGAATATGGTAAAAATTATTAAAATACTGTATACTTACTGATAAACTCCATTATTATTGCAAAAACATGAAATACATGTGCACAGTACATCTAAATTACGTATATTTGTATACAGTATTGTTTATTTCTTGGTAAGTCAAAGTGAAAAACTGTTTGTTTTGTCTGAGGAAAATCGGTCCGGGTTATCAGAGGCCCACTTATCGGGGTTCCACTGTATTCTATAAAATGTCTGCATTTTTTCTTTTCTTTTTTTGGTAGAACAATATAACTAATAGTATTATTTATAACATCAATGTTTTCATTTCTTGAAAATATTTTTTAATAACCTGGCAATTTAAAAGAGAAAACATTTCATCAGGTTATTAAGACATTACTGCAAAAAAGTATTTATATTATTCTTGAATTAATAATCAAGGCTTATTATTTTTGGACGTATTTCCTCGAAAATAATTTTCAAATACATTGTTTATGAACAACGTTTAGGTGGACAAATTTTAAATCCCTAGGAATAATAATAGTACATAAAACTATTTTCTCTTATAATCATTTTTAATCAAAAAATCAGACGCTATCATTTTAAATTCGATAAAACTGGAACGTATCTCCTAAAAATGATATGCATTTACAAAGCATTCTCCTCGCGCGTGACGTCACAACAGCGAGAGAGATGCGCCTCTGCATACCGTCTGTACGTGTACCGTGGGTACGACATATCGCATGTCAGTGTCTGCGTTCTGAAACATCCACGTTATTAGCTAAGGGTTTTGCACCTATTGATCAACACCATCCGAATCAGTGGCGTAACAAACTCCGTCGGGGCCCCCCCGCAGAATTTGAAATGGGGCCCCTTTTAATCCGGGAGCAGTCGCGCCGTTAGAAAACATCCAACTTTTTATCATTTTCCGTGATAAATTAATGAACAATTTTGCAACATAACTTTCCACTTGTAAGTGCCTCGAAGAAGATTGTAGTAATGCTTAGGATTTTTTTTTAATTTTTTTTAATTTCATTTTTTTTCTGGTGGAATTTATGGCTTTGGTGGGAACCAATTAGTTTTAAAATTGTTAGAAATAGATATTTTTAACATAACAAGCAAACAAAAATATTATAAAATTGAAATTTGTTTTAAATTCGTATTGTTAGATTTTGTTCTACGCGCGACTGTTTACGTGAAAGAAGTGAGCGCGACTGCTCCCGCGTTAAACAATTACTAAATACGACTTATTTAACAAAAACTTTTTTGTGTTAGCGTTATCATTCACTGTTCATAACAACTTACATTTCTCATCTTTATCGGTATACAGACCCATTCCAAAAAAGTGTGTTTGCGTAGCTTGGAACCTATGGGAAACTTTTTTATTACATATCTATATTACGAAAAAAAGTTATTCTTCATAAAATGCTCTGCATGGTATAAAACCTAAGTTGCAATAATCAGATATTAAATTTTATTGATTTTATACGAGGTATATCAAAAAATATTAATTTTGCTCAATGGTATATGTACCACCTTTATACTTTATAATATTGAAAACTTTTATTATAAAAAGTTGTTCGCAATTAAAAACTATGTTTAAATATGCAATTATATCATTCCAGTTGAAATATTGTGAACTATAAAGGTACTTAACTTTTAAAGAGAAATTCATATTTTTCGACATACCTCGTATAAAGTTGGTAAAATGTGATATATTACGATTGAATCTTCGTTTTGAGATAATGCAGAGCTTTTTATAAAGAATCTGATAAGAATTTTATAAAGAATTTTTTCGTAAAATTTTAATAATAAAATAGATATTATAATTAATGTAATAAAATGATGTTGGTTATCGGTAATTTGAGAAATATTTGGAAAAATTAATTTTTTATTTACAAGGATGTAATTACATATTAAAATTAAAATCGTATATTGTTAAACATAAAAGTACTTTATCCTTGAGTTAAATTCCTATTTTTTGACTTACCTCATATAAAATTGATAAGCTTTGATATCTAATGGTTTATCTGGCTTATTTTGTATCTCAGATTTAAGACCATTCAGAGCATTTCATGAAGTATAACTTTTTTCGTAAAATTGATAATAAAAATGTTTCCCATATGGTTCGAAGCCACGCAGACATACTGTATAAGTGCTCAAAAAAATTTATTTTGAATTTTCAAATTATAATGTCTGACAGGGCCGTAACTACCATTGGGGCAACCGGGGCAGTGCCTCGGGGCCCCCGGCGAAGGGGGCCCCGCGATTAAAAACCTACATTATAGCCGAAGAATGTAAGTAACATTATATGTAGTATATTTTTTATGAAAACAGAAAAGATGTTATATTGATGGTAAATATTTAGCTTAAAATAATATGATTTCAATTTTTTTTTGTGTTGGTCAACTAAAATAGCAATATGTAGGTAGGTACAGGAAAATTCAGTCATGGAGTACATTAAAATGCATTTTAAAGTGGTTAAATATCAATTTTCCCGGACTCCTTCTGCTGGGTGATTAACCCCAGACCTCCCGGTAGGGGGCCCCCAGATCACGTTTGTCCCGGGGCTCCCAACATCGTACTTATGGCCCTGATTTAATGACATGTTCGAATTCAGCATAGTCAAAAAGCAAATAGAAACATTTTTGAACAAAGTAAAATGATGAATTCGCCGATATCTTTAACAATTATTTAATATAAAACAGTTTTATTGTTTAAAGAATTAATAAACAATTACAGGCATCTGTGAGTAGAACTTTTCACTTTAAGATAAGATATATGAACCAACAGAAAATGTTTTAGAAAAATATAAGCTTGTTTGATTTTTTCCGTAACCGAAACAATGCAAGCTTTTCTACATTGATTCCCCTAAAGCGTAAGTGTTATAATTTCCTTATCTTACCGTTTATCTGTTGAGAGATTGTCCAATGACTACCTACACAAGAAAAGTAGTCAATAATTGTTAAATACATGCGTACCAAAATGATGCAACTATAACCGTAAAACAACACAAACATAAATAACATTCAATGCAAACAACCAATATGAAATTACTGGCGATAATATTGTATCGAAATACTAAAAGTAGGTATAAGAGAAAGAAAATCCATTTTCAGATTTAAAAATATTGTTCTTAAATTCGTCAAATTGCAATTCTAATATCTTTCAATAGTCACGTACAAAGCATTATATAGTTTATTGTCGCTGCCATAAAATTTCGGTAGGCCGGAAGGGATTAAGTTTCTAGATATTATGAGATGATTCACTTGGCAAATACGTCTAGTTAGAAATTTTTACGTTTTTAAATTTAAACAGACAACGTAAAAATAATATAACAATAACAGATTTTTACATAATATCAGATGACAAGATGGGGCCCTTAAGCGATTGGGCCCCCCCCGCAAGCTTCACGCTGCGGGGCCCTCTGTTACGCCCCTGATCCGAATATAGGACAAATACCTTCGAAAAAAAAAGGACAAGACGGATCTTAATATTTCTTTTTGGATTCGATTCGTGAATGCGCCAGGAAACTTTGTGAACCAGATGAGCCATGATATAATATTGAAAAACTGCATACAAAAAAATGCATTCTTAAAGTGCATCTCACAGACAATAAAAAAATTCAGAACTCGTCAATTCCCGCTAGGCCGCTGGGAAGTGATTTTCGGAGTACTTGGTGCCCAGGGTACCTACTGTTTAGCTCTCTTGTGGAGTTTTCGGCAAAAAATTTATTAAAAAATTAGTCAAAAATAATTACTCGGGGATTTTTGAGGTCGCTAACGACGAATATGACATCAGAAGCGATATCCGGAATACCTGGTGCCCAGGGTACCTACTTCTTATAGAGTTTTCGGCAAATTCATTAAAAAATTAGCCAAAAATCATTACTTGGGGAATTTTTGGGTCGCTGACGACTAATATGACATCGAAAATGATCTACGGTGTACCTGGTACCCAGGGTACCTACTGTTTACCTCGTTTTCTAAAGTTTTCGACAAATTCATTAAAAAATTAGTCAAACATCATTAGTTACGAGATAAACAGTAGGTACCCTGGGCACCAGGTACACCGGAGATCACTTCCGATATCATATTCGTCTTCAGAGACCCCAAAAACCCCTAAGTAATGAATTTTAACTAATTTTTTAATGAATTTGCCAAAAACTCCAGAAAACGAGGTAAACAGTAGGTACCCTGAGTACCAAGTACTCCGTAGAGCACTTCCGATATCATATTCGTCGTCAGCGGCTCAAAAAACCCCCGGGTAATGATTTTTGGCTAATTTTTTAATGAATTTGCCGAAAACTCCATAAGAAGTAGGTACGCTGGGCACCAGATATTCCGGAGATCGTTTCCGATGTCATATTCGTCGTTAGCGACCCCAAAAACACCCGAGTAATTATTTTTGACTAATTTTTTAATAAATATTTTGCCGAAAACTCCACAAGACGAGGTAATAGTAGGTACCCTGTGCACCAGGTACTCCGAAAATTACTTCCGATGTCATATTCGTCGTTAGCGGCCCCAAAAACCCCCGAGTAATGATTTATGACTCATTTTTAATGAATTTGCCGAAAACTCCACAAGTCGAGGTACACAGTAGGTACCCTGGGCACCAGGTAGTCCGGAGATCACTTTTGACGTCATATTTGTTTTCAGCGACTCCAAAAACCCCCCGAGTAACGAAATTGAACTCACTTCCTCCGATAATTGACGAGTTCTGAATTTTTTTTATTGTCTGTTTGAGATGCATTTTAAGAATGCATTTTTTGTATGCAGTTTTTCAATACTATATCATGGTTCCGGTTCAAAAAGTTTCCTGGCGCATTCACGAATCGAATGCAAAAATAATAATTATTAAGATCCGTCTTGTCGTTTTTTTGTTCGGAGGTTCACTGCTTTATTGCTTCGACTAAAACTTATTCTATGAAATTAATTTTTAATTATCCCTGTATATTATACGCGCGATGTTCATGCACAATTGTGATCTCATTTTTGACTAGTTATACACACACTAACACTAACGTCCTTGTCTTATGTATGTCTTGGATTTTCTAGGTCAAGAAACAAGGTCAACAATTTCTCCTTTGCTTTGGTACCAACTCGTACTCTTCTCTCACCAGGTTCGGATCTACTCGATTCGACAATTATTTTATACAACGACCACTTCAAAGACACTCACTCAAATAGTACTTCTGCGGAAATACTTAAATTTGTTTTTGTTGAACCTTCTACTATTTATATAGACTAGACCAAAGATTTATTAGCTGGCTGAAGTCTTTGATTTAATTGAATATAATATATTATTCTTATTCCGGACCGGCGATATTTCCTTTCGCAGACCATAAAAATCATGTTCCACGTCTTTCGAAAAACGTTCCTAGTGATATTTTTTTAATATTGATTTTATTTTTTAGTATTAGTACATTACATTAAGATTAAAATTTGAGTCACTGATACTAAAAATATAATCAATATTAAAAAAAATAATATTAATATTAAAATAATAATATTTTAATCTTAATGTCATGTACCAACACTAAAAATAAAATCAATATTAAAAAAATATCACTAGTAGGAACTCAAAATAAACAAATCTTCGAAGACGTAACTGCACTTAATAAATTCTCAACTGGCAGCGACCACCGCATACTACGAGCCAAAATAGAAATAAGCAAACTAGAGACGCAGAAATCTAGAAGAAAACCAACGGCTATTGACCATAGCAGAATAAGACAAAACGCAGAAGAATATAGACAGACCTTAAGGGAAAACTATAAACAACAAGTAGCAAAGGAAGAGTCAGAAATTAATAAGATTAATGAAGAAATGAAAGAAAAACTCTTGGAAGCGGGAATGAAAACTGCCAAAAAACTAACAACAAAAGAAAATAGATTAAGTAGCGGGACAGTTAAATTAAAGGAAATAGAACAAATGTCAAAGACGCAGGCCAACATATAGCCAGGCTAAAATGGAGCTTCGCAGCTCATAACGCTAGACAAACGGACAACAGGTGGAATAGCACGATACAACAATGGAGACCATGGACAGGAAAGAGAGCAAGAGGACCCAGATGAGATGGGGAGACGACATTAAAAAGATAGGAGGAACGCACTGGAAACAGAAAGCACTAAACAGAAGCGAATGGAGGAAACTGGGGGAAGCCTATGTTCAAAATTGGACGAATTAAAGGGCAAAAGAAGAAGGAACGTTTTTCGAAAGACATGGAACATGATTTTTATGGTCTGCAAAAGGAAATATCGCCGGTCCGGAATAAGAATGACATACCTGCAAATTTTGTTAATTCCTGTTTATTGCGTAATTAACTTCTAAAATACTGTATACAGATGATACAAAAGCGATAGAACTGTAATTATGTGCCGAGCCACTTCAGGGTAGTTGCGTCGTTATTGAAATACGCACCATTTTAGACCTTGTTTCAGATGAAGAATGAAGCAACTGTAAATAGGTTTGAAAATGGGGAGACTAAATTAAGATAATGAAATTCGGACCAATAGGGATTAAAATAAGAGCCATCGCTGTAAGAATAAACGGCATAATAAAAAATATTTAAAAATAGTTTTTTCTGTACAGAAAAATTTTCAGATCAAGAATGACGCAACTGTAGATAGTGTTGAAAATGGGGGGGGGGGGGTTAAATTGAGATAATGAAATTTGAACCAATGGGAATGAAACTAAAAGCCATCATTGTAAGAACAAACGCCATACCGATGCTTCGGACGGTTACTGTTTATTTAATCACTATTTTAAATATATAAAAAATTTTAGATGAAGAATGACGTAACTGTAAAAAGGGTTCAAATGGGGGGATTAAATTAAGATAAAGAAATTCGAACCGTTAAGGATAAAAATAAAAGCCAGCATTGTAACAATAAACGCCATACCAGAGTCTCCTGGACGATTACTCCTCATTAAATCCCTATTTTAAATATTTAAAAATCGTTTTTTTGCTCTTTTGAGAAATTTGGCTTTTAGCAGTTACGTCATTCTTATTCCGGACCGGCGATATGGTGTTTTCATCAATTAGCTTATATTTGTCCACTGTCGAACGTAGGTCTTCCGTAAAATTTTCCCCCTGTTTCTATCTTGAACTTTTTGCATCTAATTTGTGGTGATGCGCTTTATATTATGATCTGTCTATCTAGTCGGCGGTCGTCTTCTGCTTCGATATACGTCTTGTCTTGGTCACCATTCCAGAATCTTTCTGGTCCATCTATATCATTAGTCAATCTGGCAACATGTCTGACCCAAGCCCATTTAGCCATGGCTATTCTTTTAACTGCATCCCTGAATCCTGTCCTTCTTCTTAGTTCTAGGTTGGCACTTGATCTCTGATTGTAATACCGAACATTGATCTTTCCATAGCGTGTTGTGTAACTCTTATTTTATTTATTGTTTCTTTTGTCAGAGTTTGTGTCTGCACTATATGCAAGAACCGAGAAAACGCATTTCTTAAAAACCTTTTTTTTTTAAACAAACTGGAATATTAGACTTGAAAATCTTGTTTAATCTATCAAAGGTAACCCATGTGATACATATTTTTCTTTGTATTTCAGTTGTTTGATTGACTTGGCCTAAGCTAATCTCAAGTTCTGGATATTTGTAAGCTATTACTTGGTCGATGCTATGGCTTTCAATTTGAATTTTATAGCTGACTTCAAGGTTGATCATAAATTTTTTCTTTGAGGTGTTAACTTTAAGACCAATTATTGTTTCTGATTCCTCATGGAGCGTTTCCAGCATTTTTGTAGCTTTATTATTTGTAACTGATGGAGGCTACTTAATTGTACATAATACTTATACTACAAATTATATCCAAATTGGAGGTATCCGTAATGAAAAACTACTCATCAACGTGGAATACGACAGGGTTGTGTTTTATCACCTAGTCTCTTAATCTATACTCTGAAGCAGTGGCGTACCGATAGATCAGCGGGCTCTGGTTCTAGTTGGGATGCGGGTCCTCCAAACACACATTGTATATCAAAAGTTTTTAATAAACATTAAATATTAAACATTAAATATAAATCATCATATAAGTATTATGTCATATATTTATAAAAACTCAAGCTAATTTTAAACAGTAAATTAATATTAATCCTATCGTTTTTCATACTGACATGACTGATCACTTTACTAAAGCAGTTTTGATAAATAATCAAACTCAAAAATTTTCTACATCTAAATCTCCAGCATAATTATACATTAAAATTAAAAAAACCTTAATATCGGAAAACTAAAACAGCTTTTAAAAAATGAAACATTGGAATGATATTTATATGAACAAAATTGATTCTTAAATTGTATATATGACACATTTACAAATAAGTTAAATAATTATAGTCGGTTCGCTAAACTCAATACAACTGGCTAGTGATTTTAGTAAGTATTTTTGCCAATTTGCTAAAATTGACAAAAAAATAATTACTAAATAGTTATTAATTACTAAATAGTTAGTAATTTTGCCAGTTTTGGCTACTAAAATCACTAGCCAGTTATGTCTAAGTTTAGCGAACCGACTATACCTACCAACCTCTATATCAAAATATCAAAAATAAAACCTTGGATAACGGTGGGACTGATATCTTTAACCAACCGACGAGATTTTTTTAAAAAGAAATTAATAAAGCAATTTTCTCTAACACTTAATGTTGATTATAAAAACTATAGAAATAAGCTTAATAGTTTGTTAAAAAAAAAACAAAAACAACTTTTATCAAAATAAAATTCATGAAGCTGGTGTAAACACAAAAAAATGTGGAATAAACATCTAAAATTATTGAACACATATCAATGAAAAGTGTAAAGTTTAAATAAATATTTTTGACTGAATTATTTAAAACTTAAGTTAAGTTAAAAGTTAAGACTATATGAAGCGCAGTGAACATGAGAAACTTTTTGATATATTTTCGAAATTTTGGCTTGAACGCCATTATAAACGCCACTCATGTTTGCGGCGCCATCACATCCCTGACCCCGCAGTTTGTCCATGCATATATTTAATTGAGTTATTTCGGCCAAAATTTTATTGCTACAGTATTTCTCATGATCATCTTTCAGTGCGTCACAGTTTTTCGATTTCTTTCTAACGCATTAAATTGTATGTGACAGAAAAAAAGGCACGTCGGTGATTACATTTCGTCGGTGATATTTTTATAACATTTATTCTAGTTATTCTAGTTGTCGATAGATGGCGCCATAATAAAAAAATAATTTTTTTAATTAGATAATAATATTACAAATATAATCTGTATAATTTATAAGACTATACAAATCAAAGAAAATACCATTTTATAAATGCAAGAAACACATTTGATTTGTTTTTATTCAAAATTGAAAATAAAATGTGACAACTGTCAGATTTAACTAAAATGTCATGTTAGAATAAATGTCATAAATGTGTATTATCACGGACTTACCCTTTTTCCTATCATTTGTTACGCACTGAAAAATGATCATGAAAAGGACAATAAGTGTACACGCAGTTTGGTCAGTTATCGGAACAAATCCTAAAAATGATTCGTTAATTACAACATACAAATTTTCTTCGGCATACACAATTTCTACATGTCGAAAAACTAAGTTGGTCTGTTTTTGAAATGTCTTGAGTTGCATCTATAATATTATCGAAAAAAATGGAGATGCACTAATATTATGAAGTACACTTTTAATTGAGTTTCCAAGCAAATCTATCAGCTCATTTTGAATTTTCGAGCTAAGTGACCGATTTTTTTCTTAGATTTTTTTCTTTCTTCTTCGAAGCAAAGAGCGTGTTAAAGCGGGTCCCTAAGAGGCCCGGGCTCTGATTCCGCGTAATCCGCGGAACCATGCTCAGTACGCCACTGCTCTGAAGAACTCTTTAGGTAGGCTTTCGATGACAAACAAGAGGAAGTAAGACAAGACGGAGAAGTAATCAACAATATAGGATACGCTGACGATACAGCTGTTCTTGCAGAAAATTTATAAGATCTTCAGACATTAGTAGATCTAGTCAGTGAAGCAAGTTATCGGAGAGACCTTAATGTTAACATTTAATAGACAAAGTGGATGGCAGTTGGAAATATTAATACAGATCAAGGTCTGTTGTCTCTTAATGGAGAGAATATGTAGCGTATAAACCATTTTAAACACCTTTGTAGTTGGTTAAATGTAACCAGTTTTGACTATGATGAAAATGTAGTAACCAGGATCGAAATATCACGTCAGGCTTTTATGACCTGGAAACCTGTTATATGTAACACAAAGCTGTCGATGCATATTCGTAAGAAAGTCATGAAATGTTATGTGTGGTCCATCCTAATGGTGTTTGAGACATTAACGGATCTGAATTATATCGTGGATTTTGCAGACTTCCAATGAAGGTGTTTTTAAAATGATGAATTCGTGACATCTGCTTTTAAACACTATAAAAAGAAGAAAAATAGAATACTCCAGACACATAATTATCAGAGAACCTAAATACCAACTATTTAACCTTATAATATAAGGAAGAGTGGAGGGAAAGAGATGGATTTAGAGAAACTTTCACGGCTGCACAAGATTAGATAATGGTGTGGTTCATAGTAAAAGATTATTTCGCGTAGCATCCGATAGACCAAGGTTTCAGGAAATTACTAATATGATGGCAAGCAACGTCTGAATACGGACACTACACCAAAAAAGAAGATTCAATAAGAGAGATTACAGAGAGGATATTTTATTTAATATCGAAACCTATCACCCAATTGTCGTCGTTTGGGTTGGCTTGGTATACCTGAAAAACTTATCCAAATAACGAGAATGATAATGTCTAACTTAAAATCAAGTGTTAAAATATAGGAAAAGGATTCTAAAACTTTTTGAGATAAAGGATGGACTTGGGAAAGGGGCTTGCCTCCTATTTTGCCTTCATATTTCCTTGAAAAAGGCAGTCCCAGACACGCGAATACGGAAGAGAATAACGCAGGCAAACAAACAAGTCTAAAAGTGTCCACCGAAATACAAAGATGACAATCTATAAAACCTTAATTCGACCAATAGCATGCTATGGCAGCGAATTATGGGTTCTGAAAGAAACATCTAAAAACAAACTCGACACATTCGAAAGGAAAGTACTGAAGAGAATATTAGGACCTGTGAGGGAAAACGGAATCTTCAGAAGTCGATACAACAACGAGCTCTGTCAACTTTATAAGGAAACACCCCTGTCAGGCTTCATTAGAATACAACGATTGCAATGGGCCGGACATGTGATAAGAATGGGAGAGGATAGGCTACTAAAAATAACAGTGAACGCTAGAATGCAGGGAAAGAGACCGGTTGGAAAGACAAGAAAGCTGGGAAGACACAGTAAACAGCGACGCACAAGCCCTTTTGGGAGTCCGTGTATGGAGAAGAGCAGCCACAGACAAACAAGGGTGAGGCAAAAAATAATGGAGGCCCAGGCGCAATTTGGGCTGTAGTGCCGTAGAAAAAGAAGAATACACGTGAATTAGAGACGGCGATACTATTTACAATAGATCGCGGTACGCGGTACTATTACCAATAATCCTGAAATAAAATTGTGTAAAATTGTGTATGATAAAATATTTTGCAAACGGCTTCTGACCTGGAGCTCTAAAGGTCAAAATAACGAATTTCCGCTTTTTAAATTATGGTTCATGGCCAGGCGTAGAGTTAAAATAAAATATGAAGACCAAAATAAATGTAGAACAGATAAAAGTGATAGTTTTTCGCAGACGAAATGTGAAAGTTTTAACATATATTTACACCATAAGTGGTCTAACATATTTTTAAATCGACGGACAAAATTATAAAAAACATGATCCGAATATATAGAAAAAAAGTTAGTATTTTTTTATCTTGTGGGAAATATTTTGAAAGTTATTACAGGGTTTTAAGTGTGAATTTATTATTCTGCATCATCATAATTCATTTTGTCTTTATCCCTATGCAGGGTCGGCGTCCCTAATTACATTTGTACAAAAGTTTTTATCTTGGATCATAACTATGTCAATTACGTATTGACATATATGCCATTGACCCCTATGCCGTAAGTACGATTTTGGGGGCCCCGAGGCAGACGTGATCTGGGACCTCCCTACCGGGGGGTCTAGGGTTTACCTCACAGCGGAAGGGGGTCCGAAAAAATGTTTGATATTTAACTCCTTGGAAACGCATTTTAATGCATTCCATGACTGAAGTTTCTTGTACCTACGTATTGCTATTTTAGTTTATAAATATGGTATACATATATGGAATGGGCAATCAAATACTCTCCAGAGGTATCCATTCCTAGACTTGTTGTATCCTGGACATCTTTATATCTTAACGAAAGGTCTCGGGAACCCAGCTTAGCCCGGTCTCCCAATTCTAATGGCATTTAGGTTTTCCTATTCCCTAGAATTTCCTAAGTAATAATTTAAATTTTTATGTTAAGGTCTCGGGGGCCTCAGCTTAGTTCAGGCCTCAGGGTCCACTGTTCTGTCCCAATTTCATTTAAGTCGAAAAGACTAATTTCCACAGTGAAAAATTAAAACCATATGTTGAGGTCTAGTGTGCCCCTGTAAGGTTTTTCTCAAATTGTGTCATTTGAAAATATTTCGTTGGGATCGGCTTTTAAAATACATATTATTATTTTCCTCGTTAAAATCTATGCACGGACAACCAAACGGGAGCCCTTGCGGGCCCCCCTTAGCCGGGGGCCCCGGGTCACTGCCCCGGTTGCCCCAACGGTAGTTACGGCCCTGCCCTTTACCGACCTTTCCTGCCTGAGTGTCTTTTCCCAGGTTATCTTTGATCTTTCTCTCATATTCCTTCCAGGAGCTAGTAGATCAGCGATTCCTTCTAATTTCCAGCGTTTTCTTTCGAATCTCTGGAGATCATTGTATTTTCGACATCTTCTCTCCAGGGCCGTCTTCATTTACCCAGTTTTCTTTTAGTGGGCCGAGTCTATTTTTCTATCTTTTTTGGCCATCTATTTCCTGGCATTCTCTGCAGGTGTTCATGCCAGTTTAGTCTTTTGGCGGTATTTGGGTCACCTGATGAGAGGTCATAAATACGCATTACTTCAAAATATAATGCAAGGAAAAATAGAAGGAAGACGGAATCCAGGCCGTAGAAGAATGTCATGGATGCGGAATTTAAGAGAGTGGTTTGGCTGCACCACTAATGAACTTTTTAGGTCAGCTGTAAACAAAGTCAGAATAGCCTTGATGATTTCCAATCTCGATAGGAGTGGCACAAGAAGAAGAAGAAGAAGAACACAAAGACTACTGGAAACGGCAGAGATGAGGAGAGTACTGAGAAGAATTACAGGAAATACACTGAGAGATCGAAAGAGGAGCGAAGATATTAGAAGACAATGTAACGTACAGTGTACAGTGTATAAACGAATGGACACTAAATAGAAAAAAAGAATGGAACAACCACATAACCAGAATGGGGGATACACGTGTGGTCAAAATAGCACGAGATAAATCACCAATCTGTAGAAGAAGTATCGGCCGACAACCTTCCAGAGAGGTATCAATCCGCCAATGAACAAGCAGAATTGCTTATAAAGAGGAAGAAGAAGAAGAAGATGTCTAGATCAATTTCTATTTCTCTTCAAATATCTTCGGTTCTCACCCTATCAAGTCTAGTGAGCGGGCAATATCTCAATCGTCTCCAATAGTTCATTTCCATGGTTAATTTTTACCGACCCTATAGTGCCCAGGGTGACTGATATGCACGTCACCTTCTGAAATTTCGAGGTTTTGCAACACTAAATTAATGCAAATAGATTACTTGGGAGGTTTTGAACAGGAATTTACGAATGCTGAACCTCCGAAAATAAAAAAACCGAAAACCCTCGAAATTCCAGAAGAGGACGTATATATCAATCAACCTGGGCACTAGTTGCTCTGAGGGTAAGTTCTGATGTCACATTCGTGTTCATATATCTCAAAAACCCTAGAGAAATCTGTTGGTATCAATTTAGTGCCTAAGACCCTCGAAACTCCAGAGGATGACGTTCTCAGCAGTGGCCCTGGGCACCAGGTGCTAAGGGGGTCTATTTTGATGACGTGTTCGTGTTAACCGATCTCAAAAAGTGAATCTGAAATCTGAATAACAAAATCTTCCTTTAATTTCTTTATCATATATTCCATGTCCTCTTTGTCTTGTGCAAGAATGAGTTGTTCAAAGCCGAAAATAATGAATGCAATAATAATATTATATTCTCTTGTACTAGTATACCCATCGTTCCATATGTTCTATACCATCTTTTCAAAGCCTGATCTAAGTATATGTTAAAAAGTGTAGCTGATAGACCACATCCCTGTTTGAGACCTTTGGTTGTTATAGTTGTTTTTGTTATTTCATAGCCTAAATTTATTTGCACCTGTTTCTTTATACAGTCTTTGTGTTATATTTACATATTTCTCTCTAACGTACATTCTTCTTAGAACACAGTTCCCATAGGTGTTCCTTGGGCACAATATCGTATGTTTCTTTATGTCGATAAAGGTCATATTATGTGTTTCAATACTTTTCTTTCTGTTTTTTTTATATTACTTCTCTGGCTCGTTCTTGGCTATGCTATAATAGTCCATGTGCTGTTCTATGTTTTCTTTTATAACTGTGGAAAAGATTCTTTCTGTTGAAGGCATTACACTGATCCCTCTATAGCTATTTGTTGACCTTTTGGCACTTTTTTTGAAAATGGAGAATATGTATGATAGATTCCACTCATCTGGAATCTCCTTCCCTGAGCGACATCCGAAAACCAAAAACCGAAAACCCTCAAAATTCCAGAAGATGACGTATATATCAGTCAACCTGGGTACTTGTAGTTGCTCTGAGGGTAGGTTCTGATGTCACATTTGGGTTCATATAACTAGACCGTCGTCCCGAGAAATCTGTTTGTATCAATTTAGTGCCGAATACCCTTGATATTTCAGAGGATGACGTTCTCAGCAGTGGCCCTGGGCACCAGGTACCAAGGGGTCTGTTTTGATGACGTGTTCGTGTTCAGCGATCTCAAAAACTATCCGAATAACAAAATCTGGCACTTAATATACTGATTTGGACATGTTTATGCACATTTGGATGCATTTTATGCCAGTGCCGGTTTAACCTAACTTCGGGCCCTGGGCACTAGAGATTTTGGGGCCTCCTTCATTGCTATTCGTTGTCAATTTTTAACAAAAAGACACATGCATTAATTATAAACGTTTATTGTAAAACCCCCACATTTTTAAAAATGATTTTTAAACAAACGAGAAAAATAGCAAACGTAAAAATACTCCAAAAAATACATTTAAAAATATATAAAAAAACAGAAAGTTCTACAGAACAACACATGACAAGCAAAAAAACATATTCTAAAAAATATATAAGACAAAAATTAGCTCACTTTTTTTCTTGACTAGGCATTAGCAAACTGCCATATTAATACTATCAAAATTCAGTTGTTCCATTTCTTCATATTTTATAATACGATAGTGATAATGCGTCTAGGTTTTCTTGAGCCTTCAATATATAATATGTATCTTTATTCTTCTTAAATCCAAAAAAGACCGCTCCCGCTCGCCTGACGTATTAGAAATTGGTATCGTCAAATAAAATTGCAGTAAAGTTAAAAATTGGCAAAAGTTGCCTTTACATCCTGGATGACACCAAATTTTCAAATGTTTATTCGATTTTTGGCATAACGTTATAAAATGAATAATTTCATTATGCAAGTTCTCTTTGGTTTCATCAACATCTTTTTTATATTCCTCGCTTAAAATATTAATTCACTTTTCGACTTCTTCTTTATTTAGGGTAAAAAAAAACATCTAACAGCTGATGTAACATCTTTGTAGCATTATATTCTCTTTAAAAGATCTTGAGAAATATTGTGGCATAATATCATTAAATAGGTACTTCAATTCTGAATATCTCTTGCCCCTTTAAAATTGTTTCACTTTCAACTGCTTCATGGAAAAATGTTTTTTTCTTTGTTTTTTGAAAGCCAATTCTATAGAAAATGTTTGAGATTATTGCCTTCACAAAAAATATTTTTGGCTTCTAGTTCAATTTCGCTTAATTTATTTCTTACGTCCCAACAAAGCTCAAATGTCATTATTTTACTCCAATTGACACGTTTAAGTCCACAGTTTCGAATGTTTTGCTTGTTACATTCACTCGTTTTAAAATCCTTGCCCAAATCAGTGTCAATAGAGTATTCAAGTTAACCTGACTCAAAGGTATCCATTTTATTATGCAGTGCCTTGGCCTCACTTCTAACTGCCGATTTTTGTCTCTATTATTGCTGGAAAAATATGTTTGATGGATCCGTAGTTTTTAAATAAAGCATTTACAGAGTCAAAAGTTTCTACATGCTTTGTTTTCATCGCTTCCAGGAATTCGTTGCAAGTTTGGTTAGACAGATAGCTAACTGAACCTTTTTCTTTATTCGCATTCCGCTGTAAATGCTGAGCTAAGAAGTTGTCAAAAGCAAAGTATACAAGACAACTTAAGTAATTTCCCTTATGACGACTTGTTAAATTCTCATGGGATCAACGAAAAGCTAGTCCTTATTAAGAAGCAAGTAATTTAATGGTGACAACAACTACTCTTCTTAAATAGCACCTTTACTCAATAGTCAGCTTCGCGTTCTACTTGCTCTTTCAAGCCAGCGTCTATAACTCCAATTTAACTGATAATCCACCTAACTCCAACTGATAATCTTGTTATTAATGTAACTATAGAGTTAAGATGAAATTTACTTTCTTCGTGAGATTTGAGTAAACTATTCAAATATTTTCAGTGGGTAAAATATATCCAAAATCAGTTAAACTATTTTTTTCAATTGAAAACAGCTTGAACATTTCTCTTTGCTTCCATTGGGGACCGTTCAAGTATTACGTAACGCAGGTTGGGGGGGGGGTAAAAAATCTTAAAAATTGCGTTACGCAATAGTTAAACTCCCATAAGAGTAAGTTACGTAGGGGGGGAGGGGTTAAAATCTTCAAAAATCGCGTTACGTAATACTTGAACACTCCCTTGGGTTCTACTCTATAAGAGTTGCTTTCATTTAATCTTCTATAATAAGCTTTGTCTCCAGCTTCATACATTTTTTTACAATTTTCTAAGGAATCGCTCTTTGGTTTAAAAGTTGTCACAATTCTTATTTATCAGTCTTAAAATCAGACCATATCGAAATCGCAGGTATTTCGTAGTCTTTTTCTCTATTTAAAAAAATATGGTCCTCGATTATTTAGCGGACTTTAATTTGTTATTAATAAAAGAAAGGGCCCCTACGGGCCCCTCCGGGGCCCGGGCCTCTGGACGCCTGCCCCAAGCGCCCAGTGGATAAAACGGCACTGTTTTATGCACTTTAAAATGCATTTATGCATTTCCACCCATTTTTCTATTGTAGTTTGTTTTCATGACGTCATTCTGAACACAATGCAAAAAGTTGCAAGTCTCTAGGCACTGTATTTAAAAATCGATCTATTCCGGTGTTGTTAATGCTAAATGCCCCGGTCTAATTAGAAAATGTAATCAGTTAACATGCATTTTACTAATGTTCTGATATTTTTGACATGTGCTCGGCATTTTTGGCCACCTTTAGTGGCTGCCTCCTCGACCGTAGTTTCAACTAGGTCACTGTAGATGAAAGTTAAATTTTAAATAAGTGTATAGAGTACTGCTTTTTATGCTGATGTCTTTGCCAAGGACGTACCGGAAGGGTTTCCTTAAAATAAGTTATTTTGTTTATCCGTTCGTACTATATGTATACTCTACTGTCTACCAACACCTAAATTCAGAGCCGGATTAATCAATAGCCAAAGTAGGCAGTTGCCTAGGAGCCTCGGCCCCAAAGGGGGCCTCGCAGGGCCCAAAACTAAAAACTAATAATTAGAATTATGTAAATAAAAACTATAAATGTTGAAAAAATTCAAATATCGCGCAATACAATAAAAGTGATGGTGGATTTATAAAACTACAGTACAATGCATACTTTTGTTCACATAGAAAGTCCATGTTGTGAGAATAAATCGCTAATGAATACTTTTTGCTTGAAGGAACAGTACTACAGATGGAAATAAGAAAAAAGATTCGAGAGTGGAGCAGAAAAACGCAAGAAGAAGTAGAAGAAATAAAATATCCTTAAGCAAGATCGAAAACAGAACATAAACTTAATTAAATTCAGTTTCACACGGAAATCCACAGCTAGTGAAGCTGCAACCAATAAAATGCACGTGATTAAACATAAATATAACTGAAAAAGATGAAAAACATGTAACGGCAGCTCTATTCCAGTTCAAGAAGTTAAAGAAACAGAAACCGAAACTAAGATAGAAATTGAAGTTAAACATAAATTGGATTTTAAATTCAGAAAAAGACGTAGGATTATAGAATACAAATACAATAACTGAAGAAGTACGGACATTTTAGATTGGGAAAGCTCTTCAGAATGTAAAAATCTTGATGGAAGTTTTTCAGCATCAAAAAGAAATTTTGAAGGCATTTCAAAAAGAATTTTTTGAAGGAAATTTTTACACAATCTATGGTTTTTCGAAAATATATCAGTGAAACAAAAATTAAAAGAGATTGGCTAATATAACGTATTCTTCCTCAAATGGAATATCGTATTTTGGGTTTGTTCAGTCCGTGTAGGTACAACTTTTTTCAGCCTCTACCCATTGTTGGGAAGTTGTGATCTAATGCTTAAATGAAACTCCACTAAGCGATCTCATTCGCCACGATCTAATCCTTAAAAGAACAAGCAGCACAAGATGGAGTGCAAGGGCACATGCAACAAGACCTTTGTCTAAAGGTTACAACGCTTTCGAATATGCTCTTCATACTTTTGCTGAAGATACTAATCAGAAAGCTGAAACACTTCATGAGGCTAAGCGCTTGTTGAAAGAAATGTCAAAAAAAGAAACATTCATAATGAATGAGTTTTGGACAACAATTTTAGAACGAATCAACGCTGTCAGTAAATCATTACAGAGAGAAGAGAAAAGATTGAACTTTAAACTGTAGTTTAACTCCTAATTTCACTTTTGGAGTTCCTAATAGCCCCAAAGACATAATATGTCAGATACAGACTAAATTTTATTCACGGTTTTTAAAAGGATTTGATCAATCCGAGCGTTAAGTGATCCCTGCGCATAAAAGACTTCTCAAAAAATGAATGATCCGAACCATTCATCTGACTTTTCGGCTAGCCGTACCCAACTCTTAGTAGCTTGACGATTTACACGTAAAACTCAACGAAATAACAAGTCGATGAGCAAGTCAAAGCGAACATACATACATTCTCTCCGTGGGTTAAGCGGCCAGGTACGGCACTTTTAAATCTGCCGGTCGGTGTTTCATTTGGAGCATCGCATCGGCAGAAATTGTCAAAAATAATCACGCCGTTTTACGTCGTTTGATATTGTAATTTTTTTAAGTTGTCAGGAATTATCATTTAGTGGACATGATGGATCGAAGCATTTGTTAAAAATCAAAGTAATTATAGACAATTAATAAAATTGTTTTAGAAATATTTACTTTCTGATTCGAAGTGTATTCGTAATACAGAATGAACTAATACATATAATCAAATAGTTACATTTTGAATAACGTTATTGAATCTGAGATTTAGAAAACCATTTGCTTTTCGCTGGAAGTAGATGAAACTTCTGATTATCATGTCATTCACAATTATCAATTATTGTTGTTCGATACGCGTTACGTGGTAATATTTATGAGAGGTTTTTAGGTTTTAGAGACGTGAGCAATAAGGCAGAATATATTTTTGGTGTTTTAAAGAACAGATTAATAGTTATTTATGATATGTGTTAAAAGTACACATTTAAGGCACGCATGTGGAAGTTTGCAGGATGAGCGATAGCGAGTTCTGCAAATCACATGAGTGCCTTAAAAATGTACTTTTTAACACGCATATCATACAAAAATTTTTTCTACAAACATAATTACAGGACAATATCTACAAAAACTTTTACTTGAATGTGACTGATATTCCATTATTATTTTTTGACATTACATCAAAATTGTCTATACGGTCAATACGAACTGCAGTGCCTTAAAAATATTTTAAAGCACTAGTGCCTTAAAGTAGCATTTTTAACGCTCGTATGGAGTGTTAAAAAATTGTAAAAAAGTGTAAAAAATTGCATTTTTAACACGGTTGTAGAAAAAATTTTTTGATATCAAAAATAAATTGGTAGGGCAAACTGGGGCAATCTTATGACGGCGTTGCTGTGATGTGTGGTGAATTGAATGGTCTCCAGGCAAAAGTTAAAACTATTGCATCACAAGCTTTATTTACTCACTATACTATGATGCGCATATAATGAATTTAGTTTTGCATGATACGTGTAAAAAAAAATAAAGATATCGTCTTTTCTTGCCAGTTTAGCTCACGGATTACTGCTTTAGAACAAATTTGTTTCGAAAAAACAGCGAACAGTTTGTCAGACGCGATGAAATTTTAAATCTCGGTTAGTTTTATCTAAGCAGATTATCTCTAGTAGTTTTAGTATCTGTAGCAGATTTTCGTGAACAGCTTTTGAAAGTTTTTGATTTTATTATCGAAGGCGACGATTTTGAAAGCGGCGATACCTCGATCCGTGAAGCAATCGGTTTGAGAACTTTATTAAATTATTACTCTTTTAATATTCTTTTAAATATTTTTAAGACAGAGTTGGCCCAAGAAATTCATTGTTGTTCAAAATCAGTCAACTGACATTATTAATTCCAAAATAGAATACGAAAGCTGGTGCAAAATCTCAGAGATTTCCGTAATGATAGTAGTTTCCAATATATACGCAGTGACGTTTTGGATTCGCTTGATATTTCCGAACCATCCCAAAAAAGACACCGCATGATACATATCTCGAAAAACGAGTAGGTATATCTTGAAATTTTGGATACCTACTATTATATGCAAATAGATACTCGTTTTTCAAATTTTGAAGATTTGCAAATGTTTGACCTCTTTTACGATTCAAAATTTAAAAGTTCCCTCTGCCAAAGAACTTCCAAGATATTTATAATTACAAGTTCAAGTTAGGTACTTAAAAATTATGCCGATCCAAATATTTTCAGAAAGTGGGATAAGTTACAAAATATGTATGTATAATTCTATGTAGTAAGTACTGCAATTCATTACAACAAACTGTTCATCAATTTTCTTATTACCACCAATTTCTGTCTCAGATAAACGGGATTTATCTTGTCTCAAAAGAATCAACACGTATTGTCGAAACACCATGAAACAAGAGAGAATGTTCAAACAAGTACATCAAATAAAAAAACAAAAAACAACAAAATCTCCTATGATGATTTAAGCCTTTTAGTTTGATGGTACACCTATATGAGGAGACAAAAAAAAACCTTGCCGACCCTGTCTCCAAGGCCACGAGCCGCCACTGGTTTTCAAAGTCCCTTCTTTGACTTTGACATATATTCTTTTCACATCCGTGATATTATATTTTGATTAAATAAATCCCTAATAAATTAGTTGTTGTACGCTTATGTTCAGGTAATACTTTATTGTGGTTTTTGGTCTAGCTGAAGAGTTTTGAAGAATCGTTTCACGTTCTGATTATCTAAGTATCTCATTCTTTCTTCTATCGGTTTTTAGGAAGCAAAATAAATTTGTTTTTGGTACAACCTACGTGTATCTGGTCTAATAATTTTGCCAAAAACAATTAAAACTGGGTGCATGTTCTGATATTCTTAAAAAAAAGTTATTAAAGGATCATATTGATTATAGAATTTGTTTAAATTTTTTTTTAATACAGTATACAGATGATATATATACAGTAGTCATCATAGAGAAGACGAAGATGACACTGCTTATAAAAGCAGTTGAAAAATTAGATAAAGAATCAAAGAGAATAGGGCTAGAGATATTAGAAGATCCGATATAAGGTCGATTTGCACCGATCTGTTTAATGAATAAAAATTATTGGATATTTAATTTAGCATGTTAACAATTACAAAAAACAAGGGTTGCCCGATCTAATCTTGTTCTAACTATAATTAGTTAATAATTATTAAAAGATTACATTTTTTTATGAATTTTAAAATAAAATTTTCGACCCGGGCAGATATTATTTCAGATTTTTTGGATCATTCTAAACAAAAAAATCTTTTGCATTTTTTCTCTAAAGTTGATCGTTTTTGAGTTATAAACAATTTAAAACTGAAAAAAGAACGAAAGATGACAATTTTCAAGGCTCAAAAACATAAGTAAAATATATCATTTTTGTAATCATCAAGTACATAAATTCAAGCTCAAACCATTTTCTATCAGGTCTCGATAAGAATTTTAGCCATGTTTTAATGTTTTATTCGAAAACATATTTTTTTAATTGTTAATGAGGAAGGTTTCTTATGGGGAGACGGGCATTAACAACTAAAAAACAATGTTTCAGAATGAAATAAGTCAAAAAGACTTATCAAGAACTGATAGAATAAGGTCTGAACTTGAATTTAGGTACTTCGTAATTTCAAAAAATGATATTTTGTACATATGTTTTTGAGCCTTGAAAATCGTAATCTTTCGTTTTTTTTTCAGTTTTAAATTGTTTATAACTAGAAAACGATCAACTTTAGAGAAACATTACAACAGACCTTTTTTGTTTAGAATGACCTAAAAATCTGAAATAATATCTGCCTAGGTCGAATTTTTTTTTAAATTTATAATAAAAATGTCATTTTTTAATTATTAATTAATTATAGTTAGAACAAGATTAGATCGGGCAGCCCTTGTTTTTTGTAATTGTTAACATGCTAAATTACATATCCAATAATTTTTATCCATTAAACAGATCGGTGAAAATCGACCTTATGTTGTATCTTAGGCTAAGATAAACCAGCACAAAACACAAAACATGACGTTAGGGAAGGATGACACAACAACTCAGAAATATCTAATAACACTGAACCATGAATTTGAAACTGTATCCACCTTTAGCTACTTGGAAGTAACAAAATAGGGCTTTTCATTCACATTCATTTGTTTCGAGCTTCTGTCATATGTTGTATAATCTGTGTATAATATTAATATGTTTCGAGCTTCTGTCATATGTTGTATAATCCGTGTATATTAATATTATACACAGATTATAGAACATATGACAGAAGCTCGAAACAAATGACAATCGATGAAAAGCCCTATAGGGAAAACCAGAAAAGAGGAAAGAATACTGAAAGACAAAAAACATATATGGAATGAATAGAAATTTGCTACGAAGCAAGACTCTAAGTAAGAGAACAAAGATGAACATATAAGACCTTAATAAGACATGTTGTTACATATTCGATGGAAACAACGACGATTAAGAAGAAAGAGGAAGACAGCCTTATGAAATTTGAAAGAAAAATAACGAGACCAATAGGTACTGGGCCACAATGTAGCAAGAGAGTGAGAAATAAGGATGAAAACAAATGTCGAAATTGAAGAAGAATTAAAGACAGAAAATATAGTCAGAAACATAAAATTCCTTCGCCTAGAATGGATAGGACATTTACAGAGACGCCCAAAATCATATATGTTGAGAAGCATAATTAACTGGAGACCACTATGGCCCAGGTGTTGAGGAAGACCTAGAAGAAGATTGCTGGATAATGTAGACAAAGACATAAGAGCATGGAATGTGAAAGACTGGAAAGTTCAGTGCAAGAACAGGAAGAAATGGAAAAGAATTACGATAGCAGCAAAGGCACATGGCAAGCTACAAATGACGTAGAGGAGTAGGTAATCCACCTCACACACGAATAGATTTTTGACTGTCATGGCGTTAGCTATAAGCCCTAGGGATTGTATTGCTTAATGAATCAATAAATGAAGGAAATTCACCCGAATTGTTCAGTAACTCAGTAACAATATATTATATCTTCTTCTTCTTAAGGTGCCTATCCGTTCCGGATGTTGGCGACCAGCATGGCTATCCTAACTTTGCTTGCTGCTATTCTGAATAGTCCGGTTGTCGATGTATTAAACCACTTTCTCAGGTTTTGAAGCCAAGATATTCTTCTTCTCCCTGGTCCTCTCTTTCCAAATACCTTGCCTTGAAGAATGAGTTGCAACAAGCCATATCTCTGTTCATTCCTCATAACATGGCCAAGATATTCTAGTTTGCGCTCTTTGATTATGTTAATAATCTCGCATTCCTTGCCTATTCTACGTATAACCTCAATATTAGTCACACGATCCACCCACGAAATTCTCAAAATGCGCCTGTAACACCACATCTCAAATGCCTCGAGTTTTCTCAAAGAAGCCTCGGAAAGTGTCCAGGCCTCTACTCCGTATAATAACGTAGAAAATACATAGCATCTGATGATAGAGATTTTGGTAGCAAGAGGTAAATCGTGGCTTCTGAAAAGAGACTTCATCATTATGAACGCTGATCTCGCTTTTCCTATGCGTTGTTTTATTTCACTTGAGTGGTCCCACTGGCTGTTTATGTTGGTACCAAGGTATGCGTAGCTGTCGACCCTGTCAATTAGTTGTTGGTTAACCAAAAGCTGTGTATTTAATATTTCGCGCTTACTGACTACCATATACTTTGTTTTTTTCGTATTGAGATCAAGTCCGTATTCTCTACTTATATCTGATATGCGCGACATTATTCTTTATAATATATTATATAATCTATGTAAATATCCAATATTTGTCCAATATCTTCAGTGCATAATAAGCATAAATAAATATTATGTATTTTCTTTTCTTTAAGTACTTATGCATTTTGCATTTTTTTTTTCTTTATAGAGTAACAGTCGTTTCATAGTCCTTGTTATATTGACAAGCTACTCGACTTCTTTTTAAATACCGAACAATTGTTCATTATAAAACTGACACCCTGGATCTTATTTATGATGTTTATAAAATCATTTATTTCGGAACTAAGTGAAACATATGTTTTTTTCTCATAAAGTAAAGAATCAGAACTATTGACGGTGATGTCAAAATATTTTTACTGTATTTGCAAACAGAGGTTTGAAAAAGTACCAATAAAAACCAGATGTTGCTATTTCTTTTATAGTGTTCTTGTGTAGTGTTTTATAGTGTACCTACTCCACGCTTCAGTTTGAGAAATTGAGAAGTGTGTTGTAGAAAAAAGGACAAATTGCCATTTTCTGAATACAATGTTATGTTAAGAAAATGTATAATAGCGTAGCAAAACTTTGCAGAGGTTTTTCTTGTAAAATAATGTGGTAACAAGTGGTGATTTAAGATGGGCAATAAAATGAAATGTAGCGCACGAGTCAATGATTCATAAGAGCGAGAATTTTAAAAATTATTTTTAAATTTAAAATAAAACACTTCATATTTATAATAACAAAAAAGTTGTGTTCGCATTGTTTTCTTTATGATATTTTGTTTATGTTTTTCTGGCCAGGTATTCATGGATTTTGTTTTTTTACCCATCGTTTTAACTTTTCATTTCCTCTGGCTTTTAATTATATTATATTCGATTTTGCTATACTTGTGAAGTAGATAGAGTGAATATTTGAGTGGACAGAATGTCATGTAGTTAGTTCAGTCCAAAATCATTTGGTAAATTTAACTAACCTATTAGCACCTTTATAATTTCATTCTGTGAATATATTCACATCAATTTAATTTTTTGCTACCTTTCCTTTTTACAAGGCACTCTTTTCTATTTTATTTCTGGTTTTTATATTCATTCATCATCAGCCCGTTTTCAGTCCACTGCGGGACATAGGCATTCCCTGTTTGTATCTTAATTTTTCGTCATCCTTCGCAGATTATCCTGCCATTGGGTAGGTGGTTTTGCTCTGTTCCATTTATACATTCTTGGTCTCCATTCGATTAACTCGAGTGTCCACCTTCCATCCTTCATCCTTGCAATGTGGCCAGGCCATCTTTATTTCAATCTGCAAGCTCTCTCCACAACATCTGTAACTCGGGTTCTGTTTCGTAGGTCTTCGGCTATACTTACTTGGTTTTCAAGCATAATTTCTTGATAGGGACAGTGTTTACTGACCGTAGGTCATTAGTGTCAGAACGCACTGATCGAAGACTTTACGCTTCAGATTAATCGGTATGTTGCCATCTTTAAATACCTTTTTAAAAGCTCAATTTACTGCCCACCCATATGCTATTCTTCTTGATAACTCACCATTTGTTTGGTTGTCCTTGACTATTCTAACTTTGTATCTAAGGTATTGTAGCGGAAGAGAAATCTTGGCCGATCCCCGTATAACAGTAAACACCTCGAGAATGACGTAATCGGATGTGCTAGGCCTCGCCGGAGAATTCTGGAAGGTACGTCACGTAGGCGGAACAAGCCGATAGCTCGAGATGGGAGTCGATTGTTCCAGAATAACAACTGGGTATAAATACGGGCATATTTTGTGAATAAGTTTAGTGTATAAGATAAATTCGTCTGTAACTTATATAAATAAAGTCGTATATAAATTACGAACCGCTAGTTTTATTGTAATTAGAAGTAATTACACTAATCACGCTACAGTTGGTGTCGGTGTTCGGTTAACTTAGTGCGATATAAATAAGTGAATTACAGAGAGACTTTAAAAGACTTTTGAACTTTATTCGTCGGGAATAACCGGAGTGCGTTAATTGTTCGTATTCGGAAAGACTTTAAAAGACTTTTGGACTTTATTCGTCGGGAATAGTTAAAGTGCGTTGATTGTTCGGTATTCGGAAAGACTGTTAAAAGACATTTTGGTTCAGTTGCATGACGGTACATCAGGTGGACACTTTGGTATTACGAAGACTCTGCAAAAGGTTCGAGAACGGTTCTATTGGGTGAACTGTAAAGATGATGTAAGAAGATGGTGCCAGAAATGTGAACTGTGTGCATCCGGTAATGGTCCACTTGGTAAAAAGAGAGCACCCATGAGACAGTACAATGTTGGCAGTCCTATGGAAAGAGTAGCAATCGACATTGCAGGTCCATTTCCAGAAACCGATGCTGGAAATAAATACATCCTGGTAGCCATGGATTATTTTACAAAATGGACTGAGGCCTATGCATTACCAAATCAAGAAGCTGCTACCGTTGCAGAGGTACTTGTTAAAGAATTCTTTAGCCGATTTGGTGTTCCCTTGGAGATCCACTCCGACCAAGGGCGAAACTTTGAGTCAGCTCTTTTCCAAAACGTTTGTAAATTGATTGGTGCCAATAAGACCAGAACAACACCCCTGCATCCTCAATCAGATGGGATGGTCGAGAGGATGAACCGAACGATGGGTAAACACTTGTCCAAAGTTGTATCTGAACATCAGCGAGATTGGGACCAACACATTCATTTATTTCTGATGGCCTACCGCTCGGCCGTAAATGAAACTACAGGTCAAACACCAACCTGCCTGATGTTGGGTCGTGAAGTTCGGTTGCCCTGCGACCTAGAGTTTGGCTGCGGACCTTCCGAGGAACATGTTGCAGGCGAAGACTACGTTGACCGCCTGAAATTACGAATGAACAACATTCATGAACTTGCCCGACAACACATCCAGATAGCCAGTGACAGAATGAAAGATCAATATGATTCTCGATGCAAGAATGAAAGCTTCGAAGTAGGTGATCTTGTCTGATCTTGTCCTAAACTGCAAAGACAATGGGAAGGTCCGTATGAAGTTAAGAAGAAAATAAATGACGTAATATATAGAATTAAGAAGTTGCCAAACGGTAAACCAAAAGTTATTCACATAAATCGTCTTGCACCATATGCTGGCTCAAATGAAACAGAAGAAGCACGAGTCCTCCAACAGGAGATGAAAGATGTCGCACAGCCAAGTTTTAATCAATTTATGTCAAATTACGCAGCGAGAAAGAGTGCTAGATTCGGCGTGACCACAGAAGTTCAGCAAGATCTGTTTGGTGTTCCAGAAAACGTCTCTCTGGCCCACTGTGTTGCCCAAGACCTCGAGATGACTAAAGGAATATCGTCCGTATTCAATAGAAAGTTCGGCCGCCTGGACGAGTTAAGAAATCAGCAGCCTAAAATTGGAAGAGTACTGCGATTGGAAGATGGTCCTCGATCTTTGCTGTATATGGTGACCAGAAAGTCTTATACGGACACGCCAAGCTACGAGAACATATGGCGTGCTCTAACTAATTTGAAGAAAATCGTGTGTAATTATGACATCAAAAATTTGGCTTTACCAAAAATAGGCCATGCAGTAGAAAATCTGGATTGGAAGATTGTGAGAAGCATGCTTGAAGTGGTCTTCAGAGGAACTGGTGTACAAATCACTGTGTGTTGCATGAACCCGAAGATGTCGTACCCTTCAAAGACAGTAGACTGTTATTTCTTCTTGAAGGGTGTATGCAGAGCTGGAGAGTCGTGTAGATTCCGCCATCCTGGGCCTTCATTTAGAGTTGCTGATCGAGACGCTCAGATCTTAAGAGGGGAGCAGTGTAGCGGAAGAGAAATCTTGGCCGATCCCCGTATAACAGTAAACACCTCGAGAATGACGTAATCGGATGTGCTAGGCCTCGCCGGAGAATTCTGGAAGGTACGTCACGTAGGCGGAACAAGCCGATAGCTCGAGATGGGAGTCGATTGTTCCAGAATAACAACTGGGTATAAATACGGGCATATTTTGTGAATAAGTTTAGTGTATAAGATAAATTCGTCTGTAACTTATATAAATAAAGTCGTATATAAATTACGAACCGCTAGTTTTATTGTAATTAGAAGTAATTACACTAATCACGCTACAGTTGGTGTCGGTGTTCGGTTAACTTAGTGCGATATAAATAAGTGAATTACAGAGAGACTTTAAAAGACTTTTGAACTTTATTCGTCGGGAATAACCGGAGTGCGTTAATTGTTCGTATTCGGAAAGACTTTAAAAGACTTTTGGACTTTATTCGTCGGGAATAGTTAAAGTGCGTTGATTGTTCGGTATTCGGAAAGACTGTTAAAAGACATTTTGGAAAGTACGTGTGTGCCGACCAAAGATGTTGCTACAAGAACTTACAGTAAAACAGCTCCGTGAACAGCTCGAGGAACGGGATCTGGACAGCAGTGGGCTCAAGATAGTCCTACAAGCACGACTCGAGGATGTCCTCACGAAGAACGGAGAAGACCCAAAGACGTTCCACTTCCAGTCAGCAGAACAAGCAATCTTATCGAAATTAAAAACTGTTTCTGAAACGATCGATGATACTTCTAAGATAAATAATGAGAAATTCGAAACCATTTCTCAAAAGATCGATGAAACTTCTATAAAGAACAACAAGAAACTTGAAGAAGTTAGTAGAAAAAGCGACGAGAAATTCGAAAATGTTGCTAAAAGATTCGATGAGACTTCTCAAATAATTAAAGAGGTCTGTAGGCAAAACAACGAAAAACTAGAAGAAGTTTGTAAACAGAACAATGAGAAATTTGAAGAAGTTTCTAGAACATTCGATAAGATGCAGAAAAGTGTAGAGACCGTAGAAGAAAAGATCAAACAGCTAGAGAGCAGGATAACCGATACAAAAGTACAACCATCAGTTAATGCAGCAACGTTAGATCCTTTAGTGAAAGATGAACTACCGAGAGACGAAACGTCGCATAATATGAGATTCAAATTACCACCATTTGATGGAAAGTCCTCTTGGTCCATATATCTTAGACAGTTTGAAGCTATTGCGACCGCCAATCATTGGACCGAACAAGAAAAGGCTGTTTTCTTGACTGCTGCTTTACGAGGTGATGCTGCAGATATATTAAGGTCAATTCCCAAGGGTCAAGAAAATTGTTACCAGACCTTGTTCACTCGTCTAGAAAAACGCTATGGAGATGCCCATCTACAACAAGTATACAAAGCACAACTGCGAAGTAGAAGTCAACGAGCAAGTGAGAATCTGCAAGAATTTGAAGCAGATGTGGCTCGTGTGGTGCGGTTGGCTTATCCAGAGGTGCCAGACAGCGTTTTAGAAGAAATTGCAGTAGATACCTTCGTCAATGGGCTGAAAGATAATGAACTACAGAAAGCTTTACGACTAGCAAGGCCGAAAGTTTTAGATGAAGCACTTGCTATTGCCTTGGAACACGAAGCAGCTAGCCAAGCTTCACGAAACAATCGAGTAATAACCGTGGAAAAAGGCGATAAGAGAAAAGATGAACGTTTGGTGGAAATGGTACGGAGGGTGATTCGTGACACGATGCCGAAGAGACGCATGAAGAGGGCTGGAAGAGTTGGTTCAAATACAGATGCTTCCTCGATACGGCCATGCAGTGAAAGTTGTAATCACCGGCTTAAAGTAGATGAACAGCTTTGCCCTGTGAGACGAACTACCGTCGTTAATGAGCAATGGCAGCCACAACAGTTACAAGAAGCCCAAGAAGACGATCCATGTATAAAAAGAGTATTGGATTGGATGCGTCGAGGTGAGAGACCTAGTTGGCAAAACATTAGTGCATGTAGTCCGGAAGTCAAGGCCTACTGGAGCCAATGGAATTGCCTGATACTAAACGATGATCTTCTGTACAGAACCTTTGAGAACGATGATGGTACAGAATCTAAGCTTCAGTTGATTGTACCTAAAAGTAAAGTGTCAGAAGTATTGCGTCAGTTGCATGACGGTACATCAGGTGGACACTTTGGTATTACGAAGACTCTGCAAAAGGTTCGAGAACGGTTCTATTGGGTGAACTGTAAAGATGATGTAAGAAGATGGTGCCAGAAATGTGAACTGTGTGCATCCGGTAATGGTCCAGTTGGTAAAAAGAGAGCACCCATGAGACAGTACAATGTTGGCAGTCCTATGGAAAGAGTAGCAATCGACATTGCAGGTCCATTTCCAGAAACCGATGCTGGAAATAAATACATCCTGGTAGCCATGGATTATTTTACAAAATGGACTGAGGCCTATGCATTACCAAATCAAGAAGCTGCTACCGTTGCAGAGGTACTTGTTAAAGAATTCTTTAGCCGATTTGGTGTTCCCTTGGAGATCCACTCCGACCAAGGGCGAAACTTTGAGTCAGCTCTTTTCCAAAACGTTTGTAAATTGATTGGTGCCAATAAGACCAGAACAACACCCCTGCATTGTCACATCTAGCTGATGATTTTCTGTTGGAGTGAATGAAAAGGGAGTGGTAAACTCCAACAGAAGTAGTAAAAAGAAGAAGGTCTACTTAATGTAGCCAAAGGACAAAAATGTGTGGCTTCTCCGTTGAAGAAGCTGGAGTAACTAAAATACAACTTTGTAGTAGTATTTGTATGGAAGGATGCCAAGACAAAGAATATCGAATTGATACAGGACTAGAGATGAGAAATCATTAACAGATAGATATAACTTGAATGGCTAGCTAAATATGTATGAGAAGGGCCACTTGACACTCAAGGAAGGATTCGGCCAATTTGCACGGCTATTTTTGGCCAGACAATAGATTAAAGGAAGTGACAATGATGGCTCGAAAAGAAGATATGAAGATAATGTTCAGAAAATAGATAGAGTAAATATAATAATATACTGAAAATAGAATGAATTTTTGGGCGCCAGAAGAAGGATAACTAGGTTAACGCTCTTCCAGGTATTCTACGCTGCTATAGAGTATGTTAAGTTTGTAGTACAAGTATGTGAAAAGTTATTAAAGATTATTAAATTATAAAATATACTACTAAAAATAAAGGAGTAATAAGAAAAAAAAATCACAATAAATGTATATTTATTGAATGTAACTACTAGATCTTTTTAACAATCTCTGAGTTAGGACAAGTAACTAGTGTGTAACTCTAACATGACAGGAAAAAGTGATACTAGTGAAAGTCAATTACAAAATCATCATACAACTATGATCTAAGAATACTCTTTATAAGGTTAGAAAAACTGACTACGGGTACCTCTAATACAGGAAGTACAACTTACAACTAGGTTAGTAGAACCCTCACCAAATAATAATTGTACGTTTATAATACGTACACCTTAATTAAATACTACCTGATACTATATATAACATATAAATACCTCACTGTGAGTGGGACAGGCACAAGCCTTATTGAATAAATAAACCTACGAGTGGATACACAGATCCTTTTCCTAACTCGTGGTTTATAATAGTAATAATAACAAGTGAAACCAAAAACTAATCTGAGGGATTAGAATCCAGAAGTTCATATGAATTTAATAAATTAAAGTTAAAGTTAAATAAAGTTAATAAGTTAAAGTTAAGTAAAGTTAATAAGTTCAAGTTAAATAAAGTTAATAATTACAATTTTGACTAATATGTGAAGTTAATTTTTAAAAATTTAATTAAACATATACTAAAATAATGGAATGAGTTTAAATAATTATACAAAAGTGGAACACAGCCTAAAAATAATCAAGATAAGAGTACCGACTACTATTATCAGGGAAAATATCTGAGCTCAGAAATTTATACCTTTATAGATTGCAGAGTGTTGGGGAACGCTATCAATTAAATATTATGTTGTAAAGAAAAAAAACCTATAAAAAATATAAAGCAGGAAAAATGTGTGTGCAATTGAACTAAAAAAAAAATGTACTAAATATCACAAAACCAGTCTGTCTTTAATAAGAGCACAGTAAATGTTCCCAAACAAACCACTCTTTCCTAATCTTGAAGTTGATGTAATGGGCACCCAAGGGTGCTAACTCTCGCTAGCAGCTGTCCTGCTGGAGGTACAGGAGAGGAAGACTGGTAGAAAGCAGCTGAAGGTACTCAAAACTGTTGGAAAGCAGCTGGAGGTACTCAAAAAAAAGAAAATGTGGAAATAATCCAGGCTGGTCGCCTATTGATTGTTTCTCTCTGTGTGGTCTGGCCTTGGTGTTGTTGTAGGGTGGCTTTAAGATTTCATGGTAGGTGCGGGGTAGAACTCATTGGATATAGTATGCTCTAAAATTCTTCAAATCCACTGCTGCTGGATAACTTCACTATACTTTTATTGTAATATTTAATCAATTTGGAACTGAGAATTAGAGGTGAATAATTGAGTCTAATGACCCCGCACACTATGATTCAGACCGAACACTCGAGAAACAATCGCAATCCAAGGCTCACGTTCACAGCTGAATCCTTCGTACCCCTCTACTAAGCATTGGCTGTCAAAGTGGGGAAACCAATGTTGCCACGTTTTAAATGTGACGTCATCAAGCATTTAAAAATTCTGAGATGGGTTTAAGTTCTATTTGAATAAACATTGAAAGAAAATAATTCTGAAAATAATTAAATAATATTTTGGATAGTTAAATAATATCTTCCCATCAATAATCGATTCTATAAGGGGCGGAACGTCACATTCCCTTTCAACCACCAGAAAAAAAATTTTATTTAAAAATTTTTTTTTTTTTTTTTTTTTCAAAATATTAAACTAGAGTAGTAGTGCTTAGTGTATCATTCCCCGTTGATTCGCAAGATTACAAATAATCACCACTAATAATCAAGGGAAAGTAGGATGGTCACTGCAGCAAATACCGGAAATTGCAAAATATGACCCGAAGTCCTAGTAAAAGTGCTAAAGATGAGACATAATTTATAATGACAAATAAGTGTCGAATTGGCAGTAAATCCAAAGTTGAACTATCCATGGACATCAGATTTATAAGGAGTATATCCAAGGACGAACAACCAGGCAAAGGTGAGAGCCAATTCATACCATAACGCAAGTACATATACTAAAGTCACCAATGAAATCAATAACTATAATAAGTGAAGAATCAAACACTCAATCCTAAATTGAACTAGCAATGGACACCAGATTCGTAATAGTATATCCAGAGAAGAACAACTAGGAATATTTATAGAATAATTTTCACCAATACCAACTAATATAAATAGTGAACATACCAAAGGAATGCAAACACATTAACCAAAATAAATGTGGAATCAGACACTCAATCCAAAGTCAGACTATCAATGGACAACAGATTCACAAAAGCATATCCAATGAAGAACGACCAGGAAGATTTATGGACCAATTCACATCCATACTAAATCATATAAATAAATTAGGTCTACGTACACCCACATCCGGTAATACGAACCTATACAACCAAATAAACAAAATAAGTGAAGAATCGGACACTTAATCCAAAATCGGACTAGCAATGGACACCAGATTTATAGGAGCATATCCAAAGAAGAACGATCAGGAAGATTTATGGACCAATTCTCACTAATACTAAATAACTAACTAAATTAGCTCTAGATCTACCCTCATCCGGTAATATGAGCCTATCGAAACTAAATAGTAAAAATAAAGGATGAACTTATAAGTTCTATGACTCCATGGTAAATACAAAATATGACGGGAACGAGCTCCCAATCTTTTATAAGACTGTATATTCATGTGAACATACATAGGATTATCCAGGAGATATTCCTGAATCTAAGCAACAATTAATGCCTAAGGAAAGAAGAGGGAATCTACTAAAAAGAAAATCAATAATTTGTCCCAGTGGGTTCATCACTAACATTACGACTCTACGTCTATGGAAAGTCAAGCATCAATATACTATGAACTAAGAGACATAAAATAAGCAAACTAGACTTCCCTATTATCGTGTGAAAATGTGCCTGGAATATTTGGAACAATTGCACAAGAATGGTTAGGAAGTGTTGTACACCATTTCCCAACCAGAAATATTATCATGGATAAACATCTGCCTACTCTGACAAGAAAGACATGGATTACGAAATCGGATAGCAGTGATCAGTTGCTGAACTTCGAACCCACGTATTCACCAACTTTGAGCATTAACAGACTAGTTCATAAGAAGAAATATGAAGGACTCAAGAATTCATTTATAAATCAAAATTCCAAATTCATTCCAGAATCATCCTGTGGAGGAAGTAAGAATCCGAATTAATATAAAGTATTTAAGGTACCTGTGACAAATATCAATAAAGTAACCCAATAACAAATTAACAACCACAACTTCTTTCCAATATGGCAAATCCAATGACATGATATAAAAACAATAAGAAAAAAATAATAGGTATGTAATCAAATATCCAAGATATAACACATAATCTAAGATATGGTAGTGTAACATAGTTCCATCTATATTAAGCAAGAATACTTGTATGAGCCCACACATCCAAATATCTTAATATATAATAATCAACAGCCCTTTTATTCTGAGAGGTTGAGTACAAAACTAAGAGTACAAGTGGAGGTTATTAACTTGGTAATACTACTGGCTGGATTAGTATTTGAGAATATTTGTCGATAATGACTCAAATGCAATCTATAATACAAAAAAAAATAATAATAAACTCATACAAGCGGTATTACACAAGAATTCGGTACCTAATAACTAATACGTGAGAAATCATCAAGCCATGCCGAAGGATAAAAATTGCTATGGTCAGGCATTATCTGGTGATTAACAATTTAAACTAAAATACTATACCATAATAAAACTAATTAAAGGCAAACACAGGAAGATATTAGCTTAAACAACCCTGTTAAGCTAATCTTCTTCCGATGAAGTTGAAGAATCCACATCGTCCATGGTGTTGTCAGGCAGTAAATCCTTTACATGAAATTGACCAATTCGCTTATTAGTCGAATTGTCCTTTAATTCATAAATCAAAGGAGATATTACCCTTGAGACAGTACATGGGACATATTTCTGGCAAAACTTTGCAGAAATGGCATCACCCTTATTGGATTTGACAAAATTGCGCTTTAAGACTCGATCACCAACAAAGAATCGCAGATCTCGTTTCCTCAAATTATAGTGCTGCTGGTTCCTTAGGTAAGAAGTTTTTAACTTCTTCCTAATGTCTGCGAAAATATGAGGTAACGTCTGGAGATCATCTAAGCGATGAAGTTTCTCAGATATTTGAGGAAGATTTTCGGAATTGTCTGAAATTACACCAAAATAATCACCTGATAAAGCCACATTCCTACCAAAATTCAAATATGCTGGAGAGCACTGGGTAACTTCATGGACAGAAGTCCTTATGGCTTGAGCTATGGAATGAATATATTGATCCCAAGCTCTGTGATCAGGGTAAGTATAGGACCTTAGAGCTGTGACAATACTGCGATTTACTCTCTCAGTATGATTTGCTTGTGGATGGTAGGCAGCATTATAAAAGGTCTTTTGAACCTTATATTTAGCTAGAAGATCTTTAAAGGCCTTCGATACAAACTGAGGACCGTTGTCACATGACACAATTTGAGGAACACCATACACCAAAAAGACTTGTTCCTCCAAATATTTTAAAATTGCTGGAGTTGTGGCCTGGCGAAGGGGACAAACTAAAGGAAATTTAGTGAAATAATCCACAACTACCAGGCAATAGGTATTACCCTTGTAACTCCGAGGATAAGGTCCAATGAGATCCATTGAGATCATCTGCCAAGGAAAATTTATGTTCCTGAAGGAACCCATAAGTCCAGCCTGTGGTAGGTTACTTGGTTTACAAGTAGCACAAACCATGCATTTAGAAATGTACCTTTTTATAGACTTCCGCATACCAGGCCAATAATATAATTCGGCAATACGGTGATAAGTCTTATAAAAACCAAAATGACCCGCCGTAACTTCATCATGAAACATATGCAGAATATTTTCCCTATTTGGCGTAGGTACAACTATTTTCCACTCCGACATATTGGATAAGGACTCTATCGGACTTAAGATGTGTTTGTACAGAATATTATTCTCTACCTTAAAATCAGGATATTTTTGTGGGTCTTGAGTAACCCTATCAATCATATTCTGATACCACATATCAGGACTTAAAGAGGACAGATCTAGGACATTAATATCATGGACACGTGAAAGAGCATCTGCGACCACTACCCCGTTTGCCTTTCTATGGACAATCTTATATGAATAGGCAGCCAGTTTGCATATCCATCGAGAAAGCCTCTGTGAAGGGTTTTTCATACTATGAAGCCATACTAAGGAACTATGATCAGTAATTATAGTGAAATTACGACCTTCCAGATAATAACGAAAAGCTTCTAACCCATGGATGATAGCTAAGAGTTCTTTCTCCGTAGTTGAATAGTTTTTCTGGGCCTTGTTCAACTTCTTACTAGTGTACGCTATGGGGTGTTCGGAGCCATCTTTCAACTGAAATAATACGCCTCCAGAAGCTGTATTAGAGCAATCTGTCATTAGATAAAAATGCTCATCAAAATTAGGTGACATCATAACCGGAGCGCTCGTTAAAGCATCTTTAACGCGCCTAAAAGCTTCGTCAGCCTCAGGAGTCCAAGTAATGGTCTGTCCCTTTTTCCTGTTCTTCAAAAGATCAGTAAGAGGTGACAACAAAGTAGAGTAGGACGGTACAAATCGCCGATAATAGCCACACATTCCCAATATCCTACGGACTTGGGTGGTGGTCTTTGGTATAGGAAAATTTTTGATAGCAACTATTTTCTCAGGATCAGTCCTCAGCCCCTGGTTATCCACAACATAACCCAAGAACTTAAGACTAGGGCGACAAAACTGACATTTATCCAGATTGACCGTTAGATTAGCTTCCTTAAGACGTAAAAATAACTTATCTAAAATTTCCATATGAAGGGAAAAATCAGGAGTGACAACCAAAATATCGTCTAAATAATAGAAAACATAGGGCTCTAACGGTGGACCAATGACTAAATCCATCAGACGACACATTGTCTGAGGAGCAGAAACAAGACCGAAAGGCATGGTGACAAACTGGAATAATCCTTTACCACTGACAGCAAAAGCAGTATACTTCTTGCTCTCTTCACTCAGTGGGATCTGTAGGAAGGCCTTAGACAAATCAATAGAAGAGATGTATTTGGCATTCTGAAGTTTGCTCAAAATCACATCTATTCTGGGGATAGGATAAGCATCCCTGTTAGTTGTGATACTGTTTAGTTTTCGACCGTCAAAGCAGATCCTGAAGGATCCATCCTTCTTCTTCGTTAACCAGAGCGGAGAACAGTAGGACGATGTTGAAGGTTCTATGATATTTAAAGCAAGCATCGAATCTACTTCCTTTTCTAAGTCTGCCTGCCAGGCTTGAGGTATGGGGTACTGATATAATCTGAAAGGAGTGGGATTTCCCACTTCGATAGTGTGAGAGATTAACGACGTACGACCTAGTTTGTCTTTTGAAGAAAGAGTAGTAAATTTAGAGATCATACTCTCTAATTGCCTTTGTTCAGAGCTTGATAAACTAGCAAAATCGTGAATAGCACTAAGGGTAGATAAATTAAATTCAGATATGGAAAAAGAAAAATCAGAACAACTTAAGGTACTATTGAAAGCATTGAAAAAGTCCATACCTAAAATTATAGAATTCTGCACGGAAGGAATAACATAAAATGTAATTTCCCTACATAAATCTGCCACTGTGATTTTAATTTGGAGTTTGCCCGTAATGGACTGAACTGTACCATCTGCAGTAGATACTTGCAAAGATGAAATGGGCATAATGGGAATACTAGAATTTTTCAATAAATTTAACGAATGTGCCCCTATCAATGAAATATTAGAGCCACTATCTAACAAAGCTAAACACGATTGTCCTAAAATTTGAATAGGAAGATATGGCCTATTATCATTTTGTTTCCTAACTAATAACGAATTAATATCTAGATCTAAAGTATTTGGTTGTCTACAACCGTTATATGGAACTAACCCAGACGTATCATCATCATTAACAAAACTAGAATCTAATATAGATAATGGAACCACATTACTATCACAATTATTATTGTTACGTTGAACACTACCAATCAAAGAAGCGTTTGTAAATGACCATCTGTGATCATTTGAATCAAGCGAATCTAACGTATTATCTATAGAAATAAATTTCTGGTTTAATTTTGTTTTGTGGTGTGTGCTGCTTTCTTGAACGACACCCCTTTCCCTTTTCGTGAAGATGGGTTTGGGTTGCTGGATGTGCTTGGTCCAGCAGTTTCGTTTGACGATGGGGTTTGATTCCCTGATTGGATGTTGGACGGAGAAACGTTCAGGGGACGGACCTCCGACGTGTCGTTTTCCGAACACTTAGAACAGTTTCTTTTAAGGGTGTTCTCTCGGCCACAACCATGGCAGAAAATACGATTTTGAGGAATCCCACAATTGTAAAATGGGTGACCAGGCTGATCACAATTCCAGCAGACAAGAGAACTAACAACCGAAACATTATGTTCATGACCCTTATTTAGCCAAGAACGTTGCCTAAAGGAAGTTGGCTGAGAAGAAGAGTTAGAAGAGGATCGAGATGTGGATGGAGGTTGAGAAGACCAGGATAACGTTTCCTCCAAACGTTTGCATTTTATAGTAAGGTCATCAATGTTCTGAATGTCCATAAGAGCTAATTGTTGATGATAAAAGGGCAATAGACATTTAAGGATGATTTTAATTTTAGCTAAATCTGACAAAGGAGTGTCTAAACGACTACACATACCTAATATAGTATTAATAAACATAGTAACAGATTCCCCAGGTTTCTGCTTATGATTCTTAATTTGATCTAATAAATCATCCTGGAATGAATACGGAAGAAAATCTGACTTCAACTTTTTAATCAGATCAGACCAACAAGAAAAATTACCCCTGTTATTCATAAACCATGTAAAAGCGGTCCCGGTGAACAACTCAGCAGAAGCAGCAAACAAATCCTCTTCAGAAACACCTCTAGATATTCGAAGACATTCAACCCTTTCTAAAAATGACATCACATCAGTGTGCTGTTTTTCACCTGAAAATGAAATACCCCATTTGTGTACTTGAACAGGTTTGGAGTACGTAAAGCTAGGTACATTGACTGAAGCATTAGGAGTAGAGGTAGCAATGGGGTTAACTCTAGAATCAAGTTCACCCTCTAGTGTTAATATTTTAAGAGAAACAGACCTCTTGAACGGTTCCTGTTCTTCAGAAGGACAGTGTAGCAAGTGTACACGGGCAGAAATATGGCCTAGACGAGATGTTAATCGCGCATACTCTGTATCCTTTACAGTTCCCCTAAACTTTTCGATTTTTTTAGACAAGCTGTCCAATGTTTCAGTGATTCCTTTTTGTTGTTCCTCAAAAGGAAGGGATACAGCTGAAATTTGGAGAAAACTTCTATTGCCAGCTTCTTGTTTCAAAGCACCTCTCAAAAGATTGCGTTTTTTATCGACAGTTGTCGACTCCTCTGGCATTATGTCCCGAATCTTTAATTCATAATCCAATTCATCCACCAGAAGATGTTCAGCTTTAAAAGCACACATGATGAGAGCAAAGTTATTGACAAATAGTCCAAAGAACAGAAATATGAAAAATATGAAAATATGAAAGTTTGCACGCAAAATATATATAATATAAACCGAGAAAATATCAGCAACACACCAACAAAATCAAAATAGCCAGCAAAAAAAAAAATATATATATAATGCAGTATATAATCTAATAAATAAGATCAAATAAATATATAAGATCAAATAAATGGATAAATAATCCAATAAATATTGTATACTCAAGTAAACCTACTACCTAAATACTGGAAGTAAATTTTTTTATTTATATGTAACTTACCACCACTCTAGAAAAAATATATATCTATAATAATAATAATAATAATCAACACTTAGTTGTACCTCCAACTATACCACTATTGACTGAAGAAATAAAATTGTTATATGAATTATATTATTAATAGCAATATTAAATATAAGTTCCCAATAAAAATTCAAAATCTAACCCAGAATGTAAGCTGCACAAACATATACTATAATGAGGTCCCAAAATATAAACAAAAATCAAAACAGCGTTTAAGAATACCTGATATGTATCAGAAATTAAAAATAAAATAAATAAGTAACAATATGTGTATAGGATACCAAACGGAAATAACAAAGAGATTTCAGATAAAAGAGAAGAATTGACCTAAATGAATACTGTCTCAGACCAAAAATAAAGCCACCACGTTGGAAAGCCGATGTCACATCTAGCTGATGATTTTCTGTTGGAGTGAATGAAAAGGGAGTGGTAAACTCCAACAGAAGTAGTAAAAAGAAGAAGGTCTACTTAATGTAGCCAAAGGACAAAAATGTGTGGCTTCTCCGTTGAAGAAGCTGGAGTAACTAAAATACAACTTTGTAGTAGTATTTGTATGGAAGGATGCCAAGACAAAGAATATCGAATTGATACAGGACTAGAGATGAGAAATCATTAACAGATAGATATAACTTGAATGGCTAGCTAAATATGTATGAGAAGGGCCACTTGACACTCAAGGAAGGATTCGGCCAATTTGCACGGCTATTTTTGGCCAGACAATAGATTAAAGGAAGTGACAATGATGGCTCGAAAAGAAGATATGAAGATAATGTTCAGAAAATAGATAGAGTAAATATAATAATATACTGAAAATAGAATGAATTTTTGGGCGCCAGAAGAAGGATAACTAGGTTAACGCTCTTCCAGGTATTCTACGCTGCTATAGAGTATGTTAAGTTTGTAGTACAAGTATGTGAAAAGTTATTAAAGATTATTAAATTATAAAATATACTACTAAAAATAAAGGAGTAATAAGAAAAAAAAATCACAATAAATGTATATTTATTGAATGTAACTACTAGATCTTTTTAACAATCTCTGAGTTAGGACAAGTAACTAGTGTGTAACTCTAACATGACAGGAAAAAGTGATACTAGTGAAAGTCAATTACAAAATCATCATACAACTATGATCTAAGAATACTCTTTATAAGGTTAGAAAAACTGACTACGGGTACCTCTAATACAGGAAGTACAACTTACAACTAGGTTAGTAGAACCCTCACCAAATAATAATTGTACGTTTATAATACGTACACCTTAATTAAATACTACCTGATACTATATATAACATATAAATACCTCACTGTGAGTGGGACAGGCACAAGCCTTATTGAATAAATAAACCTACGAGTGGATACACAGATCCTTTTCCTAACTCGTGGTTTATAATAGTAATAATAACAAGTGAAACCAAAAACTAATCTGAGGGATTAGAATCCAGAAGTTCATATGAATTTAATAAATTAAAGTTAAAGTTAAATAAAGTTAATAAGTTAAAGTTAAGTAAAGTTAATAAGTTCAAGTTAAATAAAGTTAATAATTACAATTTTGACTAATATGTGAAGTTAATTTTTAAAAATTTAATTAAACATATACTAAAATAATGGAATGAGTTTAAATAATTATACAAAAGTGGAACACAGCCTAAAAATAATCAAGATAAGAGTACCGACTACTATTATCAGGGAAAATATCTGAGCTCAGAAATTTATACCTTTATAGATTGCAGAGTGTTGGGGAACGCTATCAATTAAATATTATGTTGTAAAGAAAAAAAACCTATAAAAAATATAAAGCAGGAAAAATGTGTGTGCAATTGAACTAAAAAAAAAATGTACTAAATATCACAAAACCAGTCTGTCTTTAATAAGAGCACAGTAAATGTTCCCAAACAAACCACTCTTTCCTAATCTTGAAGTTGATGTAATGGGCACCCAAGGGTGCTAACTCTCGCTAGCAGCTGTCCTGCTGGAGGTACAGGAGAGGAAGACTGGTAGAAAGCAGCTGAAGGTACTCAAAACTGTTGGAAAGCAGCTGGAGGTACTCAAAAAAAAGAAAATGTGGAAATAATCCAGGCTGGTCGCCTATTGATTGTTTCTCTCTGTGTGGTCTGGCCTTGGTGTTGTTGTAGGGTGGCTTTAAGATTTCATGGTAGGTGCGGGGTAGAACTCATTGGATATAGTATGCTCTAAAATTCTTCAAATCCACTGCTGCTGGATAACTTCACTATACTTTTATTGTAATATTTAATCAATTTGGAACTGAGAATTAGAGGTGAATAATTGAGTCTAATGACCCCGCACACTATGATTCAGACCGAACACTCGAGAAACAATCGCAATCCAAGGCTCACGTTCACAGCTGAATCCTTCGTACCCCTCTACTAAGCATTGGCTGTCAAAGTGGGGAAACCAATGTTGCCACGTTTTAAATGTGACGTCATCAAGCATTTAAAAATTCTGAGATGGGTTTAAGTTCTATTTGAATAAACATTGAAAGAAAATAATTCTGAAAATAATTAAATAATATTTTGGATAGTTAAATAATATCTTCCCATCAATAATCGATTCTATAAGGGGCGGAACGTCACAGCATCCTCAATCAGATGGGATGGTCGAGAGGATGAACCGAACGATGGGTAAACACTTGTCCAAAGTTGTATCTGAACATCAGCGAGATTGGGACCAACACATTCATTTATTTCTGATGGCCTACCGCTCGGCCGTAAATGAAACTACAGGTCAAACACCAACCTGCCTGATGTTGGGTCGTGAAGTTCGGTTGCCCTGCGACCTAGAGTTTGGCTGCGGACCTTCCGAGGAACATGTTGCAGGCGAAGACTACGTTGACCGCCTGAAATTACGAATGAACAACATTCATGAACTTGCCCGACAACACATCCAGATAGCCAGTGACAGAATGAAAGATCAATATGATTCTCGATGCAAGAATGAAAGCTTCGAAGTAGGTGATCTTGTCTGGCTTTATAATCCGCAACGTCGTCGAGGCTTGTGTCCTAAACTGCAAAGACAATGGGAAGGTCCGTATGAAGTTAAGAAGAAAATAAATGACGTAATATATAGAATTAAGAAGTTGCCAAACGGTAAACCAAAAGTTATTCACATAAATCGTCTTGCACCATATGCTGGCTCAAATGAAACAGAAGAAGCACGAGTCCTCCAACAGGAGATGAAAGATGTCGCACAGCCAAGTTTTAATCAATTTATGTCAAATTACGCAGCGAGAAAGAGTGCTAGATTCGGCGTGACCACAGAAGTTCAGCAAGATCTGTTTGGTGTTCCAGAAAACGTCTCTCTGGCCCACTGTGTTGCCCAAGACCTCGAGATGACTAAAGGAATATCGTCCGTATTCAATAGAAAGTTCGGCCGCCTGGACGAGTTAAGAAATCAGCAGCCTAAAATTGGAAGAGTACTGCGATTGGAAGATGGTCCTCGATCTTTGCTGTATATGGTGACCAGAAAGTCTTATACGGACACGCCAAGCTACGAGAACATATGGCGTGCTCTAACTAATTTGAAGAAAATCGTGTGTAATTATGACATCAAAAATTTGGCTTTACCAAAAATAGGCCATGCAGTAGAAAATCTGGATTGGAAGATTGTGAGAAGCATGCTTGAAGTGGTCTTCAGAGGAACTGGTGTACAAATCACTGTGTGTTGCATGAACCCGAAGATGTCGTACCCTTCAAAGACAGTAGACTGTTATTTCTTCTTGAAGGGTGTATGCAGAGCTGGAGAGTCGTGTAGATTCCGCCATCCTGGGCCTTCATTTAGAGTTGCTGATCGAGACGCTCAGATCTTAAGAGGGGAGCAGTGTAGCGGAAGAGAAATCTTGGCCGATCCCCGTATAACAGTAAACACCTCGAGAATGACGTAATCGGATGTGCTAGGCCTCGCCGGAGAATTCTGGAAGGTACGTCACGTAGGCGGAACAAGCCGATAGCTCGAGATGGGAGTCGATTGTTCCAGAATAACAACTGGGTATAAATACGGGCATATTTTGTGAATAAGTTTAGTGTATAAGATAAATTCGTCTGTAACTTATATAAATAAAGTCGTATATAAATTACGAACCGCTAGTTTTATTGTAATTAGAAGTAATTACACTAATCACGCTACAGTATAATATGTATTTATCGACAAGTTATATTTCGTCTTTCTGAATTTTTAAATTGTTACTGGGTACAAGGTTAGTCCTATATTTTGTTTAGGGGATAATTATTTTTAAACCGAATTCTCTGCAGGCTCTTTCCAGTTCTCCTACGTAATATTGATTTCGCCTAGGTTATCTCTGAAATAGGTTAATAAAGCATCAGATAATAAAATCTTTATAGCCAGAATGATCTCCAATATTCGTAATGAATAGGCACTAAAAGAAGAAGAAGGTTATCTCCTAACAAAATTATGTTATCAGCATAACTCTTGCATCTAACATTTAACAGGTGGTGCAGTCTTTCCCTGTCGACACTTATCCCTTTATGATCCGAATCAGGGATTTTAAAAGGACGCTCTAGGGCAGTTACAAAAAGGTTTGCACCCTGACTCACACCTCTTTGCATTTTTATTTCATTACTGTTTTCTTGCAACTTTCTTACGTTTGTCGCACTTTTATAAATATTGTATACTAATCTGGAATAAGGGCTATCAATGCGACTTTCATTTAATGCTTCAATTAATTGCACTATCTAGTTCTACCGACTGTTCAAACACTTTGTGGAAATCTAAAAACACTAATATCAGAGGCCTGTTGTATTCTATGGATGCTTCAATAAGTTGTTTTATATTTAGTTTGCAGGTGGTCGTTGATGCCAAACTTTGATTGAAATCCCGCTTACTTTCTGGTTTGGTACAGGTCTAGATTTTTATCCAATCTCGTTGTTATGATTCTTGTGAAGAGTTTTGTACACATGGTTGCAGAACATGTTAAAGATACATCTAAAAGGAACGTTCGTGTCAGAATTATACAAGGAAAGAGGAGAAACTCAGGTTGGTTATCGCCTTCAGTCTTCACAATTATTTGTTCCAAACGAGCAGCTTCTTTAACAAAAAACAATATAGAAGATGGACTTGGTAAAGCCCGGATAGAAGAACCAAAAACGAAATAGACTATATAATTAGCAACAAAAGAGAAATCGTCCAAGATGTGACTGTCCTAAACAAATTATATATTTATGTACATGTAGTGATCATTGATTGGTACGCGCTATAGTTAAAATATATCTAAACAAGGAAAGACATCGATTATTAAGAAACAATGAAATACACACATGGACACAACCCAGTGATGACAAAATATACCAACAAGACACTGACACCAAATTAAAAGCCAGTACAAAGACAGCTCCTATGAAAGATATAAATGTTCTCAATGAATGCATTATCCAAGAAAAGCTAAAAGAAAGCTATATGAGAAAGCTACAAAACATTGTCCAAATATAAGGAACGAAGAAAAACTCAACAGTGAAACCAAAATTCTAATGACACAAAGAAAAAATATAAAAGAGAATATAAACACAAGTAAAGAAGAAATAAGGAAGACGAATCAAGAAGTACACAAAGCAATCAGAAACAAACGATACAGGCAAATAAAAGCTTGAAGGGACTTCAAAGGGACTGAAAGAAAATTAAAAACTGGAAAGAGTCAAATATATAATCAAATTAAAAAACAAACAGGATCAAATAATAACCAACACAACTGAATTGTTAAAATCTGTGGAAGATTTCTGTCAAGAAATTCACAGTAGTGGACGGGACACTGAAATAAAGATCAAGTCAATCGGACGGGATCTCTCGTACCAAAACAAATTTATTCATATCAAGCTGAAAATTTGTTAATAGCTTAACGGTGTCTACTCGGACAAACTTTGATGTACAGGTTACAGGTTTCGAAGGTCAGACTACGAAAACGTCCCATTAGTCCAGGACGCATCTGTTTTGAGATGGACGTTGAGAGGTGACTCAAATTTCTTTGCAGAAATTGCTTGAAAATAACTCAAATAATAATATTTAAGTTATCCCCCCACTCAAAATGGTCCGGAACATTGTTTAAATAATCAAAATATCAAAATATGAAGGAAAAATTCGATTTTTTTTATTGGTTTTTTGATTATAGCTTTAAAACTGTTCAGTTCTGAGAAAAGTTGTACTGATATAAAAGTTGCGTAATTAAATTTCTACAATATAGAATTGGTTAGAAATTTAAAAAATAGTCACCCTTGTTGCAAAATAGCAATAGTTGCGAAAAAAAACCATACAAAAACAAGTATTCGCATTTTACGTTTTTCAACCATTTATGCTACACTTAGGACCTTCATATTTTACCCAGAAAAACTTTATGATATAGTAAAACAACACTGTAAATTTCATTAAGATCGGTGTAATATATTTTGCATAATAAATTTTACAATCCAGCTTTCACAAAAAAATTCATTTTTTTAAAATGATGCAGGACTGAAAATAAAGCAGGCAAGTTGAATTTTTTTTTGGCTTATAAAAGTGTACTGTACCTTTCATTTGCAATTTGCAAAATTAAAATCGATTAATTACCACGGCGTCAGGAAATTCTTTAAATAAACAATTATTTTTGGTGCTACGCGCAGGACAGCGGTGTTTGATTCACACAGGTTGATTTCCACCAAAATTTCTTCGAATCTTTATCTAATATATTATTTTCTTACTCTATGTTTTGTTGTATTTTAATATTTTAATTCCGCAAAAATCAAACTAATTTTATTATTGTTTGTGAAATATTGTTTAAACAATTGCATATGTTTAAAAATAATAAACTATTATTCTCTAAGTTAAAATATATGAACAAAGAAAGTTTTTGCTAAAATAAGTGTTATTTCAAAGGATAGAGTATGTGTTTTTATTTTGCAATAAACAAATTTATTTATTTATATCGAAATGTAATAAAAATTAAAATGTATCAATCATTATCAAAGGTCATTGGAATGCCCAATCAGAGCAAACTATCCGCTGTCCTGCGCGTAGCACCAATAATTAATGTTTATTTAAAAAAATTCCTGACGCCGTGGTGGTTAATCGATTTTAGTTTTGCAAATTGCAAATGAAAGATACAGTACACTTCTATAAGCAAAAAAAAAAGAATGTGTGTGTACTTTGTACGCACGTAAGAAGTTATACTTCTATTATATGATTATATGATTATAAACGAAATTAATATACTTTTTATTTATATTTTATTTAAATATTAAACTAATTTATACTTACTACTTCTCAAACATTTTTATTAAAACAGTGCCAAAAATTAAAATAATAAAAGAGTAAAACACACACAAACACACACAAACACATTAAAAATGCCACAAATGATTTCTGAACATTAATTGTCGGAAACATTTTTAACTAAATACGTATTTTCTGAAAATAAAATTATATAATAAATATACTTACAATCATAAAATGTATAAAAAAAAATAAAAAAATAAAAGTTTCTATTGGGATTCGAACCAACTTACCACGCGGCTGGTATTTGCGTTGTATTGGGGTTCACTCGCATTAAAAGCTTCGCCACAGAGACAGTTTGTCATTATGTGCGAAGATCGACTAACTAAACGGATTAAACATTTGACATTTTTAACTTATGTAAATCAAATTATTTTGATTTTGAATTAAAATGATTTAGAATTGAAAAAATACAACAAAACATAGAGTAAGAAAACAATATATTAGGTGAATATTGATAGAAATTTTGATGGCAATCAAATTATGTAAATAAAAGTATTACATACTACTTATGTATTTTGGTAGGTTCAAATAGGTAGGTATCGGAGCCCGTATAACGACTAATAAATTTCGCAATCACTTGCATCGTGCAAAGTGGCTATGTTCAAATATCATAACAAAATTTGATCAACTATTTATAAAACACTTACCAGTGTAAGATTCTTTAGCTTTGAATAAGCGAGATCTGCGGCACTCATACTAGTCACAGTTTGATGGTCTTTCACATTGGCATGCAACAATCATCTCTTCTATGTAAATAAGTCCAAAAATATAATATGAAAACTATTTAAAAAGGCAGTATAACCATTAACTAACTTTTTGTTTGTTGTTTCTCTTCCTACAAATTTTAAAACGCAACAACCATACATTATAACCAAACCACAGTTCCACAGCTGTGCAACAGCTGCCATATTGGATAATTTTTGTCATGTCATTTGAACATCCAATCGGAACAAAGTTATAATGCGCATGCGCCCGGTCGCTAGGTTTTACCATATAAAAATTCACCGTCATTACGCCCGTAAAGAAGTATAACTTCAAAAACTTTCAACTTGCTATCTGCTTTATTTTCAGTCCTGTAATATTTTGAAAAAAATTTTTTTTTTGCGAAAGCTGGATTGCAAAATTTATTTTGCAAAATCTATTAAACCGATCTTAATGAAATTTACAGTGTTGTTTTACTGTATCATAAAGTTTTTCTGGGTTAAATATGAAGGTCCTAAGTGTAGCGTAAATGGTTGAAAAACGTAAAATGCGAATACTTGTTTTTGTATGGTTTTTTCGCAATTATTGCTATTTTGCAACAAGGGTGACTATTTTTTAAATTTTTAACCAATTCTATATTGTTGGAAATTTAATTACACAAGTTTTATATCAGTACAACTTTTCTCGAAAATGAACACTTTTAAAGTTATAATCAAAAAACGAAGAAAAAAATCGAATTTTTTCTTCATTTTTTGACACTTTGATTATTTAAACAATGTTCCGGACCTTTTTGAGAGGGAGGATAACTCAAATATTATTATTTGAGTTATTTTCAAGCAATTTCTGCAAAAAATTTGAGTCACCTCTCAACGTCCAAATGTACTAATATTTTTACAGATGCGCCCTGGTCGAACGGCCTTGGTCATGAATTTGGTGGAGGTGGAACAGAACTTACAATAATTGATTTGTTACCCTTTCTTTAAACTCGCATGCAAAAATCAGACTGCTATTTACCACCAATATAATTCCTCACATTTGACATGTTCTACGTGTCGGACGGATTAAAATACCCAATATATTTGTCGGACAAACATTTTTTCATATACATAGGTATTATATAAAGTTTGCTATTGAAAAAACTCAAAAACAACCTGCTAGTTTTCACAATAATAAACTTGTCAGGATGACACGTTCCACAATTAAAATCACGTTCCACAATTAAAACTTCCCCTGTTCCAGTGTTCCCATACATCAAAGTTTGTCCGACTAGACACCGTTAAGCTATTAATAAAATTTCAGCTTGCTATTATCCAGACCTACAAGGTTCTGAACTAATGCCAGACATAACGCTTAGTGAAATCAGACAAGCAGTGGATAAGATGAAAAACAATAAATCACCAGGAGATGATGGACTAGTTATCGAATCCTCAAGAACTGGGCGAGACTCTGATCCTCAAAGTACAAGAACTTTTTAATTTATGCTTACGAGAAAAGTTGATACCGTCTAAATGGAATTATGCTGTAACGATCTCGCTACATAAAAAAAGAGATAAAACTGACCTAGAAAATTTATATTCTTTATTTCGAATGAATTAGTTAAAATAAACTCTGATTTTCATTTTCTTTTATATTATCAAATAAAAATTTTGAAGTTACGGGATTATTTCAGATGCACTCCAATGTATAAAGCATGCAATATAAAACAATTTTTCTTTTAAGTCCACTCTTTCATTTTTTATTCTCTTAATTGTTAACTCAATTATTTCATCCGATATGCATTATTTTAATTCCACATCTTTTATTATTGGTCAATCCCAAGACTCTCAAGACATTTATAACATCATAAACGACCTTGATAGACAAAAGAAAACACACAATTTAAACAATATTATTGACGGAAAATCTTGACTTCGATTCACATTATTTGCCATTTTTTTCATTTAATAGTTCTCTAAAAACAATATACAGCCAGATATGTCGAAATTTTGTTCTCTAGAGAACTGTATCGCCTTTGAATCACACAATGTATCATTCATTTTTAGCATTAAAGACGGTTCATGGGAAGAAAATTTTACAGTGAATAATAGTAAACGATATTTTTGTTGAGTAATGTATGCCCTAAACGATACAGTTTTTATTTAGATACAAAAAAAGTAAAAAATAATTTTCACGACCATCATATTTAACTTAAGTATTAAGTAACTTAAAAGATTAACAAACAAGTCTATAATCCGTGTCTATAATCAATGATTTTATCTATCTGACTATATTTTTCTCTTTAATTCTTCTTCAATTTTGGCATTTGTTTTCATTTTCATTTCTCCCTCTCTTGTTACACTGTGACCCAGTATTATTCTCATTATTTTTCTTTCAAATTTCAGAAGGCTATCTCCCTCTTTGGGACATATTTTTTCTACTATTCTTTCCCTGAATAGGCCTTCCTTCACATCTTTTAGCATCAATCACTTGATTTTTTGTGGTCCTCTCCGATATTTTGATTTAGCTTCCCTTTTTACTTCAATGTCCAGAACAAGCAGCTTATGTTGTTGGCTTACTGTCTCACTAATTATTACCTTGCAGTCCTTGCATTCACTTATGTCTTCTTTTCTTATCATGAAGTAGTCTATTTGGGATTGATGTTGTGCACTTTTGTAGGTAATAAGTTGAGTTTCTATCTTTTTAAAGAATGTATTAACAATCCCCATATCTAATGCTGTTGCTAATTCAAGCATGTCATCTCCAGCTTCATTTCTAGTTCCAAAGCCTAATCCCCCATGTATTGTTTTCCTGTCTTGGCTTGGCCCACATGTGCATTGAAATCACCTCCTATTATAACTTTCTCCTCTGCTGAAATCTCACGCAGTACGTCTCCTAATTGGTTATAGAAAGCTCTTCTTTCATTCTCACCCAGACCTGTTTGAGGAGCATACACACACATTATTCAATAGGTACCTCTTTATCAATTACTAATTTCACTGACATCATTCTATTACTCGTTCTTACAACTTCTACTACGTTATCTTTCATTTCACTATCAGCAATTATACCAACTCCATTTCTAGTGTTACTACTCCCTACATACCACAATTTGTATCCTTCACCTAGTTCTTTTGCCCTTTGTCCTTTCCACCTAGTTTCTTGACTACAAGCAATTTGAACTCTTCTTCGTTTGAGCGCATCCACTAACTCCAGGTTCTTACCTGTAAGACTACCAAGATTCCAAGAACCTATCCTGATTTTTCTAACCTCTAATGGTGTTTCCCCTGAGATAGTCCTCACCCGGAGATCCGAACGGAGGCTCATTTTATTTCCGGAATATTTTACCTCAGGAGATCCCATCATTTCAGTATAAGTTTTTATTGCATTGGAGAAGGTCTTTTCATTATTAGGGCCTGAAAAGATTTTTTTTTGAATATTTGATGCCTGAATGCCTTTTCTATTAGCACCATACCCTACTAGATTACTAGTTTACTAGAATGTTAGATGTGATGTTTGATAAAGTTCCTCTCGATCCGATCTCCTTTTTTATAATAAAGGTACTATAATACCTGTGTTCCAATTGTCTGGTAGTCTGTTTTGTCCATATTTGTTGTATTAGCTGGTTCATTTCTTTATGTAATTCTCTTATTATTTCCATTGCTATTTTATCTTCTCCTACTGCTTTTCCGTTGCAACCCGTCCTACTGCTCTGACGGGTTGTTGATCCATGTCATTCTGGCGGAGTTTTCAGTGTTCTGTCTGTTTCGCAATCGTACGTAAATTACACATTCAAAGGTAAATTGAAAAGGATATATTATATAGTCCGTTCGCCATAACTTTTCCCATGCGGTACGATTCATTTTCAATCAACTTAAGTCAAAACATAAATTGAAACGAACGTCGATGTGTATATACATTTTGTATACTGTATACTATATACTACACACATCGGCGTACGTTTCACTTTCTGTTTTGACTTAATTTGATTGAAAATGAATCGTACCGCATGGGAAAAGTTATAGCGGGCGGACTATAGGTCCCCAATTAGCCAAAACTTCATGTTTCAATCGCCCCTACCTATTTGGGTATCGCCCCAAACCCTCCTTGGCAGAGGCGCATCCTAGGAGTAGGGGGTTTGGGTGTTAAATCCCCTTCTCCTATCCTAGGGCAAATGAAAAATATATAAAGAATAGTAGTAAAATATAACTCCTTGTGGTTCACAAAATATACAAAAAAATTTCGGTGCCCAAGCCAACCCTCCCCTCCCAGAGAAAAATTCCAGGTGCGCTACTGCTCCTTGGATGTGTCCCGTTATTTTCAAGTTTATGATTTGGTTACCCTATTAGCAGAATACAGCAGGATTTGGTTGTCAATGCTTAAAGAAGAAGTGAACAAAAATAATGTACCAATAATAGCGGATGAAAAAATATGAGATGCACGTTTTCTATCATACACAATACGTATGCAACACATAATATACAACGTAATACGAACATTCCCATACACAGAACCGCATAAAGTACATAGAAATAATGCATAAACACACAGAAAAATTTGATGCCATAGGATATAAAATATCCACCCTCGGATCTTTTCAGCCAAAGCACGGCTGTTGCCTACAACACCATGGCCAAGTATGTAAATCCTAATTTTGATAATACTCCTCAACACCTTGGCGGTTATACACTCTAAACACAATTTTCTTGATAATTCTTTTTGAAAACGATTTGCGGAGTGGACACCGAAACGTCGAATCCTTTTAGGTAAAAATTTAATTATCATTATAATCAACGGTGGATAAATATCGGCGTACTTGCGAAATACTGAAAATACGGCATCGTTGTGCTGGACCCAATTTTACGGTCCTGGCAGTAAGTAGCGATTGGTACTGGTGGTACTGGTGGTACCGCGACTACCGTCTCACTACTGGTACGCTCTTAAGCTTATAATGAGGAGTTTTAAGTGGTCGTTAAGACGACTTGATAGTATATTAATGACGATTTTTTCTGGTGACACACAAACTTCTTACTTTGGCTTTTTTGCCAAGAAGGTGAGGTCCAAATCACAGCTAATTGCCAGTTCTGTCTGCGATTTTAATTTCGCAACAATATAAAAGACAATATCCGCAACAGTACGTTTACGTTTTTATTTAAGTTACTGTCACAGGAAACAGGTCAAATCATTTCAAGGAATACTTATACAGTCTTTTCCAACTAAAATTTGACCCCCCCCCCCCCCCAGAAACTCAGAAACCAAGAGCTTCTTCAAAATAAAAAAAAACACGTCAATTTATATTGTGAGAGGAACGACTTTTCATGTAAATTTCATGCCCTCAAATGTAACCCCCTACTACCCCGCATCAACCCTCAGTTTTTTTAAATAGCAAGTGTGGTCGAGTGGCACATCATTTGAAAGGTAATTTTTGTCTCTATACGACACTTTATTTTTTTTAATTTACGTAATAAGTTTAAAGATAATTTTGGACTTAACAACTTTATTATAAATTAGTTAAATGCAAAATTATCTTTAAAGTTATTTCGCAAATTAAAAAAAATAGAGGGTCGCTTAGAGAAAAAAAAATATCTTTCAAATGATGTGCCACTCGAGTATACCTACTTGCAATTTAAAAAAAACTGGGGGTTGATGCAGGGCAGTAGGGGGTTTAAACCAAGTAAAACCAGTAAACCAAGACCTCTACGTAGGTTTCATAGATTGTGAGAAGGCCTTCGATAAAATCAGGTACCAAAAGCTGTATGAAATCCTAAGAAGCAAAAACATCGACAGTCGCGACATTAACAGCATATCCAGGTTGTACTGGAGACAAACAGCAAAAATCAAGGTTGATAATGAGATAACCGAAGAAATTGAGATTCGTCGAGGTGTGCGTCAGGGTTGTGTACTTTCTCCACTACTATTCAATATATATAGCGAAACAATATGTCAGGAAGCGCTCCTAGAGCAAAACATTGGTATGAACATTAACGGAGAGTTAATTAACAATATACGATACGCTGATGACACGCTAATAGTAACAGATAATCTAGCAAATTTACAGTATTTGATCGAAAACATACCAATAAGTATGGTCTAAAACTGAACATCAAAAAGACTAAATTCATGATTGTAACAAAGAAGCTATACACCAATGTGAATTTAACCATAAATAATCAGCCATTTGAAAGAGTTACGTCCTACAAATATTTAGGGGTTTGGTTCACTGATACTAATGACCAGACAAGAGAAATCAAGAGGCGAATAGAGATAGCGAGACAATCGTTTGTCAAAATGAAAAAGTTCCTATGCAGCCGAGTTATAAATATAAACTTAAGAACGAGAATGTTAAGGTGCTATGTTTTCTCCGTTCTGCTGTACGGCATGGAAGCTTGGACACTGAAAAAGATAAACATCAAAAACATTGAGGCATTCGATATGTGGTGCTACAGGAGAATGTGGAAAATACCATGGACAGAAAGAGTAACAAATCAAGATGTTTTGCTGAAGATGGGGAAGGAATGCGAAGTCATAAAAACCATACAAACGAAAAAACTGGAATATCTAGGCCACATAATGAGAGGAGAAAAGTACTCTCTGCTAAGACTCACAATCCAAGGAAAAATCTCGTGAAAGAGAAATGTGGGACGTAGGAGGATTTCCTGGTTGCGAAATTTAAGGGAGTGGTATGGGTGCAGTTCAATATAGTTGTTCAGAGCTGCAGCCAACAAAGTTAAGATTGCTGTGATGGTAGCCAACCTCCGATAGGAGACGGTACTGCAAGAAGAAGAAGAAGGGGGTTACATTTGAGGGCATGAATTTTGCATGAAAATTCGTCCCCCTTTCAGTACAAATTGACATGTTTTTTTCAATTGTGAAGAAACTTTTGGTTTCTGAGTTTCTGGGGAGGGGGTCAAATTTTCTTTGGAACATACTGTACAATACAGAGCAGTGTAGTAAATTTAAAAAAAATTGAAAATCTGTCATATTGGTTGTTCAAAAATCGATGAAATCAATCGTTTACGGTTAAATCAATATAGGTACTTTGAAAAGGCCTTTGATAGTATGGAACACTGGGCACTGGGCAGGAAAGAATTCCCTACAAAACAGCAGAATAGATTACAGATACACCACCTCAATTACAAATATTTATACAACAAGGCAACAACAAATAATAAACAACTAAGACAGGAAGATACCATCTCAGCCAAGCTATTCAACTAAGCGCTAGGAGATGTGTTCAAACAACTACACTGGGATAACTGGGCTATTAGCATAAATTATCTGAATCACTTACGATATGCTGATGATATTGCATTAATAACAGAAAAAAGTGAAGAATTACAAAGAATGATGGAATCACTAAATAGAGAATTGACAAAGATAGGACTGAAGATGAATTACAGTAGATAAAATAAAACCATGACCAATCAATAAAAAGAATTTAATAATTAGATAATTACAGTGGCGCAAACAGGAATAGAACAAGTAAAAGAGTATGTATATCTAGAGCAAATTCCTAAATTAGATAAAGAAAATTAGACCGAAGAAATAAAGAGAAGAATAAGAATGGCCTGGACATCATTCGCAAAACTGTATTATATTCTAAAGAGCAGAAAACATCCCAATAACTAGAATCTTCAATCAATGTATACTCCCTATCCTCATAAAGATATACCTCAGACCTGGACGTTTACAAAGGAAAATATGGACAAAATAGCAAATATAGAAACATCCATAGAAAGATTGCTGAACATTAAACTAAGAGACAGAAAAAGAAACGAATGGATCCGTAACAAAACAAAAGTGAGAGATGTCTCTACCAAGGTCTCTCTCTTCTGTCGTTTCCCCATTACTGAGGATCGTGATTTCTTCCAATACTCCTAACAATGTTTCTCCATTGGTCTCTATCTTCAGCTGCTCTAAGAGCTTCGCAGAATGAGTTTCCAGCCGAATGCTTTATTTGGTCAGACCATCTAGTTGCTGATCGTCCTCTTGATCTTCCCCCCGGAACGTTTCCAGAAACAATTAATCTCTCCAAACTGTCGTCACCTCTGCGAACCACGTGATCAAAGAATTGCAGAATTCGTTGCAGACATATTGTGGGCAGCCTTTTTTTAATATTGAGTTGGTTTAGAATGGAAACGTTTGTCCTATGAGCTGTCCAAGGTATGTGCAGCATTCTTCTCCAACACCACATCTCAAAGGCATAAATTTTTTGGCGCTCGCATGCTCGAAGAGTCCAAGTCTCTGCTCCGTATAGAAATATTGAGAATACAAGGGCATTCACCAGTCTCATCTTGATATTTTGAGAGATAGATCTGTCTTTCCAAACTTTAGTTAGGCGACTCATCGCATTTTTTGCCATACACATACGTCTCCGAACTTCTGCTTCACAGTTACCATCGTTAGTTATACTATACCCGAGATAGACAAAGGTGTTTACTATCTGGTATTCCTGTAATATGTTAGTCAGTTGAATAATATCAAATCTGTCGACCACCATTATTTAAGAAATATAGCTTGGATAAATTAGTCTGGGACTTGATATTTTCTTGATTACTTATGAAACGATTTTATTTTAAAAAAATCTGTTGAATAGACGAAAGAAGACCACATCCAAAACTATAAAAAATGTGCAGGGTGCTATTAAAAAAAATAAAGTTAGGGGTTGTAACTAAGGGGATGATTTTTTAGGGGATGATTTTTTCTACGCCATATTAAAGTGTATTACAAATGGAATAGATCAGTTTTTCTCCCATTCGAAAATTTCTATTCGTTTAAGAGATATACCTTGGATAAATTAATCTGGGACACCCTGTATAGGGAAAGACAAAAAATTATTTTTAAAATTTTTATGATTGTTTAAAAGCAAAGCAAAATCAGCTGTAGATCTACAAGGATTTATCATCACTTATCCCTCATTTACCTTTTAAAAGCTTCAAAAGCTTGTACAAGATATTTTCATCTGTTTTTTTCTTTACTGGCCTAGTTGTACTATTTAAGATTGTCGCATGTCTGAAGAATTTAAACATTGTAAATTGTAAGTTCTTGTCGAATAACCCAAATGTCTCTTCTACTTTATTACAATTCGAAACATCTTTTAGATGTGTACGTTTATCAGATAATCAAATTTATAACTTACAGGTATGGGACTGATGTACCTACTTTCGTCCATTAGTTATTATCAAGTTGAATAAGCAACAATGTTTATTTATTATTCTTGATCTCGATAGAAGTAGGAGGCTTGTAAATAAACATATTCATAAACCATAAACTCGGCAATGTGAATTGACCTGAATACTTCATTTTATAGATTACTTCTTCTTCTTGTAATACTATTAGGAGAGACGACTCTATACAACAAAAAAGATAAATAGAATGATGACGAAAAATTGACAGAGTGTGTCCTATCTTAACAGAGAGAAAATTACAGAAAGATAGCGCTGTTGGTACCTTGTTAAAAAATACTGGTTTAGTGTATAAGAAGTAGAATGGCTGAATATCTGAAAATACTAAGCGCAATTTAGATAGAATAGAATATTAATATATTCTTCACCATAAAGAAAACGCAAAATAGGCGTTTGGAAATATCATATATATAGGCAATTCACTTTTTGCTTGTTGCGCAGAGGGGCTGCCCCTCCACCATAACTTTAAACAATTTTCTAGACTTCCCTAGTTGATCTATTTTTCAAAGTGCGTTTGAAAGCTTGAACCTTTTTATATCTAGAAAAATTTTCGACCTTTTGGTGTGCTTATTTTGGGCCCAACCTAATTTTGCTTTGCAATTTTTTTTGTGGACCCTAAACTGCAAAATTATGCATACACTGTTAAACGGATACATACTAACGAAATATGAGGAGCGCGCATGCAAAAACAAACAAATGCACAAACCAAAAAAATTCAAGTAAGCAGTGATTTCCATTAAGCGGCCTTAACAGAATATATTTCAAACGTTTAACTCGATCAAAAACAAATATTTCTTAAGGCGCATTTAAATCAAAGCGAACACGAACGAACCAGCGAATTCGTTCGTTAACTTTATTGTATTTGTACAGCGAATCGAGCACGACCGAACGAATTCGTTCGCATTCGCACATGTTCCAACCGATGTCGGTAAGTGAGCGAATCATCAAAGGAAATCGTTGTTCAATGTGGACAGTGGATAGACGGTAGCGAACGAATTCGTTTAGAAGTACTGATTTAATTTATTTAAAAACATTAGTTTGAGAGGGTTCTTTATTGTGTAGTTGTGAAAACATAATTTTGCAATATGGAATATGCCTATGAAACCCAAAATCGAAGCTATATAAAATAATAAACAGAAAAACTGATGCTTGTTTTCTATAGGAATGGGTTGTGATGTCTCTGAACTAAAAAAATGAATTAGCTTCTGGCATCATTTAGACGAGAAAGACAAAAAGAGAGTTCGAAGTGGTTTGCTTTTGAAAGCCTCATGTTTTTATTGGATACATTTCAACCCAGAAACACTAATGAGGTATTCAAATCAAATTAATTGCTAAAATTAATTAAAAGCAAATTTATTTTGATACACCAATTTTACAATTTATTTGAACATAATATAGTCATAATATCAAGAGCAAGTAACTTTTTCGAGGAAGAATTTTAAGAAAGCTGGTTCTTTATTATGTTATTTTCTAAGCTCCCTCAAACAGCGTATAATACCTGCTACCTGCTATTTTTGTAAGCTATTATTGTATTAAAATTTACCCAGCAAGAAACACGAAAATAAACTTAAACACAATGTGTGACTGGCACTGGCCCATCTTAAAAACATCTGCGGGCAATATGCACTCCCGATCATCAACGAATGCGAACGTTCGCTTCAATGTAAATGGCCCTACTTTGTAGCGAACGAATGACCAAGCGAACATCTACGAATTCGTTTCTTCGTTCGTTCGTTCGTGTTCGCTTTGATTTAAATGCGCCTTTACTGATTTTGTGTTTAGAAAATCATAGACCTATGCAAAAGCAAACATGTGTTCCTCTTGAACTCAAGCAGAAACAAATATGTGACTTAACCAATCAGGAACGTCTATTTAAGTCACGTGACACAAACAGTCAGACTGCAGCAAGCTTTAGTAAGGTTAATAGTGGTTGTTACTTTTAGAAATTTGTTTAATATTAATTTTAACGAAAAGTTTAGTTTAGTTATAGAAAAAAGTTCAGCTAAATAAAATGGAAGTTGATGCTGAAATTCTTATTACTGTTAATCAGGGTTCGAAAGGAAGTAGGAAAAAAGGACACAATATTTTAGATAGGCCTAAACATGTTTTTAACAATTAAGAATTTTTGACTATTTTTAATTTTTTTAAAAGGTCTAATGCAAGTGAATTATTACAACTTACAAGTTAGTTTCAATGTTATTTTAAAAAATGTGATTCAATAAAATCAATTTTGGTTCTCTATAATTTTATTTCAACACTTTCTTTAACCAAAACCAAATATTGCAAAGCAAACATGTCAGGTTTCCACTCAACCAAAAACAAACATGTCTCCTGAATTCAGTCAAAACCAAACATGTCAAATATATATATTTAATTACTAATTAAAATAACATTTTCGATTTAAACTTCTATGTTATTCTTGTATATAAGAATAATTTGTCACAAGTAACATTTGTCATTGGAAACAGTTGACTAATATTATAAAAAACGTTTTTCTCATTTCCTGAAAATCTGTATTTGACTGACTTGTTTGTTTTTGCTTGTGCGCTCCTCATATAGCAGACGTCTCAGCCGTATTATTCAATTTTTTTAGGCGAAATATGAAGACTATGAATAAGTGGTCCAGAAATTTAAAAGAGAAACTCTATTTTTTGCACTTTTTCCCAACTATTGCTATTTTTTAAAAATAAACATTAAATTTTCAAAAAGTCAAAGTCAAAGTTTTCAACCTAATAGAAATATTAAAAATATTGAAAAATATTAAAAATATTCCTAAAAGATATTTAATTGAAAACTTATTGGTCCATTTTCCTGGTAACACCTCCATGGATTCTAAAAATTGCAAGCAAAAATTGCCAGATGGATGCTGAAGCGAAGAAGACAAGAGGGAATTCAAAAACTTATAATTCACGACCCCGTCTGTTCAGCTGGTAAATTTTAACGGAAAATGGACCTAGTTACTCAAAGGAATAAAACTAATATAAAATAAAATAAAAAATACAAATGTATCCCATTTTTATTCAGTTGCAATGCGAAGGCAAAACTGTCTTATTTTTCACTTAGAACAGAGAGCGCAAACCAGCACTCTAAATCAACGATTTTCGACTCTAATTGGAATCGAAAATAATCGACTCTAATTAGAGTCGAAAACCGTCGATTTAGAGTGCCGGTTTGCAAAAAATAAGACAGTTTGCCTTCGCATTGCAACTGAATAAAAATGGTATATATTTTTATTTTATTAAATTTTCACTTTCTATCTAGTAACATATGTAAAATTGAAAACTGAAACTTATACGCTCTATAATTTTTTCGTTGGAGCAATATCTGTTGACTACTAGCATACGCGGATGACATTGACATTGTGGGAAACACACTCACCAATGTGAAGGAGACTTTCAATAAATTGGAGGTATCCGCTGTGAGCTCGTACGTAGAGGGGATATTTATAAATTCGCGAGCGCCAGTAGTGACAAGTCTGTAAACGTTTACCGGAAATTTGACATAAATGTCAAAGTGATTAATTTAAAATTAAAATTAAAAACATTAATTATAAAAAATATTAGTTGGTCAAAGCTGTGGTATATATTTTTACCTTAAATATACTTACGTTTTAAATACTGAATTTACGTTTTTTTAATGTTCCGTAATATGTAATTATAAATTAATCTGTTAATCTTACCGCCATCTACACGATAATTGTGAAAGTATCCGAAGTAAGAAATTAATATTTCATCAATAGAACGTCAAAATGATTAGCAAAATCTTAAAAAAATCTATTACAGTTTAATTACTTTTTAGCGTTGTAAATATTAAGCGATAACAATTAAATAATAAATTTAAAAATTACCGGTGAAAGTTGAATTAGAATCCGCTAGGAGCGACATCAGCGAAGCTCAGAGCGTATAGGCAAAGAAAACTGGTTTAAGGGTAAATGAAGAGAAAACTATTTACATGATACGAGATAGAATAGGACAAAATGTTACGATAGACCCATATATATATATATATATATATATATATATATATATATATATATATATATATATATATATATATATATATATATATATATATATATAACTTTGAAAGAGTGGAGAGTTTTAAATGTCTCAGAGCAATAATCACTGCAGATAACGATATGACGGAAGAGATTAAAGGGAGAATTCAGGCAGCAAATAGATGTATGTATAGCCTTCATAATACTATTAAATCAAAGAGCCTAACACAAAGCATCAAAGATCAGAATATATAAAACAGTGATTAGACCGGTGCTCATGTATAAGTGTGAGATGTGGACCCTGACCAAAGCAATTTAAAGAAATCTTAGATATTTTCAAGGTGGCAAATAGCAAAATCTACTTATACAATGATTTATGTTTAAAGCTGGTGCTTTGATATTGACGGATGATAGATGGACCAGAAATATTCTGTAGTGGCGACCAAAACAATAGGCGTATCGTAGCAGAGGACCACCACCGACTAGATGGACGGATGGTATAAAGCCCATCAACACAAAATGGATGCAGGAAACTCAATATAGAGGTAGGTGGAAAATTTTACTGGAGACTTACGTTCACCAGTAAAAAAATATATGTTAATTGATGATGATGGTATGTGTCAACTAACTAACATACGCAAAGCAGCAAAGCAAAGTATTTAAGCAGCCATATTAACTGCCATAATATGTCTAAGAAGGAAGTCTGTTGTGATTCCTGTTCGTTTTACAAGTATTTCAGCCAGTGGCGGCTCGTCAGAGGAGGCAAGGGAGGCTCAGCCTCCCCATAAATTTTTTACTCACTCTACACTGTTTTCTTTATCACGAATCGCGAAAACAATAAGCACTCTCACTATTATACAACGTGTAAATTCCATATTATCACTAATTATCCATACGTACGGAGCATTAGCATTAGAACGCATGATCGCGTCTCTGTTTTATTAAAAATATTGTAGGCAGGACCCTGGGTTATCCCGAGATGCATGGACGGAGCCGAGAAGCCCAGCAGTCTCCGCTGCTAATGCTCCGTGCAGCGCAGCAGGCGTTTAAGGAGACCCAGTCTCCTAACAGTGGCATCTACGGCGCCATCACACGCTGCCTGGAGATATACCAAGGGAGGCAGAGTAGCTTCTCGGCTCCGTTGCGTGGTTGCGTGCGTCTCGGGACAATGAATTTTAGGGTCCTGACTAAAAATAATGAAAAATCTAAAAGTGCGAATTTTGTTATGAAATTTGGTATGTGGGGTTATAACAATATTTGGAACAACTTGCTCAAATAACTTTTTCCGATATCTCTAACTCAAAGCAAAATATCGGTAATTTATCGTGTTTTTGAATTCGCAGTAGGCCGCGTTTAGAATTAAAAAAATTCAGTTGAGTATCTTAAGAAATTTGAAGCTTCATTATGTATGGACTGCAAAACTTCAAATCTGTATTTTTTATTTTGATATGCATAGGTATCTATTTACAAATAGATGGAATTGTTAACAAATAAACGACACAAACTTTGGTATTAAACTTTTACAATTAGACTAACTATTTTTAAAATGATATGATATCATGAAATTATGAATTATTATGATATTATGAAATGTAAATAAAAAATGGTCAAAAACTGGAGCCTTAAATTACATTTTTTGGCGCATTTTTTTGCTAGTGCAAATTTGTCTAGATATTTTACAGTTAGGTATAGCCTCCCCTATTGTAAAAATCACGAGCCGCCACTGATTTCAGCCCTATTTGCGCCCTGTTATCCTTCCCAAATACAGTTTCTATGTGATTGATTGGGATATTTTTTCAGTGAGAGATGTTCGCAAAATGTTTCTATTTTTCTTTGGCCGGCAATCTTGAACGTTAGTTGAAGAAATAGAAATGATTAGTGTGTTTAATAGTTCCATTTAATTTTGTTAGGATACTGCAGAGTCTTCCCACATACGAGCTAGTTTTATAGTTGTTTTATGTGTTATTGTCTTTGCAAGAACATTGTGTGTATAATAAGAAGTGCTAATCTCTTTTAAAATAGTTTCAGTTTCGTACACTGTAGTGTTTATTGTCCTAAAAGAGGTAGAAAACGAAATAAAGGGGGAAACAAACCAAAATAAAAAAGGGATAATTTATGGTTTGCTAGTTGTGAGTGGACAGGCTTTTGTGGACATTAGTTAAAAAGACAGAATTTTAAATATCGCCAAAATATCAAAGAACATAATAGGCGAGCGACAGCAACCCCTAAAATTACGTTATACCGACCACGAAAATCAACTTTAAGGTGAATGAGAAATTTTGGTCATTATTTATGTTTTTGAAGTCGCTGAATCCGAATATGAAGTTTATTTTTATCTAGAATTGGTGGAACATGTTCAAAAATCAAATTTTATGCAAAAATGCGAATAATCAATTTTGATGAGTTTTCAACTTTACCTCGCTGTATCTTTGGTCACTGTAAATATTTCCTTTTGAAAATTTTACAGTATCATCTCAGATGTATTTGGATGACAATGAGATATGTCCAAAACGTTTAGACAAATTAAAAAAAGAGTTGTTAATTTTTAAACACATCGTCAGATTTCGTTAGTTTCATGTTTACTTAAAAAAGTTGAGTGACAAACTTTTTAGTTTATAATTTTAATCAACACGTGCAACCCAGCAATAAAACATGATTCATGAAGAAGTTTTCTGGAAAATTTTAGGTCCAAATTAGCAATAGGAAGAAAGTTATGTGACTTTATAGACGAGTGGCACACCCCAAAAAACGCTCATTTCTCGAGATACTGACCACGGTGTGGTAAATGGCTAATTTTGATAATATTTTATGTTTGTGATGGTACTGAAAACTAAAATTAGATTCATTTTAAATTTTACGTGGGGGAACATTGTGACAATCGCAATTTTACCCTAAAAATAAAAAAAAATGAAATCACGTTTAACTCGCTACAACTCTGTTCCATTTTAATATTTTTTTCTGAAATTCTTACGGAACATATTTCTCACCTTTCTGAAGACAATGGGACCTGTTTCAATATGTTTGTCTTATTATAATAAAAGTTATGAATTGTTTAAAGTAAAAGGTGAAGATTTCTGAATTGCAAAGTTTAATCACAAAATTTGAGTGACAAAAATTTGAAATTTAGCTTTTTAATTAAATTCTTTTTTTTTATTTTTAGAGTAAAATTGCGATTTTGACAATGTTCCCCCATCTAAAATTCAAAATAAACCTCATTTTCAGCACCTTAAAAAACATAAAGGATCATCAAAATTAGCCGTTCACCACACTGTGGTCAGTATCTAGAGAAATAAGCGTTTTTTGGGGGAGTGCAACTCGTCTATAAAGTCACATAACTCTTTTCCTATTGCATATTTTGAGTTGAAATTTTTCAGAAAACTTCTTCATGACTTATGCTTTAATGCTGTGTTAATTAAAATTATAAAATTACTACTTAAAAGATAACTTCTCTGTTAATTTGTTTAAAAATCTTTGACAAATCTCGTTGCTATCTAAATTCTTCGAAGATGACACAGTAAAATTTTCAAAAGGAAATATTTACAGCGACCAAAGATACAGTGAGATAAATATGAAAATTATCAAAGTTGATTTTTCGCATTTTTGCATAAAATTTGATTTTTGAACATGTTCCACCAATTTTAGATAACAATAAACTTCATATTCAGATTCACCGACCTCGAAAACATAAAGAACGGCCAAAATTTGCCATTCACCTATCATAGTCGCTTTTTCGATTTCTAAGCCTCAAATTAGGGGTGTGCCGCTCGACTATAATGAACTGACGAAAGGGCGCCGTGGGGGAGACAGAGCACAAGGAGAAAATGATAACAAACGCTCCGCTACGCGTCGGGCAGTAAACTTCATTCTCGGGAGGAAAAGTAGCACTTTCCTCCCTTGTTATACACATAGCTATTTACAGTACATTTTTAAAATAAGAAATGCAGGTATTTTTCTAAAAAGCGGGACATTTTTAAAAATCGGCGGGACGCGTGACTGATCACCAAAAAGTCGGTACTGTCCCGCTAAAATCGAGACGTGTGGTAACTTTGGTATTTTTTTATATAGAGGCAATGCAATGGGAAGCGCAAATAAAGACGATTTATTTATGCATGCTTTGAAAAGCCAATCCACGTAGGTAGCTTAAAGAGTGAGTTTTTTTTCTATATAAGAAAAATCATTTCCAAAATATCTACGTCACTGTTTCGTTCACACAGAGTGTTGTTTTGCTGGCGGCGGCGAGTGCCGGAAAGTGGGACACGACCCACTTGCGTTTCGGGGGGACTGGGGGGCCCGAGCGGGCGTCATGCGGACACACTTCCTACTTTGACTCTCTGGTGGCGGACGTGTAGTACACGCTGTGGCTGTTTGCTTGCCAGATCGAGGACATCAACAATAACAACCAGAAGAAGCAGCCGAAGAGTGTTGGTATTTTCATCTACAGAATTAGCGGTGTTGCCGATCGGAAAACGAAATTACAACAATTAAATTTTTGTTTATGGCATTTCGAAGAAAAATATCAGTTGTCTGAAATCGAAATCCGATATGTCCGTTAAAAAGAATTTTAAGTAATACTCAAAAACTTATAGACACTTTATTTCTTTTTGAAATAACCTGCATTAAAGTATATTATTTTTGTTTTGTTATTATTATTATTATTCTTATTCACGTGCCTTGTTCGTTGCTGATGTTGGCTATCATCTATTTTGTTCTCTATTTTACCCTGTATTATCAGTTGCAGTATACGATATTTATCATATCTCATAATATGACCGAGGTATTCATGTTTTTGGCTATTTCTACAACTAATAAATGGTGCCCATAAATATATTGCATAGGAGTTTTTATTGATTAACTTTAAATTTGAACATATCTGGTTTTTCATTGTTTTGTGTATATGTTTTGTATATGTTTTTGCAGAGACACTTTCGCAGGAATCGGGAAAAATTGAGATAAAGTAAATTTTCGATATTTTTTACATAGGTACCTGTTTAGAAACTTTGTATGCTGTTGCTGGTATGAAATCTTGTTGCAGATTATGGGTCTGAGAAGAAATGGACTCGATTGAACTAAAATTCACTTTATTTGACTTTTTACACTTGTTGCTCTTGCTTCGCTGTTGATCGAATGAGAGTGAGTTTAGACTCGCAATTATGCACCTAACGTTTGGCGGTGTTGCCATTACAATGTTGCCAGGGCATTTACAAAATACAAATACATGAGTATAAAAATATATCGAACATAACTCCCCCCTTTGAAGGGACTTCAAAGTTCATACAAATATTATTGAAAAAACAGATACAAAAAATAAATGAAATTGTCTTGGTTTTGAACTGAACTAAATTGGTTTTACACCGAACTAAATTGGTTTTACACTGAACGAAATTGTTAATTGACTGTGTCATTTTCTATGGGTAGGGGACACAAATGTCTTACCGAACGGGTCACAATTTTGGAAAAAGTCTTTATCTCTGCAACTCTCGAAACTCCATCCTTTCCAGGGAATAGACGCAGGATTCTTCCCATTGGCCACTTGCCTGGAGGTTGTTGGTCATTTTTGATTAATACCAGTGTACCTACAGCAATCGGAGTAGCCTGGTTTTTCCATTTATATTGAAAACGTAGTTGAGAAATGTACTCTTTTGTGAATCGTATCCAAAATTGTTGATATAATTGTTGAATGGATTGTAGTCTGGATAGCCTGGTTGGCGGAACTTCTGATACGTCAGGTTCAGGAAGCATTGTAATTGGACGACCAATTAAAAAATGTGATGGGGTAAGTGGTTCTAGGTCATTAGGATCATTGGATAAGGAATACAGAGGTCTAGAATTTAAGATTCCCTCAATTTGAATAAGCAGTGTATTAAAAGTTTCATAAACTAATACTCTGTTCAACATTGTTCGCTTTAAAAAATGTTTTGTACTTTTTACTGCTGCTTCCCATAGGCCACCAAAGTTGGGCGCATAATATGGGGGTATAAAATGCCAATGAATATTGTCTTTTGAAGCATATTGAGTAATAGCATTTTCATTTTTTAATAAAAATTTTCCAAATTCTTTTAATTCATTTCTAGCTCCAACAAATGTGCTACCATTATCTGAATAGACATCTGAAGGTACTCCTCGTCGAGAAGTAAATCGTTTGAGACAAGATAAAAAACATTCTGTTGTTAAATTTGATACTAATTCTAAGTGAATTGCTTTTGTGCTAAAACAAACAAAAACACAGATGTAACACTTTAAAATTTTGCATCCTCGTCCTGCCTTATCCTTTAACGGAAATGGTCCGGCATAATCAATGCCTGTAAATTGAAAAGGCAAGGAGGGTTTAATCCTATTATCTGGTAAACTAGACATTGGATATGTAGCAAAAGATGGATTAAATTTAAAACATGTTATACAATTTTTAGTTGTTTGCCTAGCTAAATTACGTCCACCTATAGGCCAATAAAATTGTCGTATGGATGCTAAAAGAAGTTGAGGGCCAGGGTGTAATAAAGCAGCATGTTTGTGTTTAAAAATTAATTTCGTCAAATTGTGTTTTGAAGATAATAAATATGGATGATGTTTATGTATTTCTAACGAAGTAAACTTAAGCCTACCGCCCACACGAAGTACACCTTGTTCATCTAGAAATGGTGACAGAAAACTAAGTTTGTGTTTTGGGGGTAATGATTTATTTTGTTCTATAATTTTTAGTTCCTCTGAAAAGGATTCTAATTGAGATAATTTTATTAATTTTAAATTAGCATAGTTTAATTCTTCAACTGATAGAGATCCAAATTTTCTCTCAGATTTAGATTTCCTTAGATTGGAAATAAATCTTAGCATATAAGAAGTAATTCTTTGTAACTTTGTTAAATCTGAACATGTTGTGAATAAAGTAAACTGATTTATAATTTTTGAAGTCAGTACCTTGTGAACTTTCTTTAACTCTGGCAATTCTGTAACTTGAACAGAGTTTGAATTGATCAAGTGATCAATAGATTGGGATAAAAAATCTGGTCCCTTCCACCATAAATTCATATTGATGAGAAGTTCTGGCACTATTCCTCGAGAAGCCAAATCAGCTGGATTCTCTTTAGTGCTAACATAAGACCACTTATAGTTATCTGTGAGATTTTGAATCTTTGCTACCCGATTTGAAACAAATGTTTGTAACTGGTTTGGTTGCTTTTTGATCCAACATAAGACAATCTGAGAGTCAGACCACATATAAACAGGAACAGTGGATGAGATTGCCTTAATAGTTTGGTTTGTTAATTGAGATCCAAGAAGAGCTGCACAAAGCTCCAGTCTTGGTATTGTTAATGATTTTAGTGGTGAGACTTTAGTTTTCGAACAAAATAGTCTCACAGTATATGCTCCATCTGAATCGATGCTACGCATATAAAGACAACTAGCATATGCTTGTAATGAAGCATCACAGAAACAATGAATATCTACTAACTTGTGACTTGTACCTATTACAATTCTTGGAATTTTAAGTGTATTTAATTGTGACAATTGATTGTAAAATTGAAACCATTTGATATATACATTTTCAGGAACTGGGTCATCCCAAGGTAATTTAATTGACCATAAATATTGAATCAGAATTTTTGAAATGATTATTACTGGGCTGAGAAGTCCCAATGGATCATATATTTGGGCAATAATAGAAAGTATTTGTCGCTTAGTAACATTTTTATCTAGTGGAATGGTGGTGATATTATATCTTAAAATATCTTGTTTGCTGTCCCATTGAATACCTAATGTTTTGAAACTCTCTGATTCTCCAATATTTAAAACTTTATTAGGAACGTCAGTTAATTCAACTTTCTCTAAAACAGCAGGATTGTTTGAAATCCATTTTCGTAGTATAAAATTGGCAGATTTTAAAATAAATGAAATATCATTACATCGTGTTTGTAACTCTTCAATATTATTAGATCCCGTCAAAAGGTCATCTACATAAAAATCATTGTGAATAGTTTTAGATGCGATTGGAAATGTGTTTTCATACTCTGTAGCTACTTGATTGAGGCATTTTATTGCTAAATAGGGAGCAGATTTTGTACCATATGTAACGGTATTGAGTTGATAAGAGGATAAATCGTCCTCAGGGTTGTTTCTCCAGATTATGCACTGCAACGGTCTATGATCACCGTGCATTAGAATTTGCCTATACATTTTTGATACATCTGCTGAAACAACATATTTGTATAATCTGAATCTAAGTGTAATATCAAAGATATTATTTAAGACCTTTGGTCCCATGTATTGCAAATCGTTTAGAGACCATCCCGAACTAGTGGCACACGAACCATCAAAAACAACTCTTATTTTTGACGTTATACTTGATTCCTTTAAAACAGCATGATGTGGTAAATAATAGTGCAATTTTGGTAAATTTTCTAATGAAATTTTAGTCATGTGACCTAATTGTATGTATTCTTGAATAAATTGTTCATATAAGTTATAAAATACAGTGTTTGATTTAAAACGTTTTTCTAAAGACAAAAAACGTTGAATTGCTTTTTCATGTGAATCCCCTAATAGTGTAGGAGATGATTTTAATGGAAATTTAACTATAAATTGTCCATTCTCATGTCGAGAAGTATCATTATTGAATAACTCTTCACAACGTAGTTCATCCGTTGACAGTTCACTAGAATTATCAACCTCATTGAGTTCCCAGAACTTTTTTAACTGATGATCTTCTTGTATAACAACACTTTTTGAAAAATTGCAAATAGAATAATTAATTGAATTACTTATAGTACCAGAAACGATCCACCCTAACTTGGTATTTTGGAAGATTGGTTTATTTTTTCCTATAGTAATTTTTCCCTCTAATATTAAGTCCCAGAATAATGTAACTCCTATTAGCATATCAATATCATTAGGTGAGTAAAATTGTGGATCTGAGAGTTTAATATTGTCTGGAATTTTAATATTTGTTAAATTGACCTTTTCTGAAGGAATAGCTGATGAAATCATAGGTGTTACATAGCAACACACATTACATTGAAAACTACTGACATTAGAAAATATTGTTAATGATGTCTTTTTTGTCAATGTAGACGTTACTTGATTTATACCAATAATTGATAAATTTGCAGACGATAATGGCATACCTACTTTCTTACAGAATGCTTCTGTTACTAGATTTGATTGTGCTCCAGAGTCCAATAGGGCTCTGCCTACTTGAAAATTGCCACGACTATCTTTAACCTTAAATGTTACCGTAGATAATAGAATTGATGCATTGTTATTTGTTACACCTTCTTCGGTGTTTTTACAACCTTTTGTTTGAAATAGCACAGCAGATTGCTCACTTGTTTGATTAATTGGATTATTGTAACTACCACTTGTACTTGGTTGAATGCTTGGATTATTGACTAATAAAAGTTCATTATTTTGCTGATTTGTAAAGTCATTATGAAGGTGCGTGTTGTGCTTACGTCCACATTTTTTACAGGACCCTAAATTGCATAAATTCTGATAATGCCCCACCCTTAAGCAGTTCGAGCAAAGTTTTAATAGTTTTACTTGTTCCCATCGTTCATTGACATTTAATTGCATAAATTTTTGACATGAATAAATCGAGTGTTCACCCTTACAGAAATTGCATTTAAATTTATTAATCGTTAAATTGACATGAGAACCTACCTGTCTCTCTTTTGTTTTATAGAATTGATTGGATGCTCTAGTAGCTTGATTAAATTGATTACCTTGCGGTTTAGCATTACTTTCTTGTTGTGATTGTAAAATATCTTGTCTTTCTTTAAGAAAATCTAGAAATTCGTTTAATGTGGGAAGCTCTGCCTTGGTGTGAGATTCCTTCCACTTGTGTTGATTAATCTTATCTAGTTTATGGTATATTATATGAATAATGGTCATGTCCCAAAGTGACTCTTTTGTTATCTGCATACTTTCCAGTGCAGATAAATGAATGGAAACCTCATCTAACAAATGTCTAAATTGTGCAAATTTATTTTTTTGTAAAGGCTCTATATTAATGACAGATTGTATGTGTGTGTCTACCAGACATTTCTTTTTGTCGAACTTATCACATAGCATTTTCCATGCTCGTGGATAATCTTGTGTCTCCTCACATCCCAATATGGCTCTTTTGGCATAGCCATCTAAAGCAGCTTTTAGAAAATTGTATTTTTGATTATTGCTAAGGGTTGTGTTTTGATGAATGGTTGAAATGAAATTTTGTTTAAAATTTAACCAGCTTTCATACTCCCCGTCGAAAGAAGCAAGACGAAGCTTCGGTAGTAATATATTTTGCAAAGAATCATGTGCTGGAGCACTAGGTTGAACATAAGAATTTGCATTTTTATTTTTATTTAAAATATCTTTTAAAAATGAAATAGCAGCAAAATATCTGGATTCAAAAGAATCCCTTTCTGAAAATTGTGAAACTATATCTTTTTCCTCGCATTTCTCTTCGATTTCACCCTGTATAGGTTCAAATTGATTAAGCAAATCTACACAATTGTCATATCGCGATTGAATGTTACATATATCTACTGAACTTGTTTCGCTTTTAATTGAACTAATATAGGTTTCAAGAATAGATAAACGTTGTTTAAGAGAACCTCTATTTCTAACTAGATTTTTAAGATCTTGAGCCATTTTATAAAAATTAAAAAGTGATAACAATGAAACAATGTTTTGTTTTTATTCAAATTGACACAACCTCAAACTCTGAAATGGATATGAAAAATAAGGACTAACCTGGATTGTGAATTCTCGTATATTCTAGCTGTCCAATACAATATTTACGAATACGTCGCTTATTGTTTCTCGTCACTAAATTGTTCCACTGTATGTAATAGTTTGAATCCGAATCACTAGCCACTGACTGACTGCACAACTGTCCAAACAACTCGTTACGCGAACGTCGCTTCTTTTCGACACTAACTTGCTTGGGCCACTTTATTACTCTACCGGTAAACTCTCTGGAACTTGGAACCACGCTACTTGTTCGCGCCAAATTTTCGTGAATAGATAATAATTAATAATTGTAATTGTTTCTTCTATAATTGCTTCTCAAACATTCTGCTCGAAGGACCAAACTTGTTTAGAAACTTTGTATGCTGTTGCTGGTATGAAATCTTGTTGCAGATTATGGGTCTGAGAAGAAATGGACTCGATTGAACTAAAATTCACTTTATTTGACTTTTTACACTTGTTGCTCTTGCTTCGCTGTTGATCGAATGAGAGTGAGTTTAGACTCGCAATTATGCACCTAACGTTTGGCGGTGTTGCCATTACAATGTTGCCAGGGCATTTACAAAATACAAATACATGAGTATAAAAATATATCGAACAGTACCTACGAAAATACACCAATAATACGAAAAAATACAAAATATTTTAACATCGAAATGTAAGAAGTGTTCCTCCAAACAGAATTGTTCAGTTTTGTTGTTGTCTGATACCTCGTCCCTCGAAGCACCTCGTGGTGTTATAATCAGCTTCTTTTGACCTAGATGCTATCAGATTCTCGATGCCGACCTCTAGACTTGCCCGAATTTTCGATCATTTTAATGTATGATTAACTATTTAGATAGGAAATAAGCCACAATTAAATTGAAAAAATAATTTATTTAACGTTTCGAAGCCCAAATCGGGTTTCGTTGTACTACTAAAATAAACAAAAATGTTGTTGCTAAGTAAAAAAATTCTTCTAATGACTCATTTATATTGGCAATTCAAACGTATATTGTACATTTTAAAGTAGAAGACTTTAAAATGATATCGTCAATATTTATGAGTTGCGTTCCTGGGACGACTTTACTAAAAGATAGTTCATTCGATTACATGAAATCAATCCCAACTTAAGAATATCCGTCACAAAAAAATCATAGCATGTGATCTGTCTTTAAAAAGACAACCAAATGCAACGATTGCAGTAAAATTCTCGCGTTAGAGATTCCATAGCAAATCACGAGGGAAAACCAGGAAAAAACCTCGTGATACTATCCCGACATCGTAAGCATTTGGTCTTACATTTAATTTACTTTCAAAAAACTAATACCAAATTCTGACTTTAATATGTTTAAATTATAAATAATATTAATAATACATAGATATACAATAAGTAATACTAAAATATAAAATTTGTACTAACTCGATATTGACTTACTAATCGTGGTATTTTCTTTCTATTGACTTCCTCTTTCAGTATGGGTAACCACATCCTACTGCATTCTATCGAGGAATTTGCTACACAATTGGTTTCATTTAGCATAATTAGAGCCGCTTCTTTGATTTTTCTCTTTTTACTATCTGATTCTTTCAGGACTATACTTAATCTCTCCACTGAACTCTATGTTCATTATCCCATACGTGTTGACATATTTGAGATCTATCAAAGTCTCTATTTTTAATATAAGACTGATGTTCACTTATTCTAACGTTTAATGGTCTTGATGTTTCACCTAAATAAAATTGTTCGCATTCACAAGGTATTGTTTAAATGCAATTCTTTGTTCTTTCTTGTTCATTGTTAGGTTTAGTTTTAGATAGAATAGATCTCAACGTGTTTGTTGTTTTGAATGTTGTTGAAATGTTGAATTTATTTCCTATTGTTTTAAGTTTCTCGGATAGTTCTTTTATATAATGGTATTGATATTTTCCTCGTATTATTTCTTGTGGATGTTATAGGATCCCGTTCTAAGTTGTTCTGTTCCATTCGATCCAATCTTGACAATTCCTTATAAACGATAAAGGATAATCATTTTTGAATAAAACAGATGTTAACAATTGTTTTTCTTCTAAAAATGAATTTTCGTTAGAACAAGTAATTTTAGCTCTATCATATAGTATAAGGATTTAATGATTCCCTTTTTAACGTTGATGTTGTGATTTGATTTGCAGTTGAGATATCTGTTGGTGTGTGTTGGTTTTCTATACACTTGAGTCTCATATTCAGTATCCTTCTTTGAATATAAATATGAATATGAATCATAAAAATATGATTTTGAATATGAATCATAAAAATGCCACAAGGAAATAGCTTCAGAACAATATTTTAATGTATTTTTCAGGACACAAAAGTTTAGGCGTTTTTAATATGTAGTTTTGTCAATTTAAACAAAAAAGTCTGTAATGTGGAATATATGAATGTTCTACAACTGGAAAAGTTACTTCAATTTTTTCTATGCCTGACGAACTCAAATTTAATAGCCAGTTGGACAACATTCTTATGACGGTCAAGTTCTTATTTTGAGCGCCACAACCACCACAGAAGAGTCTAATGATTTTTGCATTGCTACTAAATTCAAATATTGTGAAGGTGTTGGGTGGGTGGCACATAATATAATCTAACTGTAGATGGATTCAATTTTCCCTTGAATCTTTCTTCAAAACTATTACAAAAGGGTAGACATTTAGTTTCATACTAAAGCAGGCTGCTTAGTCTGCCATTTTTGGGGGTACTAAGTTTTTTGGCAATCAAAGCGAAATGTCACTACGTCAGGATAATCTTAGTTTTCTCTCACAAGCTCATAAAAACACTTAGCTCGACTTTTGTGTAAACGATGATGACACATTGTTTGATTTTTTTGCCAGCATCTAAGGAATTTTTTAGTTTGTATTTAAACTGCAGACACATTGAACCTTTACATAAATCACTTTTTGGAGTACCTTAATCGTGTTTTCGTGTGGTTAGCACTGCTGGTAAGGGAGCGTTCAAGTATTACGTAACGCGATTTTTGAAGATTTTTGACCCCCCCCCTCCCCCCTACGTAACGCACTCTAATCGGCGTTTAACGATTGCGTAACGCAATTTTTGAAGATTTTTGACCCCCCCCCCCCCACCTGCGATACGTAATACTTGAACGGTCCCTAAAAGAATTTGTGAAACGTTTTGGAACAATAGTAATGGTATTCCCAGCGCTTTAGAGACACCACACAATTTTTAATAGCGGCTCTTTTGACAATATTTAACACATTGAACGCCACGTGAGTTGTATTTAACTCACGCTTTGTTTGGCCTAGGCGCTCAGTGAGTTAAATATAATTCACATTACCATTGAGATTCTGAACGTGGAGCCTAAAGTAGAAACAAAAAATTTTAATGTGGCGGTTAATGTGTTAAAATTCTGTATTGTTAACTAATGTCAACAAAAGCTTCTCCACAACATGAAATATTAAACCATCCCTTCTTTTACGAAACTATAGTTCGGAAATAGATTTTCCGAAAATGGAAAAGGAGGAACCAACCCTTTATTTCGTTTTCTGCTTCTTTTAGGACAAGAACAACTTCGGTGTTTTAATATACAGTTGTCCTGAGTAATTATGTCTAACGATCTAAAAAATGAGTGAAAAAATATCCTTCATGGTAAACATTGATATACAGGGGAAGGGCTGGTATGGTTTACTTACATGTCTACATTTTGGAAGCATCAGGAATGACTTTGCAACATAATATCTAGAAACAATAACTACATATTATAAGCAAATGGTACTTTTACGAAGTACTATCAAACTCACATAGTTTGTTTTGCAATTTTGCGTTTGGATGCTGACTTAACTTTTTTCGAGATTTATTAACTTCGGATGGAATAAGACATTCTCCAGAAAGCATTTCGCTCATTATCAGGATATTGATTGTTAAACACAAGAAACACTACACAACTACAGTCTAGTACGTTAGTACAACGTAAAAAACAACGGTTTTCTCTCTGAACTCGCAAGTTAGTGTGACATGCGCCTATCCACGGGGTATATCCAACTTCATTCTAATTATTGGTCGACGTGGACATGTCGGTTGTTTTTTATCATACATTTTTCATGTAAGATGTCGACTTTTATACTAAAACTATGTACCAACTGGTAGTACCATTAGATTACGAGTAGAATGACGTAAAAATCTCAAAATCGTAAAACATGTGACTTGTCGGGTTTTGCATTTAGACGACTGATATGTGTTTCAGAAAACTGCTATATTTTCGTTTTCTATATTTTTAACAGCCCTTATAGGCTGAACGCTTTGGTTGACAAGGTTTCGATAATCCATCTGTTCTTTTTTAAATTTTATTTTCAGTCGAAACATGTAGGGGAGACTGAGGCTAGTTGTCACAGAGGTAAGTTGTCACAATGCCGATTTTTACCTTATTTGTGAAGTTAATACGCTGCGTCATCTACATACGAAAGGTTTTACTCATCACCAATTCCCAATTCCACGCAAAATATTGTAGAGATCGGCCAGTAATTATTTCTCTTATTCGTGTAAATGTGTTTTGAGGCTTCTCATGTAAAAATTTTTATCTTCAATCATCTCGTGCTCTGAGTGAATTTGTGAAACCAAAGTAAGAAAAATATATTTTAAAGGATACTGACAATCTTATAGACTACATATTATGTAGGTATATTTTCATATATTCATTCATTTGAATACTTTTGATTTGACATTCAATTACGGAAGGTCATGTGGGGCTAGTTGTCACAAATTATACGGGGCAAGATGTCACTGTGACAACTTGCCCCGCAGTATTTAAATATGTTGAAAATATTTTAAACCGTATTAAAATCAAATTAGATTGCTACAGAATACAGGGCAAATCATATTGATGAATTTGTCAAATATAGGTAAACGTTAATTTAATACCTACAGGATTAAATGATTCTTCTATAGATATCTACTTATAGGCTTACTAGAAATGGTTCGTCCTTACCCAAAGGTTGCAAACAGGACCAACCGCATTCAACGTAAAAAACGCAAATCAGCAATACTAACAACAGATACTCGATTTGAAATTGTACAACAGAAAAAGTCTAGGCAGAACAAAAAAAAAATATATACAAGAAAAGAAAAGCCTTAAAAGAATCTGTCTTCTTTCCGAAAAACGTAAGGCCAAAAAAGAAGACATTTCATTGGACGAAGAAGACTGTATATGCCTTGTTTGCGGAGAACTTTATAGTGCTTCTACTGAAAGTTGGCTAGGTAGTAGGCTAGGTGCAACTTTTTCTTGACTCTGTTTTATGGAATGGAAGCTTGGACCTTAAATGCGGCATCAATGAAAAAGCTAGAATCATTCGAGCTGTGGGTGCACAGAAGAATTCTGAAAATATCGTGGGCAGAACACGTCACAAACAAAGATGTTCTGAGAAAGATAAATAAAGAAATGGAAATCTTAAATACCATCAAAACAAGAAAATTAGAATATCTTGGACATATTACCCACGGAGAAAGATACAACTTGTTCCTATTGATTATGCAGGGAAAGATTCAAGGAAAAAGAAGCATATGGAGCCGCAGAATATCGTGGCTGCACAACCTGAGAGGATGGTAGGGCATAAAATGAACTTTTCAGAGCAGCCGCCTCTAAAGTCCGAATAGCTATTGATGATTGCCGGCCTCCGTCGCGGAGATGGCACTTGAGGGAAGAAGATTGAAGGTTGGACCCAATGTTCAGTATGCAAATAACGTGCACATAATAGACTACACCAATGGAAATCCATTGTATGTGTGTCACAATTGTGACTCGGAAGACGATATGTAGTTCTTTGTAAATTTGTACGTTCTTCTTTCAATAAAAACGTTTTATTTCTCATTTACTTTATTTTTTTAATACTGTGACAATTTGCCCCAGGCACTGTGACAACATGACCCATCTAGGAGCATGTTGTCGAGCTGTGGGTGCACAGAAGAATTCTGAAAATATCGTGGGCAGAACACGTCACAAACAAAGAGGTTCTGAGAAAGATAAATAAAGAAATGGAAATCTTAAATACCATCAAAACAAGAAAATTAGAATATCTTGGACATATTACCCACGGAGAAAGATACAACTTGTTCCTATTGATTATGCAGGGAAAGATTCAAGGAAAAAGAAGCATATGGAGCCGCAGAATATCGTGGCTGCCCAACCTGAGAGGATGGTAGGGCATAAAATGAACTTTTCAGAGCAGCCGCCTCTAAAGTCCGAATAGCTATTGATGATTGCCGGCCTCCGTCGCGGAGATGGCACTTGAGGGAAGAAGATTGAAGGTTGGACCCAATGTTCAGTATGCAAATAACGTGCACATAATAGACTACACCAATGGAAATCCATTGTATGTGTGTCACAATTGTGACTCGGAAGACGATATGTAGTTCTTTGTAAATTTGTACGTTCTTCTTTCAATAAAAACGTTTTATTTCTCATTTACTTTATTTTTTTAATACTGTGACAATTTGCCCCAGGCACTGTGACAACATGACCCATCTAGGAGCATGTTGTCACACAAATCTTGTCGAAGGTTAAACCTTCTTACCATTTTAACCACTGGTATCTAAAATTTTAGGAAAATATGAATGAGTAGCCTATATACCAACTAACTATCCAGACAAAGTTTTGTTAAAAAAAAATAAAAAGTGTTTGAGTTACAGAGCCTGAACCAAAAACTGTGACAACTAGCCCCGGTCTCCCCTACTTTTGATATTATTCTACGGAATTGTGAAACTATTTTGTTCTGGCACCTTCAACACATATATTTTTTAAATGGGATTAAAGTACAATTTATTTTGATTAAAATTAATAATTTCAAATTGGATATTAAATATTGATTGATGGACTGTATATTTCGCTGCAATTTATTTTATAGAACCAACTTATTGAATCGTAATATCTTTATTTTGTTTATGACAGATTTTATTAGACTCTTTCATGTCTTCACATTGAGAAGAGAATAAGTACTAAAAGTGATTTCTTTGCCCTACAATCTTTACCATCATTTTTACGAGTTTGTCACGCCTACAGGCACATGAAGTTTCAACAACTAGAACAATGTATTATTATACATATAGAAACACCTATTATAGTACATAATTTATAACAATAACCGTGTCACCTTTATCTTGTTTAAGTCTATTTTTTCATGGGCACAGATAATTTTAATGTTTTGTTCTAGAAAAATTTTTGACGTGATCAATATCTCGCAGTTGATTTGGACTGATGTCAGCAAAGATTGGTTCTTAGGTAATTTAGTATTGCATGTAACATGTGTCATTAGATACTTATAGTTCAGAGAAATAAGGAAAAAAATATCCTGTTGGTGACACAACCCCCTCCAGGCCGAAACCAATTTTTTTTAGTAGTATGGACATCTATATTAATAACCTATATGTTTCCTGGAGCCGATTTTGATGATATATATTGTACATAGTTATAAACAAATGAAGATAAAAGAACGGCAAATTTTCGATTTTTTCGTCTATAACCAAAAAGTTAAGTATTTTAAACAAATTTGAGAGAGATAAACTCATAAATCGTATAAAAAACTTCAATATGGCGTTCGCTGAATATGTCTATCCTATCCTTCCTTATTGGTCGCTTAGAAAATTGCAAAATAAATCATAAATTTTGAGTTTTTATAAATATTTATAACTTATGTAAAAATTAACTTAGAACGTTCTTATTAAACGGAATGCTGAGACTTCTGGTGCTTAAATCATACCCTAAATTTCAAAGCAATTGGTCAAATAGTTTAAAAGGTATTTAATTTGTTTATCTTAAATTAATTTTTTTTGCAACGCTATAACTCAGAAAATGATTAAGTTACACTAATACTTTGGATAGTTTATGAAAGAAGAAGATCTATACTATTAATTTAATTAAAAAAAATGACAAAAATAATTCTAAATACTGCAAAATTATTTTGCAAAAACATGTGAATTAAAAAAAGGGGGGGCTAACTTCGTCCCTAATTGTCCTAGGACAATTGTTTTTCTTTCTAAATGTGTATTTCAGTCTTTCCAAATATGAAAAAATAATTTTTCTACGGGTAACGGATAAAAAGTTATTCTAATTGTTTAAAAGTAAGCAAAAATCGACGTGTTTTTGCAAAATAATTTTACACTGTTTAAAATTATTTTTGTCATTTTTTTAATTGAGTCAATAGTATAAATGTTCTTCTTCCATAAACTGTCAGAAGTCTTGTATAGTATTGCAAAAAAAATGAATTTGGGATAAACAAATTAAATAACTTCTAAACTATTTGACCAATTGATTTGAAATTTAAAATATAATTTAAGCACTAGAAGTAGGTTCTAAGTTAATTTTTACATAAGTTATGAATATTTATAAAAACTCAAAATTCAGCGAACGTCATATTGAATTTTTTAGACCATTTATGAGTTTCTTACTCAATGCTTAACTTTTTGGTTATAGACGAAAAAAGCTAAAATTTACCGTTTTTTGATCTTCATTTGTTTATAACTATGTATATCATCAAAATCGTCTGCAGGAAACATAAAGGTTATTAACATAGATATTCATACTACTCAAAAAATTTGGTTTCGGCCTGGAGGGGGATGTGTCACGAGAAAAATCTTATTTCTCTGCACTATTATACAACCTTTAAATGTTGTTTCTCTCTGTCTATGTTAACATCTTTAGATTCATTCTGTTCTTAACCTTTGCCTTTTCCATTTCCCGTTCCGTCCACGTATTTTCTTCCAGTATTTTTTGCTTCCAATTCTATCTTGTGTCTTCTATAATTATCAATCGATAACTCATTTTTTATTATAACCAACTCTTTATTTATGAAGTGTTCAATTTCGATATTTAGTTGCTCTTCATCTGATGTAGATACCATATTGGTAATTTGTTTTATTCTTTTCTTTCTGGCACATTTCTATAGTTAATTCTATTTTTACTCATTTATGGTTTCATGCATGATCGCCAGTTCGCCAGATTTTCGTTTTCTTTTATTAACTCGTTCATTTGTAGTTTATATTCACTACTCTCCTTTTTGATCTCCTTCAATCCCTTTTCCTTTCATTTTTCAAGTTGTTATCCTATGCAATCCGCTTGAATAAACATGTATGTTCTCTTGTAAATAATATTTTATGGTCTAGTATATTCTTTAACATGAGTTTTCTTTTATCAATCAGTGGGCTTTGGTCTGGCATGATGTCAGTTTCGGGTATTTCTTGATTCATGTTATGGTGTTACAGAATCTTTTATTAATTATAATTAATATTATTTTTTAATCTTATTATTTCTTCTATTTCCTTGTTTGTACAGTCTCTTTTATTTTTCTCCTTTCTCTATAGTTCCTTTTGTCCTTTTCATTGTCAGTTTTTAATCCTTATATTCTTATTTTGTTCTTATTTTCTATTGTTTCCTTAAATTTCTTATTAAAATATCTCATTTATTTGAAGTAACTCTTTTACAATTTTGGTGGAGGTGCCAGGTTTAAAATAGGTTAGAATTTTGTCAAGTTTATTTTATTATTGATATTACGTATAATTACAGTATACAATATATCTTATTATTAAACGCTTTTCTTTACTTTAATAGGTTGCATCAAATCTTTAGACGTTAATTTGACTCATTTTTCTTCAATGCAAATGAATGAAAATTTGCAGACATGTGCATTCGTGGGAACAATACACGAATAGTCAATAAAAAAATTTTATGTTTATTAATTGTTTAAAAAAAAAGATTTAAATGGAAAATGCTTAAATTCTCTTGTTTTTACAATGTAGAAACTTGAAACTTTTACGGATTGTAGCTAATGATATGAACTATGCATAATTTCACTTTTTACGTTAATTGTTTATTTATGCTTCATAAATAAACAATAAAGTTTCAAATTTTGAACGCTCATATATTTGCTTATATATAAATCGGCGTTTATTCGTGTCAAATTTCTATACGATACGAAACAAAACTTCAACCGAAACTCGAATTCAAAAAATTTGTGTTTTTATCGTAGTCTTAGAAAAACCACCGGTAGAGACGTTTTGTGCTACAATTAATATTAGAATTCGTTTTATCGTATTAATTAATTAAACGCTTTTCTTTAGTTCAATCGTTTGGGTCAAACCTTTGGACGTTAATTTGACTGCCTTTTCTTAAATGCAAATGACTAAAAATTTGCAGACATATGCATTCGCGGGAACAATACACGAATAGTCAATAATTTTTTTTTGTTTTTTAATTGTTTAAATAAAAAAACGATTTTAACGGAAAATGCTTCAATCCTCTTGTTTTTTACAATGAAGAAAGTTGAAACTTTTACAGATTGTAGCTAAATATATAAACTATACATAATTTAACTTTTTACTTTAATTGTTTACGTTATGCTTAATAAATAAACAATAAAGTTTCAAATTTTGTGCCGATTGCGATTACTTTTCATGTTTTATACATATTTTAATAAACATGACGATCTATTTTAATGTTTGAAAAGTGTAATACTAAAAAGTAAAAAATAAAAAAATATGAAAAAAATATTTTTAAGAAACGCTTTTCTTTAGTTACGAGTGACTAAAATTAAACATATTATAAAAAAATTAACTAAAAAGCAAAAAATAAAAAAGAATTGAAAAAATCTAACACATTCGTTAAAGAAAAGCGTGGTGCAAAAACGCGCCACGCTTTTCTTTGACGAATATGTTAGATTTTTTCATTATTTTTTTTATTTTTTGATTTTTAGTTGATTTTTGTATAATACGTTTAATTTTAGTCACTCGTAACTAAAGAAAAGCGTTTCTTAAAAATATTTTTTTCCATATTTTTTTATTACTTTTTACTTCAGAGTGGCAGATATATTCCTTTAAGAATCAAAAAACTTCTTTAAAAACTAGCTGTCAATAATTTAGCTACTACCTTAATCTGGCATTGGCAAACAAGAGAAAAATATTAGATACTAAAAGTGATAGTGATATTAAAATATCAAATATGAACTTACTTATAGCGTTGTTTGATGTATTGAGAGCCCTTAATACATCAATCAACGCTTATACTCTAAGAGCTGGGAGCGGATTTTGTGCGTGATAAGTAATATGGAAAAACTATACGGGGATATGTTGAATTAGTTGTGTAACTGATTTTCCCCAATGACCGGAAACCAGAGTGGGAGACGAGGATAGTTATAAGGGGTTAAAGTCGCGGTTTTTACTATTGTTTTTGGGACGCTCATGATCGAGACAGTGCACCAATATTTGGGAATAAGTAGGTCATGACGTAACTAAGTAAAATCTCTAGGGGCGGAACTCTGTGTGGCCGACAAAGGCGTGGCGGTAGGGGTGAATATAAAAAATATAACGTTTTGCAACGTTCGTGATTGATATAGTGCACCAAAATTTGGGAATAAGTAGACCATGACATAACTAAGTAAAAACCCCAGAACCGGAAACCAGAGTGGGGGACGAGGGCAGTTATAAGGGGTAAAATCGCGGTTTTTATTATTTTTTTGTGACGCTCATGATGGATATAGTGCACCAAAATTTGGGAGTAAGTAGGCCATGACGTAACTAAGTAAAATTTCCAGGGGCGGAACGCTGCTTGGGGTACAAGGGGGTGGCAGACAGGGGTGAGTATAAAAATATAAGGGGTTTTTTGCCGTTCGTGATCGAGATAGTGCACCAAAATTTGGGAATAAGTAGATCATGACATTACTAAGTAAAATCTCCGTGTGGGACAAATGTTGTGGTACGTCACAAAAAAAATAATACAAACTGTAACTTTGACCCCTTAAAACTACCCCCATCCCAAACTCTGGTTTCCGCCCCTGGAGATTCTGCTTAGTTACGTCATGATCTACTTACTCCCAAATTTTGGTTCACTATCTCGATCACGAACGTCACAAAAAATCCCTTATAATTTTTATATTCACCCCTGCTCCCACCCCTTTGTCGGCCACTCAGAGTTCCGCCGCTGGAGATTTACTGAGTTACGTCATGACCTACTTATTACCAAAGTTTGGTGCACTAACTCGATCATGAGCGTCACAAAAAAATAATAAAAACCGCGAATTTGACCCCTTATAACTACTCTCGTCCCCCACTCTGGTTTCCGGCTCTGGGGATTTTACTTAGTTATGTCATGGTCTACTTATTCCCAAATTTTTGTGCACTATCACAAAGAATCACGAGCATCTCAAAAAACCCCTTATATTTTTTATATTCACCCCTGCCTCACCCCTTTGTCGGCAACGCAGCGTGCCACCCGTGGAAATTTTACTTAGTTACGTCATGACTTACCTATTCCCAAATTTTGGTGTACTATCTCGATCATGAGCGTCACAAAAAAATAATAAAAACCGTGACTTCGACCCTTTATATCTACCCTCGTCCCCCACTCTGGTGTCCGGCCGTTGGGGAGAGTCATGTACACAACTAATTCAACATAAAATATTCCCGTATAGTTTTTTCATAAAACTTATCACGCACAAAACCCGCTTCTATCTCTCCGACTATTCAATCTAAATTACTGGAAAATACTTTCATTGATAGAGAAAATAAAAATTTTAATTCCTAAAAAATAGTGATATTCGCTGGGAAGATATTAAAACGAATTCACTGGCGATTCAAGTAGTTTATTCATTGAAATCCCGTTAGATGGGTACCACTAGTTTTGGATTGGGACTACTAGGCTAGATATTGTGATTTGATCCATATCAGAAATCTTTTACCAATATTCAAGATAAATATAAACTTCTTGGTTTGAAAGCTAGTGCTGTATTACAAGGACATAAAAGGCAAGGGTCCCAAATTCCCCTATAATAATATATTTTGACAACTATTTTACCACATTACTGCTTTAAACAATTGAAACAGGTACGATAAACAAAAAATTGCCTATTAGATAGATTAGATTAGAGCGAAATAGTAGTTTGCAAATGGGTTGACAATAATGTTGTTTCCGTAAGGGGCTATTTGACATATGACATATATCAAACCTGGACCCTAACAAAGGCAAATATGAATAAACTAGCTACAACAGAAGGAGCAGTGTTAGGTATACGACTGTCAGATAAAAAGAGGAACGACTGGGTAAGATCAAAAACAAAAGTCGAGGACATAACAACAAAAGTTGCCAAACTTTCCAGGTCACACTGCTATACAAAAAGGCCAAAGTTAGAATGCAACAATACAACACTGGAGACCTTACGAAAGTAAACGACCAAGAGGAAGACCACAGATGAGATGAACGACGATACTAAAAGGGTAGCGGAACAAATTGGAACTATCTTGCTCAGGATAGAGACCAATCAAAAGAGTTGGGGGAGGCCTATGACCAAATGTGGACGATAGAAGGCTAAGAAGTAGAATAACTGATGATGGGTGGCGTAGATAGGGAAGATGAAATAGCCACTAGAAGGTAGCGATCCGTGGCAAGAGATGGTATTTTCCCATAATTAGCCAAATAGAAGATCTAGCGGAATGAAATGCCTAGCAAATTGAATATTATTAGTGGTGGTAAAATGGACCATATACAGTATTCTCGTGCAGTTAGAGTGGGTATTCCTGAATCCTTAAAAACAATACAAAGAGGACCCAGCAATTCTTCAGCCAATTTGAATAGTCACACAAAGTACGAACGGATAGAGCACCTTATTGTCTATAAGAACATCGAACACCCAATCTCGTTTTGCTGCATGTCACAACAATGTAATTTTTACTGCATTAAACGTAATGTAGCACTACATCCAAAACAATATTTTTATAAATATCACACAAACTAGACATTTAAGACTTTCTTACGTTAATTGTTATAATAATTAGAAATAAAAATCTTTAACTTTTTAATTTTGGTTTTTAATTTTTTTGTTAGTTGTGACGATAATATAATTTTATCGTCTAGAGTACGCCAATGAATTAAGTAAAACGTGTTTTTGTACCGTATTGGACGATATAAAAGTCGGATCGAAAAGCCTAGTTGTTTATTATTCTTGGAGCGTTGATCGAAGAATAATAAACAACAGCGAGGTATAAGAGGTGAGTTTATGTAGTTAGCATTTCCCGACCATTTTCCGCTGTCGTTTTGGCGAGCTGAGCGAATCCGGCAGTTTCCCCTTACCTATCCTTTTACCTATTTTAATACGAGCGATGATCGTATATCCCTAATATGTCTTTTCATCTGGCGAGCTGAGTGAGATTCTCTTTCTTCCTTTTCCTTATACATTCATGTCGTATTAATAAAAGCAATTCCTATTTCACGCGATCGTCAAAATCATTCATTTATGTACAAAATATCGTTACATCGACCCGAACCGAAAGCTCGATGCGTAGATTATAAACATATTTTATTAACGGAATTAACGAGTAATTAAGGCTAATTATCTTATCTTTTGTATGTTTTGATTCCAAATAAAAATGTCTTAAAAAGCGAACTCTTTTCTTCGACTGATTTAGTTACCTGGAGCAACAACGCAATGACCTCGTTACATAGTCATAGTCATTAATTATGCCACCGGCATTTTAAAAGGACGCCTTTTTTGAAAAAAGTGCCATATTTTTAGCAAAACCTCTTCCATACTTTGTAAGCCTCAATAAGTCTAAAAATTCTCTAATCATAAAAAAACTTTTATCTGGGTTAAATAAATATACAGGGTGGGCCAAAGAAAACAGTCCACCTCGATATTTGGCAGTTTTTTACGGTACATACATCTGTCATATGTCAACCCCCTCCCTTCCACTTCTCCACCCCTTATTTTTAAATATTGAATAGAGGTCGTTTGCTAGCTCATTTGAAAGGTTATTCAATTCTTTATTCAGTAACATTAACATTGACATAATTATTCATACAGTTATTTGGATTAAATTAATTGACACAAAAAGAAGAATATATATAATTTATTTAACTCAAAATACATTTTACTGCTGACAGAAAATAGAAAAAAAAATTTGATAAATAAACATTGTTTGTTGCTTAAATTCAATATTAAACCTACGAAGAGGCAGATGGGTGGCAGCATGAACATTAAAATTAAGCGAAAAGCAATGTTTATTTATCAAAAAACATTTTTTTCTGTTTTGTGACAGCAGTAGAATTTATTTTAAATTAAATAAATTCAAACATACATTCTTCTTTTTGTGTCAATTAATTTAATTAAAATATTTTTTCCTGGACACCCTGTATAAATAATTATGTTATTGTTTATATTACTGAATAGAGAATTAAATATCTTTTCAAATGAGCTAGCACACGACCCCTATTCCCTAGTTAAAAATAAGTAGTGGGGTAAGTGGTAGGGAGGGGGTTGACAAATGTGTCCCCCTTAGATCAAAAAGCGACCTGTTTCGTCATTTCCTTAAAATATAATAAATATTGCCAAATATCGAGGTGGACTGTTTTCTTTGGCCCACCCTGTATAGTTGCATGCATGAGTGATCTGACCATCTTGTTTTTGCTTTGTATTTTCGACTATTTATTAACTGATTGAATGATGCCAGGAAAAATCTAGACTTATTTGTCATGTTTGCTATGCTATACGTAGAGTTTTGTAATAATTTTGTTTAATTTGTGAAATAATCCTTGAAAATAAATCTGTTTCCATTATATTCTATTCTATTCTATTCTATTCTATTCTATTCTATTCTAAAGCAAGTTTAAAGACAAGTGTAGGAATTATTTACTCAAGTAGAAGTTATGATAAAGATGAAAATAAAACATCAAATAGAAAATAATTTTTATATTAAAGATAATGGTGTATTATACAACATTATTTATCAACATAATCAACAATAAAATAATAACAAATAATTTCTTATTACTAACAATCTTTAAAAATGATTCATCTACCTATTTGCTAATGTATACAGGATGCCCAGAAATACAATTATAAATTATTTCAAATTATATACAGGTGAAATGTCATATCAACAATTTAATTGAAAAACAGATTGTAAATATTTGTTTTTTGTATTTTAACTATTTTTTTATTGCAATAAAAAAGAAAAGAAGAACATATTAAATCTAAACCTCTCTATAGATATATTTTTAAGTTCATTTTTTTTAAATCGAAAAAACTTTTACAGAAGAAATGTCCGAAACATTCCTCTTAAAAGAATTTTATTGTTAAAATAAAAATAAACTATAAGCAAATATATCTTTTGTAATTTACTAAAATATAATAAAATAAAATTTATTAAAATAAAATATACTAAAAAAAATTTAATAAAATAAATGGAGAACTTATTACGAAAAGTGATCAAAATATTAGTGAAATAATTAATGAAGATATAACAGAATTGCTAAGAAAAAACAGTTCGTTCAATTTGTTAAAACTTCACTTTCAAAATAAGCTTCTTTAGATACATTTAATATTTAAAGCACATATTTTACACCCAAGTTAATCAAAATAAATTGTTCAACACCACCTGAATTTCAATATTTATCATGTTCGCTTATTTTGGACACCCTGTATATCTGTAGAAAGCTAGAGTGAACTTTATACAATATGTTATAAATTAGATATTAACTTCTATACATGATTATCACAATCATTAACTAATTCAGTTAAATCAAATACTGAAAAAGAATATTTTAATATCTACAGGGTGTTTCACTTAACGCAGTAACACAATATCGATGTTTGAATTGTACACGGTTCAGTATCGGATTGGAAAAAGTAAAAGGAACACCACATTTATGGCTGAATGATGAAGTGTATTATAATTTTACTGTTCTTGAGTTAGGCATATGATATGACAGCTGACAGCTGTCAGCTAACGTCATAGCCACCCTGTCAACTGTCTGGCCCAAGTCGCCCATACTCTGCTCAAATATGACAATTATTAATCTTTATGGTTAAATTGTGCTTTACAATTACAAATGTGGTGTTACAAATGTGTTGTTCTCCAACCTCGTCTATATAAAGATATATAAAAAATGTTTTTTTTATGTATTGTATATAGATTATGATATTTTCATGGAAATATTTGACACACTGCCAGCATGGTAGATTACATAAGACAAGATAAAGTAAAATTTTGATAAAATTAATAGACGCACACAATTACCCAAAAAACCCCAGATTAAAATATAGTAATTTAAAATACTTTTGATAACTTGGAAATATATGAGAAACCAAGTGATCAAAAGGTGAACAATAAAGAGTAAAATATATGTATGTATTGCAGCAACTATTTGATGGAGGTGATAACATTTTCGTATTCTCTTTTCAATGTTTAAATAATATATAATAACTACATATTTTATAAAAGTGTCTGTTGTATGTCTTTATATTACCTTTAACACGATTTAAGCAATTTAGAAATGAAAACCACAAAAGTAAAATATAAGTCGAAAACAATAATAGCACCAGTCATCAATAGCTGTCACAAAACATTATGACGAAAATAACACAAAAATTTTTTGACGTCAATTTTTATGCTCATATTATTATTACATACCGTAAATTAGCAATTTTTTGTGTCATAAAAGTTATACAAAAAACAAATGATCCAAAAAGGACATGGATCTCCGATTATATAATAATTATTTAATACAAAATACAAACCCACAAAGTCCAATAAAGTATTCGAGAAGATCTTTCATTTTGTAAAATTTTTCTAGTAATTAAGGGTGCATATAACTCATTCCTGCAGAAAAATCATGCATGCAATTATACAGATTAGACTAAATATATGATAATTCCTGGAAAAACAACAAATTGAAAATCTACAACTGCGGCTATTGAAAAGTTTACATCGATTTTTTAAAATTTTGCCTTGTTTAAACGCACTTTTTACATAAAAGTGACGTCAATTAACAGTGGCCAACCCAGAATAGGATGATTAAAATTAAAAAATCAAAATAAAAAGTAAATAGATATATCAAAAAAAAATCAATAAATATAAAAATGAAAGTGTAAACTATTCAATGACTGCAGTTGTACACGATGTAAAATTTCAAAAAATCTCAGATCTTCTCAAAATATTATAAGGACCTGTAGAAGAATTTAGTAAAATGCAAAAACTAGATTTTTAAATAAAGAAAAATGTCTACAAATAAATTTTGTATTAGAAAAATGGGGAATATAAGATCAGGACAAAGCATTTCTTTCAAAGTCACAACTGTTACAGTTTTATCCACTAACAGCTATACAGTCAATAAGTTGTCACTCGCAGAAATCAATTTGATCCTGAAGAAGATAAAAGTGATAAAAATCTAAAATCTACAATGTCTTGTATCAAACAAATCTCTTTGAAAATTTAGTATGTATATCAAACAGAATTTTATTTTTTTTTTAAATTTTTTTATATAAAATATAAAGTAAACCCAGATATTATATTACATTTTTTTTAATGCGTTAAGTCATATTGTTTGCCGTTTATACAGCGTGTTCGTAAAGATATACGCCATTTTCTTTAAGCTTGTATAATATGTAGTTCGTTAGATATTTCTAAATAACTTCATTTGTAATTTTTTTAATTTAGACAGTTGTATCTTATTTCATGATTGAATATTGTTTGATTAAATATTTTTTTAATTGTACTGCTTTTTTACCGTTAACAGTTTACTACATTTTATTGTACAGTATGGTGCAAATTCGTTTTTTCGTAAGCCGTCGACTTTATGAGAAAATCGCGAAACAGATAAATTTTTATTTTTAAATTATGATTTTTTGGCATATGTATCATTTTAGTGACGTCATCCATCTGGGCTTGATGGCGTAATCGATGATTTTTTAAATGAGAATAGGGGTCGTGTGCTAGCTCATTTAAAAGATTATTCAATTCTGTATTCAGTAGTATAAACTAACGTAATTATTTATACGGGGTGTCCAAAGATAATATTTTTGAATTCAATTAATTGACACAAAACGAAGAATGTATGAAATTTATTTAATTCTAAACACGTTTTACTGCTGTTAGAAAGCAGGAAAAAGTGTTTATTTGGCAAACTAAATGCCCAAGCTGCGACTCACCTGCCTCTTGGCAGTTTGAACATTTAATTTAAGCGAAAAGCAATGTTTATTTGTCAAATAAAGATTTATTTTCTGTTTTTTGACAGCATTAAAATGTATTTTTAATTAAATAATTTGCACACATTATTCTTTTTGTGTCAATTAATTGAATTCAAAAAGTTAACTGTGGACATTCTGTATAAATAATTACTTTAACGTTTATATTACTGAATAGATAATTGAATAAAATTTCAAATGAGCTAGCACGTGATCCCTATTCTCATTTAAAAAATCATCGATTACGTAATTACGCCCAGATGGATGACATCACTAGTGTGATATATAATGCCAAAAAAAACATAATTTAAAAATAAAAATCGACCTGTTTCAGGATTTTCCCTTAAAGTCACCGGTTTACGAAATAACGCATTTATTCCTTTCATTTGCACCATACTGTATGTATTCAACAATTGATTGCTTAAAAAATGCCTAACAAAAATAACGGTTGACGTATTCTGAATTTTGAGTATGATCTTTACGAACACTCTTGCCAAAGCACTAATAATTAAGTGAAATACCACGTTTATCATTTTGATTGTTTACGAGCTAGTCTGAGAGAAATATAAAACGCAAATCTAGATAGTCATGCAAAGAGAAAATATCACATCACCTTTGACATCGGACGCGCGAATTTTTGGGTCGCGTGACGTCACGTTTTTGTTCCGTTGTCGATTTGTACCTATTTGATTTAAAGATACGAGCTGCTATTAGGTATAAAGTTTGAGAAACAAAGATTGATATAGAGGTCACATTGTTGGATTTGTAGACCATTTTTTGTGTTCTCAAATGGACGATAAAATCTGCTTCTTAAAGAATGTTTAGTGGTGAATAGTTGGCCCGGTTTTGAAAAGTGTGAGTTTGTTTGAGTGTAGGTGGAAAATATTGAGATTGACTGACTTTAATAACTATAATATACATGAAACTATTCTATATATGAAACTATTTACTAAAGATAAAAGAAAAGTTACTTCAAATTTATTTGGCTTTTGTTTAAAGATTTATGAGCATTAGAAAATCGTCAAACAGACTTGATAATATCCAAGAAAAGAAACCCCTAGATTCTACTCAAAAACCAAAAATATCTCGTTAGTACAACTACCAGACATCGTGACAATCACAAGGAAGGTCTAAATATACCCAAGAAGGACTAAAAACAAAATTACAACAAAGCATAGGTAAAACACAGTTCGGCTTTAGATGCGGTCTTGGAACGCTCTTCAGCCTCTCTTTGCAATGCAAGTCTTGGTTCACAAATACCTGGTTAAAGAAGTATTCACTCCTTCTTTACCGACTATGATAAAGCATTCAACACTATCAAACAGGACACTATACTCAACTTATAGAACTATTACATCTTTCAGGACTTGCTATTAAAGGATATCAAAATTACCATTGTAATCTGGATTAGAATCAAACAGACCACATCAAGTATGGACATATGGTGGGTCAAAACACAACCATTTTCAGGAGGTTAGACAGGGCCACATTCTTTCGCCACTGTTATTCAACCTATACACGGAACAAATATTTGTAGAGTCACTTTTGTAAATAAAACTAAATTTAGAGTTATTAGTAAAAACAACATATAAAAGATCGACCTGCATATTGAAACCGAACGTATTGAGAGAATACATCGATTCAAATATCTGGGATACGCGATAAATGAAAGTGGGAATGTAGAGATCCGATTTGGACATCCATCTTGGACAGAAAGAGTGACTAATACAGAGATATTGAAACCAATGGGTATACAGATGGAATTGTTAACAAGTGTTAAAAGAAGGAAAGCATCACGTCTGTTAAAGCGTTTCGTCATGATAAGTACAGTCTGCTACAGCTTAGAGTGGAAGGCAATATTGAAGGTAGATGAGGGTTGGACAGAAAGAAAATCAATAGAAAAAAATCAAGCTGTGTTAAATGGAGTAAATGTTCTATTCATATAAAAATATCATACCTATTTAGGGAATATTCATAGAGGATACCGATACAAAATCATCAGCTTATCATGGAAGGTACAATCGAGGGTCGTAGATAAATTGGAAGGAAGCAGATGTTATGGCTCAAGAACATTCACCATTGGACATAAAAACGCAGTCGAACAACTATTACGATTAACTGAAAATCTTGAACAAATCGCCAACTTAATTACCATCGTTAGGGGGACCTAGTATTGCACCAAAAGAAGAAGAAGAAGAAGAAGAAGAAGAAGTAGAAGTAGAAGAAAATAACACCAATTACTAAAACCAGAAATTGATAATTATCGAAGAAAGTCTTGTAAATGGGGGAGGGAATGAATTATTGGAACAACTATCCCAACGTTAACAAAAATTGTTGTAATATGTAAGTAACAACTGATTTGGTGTGGTCCGGTGTTGGAAGGATTAGCCGTCTACTAGTACCTAGACCAGAGGTTCTCAAAGTGGGTGACGCGGCACCCTGTGGTGCCTCAAGCATTTGCCAAGGGTGACGTGAAACATTTAAGAAAAGTCGAACAACCGGCCGCTGCGCCACTGTCCAATCGAAACATGTTGACTATTTTTGTACTTGTGTATTCTCATTGATTTTGCTGCATGTGAAGAGCCGTCCGCTTCAAGCACGCCTTTTAAAGCTCACTGCTGAAGATATGGGTATGGATCACTTCAATCTTTTGCTCCACGCAGAGGTCCGGTGGCTATCGAGGGGAACAATTTGAGGGAGACTATTTGAACTAAAAGATCCACTTATTATCACATTTACAGAGGAGTATTTCATCCAAGAATTAAAAGATGTCAACTGGCTGCTAAAATTGGGATACCTTTCAGACATCTTCGAACTAATGAATAAAACCACCACTCCGCTTCAATGCAAAGGAGGAGCACAATTAGATACAATCAAAGCCTCGCGTAAAAAAGTTACATTTTTCAAAGCATGTGTTGAAAAGAGGAACCTCACAAATTTCTCTCAATTACAGGAATTTGTTATAACAAATGAAATCAATCCTCAAACGAAATTCTTTGAAATTGTTATTGCTCATTTGCAAGGTTTGGAAGAAAGTATTGTAAACTATTTTCCTGACATTGACTCAGATGACTTATATATCTGAATGATGGACCTGTTTTCGTGCGACCCAAAAAATAAACCTGTCGGAATGGTAAATGAAGTTTTTCAAAATCTACTTGAGATCAGCGAAGATAGCAGTTTAAAGCTCAAATACTGTAAAGGAAGCCAAGAAGAGTTCTGGATGCAGGTATATTCAGAAAATAATGTTGTTGGCAAGGTTGCAGTGAAAAAACTTGTGTGTTTCACATTGACTTATCACTGTGAGTCTTCTTTCTCCGCATATGCTTACATTAAAAACAAATACAGAAGCAAACTTCTAGCATCAAGTGATTTGAGGGTCAAACTTACAAATATTTCCATCTCCATTTCCATTTCCATTTCGAAAAAGGATATAATGAAAACATCATCGAACCAGTTTCATTCATCACATTAATAAGGATATTTGAATATCAAATGTACTGTAATTTATTAATCTGAAATAAAGTTTATATTGAAATCAAATGAGACTCAGAAATGTATTTTTTTCATTTTTTGTCGTTTCCCAAATCGTTTCAAGGGTTGGTGTGCCTCGAAATATTTTTAGCCCTACAAGGGTGTCGTGACTAAAAAAGTTTGAGAACCGCTGACATAGACGTTTCCGGGGGCGCCGTCAATAGTATTTACTGTTGATCTCGTGGAGGCTCCTTCTATGTCCCCAGGTTCGATTGGCCAGCCAATCTTTAGACTTTGGAACGTGCAAAACTATGAATAGGATAATAACAGAGGTCGCTCCAGTAAAATCAAACATGGCAAAATGGAGAAAAATAGACCAAGATGATAAAAATTATGATTGTGGAAGAATACAAAATATAGAACATCTTGTTCCATGAAGAATTGGAACTTCCAAACAAAGATGGAACCAACCTAACCCGATACTAAGCAAATACTAAATGAATGGCATGTATAGACACGATAAAGTAAAATAAATTGAGTAACGGCATAGTACGTAGGTTCTGATGCTAAGAACACAGAAGATAATATAGGGGAGAGTTGGACAAAACGGGATACCATTCTTGTTTATTTTTATTACTGAAAAAGTGTTAAAGAAATTATCATATTATTATTTTTTATAGGTATAACATTTATTGAAGCACACAAAAAACATATTTTTAGCTATTTTTAATGACTGGAAAATAGTAAAAAAAAATATTTATTAAAGTCCTGCAAATCCCGTTTTAGCATACCACGGTTGGATAAAACGGGATAGGTTCACAATATTTAATTTTTTGCGTAAAATTATCTAAAAAGTATATTTAAGTAGATATAAGACTGCAAAGCAAAATTTACCTTTGAAAAAACAATATCTTCAGTAGTCAGAAACTTAAAAATAGGCCATTTTTATGTTCTATTGCAAAATAGGAAATAAGACCTTTTATTTAGGACTAGGTACGTATATCAGAACAAAAGACACATAAAGATATGTTGTTCTTTTCTGCAGTATGAGAACACGCTTTATCGCTATTTAAAAAAATAATAGACCAACAAATAAATAGGTGGATAAAACGGGACATAAAAAACTGTATCCCATTTTATCCAACTTATAAGTGTCCCGTTTTGTCCAACTCAGACATTTTTCAAAACAAAAATGGCTCCTGCCTAAACGTGAAAGTAAAATTAGATAGACTACACATGAGAATATTCGTTAATGAGTCCTTAATTAAATGTAATAGTCACAGGAATTATATGTTTAGATATGTAGGCAATATAATGTAGAAAATAACGCACTTAAAAGTACAAAGTACCAAAAAATAGAGTCAAACAATTCTAAACACAACAACTTTTCATCAAAGAATGGCATCGAGGTAAAACGAACTGAGAATGTTAAAATGACGACTGAGAACAAGTTTTCGTCGTTGTCCGATTGATAGCAGCACTAGTTGGGTCTCTAGGCTAGGTATCCCGTTTTATCCGACTATCCCGTTTTATCCAACTCTCGTCTACAGTAGATCCAAACGAAACTTATAAGAAGATTATTAGAAAAAATCAAATGAAAGATGATAAAACATAAAGATAACGGTGAAAATATTACTAAAACCTAAAAAATCAATTACAGAAAGTCTTGTGCTGAGCATAAGGATGAAATCTTGACAGAAAATCTAAATGGAGTCCTCTAACTGGACAGTTTAAAGTATGTGGTTTGGATGTCCATATGAAATTGAATTTAGAAATGCACTGGGAACGAGGGAAGCCCTGTTCGCTGTAAATGTACTTGAGCAAAGGTGCATGGATGTTAATCAGCCGGCATATACCTATGTGTGCCTATGTGTTTCTTGGATTACAACAAAGCCTTCGATAAAGTCAGACATAACCGCCGTATCGAATTACTTGGAAAGAAAAACTTAGGCATGAGAGACATCAGGATCATTAGCACTATCTATTATGTATAATCAGATTGCTGTGGTAAAAGAGAACAACGTCTTTTTAAATGAAATACATATTGAGAGGGACGTTAGGCAGGGCTGTGTCCAGTCTCATACCGTGTTCAATTTGTATTCATAGTAAATAATCCAGGAAGCACTAGAAGAACTAACTACGGGAATAAAATAAATGGTCGACCAATCAATAATATACGGTTTGACGACGACACTCTTTTATTAGCGGAATGTCTTGAAGATTTACAAAAAATGGTTGACAGAGTGGTAGAAGTCAGCGAAGAAGACGGCCCTAAACACAAAAAGACACAATCTATCATTGACATATAACAGGACATCCATGTCATTGCAATTTATGGTAATAACAAAAGCCGAACAGCGCCAAGAAAGTATAACAATACATGGAGGATAAATTAAAAAAAGTTGAAAAATATAAATATCTGGGTCCAATAATTAATGAAAATAATGAATACATCAGAAATTAGAGTAAGAATAGAACAGACAAGAAATGCGTTCAACAAAGTGAAAAATTATTCTGTAGCAGGGATATTACAATATCTTTAAAGATAAGACTTCTGAGATGCTACGTTCGAGTTCTGGGCTTACAGAAGGATATTAGGTTGGGTGAATAGAGTCACGAATGTCGAGGTGTTGAGAAGAATGGGAAAAGAAAGAAATTTTAAATACAATTAAACTTATGGACATCAATGATACCCAGTTTGGATTCCGAAATGGACTCGGAACAAGAGAGGCGTTGTTTGCACTGAACGTTATGTCTCAAAGATGTCTTGACATAAATCAAGATGTATTCATGTGTTTCATAGATTATAACAAGGCCTTTGATAAAGTGCTGCATGATCATTTAATCAGACTCCTGGCAGAAAAGAATTTATAAACGAGACATCCGACTAATAGCAAATATGTACTACAATCAGAAAGCAGTAGTGAGAGTAGAGAATAATAACACTGAAGAAATTGAAATAAAGCGAGGTGTGAGAGTAGAGAATAGTAACACTGAAGAAATTGAAATAAAGCGAGGTGTGAGACAAGGGTGTATACTGTCACCAACCCTGTTTAATCTCTATTCCGAAGACGTAATGAATAGAACACTCTCTGAGCAATCCATAGGTATTAAAATAAATGGTGTTAGATTAAACAATCTGAGATTTGCTGACGACACCGTTCTGATCGCAGAAATGCTTGAAGAGCTACAGACATTGGTGAATAAGATAGCAGACTGCAGCGAAGAATATGGAATAAAGAAAACATAACGAAAACTAAATTTAGGGTAATATCGAAATCAACCCGAAATGTCCAAAATCTATATTTACACAATGAAATTATCGATCGAGTTAGCAAATACAAATATTTAGGCACTTTTGTAAATGAAGACAACGATAGCTCAGCAGAAATCAAAATAAGAATAGAAAAAGCCAGATCCATATTCACTAAAATGAAGAGAGTGTTCTGTGGAAGAGATTTGAGCCTTGAAATGAAACTTCGCCTGATGAGATGTTACGTACTTTCAGTGCTGTTCTACGGAATGATGTCATGGACGCTGAAAAAGATTGATATCAAAAAATTGGATTCATTTGAACTGTGGATGTATCGCAGAATCTTGAGAATATCATGGACGGAGAGAGTCACAAACGTAGAGGTCTTGAGAAGAATGAATAAAGAAAAGGAAATCATATTTACGATCAAAAAACGAAAACTGCAATATTTGGGACGCATTACAAGAGGCTAAAGATATGAACTGCTTCGAATAATTATGCATGGGAAGATAGCAGGAAAAAGGTCCATAGGAAGAAGACGAAACTCCTGGCTAAAGAATCTACGGGAATGGTATAGCTGTAGCAACAACGAATTGTTTCGGTCAGCAGTTTCGAAAATACGTATAGCCCTGATGATCGCCAACCTTCGGAACGAAGATGGCACTTGAAGAAGAAGAAGAAAGTTAGAAATCTGCAATATCTGGAACATGTCATGAGGGGCAAGCGTTATAACTTATTGCAATTAATAATACAAGGAAGAATACAGGGTAGAAGGAGTCGCGGAAGAAGACGCATCTCCTGGTTAAACAATTTAAGAGCTTGGTTTAACTGCACTTCTGCTGATCTTTTTAGAGCAGAGGTATCGAAAGTGCGAATTGCCATGATGGTTGCCGACCTTTTTAGAGGAGATGGGCACATGAAGAAGATGAAATTCTAAAGGTAAACAATCACAAATGATTCCATTACTATCTATTCAAAATCTATTTCCCTTCTTTTACATTTGTTCCAAGCTGCTCTAATTAATCACCATATTAACACAACTAATGATATAGTTAAATGTTTAAGAAAACATGCGGTGAATGTTATAAAATATTCATTCATTTAGTAGGTTATAAGAAAATAAATTCTCAATATTTGTGTTAAGAACTTTCACTTTGAATGATGCATTATGTTGGCAGCGTACGTCTTGAACGTTGGAATTTTCCATGATATATTTACCGTAGTTTGCAATAATCATTAAAAATGGTATCTTCTAGTGTAGTTTTCTGCAATATATTATCAGCCAAAGAGGGCGTTCAATAAAGTATATTTTGTGGGCAAGACTTGTTACACTCTAGTTCACGTTTGTATTTATGGTTGGTAGGCGAGCAAGTATAATATGAGTTGATTTATTTTATCGATAAGAAATAGATATTTTTATTTTATAATTTGCTACATGCGTTTTTTCTTGGAGTATCCGTGATAACCTTTATTTTGAAAATCTGTTATTTCCTGTCTTCTAGCATCTTAATGCTTTCCAGTAGGCATCAACAAATAAGTCCGTACGGAGCGATGATTCTTTATCATACAATTCATTTATTGGTTTACTTGATTGTCACGTACATATCTTGCGAGGTCGGCCAATACTTCTTCTACCACTTTCTGATTTGCTCCTCTTGCTGTTTTTATGACTCTTGTGTCCGTCATTCTACTGATGTGATTGTTCCAATATTTTTCTATTTAGTGTCCACTCATTTATACCCCGCACATTCCATTTTTTTGATTTCATCACTCCTTACTCGTTTTCTCAGCATGTTTCCTGTGATTCTTCTGAGTAGTCTCATTTCTGCTGTTTCCTGCATTCTTTGCGTTTTGGCTGTGCCGGGTCTTGTTTTTGATGCGGACGTCATTAATAATCTTACACTGGCCTAATAGATTCTTGATTTCATCTCACAGTCAATATATCGGTTACGCCATATACCTAGTGTTGTTAAGGTAATCTGCTAATCTATTTTCTATTTTTCCTTAGTCTCTTAGTTCTTTTACACTTTTTTCATAGATGGAGTGTAATTTAATTCAGTGGGGCTTCAATTCAAAAAAGACAATCCTTTGGATTTTATAATACATATCTTTGAAACTAAATTTTTTTAAGTTAAGACGCACTCTCAATTTAATTTTCATTATCTACATATCATTATCAACTTGTAAGGATTTTCTTGACATGGTATTAATTGCTTCCAATGAAAAAGAGTTGCAACTACATATACTTATAAACAGGGAGACCTAAATATATGTTGAATATGGGCTAAAACTTAATATTTCCAAGACTAAACTTATGCTTGTCAGCAAACTTAAGTTACAACCAATGGACAGTAGAGGTTATGGAAGAAAGTTAGAAAGAGTCCACAATATCACCTATTTGGGCGCCAGCTTTAACGATAACTGAGATATAAACAAAGAAATAAGAATACTGAGATATAAAAAGCCAGAGCCGTCTTCTATAAACTAAAGAAAATTCTCATTAATAGAGATATTACATTAATCCTTAAAATCAGCTTAATACGCTGCTATATATTCTCCACATTCCTGTATGGCATGGAGAGGTAGATCCTTACAGAGCCACTAATGAAAAAATTGGAAGCCTTTGAGATGTTGATCTAATGACAAATATTGTGCTATATACAAAGTTACTATTGCCAATATGATCGCTAACGTTCGATAATCGGACAGGGTACTAAAGGAAAAGGAAAAGAAGGATCTTCAGCCATAAGATTTATTCTCCATCTACATATTAATTTTTATAGAAGTGGCGAAATTATAATCACACAAATACGAACACGAAGAATTCGCCAAGTGGAAAGCTTCTAGTAGAAGTAGAAGAGGAAAACCAAAAGAGATATTGTGGAAAACGGTTAGATAAGATATTCTGCGAAGCAACTGTAGAGAGGACAACCCATTCTGATTAGAAATGGTAATGAAAATCATAATGATGATTTCAAATCCAGGTAACATTTCTAAAAATCCCCTTAAATCTAAGTAAACTCATCTTTATGTATTAAAACTTCAATTTTAAAATGTTAATTTAAAAGTTTTACCTTTATTGGTCTAAACTATACAAATACCTTTATATAAATTTAAAAATTTTACAAAAACTGAGCTAAAATATCACCATGTTTAAAACATTCAATAATGCAATCACAAAAAATCGTCGCAAAGAGAAAAACCCTAAAATACAAGTAAACAATGGTTCTAAATGGTTTTCGGTAATGTGATACTTTCCATAGAACATGATACTTTGTGTTGAGATCTTTACCAGGACGTTTCTAAATAGGCAGAAGCAAACAAAAGGCAGTACGCAAATAAATAATTATAACTAATGTACAAAAATTTACAAAAAATACAAAAATTCGTTGTTTTGAGGGCGACAACTACATCCAGGGTAAGTGATTTTTTTATAAATATCGTATCAGATTAAGACTGTATTTTATGGTCTGAAGAAGAATTCAGATACAATATGTCTTCCAAAAAGGTATACCAAGCTAATCGGAACTACTTTTTGTTTACTAAATCCTTAGATTTCTTATTGAAGGGTTGAAAATTGACTTTAGGTCATAGCAAAAGCTTTCTCTACAAATTTTTAGGATCAATTATCAACAATTTAATTGTCATATAAATTTGTTTTCGATTTTTTTTAATAACTAAAATTTTGTACAGAATTAAATTATTTTTTTTACATTTTAAAAATGTTTCTAAACCTTTTTGCAATTTTTGCAGCAACTTTTGCTATTAGAAATTGTTTTGTAAATAATTTGTTTTGATTATTTTTATTTTTTGGTTACAGTAGCTACTATAACTACTAAGAAATCACCCACCCTTGTATGTATCAAGATTAACCTCATTAAACTGATCTTTTTACATATTATACAAGGTTAAAAATATAAACTTTATGTAAGTTTAGGACTATTGCATCTTTTAGTAGGTAGATCGACACTATTTTGTGAACTCTATTAATTAATATCAAAAAAATTTGTTAAAAATTTTTGTTATACAAAAATTTGATTAATAATTTAGGGTAACCAATTGAAAAATCTACCGTCTTAAAAGTAAGAGATCCCCTCCACCATAATCTTTTCTAATAATATGCCATTGTAATGGTGACGTCATACTCATTTTATTGAGGTTAGACAGGTCTTGATGATAAATACCGGAAATTTTATTCCAACAAGAGTTTTTTTCTAAATTGGGACATGTAATTCCAATAAATTGTTAAGATTTTTTGAAAGATCGTTTAATAGAAAAAAGATTAGAAAGAAAAATAATGCTTTTTGAAGCAAAAATGAGAGTAGATATATGTGTACTTTTATTTTGAACTAATAATAAAAATAATAATTAGGTCCAGGTGTTAAAGAAATACGTAAAATGTACTCATATAAATATAGTACTGCAAATTAAGTCTGTTTCGAATCAAGGTTTGGACTTAATCTCAAAAATCACATTTTGACGTCATCGTTAATGTAGCACATTGGTGGAGGAATCTTATAACATATCTTTTTACATTTTTTTATAAGTTAAATCTTTCGGCATATTAATCAATAAGATTTTACGTTTATGAGACTTTGTAAAAATACAAATACTTCACTTAAATATTAAGTATTTCTATCACAAAAAATGTGTCACAAAAACCTGAGAAAAACGCACTAATAATTTTTTCGCAAAAAACTTAAGTCATAGTAAATAAATAAATAACAAATAGAGACAGTCAAGCTAGACTAAGAGTATTTATAGTTACAAACATTAAAAAGTGTGCTGAGTTCAGTTTCAAAAGTTGATATCGAGTGATAGTATCAATGAATTATAGGTGACTACTGAATCTTTTTTTATACCAACATTAGGAAGAAATTATAACTAAGAGATAGTTTAACAGAAAAGACAATAGCGAAAACTAGATAAGGTAGGTTTTATAAGACCATGACCATGTCCACTATGCAATTTTATATAAAAGTGAAAACTCGACATTGCAAAATAAACATTTCGGAAAAATCTAATCGAATAAAGCGCACAGTATTGATAAAATAATAGACTAAAGCGTCAAAAGAAGATGGATATCTTATCCCAAAAGATACACAATAACAACGAACGAATTTATCTTGAGCAGATTTCAAAACGTACAATCAGAAGAATCGTATGAAGAAGAATTTCAAAGCATCACAAAATTATTTATAAAAACACAATGAAGAATAATGACATATGACATATGCATCAGAAACAAGACCCGACACAGCCACAAGACAAACACTGAGAAGAATTACTGGAAATACGCTGAGAGATCGAAAGAGGAGTAAAGACATTAGAAGAAAATATAACGTACAGTGTATAAACGAATGGACTCTAAATAGAAAAAAGAATGGAATAACCACGTAAGCGGAATGGGAGAGACACGTGTGATCAAAATAGCAAGAGTTATTAAGATGGAGGGACAATCTTTCTTAGAGGTATCAATCCGCCATTGAACAAGCAGAGAGAAAGAGCTTATAAAGAGAAAGAAGAAGAAAAACACAATGTAGGAATGACAACCACATGATTTTAATCTAGGTATATTAAAAATATTTGTGTAGTTACCCGAAATTTGAATTTAATGAAAAACTGTTTTCACAATAATTTTTTTAAATATTTAAAGACTGAACGTTTTTGATCCAGATAATGTTCATCAAAAACCGCTATTACAAATAGAGAAACAAATGAAAAGAGGAACAGAAGAAAGGCTTGGAGGAACAGAGTAAATAATATGAAACTCATTACAATGGTAAACAATCCTCAAAAGTGGAAGTCACGAAAAAACGAGAAACGAGAAATAATTAAATTGCGTTAAATTAAGGAAAACTGATAGGTACTGGACGTAATATATATTTATTTCACTACTGATACTGTCAGGTAATGGGTATAACTGGCTATAACTACATTAACAACTAAACATTAACCAGATTAACCACAAAAATGAGACGCGGCAGAAATAAAAATACGAATTGGCCAGGCACCATTAACGAATGGGTGAGTATAATAAAATCGGCAAAATGGATGAAAACATACCAGGAGTAAGTAAAGCGGAAGACGTTATAGAACAAATGGTAAAGATTAAATAGAACAAAACATTTGGTGACCATGGAATATTATGTAGAAAGGAAGAGTAATGACACTTGATGACATGAGTGATGACATGTCTCTGCCTGAAGACACATAATAAGAAAGTACTTCCTAATTTAACCAAGGTTGAATATATGAACATGTGAATATTGAGATACTTTAATTGTTTAATCGCCAGAATATAATGAGGAGATCTAACAGAACGAAATGTCCAATTAGGTTTAAGAGAGCCCCGATAATAAATTGTTTTTTTGGTGTTTAAAAGATGTAATGTTGATATTATAGATTATAGACAGTATAGTTGGATCTTTCTTATTTTTTCTATAGTAATCTCTGAAACTAAACAAAGCACAAATTGTTCATCAATAAAGCAACATAAGGGGGGAAAGGACATTGTGTTTCAACGTATAAAGTATTTTTAACCATTTAATTGATTATTAGTTACTGGGCACCTTTAAGCAGACATAAGAGAAAAGTAGAGATACCCTAAATTTAAATCAGTTTGGTAATTTACAATATCCAAAAGATTAATTAAGTAGATGAAATTGGCAAATGACAAATTTTAATTTTCACTTCAAAATGTTATTTTTTGACTAGTACAATTACTTAATTATTAGTAAGTTTTATTGATTTAATACTGAGTTTATTTTGAATATGATAGTACAAGGAACTGCAATGAACTGGGTGTTGTTCGTCCATTTGTTTTAATGAAACAAATTTACATTCCTATACATTTACACTGGATTTCTTATTATTATTGAAACACAATGCCAAATTATTATTAGAAGGGAACAAAACTGCTGCCAAATATTGAGATATATAACTAGAATATTTGTTTATTAGTGTTGAGGATAGAACAGTGAAAATAATAATATAAAACCAATTTCTGTTTATTTGCATGATTCTTAAGATGTTTTAAGTAACAGCTTATGATTTTGTATGTTATCTGCATGTGCATGCTTACCCATTTTCCAGCTAGGAAGAATACCATCATCAAAGTATATGACACGTTGATTCTTCTTATAACTTGCGATTACTATTAGTATTCGTCAAGACTAGTCATGACTTTAGAACATTTCCCCATTTGCGCAGAGAGCAAAGAGAGAAATAATTCGGACAGAAAGAGATATATGAACGCCTGGACTCGACAACCTGATTTTTAAACGTAGTATAAACAATCGAGTTTACTTTTCTTATTAAGAAAATTGTCGGTAATTTTGCTGATTAATTGATTGCTTGATTTTTCTTAAGTGGGCGTGCTGAATATATGATTTTGAAAGTTATTTCTAGTTGTGACAACGTGTACAACCAATTTTTATTATAAAAACTGATCGTACATGACATTAGCATTGAATATCAAATTATGCTGTCATCTTAGAAAAAAAGAATGTTTTCGGTTTATAAAATAGTGGATAACAAAATTTTATCAATTTTTTTATATTTAATAAACATTTTAACATATTTGTGTTCTATTTTCAATGTTCTTAAAACTACAACACTAATTCCAAAGTCGTTTTGAAGTTGTCTTCATCAATAAGAATAAAATATATAGATTTGTTCATATAAAATATATACATAATGCAAGGATATCTTGTCAAACAAATTGCACATTGTCCATAAATAGGAATATTTCGAGATTTTTATTGAGGTACCTGTTTTATAGCACGTTCAAAGACTCAAGATCAAAAATGAAATAATTTTACTTTCTTATTATTAAGTTGTTGAGGGTTGTCTCTACGTAAAAATCGTAAAATCTTCTTTTTTAAGTACTTACATTTTCAATGTAAGTTTTGGTGGTTCAGATAGAAGCACTACTTAATAATGAATTAGAAAATCAATCAAATCCAAAATAAATGAAATTTTGGATTTGATTGCACAAGTACATTATGGGTTCCAGTTTGAATAATCTAAACATATACAAAGCCTTTGTTTTTGACAAAATATTTTTTGTAAGAGATACATATAGAGAAACAAAGTGTTCAGCAAAGTGTTCAGTGACTTAAAGCAAGTTATCTCAGGCAATTTCACATTATACATTGCAACGATACAGAAATAAGTACCAGCAAATCATAAAATTTGTCCAGTATGATTATAAAAGCAACAGTAATGAAGATGAAGGAATGTTTAGTTCGGAAACATAATTTGCCATTCCAGGCCAGTTTCTTTTTGAAATTTCATGTTTATATTTAAAAATATTTTTACAGAGCGTACAATGCATAAAAAAATAAGGGATTAATTACAGAACATCTACAATATTAGATGGTTACGGTACTCAAATCAATTACTTCTTATAGGTACAAATTTAATACCTAATGGTCCAATTTCTTAAAAATGTTTTGTTGTGAATAAAATTTTTACTAATTTTAAAAGTAGTATAAATTTAAAAATATATTAACGGGGGGTTAAAGGCATACAAGGAATAAGGGAATAATTAAAGCCCATCTACAATATTATAGGTGGTTACGGTACTCAAATCAATTACTTTCTATAGGTACAAATTTAATACCTAATGGTCAAATTTTTTAAAACTGTTTTGTTATATGAATCAAATTTTTACTAATTTTAAAAGTATGTGAACCCATCATGTAAATTTTTAAATTGTTTCATTTTTGTTCTGTTTTCAGCGTATTAAACTAAAATTCATTTTATTCGAAGAAGTACTAATTTTAAAGTCATTAAATAGCACAGCTTCTTTGAATATCTTAGTTAAAGAATTAGAATAAAGAATCTGGGAAGATCGTTTAACTTTTGAATACAAATTTATAACATTTTCGTATTTCGAAAAACCAATGTCGATATTAGACACATCAAAATTAATATTTTTTTAACATGACCAGTATATAAAACAGAAAATGAACAATATGAAGAAATATTATTTGAGAAAAACAACACGGAAAGTGAACAAAAATAAAGAAAGAAGACAGAAATGAACGAATAACCCCATCGAACTGATTCTCTGATATGCATGATTGGTTTATATATAATAATTATTTTACTTAATATGTTTGACTCCTCTTAAGAAGTATCTACAGCTTCAGGATTAATATATAATTTATACGTCGGTCAATAAGTTCTGGGTCTAACTATATTGATTTATTATTGTTATTTGACAGGAAAACATACTGTTCAAATTGAGCAATGGCTCAAAAAGCGGTACCGAATCTGCTTCATCGATTAAACCAGTGATTCCCAACCAGGGGGCCATCGCCCCTTTGGGGGCGATTTGAGATTTTCAGGGGGGCGATAGAGCGAAGGGGCCGATATGGGGGGCAATAGAGAAAAGGGGGCGATAAGGTGGGCGATTAGCATCTGGGAAAAGAGAAATGGGTAATAGAGAAGAAAAAACAATACTATCGATCGGATATCCACTGGATAATAAAAAGTGATTAAATGTACAACAATGCAGGTAATTAAATGTACACCAATGCAGGTAATAATAACACAAACATCTCGTCTAGTAACAGAGGGCTATGAATCATGATACAATTTTAATTAAGAATGATGAGAGTAGGTACCGACCCTGCCGATCTGACTCTAACAAAAAGTGTACGGCCAAAATTGTGGTCGTTTTGTCATCTATCTATCTTTTGCCCTTCATTTGTCCAAAGTTGAACGTAGGCCTCCCCCTTATTTTTCCACTCTTCTTCGTTCAGTGCTAATCCTGTCCATATGGTCCCAGCGTATCTTTTTGGGTCATTCGACCATCTCATCTGTGGTCTGCCCTTTCCTCTTTTACTGTCCCAAGGTCTCCAGTGGATTGTCGCTTCATTCCATCTTCCGTCTTTTTGTCTGTTGTTTTGTAATGTTTTTAACTAGAGAGTAGCTGCATGTTTGTTTAGATCTTTCACTTTGGTTTTATTTCTGATCCATTTATTTTTATTTTTGTCACTTATCTTGATACCCAGCATCTTTCTTTCCATTGTCCTTTGAGTATTGGCCATTCTTTCCATATTTTCCTTCGTGAAGGTCCATGTCTGTGCTTCATATGTAAATATTGGTCTTGTCATAGATGAGGTAAATAAAATTAAAGCAAAACCAAAGAATGATGGAATATTTCGTACACTCTGACACTCTGTAAAGAAAATGATGAGATATTTAATACATTGCTACTACAGTACTACATACGGAAGCCCGCTGGCTTTTGAAAAGGAATTGCTTACGGCGGTTGGAATGGAACGAATCTGGAATTACAAAGGAAGAACATAAATATGGCCAAAGCGAAGGGAGTAGTCGGAGCATTCATTGACAAACTATCTATTTTTGAAGAAAATATACAGAGAGGAGGTCTGACCAAATTCCCCAGAAATCATCATGTGGTTATTCCGAGGATCTTCAAACATATTGCCTCCACCTTGGAGGGGATTTGAGGTACATAGCTATTAACCAACATTGAGCCAGACATAAAGAAATTATGTGAGTATCAAAAGGCTCAAGGGAGAAATTAACAATTATTAGTAACCATGTTCACCAACACGTGGACAAAATGCAAGAGGCACAAGATCGAAATAGAGGGAAAATTATGAGAGAGATCTATATCCAGCAGTGGACAAGCGAAGATTGAATGATGACTTATCATGTATCATTTTACGAAATGTAAAAATAAATTAATATTGTACTGAATAATTTTTTGTTTCAATTTAATTGGGGAGGGGGACGATTATAGTATTCACAACTGGTGAAACCTGTCTAAGGGGGCGATCATGGGAAAAAGGCTGGGAACCACTGGATTAAACGATGGTTTGATGCTTTCAAACGCGGTCGTACCGACACCAATGATGCTGAGCGCTCCGGAAGGCCAAATGATATAGTTTATACATACACAATGGATGAAATATGGATCCATCACTTCACTGTGAATTCAAATAGGCATTATCTGAGTGGACAGCACCCGGAGAAAGTCGTCCGAAGCGACCTAAAACACAACAAACCGCCGGAAAGGCAGAGCAACAGCGACTAACATATTGATTTATTTAAGCGATTGAAGACCGAAATCGCAAAGAAAAGGCCTCATTTGTTGAAAAAAAATATTGTCTCACCAAGACAAGGCACAGTGTGACAAGTCGATGAAAAAGATAGATAGCAAAAATGCACGAATTGGACTTTAAACTGCTTTCGCACCCAATGTGTAGTCCAGATTTGGCCCCCAGCGATTACCACCTTTTTTCCTACCTTGAAAAATGCTCCGTAGCAAGAAATATCGCACCTACGAAGCAGTAATTGCTAAAATTAAAGCCTATTTTGAAGGCAAAAATAAATCGTTATACAAAGACGTAATCCAAAAATTAGAGAAGCATTGGAATGATTGTATCGCCGCTAAGAGAGATTATTTTGATAAAAATAATGAATAATTTTTGGAAAAAATGTTGTTTTACTACTTAGGCTTGGGACTTATTGATCGAAGTGTTACATTTACAGTATTGAAAATAAAGAGCACTTTACTTTAGTGGTACAATCACAATTGCCAATTGTTTTAGAATCTTCAGTGTAAAATAATTATAAGAGACATGCAAACATAAAGCTTAAAATCGTGAAATACCTGACCTGCAAAACTAAATTAATAATAAAATTAAAAGTTTAATCACAAATTTTAAATCCTGTATTTTAAAAAAGCTGTTTTAAGATAAACACTTTTAAAATAAGAAAATGTAAATTACTTAAGAGGAAACAGTAGCGATCAACAGGTAGCAAAAACGCGTTCCAAGATTGCGGCTGTAATTTTGAATATTTTTTCAAAATATTTGGCACACGTATTCGTAATATAATAGAGAATGGCGGTACAGAGCCTAATTTTAAAAATATATTAATATGTGGAATATTAATATTAATATATTTTTCAAATTGGGCTCTGTACCGCCATTCTTAATTATATTACGAATACGTGTGCCAAATATCTCGAAAAAATATTCAAAATTACAGCCGTAATCTTGGAACGCGTTTTCGCTACCTATTGATCGCTACTGTTTCCTCTTAAGTGTCATTTTACTAAAAATTTATATTTTTAAATAATTATATTGCATATACTTTCTTCATGAAACCAAATATAGTACGAATGTTCAATGTGGACATTAAAAAAACAAAGATACATAATCTCATTCAAAATTACAAAGCAAATAAAAAAATGCAAAAAATGACACTTGAATGTAGAGAATCATTATTGTACAATTTATACAAAAAAAGATTCATTGGCAAAAAGTATAAATTAGACGAGGAAGGTATTTAAAGCGAAGAAGGTAATTGAAAGATCGGAAACTATAAAGTTGCTACAGAAACAGTAAAGCCATGGTTAACAAGAAAACTTTAGCAGTCAGGGAATAAATAGTGACCTATATGACGCTGACGCATATTAAAAAGATTCAATAGTACAATAATCCTTGTAACCACTGGTGTTATATGTATCTTGATCTAAATAGAAATGACTAGTTTGACACATTAGTACAGCTCCGTCACAAAATGAAATTTTATAACCTGCTATTAAATACTTTTAAGCTGAAACAAGGTCTTCAATCTCTTCCAATCCTCTTATGGATCTGTTGATGCTTTAAAAGATGTGCCTTTTGTCTAAAAGCTTTAGCGCAAGTGTCGCACCTGAAGGGCTTTTCCCCAGTGTGCGTTCTAAGATGAACCTTAATATTACTTTTGTTTAAGAAACCCCGATTGCAAATGTTGCACCTGTGCACAGGCTTTTCTTTACCTAAAAGTCCTAACGTTTGGTCAGTTTGGAACACACTCGAACTGGCTTGCTGTTGCTGTTTCTTCTGGGCTCTGCTCCTGGACTTCTTGGGAGCGTTGCTAGTGGTTGTTGTGTGCGGGTAGTTTTGGAGCATATCGGGACTCCTTATCCTGTGGTCCTCGCTTAAACTGTGAATATACTGGGGAAGAAACCTACCGTTCACGGTAACCAGGAGATTATCGGTTGTTGAAACTACATTGGACGGCGGACTGCTCGTGGAAATCATATCGTTTCCATAGTTCGTGGAACTGGGAACTTCTTGTTTTATAGGGGGACCATTTTGTAGCCTATTCTGCAACAAAGGCATGTAACCATGCGTCAAAAGTGTTTGCAATGTCGATCCACTTTGTTGAACTTGGATGTTATTTTGTTGTACTGAGGGAATAACGAATTCTGATAGACCGTCTTGAGTAATAAGCAAGCCTTTCTGCTGGTCATCTATCCAAGCATCTAAGTCCATCCAACTACCCCTAGAACACGAAGGTTCTTCACTATCTGGGTTGTTATTCGGAACCGTTGTGTCAGCTATTGCTGAGCCTATGATAGCAGCTATATCGTCTATGGACGACATGTCGTAGTCAGCTACTTCAGTTTTTATGTTGGTAGCAGAATCCACGGCATGCTGACTACAGTCCTCGTATTTTAAAGAAGACACTGAATCTGGGTCTACACATTCATAACTGTCACTAGAGAAAAATGCTTTACTGTCCTGGTCACTGGCTGAGTCCGCAGTAACGTTACACGTAGAACTAGATACTATATTCTGTTCACTAAAGTTGTTATAATTACTGTTCGATTCTTCTGGAATTCTTTGGGATATGGTATGATAATGATGCCCTTGTATGCCGTTTATACTAAGGTTGGCAGTATATCCTGTGAACGGAGGCAGAGGTTTCAGCTCTGCCAGACTAGTATTGATATTCTGCGCACTGAGTAATAGGTTATCTAAAGCTTCTATGGTATCCTTGCTTTCGATTTCACTGTCGTCCTCCAACGAAGACTCTAGAAGGAGCTTGTCGGATCCTAAGTTACTGATGTGACCTTCGAGAATCAATTTATGTGCGTCAATGAATTCCGGTTGCATGTTGGTGCCCCAACAAGAGGAGATGAATAAGGGATCGACCTCATCGACGTGGGTACCATTGTTGACTGCCATGCTTGTACTCTGAGAGAGGCTAGGATATTTCATTATGTCCATTAAAAATGATGTTGGTAAGATTAGGTTTCGTTAAGGCCGCGGCATCTGGACTAGATAGTTGCTAAGTGGCCACATAAACCTGCAACAAAAAAAAACGAAATTAGTAACATGAATAATTACATATACAGATATATTATGCATACATTATTGATTATGCACAAATATATTAACAAATAAATATGTAATCTGTTATGAATACAGAAGACAGGACAGAAGAGAGGTCAATCAAAGTATGTACTAGACAAATTTTTTTATCGAAATGACAGTTTCATTGTATAAATATAGTTTGGCAATTAAAGTATATCATAAAGCTTAATACACATTGTATTATACAGGGTGTAACAAAAATACAGGTCATAAATTTATACATATTCTGGGACCAAAAATAGTTCGATTGAACCTAACTTACCTTAGTGCAAATGTGCACAAAAAAAGTTACAGCCCTCTGAAGATACAAAATGAAAATCGATTTTTTCCAATATATCGAAAACTATTACAGATTTTTTATTTAAAATGGACATGTGGCATTCTTATGGCAATAGCATCTAAAGAAAAAATTATAGTGACATTTGGACACCCCATAAAAACTTTATGGGGGTTTTGTTCCTTTAAACCCCCCCAAACTTTTGTATACGTTCCAATTAAATAATGATTCTAGTACCATTAGTTAAACACAATGTTTTTAAAATTTTTAGCCTCTTAGTACTTTTTCGAAAAGTCAGTTTTTATCGAGATATTTTGAATATTTGTCAAATCCACCACAATTTGTATATGGTTATTAAGTACGTTCATGGAGACTTATAATATGAAATAGTTATTTATGATTTACATTTTTAGGCATTTTTTGAACCATATAAAAAAAGAAGCCACATCTCGATAAAAGGTGCCTTCTGGAAAAAATACAAAGAAGCAAAAAAGTTTTTAAAACACTGTTTTTAACTAATGGTACTGTAGTAATAGTTTAATTGGAACGTACACAAACATTTGGGGGGTTTAAAGGGACAAAACCCTCATAAAATTTTTATGTAAACATATTAAAAAAAAGCCCCAACTCGATAAAAACTACCTTATCGGAAAAATATTAAGAGGCAAAAAAGTTTTAAAAATATTGAATTTAACTAATGGTACCACAATAGTAATTTAATTGGGACGTACACAAAAGTTTGTGGGGGTTTAAGGGAACAAGACCCCCATAAAACTTTTATGGGGTGCACAAATTTCACTATAACTTTTCTTTAAGATGTTCCTACCATAAGAATGCAAAATGTCCATTTTCAATAAAAAAATCTGTAATATTATTCGATATATTCGAAAAAATCGATTTTCATTTTGTAAGTTCAAAGGGCTGTAACTTTTTTTATGTGCATATTTGTACTAAGGTAAGTTAGGTTCATTCGAACTATTTTTGGTCCCAGAATATGTGATTTAACTTATGACCTGCATTTTTGTTACACCCTGTATATACAGAGTGGACTAAAATTCAAATTTGATCCCTGCAATTTTTCTGATATCATTAGTCACGTTGGTTTTTTACACACCACTTTATATATTATATTATTATTGGAATGTTCACTTCAATACGAGTTCAACTATATGTAACACTTGGTATTTTATTTAGTCGCACAGGTCTTAAATAACTTAAATTTATTAGTGCCAAATAGTTTTGAGGTAATTCAGTATACAAGAATAAAAAACCGCTAAACGCCTTAAAAATGAGTGGCGCATACGATATTCCAGCTACAAAAGATCTGATATGAATATTACGTGGCGCGAAAATATATTTTCATTTTGATGTAAAACAAAATTCTAGTTTTATTTTAAAAGATTTTTCCATAATATTTGCTAAATCTGAAGTAAACGCGCCACAAAAGAGTAACTTTGATACAGTTTGAATTTTGAAACTTTTTTGTGGCGCGTTTACTTCAAATTTAGCAAATATTATGGAAAAATCTTTTAAAATAAACCTAGAATTTTGTTTTACATCAAAATGAAAATACATTTTCGCGCCACGTAATATTCATATCAGATCTTTTGTAGCTGGAATATTGTATGCACCCCTCATTTTTAAGACGTTTAGCGGTTTTTATTCTTGTATCAGGAGTTTTTCAAAGTTATTTCTAAATTAAATGTATGAAGTTGAATGCAACGTTCCTATATTACTCGTTAAGCTTTATTATTGGTCACCTTTGTTGCATTATCTCCCAAATGATCTAGTGTCCCTCGAATGTACACTAGATTTTTTTCTATTCGAAATAGATTGAAAAAAAATATAGAGATGACCGGTAAATGAAGTCGGATTGCCCGTTGCCAGATCAAATTTAGCGTCGTAATCACTACAACTACATAAACCATTTCGGGGATAATCGTTAATTGGATTATACTTTTGTAGCTTAATAACTTCTAAAAGGCTTAACCGATTTTGATCAGTAAACATGAGTTTGAAACGTATTTACCAGTAGTATCTGATGGATCTAAGGTCAAGTATGATAACTGTAGCTATTACAGGAATTATTGAGCTTGAGAAACCGTTTTTCCCGTAGGAAATAGATTTGATCATACTTATGAAGCATATACATAACTTGAAAATTAGAATTTTCCCGGATATGACGTATACACCGTTAGATTCGTCTAGAGTCCTTCCACAAACGCTCAGTTATTGGCGCAATTCCTAGGTTGAAATTTTGAGTAATTGTCGAAAAACCAAAATTTTCAAAGTATAGTTTTTCAGTTTTTCGGCTATACTGAGCCGTGCGTATGTCTGATCCTGACGGCTTAGACACCATTTGAAAGCTAGCTTAACTCAGCACTATTAATTTGGTGTATTTGCGGTTCTCTTATCTCTTCTTGATCCGAAGATATATACCCCCAAAAAATATGCCGTTTTGTACCTACCCTCTAGCTCGCTTATGGGTGGTCAAAAGTCACAAACTATACCGGTTCTGAATCGGCCCTGACCCCCTCTTCAAACACAGAAAAACAATCAAATCGGTTTAACTTTCAAACACACATACATATCCACAAACATTTTCCCTTTTTTAAATAAAAATTGAGTCATACTTCTGAACTCGGTAACTTTCGAATAGTATAACCGATTTTCAAAATTAGACATGCGTTGAAAAGGTAATGATCAGTACTATTAGAAGCCGCAAAGGTCGGACTTACATTTTTGAAGTTTTTGGGCGTTTTGAAGTTTTTAGAACGAAAAACAGACCCTAAATACAAAAGGGCCGTAAAATCCACACCCTTGGACTAAAATGGATGGTTGACATATGAATGGGTGAGTCTTTTCCTGAACTTTAAGATGGGACTTGGCCCATCTTTCAAATGTCAATTTAGAAAATCGAACATTTCGTGTATATATAGTGTCGCGTGTAGGGGGGGTGTTGGTGTGCGCCACTGGCGAGAACTGCCGTTCTCTGGTATTATAGAATGTTGTGATTTTGACATTATATAAAAAAACTAACAATAGCTTGACGTTTATTGAAAAGTTTTGTAAAATAAATTGTATTGATAACTAAAGCTGACAGTTGTTTTATGTGGTTTTAAAAGCTCTACTATAAAGATGCATAATTATTATAACAATATTATATATAACATGCAACAACTTTTGCATAATTATTTATTACTAATAAATGCATTTTTTATTCACTTTTTTAAACCATGTTGAAAATGTAGCTCAGGCTCTTTCATTTGACATCTGTGGAATGGTTCTAAGGTCATTTTTTTCTGACTTATGTTATTGCAAAAAAAATACTCTCTGGGATAAACAATTTGAATAAAATTTAAACAATTGAATGAATCGCTTTGAAATTTTTATCACACATTAAGCACCAAAGAACCCTCATTTGACAAAAATTTCAAAGCTGTACACTAATTTTTACAACAGTTATTGAGAAAATATTTTTTTTGCAATTCCGACCTTTTTTCGCAATTATATTAACAATAAATGTGGGTATCAAACTTTGTAATACGTCATTTTAAAGCTTTTTCCATAATCTCGAAGATATTTGTACTAAAAAAATCATAAGTTTCACTGTTTTCCGTTGATTTTAAAAAAAGGGTAAACTGCCATTTTTTGACAGTTAATTGTTTATAAATAAAAATGGCCGCCAGATCCTACGCAGGAAATAGTTATAATTTGTCCCTATAGGTATTACCTAAATCGATGGTAAGACTCTATGGGACAGAGCTCGAAGTACAGATATACGACGGAGATGCAAGGTGGATAACATTAATAACTGGGTAAGAAACAGAAGAATAGAATGGAATGACTATGTAAGCCGAATGACAACAAATAGGGTAGTCAGGACAGCGAGAGACGGCTCCCCAATAGGAAGACGATCAGTGGGAAGACCACGAAAACAACGATGGAACGACAACTTACTAGAGGCACATTGAAAAAACAGACAGAGTCATGTCTATACAAAAAGATGAAGAAGAAGAAGAAGAAGAAGAAGAAGAAGAAGAAGAAGAAGAAGAAGAAGGTATTACCTGTCGAAAAAACGCTTCAGTACCCTGGCTGCAGAAGTATCACGAACAGGCTATATTTTTGTCTTATTACCCTGGCCTAAAGGAGTGCCATGTGACCTAACTTTCTGAACAGTACATCATATACATAGATAGATATTCTTTTAAATGCGTATGTATAAAATAACTAATTTCTACATAAAACTAACACTATTAGTGTATGGCCGGCTTTATTTTAATTTCTTTTAGGTAAGTAAATACTTTTTTGAAAGTTTTTATAACTTTCGTAAATAATATTGATAGTAATATTTAAGGTTAGAAAAGAGTAAAATCAATTAAACTTGCATTTTAAACATAGATGTTACAACAATTCAAAGTACTTAGTTTACCGAATTTGTCAATTAAATTTTAAAAATTATTCGTTAGGTACGTACCACAATATTATTAATAATACAACACACACGTTTTGAAATTAAGTATACAACTTATAGGTGACCGCACATTTTATGACAAACGCATGGATTTTGAATATTATTAATAAAATGGGCCGGTCATTTTTCTTCAGTTTTTAAATGCCTCACTTAAGGGATTTTTGCAAACGTTTATTAAAATTTCTTGAACAATATGTTAGTTCTATATGTTTCGCGATAGGTTGGCGGTGGACTTTATGTGTTATGTATCCTTTAACAGGATTATATATACGTAAGTTCACCAGACCCTAGAGGTCCATGACTTTAACCATTTTCTTCCACTTCTTCTTCTTCCTATTTTGTTCAAGGTCTCTTAAATAAATTTTTCTTTTTTTCTCATTCTTGAAAAGTTGGTAATTGTCACTAATGTGCTATTAAAGAAAACTTTAAAAATAATAAGAGACAAATTCGAGAAGGATGATACTTTGATTTGCTAGAAGATTTGATCGAAATAGATGTAAAATTATGAGGGAGATCTATGTCCAGCAGTGGACAAGCGAAGATTGAATGATAATACTTTGATAACAAAAACCAAACTGCATGTATTGTGGGCGGAGCTACTAACACTTTGCACGGAAAACTCTTTTTTCAACTGGAAGATTTTTACAAACAAAATTTCGGATTAGTCATGAACGCGTCCTTATCTCCATTATTTGGAGATATATTCATGAAGGATTTCGAACAAAACATTGTGCACAAACAAAGCAAATAACCCACAGTATGGTGGAGATGTAGTATGATGTAGATGATGTGTTCTCTATTTGGTTTCACGGAACAGAAACACTGAATACATTTTGATGGGCATCACTAGCAAAGAAGAATCAATAAAATTCACTTCAAAGGACAAAGAAAACAACAATTTACTTCCTTTTCTGGATGTGTTAATCACAAAAGAGGATACATAATATGCACCAACGTTTACAGAAAACCAACTCATACCAACAGATATTTAAATTAGGACCAAATTATAACGTAAACATCAAAAAGGAATTACCAAATCATTATATGATACAGTCCAATACTCTTGATCTAATGAAAATGCACTTCAGGAAGAAAAAACCTGCTAATAAAGATTTTAATACAAATTTTTTACCTATTATCGTTTACAAATAAGCAGTTTCGCAAAATTGAGGAAAAGAAACAACAAACCACCACATCAGAAACGCTCACATAAAGGGAACATGACAAAGCCAAATATTTTCCCACCAGTATTTATTTGGTCTGTTCATTGTGTTGGAGATCTTCTTTTTGGTCTTCGGGCCAAATTTTCTTCTACTACCAATAGTTCCATGGTCAACATTGTTTTGGCTACATGGCCGCAGTAATTTAGGTATGCTCTGTTTTCTTTTTTTAGTACCCTGTCTTTTATATGAAACCCTTTCACAAATAACGGGTTGGTTCTGTGTTCTATCCAGGACACGCGTAGATTACTTCTGTAGGTCCACATTTTAAAGGCTTCAATCTTACTTCTATGGATTTTTTGAAGATTCCATGTTCCAGCTGCATATGTAGCAAAGAGAAAAATATAGGTATGTAATTATGGTAAAATTAGGTATTTTTCAGAAATTATTAGAAGCCCTGTAAAAAAATTAATAGTGTTTGTAGTCTTTTTTTTATAGTATTTTTATACGCTAAATAGATTGCCACTAGTCATGATAGCTTAAACCACGTTCCGACTTTGTTAATAATAAATTATTGCAAAAATAAAAGTTATACTACGTTTACTCACAGTTTTTGCTCTAAATTTTAAAAAACCGCTTGTATTGACGTGAAATTTGGCATACACGTAGCTAACATGTCAAACAAAACAAATGATTTTGTGCCGATGTGTGTTTTACCTTGGGGGTGACTTTCACCCCTTTTCGGGGGTGAAAAAGAAACCTTTAAAATAAGTCCGGAAGTGGATAAATTGATTAATTCTAAGCAACTTTTGTTCTATACAGTTTTTTCACTAAGTCAATACTTTTCGAGTTATTTGCGAGTGAATATATGTTCATTTTTCAACAAAAAACCCACGTTTTTAGACGGTTCTTCGCAAATAACTAAAAAAGTAAGTATTTTTTCATAAAAAGTTTTCTTAGCAAAAATATAGACTATAAAAAAGTAAAAAAAATGGTGTATATGTGAGGTCCGTAGACCCAGTAGAAGCGGAGCTGTTGCTAATGAACAACAGGTTCATTTTCGTCAAATTCCAAATCGAATATTCCAACATATAATAACCAAAAAATGAAGCACTTTTTGAGGAAAACTCATTAAAACTTTTTTAAAGCAATTAAAAAAAACTTTAAGTATTCTTGTTTTCTGGAAAAGTATCTAGTATCAAAAATAAGCAAGTTACGCTCTAAATAAAGTTGGTCCCTTTTTTTGGTAAAAAAAAAACGGGAAAATTCACCCCCTAATTAGCATCTCAAATAAAATTAATCGCTACCGCTTCACAAGTTGCTTTACTTATGTTGTATTTTATATGATCTGTAAGTTTCATCAGTTCGAAAGTGCTTATAAAACCACCAAAAACGTGGTTTTTTTGTTGAAAAATGAACATATTCACTCGCAAATATCTCGAAAAGTATTGACTGAAAAGTAAGAAAACTGTATAGAACAAAAGTTGCTTAGAATTAATCAGTTTATCCACTTCCGAATTTATTTTAAAGGTTTCTTTTTTCACCCACGAAAAGGGGTGAAATTCACCCCCAGGGTAAAAGCACACATCGGCACAATATCATTGTTTTGGCACAAATTCGGAACGTGTTTTAAGCTATCACAGCTAGTGGCAATCGATTTAGCGTATAAAAATACTATGAAAAAGATTACAAACTTGCTGTAGATACCACCACCAAATCACGGCGACCTAAAAGTGCCCACGGGACCCCCTATGTTGCGACTAGACTATTATCAGGGCCTGTTAGAAGATGGTCCCCCTATATTGCGACTAAAGGCATTGGCGAACCTGAGCTTAGTATTTTTTGTTATTGTTCGGCCTTTCGAACGGCCTTTTTAATTAATTTAGCTGTTGCGGTTCAAGCCACCGAGTTTTTGCTTGATTTCTTAGGAGCAATCGCCATTGTTGGTTATCAGGGAGCCCACCAGGTTGGTTATCAATTCTCCACTTGGTGTATGTGCGTCTTGATTATTATTTGCGAATATTATTATTCCTAAACTACCCATTATTACCTAAACCAACAAAAGATTAAATAAATTTCTTTGTCATGGCAACGAAGTTAACGAACAACATAGATACCAAATCAAATGTGTTTCCATTGAATAATCCTAGTAATTGCATCGTTCATCATGAGGAAAACTATACTAGGAAAACCTCAAGGTTTTATTTGTTTTATATACTTCTTTTTTCCAATACTGAGATTTCCGTTATTATGTCTCATTAACTAGTAAATAATATGACAGCTTTTCCATTACTAGCAATTCATTGATATATTACTTTTTATTTAAAGATACATCTGTCCGATTTTGGTCTCTCTATTTTTGGACAAAACATTTAAAGAACTACCATGACCACATTAGTAGTTCCTCCATTCAGAACAAACTAGTTTTGAGGTTTTGACTGCTGGAGAGCACAACATAAAAAATTTAAACGGGAATCATTTCATATACATTCCTTTCCTGAAGATTTATATATGTGATAAACAACTGAAACGAACACTAATTTAACAAATAAAGAACCGTTAGGTACATGCATAGTTAAATAATCCATGAATACAAACAGTGTTGTCTAATTTTATAAAAAATCAGACAATTGATGAATTCGACCGTTGCGTGATGGAAATTCATTTTATCTAACAATAAAACACTGAAAACTTTTGTTTTCAATATTTTCACAAAATATATTAAACATTAATATCACTACATCTGTTTCTACTACTATTAGCTGGACCATCTAGAAACAATGATTTCAAAACATCCCGCATTCAAACTCTTTATATTGGTGGAGATACGTAGATAATATACTAGTATGCTTTACAGTTTAACAAGAACTAACAGGCAACACGACCAATTATTATCATACATCAATAGCGAACTTGCACATTTTTTATTACATAATAATAATGTTCAGTTTTGTTTAAACATGAGATTTCATCAAAAACTCATAACAACTTAGAAGTAAAAATTTAAAATCTTCTGTGTATTTAAACCATTTCAAACGACCCAAAAAGCGGGCGAACACTTATGGCGTCACATCATTATATTATTTTATAATGACATTTATCGCATGGCATTGTAATAATATAAATGTCTTAACAAAAACACTCAAATATTAGTCAGAAATAGCAACTATCAAAATATTTATAAAACTGAGTGTCATAACGAATACCAAACCTAATGAATTAATGGCGAGGACATCAAATACTATAATGATATGACGGTCACGATAAATGAGGATGCATTTTGGGCTGCATGCTATAATTTGAATTTTCTCTCGATTTAATCGTCTTTAGGGACCAAACGAAAGACAAAAAATGTTTTTTTTTTATATATGTTTTAAATTATGTTTTGTTGTGATTTATAGCATTTATTTTCGAATTTAAAATTTTATGCAAGTTCTGTATTCACTCCATAGTAATATTGAATTTACAGTAGAAGCAGAACAGAATCAGTTCATCAATTTTCTAGACTTAAAAATTACCAGACTACAAAAGAAACATGGGTTTTCCGTTTTTCATTAATCTACTCATCAGACATTAAATTTTAATATTTTTTTTTTTTGAAATATTAAAGAAAAAATGTTTTCAGTGTTTTATTGGTAGAAACACAGAAAGACAATCCTATCGACAAAGATCAAAATGCATTTCCATCTGTATTTAAAGGTGAAAAGTGCAGCTTTCGTATAAATTATTCAATAAAATCAATAAAATCAATAAAATATGTATATCACGTTTATTGACCGCTCGCTGTGGCATTTCCATTGTTAGAGCTTAATCTTCAAAACCTATCACCGTTCTATAACATGAAATTTCGATTTTGAGTTTTAGAAACAAATACGAGGCATTTGAAATATGCTTAAACACTGAATTTTAACTTAAAACATTACAACCGATCTTCCATCACAGAAAATCTTTCACGAAGACGGCATTGAGTGGAATTTGTAGCTGAAGTTATATAAATTATTCAAAAAATGTAGTTGTGCAATCGAAAACAGTAGTTGTAAACGTTTTTAATCGTTTATAAACGTCGGATTGTCGTGACATTCTATGTAGTGCTTCCAGCATTTTTTCTAGATGTTATTTTTGTTTGGGATCTACCACCAGCATTATAGCCACAGGCGTAACCAGGATAATCCTAAGGGGAGGTTACAACTACTGGAAAGGGGGGGTTACAACTACTGGAAGGTCTCCGAGGGGTATGGTGTTAAGCGTATAGAGCTCAAAGTACATCCCAATGGGGGGTATAACCCCCAAAACCCCCTGGTTACGCCTATGATTATACCATTTCAGATTTGTCAACATTACCCTTGATATTTTTACCCAGTTCATTACAATTTAGCTGTTTATACAGAGTGGGCCAAAGAAAAGAGTCCACCTCGATATTTGGCAGTATTTATCAGATTTTAAGGCAATAAAAAAACAGGTCAATTTTTTATCTAAGGGGGACACATTTTTATGGTACATATATCTGTCATTTGTCAACCCCCTCCCTTCCACTTCCTCCACCCCTTATTTTTAAACAGGGAATAGGGATCGTGTGCTAGCTCATTTGAAAGGTTATTCAATTCTCTATTCAGTAATATTACCATTGACATAATCATTTACACATGGTGTCCAAGAAAAATTATTTTGAATTATATTAGTTGACAAAAAAAGAAGAATGTACGTAATTTATTTAACTCAGAATACATTCTACTGCTGACAGAAAACAGAAAAAAAATGTTTATTTGATAAATAAACATTGTTTGTTGCTTAAGTTCTATATTCAACCTACCAAGAGGCAGATAGGTGGCAGCTTGAACATTGAAATTAAGCGAAAAGCAATGTCTATTTATCAAAAAACATTTTTTTATGTTTTGTGACAGCAGTAGAATGTATTTTGAATTAAATAAATTACATACATTCTTCTTTTTGTGTCAATTAATTTAATTAAAATATTTTTTTCTTTTACACCCTATATAAATGATTATGTTAATGTTGATATTACTGAATAGAGAATTGAATAACCTTTCAGATGAGCTAGCAGACGACCCCTATTCCCTATTTAAAAATAAGGGGTGGGGGAAGTGGAAGGGAAGGGATTGAAAAATGACAGATGTATGTACCGTAAAAATGTGTTCCCCTTAGATCAAAAAATGACCTGTTTTTTATTTTCTTAAAATCTAATAAATACTGCCAAATATCGAGGTGGACTCTTTTGTTTTGCCCACTCTGTATTTTCATTTAAAAGGTCGTATGTTTCTTTCAATTCGCCTTACTTGTTTTCATAGAGACGTTTGATTATTCTATTATATCGGACATTGGTGAAACATTCTAGAGTCTGCTAAAGGTTGAAGCATCTTATATTGGTTGACTGTATCAAACGCTTTTTCATAATCGATCAATATTAGGCCTGTGATGTACTGCACTCCAAAGCTCTTTCTACAAGGCTCTTTAGAACTTGGAAATTATACTTAGAACCATATACTGACCCAAATCCTGCCTTCTCGCATGGTTGAAATAGATATAGATTTCAATTTGGTCTATAATTGTATCCGAATAAGAACTTATAGGGTAGTTTCCGAGGTTTGTTATATCTTCTTATTTGCAAGTAAAATAATTGGATTATTTCACTCTCCCGGTATAAAAAATACTATTCCTTCGACAATGCATTCATTGAATAGGACTTTTAAAGCTTGTATTAATGTGTGCTTCTTATTTTTATGGCTTCGATTTCTATTTCGTCTTCATCGAGTATTTGTTGTTTTCATGTTGGCGAGTATTTTGTTTAGCTTACACATTGTAATTTCAGGTATACTTTTTCTTTCAGTAAAATGAACATCCTTTTTGAAGTTATACTTCTTTAGGAGCGATATGAGGGTGTTTATTTATTATTAATATGGGCGCATGCGCACACCGACAGTATGGTATTAGTCGTTATACGGGCTCTGATTGGGTGTTGAAATGATCTGTCAATAATAATTGTTCAATATGAAGGTAAACAAATGTTGTATAATATATTAGTTTTATTGTTGTGAGGACAGAAACAAAAAAGTTTATAATTGTAGTAACTTTTTAAATAGTTTTTAAAAGCGACGTGTACGTAATAATAATTGTAAATGTTTCAGTGTCCTAATAAAAAATTTCATAGGTACCTACCTATTTGAACCTACCAAAATACATAGTATGTAATACTTTTATTAACATTTGATAAGCATCAAAATTTCTATCAATATTCACGTAATATACTGTTTTCTTACTCTATGTTTTGTTGTATTTTTTCAATTCTGAATCATTTCAATTCAAAATCAAAATAATTTGATTTAATTCAGAATTGTCAAAAGTTTAATCTGTTTAGTTACTTAAACTTCGCATACGAGGACGTATAGTCTCCGTGGATATGCGTTCAAGGTGAATGAATCTCAACACCAACCGCGCTAATAAGCGGGTTCGAACCCCAATAGAAACTTTTATTTTTTTATTTTTTTTATTCATTTTATGATTGTAAGTGTATTTATTATATAATTTTATTTTCAGAAAATACGTATTTAGTTAAAAAAAAGAATGTGTGTGTACTTTGTACCACGTAAGAAGTTATACTTTTACTTCTATTATATAATTTCAACGAAATAAATATACTTAACAGGTACAATACAAAAAATTAACAATAATTACCAAAAATTAACCAAAACAACAATGCCAAAAATTAAAAAAAAAATATGAAAATATCGTCCGAGATTTGAAACCGCTATCTCGCGATCTCTCGATCTCTGGTCCAATGCTCTACCAACCAGGCTATCAAGGCACGTGTTATTGACGTTTCGGATATACATAATTACACATAACGGTGACAAGTGAAATACAAAAATAGATATTTTATTATTTTACGCCCAAGGAAGACAAATTCACAGACACAAAAATTATAATAAATAATACATTTACTAAAAAACACTAATATATTATTTTAATGGCTTATTTGCGCTGATACATAATTTGAAAGATTAGCAACTAAACGTCATACTGTCTGTGTGCGCATGCGCGCAGATTTATAAAAATTTTACTCTCAATCGCGCCTAAAGAAGTATAACTTTAAAAATTTTCCGAAAATTATTGTTCAGAAATCATTTGTGGCATTTTTCAATGTGTTTGTGTGTGTTTTATTCTTTTATTATTTTAATTTTTGGCACTGTTTTAACAAAAATGTTTGAGAAGTAGTAAGTATAAATTAGTTTAATATTTAAATAAAATATAAATAAAAGTAGGTATATTAATTTCGTTTAAATCATATAATAGAAGTATAACTTCTTACGTGCGTACAAAGTATACACACATTCTTTTTTATACAGTAACCAACAAGCTTATTGACATAGATTTTTATATTATCGAGTGTTTAACAAGAAAACTTCAATATAGTACAAATGTTTCAATCCAAAGCATTAAGAGCAATAAAAAATGTCAAGTCGGATGGAATTATGAATGAGAAATAACAAGAGCCAAATATTTTATTAAATTATAAAACCCCCCAAAAATATGACCACTGCTCAAAAAACTGATCAAAGTGTAATAAAGATAAAAGACGTTGGACAAAAGTTCTTCTGTTCAAAAATTCATCAAATGAGTTCACAGCATAGTTGTTTTTTTAAATATTGTATAACGTCCTTAAAAAAATTTGATTTTAATTGTGCACAAATCAAAAAAGCTGTTGGTATATTTAACGGTAAACATCAAATATATTCTAGCCTCATATACCTATATTCAAATAAATCCGACAACATAGCCATCAGAGCTCGCTTTGGTTGGATGGAGGATGTAGAGGTACTGATACACTTGCTTCTGCGCAGGATATCGTGCAGTACTTCGGTACTTTGGATGTATGCGTGATGGTGTTTTCTTGTTTTTTATTGTAGGTTATCTGGCTGACTGATCATGATCCTGCTGACACACTTACAGAAGTAGACAACGAGGAACTTCATACAATCGATCGATGTTTTATGTATGAGAGTTTAAACTTGAAGTAAAAGTAGAACCAAAGGTTTTTAACGACAAAAATATCCACTATATTATTTAAAAGATCGGTAATAAGGTATGTCATTTGTTATTGTATGTAATCGTTAGGTTAACGAATAAAGTTTTGAAAAAAATTTCAGATAGTACCGTAAAGGTTTTGCACCATCAAAAATTATGCTCATTTTGATAGTTCATTTTCTGATGAACGGAATGATGGATCAGATTAATCAGGTTATTCTACAAGGGATACAGAGCCAGACTGGAACATACGAGAGAAGATATAGATATACAAAGTGGAGTTAAACAAGGATGCGTACTGTCTCCGTTACTATTCCTAATCATAACTGAACGAGCATCCTGGAGAAAGTAAGCGATATAAAACAGGTGTTAGCAGTGCCGGATTAACCAATAGGCAAAGTGGCCAATTGCCTAGGGGCCTCGGTCCCAGAGGAGGCCTCGCAGGGTCCAAAACGAAAAAATTATAACTCGAATTAAATAAAAACTATAAATCATATTATTATTATGTCGAAAAATTCAAATATCGAGCAATACCATAAAAGTGATGGTGGACGTATAAAACTACATTACAATGCATACTTTTGTTCATATAGAAAGCCTATGTTAAGAGAATAAGTCGCTATTGAATGCCGTTTGGTAGAAGGAACAGTACTGCCTATCAGTCTGCACTGTTTCTTAAAAAAGTAGTAAGAGCAAGAACAACAAATGAGTCGGCGCCCCCTCGCTACCCTCTCCTTCATTACCCATGCCTTTCGCTACATGCTAGGCAAATACAATGGTCTCCAGGCTTATTTATCTAAGATTAACAAACTTGCAATTTACATTTTTTGTGCTGCACACTCGCTTTAGTTGGAGTAAGTGCTGCTAAAAGTTACGTTGGACCCGTTGGAGCATTATCGTATTTTGGATTTGTTCAGTACAACTTTTTTCAGCCTCTCCCCACCGTTGGGAAGCTAGGATCTAAACCTTGTCCTTAAAAGAACAAGCAGTACTAGATAGACTGCAAGGGCTGATGCAACAAGAGCTTTGTCTAAAGGTTACAACTTCAAATCTGCTCTTTGTACCCTTGCTTAAGACCCTAATCAGAAAGCTGAAACAGTTCCTGAGGCTAAGTGTTTGTTGAAAGAAATGTCAAAACAGAAACATTCATAATGAATGAGTTCTGCGCAACAATTTTAGAACTCATCAACGCTGTCAGTAAATCAATACAGAGAGAAGAGGTTGAACTTGAAACTGCAGTTCAGCTTCTAAAATGACTTTTGGAGTTCTTAAAATCCTAAAGAGATAATTTTGCTTACTACAAGCAGAAAGTCTGCGAACTACAATAATGAAGTTTTTCTACAGGATAGAGAAAAGGTTGAAACGAATCTACCAATTTTGAATAAGTTAATTATTGAGCTGAGTCCTCAGTTGACAGCGTACGATCAATAACTCAGTATTTGTTGTTTTGTTTGTTTTTCCAAAACTGAGTCATAGTCAAATAAAGGTGTATGCTTCAAAACTACATGAAAACTATACTGATGATATTGAACCTGAAATTTAAGATGAACTACTGCAGTTCAAATATTTTATAGTCCATCTTCATGACTTGTAGCGAAAATAATAATTTATTCCTACTTCATAGTCTTTTTTGGTTATTTATGAGAACAAATTCGAATCGAAGTTTCGAAATTTGTCAGTAACTTGCAAGATTTTTTATCTTACGCTAATAATTACAAATGCAACATGCGAACAGTCATTTTCAAAAATTTAAATTATTAAAAACTGTCACCGGCACAAAATAGAATAGCCGAAGGCGAGTGTCTTATTCATCAGAGTGAGTAAAAGCCATCACATGTGAGTAGAATACTATACTTTTTCTATGACCTTCTTTGTTTTTTATTATTAGAAAAATTATTATACCTTAAAATTAATCGTTCGTTTATTGATAACTATAACAAAAAAAACTAAAATAATTTTTTATTGCAAAATTTAAGCAAAATTATATAAATTAACAGTTTATTGACTATTTCTTTGTTTTTTTTTCTTCAAGCAAGAAGTTTTGCAAAATGAAACAAAAATTTAAGTATAAATACCGCTCAGAGATGAAGGGGGTTATCCAAGCTTTTAGAGGGAAAAGGCAAAAGTTTCTTAAGTGACCTCCTAGAGCTAGGATTGCCTAGGGACCTCAAGATTCTTAGTCCGGGACTGGGTGTTAGGTGGAACTTGCACAACCAGTTGGAGGACTTGGAGTTCGTAGACGACATGTTTGTCTCCTAACCGAATATAGCGATCATATACAGAAGAACATCGACAGGCTTACATAATACTCCAATGTAAATATAAACAATTATATAGGCGTTAAGATAGATACAGAAAAAATAAAACTTGGCGGTAGTAGATCAAATGTATAAAAAAGAATAGTAAAGGCACAACATGCATATAGTCCGTCCGCTATAACTTTTCCCATGCGGTACGATTCATTTTCAATCAAATTAAGTCAAAACATAAATTGAAACGAACGTCGATGTGTATATACATTTTGTATACTGTATACTATATACTACACACATCGGCGTACGTGTCACTTTCTGTTTTGACTTAATTTGATTGAAAATGAATCGTACCGCATGGGAAAAGTTATAGCGGACAGACTATATATAGCCCAGGGCATTTAGTACACAATAAATAGATTTTTAAATACAGCACCTAGAAGATGTTCAGGATGATGTCAAGAAAAAAGGGTGGAAATGCATATTTGCAATTTAAAATCTAAAAGCGCATGAACAGATCAAAAAGAGGTGTATTAAGGGCTAGATTTTATTACTCAGGTAGTTTTGGGATCGCTGAAGACAAATACGCCATCAGAACCGAACACCGGAGCATCTGGTGTTTATAGTGATTTCGGCACTAAATTGATGAAACAGATTACTTGGGAGGTTTTTGGGGTTGCTGAACAAGAATACACCATCAGAACCAACCCCCGGTGCACCTGGTGCCCAAAAACCGACTCCGGGGGACGGTTCCAATGGCGTATTCATGTTCAGCAACCCCAAAAACTTCCCCTGTAATATGTTTGCATCAATTTAGTGCCGAAATCACTCGAAACTCCAGAAGATGACGTGACCCTAGACACCAGGTGCTCCGATTGTCGATTTGATGGCATATACGTTTTCAGCAATCCCAAAAATCCCCCGAGAAATCTTTTTGCAACAATTTGTCAGCGACTCCAAAAACCTCAAGTGATCTATTTGCATCAATTAAGTGCCGATAAACCTCGAACCTCCAGATGAAGTGCCTTAATAGTGACCCCGGGTACGAGGTGCTCCAGGGGTCGGTTCTAATAGCGTAGTCGTATTCAGCGACCCCAAAAATCCTCGAGTAACAAAATCTGGCCCTTAGTATGCTCATTTTAATCTGTTTATGCACTTTTGGATGTATTTTATGCACTTTAGACTGCAATTATGCATTTTTACCCATTCTTCTATATCCCAAGAGAACGGCAGTTCTCGCCAGTGGCGCACAACCCCCCTACACGCGACACTATACGAAATTTTCGATTTTCTAAATCTGACTGAATTGAAAATTGGGCCAAATCCCACCTTAGATTTCAGAGAAAGACTCACCCATTCATATGTCAACAATCCATTTTGGTCTAAGGGTGTGGATTTTACGGCCCTTCCTATTTAGGGTCTGTTTTTCGTTCTCGTCCCCAAAACTCCCAAAAATTTCAAAAATTAAAGTCAGACATTTGCGGCTTGTGGTAGTACTGATCATTACCTTTCCAATGCATGTCTGATTTTGAAAATCGGTTATACCATTCAAAAGTTACTGAGCTCAGAAATATGACTCAATTTCTATTTAAAAAAGGGAAAATGTTTGTTAATACGTATGTATGTATGTATGTATGTATTTATGTATATATGGAAAAGTTAAACCGATCATGGCCGATTCAGAACCGGTGTAGTTTGTGACTTTTGACCACCCATACGCCAGCTATAGATAGAACTTGGTAGGTACAAAACGGCATATTTTGGGGGGTATATACCTTCGGTTCAAGAAGAGAGAGGAGAATCGTAAATACACCAAATCAATAGTGTGGAGTTAAGCTTTTAAATAGTGTCTAAGCCGTCAGGATCAGACATACACACTGTATAGCCGAAAAACTGAAAAAAATTAAACTTTGAAAATTTTGGTTTTTCGACAATTACTCAATTTCAACCTACGAATTGTGCCAATAACTGAGAGTTTTAGAAGGGCTCTAGGCGCATCTAACGGTGTATACTTTATATCCGGGAAAATAGAATTTTTAAGTTATAGACTTCAAAAGTATGATCAAATCTATTTCCTATGGGAAAAACAGTTTTTCAAGCTCAATAATTCCTGTAATACCTTGAGTTATCATACATGACCTTAGATGCATCAGATACTACTTGTCAATACGTTTGAAACTCATGTTTAGTGATCAAAATCGGTTAAGCCGTTTAGAAGTTATTGAGCTACAAAAGTATAATCCAATTAACCATTATCCCCGATTTGGTTTATGTAGTTGTAGTGGTTACGACGCTAAATTTGATCGGGCAACGGGCAATCCGAGTTCATTTACCGGCCATCCCAATATTTTTTTAATCTATTTCGAATAGAAAAAAAATCTAGTGTAGGTACTATTTATAAAGCTTAACGTGTAAGTAATCAAGAAACATTACATTCAACTTCATACATTATATTTAGAAATAACTTTATTTTATAACCTTATTTCTTATTTAATTTAGAAAATAATCTGAACACACGCGATTTATCATAATTAAAATACATAAGGGTATCAGTTGTATTATGGGTATATTGTTGTATTTCGATGAATCTTGGAAACAGGAAGAAATAACTACCAAAAAATTATATTTGATTTTATATTAGATTTATAATTAAATTGTTGAGAAAAACCCTAAAAATATACTGGCCTGATAAAATTACAAACGCAGAACTATGGAGAAGTATAAAGCAAGAGCTAATAACATTTACGATAAAAAGAAGAAAATGGAAATAGATTAGACATACACTAAGGACAGACGAAAATAATATAACCAGACAGGCACTCGAATACCAACCAGAAGGAAGAAGAAGAGGAAGACCGGATAATATCTGGAGAAGAACTGAAACAAGAAATCATGAAATAATTGGGCTGAGACGGAAAGAGACCAAATAGAACGAGAAATAAAGAGGAATGGAAATGACTTGTAGAGGAAATTTCAAAGGTATAAAACAAGAGGATGCGCTGATCCAGCCAATCAGTAACAATCAATATTTCATAAGGAGGGAAGGCAGTAGAGAGAGAACAATGAACAATGCGATTGCAAAAATAGTGTTAAATGTTTTTTAGTTTTAATTACTTTTTGAAAACAGCACATGGAATAAAATATTCAAGGAATTAAATGAGGAAAATTGATGAATCGGCGAATGAGCCTTGAAGGGCCCGTAGTCATACAACTCCAAAGAAAAAAAATATAAATACACTGAAAAACTTTTTTCAATAAAAGGGGTATACATTTTGACAAAAGTGAAATTTTGAATGACAAACAGTTTTAGAAAAATCGTAGATTGAAAAATATTTTAAAATTTTTCATCAAAATATTGGGTATTGCGTTACAGCATCTAGTTTATATAACTTTAGGAGAGTAAATACCTAATTGTTGATTTAGACCGGGCAGTATCGTCGCCCCCGCTAGCGAAATTATTCCGATTCGATTTTTTTGCACAAACTTACTCAAAAAGAGGTCCTTATAACATATCCACAGGGTGACGGGCGGTGCCGTGGTCGAAAAATTGTTAAACAATTTTCTTTAAACAAATTCACAAAAATAATTTTTTCATTTCGAACAAATTTTTTTTAGATAAATTGGCTTATTCTGAGCAAAAAAGGTCTCTTATCATTCTTTTTCTAAAATTGATTGTTGTCGCGTTATATGCGATTAAAAATTAGAAAAATGCGAAAATGGCCATTTTTAAGGCTTAATAACTCGAGTAAACATTATTATTATGAAATTCAAAAAGTGACCAAATCAAGTTTTATACCCCTTCTTCAAGGTACTGAAGAGATCTTTGTCATTATTTTATTACAAAGCTGTTATTTTTTATTATTAACAATTAGCGCTATAGTCCAGGATGTATCCGTCGCCCCCGTTAGTGAAATTATTCCGATTCCATTTTTTTTTGCAGACACTTACTCAAAACGAGGTCCTTATAACATATTCACAGGGTGCCGGGCGGTGCCGTGGTCGAAAAATTGTTTAAACAATTTTTTTAAACAAATTTACAAAATATTTTTTTTATTGGGAACGATTTTTTTTAGATAATTTGGGTTATTCTGAGCAAAAAAGGTCTCTTGTGATTTTTCTCTAAAATTGATTTTTGTCGAGTTATATGGCCATTTTCCCATTTTTCAAATTATAAATCTCGTATAATTCGGCAACCATCAATTTTAGAAAAAAATCACACCAGACATTTTTTGCTCAGAATGTCCCAAATTATCTAAAAAAAATTTATTCGAAGTGAAAAATTTATTTTTGTGAATTTGTTTAAAAAAAAAGTTTAAACAATTTTTCGACCACGTCACCGCCCGGCACCCTGTGGATATGTTATAAGGAGTTTCTGCAAAAAAGTGTTTAAGTTTCTGCAAAAAAATGGAATCGGAATAATTTGACTAACGGGGCGACGATAAATCCTGGACTAGAGCACTAATTGTTAATAATTAAAAATAACAGCTTTCTAATAAAATAATGACAAAAATCTCTTCAGGACCTTGAAGAAGGGATTTGAAACTTGATTTGGTGACTTTTTGAATTTCATAATAATAATGTTTAATCGAGTTATTAAGCCTTGAAAATAGCCATTTTCGCATTTTTCAAATTTTTAATCACATATAACTCGACAAAAATCAATTTTAGAAAAAAATGACAAGAGACCTTTTTTGCTCAGAATAAGCCAATTTATCTAAAAAAATTTGTTCGAAATGAAAAAATTATTTTTGTGAATTTGTTTAAAAAAAAATTGTTTAAACAATTTTTCGACCACGGCACCGCCCGGCACCCTGTGGATATGTTATAAGGACCTCTTTTTGAGTAAGTTTGTGCAAAAAAATCGAATCGAAATAATTTCGCTAGCGGGGGCGACAATACTGCCCGGTCTAATTAAAATTATCACTTTACTCGATATCTGACAAACATTTGAATGAGTCATCAAAGTTAGTAGCTTTGATGACCATTGAGCACTGATTTATGACCATTGAGCAAATTAACATTAGATAGGACACATATCTTCAATAACATGTCAACACTGAAGAAGGAATTTTTCTGTTTTTGGTATTTAAAGTGGAGATAACTATGAAAAAATCGTAAATAAAGATAACAAGTTTTGCGTTTTAGTTGTAATAATTGTAAACAAATTAATATAATGTTCAGCTAATGAAGTATCAGTTTTAGCATGTTTATTATTTTCAGTCGATCTGTATAGTATGGTATAGTTAGACCCAAACCCAGACATCCAAAGTGAAAGTTATCCTCCAACACCAAATTGTTCTATATGGTCCACATAATGTTCAGAAAAAAGTCACACCATTTTGAGCGTCGGGTTTGGGAGGGAGAGGGGGGAGAAAACTTCAAATTCGTAGTTTTTTACGTTTTTCGTCAATATTTCTAAAACTAAGCGGTTTAGCATGAACAACCCTTTACACAAAATTGTTCTAAATTAAATTTGAAATAAAAAAGGCTCTATACATAACCCTTCTAAAATGAACGGTTCCAAAGTTACGTAGGTAGTATAGGATAATTGGTCCAAAAAAAGGCCTAACCCAGACATCCAAAGTAAAAGTTTTCCTTCAACACCAAATTGTTCTATATGGTCCACATATTGTTCAGTACAAAGTTACACCATTTTGATCGTCCGGTTTGGGGGAGGGGGGGGAGATGGGGGAGAAGTCGGTAAATTAGTAGTTTTTTTACGTTTTTCGTCAATATTTCTAAAACTATGCTTTAGCATAAGGAATGTTCTATAGAAAAATTTTCTACATAAAATTTAAAACAAAAAAGGTTCTATACATAATTGTTATAAAATCAACGGTTCCAGAGTCACGGAGGGGGAAAAGTGGAGGTTATCGATACTTTTTATATTTACCGATTTCTCCCTCCCTCACCCCCTAAACCCGACGCTCAAAATGGTGTGACTTTTTTCTGAACATTATGTGGACCATATAGAACAATTTGGTGTTGGAGGATACTTTCACTTTGGATGTCTGGGTTTTTGGTACAGTTATATCATAAATATTGCCCGAAAAATATAAAAAGTATCGAAAACCTCGACTTCTCACCCTCCGTAACTCTGGAACCGTTGATTTTATAACAATTATGTATAGAACATTTTTTGTTTTAAATTTCATGTAGAATAATCTTGTATATAACGTTGTTTACGCTAAAGCATAGTTTTAGAAATATTGACGAAAAACGTAAAAAAACTACTAATTTACCGGCTTCTCTCCCATCTCCCTCCCAAACCGGACGCTCAAAATGGTGTAACTTTTTACTGAACAATATGTGGACCATATAGAACATTTTTGTGTTGGAGGAAAACTTTTACTTTGGATGTTTGGGTTAGGCCTTGTTTTGGACCAGTTATACTATACTACCTCCGTAACTTCTGAACCATTCATTTTAGAAAGATTATGCATAGGGCCTTTTTTATTTCAAATTTAATATAGAACAATTTTGTATAGAGGGTTGTTCATGCTAAACCGCATATGTTTAGAAATATTGGCGAAAAACTTAAAAAACTACGAATTTACCAATTTCTCCCCCCTCTCTCCCCCAAACCCGACGCTCAAAATGGTGTGACTTTTTTCTGTACATTGAGTGGACCATAAAGAACAATTTGGTGTTGAAGGATAACTTTCACTTTGGATGTCTGGGTTATGCCATCCTTTGGATCAACTACACTATACTAGTTGTAGTTTAGTTGAAAAATTAGTAGAAACGACGCAAACAGAGAAAACGCAAGAACAATTTTTTCTTGGTGCATCACTTTGGAAACCAATAATAACTACTAGGATTCATCAGGAAGAAAACATTAGCAGACATGTAGTAAAACAACGAAAACAAACAAATATAAATTGTACATATGTACAAGTGGAGATAGGAAACAGAACATCAACGCTATTTAGTATGTATCAGAACTCAGATAAGGAGAGCCCTTGTCACTATTGTTCAATTTTGCCTTGGAACATGCAATAAATAAAATATCGTCGGAGCTGACAGAGGGTTTTGCCAATCAAATTTTAAAACTGTTGTTGGCCGTTGCTGATGAGATAGATAAAGTGGCTTATTCTAAGAGCAGAAGCAAAGACGTGGGATAATAGATGTTTTCACAACTCGAAGGGGAAGCAGATTATCTGAGTCATTGAATAAATGAATACAAGACGAAATACATGGCATTAATCAAAAATCGATGGCCTAGAATTAACATAACTCTTAATGATCATAACTTCGAAGTAGTAAAGAAGTTTATTATCTAGGGGTGATAATCGTAGATCACAACCAATTAGAAAAAGAGATCTCAGAAAGAAGAACTTCTAAGAATTAATCATGATACTCTCTTTCAACATTATTGACGTTACGCTGTTAAAAAGACCATTTAAAATTGGTCCAGTTGTTGTTTATGACAGTAAAACCTGGACTCTCAACCAACGGCAAATTTATAGTACGGTAGTGAAAACATAATCAGACATATAAAAGACAGATATAAGGTGGACAGCTCATGTGGTAAGACCAGAGAACAACAGAGTATTAAAAATAGTGTTTTTTGAGAGGCCAGATCATGGAACCACCCTTTTTAATCGGTACTCTAAAGAAATCTTCAGGGAGGCTTTGGATGACAGACAAGAGGGAGTAAGGCTAGTCGGAGAAGTAATCAACAATATTAGATACGCTGACGATACAGCCATTCTTGCTGAAAATTTACAAGATCTTCAGACACTACTAAATCTAGTCAGTGAAGCAAGTTATCGGAGAGGCCTTAAAATCAACATTTCAAAAACAAAGTGAATGGCAGTTGGAAAGATTAATATAGATCAAGGTCAGCTTTCTCTTGATAGAGAGGAGTTAGAACGGGTAAATCATTTCAAGTACCTTGACAACTGGTTAAATGTTAATTGTGACTCTGATGAAGAGATAATAACTACTAGGATCGAAATATCACGGAAGGCTTTTATGACCTGGAAACCAGTTTTATGCAACAGAAACCTGTCGATGAATATTCGAAAGAAGGTGCTGAAATGTTATGTGTGGTCTATCCTCTTGTATGGTTGTGAGACATGGACGTTAAAAACCACGATGCTAAACAAAATAGAAGCATTTGAATTGTGGTGCTATCGACGAATCCTAAAGATATCGTGGGTTTTGCACACTTCCAATGAAGATGTTCTTCAAATGCTGAATTCAGAACGTCTGCTCATAAGCATAATAAAGAGGAGAAAAACGGAATACTTTGGTCATATAATTAGAGGACCTAAATACCATCTGCTTCGCCTTATAATACAAGGAAAAGTGGAGGGAAAGAGATGGATTGGTCGAAAGAAACTTTCATGGCTGCGTAATATTAGACAATCGTGTGGCTGCACAGTAGAAGAATTATTTCGCGCAGCAGCCGATAGAGAGAGATTTCAGGAAATTGTAAACATGATGACGGCCAACGTCTGAATACAGACACGGCACCTAAAGAAGAAGAAGAAGATCGTGGAAGATCAGTAAGCCGTTTCATGGGCAGATGGATGATGTCTAGGATTGGGGTACAACGATGGGAAAGTGTCTTAAAAAATCCTTTAGCCAGTTCTTCCTGACTTCCTACCTGTCTTCTGCCCCCCAAACACACCCAGATATAATGTACATTTTTTTAGTATGAATTTGTTCCGAACATGTATCCACAGAAATCAGAATACCAAAAAAACTGAAGAGAGAATCATGTACTTATACATATTACAAATACAAAAAAACTACTTACTAAAACAAAAGTATTACCTTAAAGAAGGAGAAGTACAATCTATAGAATTTATGGAGCTTTGGTTAATTTGAAATAAATAAAACGATACCACAATTTACCACAATTAGTGCGGCAGATTCGTTCAAATATTATATAGCCCAGTAAATGAACGGGAAATTCGGCGATACCGTGTAATTTTCAAGGGCAACTCCGAATTGCATGAAAATTTGGATTTAGGTTCTACTTACCTCCACTTCAAAGTTGAAATTGTGCCGTTGGTTGCTTTTACTGGGGGGGGGGGGGGTGACAGTCACCCCTTCTCGGGGGAGAAAAAACATACGTTCAAGATAAGAGCGGAAATGGATAAATTGACTGATTTTAAGCAACTTTTGTTCTATAAAGTAAGTCAATACTTTTCGAGTTATTTGCCATTGAAAATGTTGATTTTTCGACAAAAAAAACTACGTTTTCAGACGGTTTTTCGCAAATAACTCAAGAAATAAACATTTTATCGAAAAAAATATCCTTAGCAAAAGTGTAGCTTAGAAAAAACCCAAAAAAATGGTGTATCAGTAAAGTCTATCAATAAAATAAAAACAAAGTTGTAGCTCATGAAAAATACGTTCTTTTTCGTCTAATTCCAAATCGAATATTTCAAGGTGAAATCACCGAAAAATTAAGCACTTTTCGGGAAAACCCACTTAAACTTTTTTAAAGTGTTTATAGAAAGCTTTGTTTTAATTGTTAGCAAAAGTTTTAGCATTAAAAATAAGCGAGTTACGCTCAAAATAAAGTTGGCCCTCTTTTTTTTTTGTAAAAATCATGAAAATCTCGCCGTGTTTAGCTTTCCAAATGAAATTAATCGCTACCGCTTTACAAACAATTTACTTACCTATCTATTTTTTATATGATCTGTCAGTCTCGCCGGTTTAAAGTGTTTATTTTTGAAAGGGTTACAATTGAAAAAGCTTGAATGGGTCACTAATCACGAGTGTATGCAAATTTTGAACAGCCATATCTTAACCAATTTTTGTCTTACGGAGAAACAAAATGAAACTAGCATATTTATAATAGCAAAACCTACATTTTTTTACTCTTTAAGATTTTTCTTATCACTAATACTTTTTAAGTTATTTTGAAAAAATGAAATTTTTCAAAAATTTTTAGAAATTCTTTTTTTTAATATAAAACCAAATGTTTTCAAAAATAAGCACTTCAAACCAATCAAACTTACAGATCATATAAACAATACACATACAGATAAAATAGATGGTAAATCCAAACGATTAATTTCATTTAGGGTGCTAAATAGAGGGAGGTTTTCACGATTTTTTTACCAAAAAAAGGGGCCAACTTTTTTTTTCAGTGTAACTCGTTTATTTTTGATGCTGTAAACTTTTGTAAAAAAAAACAAATAATAAGCTTTTTTTCGATACTTTAAAAATGTTAATAAGGTTTTCCCGAAAAACGCTTCTTTCTTAGACCATTTTTTTCGTTTTTTATAGTCTACACTTTTGCTAAAAATATTTTTTTCGATAAAATATTTATTTTTTGAGTTATTTGGGAAAAACGGTCTGAAAACGTATTTTTTTTATCGAAAAATCAACATTTTAAATCGCGAATAACTCGAAAAGTATTGACTTACGTAAAAAACTTTAGAGAACAAAAAGTGCTTAAAATAAGTCAATTTATCCATTTACGGCCTTATTTTAAACACGCGTTTTTCACCCACCGAGAAGGGGTAAATGTCACCCCCCAAGTAAAAGCAACCAACGGCACAAATTCAACTTTGAAGCGGAGAGTAAGTAGAACCTAAATCCAAATTTTCATGCAATTCGGGGTTGCCCCTGGAAATTACACTCCAAAACGGTCATTTATTGGGCTAATAAGAATTGTGCATTTAATGATAGAAGCATATAATTTGGACCACATATACTACACATACAAAGGTTCAAATCTAGATAGAAATCCATCTCAGATTTTGCCTTTTACAAAAATGGCAGGGATTCAAAATGGCGACTCTCCATATGTGACTAATAGCACGATAACTTTTGAACCAGACTTCAGATTTCAACCAAATTTGGTATATAGGTTCTTTTTTTGATGTATAAGATCGAGGTCTTGAATCGGAAGAAACGGTTTACCACAAGTTGTGTTTTTCCTGGTTTTTATGTAAAAATATGTGTTTTTTTTTCAATTATACCTGTAGGTATATTATACCTGTAGGTATCAATTATACCTGTAGGTATTAATTTTTCAAAGAGTTAATACGGCCATTAAAAAGAGCGTAAAAATATTTTTTAGGAAATATTTTTAGCTTTATAGTTATGTTAATTACCATTTATTAAGTGCAAAATGTATCTTCACATGTACCTATATGCGGCAGATTCGTGCAAATATTATAAGAATTATTGTGCATTTAACGGTGGAAGCAAATAATTTGGACCACATATACTACACATATAGAGGTTCAAATTTAGATACGAGGCCATCTCAGTTTTTGTTCCGGGCATTCAAAATGGCGACTATACATATGTGACTAATAGCACGATAACTTTTGAACGAGATGTCAGATTTCAACCAAATTTGGTATATAGGTTCTTTTTTGATGAATAATATCGAGGTCTTGAACCGGAAGAATCGGTTTACCAGAATTTGTGTTTTTACTGTTTTTTATGTAAAAATATGTTGTTTCTTTTTCAATTCTTTCACCCTGTATATATTAATTTTTCAAAAAAGGTGATACCGGCGTTGAAAAGAGCGTAAAAATGTTTTTTAGGAAATATTTTGAACTCTCTAGTTATATTAATTACCATTTAATACATGCATAACGTATCTTCACATGTAGGTACCTATGTGTGGCAGATTCGTGCAAATAATAATATAAGAATTATTGTGCATTTAATGGTAGAAGCATATAATTTGGACCACACATACTACACATACAAAGATTCAAATTTAGATATGAGGCCATCTCAGATTTAGTCTTTTACAAAAATGGCGGACATTCAAAATGAATCTGCCGCCCATAGGTACATGTGAACATACGTTATGCATTTATTAAATGGCAATTAACACAACTGAAAAGTTCAAAATATTTCCTAAAAAATATATTTGCACTCTTTTCAATGGCGTTATTACCTTTTTGAATAATTTATATATACAGGGTGAAAGAATTGAAAAAGAAACAACATATTATTACATAAAAAAAACAGTAAAAACACAAATTCTGGTAAACCGATTCTTCCGGTTCAAGACCTGGATATTATTCATCAAAAAAATAACCTATACATATACCAAATTTGGTTGAAATCTGACGTTTCGTTCAAAAGTTATCGTGCTATTAGTAACATATGTATAGTCGCCATTTTGAATGCCCGCCATTTTTGTAAAAGGAACAAAACTAAGATGGTCTCGTATTTAAATTTGAACCTTTATATGTGTAGTATATGTGGTCCAAATTATATGCTTCTACCATTAAATGCACAATAATTCTTATAATATTTGCACGAATCTGCCGCATATAGGTACATGTGAAGATAGGTTTTGCATTTATTAAATGGTACTTAACATACCTACAAAGTTAAAAATATTTCCTAAACAATTAATACATACAGGGTGAAAGAATTGAAAAAAAAACAGCATATTTTTACATAAAAACCAGGAAAAACACAACTTCTGGTAAACCGATTCTTTCGGTACAAGACCTCGATCTTATACATCAAAAAAGAAATTTGGTTGAAATCTGAAGTCTCGTTCAAAAGTTATCGTGCTATTAGTCACAATCTATAGTCGCCATTTTGAATCCTCGCCATTTTTGTAAAAGGCGAAATCTGAGATGGCCTCATATCTAAATTTGAACCTTTATATGTGCAGTATATGTGGTCCAAATTATATACTTCTATCATTAAATGCACAATTGTTTCACATATCGGCTGCAGTAAATCAATATAAAGATGCACTAGAAATAAACAAACCAAGACACGTTGAATGTTACGAGGAGCACTCCCAAATCATAATTTACTATGGATATACATTGTAAATCCCAAATCATGATTTACAAAGTTTATACATTGTAAATCATGATTGGGGAGTGCTCCTCGTAGCATTCAACGTGTCTTGGTTTGTTTATTTCTAGTGCATATTTATTGTAATTTTAGTATAAAACTGTAACCTAAATCCCTAAATGCTAATAAAGAGAAAACACAGATAATGAAAGTGACAAGAAAAAAAGACACGGATGACCTAATCGAAGTGGTAATACATCAACAAAAAATAAAGTAAACAAACATATAAAAATAACTCGGTAACAAATAACAGTAATAAATAACAGAAGAAACATCGAGGACGATCTCAACAACAGACTAGAGTGTACAGGAAAACTATCCTAGGAACTAAATAGAGGAATCCTCAACATCAAAGAAATATCAATGAAAACGATGATGACAAAATATGTAACAATATAGGTATAGGCCAACGTTGACATACGGAGCAAAAAACTGGACTTTAAACAGAAGACACCAGAGTATGATAAAAGCAGCAGATATGGAAACCTCAGAAGAACCATAGAGCCAAGAAGGACAAACAGACTCATAAATGAAAAAAATTAAAAACAGATTTAATATTAAACCATTACTTGACACAATAAAGGAGAAAAAATTACCATGGTGCGTTCATATGAACAGAAACACGAATAAACAGTAACAGGAAAGTGAAAAGATTCTTCTTCTTGCAGTACCGTCTCCTATCGGAGGTTGGCTACCATCACAGCAATCTTAACTTTGTTGGCTGCAGCTCTGAACAACTGTATTGAACTGCACCCATACCACTCCCTTAAATTTCGCAACCAGGAAATCCTCCTACGTCCCACATTTCTCTTTCCCGAGATTTTTCCTTGGATTATTAGTCTTAACAGAGAGTACTTTTCTGCTCTCATTATGTGGCCTATATACTCCAATTTTTTCATTTGTATGGTTTTTATGACTTCGCGTTCCTTCCCCATCTTCAGCAAAACATCTTGATTTGTTACTCGTTCTGTCCATGGTGAAAAGATTGTGGGAAACTAATAGGGAAAAGCAAAAGATGCATATCAATAAAAGAGAGGAAGAGCAAAATGCAGAGATATTTTAAAATAAAGGCAAATGTGGCAATAAGCCACACAAATGGAGAAGATAAGAAAATAGTTGAGAAAATTCATCAAAAACTAGACGCACCTTCCTCGACACCTAACGATAGAAGAAGAAAAGGTATATAAGTTATAAAATCAGATATTCCGAATAAAACAAGAACCTCAAAAAAATAATAATAACAGCTACTATGAGATAAAAAACTCAAATTTAGATATTACTTTTATAGCCCTTTTTGATTTAAAAAAATCGCAATGTACTACAATAAAAAATTTATCAGTCCGTATTGTCACTAACAAAAAGCAAAAGTAGGACTCTGTTGTTATTGTCATGGATCGTGTGACTCTACGTGCGAAAATGTAGAGATAATTTTTATTCAGCAACAACATAACCATCAACAGATCTATGATGTTTTCCTGTAACGGTTCTTGTAGTAACGATCCTCCAAGCAATCTGTATTTAGCGTCATAAAAATTTAGACGCGCCATTTAAGCGCGCTTTCTTTTTCATCTTCCTTCTTTAGACGACAATAATTGTTTAACCTACTAACACCATAATTTTGTGCGGCACTATAAATTTGTGGTTTCTGCAGCTTTGGGAAGATTGGTGTGAAATAATATTACATGGAAACGATTCTAAAACGGAATTAAAGTGTATAAAAATATGGTGTATAAAAAATCGACTTTTTATACCATATTAACAAAACTAATCAATTTAAATAAACAGTTGGTTAAACTAGACTAGATTTATGCAAAGAGAGAAAAAAAAACAAAACTTTATTACTAATAAAACAAGAAATTTATGAAAATAATAGTATGTAAGTCATATTAACAGAACAGGAAGTTTATTTGGGAAGTATCAAGAGGAGTAAAATTAGAGAAATCTATATAGTGGTAAGACAAGACGTAAAGTTACTATCCACAAGAAAACTAGAAATAATCGAAGAACTTTCAAGGAAAAGAATATTGATATATGTGCACTTCTAGAGAAGAAAAAGAAAAGAAGGAAAAAAGAAAGAAGGCCAAATTATGTTAGATAACTATTTAATGTTCTATAGTGGTATTGCGAAAGAAACCAGAACTAAAGAATGAGTCGTACTATTAGTACAACAGAAACTTGCAAATCAATATTACAAGAGTGTAAATAATATATCTCAGAAAGAACAGTTCGCATACAGATTAAACTGGACATCAATGCCCGTGTTGGTGATGCTATAGTCATCATCGTCAATCAGCCCATCGCGTCCACTACTAGACATATTATGTCTCCCTCAGTTCTTTTCAGTATTCTCTACACTGGACCTCTACTAGCTAGTTTCCCCGTTATTTTTTTATGTCGTCGCGGTCGTTCTATCTAGTCGGTGGTCGTCTTCGGCTTCTTTCATAGTTTTTGCGCCTCCATTTCATGTTTCGTCTTGTCTTGTTGACACAGGACCAGGAATAAAACAACGATTAGTATAACGAGGACGTTCAAAGCGAAACAGGTGATGTTTTGACGAACTTCTGTAGCACAAAAATGTAGTATGTATTAATAATACTTTTTTCCTTATAAACTACAACACAAGTACACGTTTGAAAATACCAGGAGACAAAGAAGGGGACTGTGATCGACTATATTCTTTCAAATCAAGAGCTATTTCTTTTCCAAATTTGGATGTAAGGGTACTAACATTGGCAGAGATAGGAAGTGATCATAAGCTAGTATTGTGCAAAATCAGAATAAAAATACGTAGGTACATCATAAAAATAAAATTTCAGAATACACCACAAAGGTAAAAGTTGAAAATCTACAGGACGACACAACAAGGTGTTTTCATTTTCCTGGAAGCTCTTAATAAAATGAAAACGGGAAAAGCCGCAGGCTTTGATGGGTTGCAGCATGCTGAGTTTTTAAAGCACAGTGGCAGAGTTACTAGGCAATGCCTTGCAAAGTTCTTCTCAGATGTTCTTCAGACGGTAAATATTCCTCATCAACTAAAAAAAGCAATTATCGTTGCCATTTTAAAACCAAGGAAAGTTGACGATTTACCAAAAAAATATTGTCCAATTGCACTTCTAAGTATCGTCTACAAACTTTTTGAAAAATAGAATTGGCCAACATATACCTGTGGAACAAGCAGGATTTCGACCAAACCGCAGCTGCAGAGACCAAGTCCTCGTATTAACTAATCGTATAGATCAGTGGTTCTCAACCTTTTATATCTGGCGACCCACCTTCTGATGTTTTTTCATATTCGCGACCCATCCCTCACCCATGATGATATAATATATTATATGTACGATATTCAGTTACTGTAAAAGCTACGCTCTACGCTGCGACCCTCCTGAAATCCGCTCGCGACCCACTAGTGGGTCGCGATCCACCGGTTGGGAAACGCTGGTATAGATACAGGCTTTCAAAAACATTTAAAAAAAAATATTGTTTTCACTGATTTATCAGCAGCGTATGATACCGTGTAGAGGCAAGGAGTAATACATATATAAATTATGACGGCCGAGTCCATGCAGAAAGATGTAATTATGCTATGCAACAGAAGTTTTCAATTATCATGGGCGATAAGACTAGTTGATATGTCCGAATACACACCAAAGAAGTTCGGATATGCAGACGACTGGATGCTTGCTACGAGCCATAAAGGATTGGAGACTATTGAGCAAATATTAACAAACGAGCTGGTTACCCTCGGAAGATATTTTCACCGCTAGAGACTGCAGACCAATGCCGCCAAGAAGGAAGTACATATCACGCTTTTATTTAAACAACAAACTGACCAACTACCAATTAAAAAATCCAATTTGAAGACAGACTCCTCAGCCACACTAAATAATAAAAACCAAAAATAGTGTGATACTCGTTAGAACGCTGGGAATTAAAGAATATCATGACAACTGCAAGTTTTGGAACACGGGTTCCTTAACGACTAGATTAATAGTACTGGGACACGTGTATCCTGTTGCGGAGTACTGTACACCGGTGTGGCTCAATAGCATGCACGTTAAACGTGCGTTGACGCCCAACTAATCCAGGCTTTGCGTATTATAACAGGCACAATCAATGCCACGCCAACGTACTGGCTACCAGCACTGGGTCACATAGGTCCCCCCTAAACACTCACCGAGAACATGCCATTGTCAGGGAGTATAGAAAAGTTAACGCCTATCCTGTGCTCCACTCACATGTTTGTATCACCGGCAGATACATCAGTAGGCATTGTTGAAGAAACAACCCTCTAAAACTCTAGACTTTATAGGAATTCTAATTGAAAGGAAGATAACCGAGCGTTGGCGAGAAGAATGCACCGCCTGCCACCCAGAATATGCCATGTAAAAGCCAGAGGGGTTCGATAAATAAAGTCGAATCTGACCCACACTGAACAGAATAAAAACAAGCTGTGGCAGCCCCAACTTACTTTTCATGTGGAGAAAAATATCGTCTCCAAATTGTGATTGTGGTGCTGCAAGACAAACGTTTAAACATCTAGTGGAGGAATGACCGATCAGATAATCAGATCCTACAGTAGCAATCCGTAGTTGCGGCCAAAGAGTCAATTGAATATATATGACTTTGTCAACTAAATGTTTGATTTGTACAAGTTATTGATATAGTCGGTTCACTAAACTCAGACACAACTGGCTAGTGATTTTAGTAAGTAATTTTGCCAATTTGCTAAATTTGGCAAAAAATAATTACTAAATAGTTAATAATTACTAAATAGTTAGTAATTTTGTCAATTTTGGAAAAATGGGCCAAAAACAAAAAAATTACCTACTAAAATCACTAGCCAGTTGTGTCTGAGTTTAGCGAACATACTATATTTAGTGTTTGTAATAGGCCTGGATCCCGCCTACCAAAAAAAGTCGATTAATAGCAAGCTGAAAATTTGTTAATAGCTTAACGGTGTCTAGTCGGACAAACTTTGATGTATGGGAACACGGGAACAGCGGAAGTTTTAACTGTGGAACAGTTTAAAAATTTGGAACGTCAAATTACGAAAACGTCCCATGTATGTATTTTGTCGGACAGAACATCTAATTGATTTGTTACCCTTTCATTAAACTCTCATGCAAAAATCAGACTGCTATTACTAATCAACATGATTCCTGTCATTTCACATGTTCTTCGTGTTCCACTCATTAAAATGCCCAGATGGTGATAAACACCAGTCTGATCTTTGCATGAGAGTTTAATGAAATGGTAACAAATCAATTGGAAGTTCTGTCCGACAAAATACATGGAACGTTTTCGTAGTCTGACGTTCCAAATTTTTAACCTGTTCCACAATTAAAACTTCCCCTGTTCCAGTGTTCCCATACATCAAAATTTGTTTGACTACACACCGTGAAGCTTTTAACAAATTTTCAGTTTGCTATTAATCAACTTTTTTGGTACGCGGGATCCAGGTCTATAATGTATTTATGTAATGTATGCTGTTACACAAAACTCAACTGTGATGTAGTCTAATTAAACAAATAATAAATACATATTCTGCCAACTTCAAGAACTACAATAACAACAACTTTCGCAGATGACACTGCAATACTCGCCTCACATCATGATCCAGTAACTGCCTCAAGAAACTTACAAGCCAGCCTTAATTATATCCAAGCATGGTTAAAAAAATGGAAAATTCGAGTTAATGAGACCAAATCAATCCATGTTACCCTTACACTAAGAAGAGGTATATGTCCAGCAGTGTTATTAAATAATCAAATGATTACTCAGAGAAATGAAGTCAAATATTTAGGTTTACATCTTGACAGAAGATTAACATGGAGAACACATATATTTACAAAACGAAAACAACTGGGTCTCAAACTAAGACAACTTTACTGGCTTATTGGCAGAAAATCACAATTAAATCTCACAAATAAGCTCTTAATTTATAAAGCCGTACTGAAGCCAATATGGACGTATGGAATTCAATTATGGGGTTCTGCTAGCAATTCAAACCTAGAAATCCTACAAAGATTCCAGAATAAAGTTCTTCGAATTATAGCCAATGCTCCGTGGTATGTTTCGAACAACATAATAGAAAAAGACCTCCAAGTTCAATCCATAAAAACTGAAGTCACAAAGTACAGTGAAAAATACAAAAACAAAACTAGTGCTCACTCTAATCACTTAGTGCGCGAACTGTTTAATGTCAACGATGAAGTGCGTCGACTAAAGCGTTTTAAGCCTACAGACTTATTAAACAGATTTAAATAAAATTAGTTAACATTTACCACTACATTATTAACTTTGTTTGTTAATTATATGTTAAAGGAAGCCTCTCACTGGAGAGAATTCCTACATGTCATTTGTTCTTCTAATAATTGTCATAACATTTACTTATTGTTACGAGTGATAACAGATTGTAAATTAAATGGAGAAAAAAAATATTCTGTCATTGGATGTTAAAAGGAGTTTTACATATTTTCCTATTGGCCCAAGAATCTTAACTTTGGAAATAAGTATATTATATTTTATAAACGGAACAAAAAAAGAATAAATTATAATTCAGCACTTTTGTATGCTTTTCCTTCTTTATAGCTAAGTTCTTTAACAAATTATAACAAAGCTGCGATTTAGCAGTACCGTTAGCATTGGTACCACCTACACAATATAATTTGTAGTGTCTGATCGATACACATAAAGTATTTTTTGTTCTTAGACACCCTGTAGCAGTATAAAAGAAGATCAAAACGGGAGTAGGCCATCGGAGAATGAGACCATCGCATAGAACTTCACTTTCTGTGTAACGGTGTCGTCCGCGCGACGGAGCATTTCGCGGTTAACGCGATATGACGACACCGCGAAGTACCGCTAGGGCAGCGCCGTTGCCACGTCTACCGGCACCGGCTGGAGAAAGTATTTTAAGAAGGTATGGAGGATGGAGGTGTCACGATCGCGAAGTGTATTGTGTATTTGTTTTTAAAAGTTATTAGCGGACGAACAAGGTCGGTTGCTGCGGTCATTTGATTGAGTCTTAACTTGCTGGTACTTCTTGGGTACTTACAAGAAGAGTCAGTTTTATGGTTGTAACGTTATAAACGTCACATAAATGTTATTTATATTTAAATAATTATTGTATTCCAATTTTGGTTGATTTTATTCATTTCTTAACTTTTTGTTTTGTTTTACTATTTTTCTTCTAAAAATAGTTGGCGCCCAATTCCTTTATCAGCTAAATGTTATTAGTCGAGGAAATAAAGCTGAAAAAATGGCAAAACCTCGCAATTTTTTCGTCCAGCATCGATTTGTACAAAAATTTGGGATTAGGCTCATTACCCCCTCTAGTTCATTTTCTATATTGAGCCGTTGTACGCTTTGGGTTTTTTAAGGGTGAAAACTACCCCTAATTGTAAAAAATTATAACATAACATTTTAAACTTTAATATTGTCAACATTTGGTTCTTGTTAGTTACATAATGATTGTTTTATGCTTTAAGATATTATTATCATAATATTTCAACCCTTAAAACCACCCTTGTTGGAGCTATATATAAAAAATTTACTTATCCTAAAATCATAATTTCGGCTTGCATCGATTTACATAAAAATTTGGGATTAGGATCATCGCACCCTTTAGTTCATATTCTATATCATGCTTAAGGGCGTTGATTATTTGTAGGGGTGTAAATTACCCCTTATTGTCAAAAATTATATAAAAACATTGTAAACTTTAATAAGGGTTAAATTTGGTTTTGATTGGTTAAATAATGATTGTTTTATACTTTAGGATATAATATAATATTTCAACCCTTAAAAACCACCCTTAATAACATTACAGTTTTTATAAGTAGATATTTTAACAGATCTATACGGAAAAAAAGTAGAATTAAAGAATTACAAAAACATTTATTTACACAAAAATACGAATTTACAAATATGTACAAATACATATGCAAATAGTTTTCTAGTCATCTTCTAGTATACGAACCGGTTTTGTGTTATTATACATACATTGAAAATGATCCATAAGCGGACTATCCGAATTTTTCGAAAAAAAAATTCGTTTTATAATCGTAGCTTCTTTATTTTTGGCGATAAAAAGTTTTTTCGAAAATGACTTTGTAGGAGTTTTGAAGAGTTATAGGGCTGTGTAAACTAAACTCCGTAAGATCCCTTAGTTTTTAAATACGGTGGGTTTAAAGGGCTCGAATAAGGGGCTGTTTGCTCGTAAATAGAGGTTTATAACATCTATATCTCGCTAACTGTTCAATGTAATGAAAATCTATGCAAAGGGGAATTTTAGTTATTTAAAAAGCTACAATTTAGTAATTTATCATTTTTTTGTATCTCCAGTATTTTCGGAGATATTTTGAAGTAAAAGGTGAAAAATGGGATATTCCAAAAAATTCATTTTCCTTTAAACTCCAATTTTCCTAAAATTAGGCCTTTTAAATATGCCAAACTTCTTGGGTGTATTGATAATACAAATAAAAAAGAAATTATAGAAAGGTAAAGACCAATTTTTAATTAGGAGGGTAGTTAGGGGGTTGTTTTCACTAATTTTTTCATAGAGAAAAGCAGGTACCGACCTTTTCTTGATCATAATTCGCTTAGTTTTCAGGCTAGAAACTTTTTATTATCATTTTTTGGAAGGCCTAAATATATGCTTAAAAAAAGATTATTTAAGTTTTTCTCGAAAAATGCAAAGTTTTTCCGTTATTTTACTTTGTATATTTCAAATTATGCATTTGACGAAAAAAGCTAACGTTTAACATGCCGTATCTCGGTTTGTATTGGTCTTAAAGACATTTCAGAAAAAGAATTTGGTTTGTGTTACTATAAGATACAATTTTTATATCCACAGTTTTTTTGATTAAATGCATATTTTTCGAGGTATTCTCAAAAAACTCTCTAAAAATGTCGATTTTTTCATCGAAAAACTGTTACTTTCAAGCGCGAATAACTCGAAAAATATTAGTTTTACGAAAAAAATGTAAATAACATTTTTTTCTTAGAACTACTTTTTACATCGATTTACATGGTTAAAATGTAATAACAAATTCCCGCCCCCGAGATGGGGTGGCAACCACCCCCAAGGTTTTAGCGTACAGCGGCATGATATATAAAATGATCCTTGGACTATTCGCTACCTTCTGTGAAAATTTCAAGTAAATCCATGCTGGACGAAAAAATTGCGAGCCAAAATGCTTCATTTCCTCGACTATATGTCCTTATTTTTTTCCGCATTCAAAGGCAACAACTAACTAATCACATTCATATACATATTAATTTTCTATGGTTCTATGCCCCACTCCAAGCATAGAACAGTAGAAGTCAAGGGTTGTCAACTGACAAATATATTTGAGGGCGATTATTTTAAAAAACACGAGTGCCTCTGGCCCGAGCGTTTGTAAGTCATCCGAGCGTATATACATCTATTAATGCCCAATGCATACAAACTTTGTCATACTACTTTGTTATCGTATTCATAATATAAATATATTTTTAAAAATTTGGAAAGTTTATCATAGTAGAGTAGATAATTTAGTGGTTTGCAACCCCTAAAATTACGTTATACCAATCACGAAAATCAACTTTAAGGTGAATGACAAATTTTGGTGGTTCTTTATGTTTTCGAGGTTTCTGAATCTGAATATGAGGTTTATCTTTATCTAGAATTGGTGAAACATGTTCAAAAATCCAAATTTTATGCAAAAATGCGAAAAATCAATTTTGATGATTTTTTAACTTTACCTCGCTGTATCTTTGGTTGCTGTAAGTATTTCCTTATAAAAATTGTACTGTGTCATCCTTGAAGTATTTAGATAACAACGAGCTTTGTACAAAATGTTTATACAAATCAGAAGATGAGTTGTTAATTTTTAAACATTTTGTTGTCAGATTTCATCAGTTTCATGTTTTTTCATTTTTAGTTGCATGTTAGTTTCATGCTTTTAATTTTAAGAAAAACGTGATTTCATTTTTTTTTATTTTTAGGGTAAAATTGCAATTTTGACAATGTTCCTCCATCTAAAATTGAAAATAAATCTTATTTTGTTTTTCAGCACCATCAAAAACATAAAATAAGACCAACATTAGCCATTCACCATACCGTGGTCAGTATCTAGAGAGAAAAGCGTTTTTTTGGAAGAGTGTCTCTCTTCTATAAAGTCGCATAACTTTTCTCTTATTGCATATTTTGACTTGAAATTTTCCAGAAAACTTCTCCATGAATTATATTTTATTGGTGTGTTGGTTAAAATTCTAAACTAAAAAGTTGTCACTCAACTTTTTTAAGTAAACATGAATCTAACGAAATCTGACGACAAAATGTTTAAAAATTAACAACCCCTCTTTTAATTTGTTTAAACATTTTGGACAAATCTCGTTGTCATCTAAATACTCGAAAGATGATAGGTACAATAAAATTTTCAAAAGGAAATATTTATAGCGACCAAAAATATAGCGAAGTAAATATGAAAAATCATCAAAATTAATTTTTTCGCATTTTTGCATAAAATTTTATTTTTAAACATGTTCCACTAATTCTAGATAAAAATAAACTAAATATTCAGATTCACCGACCTCGAAAATATAAAGAATGACCAAAATTTGCCATTCACCTATCATGGTCGCTTTTTCTATTTCTAAGCCTCAAATTAGGGGAGTGCCGCTCGGCTATAAGTTTGTAAATAATTTGAACTTATACCGGGTTGAAGAAAAGATATGTTTTTCGTATGTTAAGTTTGAGACACCCTGTAGGGAGGACAAGGTACAAGGGCGGGTCTACATCAAAATCGTGTTGTAGTCTAATAATTTGTTATGTAAACATTTTGTTTTTTTAATTTCCCTGATATCTTTTGAAAACAAAGAAAATAGACGGTTTTATTCTTTAACATGTGTTTGAACTGAAAAAATAATAAATTAATAATAATAAATAACAACAGTTAACAAAACTTTACACAGAAAGACACATAACGTATACAATTCTGATCGTTACTTATAATGGTCCAAGAGCTGTGAGACATTTTTGAGTAGGTATTTTAGGCAACCTGAAAATTTTTCAGGTGACTCTTCCATGATAGCCTAAGACAAAAATGCCGGTCTGGCTGGAGGGCAGCGGTTATTTTCCCCAAAAATCCCCCCCAAAGTTAAACAAAAGGGTAAAAATTGTTATTACAAAAAATATCATTGACGTGACTTTAAAGTAAATTTAAATATTCAAATATTAAGAAAATAAACAGGCTAGGCGATTTGAGGGCGATTTTAACTCTGCAAGATACTTGTATGGGCGCCCCAGGGTTATTTTCAGGGGATGCATCTCAACCTCAGAAGATTTCATCTGAATCTGTACATACTATTAACGAGTATAAAATACACAACTATACATGCAAAACTATGTACATTCCTTGCGGACAGGGAGGTACAATTGTTATTTTGACAGGGTATTTTTTAATATTAAAAATAAACATTCTACAAAAGACATTTTTTTTTGGTGAAATTTTCCAACTGCCAGGTGATCAAACAAATTACGCGTGCATATTAATGAAAAGCGCTATAGGTAAGCAGCAGTGTGAGAAAGAGCGTATACCGATAGCTGTTTGCGTCCTCTGTTGTAGCTGAGCGAGTCCGTTCGCCCGAGAAAAATCTCGTGACCTGGCGATATCCATGTTGTTATTCCTCGAAACGTTAGAGTATTTATTATAATATATTATAGGTTTTTAAGTAACTTTTTCTTAATTAAAGAAAAATAATACGTACTATACAATAGATTTTGGAAATATGATAGAAAAAGACAAATTCATTATTATAAATATATATGTAGGTAAAAAAGTATGAAACTATAAACTAAATTAATTCTGTGTCCGAATCTTGTACTTCTTCTTCAAACTCCTCAGCTGAGCTTAAATATTCATTCTCTTCTTCCTCGTCAGACTCCCCTCGAGTCTCAGATTCCTCTTCTACATATCTCTAAATAGTTGTAATATGTATTTAGAATTAATTAAAAATTAATAAGTGATTAACTAGTTGAGTTGCTACGTATTGTCCGTCCTTTTATACGTAGTCGAAGCCTGGACAATCACGGGCGCATCTGAAGAAAAACTTGCCGTTGTTGAGATGTGGAGTTATCGAATAATGTTAAATATATCATGGACACACGTAACAAACACGGAAACATTAATAAAAATGAAAAAGGCAAAAGAAACACTCAACACTATGAAGGAAAGAAACATAGCTACTTTGGTCATACCTACACTAAGAAATAAAAAACGTGATGTGATTGGTTATATAAGGAAAAGAATTACGCATTGGTAATTTTTCATTAATTCTAAATACATATTACAACTATTTACAGATCAGGTAGAAGAATCTGAGTCTCGAGGGGAGTCTGACGAAGGAGAAGAGAAAGAATATTTATTTTAGCTCATTTTTCTTTCCTTCATAATGTTGAGTATTTCTTTTGCCTTTTTCATCTTTCTTAATGTTTCCGTGTTTCTTAAGTGTTGTGTCCATGATATTTTTTACATTATTAGATAACACCACATCTCAACAATGGTAAGCCTTTCTTCAGATGTGCCCGTGATTGTCCAGGCTTCTACTCCGTATGAAAGGACAGAGAATACGTAGCAACTCAATTAATTAATTACTGATTAATTTCTAATTAATTCTAAATCCATATTACAACTATTTACAGATCATGAAGAAGAGGAATATGAATCTCGAGGGGAGTCTGACGAAGAAGAACAGAATGAACATTTAAGCTCAGATGAGGAGTTTGAAGAATAAGTACAATATTCGGACACCGAATTAATTTAGTTTATAGTTTTATATTTTCTACCTATAGATTTATAAGTAATAATAAATTTGTTTTTTCTATCATATTTGCAAAATCTATTGTATAGTACGTATTATTTTCCTTTAATTAAGAAAAATTCCTTAAAAAACTATAATATATAATAATTATTCTAACGTTTCGAGGCACAACAAGATGGATATCGCCAGGTCACGTGATTTTCTCGAGCGAACGGACTCACTCAACTACAACAGAGGACGCAATAGCTATCGGTATACGCTCTTTCTCACACTGCTGCTTACTTATAACGGTTTTCATTTATATGCACGCATAATTTGTTTGATCACATGGCAATTGGAAAATTTCACCAAAAAAAACCTGTCTTTTGTAGAATATTTATTTTTAAAATTAAAAAATACCCTGTCAAAATAACAATGCACCTCCCTGTTCGGAAGGAATGTACATAGCTAAGCATTTACAGTTGTATATTTTATACTCGTTAATAGTATGTACAGATTCAGATGAAATCTTCTGAAGTTCAGATGCACCCCCTGAAAATAATTCTGGGGCGCACATGCAAGTATCTTGCAGAGTTAAAATCGCCTTCAAATCGCCTGGACAGTTTATTTTCTTTATATTTGAATATTTAAATTTACTTTCAAGTCATATCAATGATATTTTTTGTAATAACAATTTTTACCCTTTTTTAACTTTAGGGGGGATTTTTGAGGAAAATAACCGCTACCCTCCAGCCAGACCGGCATTTTTGTGTTAGACTATCATAGAAGAGTCACCTGAAAAATTTTCAGGTTGCCTAAAATACCTACTCAAAAATGTCTCACAGCTCTTATACTATAAGAGTTATTTGCTGACTAGGTGAGCGGTATGCAAAACGCAAAATAAAAGAGACGAGCATGTTTAATGGAGGCTCTGTGCTGTTTTGGGATGGAATTTCCTTGACAGCAAGAACGGATTTCGTGTTGTTACTCAATATTTAAGTGAGGTAAATATTCAGGTATTGAATTGGTCTCCTCACAGTCCCGAAATAAATCCTATCAATCACTTATGGGATATTGTCGATAGACAAGAGGATTTCGTCAGCCCCTTCCTGCTTCCCTGTACGATATACAAACTATGGTTACTGCTATCTGAAACTACATGTAGGTACCAAAATCAAACAGACCGCTTAATATCCAGGAGGCCTAGAAAATGTGATGATTTTATTAGAATTAGAGGGAGAAAAATTTTTTTTTTTGTTAATTTAGTATTGTTTCAGTTAAAACACTTGTTAAAGAAGAAAACCGTATATTATAGTCTGTTCGCTAAACTCAGACACAACTCGCTAGATATTTTATTCCGTAATTTTGCTAATTTTAGTAAAATTGGCAAAAAATAGTTACTAAATAGTAAATAATTACTAAATAGTTAGTAATTTTGCCAATTTTTGCAAAATTGTCAAAAAACAAAAAAATTACCGACTAAAATATCTAGCCAGTTGCGTCTGAGTTTAGCGAACCGACTATATCTTTATTTTTAAAAATAGGGGAAATCAAAAAACAAAATGTTCACAAAATATAAGACTACAACACAATTCTTATGTATGCCCACCCGGTCCCACCCTTATACCTTGCCCTTCCTAGAGAATGTCTCAAACTTAGCACAAGAAAAACATGTCTTTTATTCCACCCGATATAAGTTCAAAAAAAGAAGTTTGAGTTAACCTCTGCCAAACAGTGTAAATACCAAAGAAAAATTTAAAATAATAAAAAAATAGCGGAATCCGTAAATCTTTTCACGCAAAAATCAACTATAGTGCAGTTACTGAAGGCGGATATGAGCTATTACCTCCGATTTCGTTGACCCTCCATCGATTTGTACGAAAATTGGTGAGTGGTTAGAGGATATCTCAAGAAATAAAGGTGACATGGTTCCAACTTGTGCTTTTACTCTGGGGTGGATGCCACCCCTTCCGGGGGGTGAAAATAATTTCTTTTATAATAACCCCATAATTTAATAGAAGGACAAATTCTAAGCAAAATTTGTTATATAAAGTTATTAAAATAAAGCAAAATTTTTTGAGTTATTAAAGATCAAAAATTTTAATTTTTCGTGAGAAAAATGCATATTTTCATAAATAACTCAAAAAATGATGCATTTTATAACATAAACTTATAAAACATTTGTAAAGTACTTAAAAATGTCTATCAAACGAGCCCCCGAACAAGTTGATGGCATTAAAATTTATGCTCCAAAAATTTTTCAAAATTTATTTTTTATTTCAACATTTTTCCAAAAACTATTATTGTTTTTCTTTAATAACTCCGTTAATTTTTAGAATATCAGGTTCTCTTAACAACCATTTAAAAGATAATTCCAAGTGATATTAAACCAGGTTAAATTTAGTCTTTGAGACCCCTTACCATCTTAAAAATAAAAGGTTAAATGGCCCCGGTTACATGGTTCTCGCAGCAAAATTTAAGCTTTAAACGTTTATATCTCGGTTATTTTTTACCCTACAGAAACAGTAAAATAGGTAGAATATTTAATACAGAAAAACCTAAAATTTGCTTATTTATCATTTTTTACGTATATGGAGTAATTTTGAAGTTATTATCAAAAGAAAATGAAAATTAGGATAATATTAAAAATTCTGATTTTTTTAAATTATACCTTTTTTTTCAAAAATATGCGTTCTAAACCGATCAAACTTGTAAATCGTTACTTATGCTAATATAAAGAAATTATTGTAAAGGATTACTATAAATTTAATTTTTGTGGAAATGGCGTATGTTTAATTTTTCACTTTTTCCTAAAAATTTCGAGAGGACTCTCTTATTTTCATCATAACTTGCTTAATGTTGATGCTATTAAATTCTTCTGGAGCTCATTTGATAGGTATTCCAAAGTACTTTGAAAAGTGTTTAGCAGATAGTTTATAAAATGCATCGTTGTCTCGTTAAGTAGGCTTGAATACTTAGATTTGAGCACTCGTCGAAAAAAATATACATTCAATTTTCCCTAACTCACTTTGAATTAACATTAGTTTAGTTCTTTAAGTGAGAATTGTATTCAGTTTTTTATTATCTTTAATTTTGATAATAACTTTTTTGTAAAAGCTTATAGTTTTTGAGTTATACGTGAAAAACAGCTTTAAAATATGCATTTTTTTACGAAAAAATAAAATCTTTGATCTTTAATAACTCAAAAAGTATTGATTTATATTAATAACTTTATATAACAAATTTTCTTTAGAATTTGTCCCTATATCGATTTATGGTATTATTTTTAATAAAATAATTTTCACCCCCGAGAAAGGGTGGCATCCACCCCCAGGGTAAAAGCGCAAGATGGCATCATATCACCTTTGTTCCTTGGGGTATGCTCTAACGACTCACTAATTTTCACCGATGGAGGTTCAACGAAATCGGAGGTGAAAACCGTCAGTGACTGCACTACTATGAAAATGAGCATAATTTTTCGTGGTGCAAATCTTTTGTGGTTAAGTTTATTTCATAAGCATTTTAAAAAACATAAATGACATTGTTGAAATTGTGCGGTTTTTGTAAAATTTCATGTAAATGTGCTTAAAATAAGTAGTGTAAATAATCGTAAATCCTGTATTGATTCAATAGTAAAAGAATTTATTTAACCCAGTTCTTTCAAACCGTTTCAAACGCAGACGAAATGCGGGTAGGCGATTTAAATATGCAATTAACAATGACACATTACCATTAGTAGGCCCTTATACATGTATCCGTCAACTATTTTCTTTATCTCTATAACGGATCGTCGTTCTGGATTCAGACCATCGCCAGATTAACCACCGTTACATGCGAATTGTTTATGTAAGTCAAGTACAGTGATTTTGGTCATTGTTTGCAAATTATTTATCTTATTATGGATGCGCCGATAAAGATAGCTGTCGTCGAATGTTTTATTCGCAAATGATGTTTATTTATGGCCAGAGTAGGTGAAATTATCTACGAGGTGTTTGTATTCCTCACAGTGGCGTACCCATAGATCAGCGGGCCCTGGTTCTAGTTGGGATGCGGGCCCGCCCCCCAATTAAAACACACATTATATATCAAAAGTTTTTAATAAACATTAAATATAAATCATCATATATTATGTCATATATTTATAAAAACTCACGCTAATTTTAAACAGTAATTTAATATTATAGTCCTGTCGCCAGTAGGGGTAAAACGGCCTCCTTAATTCAGATGGACTTACCCAAGTTTTCTTTATGTATTTTGACCCATAGAAGACGAATTTTTTGGGTAACAGTCGATCCGGATGTCGACAAGATTGTTATAAACAAAGAACTTGAGGAATCACATAACAGCGATTTTTCGCAAAACAAAACATTTTTTGTACTCTTTGGGTCATTCTAAGCAAAAAATGTTTTTACAAGTTTTTTCGTAGGATGCATAGTTTTCGACATAAACGCGGTTGAACTTTCAAAAAATCGAAAATTGCAATTTTTGAACCCGAATAACTTTTGATTGAAAAATAAAATAGCAATTCTGCTTACCGCATTTGAAAGTTCAAGTCAAATTCTATCGGTTTTGATTATTTTCATTGCTAATAAAAAAATTTGAAAAAAAATTTTTTTAAGAAACGCTTTTCTTTAGTTACGAGTGACTAAAATTGAAAATATAAAAAAATCAACTAAAAAGCAAAAAATAAAAAAAACTGAAAAATCTAACACATTCTTCAAAGAAAAGCGTGGCGCGTGTTCATCGAATAAACGGTTTTCGCCCCACGCTTTTCTTTAACGAATGTGTTAGATTTTTTCAATTTTTTTTTATTTTTTGCTTTTTAGTTGATTTTTTTATATTTTTAATTTTAGTCACTCGTAACTAAAGAAAAGTTATTCCGGTTCAGGTCATAGTCCTGTCGCCAGGGGGGGTACAACGGCCTCCTTAATTCAGATGGACTTACCCAACTTTTTTTTATGTATTTTGACCCGTAGAATACGAATTTTTTGGGTAACAGTTGATCCGGATGTCGATAAGATTGTTATAAACAAAGAACTTGAGGAATTACATAGCAGCGATTTTTCACAAAACAAAACATTTTTTTGTATTTTTTGGGTGATTCTCAGCAAAAAATGGTCTTACAAGTTTTTTCGTAGGATGCATAGTTTTCGAGATAAACGCGGTTGAACTTTAAAAAATCGAAAAAGTGCATTATTTTTGAACCGGAATAACTTTTGATTAAAAAATAAAATAGCAATTCTGCTTAATGCATTTGAAAGTTCAAGTCAAATTCTATCGGTTTTGATTATTTTCATTGCTAAAAATCAAGGTTTTATTTGTTAGACAAAGCTATAAACACATAGTGTTTCCCGTGCCCAATGCATGCGTTTTAGTGGACGTAATATACGTAGAAATTCTGTATGCGCGTCTACTCGTTCGATTTCAAATTAGAAATGCATTAAAAACATCATTTAATCACTATGTGTTTATAGCTTTGTTTAACAATAAAAAAATTAATTTTTAAACGCTTTTATTTAGTTCAATAGTTTGCGTCAAATCTTTAGACGTTAATTTGACTGCCTTTTCTTCAATGCAATCGAATGAAAATTTGCAGACATATGCATTCGCAGGAACAATACACGAATAGTCAATAAAAATTTTTTTTTCATGTTTATTAATTGTTTAAATAAAAAAAAACGATTTTAATGGAAAACGCTTAAATTCTCTTGTTTTTTATAATGTAAAAACTTGAAACTTTTACGGATTGTATAGCTAATGATATGAACAATACATAATTTCACTTTTTACGTTAATTGTTTACGTTATGCTTCATTAATAAACAATAAAGTTTCAAATTTTTTGCCGATTCCGACTACTTTTCATGTTAGTACATCATATATTTTATACATATTTTAATAAACATGACGATATATTTTAATGTTTGAAAAGTGTAAGACTAAAAAGTAAAAAATAAAAAAACAAGAAAAAAATTTTTTTTTAAGAAACGCTTTTCTTTAGTTACGAGTGACTAAAATTAAAAATATAAAAAAATCAACTAAAAAGCAAAAAATAAAAAAAAATTGAAAAAATCTAACACATTCGTTAAAGAAAAGCGTGGGCGAAAACCGTTTATTCGATGAACACGCGCCACGCTTTTCTTTGAAGAATGTGTTAGATTTTTTCAATTTTTTTATTTTTTGCTTTTTAGTTGATTTTTTTATATTTTTAATTTTAGTCACTCGTAACTAAAGAAAAGCGTTTCTTAAAAAAATTTTTTTTCAAATTTTTTTATTAGCAATGAAAATAATCAAAACCGATAGAATTTGACTTGAACTTTCAAATGCGGTAAGCAGAATTGCTATTTTATTTTTCAATCAAAAGTTATTCGGGTTCAAAAATTGCAATTTTTCGATTTTTTGAAAGTTCAACCGCGTTTATGTCGAAAACTATGCATCCTACGAAAAAACTTGTAAAAACATTATTTGCTTAGAATGACCCAAAGAATACAAAAAATGTTTTGTTTTGCGAAAAATCGCTGTTATGTGAGTCCTCAAGTTCTTTGTTTATAACAATCTTGTCGACATCCGGATCGACTGTTACCCAAAAAATTCGTCTTCTATGGGTCAAAATACATAAAGAAAACTTGGGTAAGTCCATTTGAATTAAGGAGGCCGTTGTACCCCTACTGGCGACAGGACTATTAATCGAATCCTCTTGTTTTTCATACTGGCATTACTGATAACTTTACTCCCGCAGTTTTTATAAATAATCAAACTCAAAAAAGGCCTATCCGAGTAAGATGATGAAAAATTTCCCCAAATCGATTCGAATTCCATATTCCAACTCTATTCGAATTCTATATAGGTTACCGTTTAGCACATATTATAGAGAAACTCACTTTCTGAAATTTTTATCCCCCTAGGTGGTCACGTGACCCACCTAGAGCCTAATTAGGCTTTTTATGTTTCTATTTTTTATCTCAGCCGCATCGAGAGCTAGCGAAAAACTTTCAATAAAAAAGTTTTAAGTTCCAAAAAGTTCTGGTCGAAATTTTTTTTTATTTTTGGCGGGAAATTTAAATTTTAAAATTTTAAATGAGTATAAAAAAATAATGATGACACTGATGATAATAATGATGACACTACACTTATAGCAGAAAATGAGCAAGAAATGTTTGATCTTCTGCGAAGAGTTGAGTACGAAAACAATAAAGTTGGTCTGAAAATCAATAAAGTTAAGACAAAAATATTGGTGGTCGACATATTCGACACTATTCAACTGACTAACATGTTGCAGGAATACCAGATAGTAAACACCTTTGTCTATCTCGGGTCTAGTATAACTAACGATGGTAACTGTGAAGCAGAAGTTCGGAGGCGTATTCGTATGGCAAAAAATGCGATGAGTCGCCTAGCTAAAGTTTGGAAAGACAGATTTATCTCTCAAAATATCAAGATGATACTGGTGAATGTTCTTGTATTCTCAATATTTCTATACGTAGCAGAGACTTGGCCTCTTTGCGCATGCGAGCGCCAAAAAATTGATGCCAAAAAATGCTGCACATACCTTGGACAGCTCATAGAACAAACGTTTCCATTCTAAACCAACTCAATATTAAAAAAAAGGCTGTCCACAATATGTTTGCAAATTCTGCAATTCTTTGGTCACGTGGTTCGCAGAGGTGACGAAAGTTTGGAGAGATTAATTGTTTCTGGAAACGTTCCGGGGAGAAGATCAAGAGGACGATCACCAACTATATGGTCCGACTAAATAAAGAATTCAGCTGGAAACTCATTCTGCGAAGCTCTTAGAGCAGCTGAAGATAGAGACCAATGGATAAACATTGTTAGGAATATTGGAAGAAATCACGATCCTCAGTAATGGTGAAACGACAAGAGAGAGAGAGAGAGAGAGATAAAAAAAATATAACTATTCGTTCTCACGAAATATATAAAGACATTCGTTCTCACGAAAAAAATTTATAACGTGTATTTTTGCAGTGTTTCACTATGCAAAATCTTATAAAGTAAATCTATCACCTCATTTTGAATTTTCGGGCTAAGATAAGTGACCGATTTTTTCTTTCTTCTTCGAAGCAAAAAGCTCGTTAAAGAGGGCCTTTGCGGGGCCCGGGCCTTGGTTCGGCGGAACCCTCGGAACCATGCTCAGTGCGCCACTGATTCCTCTTATCTTCCGATATAACTAGTAATAAGGTGTATAATGCTCTAAAAAAATAATATATAGACTTTAAAAAACACGACTGTTCAATTGAAATATTGGTTATGAGACCTGGGTAATGACAAAAAATTTGAAGCGCAAGTCAAGACATTTCAGAGAAAAATACTGAGAAAGTATGTAGCTCGGTACAAGAGGAAGAGTTCAATACTTTTCGAGTTATTTGCAAGTGAATATGCTCATTTTTCAACAAAAGAACCACGTTCTTAGTTCTTTCGCAAATAACTCAAAACGTAAGCATTTTGGTGAAAAAATATTCTTAGCAAAACTATAGCCTATAAAAAAGTAAAAAAAAACGGTGTATATATTAGGTCGCTATACCTAGCAAAAGCAGAGTTATAGCTAATGAAAAATAGGTTCATATTCGAAAAATTCCAAATAGAACAATTCAATGTGAAATATCCAAATAATCAAGCATTCTTGGGGAAAACACATAACAACTTTTTCAAAGTTTTTAAAAAAGCTTTATTTCTGTTTTTATAAAAAAAATTTCTAGCATCAAATGTAAGCAAGTTACGCTCAAAATACAGTTGGTCCCTCTTGTTTCGGCAAAAGAAAATCAGGAATACCACCCCCAAATTAGCAACTTAAATGAAATTAATCGTTATCGCTTCACAAGTTACTTTGCTTATGTTGTGTTTATATAATATGATCTGTAAGTTTTATCGATTCTTAGTGCTTATTTTTGAAAAAATTTAGTTTTAAAATAAAATTTTTAAAAATTTTAATTTTGAAAATAATGCTCTTTTTCAAAATAACTTAAAAATTGTTAGAGATACCAAAAATCTTATACAATAAAAAAAGTCGGCTTTACTTTTCTGAATATTTTGTATTTTTCTGTTTTTCTGTAAGACAAAAGTTGGTTAAGATTCGGTGTTTCTAAATTTGCATACACTCGTGATAAGTGACTCGTTCAAGCCCTTTTAACTAAAGCTCTTTCAAAAATAAGGACTTTGAACCGATGAAACTTACAGATCATATGATCAATACATATGCGAGTAAAAAACTTGTGAAGTGGTAACAATTAAGTTCATTTGAAATGCTAATTAGGGGGTGATTTTCCCGATTTCTTACCAAAAAAAAGGCACCAACTTTATTTTGAGCGTAACTTGTTTACTTTTGATGCTAAAAAACTTTTTTTAAAAACAAAAATAAGCATTTTTTAAACCCTTTAAAAAATTTAAAATGAGATTTCCCCAAAAAAGTGCTTCGTTTTTTGGTTATGGCACGTTAAAATATTCGATTTGAAATTTGACGAATATGAACCTATTTTTCATTAGCTATAACTCTGTTTCTACTAGGTATAGTGACCCAATATATACACCATACGTTTCACTTTTTTACGTGCTATATTTTTGACGAGAGTTTTTTTTTCGACCAAATACTTACTTTTTGAGTTATTTGCGAAAAACTGTCTGAAAACGTGGTTATTTTGTAGAAAAATTAACATATTCACTCGCAAATAACTCGAAAAGTATTAACTTGGTGAAAAAGTTTATCGAACAAAAGTTGCTTAGAATTAGTCATTTTATCCATTTCCGGACTTATTTCGAACATATATTTTCACCCCCAAAAGGGGGTGAAACTCACCCCTAGGGCAAACCCACACATCGGCACAATATCACTTTTTATCTTTGACTTTTTAGTAGCTATGTGTTTGCCAAATTTCATGTCAATCCAAGCGGTTCTTTAAAATTTAGAGGTTTTGCAATATTTTACCTTTAAAGAACATACTATATGGCCATTCCACGAACATTCGCCTGTTTTGAATTACTTCGACAACGAATATTTTACTGTGTAACATAAGAAGTACGAAAGTAAATGGCGCTAATAATTATTCCAATAAACAACAATGTAATTTGAAATTTACTTTCGTTCTTCTTATTTTGCACAGTAAAATATTCGTTGTCGAAGTAATCCAAAACAGGCGTATGTTCGTGGAATACAACGCTATAACGTTTAATGAAAATTCTTATTTTGGTCAGTATGTAGTTGTGGCAATTACCGAGTAGCAACTTTCTTACTGTATACATAGACATGTACCTCGCTATTCAACATCTAAAAAAGGTCTTTAACTTTTATAAGGATATTTGCCCATCACGCAATTTCCAGTCCCCTCAAAGTCATATTTTTAACTTATTCGCAACATGTCCACGGTCAAATCATTCAAATCAGCCACCACATTATATCTTTAATGGACGAATAAATGTAGCTTGAACCCGCATCCGCCAAAAACTGAATTTTGTTATATATAGTTACACCAATATTTTAGGTCAAATTATGCAATTTAATACCTTGGTAATAAGGTTTGAAAAAACATAACCAAATGCAATCTTTTTGGCATATACGTCATATGGCGTATTATATCTGCAAAATATCTGCTGAAACATTGCTTTTATTGCTCAGATGAATATATGACTAATTGCAGAACATCCACTGAACTGCTTACTGTGACTTTGTCGTAACTTATTTACTGTTAATCTGTGTTGATGTTTGTGATATGGTTAAGTAACATTTTGTGTGTATTTTTGACAGCCTACAAACAATATTTTTTGTTAAGTAGTTAAATAAATTTATCTATCTATATATCCACGTCGGTAAAACTTGAAAAAAACAACAAAATTCATATAAATTTTTTGCTCAAAAGTATTTCCTTTGGACTATGTTCTCTCTCCATATCAATTCAGCCCCGAATAAAAGAATAACTATTAATAATCTTGATCTTCGTGTATTTCTTCTTCTTCTTGTGCCACTCCTATCGGAGATTGGAAATCATCAAGGCTACCCTGACTTTGTTTCCAGCTGACCTAAAAAGTTCATTAGTGGTGCAGCCAAACCACTCTCTCAAATTCCGCATCCACGACATTCTTCTACGGCCTGGATTCCGTTTTCCTTCTATTTTTCCTTGCATTATATTTTGTGTATTTAGGAAACAATAACACTACAATAATTGTAAATATCGAAGAAATTTAATGCAGGAAGCAAATCAAAGATTTGCCGATTTTGCTAATTTCGCCAAATTTTTGACATATGGTCTCATTGTTATAAATTAGAAATCTGAACTAACTAAACCTATGTAATGATACACCTTTGGTTGTGTGATCTTAGAGGAAATATAATACTTCACACACGTGAAGATATCAAAAAAAAAGAAAATAAAAAATGAGAAGGTTCTCAATCCGAGAATTCCGGTGATATAATAAACGGACACGCGCCAACTCACAACTTTTAATGACAAACATTTTCAAATTAACATGTACACCGGCCAATTCGTAACTTTTCTACTACCTGAACCTGCCAACTCGAAACCTTCTACAGGTGAATTCGAAACCATGGATTAAATCTAATAATCTCAGGTAGTTAGGTTAAAACGTAAGAAATAAATTTAAACAATAACGGATTAAGACAACACTATCGCAAATGTATACCTTTCATTAATGTTTATTGATAAACAAAGCTCCAATTCTATTATACTTCAACTCATTCTAAAGCTATTTCAATAAACTAATCGGTTCTTTCTTCAGTTTTTTTTTGGAAAATGTCGTAACTTATAGACAAAAATTCTTAAAATCGGCTATTTTTCATTTAAATTGTCAATATATAAATAAATTGAGAAAAAATTGGTCAGATTTACATAAATTTCCCACGTTCACTCATTACGAAATCTGTTACAAGAATTTTAGCTATTTTCAGAAAATTTATTTGGATTTTCTCTAGTAACTCTTCCAAAAGACAATACATAAATGATGAATACCTTTTACACCACCTTCAAAAGGGTAATTTATACAGGTACATACCTGGAATACCGGTATTAGATTATCAACATTACTTAAAAAATGAAAGTTTCAAATTCACCGGTAGTTAGTGGGTTATCGAAAAATTACCTGCGCGCCAGAGTTGCCAGTTGGCAATTAGGATGGGGGATTAAAATAGTTACGAATTCACCGGGACCCTAATAAACAAATCACAGGGCTAATTCCTGAATGTTTGTGTGCTGAATAAAGAAAATAATTATTTCTCTCATCCAAACTAATCACTCCGTTCATTTTCGCGCCTGGCAACACATCGAAAAATGTAGTACATTACAAGGTCAACCCATTCAGCAAACGGTTACTTTATTGCCACGTGAATTAGCTTCCTCTTGAACTTTTATTGAACTTAATTAATTTGATTTTAATATACAGGGTGTCCCGAAAAAATTTTTCATAAATTATACCACAAATTCTGCGGTCAAAAATAGTTCGATTGAACCTAACTTACCTTAGTACAAATGTGCTCATAAAAAAAGTTACAGCCCTTTGAAGTTACAAAATGAAAATCGATTTTTTTCAATATATCGAAAACTATTAGAGATTTTTTATTGAAAATTGACATGTATCATTCTTATGGCAGTAACATCTTAAAACAAAATTATAGTGAAGTTTGTCCACCCCATAAAAATTTTATAGGGGTTTTGTTCCCTTAAACCCCCCCAGACTTTTGTATACGTTCCAATTAATTCATTATTGTGGGATCATTAGTTAAACAAAATGTTTTAAAAACTTTTTTGACTCTTAGTATTTTTTCAATAAGCCAGTTTTTATCGAGATGCGGCTTCCTTTTTAATATATTTACATAAAAATTTTATGGGGGTTTTGTTCCTTTAAACCCCCCAAATGTTTGTGTACGTTCCAATTACACTATTATTGTGGTACCATTAGTTAAACACAGTGTTTTTAAAACTTTTTTGCCTCTTAGTCTTTTTTTGACAAATCACCTTTTACCGAGATATGGCTTCTTTTTCAAAATATACCTAAAAATGTAAATTATAAAATACATTTTCAGATTATTAACAGGTCTCTATAATCGTACTTAACCATATACAAATATGTGGTGGATTCGACAAATATTCAAAATAGGTCGATAAACACTGGCTTATCAAAAAAGTACTAAGAGGCAAAAAAGTTTTAAAAACATTTTGTTTAACTAATGGTGTCACAATAATAATTTAATTGGAACGTACACAAAAGTTTGGGGGGGTTTAAAGGAACAAAACCCCCTTAAAATTTTTATGGGGTGCACAAATTTCACTTTAATTTTTTTTTAAGATGTTGCTGCCATAATAATGCCACATGTCCATTTTCAATGAAAAATCTCGAAGGGTTTTCGATATATGAAAAAAAATCGATTTTCATTTTGTAACTTCAAAGGGCTGTACCTTTTTTTGTGTGCACTATTGTATATAGGTAAGTGAGGTTCAATCAACATATTTTTGACCCCAGAATCTGTGGTATAATTTATGACCATTCTTTTCGGGACACCCTGTATAAAACAAAATTATATAACACAGCTAATAGTTTAACAGGTTGTTTATTTCTTCTAAGGCTGTATGAAGTTCGCTGGGTCAGGTAGTTTAATATAAAAATTAGTTATCTTACCAAGATAAGTGGTATATCTGTTAAAATATTACTTACAGTAAAGTGCATATTATTAAGAGATGAATTCATGTGGCAGCCTCTGAAGTACTCATCAAATATATTAACAAAAAATATATTATCTAATTGACACGTGCAGACAGATGAAGAAACTAATGAGAAGTTTATAAAATACCTCACATATGAACAAAAATAAGATACAAACTCTACAAAAAACAATAAAAAAAAGCTGACAGTTACATTCATGACATTACGACAAGAAACAAAGAAAGAGACGCGTATAAACAATAATATGTATATGTTTATCCCATTAACAACAGATTGAATCAGGATTACTGCTTTTCCCGAATGTTACTAAAAAACAACAAATGTTACTTGCAACAAAATGAAATTTAGATATAACGGAACAATAAAAAAATTCAGGAAAGTGTATAGATGACAAAAATCATTATTATAAATTATAGTTTTGGATCATTCAAATTGTAATAAACACAGAATATACAAAATTTTCATCCTTTCAACAAAGACACTCCATAACTTTCCGTAATAAGTTTTTAATTATTTTCTCTTTAGTTCAGAGGCTTCGAATAGGTTTATTAATTAACTGCTATTTTTTATAAGGGGTGAATTACTGGCCCATCGGTATAAACTCCATTAGAGAACCAGGTGATTTTTTAGGGTTTCCTTATAGTCTCAGATCTGAATATAGGTCGATTTCCGGATCTGCTTACTGGATGAAACATTTTTTTTATTAAATTTCATACATAGACAAACACGACTAGCATGGGTTGCCTATCAAAATCGTGTCATAGCTATCCGTAAGGGGGGTGGGGGGTAGGGGTTGAAATCAATATTTCAATCACTTTTTTTTAGTGTATATTAGAATTATTTTATTTTTAAATTAAATAGGCATATTCAGTACAATTCATAGATTATTCAAGAAAAAATTCAAGGAAAAATAATGAAAAATAAGCTGAATTTTGCGGTGGACATCAGAACTCATCATTGGATCATGGTAAGCAAAAAATTCAAACTGATTTTATTAGCTTATGAGTTTTTTGAGGTAACGCTGTCGAGTTTTTTAGTTTCATCGACTTTTGACTTTTTGATATCACTCAGAAATCAAAACAACGATTTTTTTTGCAAAAAATAGTGAAAATCGATTTATTTTTTATTGTTAAACAAAAATAAGCGTTTAAAGTATTGTCAACTTTTATTTTTAATTTATTTATTTTTTGTCTGTCAAACTGTAAAATGATGCACACCGGAATATCTTTTTGAATCGCGGAGTAATTTACGAAAGAAAATGAGAACAGCTGTTAACCGTTGTTCTCTACGTTCAAGCGTGCTGACGCGAACCTGCTACAAAGCGAGTCGAAGATAGGGATATTCAACACTATCTCCCTTCCTCCCTATCTTCGACTAGCTTTGTAGTAAGTTCGCGCTAGCGCGCTTGAGCGTACCTAGTGAGAAACGGTCAACAGCTGTTCTCATTTTCTTTTGTAAATTACCCCGCGATTCAAAAACATTCCCGTGTGCATCAGTTTACGATTTTACAGACGAAAAAGGAATTGAAAATAAAAGTTGACAATACTTAAACGCGTTTTTCTCAAAACTTATTTTTTCAAAGCCTGTAGACATTGTAACTCAAAAACTACGTGACCGACCCACCTAAAATTTTGTATATATTTTCTTTCGTAAAAAGAATTTCGTTGTTTTGACTACTGAGTGATATCAAAAAGTCAAAAGTCGATAAAACTAAGAACTCGACAGCCTTACCTCGAAAAGCTCATAAGCGCATAAAATCTGTTTGAATTTTTTGTTTACCATGATCCAATGATGAGTTCTGATGTCCACCGCAAAATTCATTATATTTTGAGGTGTCTTCAAAAATTTGCCACAGTTGGCGTATTTTTCAATATTTTTCCTTGAATTTTTCTTGATTAATCAATGAATTCTACTGAATATGCTTATTTAATTTAAAAATAAAATAATTCTACCATACATTAAAAAAATATGCTTGAAATATTTATTTCAACGCCTGCGGCCCCCCTTAAGGATAGCTATGACACGATTTTGATAGGCAACCCATGCTAGAAATATTTGTCTATGTAATAAATTTAATAAAAACAATGTTTCATCCGGTAAGCAGATGGGTACAGATCGACCTATATTCGGATCCCGTACTACATAAAAGGCGAATAACTATAATAAAAAATTAAAACGCTTTGTCTATCTTTCCGCTTTTGTCTTTCCTTTAACTCCTCCAATTATTGGCACATATAAATCTTTCTTGTCTGCTGTTTGGACCTAGTAATGATACCGGACTATTAATTTAACAATCAAACATACAGCATTTCTTGTTAACTCACTACAGTCTTTGGCCAGACCATTATAAAAAACGTTTTAGAAAATGGCTGATATACACTATTTTCTATTGATCGATATTAATAATTCAAGGAATTTTCAAAAATGGTTTTCAATTTACTGTCTTACACACACTTTTAACTAACTGGATTAGTTTTAGGAGTATATCAACTTATTCCAGACATACTCATATGTATCAAAACCAAGAACAACAAGATAAACAATAAATAAATTAAGCTATTCGGAATAATACAAACAAAATAAATACATTTATAGTAGAAAGAGGAATGATAAGAGAAATCAAAATCAGAATCTGCTGCATGTTCATGTTGGAGTTCCGAATCGGCATTAATTAATTGAAATTTTCAATGAAAGCACCATTCTTATCTTCAACTTCGAAATAAAGCAGAGAATAAATCGTAATAGAAATCAAAGGTACAGAAGAGGATATTCCTATGAGGATATGAGGATGAGGAATAAGCTTTCAGTATGCTCAACCCTGTTTGAATGTCTGGCGAGTATACTACAAGGACACATATCCGAATATTCCAGTCAAATGTCATGTCTGTTTTATTCTACAGATGTGAAACCTGGAAAGTGACAAAAACTCTGTCAGACAACTGCAGGTCTTTGTTAATAAATGTCTACAAAGAATTGTTCGTATTTTCTGGCCAAACATCATCAGAGACAGTTCGTGTTCAAATTTCAAACGAGAAGGAACAAAATACAAATGTACAACAAATGAAATAAAAACAGTTATTAACAACGTTTGGAAATCAAAATGGGAAGAAGATAATAAAAACAATCAAAAAGGCAAACATTACAAAGGAATTCAAGAAACTATTCCCAAAAAACCATGGTTTATAAAGGGGAATCTTTCCAAAAATGCAATAAGAAAAATTTGTCGTTTGAGGTTTAATCACGTACCTGTTCCCAAATTTCTATTTAAAATCAGTTTAAAAACCGATCCATATTGCAATTGTGGAGGAATAGGAGACGCAGAGCATCAAATATTAAATTGCTCTCTAATACAAGCTCAAGTGAAAATCTTTTTGTACAAAATTTATAAGTTAAAGGATGTCATACATCCAATTAATTTAAAGTTCTTATTAAATCAAAGTAATAATACGCAAGTTGTCATTTTATTATGTGAGCATATTAAAAATATTAAACTGACTATTCCACTAGACTGTTTTTAACTGATAAAACGTCATAGCAACGCATCGTTTCCTACTGACAAAACTCCTTAGCGACGTGATTTCTCAGCGACAAAATTATGACAGATCCGTCACGAAAGTGTCTGGTAATAACAAATAAATAAAGATTATATTTTGTTGATATGGTGCATTAATTGTCTCGTGAAATAGTCTTGTCGAATATCATTCGAGAGAAAATTATTTACCGGCAAAATTTTCTCCTGGTTTCATTCAAGTTCGTTGCCTTTTGGTAATTTTCGCTTACGAAATTTTGACAAAATCACTCGACTGACGTCTCGTGATTTAAGTCAAAATTTAATTCGCGAAAATTGCCAGCCAACAAACTTTTATACCAGTCGAAAATATTGCCGGCAAAATTTTCTCTCTTGTGATATTATATACGAAAATATGAGTAGCTATGGTCAACTATCTGTATTTAGAAGCAGATAAAAATTGTAAAAAATAAAATGTAAAAACATTGTAATAAGTATAAACAAAAACATAAACCATTAAGAAGACGAATAACCTCCGAGAGGTTGAATCGGGTTTTAGTCTTACCATAATGGAAAAAAAACAAAAAACAAAAACAAAAAAAAACAAACAAAATAAATAACAAAAAGATACAAAAAAAGGAAAAAAAATAATAATTGAATATAAAAAATGAATAATATAATTGAAAAGAGAAGTAAAAAATGTTAATGTATAATAATAATAATAATAATAATAATGATATGATGGTATTGTGGTATTTTTTTTTTTTTTTTTTTTTTATTAACAAAAATCGCATCAGCCAAATTGGCTATTAGCGAAACAATAGTGGTGAACAATAATTTTTAATACATTTGTGTTTTTATATATTGTATAAAATGTTAATTGCACTTAGGAACCTCTTTAAATTTGACATATTGCACTGTAGGCCTAAAATGTCACTCAGTTTGTTTGGTATATTGTACAATATGCGCTTTGGCGTTAATGCTGCGCAATTCTCCAATAAATGTTTGATTGTTAACTTTTCTTCACAGTTGTCACATCTTGGTTCTTGTTTGTAGGAAAAAACATGACTATTAGTTAATCGCGTATGACCCAATCGGAGTCGCGTTAATATTACCTGGTCTCTCCGGCTTGTTGGTAATGTTGGCCAGGGTTTTATCGATTTTTTAATTTCGCGTAGCTTGGCCGATGACACTTTCCACTTTTCTTCCCACATATACCGCACTTTACGTTTGACCGCCGCTTTCACATCCGCACTCGTAAATGTTTCCGTACACTCCGCACTATCACTAGTTGCAGCTTCTTTTGCAGCGTTGTCTGCCTCTTCATTTCCTTGAATTCCAATATGGGATGGTATCCAGAGGAATATGATAATTTTTCCATTCAGTTGAGCGGTATGAACTTCTTGTTTTATTTTGATGACCAAAGGATTAGATGGGTAGACATATTGGATTGACTGTACCGAACTTAGAGAGTCTGTGAGTATGATATATTTGGTATTACTGGACGCATTGACAGCAAGGGTGGCCTGGTATAGAGCGTATAATTCAGCAGAGTAAATAGAGTACTCTGAAGGGAGTTTGTATTTATTTGTTGATGTTGGGGTTATGACTGCAGCACCAGTGCCTTCATTTGATTTAGATGCATCGGTGTATACTTGTGTATACTCCTTGTAATTGCGGAGTATATCATTGAAGGCGGATTTGATTAACTGTGGGTTTGTTGAATGTTTATCGAAAGAAATGAGGTGTGTTAGGCACTGAGGGTTCTTTATTTGCCACGGAGGAATTGAGGACAGTTTGGAAGGAAAGCATTCTGGGAACGCATAGTTTATTTGATTTAAGTAGCTTCTAATTCTTGCGTAGAAGGGTTTGGCCGTTCTTGGTTTATTTATGAAGAGATTTGGGAACTTTTCTGTAAAACAATTTTGTATAGTAGGGTTTTTTGAGTTACACCTGATTTTTGCGGCGTATGCTACACTTAAATAAACTCTTCTGTCTTCTAAGGAGGGTTCTCCAACTTCACAATACAGACTTTCGATTGGTGTTGTGCGAAAAGCTCCAGATATTATACGTAAAGCGAGATTGTGAAGACTGTCAAGTTTTTTCAGCAGCGTCTTAGCCGCTGTAGAATACACAGTAGACCCATAATCTAATTTTGATCTGATTAATGTTCTGTATAACATTAAAAGTGTTTGGCGATCCGCACCCCATTCTTTATTGGCCAGAGTTTTTAGAAGATTTAGTCGCTTGTGACAAGATAACATCAGATTTGTTATATGAAGTTTCCAGCTTAGGGTTTCTTCGAATGTCATGCCCAAGAACTTAATTGACGTTGCACGCTTTAGGTTTTCATCACATAGTTTTAGGTTGGGGATATTTGTGACGTTTCTCTTTGAAAACAAGATGAAGCGAGTTTTTTCAGCGGAAAAACAGAAACCTGTTTTTTGTGACCAGATTTCTAAGTCTTGTATAAAGTTCTGTGTATGACGAAATATATTTTGTATATTTTTACCTTTGCAGAAAACTACAAGATCATCTGCGTAGACTCGTGCCTTTACAGGCGATTTTAGGTTTTTGAGGATATCATTGATTGCCACTATGAAGAGAGTAGGACTTATAACCGAGCCTTGAGGGATACCATTTTCTGGATACATTATATCTGATGTTATGTTATTTGTCCTAACTCTGAAAGTTCTATTTTGAAGGAAATTTTTAATAAAGAATAGGCTGTGACCTTGAATGTTCCAACTATGTAATTTTTTTATTATATAGTCGTGCCAGGCTGTATCGAAAGCTCTTGATATGTCAAAGAAAACCGCTAGACATTTACCCCCTAGTGCGAATGCTTCAGAAATGTCACTCTCCAAATCTATGATATTATCTATAGTTGACCTTTGGTCTCTAAAACCACTTTGTTCTGGAATAATCAAATCTTGTCTCTCCAAGTGCCATCTTAGTCTATTGTTAATAATCTTTTCTAGTAACTTACACATGGCGCATGTTAAAGATATCGGTCTGTATGACTCGGGACTTGTCTTAATACTATTAGGTTTTTGTATAGGTATTACTATGGATTCATGCCATTTTTCAGGAAATTTGTGTTGAAGCCAAATAATGTTAAACAGATCTAGAAGTTGTTTGTGAGCGCTCGCTGGAAGGTGTTTAATAAAAATACTAGGAATATCGTCCGGGCCAGCGCTAGTTTCTTTAATATTTGATAATGCTTCCGTATACTCTAATTGAGAAATGGGTAAATTTAACGGTTCATCTGTGTTAGGAGTAATGCTAATTTTCTTATTTTCTTCATGTTGTTTGTAATTAATGAAAGATTTTTTATAATTAATACTACTGGATCGGTTTTTGTATGTGTTAGCAAGGATTTTAGCAATCTCAGTATTACTAGTAACTGCCTTTCCATTTCTCTCGAGGCTTTTGATATTCTGATTGCTGTTTAATCCAGATATTCTTCTGACTTTGTTCCATACTTCAGTCATGGGAGTGTTTGCATTTAACGTTGATACATATTGAGTCCATGACTGGCGTTTGGCATTTCTAGTTGTCTTCTTGGCTATTGCACGTTGTTTTGTATATTCAATTTTATTCTCGAGAGTCTTGTAGCGCTTGTATTTGTTAAAAGCTCTTTTGCTGGATTCAACTGCTGTTTTGCATTCATGGTTCCACCATGGGACGGGGTTGCGTTGTTTTATGTATGAAGTTTTTCCTATTGCTCTTTCTGCTGCTTCTGTGATAATGGTAACAATGTTCTTAAGGGTCTCGTCTATGTTTGAGGTGCTTTTAAATGTGGTCATACTGCTTTCGACTAAATTTGAAAAAAGATTCCAGTTAGGTTTTTTTAAATTCCATTTTGGGGTAAATGTCCGTCCACGTTGGTTTTTGTTGTTATGAATAAAAATTGGGTAGTGATCACTGTTATACAAGAAATCCAGCCTATCCCAGGTGAGCTGTGGGGTCAGACCTGGTTCGCATATCGTAAGGTCTATACATGAAGATTCACCGTTCTGTATATTAAATCTAGTGGGTCTGCCGTCGTTTAAGACTGAAAGGTTGGACTGTTCAAATATCTCTTCCAGCAATCTTCCTCTGGTATTTATAGTAGAAGAGCCCCATGAAAAGTTGTGAGCATTAAAATCGCCCAAAATAAGCCTGGGTTGGGGAATTTGTTGTAAGAGTTCAGTTAATGCTTCTGAGTCTACTTGCGTTGATGAAGGTAAGTATAAGTTACAAACGTAGATATTTGGACTCGAGTTAACTTTAATGCAAATTGCTTCTAGATTAGTTTGGAGAGGAACTACTGTAGTTTCAATTGACTTTTTTACAAAGATAGCTACTCCACCACTGGCTTTATCTTGGTTAGTTCTGTTTTTGCAGTAATTTTTAAATTTTTTTAAAGCTTGTATGTTTTCATTTTTGAAATTAGTCTCCTGAAGACAAATTATATCTGGATTGTGTCTGGACAGAATTATTTGGAGCATTGGAAGGTTATTATAGAAACCGTTAATGTTCCACTGCAAAATTGATGAGAAGCCCATTTATAATAAATAAAACTGAAATTTGGGATTGTCACAGAAGTTCATGACTCTATTCTTGAGAAAACTCACTTTCAGTCTCTGATGCCTCAGTATCCGAGTAAGCCATCTGTAAATGCTTCAATAGTTTCTTTCTAATTTTTGTACATCTAGCTTTAATCGATCTTTGTTTGAAATACGGGTATATTGCTGTTAGCATTTTCACTAAAGCTTCAAATTCGCTAGTGTAGTTTTTTATGATGCTGACTGGGTCCTGTGCACCATAAACATTTTCAAATAGATCGGATATTTGATCAAAATCAAGAACAAATGAAGGGTTTTGCTCTGAGATGAATGCCTTGGTCGGTTCCATGAGTACGTGAGTTGGAGTCTTTCCCTTACTTTTCTTTGGTTTTTTAGCTGGAGCAACATTAGGTTTAACAAATGGTTCAAGACTTTGGTTTTCTGAATTAGCATCTTGCGCTAGAGGAGGTGTAACAATGTCATCCAAACTGCGTTTTGAGCTATTTTGTGTGGACTGGGTTGTATCTATATTGATAATTGGTTGTGAGGTTGGAGTTTTTGAGGGGTTGGTTGAAAGTATTTCGGAAGGTATGGGTTGCGAAGATGATTGGGAGTGGGGGTTTTGGTTATAATTTTCAGAAACTGATTCTTGGATTGTTTTGCAATTTGCTGCAGTGTGGCCTGGCCTTTTACATGAAAAACAGATCAAGGAATCTTGTGCAAAATAAATTCTATAGTTGGTGTTATCATAATTCATTAATATGGATTCAGGTATTGGGGCAAGCGGTGGTGTGATAAAGATTTGTCGTCTAAAACTATAAATGTGGTTGAATTCCGGCAAACCGGCGCTTATCTTGAGAAATGACATGGGAGACATGGGTTGAAGGCCCAATTTTTCAATTTCTTGAATTAATACAGCATGCGGTATGGAGGGACAAGCGTTTGACAGAATTAGCCTTTGTGATGGAGTGATTAGTTTGCGTGCTTGGACTTTTTGGTTATTAATTTCTATGGATCCTCCATAGTTATTCATGAAATTTTCAACGACATTTTTGTTTGCAAGGTACATACACACTCTGTTGTTAGAAAGCCTTGAGGAAAATAGGATATTTTTGGGCTCGATCAACTTTCCTAGTGAAATCAGATAATCTTGAAGTTTAAGGTTTTCAATGGATGGGAATACAATGGCTTGTTCTTTTGTTGGAAATTGTTGTTCAATCAAAGCAGTAGAATAAGTTTTAGTAGTGTTTTCCATTTGGGCGCTCCTGTAGTCAGAAGTCCCGGCAGTCGGATTTGACATATTTTATTTATTATTCAAAACTAAGTAAATCCTGAAATACGGACCTGTCTTACAACAGGTGATTTTATCATGTCGTTATAGATAACGAATAAACGTGTTTAGGGTTTTTCGTATCAAACCGACTTCTGATAAATAATAAATTCCAGTGAAATAACTTGGCTTTATATAATTTTAAAGAGTACTTACGTACAATAATTGAACGCACTATAATACACTTATATATGCGAAAATAAAAATTTTTTACTCATTAGCTACTATCTAAATAACTATTTTGTTTGGAGCTGACAAATACGCACCAACTAGTATACCTGCCAGGACCGAACTCCGTATTGTGGTATTGTGTATTGTGGTATTGTGTAATCTGGATGATATGATGATATTGTAATGTATAAATAGGGAAGGAAAATAAACGTAGAGTAGTTGAAATTAATGTAAAAATGAGCAAAATCGGTTAGATGGGCGAATGGACCCTAAGGTCCGCAGTCATACAAACCCAAGAAAAAAAAATCATCAGAGACGAAGATCTACTACACCTGATCCAACAAAAGAGGATAGAAAATGAAATAAAGTCCAGATTGTTTCCAAAAAAGTCAAATAACGTGAAAACAGTAATATACCGTTGTATGCTTAACAAAACCCCTAGGGTTCAACGAGAAATTCTAAAATGCAATGTTTATAATGAAGTTGGAGACCATTTCGGGTATAACAGTAAATAACATAATATGCTCAAAAATTTTCATTAAAAAGTGCATTATTGAATGCCCATTGCCTATGCAGCTGAATTTTAAGATCTCAAATACATCTAGATTGGAAGATACGTCTAATAGCCAATAGGCCACTAGTCGTGGTACATCCGATATAAACATATCAGTTAAATTTTAAAGCAATTTGCTTAATATAATTTCTGAAAACAATAGAAACGTAAACAAGAACTTAGAAAACAGCGTCTTGGAGGCAAAAGTGCTGGTAATGAGTAAAACTATCTGAGGTGATAAGTTTACAGGTCTCCAAAGAATACTGGTGATCATTTTGCTATATCTCGGAGGTAGGGATGGCTCGTTTGACGAGCCGAGTTTCGAGCTCAAGCCGGTTTGATTCTTCCCTAGGGAGGAAAAGTACTTTTACTCCCTAGGGAGGAAAAGTACGACTTTGCTCCCTACAATCAGGTCAGGAAAAATGTAGACTTTCGGTAGAGGCAGGTGGAAAAAATATTTCCGTAACTTTTATGCAGATGGGAAAACCAGTGACTAATTTCTATATTTCCAAATTGTTTTTTCTACCTCATATCCGTTTGAAAATTATTGATAGTCCATTTTTTACGACCCGGGTCATTTGTATTGTACGTTGCATTGTACTCGAAGTTATGACTTAGAGTACAATGCAAAATACAATACATACAAATGACCTGCGTCGTAAAATCTATCTATCAATAAATTTCAAACGGAGTATAAGTAGGTATCGTAAACATGTATATTATTCTTCGTAATTAAATACAAGTAGTTATATATCGTTTTATTAGGTCGTAACCATATCCGTATATCTTGAACATAGTAAAGTTGCAAAACAACAACTTCTGCGGGTAGATCCGCTTCCTGGTGTACTCCGGTCGACGGCATCCTCGTAGATTCTCCGTCATTGAACCGGCCTGGCCAATGCACTAAGTATTCTCGCATACTCCGAAGCCAAAGAGAAAGTGTTCTGTCGATATGTTCGAGAACCCCACGGAATATTTTGCAGGCAATGACTTACAGACGTTACTTACATACTGAAGTAACCTCATTTTTAAATTGCAATAATACTTCTTGCATTTCAATAAAAGTAGAAAGGTTTTTCTTTCATTAACTTTTATTGTTAAATAAAACTTCTGGAGTTATGGGTGGTTAGATATCTTGTCCTTTCTCTCTATGTGAATGTCATATTTATATACATATAATTATACAGCCGGACATGCCTTAAAAGCTCACGGCTTGGAATTTCTCCACTGTTTTCCTCCATTTTCTTCTGTCCATGGTCGCAGTTCTCTAATTTGTTATCCCGATTGTTTCCAGGTGTTCCGTACACGCTTCTAGCCACTTTTTCCGTGGTCGTCCTTTTCACTTCTTTCCTTTCCCTCTCTGCAGCTAGCCCTTTGCCAACCTTTCGTCAGCGATTCTCGCAAGATGACCTTACCAACTAAGTCTCTTTGTTCTGTCGATTTCTGGTTTGCGGTACAGCTCTCTGATCTCTGCATTTGTTCGTCTCCTCCAAACGTCCTCATCGTCTTCTACTTCCCCGAATATCTTCTTTAGGACACTCCGCCCCAGATTTTCAACATATTTTCTTGGTGTTTGTTCATAACCCATGTTTCACTTCCGTAAAGGATTATGGGCTGGATCACTGTTCGGTCTCAATTTTGTCTCTCTGGAGATGTTTTTTTCTCTTAAGTTTGTGTAGTGCTCTTCCTTCCTCTCGACATTCGCTTCTCAATTTCTTGGCTTTCTTCCTATTTACTTGTTAGAGTTACTCCAAGATACTCAAACTCCGTCACCTTGTTGAAGCAATACTCTTTATGGTAGAGGAGCCCAAGCGGGGATTTTTGCAGTTACTCGAGCGCGTCAGATTATCATATGGGGAGAAACTAGGTACCCTGCAGATGTACCTCTACCATATATTGGCTCTTAACACAGGGGAGTTTGTTCAGGGGGCCCGAAAAAAAAATCTATCCTTAAAAATAATCGAAATTGTCAGATTAAAATAAGGTTAGTTAAGTACATGCAAAAAAGTGTATTTTTCAAATACTGACGATTTGAGCGGGGCGTACGGAAATGGGCGAGTCAAAAAGTTTAAAAAAAAAGCGAATATTTCGCGAAATGAACGTCAGATCCAAAAACTAGAAACTACGTGTTCAATATTTTTCAAAAATCTATCGAAAGATACTAAACATGACTCCCCACGGAGAGGGGTGGGGGGTAAATTTAAAATTTTAAATACAAATCCCGCGATATTTCGCAAAATAAACATCAGATCGAAAAACTGCAAAATACACTTATTCAACATTTTTAAAAAATCTATCGAATGGTACCAAAAACGACCCCCCAAAGAGGTGGGGTGGGGGTCACTTTAAAATCTCAAATGGGAGCCCCCATTTTTTATTGCATATTTGGATTCTTTGCATAAAAATAAGCAACTTTTATTCGAAACATTTTTTTCGAATTATGGATAGATGGCGCTATAATCGGAAAAAACAATTGTTTAAAATGGAAAATTAAATTGAAAAATGGGAAGTTCCCACTAAAATGGAAAATTTTACTTAACTTGTTTTGGTTTTAGGACCTAACATTTACAACACAATAGGTCCCCAAAGCGCTCGAGTGACTGCACATTTAGCATACTTTGGTCCCCTACCATTACTCTCGTTGTTTGTGGTAGTCTTCAGCTATGTGTCTTCCTATGTGGTCTGTCCGATTTCCATAAAGATAAGGAACTATTGACAACAGTTAAACGAAGAAATGATAAGTATGGTTTTCTGCAGCTGATCGTAGAAGAAAAGATCGAAGGAAGACGAGGCTTCCGACGAAAGTAGATCTCTCCTCCTAAGAATTCTTAATTTCCAATAAATGTTAATAACTATTGTAAAAATCCTACAACCTTCATATTCCGTAGAAAATTGGGTCTTATACACTCCTGGCCAAAAAAATCGGGACACCTTAAAAATGGGTAATTTTTGATGTCTCGAATATCCTAAACCTGTTGTCCGATTTTAGTGATTTTTTTAATATGTTATAGCCTTATTCTCTAAGAATATGGATGTAGTAATAGTATTGCTGAACATGTAAATGTCATTACATACCGGGTGTAACAATAATACTGTGTTTTTTCCGGAAAGTTCGTAACACCCTGTGGAATATTTTAGCATTTAAAAAATATTGAAATTAAAACTCAATTGTAGCCTTAGCTTTTCTTAACATTTTGCTTTTTGACTCATTCAGATATGTTGGATAATGAAAAAGTAAGGTACTTTGACAACTAGCCATGTTCTTCATCAATACAGGGTGTTTCTAAATAAGTGCGACAAACTTTAAGGGGTAATTCTGCATGAAAAAAGAATGTGTGTGTACTTTGTACGCACGTAAGAAGATATTCTTCTATTATATAGGTAATTTAAACGAAGTAAATATACTTAACCGGTTATTTGTATTTTATTTAAAAATTAAACTAACTTTCTTATCTACCACTTTCAAAATTTTTTTATTAAAATAACGAAAAATAAAAAAAAGTATGAATCGTCCAGGATCAGAACCCGCGACCTTCCGTGTGCTTCCGTTCTCTGTCCCACCGCTCTGCCAACTACGCAATCGAGCCACTTGAATTGACACGTAAGTTTCGGATATACAACACGGCGACAAACTGTAAAAATGTTATGCCTACATATTTTATTATTTTACTACAGGGAAACACAAATCCATAAACACAAGAATTATAATAAATAATACATTTCCTAAAACCACTAATATATTCTTTTAATGACTTATTTGCACGGTTACAGATACATACATACCTATCTTGAAAGATTAGCAATGAACTACATATTATGTACTGTCAGAACTACATACTGTCAGTGTGCGCAGGCGCGTGGTTGATGTACAATTTTACCCTCAATCGATTCGCCGCTAAAGAAGAATATCTTCAAAAATAATGACCGTTTGATTTATAAACATAATTTTTTCTTACATCATCATCATCATCAATGGCGCTACAACTCTTCGCGAGTCTTTGCCGCGTTTACTATTGCCTTCCATGTTTGTCGGTCCTGTGCCACTAATAAACATTTTTTGTGCCACTAATTCCAATTTTCTTACACACTGATGATTTATTTATTACTCTAAAACTGGTTGAGATATGCAAATGAAATTTAGTGGGTTTTAAGAGGTAGTTATTGCGCAGTTTTTGACATAAAATTATGTATTTTATATTTACCATTGGTGTGCATACGGGTCATATTACCCGGTCATATTACCTGTATGCACGCCAATGGCGAATATGAAATTTTAGTTGTATGCCAAAATATGTGAAATAACTACCTATTAAAACCTACCAAATTTCATTTGCATTATCTCAACCGGTTTTAGACGAATAAATAAATCGTCAGTTTGTAAGAAAAAATTAAACATCCCGTATCTCGGAAATGAAGCATTTGCGGACATGCGTTTATAAAGCAAACTGACATTATTTTTTCATGCAGAATTAACCCTTAAAGTTTGTCGCACTTATTTAGAAACACCCTGTATTGATGAAGAACATGCCTAGTTGTCAAAGTACCTAACTTTTTCATTATCCAACATAAGTGAATGAGTCAAATGTTAAGAAATGTTAAGGCTACAATCGAGTTTTAATTTCAATATTTTTTAAATGCTAGAATATTCCACAGGGTGTTATGAACTTTCAGGAAAAGCACAGTATTATTGTTATACCCGGTATACAATGACATTTAGCTGTTCAGCAACACTATTACTACACCCATATTCTTAGAGAATAAGGCTATAAGATATTAAAAAAATCACTAAAATCGGACAACGGGTTTAGGAGATTAGAGACATCAAAAATTACCCATTTTTAAGGTGTCCCGATTTTTTTGGTCAGGAGTGCAATATTGAACATGTTGTTAAAATTTCAGAGTGATTCTTGTATTTTTAAACATTTATTATATTAAATAATATTATATCCATAGTTATTATCAAATAGTATAGTTGTTATCAAAAAATAAAAAAAAAATTTCCATAATTGCAAAACTTTATTGCAATTTTTTGCTTTTCAATTTATTTGAAAACACTTTTTTGCTATTATCCGAAGAAAAATTATTTTTCATTTTCAAAAAGTTTTCAAGTTTAAAAAAACGTTGCCGCCTTTTTTCCAATCGGCGATATCTAAAAATGAAATATAAATCAAACTCAAATTATAAAATACCTCCGATTTTTTTTATGGATTTTGACGTTTCTTTTTATAATTTGTATGTACTCTTTGCGCATATTACGAATGTGGCTTTTGATAATAAGTTTAATGTTAAATTAGCTTTGTTAATTGTTTAAACAATTTTTGGAAAAAAATTTACGGTATTTTTAGGACGATTTTTGTTGGCGAAACAGATCTATTACTGTTTTCCAATATAAAAACCAACACGATCTGGAGATAATTGCGCGAATTTTAAAGTACCCTCCACTATTAGCCCGATCAAAGAACAATCTGACCCCAAAAAAAATAAAGGAAGAATGAAAATTTGGGAATAGGTAGTTACAATTGTCTATTATTATATAAGAAAAAGTTTACAATTCCCCTCCATTTTTCAAAAATGGAGGGGAATACCCCTTCTCGGAGGTGAAAAAATATACATTCAAAATAAGTCCGGAATTGGATAAAATGACTAATTCTAAGCAACTTTTGTTCTATAGAGTTTTTCGCTAAGTCAATACTTTTCGAGTTCTTTGCAAGTGAATATGTTCATTTTTAACAGAAAAAACATGTTTTTGGACGGTTTTTCGGAGATAACTCAAAAAGTAAGTATTTCAGCGAAAAAAATATTCTTAGGAAAAATATAGCTTATAAAAAACTAAAAAAATGGTGTATGCTTAAGGTCTGTAGACCCAGTAGAAGCAGAGTTGTAGTTAATGAAAAGTAGGTTCTTCTTCATTAAATTACAAATCGAATATTTCAATGTGAAATAACCCAAAAACGGAGCACTTTTCGGGGAAAATTAATTTTAACTTTTTTAAAGTGTTTAAAAAAAAGGTTTATTTTTGTTTTCTAAAAAAACGTGTAACATTAAAAGTAAGTGAGTTACGCTCAAAATATTGTTGGTCCTTTTAATTTTTTGGTAAAAAAATCGTGAAAATGTAAGTTTCATCGGTTCAAAGTGCTTATTTTTGAAAAAGCTGTAGTTAAAATGGCTTGAACGAACTAATCACGAGTTTAGGCAAATTTTGAACAGCCATAGCATAACCAATTTTTGTCTAACAAGAAAACAAAAAAGCAAGACTATTCAGAAAAGCAAAATGTACATTTTATTACTCTTTAATATTTTAGGTATTACTAATAATTTTTAAGTTAATTCCATAAAAAATTCCATTTTTTTCAAAATAAAAAAAATGTTTTATTTTCAACCCATTTTTTTTTTCAAAAATGAGCACTTTGTTATTTTTATGTTTATTTTTAACTTTGTTATGTTTATTTTTAATGTTAGAAATTATTTTTAAAAACAAAAATAAACTGTATTTACTTTAAAAAAGTTGTAATAAATTTTCCCCGAAAAGTGCTCTGTTTTTTGGTTATTTCACATTGAAATATTCGATTTGGAATTTGACGAAGAAGAACCTATTTTTCATTAGCTACAACTCTGCTTCTACTGGGTCTGCAGACCTCACGCGTACACCATTTATTTTTCAATTTTTTATAAGCTATATTTTTACTAAGAATATCTTTTAAGCTAGAATACTTACTTTTTGAGTTATGTAAGAAAAACTGTCCAAAAACATTTTTTTTTTTTTGTTAAAAATGAACATATTCACTCGAAAATAACTTCAAAAAGTATTGACTTGGTGAAAAAACTCTATAGAACAAAAATTGCTGAGAATTAGTCACTTTATCCAATTCCGGGCTTATTTTGAACGTATATTTTTTCACTCCCGAGAAAATATTTTTCACCTCGTATTTCCCAATTTTTGTAAAATGGAGGGGATGTAGAATTGTAAACTTTTTCTTATATAATAATAGACAATTTCAACTACCTATTCCCAAAGTTTCATCCTTCCTTTATTTTTTTGGAGGTTTTTGTAAAATGTTATTTTCCCTGATCGGGCTATATTCCAATCTGAACGAATTGGAGCATTACATTTTGAAATGCGGTGTTCCACATTTTATACCAAATAAATTATAATAAACATTGCAGAAAAGCTTCTCCTATCTCGTCAATAAATCGATAACCGTCTTTGCTCTTTTGGCAATTCCAAGTAGTATTATAAACCAAATAAATCAACTTGTTTAGTATGCGGAAGTATCGAGGCAAAAAGATACCCGCCTTCAAATCTTTGCACCATTGTATTTTGTACCTATTGATTTAAGACAATGTTCGTATCGAGGTTAACTGTTTTGCTTAAAAAAAAAACAGAAGACTGGATGGATTAGCATACAATTGAAGTATGCTTGACTAATGCAAAAAATCACTAACGCTGTGATTTTAAACAGTTAAAAGCACACTTTGTAGCCCACTTCAAGCAACGCATAGCCGGAACGATTCAAGCAAACTTTGAATTATATTATGTGGTTTTTATTAGTACCATAAATGTTTAGAATATGGGCTAGTTACGAGGGCGAAATGAAAAGTTTGGACAAATGGGCATATCCTTATTGCGCAGATTTTATTTTATTTACGACCATGTGCAAAAACGTTACCTATACGGTATCCGTTTTGTATAGATGGCCAAAGTTTATTACTCACAGGGATAACTATTTAATTAAAACGTTCATTTCATTGACATTGTGAGAAACACAGTCATTAATGTGAAGGAGACTTTCAATAAATTTGAGGTAGAGGCAAAGAAAACTGGTTTAAGGGTAAATGAAGAGAAAACCAAATACAGGTGCATCAACAGACAAAATGTGCGAAATAGAATAGGACAAAATGTTACGATAGACCCATGTAACTTTGAAATAGTGGAGAGTTTTTAATATCTCGGAGCAACAATCACTGCTGATAACGATATCAGGGATGAGATTAAAGGGAGAATCCAGGCAGCAAACAGATGTATAGCCTCCACAATACTTTTAAATCTAAGAGCCTAACACGAGAATCAAAGATCAGAATATATAAAACAGTGATTAGACCGGTGCTCATGTATGGGTGTGAGATGTGGACTCTGACCAAAGTAATTAAAAAAACTTAGATGTTTTGAGAGAAAAATCCTCAGAAGAACCTTTGGATAGAATAAGAAATGAGACAAAAAGGGCAATAACCAAACACGAACCAATAATGAACAAAATAATAAAGAGACCGATATAGACATCTGATGGGAATGAAACAACCCAGTAGATTAACGAGAAAAATTAACGAAACAAGAAATATCAAAAAAAAGAAAAAAGACAGACCGAGGCAAAAAATGGATACATCAAATAGTAGATGCGGGAAAAATTAAACTGAAAACGCTTGAAGAAATGAAAATATGTAATAGCACAAGATAGAATAAAAGGGACGAGATAAGTCAATATGTAGCATAACTAAACCCAAATCCAACACCTGAAAAGATATAAGGGGAGAAAGAAAGACAGATTTCAAGTAGTCGATTCCCTGAGCAGTACGATTCATGTGGCTTAAAACTACTGCATAATATTGTGTAACATGTGATGCAGGTTTTATCTGTCTCATAGATTGACGAGAAAAATTCAAAACTTGGGTATTGGTCTGTCAAAATTTCATGAACCTGATTTACTTATTTGGTGATGTCAATATTTAAAAAAATTGTGCATGTGATAAAATGCCAATAGACATATCAAATATGATAACACCGTTGACTTCAAACTATTCACTCTTACATTGTACAGTGGATCCGATTGTATAGTCCAGGGTAATAAGGTTTTTTCCATGACACTTCAACAGCCAGGGTACTGAAGCGTTTTTTCGACAAGTAATACCTATAAGAACAAATTGTAACTATTTCCTGCGTAGGATCTGGCGGCCATTTTTATTTATAAACAATTTAGTGTCAAAAAACGGCATTTTTTCCTTTTTTTGCAAATTAATGGAAAACAGTAAGACTTATGGTTTTCTTAGTACAAATATCTTCGAGAGAATGGAAAAGCTTTAAAATGGCGTATTACAAAGTTTAATACACTCATTTATTGTTAATATAATTGCGAAAAAAGTCGAAATTTCAAAAAAATAATTTTGCAATAACTATTGTAAAAATAAATATAGAGCTTTGAAATGTTTTGTCACATGAGGGTTCTTTGGTGCTTAATATGTGACAAAAATTTCAAAGCGATTCATTCAATTATTTAAATTTTATTCAAATAGAGAGATTTTCTTTGCAATAACATAAGTCAGAAAAAAATAATGTTAGAACAATAATTCTAAAGGTGTCAAATAAAAGAGCATGAGCTAAACTTTCAAATTGGTTTAAAAAAAGTGAATAAAAAATGTATTTATTAGTAATAAATAATTATGCAAAAGTATGTTCAATTTTTCCTTATAAACTTTGTATTTTTTAATATAATGATTTATACATATATATTTATTACAATTTTTCATCAATTATCATATAAATAACATTACTTGGTAGTTATGTAGGTACCTAAAAAACGGTAAAAAATAAATTTTTATGAAAAAAGTTATTCAAAATTTTTTTGTCTATATTTGGGTGTCATATGCAGCAGCTTAACTTTTAAACTTATTAATTACTAGGTAGACTATGCATTTGCAATTTACTTAAATTTTGCAATTGATTACTTCTGTTTAACTTCATTATTATTGTTATTATTGTAAATATATTGACGATTTATGTAATTTTAGTAAATTGAATTGTTATTGTTTTGTTTTCTTGACTTTTTATAAGCTTTGTCGATAAAATTGTACAATTTTTCATGACAATAAAGCATATTTCTATTCTATTCTAAAAAGTTTAAAGGTTTCAAAAAAAGAAAAATTCACGATACTTTTGCGTAATTATTTATTACTAATAAATGCATTTTTATTGTTTTTTTAAACCAATTTGAAAGTTTAGTTCGTGCCCTTTCATTTGACACCTTTAGAATGGTTCTAACATTATGTTTTTCTGACTTATGTTATTGCAAAAAAAAACTCTCTGGGATAAATAATTTGAATAAAATTTAAACAATTGAACGAATCGCTTTGAAATTTTTGTCACACATTAAGAACCAAGGAACCCTTATTTGTCAAAAATTTCAAAGCTCTATACTTATTTTTACAATAGTTATTGCAAAATTAATTTTTTTGAAATTTTCACCTTTTTTCGCAATTACATATATTAACAATAAATGAGTGCATTGAACTTTGTAATATGCCATTTTAAAGCTTTTTCCATTCTATCGAAGATGTCTGTACTAAGAAAACCATAATTCTTACTGTTCTCCATTAATTTGAAAAAAAGGGAAAAAGGCCGTTTTTTGACACTAAATTGTTTATAAATAAAAATGGCCGCCAGATCCTAAGCAGGAAATAGTTACAATCTGTTCTTATAGGTATTATCTGTCGAAAAAACGCTTCACTACTCTGGCTGTTGAGGTGTCACGAACAGGGTATATTTTTGTCTTATTACCCTGGCCTAATAAGGATGACCTGCACCGATCTGTCTAATGGATAAAAATTATTTGATATGTAATTTAGTATGTTAAAAATATTAAAAAACAAGGGATGACGAATATAATTTTGTCCCGGCTACAGTTAATTAATAATTTAAAAAATGACTTTTTTTTATAGATTTTACAAAAATTTGCTCAGTCCGGGCGGGTATAATTTTAGGGTTTTTGGATTATTCTAAACTTATAATGTAGTTTTTCTCATAAGTTAATCGCTTTCTAGATATAAACAATTTAAAACTAAAAAAACCAAAAAGAATGACGATTTTCAAGTCTCAAAACACAAATTAAATATATTATTTTTGTAATCATGATGTCCCTAAATTCAAGTCTAAACCTTATATCAAGTCCTGATAAGAATTATTGCCTGATAAAAATGTTTTATTCTAAAATATATTTTTTTAATTGTTAATGAGGAAGGTCTCTTATGGGAAAGCGGGCGGCGCTGCATTACCAATAGTCTAGGCGCCAAATAGAGGTCACCGTGTCATTTTCAATTCTGATGGACAAACTCAACGCTTTCGCATGGATTTTTGGCTGCTGAATACGAATTTCGAGGGGGGATTTCGATCCGAGTGGTCAAAAAATTGTTATAAACAATTTAATTGTTTATAAATTGTTTATATGGCTCTGGCTCATAAACTAAAAAAGATATAAAAAAATGTTTCAAATAAAATTTGTTCCTTAATAAAAAACGAAGAAACAACCGTTTACTAAACTTAAATCCGACAATCAGAACTCAAGATATTGTAAAATTAGTGCACAATGCAAATTGCAAAATAATTTTTTTTCGAAGCTTTATCGATCGTAACTCGGTTTTTACGCATGTAAATGAGCCTTATAAGGTGTTCTTTTAAAGCTTAATTAAGAGGCTTCCAAACAAAGTTTGTTAAATTATTTGATCTTCATTTGTTTTAAAGTTATACCCGTTTGAATTTATAATTTTCTTAAAAATATTGTACATTCATATGTTTATAAGGGTTTCAAGCAAATTTGAACTATAAACATTTATACTTTAATTAACAAGAATGATAGAAAAACTCAAAAGAAACAATTTGAGCTTATGAAACTGTTCGTAAGTTTATTTTTGGCTAAGATGTCGATATTTTAATGGCGCGCTATGAGGCGCAAGATTGGCTCACAGCGTAAAGGCTCACGCGCTAAGATCTCGATGCAAATTATAATTTCTATGTATATATACGTTATTTTCATTTTTCATTTTTGAAGATCCTAATAAAATTTTATCATATACTTCTTATAATTAAATCATCATACTCTATCTCGTATCACCTTAAATGAGAAAAAAAACACATTAAAAAATAATATTTCAGAAATATAACTAAAAAGTGAGTTGATATTATTTATTATTACTATTTTTACAAACATTTTCTTTCTCAGAATCTTCGAGGCACGTTAATTGTGTGTACACCACATAAAATGCTCGTTTTACATGTAAGTGGATTGAGTTTGATGTTGGTGGCATATCTTTAACAAGAGAAATGCCTCCTTCAACAAGAGAAAAGAAGAGAAAAATCTTTACGAATATTTGCTGTTTCAATTATATTTGCACAACCGTTCTCAGTAGAAGACACTTTGATGTTAATATTTTTTTGACATATAATACATAATTTATTATTAATTTATTCATTATTGCAACGAATCAATATCACATTACACTATTAAGAGACAATGACTTTGTTGTAACAAATAGACAGAATTGACAGTAGTATATTATATTATTGTAGACATTGATAGACATATTAAGAATAGTCAAGGCTTCCTGAGCAAAATAGTGTAACACAAGAGCACTCGATCGGTATATTTACCATGATATTTATTACTTGACTGTGAGTTGATCTTGAGCCTCAGAGCGTGCTATTATATTATCAATATCTTGGCCAAAAATAAACCTACGAACACTTTCCTAAACTCAAAATACACCTTCTTAGTTTTTCTGTTATTAGTTTTAATTAAAGTATAAATGTTTATTGCTCAAATTTACTAAAAACCCTTATACAAAAATTAATGTACAAATTATTTAAGAAAATTATAACTTCAAACGAGTATAACTTTAGAACAAATGAAGATAAAGTAATTTTACAACTTCGTTTGAAAGTCTATTAATTAAGCTTTAAAATGAGACCATAAAAAGCTCATTTTACTGCGTAGAAGCCGAGTTACGATCGATAAAGCGTCGAAAAATACTTAATTGACTGTAAGCCGATCTTCCGCCTCATAGCGCGCCATTAAAATATCGACATTTTGGCCAAAAATAAACTTATGAACATTTTCATAACCTCAAATTGTTCCTTTTGAGTTTTTATATCATTATTGTTCATTAAAGTTTAAATGTTTATAGCTCAAATTTGCTTGAAACCCTTATAAACAAATGAATGTACAATATTTTTAAGACAATTGTAACTTCAAACGGGTATAACTTTAAAACAGATGAAGATCAAGTAATTTAACAAACTTTGTTTTGAAGCCTGTTAATTAAGCTTTAAAACGACACCTTCTATGGCTCATTTGCATGCGTAAAAGCCGAGTACGATTGATAAAGCTTAGAAAAATACTTATTTTGCAATTTGCAATTTGCATTGTGCACTAATTTTACAATATCTTGAGTTCTAATTGTTAGATTTAAGTTTAGTAAACGGTTATTTCTTCGTTTTTTGTTAAGGAACAAATTTTATTTGAAACATTTCTTTTTATTTTTTTTAGTTTATGAGCCAGAGCCTTATAAACAATTTATAAACAATTACATTGTTTATAACAATTTTTTGACCACTCGGATCGAAATCCCCCTTCGAAATTCGTAATCAGCAGCCATAAATCCATAAGAAACCGTTGAGTTTGTCCATCAGAATTGAATATGACACGGTGACCCCTCTGGCGCCTAGACTACAACTAAAAAACAATGTTTTAAAATTAAATAAGCTCAAAATACTTATCAAAAAAACTGAATAAGGTTTGAAATTGAATTTAGGTACCTCGTAATTTCAAAAATGATATTTTTTACTTATGTTTTTATGCCTCAAACATCATCATTTTTCGTTTATTTTTATGTTTTAAATTGTTTATAACTCGGAAACGATCAACTTAGAGAAAAATTACAAAACAGTTTTTAGAATGATCCAAAAAATCTAAAATAATATTTGCCTGGGCCGAAAATTTTTTGTAGAATTTATAAAAAAAGTTATTTTTTAATTATTAGGTAATTAATTATAGTCGGGACAAAATTATATCAGGCACCCCTTGTTGTTTATAATTTTTAACATACTAAATTATATAAAATAGTTTTTATCTATTAAACAGGTCGTTCTTATGTCGGATCTTAGATTAAAAGTTTTCCAAAGGCTATATGAGAAACCTGCATTTCTAAATCTCAAAATAAAAATACCAGTATAAATTTCTTCCAAACCTTCATAAAAATAAATAAATTATAATTAAAATTTTTAAATATATTAATTTCAAAGAGATCTAAAACTGTATCTACGTACAAAAATTTTTTGGTAAAATAAGTAAATACTTTTATATCATCTCCACAAATTAAAACTGAAAAAAAAAAGAAATAGTTTATGTCAAGATTAAATAAAAAATATTTACCGTAATTCTATAAACTGCAGTTCTTTCAAACTGGTCAGATACAGGTCTAGCACAACACACGTTAAAAACCAATTGAAACAAATGACTAACTCAAGTACTAGTCAAAGACTAATTCAAAAATATTTGAAATCGGTCTCTTGTATCGTTTGTTTATCAATCTCGTTAATTGCTTTTTGGGTAAAAATTTTGGGGCAGGTAGAAGATATTGATGACCAATTATGTCACCTGAATTGCTCATTAGCGCACCCCACCACTGCGTGCTGCAAGCGCATGAATTGCATCATCACTAAAGAGTAACCTGTGCTATAATTTAGCATTAGTTGGAGTATGTATTCTTATCCTTGTAACAGTCGTTTTATTGCCTTATATTGAACTCAGTATGAAATCAACATAGTTATTTAATAGACTATTTAGTACATTCTTTCACGGCTTTTGCTGTAAGTTTTAAAGAACCGCTTGTATTGACATGAAATTTGGCATACGCATAGCTAACATGTCAAAGAAAAAAATTGATATGGTGCCGATGTGTGCTTTTGCCCTGGGAGTGACTTTCACCCCATCTCGGGGGCGAAAAAATATATGTCCAAGATAAGTCCCGAAATGGATAAACTGACTAATTTTAAGCAACTTTTGTTCTATAGAGTTTTTTCACCAAGTCAATACTTTTCGAGTTATTTGCAAGTGAATATGTTCATTTGTCAACAAAATAACCACGATTTTTGATGGTTTTTCGCAAATAACTCAAAACTTAAGCATTTTGCCGAAAAAAATATTCTTAGTAAAAATATAGCCTATCAAAAAGTGAAAAAAACGGTGTATATATTAGGTCTCTATACCTAGCAAAAGCAGAGTTATAGCTAATGAAAAATAGGTTCATATTCGAAAAATTCCAAATAGAATAATTCAATGTGAAATATCCAAATAATTAAGCATTCTTGGGGAAATCACATTACAACTTTTTTAAAGTGTTTAAAAAAGCTTTATTTCTGTTTTTATAAAAAAAATTATAGCATCAAATGTAAGCAAGTTACGCTCAAAATAAAGTTGGTCGCTTTTGTTTTGGCAAAAAAAAATCAGTAAGATCACCCCCCAATTAGCAACTTAAATGAAATTAATCGTTACCGCTTCACAAGTTACTTTACTTATGTTGTGTTTATATGATCTGTAAGTTTTATCGATTCAAAGTGCTTATTTTTGAAAAAAATTGGTTTTAAAGTAAAATTTAAAAACATTTAATTGTGAAAAAAATGTTTTTTTTTCAAAATAACTTAAAAATTGTTAGAGATACCAAAAATCTTAAACAATAAAAAAGTCAGCTTTACTTTTCTAAATATTTTGTATTTTTTTGTTTTTCTGTAAGACAAAAATTGGTTAAGATTCGGTGTTTCTAAATTTGCATACACTCGTGATAAGTGACTCGTTCAAGCACTTTTAACTACAGCTCTTTCAAAAATAAGGACATAAAACCGATGCAACTTACAGATCATATGATCAATACGTACGCGAGTAAAAAACTTGTGAAGTGGTAACAATTAAGTTCATTTAAAATGCTAATTAGGGGGTGATTTTTCCGATTTCTTACCAAAAAAGGGACAAACTTTATTTTGAGCGTAATTTGTTTACTTTTGACGCTAAAAATTTTTTTAGAAAACAAAAATAAGCATTTTTAAACACTTTAAAAAAGTTAAAATGAGTTTTCCCCAAAAAATTAATTCGTTTTTTGGTTATGGCACGTTAAAATATTCGATTTGGAATTTGACGAATATGAACCTATTTTTCATTAGCTATAACTCTGTTTCTACTAGATATAGTGACCTAATATATACGCCATGTTTTTCACTTTTTTACGTGCTATATTTTTAATACAAAATTTTTTCTCGAACAAATACTTATTTTTTGAGTTATTTGCGAAAAACCGTCTGAAAACGTGGTTATTTTGTAGAAAAAATTAACATATTCATTCGCAAATAACTCAAAAAGTATTATTTTGATGAAAAAACTTTATGGAACAAAAGTTGCTTAGAATTAGTCATTTTATCCATTTCCGGACTTATTTCGAACATATATTTTCACCCCTAGGGCAAAAGCACACATCAGCACAATATCACTTTTTTTCTTTAACTTGTTAGCTATGTGTATGCCAAATTTCATGTCAATTCAAGCGGTTCTTTAAAATTTAGAGGTTTTGCAATATTTTACCGTTAAAGAACGTACTAATTTTTTCTTATACTTTAATATACCAATTATAATTTCGGTGCTACTATAGTATGCGGTCTACCCCGCGGTGCGGTCGATCTATGCATATAGCTCTATTACAATGTACGGTGTACAGATCGTAATATGAAAATACCTGAGGGATTTGTGTAAAATAGTGGCCCTGCCTTCAATAATGAAGCACAAGAAAACTCTTCTAAAAAAAAATATTCACAAATAATAAACATTTTTAGGAAAATAAATGTAAAATGAATGGGGACTAATAATTTACAAAAAAATTATATGTATTAACCTAATTATTTACAAAACGATACATCCTAATTTTTACTAAAGAAAAAATTTATGTACCTTAATTTAAGAGAGAAGGGCAGTCAAGGATTCTATCCGAAATAAGTGATGCAAGCACCCTAACCAAGAAGATTATGGTGCTTTTTTTATATAAGAATACAGAAATAAATGTATTGTATATTCCCGAAAATGTTTATTACTACTTAGCAATAAACATTTTGCCCACAATAGTCGATGAAATAAAGCATTTTCCGAGAAATATCCATCACAAAAAAAATTTTTTTGTGACGGATATTCTTAAGTTGGGGTTAATTTAATGTAATCGAATGAACTATCTTTCAGTAAAGTCGTCCCAGGAACGCAACTCATAAATATTGGCAATATCATTTTAAAGTCTTCTACTTTAAAATGTATAATATATGTCTGAATTGCCAATATAAATGAGTCAGATTAAATAAATTATTAGAAGAATATTTTACTTAGCAACAACATTTTTGTTTAATTTAGTAGTATTTTGTATTTTGACAACGACACCCGATTTGGGCGTCGAAACGTTAATAAAATTATTTTTTTCAATTTAATTGTGGCTTATTTCATATATAAATTGTTAATCATAAAAATGCCACAAGGAAGTAGCTTCAGAACAGTACCCAGTTGTCTTTAAAAAAAAATGCATAAAATCGTCCACTCCGCTGTAACTACTAAAAACAGAGCTTGCTAGTCCATTTACTATAAAACATTTAATCTATTTATTACATAAATATACAGGGTGTAACAAAAATACAGGTCATAAATTTAATCACATATTCGGGGACCAAAAATAGTTCGAATGAACCTAATTTACCTTAGTACAAATATGCACATAAAAAAAGTTATAGCCCTTTGAAGTTACAAAATGGAAATCGATTTTTTCGAATATATCGAAAACTATTGGAGATTTTTTATTGAAAATACACATGTGGAATTCTTATGGCAGGAACATCTTAAAGAAAAATTATAGTGAAATTTGTGCACCCCATAAAAATTTTATGGAGATTTTGTTCCCTTAAACCCCCCAAACTTTTGTATACGTCTCAATTAAATTATTATTGTGGTACCATTAGTTAAATTCAATATTATTAAAACTTTTTTGTCTCTTAATATTTTTTCGATAAGGCAGTTTTTATCGAGTTGAGGCTTATTTTTCAATATGTTAACATAAAAATTTTATGGAGGTTTTGTTCTTTTAGACCCCCCAAGTGTTTGTGTACGTTCCAATTAAAATATTACTGCGGTACCATTAGTTAAACACAGTGTTTTTAAAACTTTTTTGCCTCTTTGTATTTTTTCGAAAAGGCACCTTTTATCGAGATGTGACTTCTTTTTTAATATGGTTCAAAATATCCCTAAAAATGTAAATCATAAATAAATGTTCAATTTATTACCAAGTCTCCATAATCGTACTTAACCATATACAATATGTGGTGGATTTGACAAATATTCGAAATATCTCGATAAAAACTGACTTTTCGAAAAAGTATTAAGAGGCAAAAAAGTTTTGAAAACATTGTGTTTAACTAATGGTACTACAATAATAATTTAATTGGAACGTACACAAAAGTTTAGGGGGTTTAAAGGAACAAAACCCCCATAAAATGTTTATGGGGTGTCCAAATTTCACTATAATTTTTTCTTAAGACGCTACTGCCCTGCCATAAGAATGCCACATGTCCATTTTCAATAAAAAATCTCCAATAGTTTTCGATACATTCGAAAAAATCGATTTTCATTTTGTAACTTAAAAGGGCTGTAACTTTTTTTATGTGCACATTTCTACTAAGGTAAGTTAGGTTCAATCGAATTATTTTTGGTCACAGAATATGTGATTAAATTTATGACCTGTATTTTTGTTACACCCTGTATATGTAAGCACTACGAGCCTAGTAGGCGCATGGCTTGATGCATTATCTCTTCTTTACAGTTAGGTTCTCTTGCGAAGACAGTTCCTATGTACTCAAATCTTTAAAATTCTTCGAATCTATATTGTGTTCCCTTTGCTACTGTCATTGTTACGTTTTGCCCCCGAGCGAGGTGCTTAATTGTCCATTCCATACACTTCGTTTTTGCTGCATCTATATACAATCCTTTGGTTGCTGCCCTTTCTTCGAGTTTCAGTACTGTTTCCATCAGTTCTATTTTGCATCAGCCATGATTACCAAATCATCCGCAAATGCTTGCTTCCTGTATAACCTTCTCTAATATTATGCTAAACATTATCGTACCAAAATTTTTTTAATCGATCCTTTAGGATTAGGTTAATGTGGTCTGTTTATCTTTATACCTTTGAATACCCCGCTTTTCTCATAACTTCACCATTACTGCTAAAAATAGAGCTTGCTATTCGATTTGCTATAAAACATTTAATCTATTTATTACATCTAGTATAAAATTATTAATTGTATCTTTCAATGTTTAGTTTAAGTAATTCTAAATTTAATACTAACGTTATAATTGTTTTTGTGATGTTATTGTGAGAACTACTGCATAGGAAGTTTTCTCATCAGAGCGAATTTGACACAGAGGCTCGTAAGTGCTTCACAAAGGCCGGTATTACCTTTTAAGCGAATCCTTCTCAAATAAAACTTGGAAAATAATTTAATGCTTTAAAAGATATATTAGCTATACTGTTACTTAAAGATTCTAAGGTTTTGTATTAATATCAGATAAGGGAAAAAATGAAGAGTAGTTAGATATTTTTATAAATTTTTAGTGTTTAGTCGTGACCCACATCCCGATGCAAAGTTTCAATTAAACGGAGTCCAAGTTGAGAAAGTTCACAAAATGACATATTTGGGAACTGTGATAACGGACCAACTAGATCCAGACATAAAAATAAAACGTAGAATAGCAATGACTAAAACTACTTTTATGAAAATGAAGTCATTTCTTTGCAATAATCATCTCAGTTTAGAACTAAGACAAAGAATGGTTAAGTGCTATGTTTGGGGCCCGTACTTTTATCTAGTGCAGAAGTGTGGACGCTAAAAGTATCGATCATGAACAGAAGAACAGAATTAAAGCATTGGAAATGTGGATTCATAGGCGGATGCTGAAGGTACCCTGGACAGCAAGAAAAACTAATGAAGAAGTACTAAGGAGAGTCAACAAAGATAGAGAAGTGCTAAAGACTGTTAAACATCGAAAAATGCCCTATCTGGGATATATAGTGAGGGGAAGTCGATATAAAATATTACAACTGATCCTTAAAGGCAAAATAGAGGGCCGTAGAGGTGTAGGAAGAAAACAGGATTCTTGGTTAAAAAACAAATGCAAGACAATTATTATTCCATACTACAGAAGATCGAGAAGCCTTCGCAATGGTGATCGCCAACGTCGGATAATTCTGATATGGCACGTGAAGAAGAAAAAGATAGATATTATTAAAATTTAGTAGAGTCACTGTCACTAGTTTGTAAATTTGTAAACAACATAAGAAAATGCAACAACAGAGTTGCAAAAAGTACACATACTCTCTTTGAAAGCATGGAGTTTTGGTCATCAGTCGCAATACTTTGAATTGAAAACGTTCTAAAATGTCTGTATTGCTTATGAATTTTGTTCCCTATAACTGGATTTCATCCAGACTAATGTCACAACACTTGTATCCAGGCATCTTCAAGGAAGCTTCATAAATTAAAGAAGTCGTGATTAATTTCACTCATAAAGAAGATCTGTATCTAAACAGGATATGGTAATTAGCACTACGAAATACGAAAATGCTTCCAGATCTACTGAACATTTCAATATTGGACCAAGATCAAACAACAGATCCTGGGAGGCATTCGAGTCCAGGTACAGATACTCAAGGAAGATTATCAGTGGCTAAGGTGAACGAGATCACGTTTACGTCGTTATAATATGAAAAACATTTTTTTAAGAAACGCTTTTTTTTAGTTACGAGGGACTGAAATTAAAAATGTAAAAAAATAAACTAAAAAGCAAAAAATAAAAAAAAATTCAAACTCGAAGGATTATTAGAAAAAAACTGTTAGACAGATTAAATATACAAAAATCTCACACATTCGTTAAAAAATTGATTGAAAAATCACATGCGTTAAAGAAAAGCGTGGGGCGCGTCTTCATCGAATAAACGGTTTGAGGATAGGTAGATTCTTTTTTAGAATGTGTTAGATTTTTTCAATTATTTAATGAATGTGAGAGATTTTTGTATATTTAATCTGTCTAACAGTTTTTTTCGAATAATCCTTCGAGTTTGATTTTTTTTATTTTTTGCTTTTTAGTTTATTTTTTTTATAATATTTTTAATTTTAGTCACTCGTAACTAAAGAAAAGCGTTTCTTAAAAAAATTTTCATATTTTTTTTTCTGGAAAGCTACTAAAAGACTGTAAAGACCTATTATGCACTCTCCTCCTATTAAACTAGAAAATTGTAACTGGGCCAGAAGTAGTGCACAAAAAGCAGAGCTATTTGCCATACATCTTGAAAATTCATTCAAACCAATTGAACCTCAAGGGGACGAAGAAAGATGGGAGGAACCTGTTCAATTGAAGAAAGAAATTCGGCTAACTACACCAAAAGAAGTGCTTGAAGAAATAAGGGAAAATATTAATCTGAAGAAAACCTTCCCCGAGGAGCTGTCGTAAAATTAATAAACCTCTTTAACCGTGCATTCAGATTAAAATATGTACCAATGATATGGAAGATGGCGGAAGTCATTTTGATTCCTAAACTAGGAAAACCAGCACATGAGGTTTCGTCATACGGACCGATATCTCTGCTTCCTGTAATATCGAAGCTGTTTGAGAAACTGCTCCTCAAGAGAATAAAACCAATTATTGAAGCAAGAAATTTGATACCGACACATCAATTCGGATTTAGAAATAAGCATTCAACAATTGATCAGGTACACAGAATCACAAATATTATCGAAAGATCCCTAGAAGAAAAGAAAGTCTGTTCAACTGTATTTCTTGATGCTGCACAGGCTTTTGATAAAGCCTGGCATGAAGGTTTAACATACAAACTAAAATGTTTTTTACCTATACAGTACTCAAAACTCAACTACTACAATCGTACATAAAAGAACGACATTTTAGAATTAAGCAAGAAGACTGTTTTTCAGACTTAAAAGAAATTAGAGCAGGTGTTCCACAAGGCAGTGTGTTGGGTCCGGTCCTATACCTACTATACACGTGTGATATACCTGTACTGGAAGACAACACAGTTGCCACCTTTGCTGATAATACAAGCTATTCAAGCAGTAGGGACGACAAGTGAAGAGGCGACCAACAAGGTCCAATTAGCAGTTAACCAAATCCATAAATGGACACAAAAATGGAGAATCAGGCTGAATGAAGCTAAATCCGTCCATGTTAATTTCACCAACAAAAAAATACAATATATACCAATTATAATCAACAATATCCAAGTACCATATGCAGCTACTGCTAAGTATTTGGGTATAACATTAGACGCAAAACTACGTTGGAAGGTGCACGTTAAGGAAAAAGGGAAGAACTAAATATAACATATAAAAAAATGTATTGGCTAATTGGAAGAAACTCCACATTGTCGATGCATAATAAGTTACTACTTTACAAACAAATATTGAGACAACAAACAGTAATCACAGTAACAACAAAGTAATATAACAGTAATACAAAGATTCCAGAACAAAATACTAAGAAATATTGTAGATGCTCCGTGGTTTGTGACAAACAGTGATCTCCATAAGGACCTAGGAATGGAAACTGTGGATATAATCATCAAGAAGATGGCAGGAAGTCACGAGCAACGACTTCATATGCACGAGAATATTGAGGCGATCCAGCTCCTCCATACCACTGGAAAAATTAGAAGATTGGAGAGGACAAAGCCTTTTGAACTAGTTTAAGTGATAGATGATAGTGAAAAGCAGAACATAGTGCTTGTGCGCGTTAGTGTGTATGCTAGAATAGTGCACTATCTTGTTAGATTAGATAAGAGACGCTATGGGGTAAGCGCTTAATTTTAAGGAACAGTAGTAATTTAGGTTAAATTAAAATTGCTCATTGGTCAATTATGACCAGATTGTAATTATAATAATCATCATCATAGTGATGATTATGGAAAAAAATATTTTTTTTCGTTTCCAAAGATAAGCAATTCTTCAGCACTAATACATTTTTCTCGTCAATATTTTTAAACCTACATTATTATAATTTTTGAAAAACAAATACTTCTCCAAAACTGCCTCATATAAAATCATTTTTTGTTATTCTACAAGGCGAATATTATGCGAGTTCACTGTAAACAACTAACAATCCACACTCTTCTGGTATTCTGAAAGTGCGGCTCTCAACGATATTCAATGTCAGGCAAGGTTAAAGAGAAAGTAACTTAAATACCTTTTAGTATACAATATAGCATTAGTCTACAACGACTGACAAAATAATTGATCACCAATAATTATTATGTATTAATACAAGCACGGCTATTATTATATCCAAAACTACATGGTTTCTTTTTGTATAAACGTAGGCTTAAAAATGGGACAAATTTTTTAAAATTATTTAAGGTGAGGTCTGAATGTTTGATATTTCTTGTAAGTAAAGATGATTAGTAAAATTAATATATTATTTTAGTTGCTTTTAAAGCATTAAATATTTAAAGAGCTTTTTTTATTTTTCGTGTATGCTTTCAACGTTGGTATTGTTTAACAACTTTTGGAGATATCTATGTATAGAAAAGTTTTTGCCTTCACAAAAATTTAAAAAGTAGAATTTTATATTTTCTGTATGATTCAGGATACCTTTTTTACCTATGTTTTTGTTTTTGTTAATTTTGTAAATTTCTATCTACATTTCTTCTAATAACTAAAAAAAAAACACTTCTTAGAAAGTTCTTGTGACAAGAATTATAAATCAAAGTAATATAACATATAAAACTCCTACCCAAAAGTCAAACTAAAGTCGTCTTCTTCTTCTTTTTATGTAGATATGGCCCTATTTTTCAAGATGCCCCCAGTAAGTTGTGGTTCTGTCATTTTTGTAGTCATTTTACTAATCCTCTTCTTATTGGGGACAGTCGCTGGCCGTCTTTATTGGCATTGTCCCTATTTATTGCCTTTTTGCTTATATGATCCTTTTAATTCTACTATTCTCTCTTTTTTGTCTTCTTTATTCCTTCGTATTGTTCAACTGAGGCCCCTGCGGCTCTGTTTTCTCTATTCACATGATCTTCCACTTCTGTTTCGAGCTGTCCGGATTGTCCTGTTATGTCCAGATATTTAAACTTTATAACTTGTATTATTTGTCCCTCCATCTCCAATTTATATCTTAGTAGATTTGCAGTTATAACCATGCAATTTATCTATTTTGGTGAAATTATCATATATTTTCTGGTAGTTATTGAATTGGTGAAGCATACGTTCTAAACCATCTTCAATTTGAGCTATTTGTATTGGTATTGCGTCGTCTGCATAGCAGATTATTTTAAGTTGTTTTTCTTTCATATTTGTTTTTATTTTGTCCATGATCAGGTTGAACAATCTAGACATTACATACCTCAAACGAAGAAGTGCTACGTAGAATAAGCAAGCAACGAGAACTTTTCAACACAGTGAAAGTTGGAAAAACATCATACCTAGACGTGCCTAGGCCAGATACTGAGAAATAATAAGTACCAACATGCTCAACTAATAGCGAAAGAAATTATCGAGTGCAATATAGGACTAGGAAGGAAAAGACTATCGTTATTTGAAAAAAAATTAATGCATTTAAATAGCATGGGACCAAGATTTTGCGCCTTTCCCTTAAGAACGGAACGTTTGGCTTATGCAGAACAGTGTTGCCAAAATTATCTGGCACGTCTTGCTACTAGACTGTCGATACGATAATGAATAGTAATAGAAGAAATACGTAGCCCTATCTATGCAATGTTCCGTTCTTAACTTGAAACGCTCTATAGTATCTTTAATTAAATCAAATCTAATCGTCGCTGCAAAATTGTACCAGCAGCAAAAGCAGATTCTGTTAAAAATTTTCTTCTAAATCTTATTTTCATTAAAACAAGTCATTTTTGCCATCTAGTATGATTTATGATAAACTTTTAACATTAGTGTAATGGTTTCACTTATATAAACAAACTAGGTTTCAACAAATAATAATCTTACGTCTACTTTGCGCTTAAAACTATCTATAAATATCCATTGATGCTATTGTAGATAATAAAGTCTAACATAAAAAAGTCATTTCATCCTCGAATAAACAATCGCCGAAAGTTTTTTCTCAAAAGAAAAGAATGCTTTAAAGACAACAATAAAATCACCATCGCAAGAAACAGAAGAAAGACGTGGTACCGGTTAAAGTAGGTCAATGGACTACTTACACTACCGTCCCCACTCTTCTGACAGTAAATGTTGACTCCGGGTTCCCCTGATCCCTTCCACTAAAACCCCTTCTCGAAATCTGTACCCAGACCGAGTCTTCGCGCGTATTTCGAGTTGTAGAAGCGGCAACAGCGCATAAGGTGGGATGTGCTGCAGGAGCAACGAGAATTCGGTTTGGTTCTGTCTCTACGGGCATCGTTTCCGGGTTTAAGGTCATGAAGGACGCAACTGTCATTCCTGCAGATGCAGTCAGATTATACAAGGCGCAATCATTATTTATGATACATAATAATTAACTGGAAGAATTGACTTCTATCGTTTTTACGCATTTTTTGAAACGGGTACTTTTCTTCTTATATTAAGTTTTCTTTAATTAATATTTATAAATATAAAACTTGTTAAACTTTTAAAAATGATCTAAAAAAATATAGAAAATAATAAAATAAAGAAAAATCAATATTCAAATTCAAAAAAGCACAACTGGAAGCTTTCCCGACAAAAAGTGGTACAGTAGCCGGTACTGTAGAATAACGCGAAGCTTTATACTATGTTTTCTGTATTTTTAAACGCCTTTCTTTAGTTCAGTCGTTTGGGTCAAATCTTTAGACGTTAATTTGACTGCCTTGTCTTCAATGCAAATGCATGCAAATTTGCAGATATATGCATTCGCGGGAACAATACACGAATAGTCAATAAAACATTTTTTTACGTTTATTAATTGTTTAAATAAAAAAAGAATGTGTGTGCACTTTGTACGCACGTAAGAAGTTATACTTCTAAATATGATTTCAATGAAATAAATTTACTTTCGGACAGTTTATTTGTATTTTATTTAAAGATTAAATTAATTTTTACTTACTACTTTCCAAACATTTTTATTAAAACAATACCAAAAATTAAAAAAAAAAAACATTAGAAAACACTAGGATTCGAACCGGGGTCCTCTTAATCTCCTCTCTTTTGATTATCCGGGCTATAAGATTTCTCAGACATAGTAGTCTGGGCTGATTATCGGAGAATAAGCCATTTTTGGGAAAAGTTATTTACCAGCAATTTTATTGCTGGAATCGAATTATAAGATCCTATATATTAATAATATAGGTATGCAAAGTCCTCAGATAGTGTGCTACTTTTTTTATAAACAAAATGGCGCCCGAAAATCGTGTTTTTTTTCAATTATTGCTCTATAACTCCGAAGATTTTAATTTTACAACAAAACTCTCAAATAAAAATTCACCGTGATTAAATTCTGCATAGAGACGTGTTTTTCCCGATCTGCTCCGATGAAAATTTTCCTCTGAAAATGCGGGTTTTCCCAACAAAATCTTTAATTTTCAAATAAAGTTTTAGATAAGTAATTATCTACCAACATTTAAATAATTTGGTGACTTAAAAGCCTTCTTGGTTTAGATTATAGTTCCAGAAGCTGATGCAAATTAAACGAATATTTTAGCAACAATTCAATTGTTAATTAATAATTTACGGTCGCAATAATAACCAAAATAATTATGATACACTGATCAAACTTTGAAATCTTATAAACATGAGATGCCTTTTTAACATTTTGTCGACAAAATACAAATTTTTTATTTTTTTGCATAATCTTTAAATGTTTAAAAAAAATAGTTATAAACAAATTAACGTTTCTCAGAAAGTTTTTATTATATTGTAATTTTAAAAAATAGCTAAAATGCGCATTTCAAATATCTTGAAAATGAATGCTTTAAAACTTTTTTGCAACCATTTACAAAAAAGTTATGAAACAGCAAAATAAACATACGATTACTACGGTGTTTATACATTTTTTTAATTCTTTCAAAGCGTAGAAGTGAGTATAACATACATGCTAATTATTTACAAAAAAATAGCGATTATCAATTTAATGGTTATATTTTAATTAAAGATTATAAATATATTTTTTTGTAATTTACACGCGCGAAAGTAGAATATTACAGCACTGTAGCTGAAATTTTCACTCAGAGCGACGACCGGCCGCGCGAGACGTACACTTTTATAAATAATATATGCTGCGTGTCAGTCGCTTCGAGTGAACATTTTAGCTCCGACTCTGTATCAGGCCTACTTTTGCGCTAAAAATTACAAAAAAAAGTATTTTTAATCTTTGATTAAAATATAACCATTGCACTAATTTTTGACATTTTTTGTGAGTAATTAGATTGCACCATAGACTCACTTTTAAGCTTTGAAACAATTAAAACAAATTATAAACAACGGAGTTTTCGTATATTTACTTTGCTGTTTCATAACTTTTTTGCAAATGGTTGGAAAATTTTTTTAAAGCATTCATTTTCAAGACCTATGAAATACGCATTTTAAGTATTTTATAAAATTAGAATATAATAAACAATTTCTGAGAAATGTTAATTTTTTTATAACAATTTTTTTAAACATTTAAAGATTATGCAAAAAAATGAAAAATTTATATTTTGCCGACAAAATATTAAATACGCATCACACCTTTATAATCTTTCTAAGTTTGATCAATGTCTCATGATTATTTTGGTTGTTATTGCGACTGTAAATTTTTAATTAACAATTGAATTGTTGCTAAGATATTCGTTTCATTTTCACCGGCTTCTGAATTTATAATCTATACCAAGAAAGCTTTTACTTCACCAAGCTATATAATTATTGATTAATAATTATTGGCCCAAAAAATTTATTTGAAAATTCGAGATTTTGTTGGGAAAACCCACATTTTCCGAGGAAAATTTTCGTCGGAGCAAATCGGAAAAAACATGCTTCTATGTAGAATTAAATTGGGGTGAATTTTTATTTGAGTGTTTTTGGAGTAAAGTTAAAATCTTCGGAGTTATAGAGCAATAATTGAAAAAAATACGATTTGTCGGCGCCATTTTGTTTATAAAAAAAGTAGCACACTATCTGCGAACTTTGCATACCTATATTAATAATATATAGGATCTTATAATTCGATTCCAGCAATAAAATTGCTGGTAAATAACCTTTCTTTGTACTTTACTAATTAGACCAGCGTATTATAACTATTTTTTTTTTTTCAAAATTTAAAGATTATGCAAAAAAAAGAAAAATTTATATTTTGTCGATAACATATTAAATAAGCATCTCATCTTTATAATCTTTATAAGTTTGATCAATGTATCATTATTATTTTGGTTATTATTGCGATCGTAAATTGTTTATTAACAATTGAATTGTTGCTAAAATATTCATTTAAATTTCACCGGCTTCTGGAATTACAATCTATACCAAGAAAGCTTTGATGTCACTAAGTTATTTAATTATTGATTAATAATTACTTACCTAAAACTTTATTTGAAAATTAGAGTTTTTGTTAGGAAAACCAGCATTTTTCGAGGAAAATTTTCGTCGGAGCAAATCGTGAAAAACATATCTCTATGCAGAATTTAATTTCGGTGAATTTTTGTTTGGGTATTTTTGTTGTAAAGTTAAAATCTTCGGAGTTATAGAGAAATAATTGAAAAAAATACGATTTGTCGGCGCCATTTTGTTTATAAAAAAAGTAGCACACTATCTGCGGACTTTGCATAACTATATTATTAATATATAGGATCTTATAATACGATTCCAGCAATAAAATTGCTGGTAAATAACTTTTCCATGAATTTTGCTAATTAGCCCAGAGTATAGTGACAAACAGACGAAGTGAATTATAAAATATGTACTTTAATATTACTTATTATCTTATTCCCGAGGTAGACAAGTCCAAATACACAAAAATTATAATAATAGTTATTTATGATATAATTGTTAAAAGTACAATTTTAAGGCACGTATGTGAAAGTTTCGTGTGAAAGATTCGCTTCGCTCATTCTGCAATTCACATGAGTGCCTTAAAAATGTACTTTTTAACACGTACCTATATCATACAATATTTTTTCTACAAACGTCTTATATATCAACAATTATAATTTATTCATTCTCAAAATTACAGGTCAATGGGTATATTGAATAAAAAGAAGTATTTGCTTTTACTTACAAGTATTTAAGTATTTACTTAATAGTAATTGAAAAAAGCATTAAAGAAATGACTTTATTCAATTACTATTAAGTAAATACTTAAATACTTGTAAGTAAAAGCAAATACTTCTTTTTATTCAAAAATAGACCCAATACCTACAAAAACTTTTACTTGAACTTGACTGACATTCCATTTTTATATTTTTCTTGACATTACATCAAAACTGCCTATACTGTCCATACGTAGGTAAATCAGAATAACATCTACTTTTATTTTTGTATATTCTAACAAATTTTAATAGTTTTTTTCTACAAACGTGTTAAAAATGCAATACAGTTTAAATTAAATTTTAAACTACCTTTTTCAAATTGCGGAAGTTGTATTATTAATATCTATTAATGTTAATAAATGAAATATAAATATTTTCACGTTTCACAATTTGACAATTCACTTTTAACCGCAGTCAGTGCCTTAAAATTTTTAAAGCACCGGTGCTTTAACTTTAAAGTATCATTTTTAACGCTCCTATGGAGTGCTATAAATTGCATTTTTAACACGTTTGTAGAAAAATATATTTAAAAACACTAACATATTCTTTCCACACCTTTTCTGGACTGATAAATACATAAATTAAAACATTTAGTAACGAACTCCATACTGCCTGTGTGCGCATGCGCGCAGATTAATAAAATTTCACCCTCAATAAAATCGCGCCTAAAGAAGTATAACTTCAAAAAAGATTTTAATGGCAATTTATTAAATTCTCTTGTTTTTTTACAATGAAGAAACTTGAAACTTTTACAGATTGTAGCTAATTATATGAACTATAGATAATTTCACTTTTTACGTTAATTGTTTACGTTATGCTTCATAAATAAACAATAAAGTTTAAAAAATTTTGCCGATTCCGACTACTTTTCATGTTTGTACATCATATGTTTTATACATATATTTTAATAACCACGACTATATATTTTAATGTTTGAAAAGTGTAAGACTAAAAAGTAATAAATAAAAAAATATGAAAATTTTTTTAAGAAACGCTTTTTTTAAACTGCGCGTCATAGAAAACGGGCACCCTAAAAACTGGGTCATTTTGATGTCGCGTATCTCTTTAACCTGTTGTCCGATTTAAGTGATTTTTTGAATATGTTATAGCCCTATTCTTTGTCAATATCCCTGTAATAATGTTTTTGCAAAACAGGTAAATTTTCATTGTATACCGGGTGTACGAATCAAACTGTGTTTTTTTCTCAAAGTGCGCAACAGCCTGTGGAATATTCTAGCATTTATAAAATACTGAAATTAAAACCCAACTATAGCCTTAGGTTTTCTTAACATTCTGTTTTTTTTATTCATTCGCTTATGTTGGATAATACAAAAGTTATGTACTTTAACAACTAGGCATGCTCTTTATCAGTACAGGGTGTTTCTATAGAAGTACGACAAACTTTAAGGGGTAATTCTGCATGAAAACATAATTACCGGATGCTTTATAAACACATGCCCGCAAATGCTTCGTTTCCGACATACAGGATGTTGAATTTTTTCTTACAAACTGACGATTTATTTATTGTCCTAAAACCGGTTGAGATATGCAAATGAAATTTGGTGGGTTTTAAGAAGTAATTTTTGAACATTTTTTAACATACAATTAAGAATTTTTTATTCACCATTGGCGTGCATACGAATAATATGATCGGTCATATTACCCGTATGCGCTCCAATAGTGAATATAAAATTCTTAGTTGAATGTCAAAAAATGCGCAATAACCATCTCTTAAAACCTACCAAATTTCATTTGCATATCATAACCGGTTTTAAAGCAATAAATAAATCATCAGTTTGTAAGAAAAAATTTAACATCATGTATCTCGGAAACGAAGCTTTTGCGGATATATGATTATAAAGCAAACTATCATTATTTTTAATGCAGAATTGCCCCTTAAAGTTTGTCGAACTTATTTAGTCCCTAAAACCCTTTAGACTTATAACACCCTGTACTGACGAAGAACATGGCTAGTTGTTAAAGTACATAACTTTTGTATTATCCAACATAAGCGAATGAATAAAAAAACAGAATGTTAAGAAAACCTGAGGCTATAGTTGGGTTTTAATTTCAGTATTTTACAAATGCTAGAATATTCCACAGGGTGTTGCGAACTTTGAGAAAAAAACACAGTTTGATTTGTACACCCGGTATACAATGAAAATTTACCTGTTTAGCAAAAATATTATTACAGACATATTGACAAAGAATAGGGCTATAACATATTCAAAAAATCATTTAAATCGGACAACAAGTTTAGGAGATACGTGACATCAAAAATGATCCATATTTTAGGGTGCCCGTTTTCAATGACGCGCAGTTTAGTTACGAGTGACTAAAATTAAAAATATTATAAAAAAATCAACTAAAAAGCAAAAAATAGAAAAAATTCAAACTCGAAGAATTATTCGTTAACAAATTGAAAAAATCTGACACATTCGTTAAAGAAGAGCTTGGGGCAAAAATCGATTATTCGATGGAGACGCGCCCCACGCTTTTCTTTAACAAATGTGTTAGATTTTTTCAATTTTTTAACGAATAATAATTCTTCCAGTTGGATTTTTTTTTATTTTTTGCTTTTTAGTTCATTTTTTTATAATATTTTTAATTTTAGTCACTGGTAACTAAAAAAAAGCGTTTCTTAAATTTTTTTTATATTTTTTTATTAAATTTTAAATATTATAAATAAAATTGAATAACCATTTTCATCTCGTTGCAATACGAAGCCCAAGCCGTCTTATAATTCAGTTCGTGTAGAAAGCGCAACAAGTAATACCCTTACCGAACGGTTTCAAAACTCCTTAGTTTTTCACCAGAGAATGCAAATGTTTCTATCTCTAAACCAAACTGAAATAATCCAGATGACTAGCCTCGCATTGCAACTAACGAAATGACTTGAATGTCATAGCGACATCTGCTAGATATAAGTCAAAGTTTTCAACTTAATAAAATATAAAATAATATTAAATTAAAAACTTTATCAGGATCATTTTCTGGTTACAACTCCGTGGCTTCTAAAAATGCAAGCCAAGCGAATGCTGCAGCTACGAAGATGAGGGAATTCTATAACTTGCAATTTACGTCCCATCTGTCCAGCGCGAAAAAATTCTAACCAAAATGGAACCCTACATACTCCGATAGGAGTAATACTAATAGAAATGAAAATGAATATGAATATGAAAATGAAACCATTTTTATCTCATTGCAATACGAAGCCAAACCCATCTTAAATAATATTTTTAAAATTGAATAAAGTAATTTTATTATTTATGTATTGTTTTTTTTTTATTTTATGATTTTTATATTTGAGACGGAATACCAAACATATTACTGAAATTGTGGAGCAACCCTGACAGTACAATTAACAAAATTAAAAAACATAATAAAATATCGGAAGAATGGTGAACGAGCGAAGTAATTCTACTGTTTCACAAAGGAGATAAAAACAGCTATAAAACTGCAGAGGTATAAACTTGTTTAATACTACCCTAACTTACAACTAAAATTTTACAAGAACTAAAGAATCAGAGGATAAGTTTAGCAGATAAACAACAATTTTCGTACTGGGAGATCGTGTACTGATACAATATTCGTCCTAAAGAAAATTACTGAGAAATAGACTAGTATTTCTGTGTCTGTTTGACTTAAAGAAAGCATTTAACAAAGTAAGACGTAATCAATCTTCTAATAATAATATGTAATATATGTATAATCTTCTGTATAATAGAGGAAGTTCCCCTAAATATCTTAAATCTATTGAAAAGATCTTCAAAGACAACAAAATGGAGGTCAGAATAGATGGACAACTTACAGAACCTACGTTTATGGACATAATATACAGCGATGGACATAATATACAGCGGAATAAGGCAGGGAACTCATTGAGCCCTAAGCTCTTCAATTTAATCATCGACGAAATCGTCGAAACTGTCAACAAAGGAAGAGGATACATAATGGGAAACAAAGAAGTCAAAATTCTCTATTAACCAGACGTTGCAATATTGATTGCCCAAGATGAAGATTTCTATACGAGTTTTAATTTCTTCATCTAAAACTCGTATAGAAATTGTAAGAGGAGCATTTATGAAACTTAGATCTATTCTGAGTAACTCTCAGCTGAACTTACAAATAAGAATCAAGTTCCTAAAATGTTATGTGTATCCTGTATTACTATATGGATGTGAAACCTTGATCATGAAGAACATGATGAACAAATTAGAAGCCTTTGATATGTGGTCGTATCGTAGAATGCTCAGAATATCTTGGGTTCAACGCATTTCAAACATAGAAGTCTTAAACAGAGTAGGCCAAGGCGAAGGTGACTTAATGAAGATGATAAAAAAGAGAAAACTTGAATATCTAGGGCATATAATGAGAGGTCGCAGATACAGGATGCTGCAGTTAATACTCAATGGAAAGATCGACGGAAAAAGAGGAATTGGTCGAAAGAAATATTCATGGCTCCGACACCTTCGTCAATGGACTGGCTTATCAGCAGATCAATTGTTACATGCCGCACAAGATCGAAAACGGTATCGGCAAATTGTTATGGAAGCTACCCATGCCTAAATTTGTGCACGGTACTTAAAGAAGAAGAAGATGAAGATGGTCCACAAAGAATTGTTTACAGATTTAGCATAAGAGCAAAAGAATTTAATATGCAAAATAGAAATTGATGGCATCAGTATTAACCAAGTAATGGAAATAAAATATCTTGAAATTAGACTGTCCAGTTATGGAGACCTCAACAAAATAGTGGGAGATCAAGTACAAAAAGCAAATACACTGGCAGGGCCTTAATAATATGGCGAAACCGACATATTAATACTGGAATGAAGTCAAGAATTTATAAAGCCAGTGTAAGACCAATAATAATGACATATGCATCAGAAACAAGACCCGACACAGCCACAATACAAATACTACTGGAAACGGTAGAGATGTGAGTATTGAAAATAATGGGGATGAGAGGAGTAAAGACATTAGAATAATATGTAACGTAAAGTGTACAAACAAATGGACACTAAACAGAAAAGAGAATAGAATAATCACATTAGCATGCAGTGATGTAGTCAAAATTGACATTGACATTTAGTCAAATTAGCAAGAGATAAATCACCAACAGGCAGAAGTATCGGACGACCACGCAAAAGATGGAGTGACAACCTTCCATACTGGTATAAATCCGCCAATGAATAAGTAGAGGAGTAAGAAGAAGAAGATCAATAGGATTCTAAAGAGATGCTGTAGAGAAGACCTAGAGAGGAAACAAAAGGACTTCATCGCGTCATTTTAAGATCTGAAAGCAGTGTAGTGAAAAAATTAGCCTATGGATGTTCTATACAGTGATGAGCGCGCTAATAACCGGCAAAATAACGCAAAAGATGGAAAACATATTAAGATGTGAGATAAAAAGAAATAAAACTAGTAGACCTTTAGACGTATCGGATGAGTTCGGCAACTGCCACTTTGACAGTGACAATTTTAGTTGACATACTCCTCTCATAAGTCTAAAAGTGGGAAACAATAAATATAATGTGAATTAATAGGTTTTTATCGCTAAATTCCCAACCTCTACTAATTTCATTTCCTTTTATCTCACAACTTAGTATGTTTTCCATCTTTTGCGTTATTTTGCCGGTTATTAGCGCGCTCGTCACTGTATAGATATATATAATCTTTAGACCTTTCCACCCTCTCGGGTGTAGGTATGACGTGTGCTCTATTAACAGTGCACAAATCTCTTCCATTGCTTCCTGTCCTGTGCCTTAGCTTTAGCTTCGATCCATGATACTCCTTTTTTGTCAAGAATCATTGCCATGACTTGGTTCCATGTCTCTCTCGGTCTTTCTCTACTTCTTTTCCCCTGCACCTTCATTTCCCATATCGTTTTAACTGGTACCTCTTTTGTAGTCGTTGTAAATGCCCCCACCAACTTAATTGACTTTTTTCAACATACACCATCATTGTCTCGATTTTCAGTTCGTCTCTTATGTAGTTATTTCTTACCATATCCTTTCTAATGACTCCTTGAACTCTGCGTAGGTACCTCATCTCTGCTGCCTGTATCTTACTTTTCTGTTGTCTATTCAGTACCCAGGATTCACATTCGTATGTAAGTACTGGTCTGTATATAGTCTTAAATACCTTTATTTTCGGATGTTTCGAATGTTTCGTATGTTGTATGTTCTATAGTGATGTTCTATAGTGATGTTCTAACTACTAGTAAATGTATCGATAAAAAAATGTTTAAATTATTTGTGCCACTTGTGACAACCTTACATATTCTCATTTTAACTCTATCAAACTTAAAAACTAATTAGTAGGTACTGATTATAATACTTGATTTAGAATTAATTTCTTAATGAAGTTGAATTTTATCATAATTGCTTCATTATCTAAAGGTAGTAAAATGTTTTGCTAAATTGAAATGTATTGTATAACTGTATAAAAGTAGATTAAAGTACAGTTCCATTTTTTGTGGATTGTACTTGTAGTATATGTTACAGTTGGTTCATAAGCAATAAAATGTGTTGCCTGTAAAATGTATGCAATGAATCAATTCTACAGGGTGTTATACCACATAGATCTCATATCTCTGAAAATAATCGGATAAGAAATATAAAAAAAATTATTTCTGCGTATTTGTGACTCTCAAATGATTATAGCCCACCAGTAAAACCTGAAATTACCAGAAATTTATTATGTTTACTGGAAGACGCAAAGAGTGAGATAATGTACTTGGGTCATCTAATAAATTTGATCAGAGGAAACCCACATGTAAAAGTAGACATGACTCTGTACGTCTTGGGCTGACGTTAATAAACTTAAAATTTTGTCCTCAAGATCGATAATATTTCCATAAATCTTAAGGCAAAAGTTTAAATTTTTGCATCCTTCCAGTGATGACATACGGTCTATAGACAATTATTACGTTGACCATAAAAGCCACTAACAAAATATGCAAGTAGTGGAACGACTTAAACTTTAAAAGGTAGCGTCAATTTTCAAATCAAATACTCCGTTTGAAAATTAATAGCCATTTTTTTATGACACAGCTTATTTGCGTTTTTAGGCCTGGATCCCGCGTACCAAAAAAAAATTGATTAATAGCAAGCTGAACATTTGTTGACAGCTTAACAGTGTCTAGTCGGACAAACTAGTCGGACTAGTTGTTAATAGTCTAAGCTATATTAACAAATTTTCAGCTTTCTATTAATAAACTTTTTTTTTGGTAAGCGGGATCCAGACCTATTTGTCTGGTATTGTTTTCACGCCTGTCGGTTCATTTAGTCGGTGGTCGTATTTAACTTCTTTTATAGTTTCTGGACCTTCATTCTATGATTCGTCTTGTCCAACATCCGTCTTGTGTTCTAGCTAAGTACCTTTCCACTTTAGCGTTAGGATTCTTTCCACAATCTCTTGAACGCCTGATCTTTGCCTGATTTGTCGGTTTGTTATGTGCTCTCGATAGGGCTTTTCATCGATTGTCATTTGTTTCGAGCTTCTGTCATATGTTGTATAATCTGTGGATAATATTAATATACACGGATTATACGAGATACGACAGAAGCTCGAAACAAATGACTGTGAATGAAAAGCCCTATACTTGCAACTTGGACGCTTGTACGTTCAATATAACAAGTCTATCATTAACAGACGACCGATGGTTATCCATTTCCTTTGATGCTGCTCTTACGTCTGATACTGTAACGGGTAAAAGTACTTCAGATCCCTGATTTGTGAGAGTCCTTAGTCATGTCAAAAAATTGTCCTGTTCATCTGTTGTTCAAATGTACTATTCATTATATCATATCTAAAGAAAATAAAAAATATAATTTGATGAAACATGATAAAATAATATAACTAAATGTGTAATAATAAATTCCCATTTTGTAACTTTTGAACAGAAGTTGAATTTAAAACATTAACCAATTTGTGGAATGTGGAAAAACCAAGGTGATTTGCCACGTATATATTTTTCCCCCATGTATTATTTAAATCATTGCATCACCTGTAAAATTTATTTTTATTGTGCCATTTCGAGATTTCTTATAGCCGATTTTCAGAAAAAATATATTCTTGTAGCTTTCGTTTAACACTGTTGCTGATTTTTTGACGACACATTGATGATGATGTTTCTTTAATTTGATGATTATGGTTAAGGTGCTGCTCGCCTAATATAATTATCGCCTAAAAGCAATAATTTATTATCATGTAATAGTTACTTTGTAAGTATTTTCTTATTTAACCTGAATATAAATTTTGCCTCACAAACATGTACTTTTAAAAGTTTTTTGTTTATTCCTTGTTTTTCCATTGCTACCTAGAGCATATAAAATGGTATTTATTTAGACATTATCGTATGCCTTTGTCAGGTCTACAAAGGCTATATTAGTTGAAATATTTCGGACTAATATTTTCTTAATATCCTGTTTTCAAGAAAATATGCTGTCTATACAGGATCTACTATACCAAAGCCATCCCATTTCCAATTTTATTTTTTATTATATTTCGTTAGGGTCTTGAGAGTGAATTTCTGACACCTACGCATATGTAGTTTGAACAAGTTTTTTATTTCATTTTCTGTAGATTTTGTTATTATTTGATGTAATGTTTATGTTTACTATTAAAATTATTAATTAACAAGATATCTGAAATAGAATCCTTGCGGTCGATTATAAAAAATATAACCAAATATTTCATATCGTTTAGGCGATATCTTGCGATCCTTGTACCCCCAAAGTAAAAATCGACATTACCCGCCTCTGAGTTAGGATGATTATATTATTTTTAGTACTCCTAATTTGCGGTATCTTAATTAAACAATCCAGTTATAATTAACGAAACATACCCATTAAAAAACATTCACAAATTGATAAAACATAACTTTTGCTGAAAATTATCATAGATGATTATTAAAAGCTTATTTTAACATTTTTTGTTAATAAAAACCCAAAAAGTATTTATAGAATTTTAAGCATTTGCAGTTTAAATGGTATTTTCAGATAATTAGAACTTACGCCTGTGTTGCTTTTATATTTTTCTTTATTGAGTATATTATATTCATTCCAATTATTTAATTTTCTGTCTCTAAAATCTTTATCTTCTATTAAAAAATAAAAAAAATAGTAAAATAAAAGAAAGATAATGGAGGAATGAAGATGAAGAAGCAAAAAAGGTAAGAAAAAGAGCCCCGTAGGCACCTCTATATAGGAACATCATAACATAGGAACCTCTATATACTGTGACATAGACAAAATTCCCTCAGTCCCAGAATTTCATTTTTTTCATTTTTTTACATACTATGTGATTAAAAAATAAGACAGCGAAATTTTAACACTCTACCCCTCTTCCCCACCCAGAAAACGTCATTTTTCGTTTTTATGTTTTTAGGCGGGATGCAACCAATTTAAAAATTTTCAAAAATTGACACACATAGTTGAGGCTTTTACAAAACATGTCTATTTTTTATACATACCGCAGGTTGAGTGTACATAACCTCATTCATACAAAAAAATTCAGTTTTTTTTTTCGAAAAAAGCGTAGGTATATATATTTTTTTTGAGATGGCTACAGGTGTATTTTTTTATTTTGTGTAATTTATCTATAACTAAACTATATTACTTACTATATTTCTAATTTTTTCCGATTTTACGATAAAAAGTCCCCCAAAAAACCCCATGTTTTTTGAGGAGTTTGAACATGATTTTCTTATTTTTGAATGTCCTAAAGGACTCAATTAGTGGACGATTTTCGAAGGTGGCATACCTTATCTACGGAAAAATAAAAATAAAGTAATATAAAAACTACAGTCTTTGATAAAATACATAAAATAAAAAATATTAGACCTGTAGCCATCTTTAAAAGCAATTTACGCTTTTTTCGAAACAAAATACATTTTGAGGTTATGCACACTCAACTTACAGGTATATAAGGAATAGACAGGTTTTGTAAAAGCTTCAGCTGTGCGTGTGAATTTTTTGAAATTTTTAAATTGATTGTATCACACCTAAAAAAAATAAAAAAGAAAAAATGACGTTTTTGGTAGGTCGTTGAAGAGGGAGGGGGGAGGAGGGTAAAGTAAAGGGTAAAGTATTGCACTGAATCTTATTTTTGAATCACATAGAACGTATAAAAATTAAACAAAATTGAATTCTGGGAATGAGTGAATTCTTAACGGGGTGTACTCTTTGCAGAAGGAATAATAAGTAATTGCATATAAGATAGAGAAGATCTACAATAATAAAAGAGGGGAAAAATAAAAATGTGACAAAAAGTTGTATATTAATTATACAACTTTATATTTTAAAATATTGCAATATTATTGTGATATGGCTTATATCGGTGAGTTCAATGTTAGATTAGACGAGAAACCCGATTAAATTCATATGACTGAGGTAGGTCTTCTTGATATGCGACGAACAGAAAAACGTCGTTCACTTATATTATAGTTATTAAATGTAACTTCAATGTTCACCAGTCCTATGTCTAAGTCCTTAATGTGCAATATATTGCATTTCAACTGCATGATCCAACTCGTATTGCATTCCCAACTGATCCTATTACATTGCGACAGTGAAAATAAATAACCTTATACAGGGTGTTTGGTAAAGAATGGGCCATAGCTTAACCACAGATTCCCGAGGTTAACATAGGTCGATTTAAGTTAACTTACCTTAGTACAAAAGTTGATAATAACCGAAATACAAGGTGTCAAAGTGAAACTTTTATTTTATACATTTTTGAATATTTCCTGACAGGCATGGGACAACAACACGAAATTTGGTAGATGGTGCTGGTATTGTACAATCTACTAAACTGTGTTAAACAAACGTTTTTGGCTACTACCAGAGGCGTACGACGGGGGAACGTGAATTCTTGACCCTTCACAAATTCTACGCCACTGGCGGAATTGTTATTTTAGTGCAATTTTTTGATTCTATAAAACTTTCTATGTAAAAAACATACTCTTCGTTCGTAACGATTAAGCCATTGGTTTTGGAGATATTTGAAGCTAAAAACGAAGGAGCATAGTACATTAATAAAAATAAGTGTGCATTTTCATTTTTAACTTCAAATATCTCGGAAACTAATGACTTTATCGTTACAAATGAAAAGTATATTATTTGCATAGAAAGTATTGGATAATCTAAAAATTATGCTAAAATAGCAGTTTCATCAGTGGCGTAGAATTTGGGAAGGGTCAACCATTCACTTTCCCCTGTCGTACGCCTCTGGTAGTAGCCAGAAACGATGATTTAACATCATTTAGTAGGGTGTACAGTACCTACACTTTCTGCCAGGTATCACACGGATATGTCAAATTATTTAAAAGTATTCTTTTTTTTAATAATTTATTCTTTATTTAATACTTTAAGAATTATGTGTGCCCGGTACTATAAAACTATTTGACATATCCTTATGGTACTTGGCAGAAAGTGTAAGTACTGTACACCCTACTAAATTATGTTAAATAATCGTTTGTGGTTAATACCAGAGACGTACGACAGTGGAGAGAGAATGGTTGACCCTTTCCAAATTCGACGCCACTGATGGAACTGCTATTTTAGCACAATATTTGGATTCTCCTTTACTCTCTATGCAAATAATACCCTCTTCATTTGTAACGATAAAGTCATTAGTTTTCGAGATATTTGAAGTAAAAAATAAAAAGGCACACTTATTTTGATTAATGTATTATGCTCCTTCGTTTTTAGCTTCAAATATCTCGAAAACTAATGACTTTATCGTTACGAATGAAGAGTATGTTATTTACATAGAAAGTATTGGAGAATCAAAAAATTGCATTAAAATAGAAATTCCGCCAGTGGCTTAGAATTTGGGAAGGGTCAACCATTCACGTTCCCCCGTCGAACGCCTCTGATAGTAGCCAGAAACGTGTATTTAACATAATTTAATAGGGTGTACAGTACCAGCACCACTTACCAAATTTCGTGTTGTTGTCCCATGCCTGTCAGGAAATATTCAAAAACAGATAAAATAAAAGTTTAACTTTGACACCCTGTATTTCGGTTATTATCAACTTTGGTACTAAGGTAAGTTAGCTTAAATCGACCTATTTTAACCTCAGGAATCTAAGGTTAAGCTATGGCCCATTCTTTACCAAACACCCTGTATAATTTATTTTAAAATAGCTTGTTTTCCGATATATTTTACATTCCGAAATATATTCTTCTTCTTCTTTTCATAGCAGTACAACCCGGGGTGGGTCTTGGCTGACTGCATAACTCGCTTCTATCTCGAACGGTCGTACATGATAATTTTGTCAGTGGATAGCCCCATTGTTTTTGAATCCGACCGTATGTTATCTCTTCATCGCATTCGTGGACGTCCTAAGGGCCTTCCTCCTGTCGGGGCCTCGGGCTTCCTCCCTTATTAGGGAGGCTATGGATATGACCTGCCCATCTTAGACGTTAGGAATTAATCGCTTGGACCTCGGTATTTGTTCTCACTCGGTATTGTCTGTGGTATTGGTTACTATTAGGATTATGATAAGGTCCAAAGATTCTTCTGATGATGTTACTCTCAAGAATAATACTCGAAAAAATAAGCATGCAATTAACATCACAACAATATTGAACTAAAACCTGAATACTGAATTAAACTTTTCCGGTACGCTAATGACTTCTGAGATTTCCAAATTTGCTGTGTTTGTACATATATATCTAAAAACATTTTTTATGAAAAAACATACAGCCAACAACTCGCTTGACAAACCTACATTCTGACCGGATATTTTTATTTAAATTCTTCGTTTTAGCAGAAAACTTTCTTTTTTCTATGACATAGTTTGCGCAGCAATTAACTTCTGTATTATAATAATAAAACAGATGGCATCCTTCAAGTAAGACAAGAAAAATAAAGTTTTTTTATTCTTGCGGTGAAACTTGCATTGGCAAAAATATGGTATCCAGTGACGTAGACAATAAAACTTATAAGAAACAATTAAACTAATGCTTCTATTAAATTCTGTATCAACGAATAAATAAGGTTCAAATAGATAAATTTTTACAAGTCAAACTTTATATAATTTAATAATTTGTAATTCTGTTCTCCTCTTGACTCCTAATCCCTTTATAAGAAATATTTAAATTTTTTATAATTTCTTCACAATTCCCTCCCATTCTTCCCTATCATGGGCTAGTCGTTCGGGTTGGAGATCTTATCCTAGCTCTTATTTTTCAACTTTGCCCTTGATTATCAGTTTTTCCATGGTACCTTTTTTTCTGGCAATGTGTCAAAAATACTGAAAATGTGACTGTTATGCTCATATTTGTTGTTTAAACAATCTATCTCTTACTTTAATCTATCTCTTATTGTTCTAGTGTTTTATTTATACATGATTTTCAAGGTTCACTTTTCGGTTGCATATGTGACTATGGAAAAATAGAGCTCTTACTAGCCATAATTTTGTGTGCACTGTTATAGTTGAGTTTTCCAAATTATTATAAGTTTCATCATAGTTGTTCTTGCAATCGTAGTCTTAAATATACATCACTCCTTTGCTACCTCCTTCGTTTGTTATGAAAAACTCCATACATCAGCCAAGGAAATAAAAGCTGAAAAAAAATTTGATTGTTAGGTATTTAAAGGTTCTAAAAGATATATCGCTTATACAGTACAGATGGCGTAGTAAAAATTTACAACCCGTTAAAGTGATGGTATTCATAAAATACCTTAGAATATAAAATAACAGGAAGTAAGCACACACTAACTCATTCACTAACTCATAAAACGAACGTATTACGAAACATTCATACGACCGGTGATTGAGTACAGAGCTAACATATACTCCTACCTCAGTAATAACTATACTCAAAAACTACTGGGGTTGGAACGAAGCATACTACGTAAAGTAAACTACAAACGAAAAGACTATCCATCACGACTAGTATAACATCTAGCAAGAATCCAGCCCATAAATGAGAGGCTCGCCTCTCTGAGCAGGAGTTTTACTGCAAAGATCATAATAAATGGCCAGAATGTCAGAGCCAAAAACATCCTTAAAAATATCTGCTCATCCTTAGGCAATGTATTCATCGGAAGACCCAAACGAAAACTATCCCACCTACCGACAAAATTGCTGACCTTCGCCAGCACGAACGACATCCTTGATGAATACACCGATATCCTGGAGCCAACTCCACTTTATTTTAGAACAAGCCGTTAGCTAAATAGTTCACTTCGAGCTTTGCAACGGACAGGGAGAGGTCGGTTTTCTGTGGTTTCCCGGCCTCACTTGCAAATTATACCTGCCCCTAGGGAGGATACAGCCACAACAGTCATATTCTGCGTGAAATTTTGGGCACAGAATTTTTTGGGCAATTTTTTTTGGGCAGGACAACAAGCGCAACAATGAGACTACTTCAGAGCAGTGTTTGAGACTGTTTAAGCGTAATGCGAAGGAGTTTCTATATTATTTTATAACCGTTAACGAAACATGGATGCATTGGTACACACTAGAGACCAAGTAAAGCGAAACAGTTGACTTCACCCCGAGAAGATCTTCCGGAGAAGGCGAACACTGTCCTATCGGCCGCAAAGGTGATGGCAAGCGTTTGCTGGGATTCACAACGTGTCATTTATATCAACTTTTTGAGAAAGGACAAAACGATCGCAGGGCTTTACTATGCCGAAAAATTGGGCCGACTCGACGCCGAATTGCAGAAAAACAGCCCTAATTGGCGACAAAAAAAAATGCTTTTCCACCATGACAACGCACAGGCTCACACCTCCGTCGTCGATATGGCGAAATTGGTCGAATTGGGCTAAGAACTGCTGTCCCATCCACCGTATTCTCCAGATTTGACCCTGTGCGACTTCTTTTTGTTTCAAAACTTGAAAAAATTAATCGTTGGGCAGAAATTTAAGTCGAATGAGGAGTTCATTCCGCCACGGATGTCTAGTTTGCATACCTCGAAAAAAAGTATTTTTCAAACAGGTTAAAGAAGTTGAGGCGTTGTTGCGTCAAGTGTGTCAAGCTAAAAGAAGACTACGGTCAGAAATAAATCGGCACTTTTCCCAAAATGTTCGTTCTTCTGTTGTAAATTAAGTAGGTACTCATTGGACCGCCCTAGTAACATCATCACAACTACATCATAATTTGGTACAGTTATAGCTAAATTTTAGTAATACAAAAAGAACTCTATTCTTCTTCTTCCTTCTTGTATGTAGGCTTTAAAGCCTGTTTCTTATTCAATATTAGCCTCCTAAATTGTTTAAGTTATCGCACCATCTTTTTCTTGGTCTGCCAATACTTCTTCGTCCATTTGGTGTCTTCTACATTGCATGATCTTCGGAATGGGACGTTTCATCGCCGCCGGTTCATCGCCGCCGTTTCGATGCCGCCGGTTCATCGCCAGTCCGTTTCATCGCCGTCCGTTTCATCGCCGGCCGTTTCATCGCCAGTTAGTCAGTTGATTTTGTATTATGGGAGATGACACGACACGGCGTTAAATTCAGTTTAAAACTTATGACAAATAAAAAGATAGAAAAATAAATAATAAATGTAACTGTCGAAAATTGGTAGAAAATTCGGAAATATATCAGTTAACGATTAACTGACTGGCGATGAACCGGCCGGCGATGAATCGGCCGGCGATGAATCGGCCGGCGATGAACTGGCGGCATCGAAACGGCGGCGATGAACCGGCGGCGATGAAACGTCCTAGACCCATGATCTTCGTATGTTTTCGCTTCTCTCCCTATCCAACAGACTTTTCCCTGATATTCGTCGGAGTATTTTCTCATCTCTGTTGTTTCTAGTAGTCGTCGCGTTTTAGATGTGTCAGGTCTTGTGTCCGTCGTGTATGACAATATAGGTATAATTGCAGCTTTATAGATTCTTGCTTTTGTGTCTTGTCTTAGGTGTTTGTTCTTCCAGATTGTGTCATTAAGAGATCTCGCCGCTTTACTTGCTTTTAAGCTTTGTTGTCGTACTTCCTCTTCAACATCTCTGTAACTGGTTATATCTATTCCCAGATATCTAAATCTTGCTTCCTGCTTTATTATTTTCCCATCAATTTCGATTTTACATCGTACTGGATATTTAGATGTTGTCATACATTTTGGTTTTTTCTGCTGATATTATCATATTGTATTTCTTGGCTGCTGTATTGAAGATGTGTGTTAATCTTTGGAGATCGACTTCTGTCTCGGCGATAAATGCAAAAAGAACCTTATAAAAATAATTTCGCAAATTTCTGGTACCGTTATTGTTAAATATTTTTCTTATAATAGCAAAACCCACTGCCCACTGTCATAGTTACTGCACAACAATAAAAAATTCGATACTGTTCAACTCGATGGGGTCAGTGCACACATCTGAAACGCACTACAATTGTTGCTAGCCTGATTTTATAAATGACTATTCATAAAATGTGAGTGCTAATAAATGATATCATTAACAGCGCATAGTCGTTCACGATGTTGTTGCTATTTTAATGTACAGGTAATAAAAGGAGATATATTGTCTAATGCAGATGCAGCACAGTGTAAAGTTGCAGGAGTTGATGAATCATCTGGTGCTTATAACGGTGTACTGGATGTAGTTTGACCACAGTTTCGCAACTATATATTTTACTTAATGTTTGATTGCATAATAGATATCATTTTACAATTTTACCATTAGAGTATATAGATGTGATATAACTTATTACACTAAGCATCAAAAGTAACGCACCACCTTAAAAATGGGACATTTTTGATGGCTCGTATTTCCTAAACCTGTTTTCCGATTTTAGTGATTTTTTTAGTGTATTATAGCTTTATTCTTGAAGAATATCGATATAATATTATTACTGCTAAACAGGTAAGTGTCACTGTATACCGGGTGTAACAATGATAGTGTGTTTTTTCCTCAAAGTTTGGAACACCATGTGGAATATTCTAGCGTATACAAAATATTGAAATTAAAACTCAACTATAGCCTTAGGATTTTTTAACAACTTGCTTTTTGATTCATTCGATTATGTTGGATAATAAAAAAGTTAGGTACTTTAACAACCAGCCATGTTATTCATCAATACTGGATGTTTCTAAATAAGTGCGACAAACTTTAAGGGGTAATTCTGCATGAAAAAATAATGACCGTTTGCTTTATAATCATATGTCCGCAAATGGTTTGTTTCGGAGATACGGGATGTTGAATTTTTTCTTACAAACTGACGATTTATTTATTGCTCTAATTCTGGTTGAGATGTGCAAATGAAATTTGGTAGGTTTTAAGGGGTAGTTATTGCGCATTTTTCGACATACAATCAAGAGTTTTATATTCACCATTGGCGTGCATACGGGATGTATCCCAGAGACTCTGAAACCACTGTGACAGTGACAGTTTTAAGTTGGCATACTTCCTCTGATACGTCTTAAGGTGGGAAACACGTAGAAAATATAATGTAAATTTATAGGTTTCTAACGCTAAATTTCCCACCTCTACTATTTTCATTTCTTTTATCTCACAACTTAAGGTTTTTTCCATATTTTGCGTTATTTTGCCGGATATTAGCGCGCTCATCACTGTATATAATTGAAATAAAATACTGCAATATACGGTGATGAGTGCGTCCATAATCGACAAAATAACGCCAAAAACAAAAAGCATAATACATTGTGAAATAAAAAGAGCTGAATCTAGTAGAGAGGTGTGAAATTATCATTGGAAACATATAAATTTACATTATATTGACAGTTTCGCACCTTTAGACGCATCTGAGGAGTTTGGCAACTGCCACTGTGATAGTTTGACTCCGATAAGTCTAAAGGTGGGAAACTATCAAAATAATGTAAATTTATAGGTTTCTATTGATAATTTTCCACCTCTAGTAGTTTCATCGCTTTTTATTGCACAACGTATTATGTTTTCCATCTTTTGCGTTATTTTGCCGGTTATTAGGGCACTCACCACTGTTACAAGGGCACAATAATAATACAACAATTCTCAAAATATCAACAGTATTTGAGGTGAAGTCAAATATGTGCAACTTATTTTTTTTTATATAAAAATCATCTTAGTCTGCTATTAACGTTACCAAAAAAATACCGAATTATTCATGATTCTTTTTTAGATGTCGATGTATTTGGGTCAATTACGTGGGTACCTACCTAATATATGTAGAACTGTACCATGCTCATGAATATATACCGTGAAACTGTTCTCTGAGCTATTAGTGATTCTCGATTCTCTTTAACACACGCTTCCAGTCACACATTGGCGTGCAGTATTAAAAAAAAACATCTGTTATATTTTTTTATAAACTAACGGAGCCTTCATAGGTTTTGTCGATTAATTGCAATATTTGTTACAATGCACATAATATTATTTCACTCAGTGGCGGATCTAAGCATTTGCCTTGGGGAGGTAAATTCCAATGAAACACGTACCTATAGACATAAAAAAGACAAACCCAAACTACAATAGAAGAGATAAATAATAATAACTTAGATGCATTAAGCTCCCCTAATTTTCCTAACTAGCAGGTTTATTGTAGGCCTGGATCCCTCGTACCAAAAAGTTTATTAATAGCAAGCTGAAAATTTGTTAATAGCTTAACGGTGTCTAGTCTGACAAACTTTGATGTACGGGAACACTGGAACATGCGAAGTTTTAATTGTGGAACAGTTTAAAAATTTGGAACGTCATATTACGAAAATGTCCCATGTATTTTGTCGGACAGAACTTCCAATTGATTTGTTACCCTTTAAAGTCTCATGCAAAAATCAGACTTCTATTTATCACCAACATAATTCCTGTCAGTTGACATGTTCTACGTGCCGGACTTATTAAAATGCTCAAAATATTTGTCGGACAAACACTTTTTCATATACTATATAAAGTTTGCTATTAAATGAACTTAAAAACAACTTGCTAGTTTTCACAATCATAAACTTGTCAGGATGACAAGTTCCACAATTAAAATCACGTTCTATAATTAAAACTTCCCCTGTTCCAGTGTTTCCATACATCAAAGTTTGTCCGACTAGACACCGTTAAGCTATTAGCAAATTTTCAGCTTGCTATTAATAAATTTTTTTTGGGTACGCGGGATCCAGGCCTATTGACATTAACAAAATAGAATATCTTACAATAAAACAAGATTTCGAAATATAAAAAAATGTAAAGAATTTTAATACCTAGGGCAGTGATAGCGAAGTAGAGAACATGAGAACAGGACATTCAACAGAAAATACAACAGGGCTGAAATGTGGTACAAAAACTAGACTCATTACTTTGGTCTCCTAAAATTAGTCTACGAACAAAAATGACGTTGACGATTTTCGAGAAATATGATAGAGTCATAAATGAGGAGGAATGGACCAACCGAAAAAGGTGGAGATCGAAATGCGAGGGTACGCTAGAATGATAAGCATTTCAGCAGCTTAACATGATGAGATAGCCAACGCTTAAAAAAGCCGATCATACAAAGAAAAAGAATTAAAAAAAATAAAAGACCTGATAACCAAAATATTTATATTATAGGATATTTATTCTACATGCAATCAATAAATAAAAATTATAAGCATGTTTTTTTGGTTGTACAAGGGGGTGTATGTATAAATTTGGATTTGTTATCCAGTGACAACAAAGCTTTGATGATTTCCAATCTCCGAGAGGAGTGGCACAAGAAGAAGAAGAAGAAGAAGGACAACAAAAACTCCACTAGTCTCTTAGATTATTGAAATGTGCCTGTAAAGGTAAGTACTTCACTGCAGTTCACTTCACTTCACTGCTGCTTAGAACCTATATGGTAGCTCCAATGGTTTGCACCTCTTCAGTCTCCGAGTTTACTATTATCTAGCAGCAGCGGTTCTCAATCTTTTTGTGTCATGTACCACCAAATACTTTTTATTATTTTTGGTACCACCTAACTGAAATACATATCTAACTAGGTGATCTAATTAACTACAATAGTGGTGCTGATTTTGGCTGTTTTTGCGTTTTGTGTACCACCTCAAAAAATGAAATGTACAACCAGTGGTACATGTACCACAGATTGAGAACCGCTGATAGCAGGTTTAGCGCAAGATTGTTTGGGTGGTTTTCCAATTTTACCAAATAGCGGCTGCTCTATTCACTCACTATATCCTTAACTGTGGCTACTTGGAGATCGTCTTGGATTTTTCTGTTTGGTATAAACCTAGGTGCATTAGTTATGGTCCGTAGTACCTTCGACTGAAAGCGTTCCAATATCTCTATGTTTGAGTTTGCGGCCGTACCCATAGTTTTACACCATATGTCCATATTGGTTTTATGGCTACTTTATACTTTATAAACCAATAGTTTGTTTTTAAGATAAGTTTTGACTGTCTTCCCAATAGCCAATAGTATTTGCTGAGTTTCAAGCAAAGTTGTTTTCTTTTGTTAAAAATGTGTTTTCTCCAGGTCAGTCCTTTGTCCAAGTGCATCCCTAAATACTTGACGCTGTCAGATTGAGGCAGATTTCGTCCATTTAGTGTAACGGGTGGCACTGTACCTCTGCATTTGGTAAATGTAACCTGCACTGATTTTACTTCATTGACTTTGATTCTCCAATTTTTTGTCCAATTCTGAATTTTCACTAAATGTTGTTGGCGAATTCTTACAGCTATGACTGGGTCTTTGTGTTTGACCATTATCGCTTTATCATCTGCAAAGGAAGCTGCGGTTGTTTGGTTGCTTACTGGAAGATCAGCTGTGTACATAAGATAGAGAAGTGGACCAAAAACACTGGCCTGTGGTACCCCTGCCTTTATCAATGTAATTTCTGATGTTGTCTGTCCGTACCTCACAGTAAAATATCATTCTTTTAGGTAGGATTCCATAATAATGTACAGTGTGTGGGGGAGTGATTTTTTGAATGATTTTTTGAGTGAATTTAAACAATAGTCCATCATGCCAAACCTTATCAGAGGCTTGACTCACATCTAAGAAAGCAGTCGTGCAGTCAAACTTTTTTGCTCAAATGCTTCATTTATTTCGTCCACTACTCTGTGTATCTGTTCAATTGTGCTATTATCCTTTCTGAATCCGAATTGGTGTTCAGTTTGGTGATGATAACCAAATAACAAATATTAAGTCAATTGAAACATTATAATTATAGAATACGAAAATTATCAAAAATTAGTAGGTAAATTCAGAAAGCTAGCCTAAAACCCCAATTGGAAAGTATAAAATTATAAAATGCTTAAAATCAAAAAATACCAAGCACTCTAGCTGATGACAAACTAGTACACTCGACAGCAATGGAATTTTATCAAGCATTTTGCTATGATTTTACTAACAGATACTTTCTTTTTTTTGCAATGGTTTTTTCAACCAGCAAATTGTCTTGTTTTTGAAATTTAACAGAGGCACGTATTTTTCTTGGGCGCCACTGTAGATACAGCTACACTTAAGTAGGTATAATGAATTGAAATAAATTAATAAGAACATACTTTCCGCTTGTAATATGATTATTTTTGCGCTTAATAACAAAGCTAATTGGTCCATTTTACTTCTCTAGGCGTGTTTTAGTTAGTTTTGTCGTTAATGCAAATAATAATAGTAGTAATGATAACATCAAGTAGGACAAAGCACAATTCTTTAGGTATGGAATTGTGATCACGACTGGCGTGGTATCACGAAAACAATAAAGTAAGAAAAGAGATAAGATAGATTAGACGAATAAATATCTGGTTGAGAGTAACAAATGAGGAAAGTTATTGGTGTGACCGTTATAACAATTGCTTTATTCGCTTTAAGAAAACTACAAATTATTAATAACATAATTGGTTAATCTGAGACTGATTAATGATATTGATCAACAAAAATTTGTACACTTTTGTAATAAATATGATAATAGTCTCCTTTTTATACCTCTAACGCAGCTTTGGGATTATAGCAGGGTTGTCTGCTATCTCTAGGGCCTACGGTATACTAGGAAGGTAACAGGTCCAGTGCTAAGCTTCTGCCGCCTATTATTACTCCTGGTTTTACCCAAGGTACTCAGGGTAGTGTACTATCTTAGGGTTTACGGTATATAAAGAAGTTAACAGGGCCAGTGCTACGCTTTAACCACCTATTACTATTACTACCCCTGGTTTTACCCAAAGTACTCATTCTATTCAGGCTGTCTCGACCTGGGACCTGTAGACATAGTGTAGCCGATATGTGAAACAATTGTGCATTTAATGATAGAAATATATAATTTGGACCACATATACTACACATATAAAGGTTCAAATTTAGATAGGAGGCCATCTCAGATTTTGCCTTTTACAAAAATGGCGGCATTCAAAATGGCGACTATACATAATGTAACTAATAGCACGATAACTTTTGAACGAGACGTCAGATTTCAACCAAATTTGGTGTATAGGTTCATTTTTTGATATATTAATATTAATTTATGTATATATAATATATTAATTTTTCATTGTATATATTAATTTTTCAAAAAGTTAATACCACCGTTAAAAAGAGCGTAAAAATATTTTTTAGGAAATATTTTGAACTTTTTATTTATGTTAATTACCATTTAATAAATGTATAACGTATCTTCACATATACCTATGTGCGGCAGATTCGTGCAAATATTATAAGAATTATTGTGCATTTAATGGTGGAACCATATAATTTGAACCACATATACTACACATATAAAGGTTCAAATTTAGATATGAGGCCATCTCAGTTTTTGTTCCTTTTACAAAAATTGCGGGCATTCAAAATGGCGAATATACATATGTGACTAATAGCACGATAACTTTTGAATGAGACGTCATATTTCAACCAAATTTGGTATATAGGTTCTTTCTTTGATGAATAAGATCAAGATCTTAAACCGAAAGAATCGGTTTACCAGAAGTTGTGTTTTTACTATTTTTTTATGTAAAAATATGTTGTTTCTTTTTCAATTCTTTCACCCTGTATATATAAATTTTTCCAAAAAGGTAATACCGCCATTGAAAAGAGTATAAAAATATTTTTAACTTTTTAGTTATTTTTAGTTTAATTACCATTTAATAAATGCATAACGTATGTTCACATGTACCTATGGGAGGCAGATTCACTTTGAATGCCCGCCATTTTTGTAAAAGACAAAATCTGAGATGGATTCATATCTAAATTTAAATCTTTGTATGTGTAGCATGTGTGGTCCAAATTATATGCTTCTACCGTTAAATGCACAATAATTCTTATATTATTATTTGCACCAATCTGCCGCAGATAGGTACTTACATGTGAAGAAACGTTATGCATTTACTAAATGGTAATTAATATAACTTAAGAGTTCAATATATTTCCTAAAAAATATTTTCACGCTCTTTTCAACGCTGGTATTACCTTTTTGAAAAATTAATATATACAGGGTGAAAAAATTGAAAAAATAAACAACATATTTTTACAAAAAAATCAGGAAAAGCACAACTTCTGGTAAACCTATTCTTCCGGCTCAAGGGCTCGATCGTATACATAAAAAACAGAAGCCATATACCAAATTTGGTTGAAATCGGACTTTTAGTTCAAAAGTTATTGTGCTTATTAGTCACATACGTATAGTCGCCATTTTGAATGCCCGTCTTTTTTGTAAAAGGCAAAATCTGAGATGGCCTCATATCTAAATTTGAACCTTTGTATGTGTAGTATATGAGGTCCAAATTATATGCTTCTACCATTAAATGCACAATAATTCTTATAATATTTCCACGAATCTGCCGCACAGGTACATGTGAAGATATGTTATGCATTTATTACATGGTAATTAACATAACTAAAAAGTTCAAAATATCTCCTAAAAAATATTTTTAAGCTCTTTTCAATGCCAGTATTACCTTTTTGAAAAATTAATATATACAGGGTGAAATAATTGAAAAAATAAACAACATATTTTTACATAAAAAATCAGGAAAAACACAACTTCTGGTAAATCGATTCTTCCGGTTCAGGAACTTGACCTTGTACATCAAAAAAAGAACCCATATACCAAATTTGGTTGAAATCGGACTTTTCGTTCAAAAGTTATCGCACTATTAGTCACATATGTATAGTTCCATTTTGAATGCCCGCCATTTTTGTAAAAGGCAAAGTCTGAGATGGCCTCGTATCTAATTTTGAACCTTTGTGTAGTATATGTGGTCCAAATTATATGCTTCTATCATTAAATGTACAATTCTTAATATATTTGCACGAATCTGCCGCACTAATATACATTCACACAAGTATCACATTTTCCATTCAACATCTATTAACAGAAAATATTTTCAAAGAAGCCGTAGAAGGAATGCTTCACCACCAACATCATCTTTGACTCGACAAACCTTTGGATCATGGTGTGCTCTAAGATTCGTCGCCATTGTGTTCTGTTTCTTTCGATCTGGTGCCATAAACTATTCTCATTTTTAATATCCCCAAGTCGGTATCAACTCTACAAAATTGAGGTGTTAACATTTGCATCTTGTGAAAATAAATTTTGGTTGGATATGCTATGTCCTCCGTACAACCCCAAACAGTAAAAACAGAAATCTCTTCTGTTTTTACTGTTTGGGGTTGTACGGAGGACATAGCATATCCAACCAAAATTTATTTTCACAAGATGCAAATGTTAACACCTCAATTTTGTAGCAGTACTTTTTTAACAATTGACGTAAGTAAAAAAAGAGTTTTGTACTTCTTTTTCTTACAAGACCTCTTTTTTTATTTTAGCATTAGCTCCGATGATGACATTTATGTCGAAAGCGCTCAGCTAAAGAAATAAATGATTTACACACTTTGATATACTACATTTTTTATTTCCTCCACAACTATTGTAAATTGTACCGCCGTCTTTAATGTCTTTAATTCGTGTATCTTGGACTGCCTTTTCTAAGGAAATATTTAAATAGGAGGCAAAGCAGGAGACACCCTTGTCTGTTGTCTGGTACCATCCTTCATCCTAAAATGTTTCTCTTCCTCCATCCTAACACTTGCTTTTAACTTATGTCATTCTCGTTAAGCGCCTAAGTTTTCTGGTATACCAAAAAGCAACCAACGGCATATGTCCAACTTTGAAGTGGAGTGTAACTAGAACCTAAATTCAAATTGTCAGTAGTAATTGCACAAGAGCTCTAAAATTATCGAATTTTTTTCACGACCCGAAGAGGAGTGAAATTATGTCAAAAACTTCGATAATAATTTTAGAGATCGAGTGCAATTTGTTGTGATTATTTCATGAATAAAACTGTTCAAAACCAAAATTTTATTGTCATTTATTTATGTAAGTACAAATTAGTACAATTAAACACACAGTTGTTATAAATATTAATTTAACTGTTGAAAGTCATCACTTTTATAATTTTTAAAACATTAATTATTATCATTAATGTCACTGAAAGTATTTTTTCGTAGCAACGAAGGTCATCTGACGTAATATACTTGACGACGGGATATTATCAAAAATTATCAGTTTAATTTTTATTTCTGTAGCTTTCTATTGGTCAGAATCTCCTATGAATGAAATAATCAGTAGTAATTGTACAAGAGCTCTGAAATTATTGAATTTTTCCCGAGTGACACTTTGACAGTTTTAATTTCACGAGCCGAAGGCGAGTGAAATTATGTCAAAGTGTCACGACAGCAAAAATTCTATATTAATTTCAGAGGTCGAGTGCAATTTGTTGCGATTATTTCATGAATAAAACTGTTCAAAGCCAAAATTTTATTGTAATTTATTTATGTAAGTACCATTAAACACACAGGTTTTATAAATATTTGACGATTGAAAGTCATTACTTTTATAATTTTTAAAACATTAATTGTCATTAATGTCACTGAATGTATTTTTTCGTAGCAACGAAGGGCATCTGACGTAATAATCAAGCAAATACGTCCGTAGTGACGCTGATTATTTCATTCATAGGAGATTCTGACCAATAGAAAGCTACAGAAATCTGAATTAAATCGATAATTTTTGATAATCTCCCGTCGTTAAGTATATTACGTCAGATGCCCTTCGTTGCAACGAAAAAATACATTCAGTGACATTAATGACAATTAATGTTTTAAAAATTATAAAAGTGATGACTTTCAATCGTCAAATATTTATAAAAACTGTGTGTTTAATGGTACTTACATAAATAAATTACAATAAAATTTTGGTTTTGAACAGTTTTATTCATGAAATAATCGCAACAAATTGCACTCGATCTCTGAAATTAATATAGAATTTTTGCTCTCGTGACACTTTGACATAATTAAAACTGTCAAAGTGTCACTCGGGAAAAATTCAATAATTTCAGAGCTCTTGTGCAATTACTACTGATACTTTCACTGCTATCATTTACTGAGAAATGTGCGTGAAAAAATGTTTAAATTATCAAAATGTACCAAAAAATGTAACAAATAGCATTGGTAAATTATTAACAAATAAAATTTAGCTACAATAATGAATAAGAAATAAGATCTACAGTTCTTTTGATAACTAAAGCCGCAAGCCGTGCCTATTAAATTGATGGTTTGGATGTGAAGAAGATGAAGTCATATAAGTATTGAAATTGATAAAAAATAAAAAAACCCTAACCAAGATCATTTACACGTTGAAGTTTTAAGGTTGCTTGCAGAAGCTCAAGTTCTTTCTACATTAGTTGACCACTTCATCAGTATACCGAAAAAACCAAAGCAAGGATTTAATCCAAATTAATGAAATTTTAATGCTTATAATTTGAAGTTCTTTATTACAGTGGAACCTCGATAACTCGGATTAATCGGGACCGCGGCAGATCCGGGTTAGCCGGAGAATATGGTAAAAATTAATAAAATACGGTATACTTACAGATAAACTCTGCTATAATTAAAATAACATGAAATATACATATATGCACAGTACACATCTAAATTAGGTATAGTTGTATAGAGTATAGAGTTGGTCCAGACACTGGTAAACCACGTTCGCGTTCCGCACAAAACCACACATACAAAGCGTCGTCGAGAGTCTCATTTTTAGCTTTATTAGCTTTGCACCGATTGTCCAAATTGCCTTTTGTTATCATTTTGAAATAAAATTCTTGGATTTTAGTTCTACTTTTCTTCCAATCCAATACTGTAGATGTACCGACACCATATGATCCTGCAATTGTTTTTAAAGATTCGCCTTTATCAATCCGACCTAATGCTTCTACTTTTTTTTTCATTGTCACTACAACATTTTTACAAATCTGTCTGAAGCACGATTACAGAACGAAAGCGAACAACACAAGACTGTACTACACAATACAGTCACAATCGGAACGATGTTATGTTATTTAAGAACTCTGGAGACTAAGACCATTGTTTAAAAAAGAATTTTTTAAATTGCCTTTTAGACTTTTCTTAAACAATGCTAAGACAGTTTGAAATACATAAAGGAATACTACAGGTGCCTGCTGTTTCCGAGAATCCGAGACAATGAACGTCGTCGCTCTGCCGCCTTGTGCCATGAGTCATTTTTACTATCGCATAGTTCAAATTACACAAATACACATTATCTCTCAAATATTATATTACATACATTTTTATTGTTGAATTGTTTGTCTGATAAAAATCGGTCCGGGTTAGCCGGACTTCCGGATTATAGGGGGCCGACTTATCGGGGTTCCACTGTACTTATATAAAAAATAGATCATCATTTAAGGGAGTGAGGCAGTGTTGTATTCTTTCGACATTGCTGACCAACAAATTATTGCAGAAAACCCAATCTTAAGCTTATTACAAAGTCTTTCGTATCTGAGTGGTATCGTTAAGTTTCGAGAGGTAAATATGGTGAATAGCAGGTGTAATAATTAAACGTACAATAGATTAAGCAAAGGCTAAGTGATCTCAATAGACAATCTTTAGAGATATAGTGAAACAACTGACAAGACAAAAGAGATTTATAAAATCATATCACTTCTTCTTCTTCTTCAGTTTATTGGCATCCACCTACTTGGGTATTTGGCCAGCTCACCGTCTCGGGACAAGGAAAAAATCCCTTATTCGCTTACAATTTGGAGTTAGTACATTGTACAATTTGCGTCTTCTTCTTCATCTTCTTCTTCTTTAGTTAACTAGCAATTTTGCTTGGTGTGGGACAAACATGACAAGATAAAAAAATTTCACGCTAGGGGCAACCTATCTTTCCTTGTCTAAGGGGGCAACTGTCTATCAATACACAATCTACTTTTTCTTCTTTGATTTAGTAGAAATTTTGAGTTGGCATGGGACAAATACAACAACTTAACTTTTTTTTCAACGACATTAAACTTTTCTTCTCTCGGGGGCAACTGCCGACTACTACACAATCTTATTCTTCTACTTCTTTTTTAGTTTACTGGCAATTTTGAGTTGTCATGTGACAAATTCAACAAAGACACAAACTTTTGCTCTCAGGGGCAACTGCCGACTATTACACAATCTTATTCTTCTACTTTTTTTTGAGTTTACTGGCAATTTTGAGTTCGCATGGGACAAATATAACAAGACACAAACTTTTTTCTCTCAGGGGTAACTGCCGATCATTACATAATTTTATTCTTCTATGTCTTTTTTACAGGCAATTTTGAGTTGGCATGGAATAAATACAACAAAGGCACAAACTTCTCTTATACAGGGCAACACCTGACCATTACACAATTCCATGTTGTTGCCTCAGATCGGTATAGTGAAAGACCGAGGTGATTACAGAATGTTTATATAGAAACAAAAGATTATATTATTCGGTTATATGAATTATATTTTCACGTGTACTTTTGACATACTTTTCAAATTATTTACTATTATATATTCATTTATGTTATCTATTTATTTTCAATATTTTACTTTCCTCATAACTTAATTTTGTGTATATTCAGAAAATGTATTAAAAGTTTAATAAGAACCAACTGCGGTTTATAAAGAAGGGTTGTAAGGGATATGGGTGTTGGGCACCCATTTTTAGCTAATCCATTATATAAATCAAAATTTTGCACAGTATTAATAGGGCATTCAAGAATCACATGTTGTAAATCTGCTAATTGACCACATTCACAATAAGGATGATCTACTATTCCCATTTTAAATAGGTGATTTGGAACTAAACAGTGACCTGTACGCATTCTAATAATAGTTGTTATATTATGTCTTCTATCTATGTAAGGAACATTGAGATACCAAGGACTATTTTTGAAAACTGGTTGTAGCTGTTGATACCAAATACCTTTATATTTAAAAGATTCCTTCCACTCTTTTTTAAATTGATCCCAGTACATTTTTTTTAAATGGGAAAATAGTCATCTTTCTCCACCTTTATGTTTACTGGACAATTGAGACAACGACCTACATTAGCAAGTGAATCAGCTTTAATATTTCCTAATACTCCGGAATGCCCTGGGATCCATGCAATGATAATATCTAAATTAATATTTTTTGCTTCTAATATAAGTCTTTTTGTCATTCCTGAACAACTATTTACTACCTTTAAAGTTTTATTAATAATTTTCTGGATAGCACTTTGAGAATCTGTAAAAATGATAGCTTTGTTAATATTTCTTTCTATGCAAATTGATACTGCTTTATTTATTGCGATTATTTCAGCATTACAAATTTAAGTATGGCTGAATAACTTTGCGGAAAAATTATACTCTAAGGATGGGATATGTACACCCATACCTGAAGTATTTAATATGGGATCCACTGAACCATCAGTGTAAATCCATGTATATGTATGATATTTTTCACAAAATTCATTACAAAACTTTTGTTGACTATAAATTTCTGTTTTGGTAACTTTAGATGATATAATATTGACTGGTTCTACAAGATATTTTAATTCTATTTCATAAATAGGATTTATTTCTGATTGTTTAATATTTATAATTTCATTTTGGGAATTAATATTTGCTTCTATTATCATATCACAATTTGACATCTGAAAACATTAAGAAAAAGAAGAACAATACTGCTAATAAATAACTCTATACAAGTTATAATTTGTAAACAAAAATATATTATTATTTGTATGAAAAACGTACGAAGCACAAAAAAAAATTACAGACATTTTTTATAGATATATCGAAAAACTGATCGGAAAGAAGAGATTGACGAAATGAAAACTGTCAACTTTACCACTTTCTCTCTCTTTATCTCTCTCTTCTTAATGGCGCTACAGCTCAAGTTCTCTTCCAACCTCCTCCAGCCTCCAAGCATCCATTTTTTTGAATGCTGTCAAATTATGCACCCTCAATATCTCTTTAGAACAGTTTATCACTTCGTCTATCTACCCTTTGTTGGTCTTCTACTGGCCGACGTCCCACCATAGTTCCACTAAGCGTTCTACTGGGTGTTCTGTTATTATCCATTCTTATAAGGTGACCTGCCCAGCGCAATCTTTGTACTTTTGCATCATTTGCTATAGAGGATTTTTTGTAATATTGATGTAACTCGTGGTTAAACCACAGTATAAAGAGGGACAGTAAAACCTCTTCGATGTCGGCACTTTGATCTCAAGAAGTAATACCGGCAGTACGCAATTGGTAATTCACCAGTGGTGGATGCGCGTTTTCCCTGTTAAAACCCGTACGTTTCTATGGGACTAGCAATGCGAGAGTGGGGCAAAAGCGACTGGGAACATTGCGCGGTCGCCATGCGCGACTAAAGATTTTACTTCCAATTTTTCGGAGAGTGGTTCTACTGTCCCTCTTTATACTGTGGTTAAACTTTATTCTCCACATAATATCATTGTCGCAAATAGGCCTTTTAAGGATTTCTTTCAAAACAATAAGGTTTATTGTTTTTTCTGTCATGATCCATATTTCTGCACAATATGTTGCTATTATGATGGTTTTATATTTTGGGCATATTATCCTTTTCCGTATTTTCTCGTCCTCGCTGACGTCTTCAGTCATCTGTACGCCCAAGTATGTGAGCTGTTTTACAACATGCTTTTTTTACCGGCGGTAATGACATATGGAGCAGAGACACTGACTCTAACCAAGGCAACAGCGTCGAAAATGCGGGTTGCTCAAAGGCGTATGGAAAGATCCATGCTGGATGTAACCCTACGGGATAAAATAAGAAATGAAGATCTCAGACAAAGAACCGGTATCGCAGATGTTATAGAGCGTATCACCAGGCTCAAATGGAACTGGGCAGGACACGTCGCCAGGCTGAAAGATTCAAGATGGACACGAAAGCTGATGGAATGGAGACCAAGAGAAGATAAACGCAGTAGAGGAAGGCCGCCTACACGATGGACAGATGATATCAGGCGGATTAGTAAAAACTGGCAACAATCAGCACAAAACCGTGAAGTGTGGAAACAATTGGAGGAGACTTATGTCCAGCAGTGGACGTGAATTGGTTGGATGATAATGATAATGATGATCATATAACATGCTTGTATTAAGGCTTTAATTTTATCTACATTGACGGCTAGCCCTATTTCAACTTTACTACACTCTGTGGTGAATGGTGGTAATTGAAACAGTGTTTTGCTGTAAGACTTATAATTGGTTGTCTTCTATGAGCTCGTTTATGATGCAAAATTAGTATTAATCGCATATAACAGTGTTTATTAATTTTTCCTTAAATTATTTGATCATATCTAGTATATTTCTCAAACATGTATACCTGTAATCATATTTTTTTAACACCGAAGTGTCTTTCACAATTTTTTAACTATATCTAGATAATATTACGTTATATATTTCTTATCGGCATTTAATATTATAGTAATGTACCTATTCATAGCCATTTTAAGATATTTCAGGGCAATTTTGTATTTTACACATTTGTATAATCTAATTATACTATCGAAATTAACTAACGTATTTTTACAATAGTTTAAAAATGCTGTAAAGCTATAATGTATAAAAGCATGGAAACAGTTCAACCGCTTTCTAGAGTGATTTATATCTTGGAATAAATCATAAGCTTGATCATTCTGTAAGATACTTTTTCAAAAAGTTTCAGTTTCTCAATGAGACATTTAAAAATTTTCTTAGTATAATAATCTTCTTCTTCTTTAAGTGCCATCTCCGCGGCGGAGGTCGGCAATCATCATAGATATTCGTATTTTAGAGACGGCTGCTCTGAAAAGTTAATTTGATTTATAATAATAAGGTCTTGCAATTGATGTATTATTTTTAAAAATATTTGCTTCCTTGTTTTTGGCTTGGATGCAAGTCCATTTGCCACTGTAATAGTTATTTATGATATAAGTGTTAAAAGTACAATTTTAAGGCACGCATGTGAAAGTTTGCAGAATGAGCGAAGCGAATTCTGCAATTCGCATGAGTGCCTTAAAAATGTACTTTTTAACACGTATATCTTACAATATTTTTTCTACAAACGTCTTATATATCCACAATTATATCATTCTCAATTGCAGGACAATATCTACAAAAAACTTTTACTTGAACTTGACTGACATTACATTTTTATATTTTTCTTGACATTACATCAAAACTGCCTATATTGTCAATACGTAAATCATAACAACTATAGAATAACATCTTACTTTTATTGTTGTATATTCTAACAAATTTTAATAGGTTTTTTCTACAAACATGTTAAAAATGCAATAATACAGTAATAGGTACAGTTAATAGGTTTTTTCTACAAACATGTTAAAAATGCAATAATACAGTTTAAATTAAATTTTAAAAAACCTTTTAAACCACCTTATTCAAATTGCGCAAGTTGTACTATTAATATGAATGTTAATAAATGAAATATATAAATATTTTGTAATATATACTGTCAATACGTAAATCATAACAAACGTTTTTTTTCTACAAACGTGTTAAAAAATACAGTTTAAATTGAATTTAAAAAAACCCTTTAAACCACCTTTTTCAAATTGCGCAAGTTGTACTATTAATATTAATGTTAATAAATGAAATATAAATATTTTGACGTTTCACAATTTGACAATTCACTTTTAACTGCAGTGCCTTAAAATTTTAAAGCACTAGTGCTTTAAAGTAGCATTTTTAACGCTCCTATGGAGTGCTAGAGTGATAGAGAGAGAGAGAGAGAGAAAAGTGAGAACATAAGAAAGGTATGTAATGTGGAAGACATAAATACATGGGTAACAAAACGGAAACAGGAATGAAATGAAATGATAGTGTTAATAGCACGAAATAGATTACCAAATGGTCGAAGAAGAGTTGGATGATCAAGGAAGAGATGATGTGATAATTTAGTAGGCTAATATTTAAAAATTACCAGGTTTTAAAAGTCTATATTTAAGAAGGAAGAAGTAGTATAAAGGGATAAAAGGTGTACTGCAAATTTTTTATCACATTTTTGTTAATAATTACTAATAATACATATTTTTGACAAATTATGCAGTCTTGGTTGATGTTGTGGAGAGAACTTGCAGATTGAAATGGAGATGGGCTGGCAACATCACACGGATGAAGAACGGAAGGTTCACACGTAAGTTAACTGAATGGAAACCAAGATCAGGTAAACGAAACAGAGGAAGACCACCTACACGATGGCAAGATGATCTACGAAAATTGAAAAATTGGACCCATACTGCGCAAGACCGTACATTTTGGATACAGACAGGGGAGGACTATGTCCTACGTTGGACTTAAAACGGGATGATGATGCAGTTTTTATGTAAATTTTGAATACAATCTAGTATAGTCTTAAATGATTAAATTAAATTAATTGTTTGTTTCCTTTTACAGTGGAAATATCAAGTAATAAGTACCAACCCAATACATAATTTTCACAGCCTACTGCAAATGGAAGATGGACTAAGACCAACTTCACATTTCTTATGTGCCGTAAACTAATCGAGCAACTTTGAAGGAGACTCACATCCTTAACCAGGTCACCTCGATGCTCACATGAAGTTCTGCCGTACGCGAATACGAGGATTGACAGCGTGGATAGGTATTGCGCACAGTAGTAACTGGCCTAAGTGTACTTCCAAGATGCACGCTAGTTTTCGAAGTCAGCGCCGAGTTGGTGTGCAAACAACCCTTCGTATTCAGTTGTCAGAGTGCAGCTCCAGGGTAATAAGCTAGACCATGTTCGGGACACTCAAAGATTACTAGGACATCCAGGACCAGGATATCAGCTACCTGGACATCCAGGTAGCTGACTACTTTTTTAGTTATTGTAGAACTATAGGATGAAAACCTACCTGTTTCCTGCCTAGAGTTCGCGTTCGTTTTTTAATTATTAACAATTTAGTGCAAAAATCGCGATTTTCTCGATTTTTTTGCACCCCATTCAAAAGCTAAATAGTTGACATAAAATTACAAAATTAAATTTTTTAGAACAATACAAAACCTTCAAAATGCCGATTTTTGAAAGTTAAAAAGTTAATTTGTTGCTACGCAAACTGCAAAATAATTGAAAATCATTATTTGTTAATAACTTTTACTAAAACTACCTTAGAGCTTTAGTGTTTCACAAAAAGTTGGGTATTGGGGTACTAAACAAACACTCAAAATTTGAGACCGATCCATTAATTAGTTTAAGAGTTATTCTAATTGGTTATCCCAGAGACCTTTATTTTGCAATAACATAAGACATAAAATAATGAAGATACGGCAATTCTGCGTATGCCAAATGTAAGTAGAAAACTGATACTATCAAAATGTACTAAAAAACGATAAAAAATTATCTAATATAGTCAAAAATCCTAATGCCAAAGTGAAACTTTGTAGTTTAAAAACATTTAGAATAACTTTAAAAATATTGTCCGTAGAAAAAGTCATTATTAGAAAAGCTGGTATTTTACACGAATTTTTAAAAATGTAGTTCAATTGGTGACTAGTCGTGGTAAGTGAAGGGGTAGCTGGGAGCCGACAAATGCAGAGTTCAAAAACTAAAAAAAGCAACTTAAAACTACTATCATTTTTTATATATCGGGATCTACTGAATATATTTTGATCGTTCTTTTACAATTTGTATGTAATTTTTCCGTACATTACAAATATGCAATTTGTCTATACATTTATTAATTAATAAACAGTCTAATTTGTTTAACCAATTTTTGAAAAAAAAATTTTTCCCAAAAATCCATGATTTTAATCATACTATCCCTATGAATCATAGAAAAATTAAGGTATACTTTAATAAATAAATTATCTTCAATAAATAATTATCTAATAAAAATCATTTATTTATTAAAGTGTACTTTAACTTATTCTGTGTACATTAATGATACTATGATTAAAAAATAGATTTTTGTAGAAAAATATTTTTTCAAGAATTGTTTAAACAAATTAAGACTGTTTATTATTTAATAAATTTATAAACAAATTGCATATTTGTAATGTACGTAAAAATTACATACCAATTAAAAAAAGAAAGATCAAAATCCATTCAGTTGGTTGAACCGGAGATACAGCAAATTATATTCGTTTGAAATTGCTTTTTCGGTATTTTAACTCGCTGGATTTGTAGGTTCCCCTTAGTAATCGTTTGCACTACATTTTTGAAAAATCGTAGAGGGTGCTGTGAAGGTATAATGTTTGTGCAAATTTTTTAAGAATAAATACAAATCCCATTCTTTAAAATGACATTAATGAGATTCCTTAATTATTATAAACAAATTAGCTGTGAATTAAAAAACATATGGCTAACTTTGTCCCAAATGAGCCCAGGCTAAATTTTCTTTATTTGAAAATTCGTGTTAAAATACTATCTTTCCGAATATATAAAAAGATTTTTTGTACGGACAACAATTTTAAAGTTATTCTAAATGTTTATAAACTACAAAATTTTAAAAATTTGGCATTTTGATTTTTGACTATGTTAATTATTTTTTGATCTTTTTTTAATAAATTTTTATACTATCACTCTTCTATTTCATTTGGCGTACTCAGAATTGCTCTATCTTCATTATTTTCTGTCTTATCTTATTGCAAAATAAAGGTCTCTGGGATAAACAAATAGAATAACTCTTAAACTAATTAATGGATCGTTCTCAAATTTTGAGTGTTTGTTAAGTACCCGAAATATCCAACTTTGGGTGAAACACTAAAGTTCTAAGGTAGTTTTAGTAAAAGTTGTTAATAAATAACAATTTTCACTTATTTTGCAGTTTGCGTAGCAACAAATTAATTTTTTAACTTTCAAAAATCGGTATTTTGAAGGTTTTTCAATGTTCTAAAAAACTGAATTTTGTAATTTTATGTCAACTATTTAGTTTTTGAATGGAGTGCAAAAAATCGAAAAAATCGCGATTTTTGCACTAAATTGTTAATAATTAAAAAACTGACGCGAACTCTAAGCAGGAAACACGTAGGTTTTCTTCCTATAGGTCTACAATAACTAAAAAAGTAGTCAACTACCTGGATCTTTGAGTGTCTCGAGAAAATCCTTATTGCCCTGGACAGGAACAACACAGCCTAACTATCCAGAAACTTAGTCCCTTTATAGGCCATACCTTAAAACGTTTTAGTAGTTCTTGAAGCAACATCTCAACGCGAAAGAAGCTTCATACCACGATTTAAATCCAATGCAAAAGCCTCAAAAATAGATGTAATATACACACAAAAGATTTTTTAGTGTGGAGAGGCCTAAGATGGCAAATATACAATGTAAAGCAGTACCAGCTGTCCAAGAGACCCATTAATATTCAGTTCAGCGGGATGATATTGATGGAGATGTGAAATTCCATAAACAAGGGATCCACCTGTTTTATGAAATGATCCGCTATTAATGTAATTTCACATATCCTACAATATCACCCCGCTGAGCTGAATATTAATCAGTCCCTTAAACCCAATTCCAACGACGCGTTGAAGCGCGCTTCGCCAGTTTACCAATTTAAACGTCAGCCACAAGAGAGATAGAAAATATATAATAGTGCAAAGGAAAGAAAACACGGTTGGCACTCCAAAGCACTGTAAAATTAATAAATTGTGAGGGCGGTATAAATTTTATTAAGTTTGTTAATTCATACAATGATAAAAATCTTAACACAACGTAGACCACAAAATAGTAAAATTACCACGGCACTGATCGTATCAGCGCCCTAGCTCTATCGAAAGAGGGACGCTTTAGTACCTGTATGTTAAAATTCCTTTGAATCGTGTCATTTTACCGACAATTCACGGGAAAAAGAGCGACGCTCCACAGGACAATAAAAATAGGGTGCAGAGGCTCTAAATTAGGGTTCGGAATTAGCTCATATCATAGCAATTAGCGATCATAAATAACAAATTTTGAGAGAATTTTCGCTGTTTCACGTTGCGTTTGATCCCGTTTTTTGTTTTTATCTTTTTCTGTTACTTTTTACTATTTCACAAAGTCTGCCGCCCCACGTTCTGTCGCATTTTTCCTAGATAGGTGGTACGGGTATACAGAGCGAGATAAACACTCCGTATGAAGGTAAAGACTGAATAGTATATTTATGCAGATAAAAAAGAACCGGACGTTTGACCAAAAGAAAATAATAATGGATGGTTAAAGCTTCAAAACGGGAAACTTCATAAGGAACATGAACAGATGAATATAAAAAACTCATGAAAGTTAAAAACGAGAAAAAAGTACCCATGCTGGAAACCACACTAAAAACTGTAAAAAAAAGATCGAAAAAATGTTACTTCCATTCATAAAACGAAAAATTACAAATAAGTATACATTCCTGCAAAAAAATCTACTTACCTTCGGGTATTACAAAATAATGCTCCGATCATTTAAATATGTTTTAAATAAAAATAAACAACACAATGACTAACTACTACTATCTATAAATCTTAAAATAAACGGTATAAATGTGAGACACCAGGCGTCCTTCATTTACATTGTCAAGGAAAATCGTTGCTCCGATATATTTAAATTATTCTTTCTCGATGTAAATAACAATATATTTTTTATAATGTACATAAAAAATCTAAGAGTCACTATTGTTTGTTCATTCGCTATGATTATATCTCTTCCAGATATTCTTCCATTACTTCCTCTAAAAAAGTTTCTAAACCTTTTTAAATCTTCCCTGTTTTCGTAAACCTTTAGAGAATTTTTATGTTTTTCTATCTGTATAGGTACCTATTTTTGCTAGCTATTTTTTGTTCTTTAGCTTCTTATTATCAATTCCTTTTAGATATTCGTCCATAACTTCTTCTACAAAAGTTCCCAAACTTTTCTTTAAATCTTTTTTGTTTTCGTCTATTTTTAGAGCATTTTAATCCTCCTTTAGCTGTAGGTATATCTAGTTTTGCTTGCAGACAATTTTGGTGTACAGCTGATCTGTTTCTAATAAAATCCGCAAGAAAATGAATTTCTTTTAGTCGATTGTATACAAATCACAAGAATATATTAAAAATACTTTATAATAGCTAAAATGATCCTTTCGTGCTACATCACAGAACGTTTTTGGAATGATAATTCCATCATCAGTTCTGCTGACAAGGTATCCATGGTTGAGCCACTAAAAATATATAGCTGAAAACCCTTTAAATGGTGTAAAGTTATCATGTTACATTGTTGTATATAATATTAAGAAGTGATGTTTGAACTTACATCATGGCAAAGCAGTAAAGTTCATACCAAACCCTTCTTTCAGTGCATTATAGTTTGTCGAATTCTCTCTATCGTGATTTTTATACATAGAACTCAGAAAATTATGTATTCGTTGACGGATAGTTGCATACTTTCACAATGTCATTCTAGGTTAGTATATTTCGACATTTTATCGTTGACGCACTGAAAGAAGGGTTTGGTATGAACTTTATCCAATGTGAGTTGCTGCCTCTGAGGGGAAAATTCTCATCTTTTCTGTCTCTATCGACACCAGATTATATAGTTTCCTTTTGCATTTTTTTTGCTCTTCTAGATTGAAAGATTACATTATTACCGAGGGCCGAAGGTCACTGAAAACTTTAACAATGTTTGTTTTAATAAGTTACAGGAGAGAAAAAGAGAAGAGAAATCTCATTTAAAAGAAAATTTTATTCTAAGGGACTTTCGGCCCTTGGCAATAATGCAATAATTTTCGGTCGAAAAAAAAAATTATCCTTAGAAAAACTCGAAATCGTCAGATTAAGATAAGGTAAGTTAAGTACATGCAAAACAGTGTATATTTAAAAAATCTGACGATTTGAGCGGGGCGTAAGGAAATGGGTGAGTCCCAAAGTTTCACAAGAAAAAAGCGAATATTTCGCGAAATGAATGACAGATAGAGAAACTAAAAAATATTTACTCAATATTTTCAAAAATCTATCAAATGATACCAAACAATACTTCCCACGGAGAGGGGTGGGGGTAAATTTAATATTTTAAATAAGAATCCCGCGATATTTCGCGAAAGGAACATCAGATCGAAAAACTAAAAAATATACTTATTCAATATTTTTGAAAAATCTACCGAATGGCACCAAACACGACCCCCCACGGAGGTGGGGTGGGGGTTACTTTAAAATCTTAAATGGGAGCCCCATTTTTTATTGCAGATTTGGATTCCTTACGTAAAAATAAGTAACTTTTATTCGAGACATTTTTTTGAAATATGAATAGATCTATGGATAGATATAATCTAAAAAAAAACGATTGTTGGAAATGGAAAATTAAATTAAAAATGGACAAGTCCCCACTAAAATGGAAAACTTTACTTAACTTTTTTTGGTTTTAGGTTTTAGGACCTACTCTTCACAACCCAATAGGTCCCCAAAACGCTCCAGTGACTTCACATTTAGCATACTTTGCTCCCCTACCATAATGTAATCTTTTATTCTGCGTTTAAATTTTTCAAAAATATTTATCTAGTTTTTGCAGGATTCGAAAAAAATGAATGCATTTAAAAAGCATTGTCTCGAAATTTTGCGCCTACGCTCTTAACATACAAAGATTTGACTCAATACCGTCTTTGTTTCCTTTTCTATAGTTCCTTTGCTTTTATTATTGTTCTAAACGATCTGCTTGGTATATTGCATTTTGTAAATCAGTTCACCTCAACTCTTTTCTTGACAGTTTCCTAGATACATTTAGACTCATTTAAAATTTCATATATGTGCGTGTTTTCAAAAGGTATTAATAATTATGATTTAAATTTACAGAACTATTTTATAGTTCAACGAGTTATTTCAATTAAAAAATAAATAAACTCTTCTGTTCTGTCCCATCGTTTAAATTAACAAATACCTGGCCCGTTTAAAATAAATTGTGAATGAAGATCATTGATCTTTCTGTTGATAAATTTAATATATTCATTAGACTTACCTATCAAATAGTGTTTATCCAAATCCAATGAGAATAATCGAAACAAAACATTAAAATCCCAAAACGGGTCACTGTATCCTCAAATTGAAATCACTCTATCACTTCCTGTTTGTATTGTTTATAAAAAAGACCGTTATGGTATAAACGATGCAGAGAAAAATATCACATTATCGTTTGGGTCTAGTCCTCTGTTTGGCGAACATCACTAAAACCGAAGACGTCAAAAAGTATGTCACTATGTCAGTCAAGAATGGATGTTCTTAATATCCCTCGTACAAAATGTACCACCACGATTTCAGTGGAACAATATCACTTTTCTTAACGAAGTTTATTTACAATCAGGGTAAATTTGTTTTATAAAAAAACTACCCTTCCGAATTCACAACACTCCTACCCCGGGAAACCCCAAAGATACTTTCGAATAAGTTGCGCGCCGAGTAAATCCGAAGAAATATTTCGGGGGTATGTGCTACTGGTACTACCTCTCGTAGGGTGTAAGTGGGGTAAAGTTCGACGCGATGGACATGCACTGCGTACCAGAGGTCGTGGAACTGGCCATCAGGAGTCCAAACGAAGAACTCGGGCCGAAAACGCCCCCTCCACAACAAATATAACTGTACCTGTAGTAGATCTATACTGAGGTAACCTACTTTTCGGTTAAGTGGGGGGCTCTTGAAGATGAGAGATTTCGGTGTCTCTGTGTACCGGCGACGTTGCCAAGCTGACGATAAGTCTTGGGTTTAAAGAAATTTAAATAAATGGAGAAATTTGTTGAATATTTTATTCTTCACAGGCGACCATTTATTCGGATATGTCTAATTTATATGCGGTACCTGTAAAGACAACTTTTCAAATGTTAACTACATTTCTGCGTGCATATAAATGCTATTCTTATTGTTTATATACCAGTACCTGTATAATTTATTATAATAAGCAGTAGCAGATTTTAATAATAATAAATAAACTATGGTGCCTACTTAATTTTGTTTGATTGTTCAGTTTTTGGATAGAAAATAAATAAAAAATGTAAAAAAATGATTTTTTAGTTTTTGTGCATCTATCGATCTAGAAACTGTCTAAAAATTACGTGGAAGAAAATTATGACATTAGAAAAGAAAATTATGACATTAGAAGTTTTTGTTAATACTTATTTCGAGCAAATTAGAAAAAATAATTTTACTCGTAAACGGTGGAAAACTGTACTGCTTTTTGGGTTTGTGTTTTGACTAAGCATTGAATTCTCCAATATACCATTTACTTCATACATAATAATGTGAAATATTTCACGTTAAAATTAGATTTTGTACATGAAGTCTAGTAATGACTACTTTTGTAATGTTTTTGTTACGTTCCCATCCATCCAATGGTACTACAGCCAATGTCCTTCAACAAGTTTCTCCAATCATCTCGATTTACTGTTGTTTTTTTTTATAAACGCGTTTTTAGGAGGTTTTTGGCATCATTGTATTTTTCCTTCATTATCATCATCCAGCCCTTTGCGTCCACTGCTGGACATAGGCCTCCCTCATTTTTGTCCATTGTGCTCTATTTTGAGCACTTTGCATCCAATTTCTCGACATTTTCTTGAGATCGTCAGTCCAACGAGTAGGTGGTCTTCATCTACTTCTTTTGTCTAATCTCGGTCTCCCCTCAAGTAATCTCTTTGTCCACCTCCCATCACTGATTCGGGCGTCGTGTCCGGCCCAGTTCCATTTCAGGTTGGCAATTTAGGAAATTACATCAGTAACCCCTGTTCTCCTTATTTTTCCTTGCATTCTTGTAGTTAGCAATTATCTGGATATTCTGTTCTCATCCATGCGGGCCAAGCGCCCTGCCATATAAATTTTGTTAAGTTTACAATAATTAAAAATATGTTGTTTATAAGTCTGCGACACCACATAATAGAACTTTTTTGTAACTTTGCAATGGATTCACCAGTAGAATTTTTAAATAATATTGTTGTTCGATAGAAGTACATTTAGAAGCTTTAAGTTAGTTTTTGTTGAACATATTTCAAATAAATTTACACTAACCCCTATCCGGGCAAGGTGGGTCCAACGGGCCCGAAACGCCAATTCTTTTATCATAAACTGATTAAAAATTTTTTATTGAATTTTATGCATTACTGAATTTGTTTAGAAGTATGTTTCCTTCAACATAGTCATGAGTTATTCAAAATATTCATTATCATTTTTAAAATTATTGCGTCGAAAGAATTTTGTCACGTAAAGGGGCAACACGGGCCCGTCGGACCCTATTTCTATTTATACCTAAAGTCTAAATCTTTGTTACAGAAGTTAATCTGGCAGTCAGGTAATGTTTTTGTGGATTATCTAAACGACTTTTATGATTCCAGAAATCCAATAATAGAGTCTAAAGGTGTAAGAAACAATGTAAACATCTCTTTGATGTCCACATCAAAGAGATGCTTACAATAGGTTTTACATCTATTCTAAATGAATTTTAACTGATAATCATTATTAGAATGCAATAATATTGTTAGGTAGGACCTATACATATTTTGAAATAAATAATGCATCTGCAATCAGTCGTTCGATATCGATGTTAGTGTCGACAACTAAGCTCCTAAAAATAAATAAATGACAAATAAATAAAAGAAAAATTAATTACTAATCTATGGTTTTTTTATTTTTATTGTTTTTCTAACCTAATACTTAATAATAATTTAATTTGCTATTCTAGTTGGGAATAAGCAAATCTTGTGGCTTAGTCCCAACTAAAATAGTAAATTGATATGACAAAGTATTAATTTGTAAAAGTAAAATAATAATATTCTCCTGACTTATGCGTTTTATTCATTTTGTAAAGATTGGTTTTGTCGGTACTTTATACATGAGCTGCTAATTATCATAATATTTTCTCAAATGGGTTTTCATACAATAATAAAAGACAACAACACCGTAATCTTTTTCCAGGGTATGCGTAAACATCAACACCTCTTTTCAAATAAAATGGCCTGTTAGATTTACAAAAGTTTTTATTTATTTATTTATTAAGTCTTTATTTGGCTCCAAATGTTTATTACTTGTGAATAAATATTTTTTCTACAAAAGTTTTTTGCGCACCATCGCACCCTCGAGGTAGACCGCATACTATAGTAGCACCTTTTTTTAATGTAAAAAATTTAAATTTAACTTTAATAAAAAATCAAAAAATAATATTAGAAATATATGGGAAAATATGAATAGTACATTCAAGAACAGTGGGGGGCCCAACGGACCCGAGTTGCCCGGTTACGTAAGTAAAATGTGTTGCCCGGATAAGGGTTAACATTGAAAAGAGGATCGTATTCGTTAACTATATTTACTTCTTCTTCTGTTGTCATATACTATCCAGTGTGTACGCGTTCGTGCTGGTTGTATTATGCGTACTGATGCCTATTCTTCTCTTATTATTCTTTTGATGTCAGGTATGTCGCACCAATATCTTTTGCTACTCATATCTTCACTTCTTTGTGGCAGTTACAATTACTGTTTAAAGTTTAAGGTAACTACAATATATTTAAATTTCTTAGACTTGTCTATAAGTTGGTTGTTTATTTTCAACTCTGGTTGCATATGGGATTGTCTGCTGCTTACTATTAGTTTCGTTTTTGTGATATTAATGTTAAGAACAGGTTCCTCTCCTACTCTATTAATATTACTTACTATCTCTTATAATTCTTGTATGTTGTCTGCTATCAATATAATGATAATTATGTATGCTAATGATGAAAAATATATACAATGAGGAATGCAGGCTAAGTGCCGAGTCTAGCTCCAATATTAGGTTATGCAAACGATGCTGTCTTGGTTGGGGAGAATGAAGATGACTTTTAAAGGCGTCCATCATTGCATAAAATGAAAAATCTGAATATTATGTATAGTCCAGGAACCGAAGCATTTCACCTCGCAATTTTTACAGAATGGATCGATTTGCTTGAAAATTTGAGAATAAGTAGTGGATAGTTCAAGGATCAAAATCTATATGACGCCGAAAGGCGCTTTTACCATGGGGTCGGATTCCACCCCATCTTAAGGGTGGAAATTTTTTATTATATTTTGACTGCAAAAGTTGATAAAAACATTCATTCTAAGCAAAAAATGTTCTATACATTTTTTTGATAAAATTAATACTTTTCGATTTATTCGCTATCGAAAGTGTTAGTTTTATATAGAAAAAATCAATGTTTTTCGATATATACTCATTTACCATTCACTCAATTTTTGCCGTAGAAAAAAATTTTTCAAACCAAGTTCTTGGGAATTAAATAACCTACAATTTCATATTAAAACATTTTTTCGTATATCTGATGTTAATCTTTCTATTTTGAAGAAAATGGCATTTTTTACAAACTACAAAAAGTCGTTATTCGCTTTTAACTCTAGTTTTTTAAAAACTAATCATTCTAAGCCAGTCAAACTTTTAAAATCTATTAATAATACATAAATAAAGAAGAATTAATAAGGCCAATAACTAAAAGCAAAGCTAACATTATTATGCTTCCAATTGGATTTCTTTTTTTTTTTGAAAAAAAATATATTGATTTTTTAACCGTAACCTTTTTAATTTTTATATTAGAAAGTTTGTTAAAAAATAATTTGGTAGGTTTTTACAAGATCTATAAGACTGTTAATACAAATCCTTTTAAAATCCCTCAGTCGCAAGAAGCGGTGACTTTGAAAGGGTTGGTAAAGGTGATTTTTGCATGTTATTACAAGTTTTAATTGTCAATAGCTCACTCAATTTTTAACGTAGAGAAAATTTTTGCAATTCAAGTTCTTGTGAATTAAATAAGCTACAATTTTATATTTAAATATTTTTTTGTATCTCTGATGATAATCTTTCTATTCTGAAGAAAATGGAATTTTTTACCAAACTTCAAAAATTCGATATTTGCTTTTGACTCCATTTTTTTAAAAACTAATCATTCTAAACCAGTTAAACTTCTAGAACCTATTAATAATACATAAGTAAAGAAGAAGAAATAAGGTCAATGACTAATTTTAATCAGGGTGGTGATTAGGGGTTTGCTTTCGATCACTTTTTCGCTGAAAAATATAGGGTCTGACATTCTTTTCATTATAAGCCACCTAATTTTTGAGCTAAAGACTTTTTTTTATTTCTGAAGATAGATATTTTTAAATACTTCAAATTAGTTTAAACAAGTAATCCTCGAAAAATGCATAGTTTTCCCGTCTTTTGACTTTGAAACTACAATATTTAACATTTGCCGAAGAAGACCTAACATATAATAAAGTATAGCTTGATTACTATTGGTCTTAAAGAAAATTTAAAAACACGCTTTTGTTGTTTTTTTCAATAGGTACATTTTTTAAGCAAAGTTGTTTTGATAAAACAAAAACTTTTTGAGTTATTTGCAGAAAACTGATTAAAAACATTAATTTTTTTAATATAAAACTAACACTTTCGATAGCGAATAAATAGAAAACTATTAATTTTATCAAAAAAATGTGTAGAACATTTTTTGCTTAGAATGAATGTTTTTACCAACTTTTGCGGTCAAAATATAATAAAAAATTTTCACCCCCGACATGGGGTGGCAACCACCCCTATGGTAAAAGTGCCTTTTGGCATCATATAGATTTTGATCTTTAGACTATCCACTACTTATTCTCAAATTTTCAAGCAAATCGATCCATTCTGTAAAAATTGCGAGGTTTTGTCCTATTTTAAGCTTCATTACTTGGACTAGTATGGTGTTAGGAACTTCTAAAGAGCCGGCTGCGTAGAAATTTATACCAAGTATTTGCTATGGCTAAATCTTAATCTTGGTAGTATTGTATTATTCTTTCATATTTGTTGTTCCTCTAGCCGAAGACATTTACGACGATTACGGTTCCCAAAACATTACAAAAATTTGAGCTACTTCTCCATTGAAATCTTCTGTTACTGAAAACAATGTTAATTTCGTGATTTTTAGTAACCTTTAACGGTTTCTCCAGCTATTAATAAAATTGGTAGGATTTAGCAGTGAAATTCAGATGTTAGACTTAGAAGAATATATGAAGATTTGACAGATGAGAAAAGCTGAACCAAGTACATCTATTGGAACAACAAAAAGGCGATTTTTGGAAAAAAAATTACAAAAAAGTCACAGACGTGCAAAAAAAAACCGTTGAAGATATTTAGAATGGTAACTAGTGTTGTCCGCTACGACGACAGAACTCTTTTGGAATAACCTAAAGCAATTGTTGGAAAAATTATAATGAGATTATAATTATAATCCATTACAATAAATTATAATGAGATAGAAATAATACTTTGAGGAAAACTTAAATGCAGACAATGGAAATGATCAAAACGAGACAATATATTTTACGGCGGAGCAGCACATTCAAAATCCGAGTTATGAAGAAGTAGTTCAAATAATAAAGAAACTAAAAAACAGTAAAGCGCCAGAAACGGATGGAGTTTCGGCAGAATTGTTGAAATATGGAGGACCCGAACTCTGGAGAAGAATCCATTACTAGTGATGAGCGAGACTGGTCTTGGTCTTGCGGTCTTGGTCTTGGTCTTGCAGCAAGACCAAGACCGCCTTTTGCTTGCAAGACCAAGACCAAGACCAAGCTTGCAAGAACAAGACCAAGACCAAGACCGAATCTGGCAAGACCACGAAAGACCAAGACCAACCTGCAAGATTCTTGCACTTTTTTGAGAAAAATTGGTTTTTATTATTTAACTTTATTTTTTTAGTTCAATAATATATACTGACATTGTAAGAAACCTTAAACAATATCGAATTTTTAAAATACATAATATTTTGGTTATATTTTTAAGTCGTTTTGATTAAGTCAAACGGTTTGCATTTTCTCAACCTTCAAAGTGTCCAGAAGGCAAGTTTTCAAACGGCGACAGTTTAAGGACAATTGAAAATTACTTGTAAGACAAGAAAATGTAATTATAGATAGGGTAATCCATTAAAAAATGCAATTAAAAACGGTTTTTATGTACCAGTAGTTTTCGCTTTTTTGTCTAATAAAAATACTGACACTTATTTCAATTCTTTTCGCATAATCGAGGAAAAATATAGGTCGTTAAATTTAAAATTAATAATTGATGGATTCGACCGTTACTTGATGGAAGTTCATTTTATCTCACAATAAAACACTGAAAAACGTTTGTTTTTCTATACTTCCACAAAATTTATTACAACTATGTTATTACTACAGCTGTTTCGGCAAAGTGCCTTTCTCAAGTGATATATTTAACAATGTGTTTGCCTTTTTAAGTCTTTAACTGAAGAGGTTGAGGAGTGGAGAGCTGTTTGTCTCGAGTTGGTCATTCAGAATTATATCTGTATTTTTCAATTTATTAATTTCCATTGATTCTAAAAGTGATAGCTTAAAGCCTATATTTTGAATATGTAGAATTTGAAACTCTTCATTGAAAGAATGATTATGATCTAGAAGGTGAAGTGCGTATGTAGAAGTGTCTGTTTTTCTATTGTTGAAAGCCCTTTTGTGTTCTGCTATCCGTTTGTCAAAAGTTCTGCCAGTTTGACCGATGTAAGTTTTCGGACAGTCACCACAAGTTAGTTTGTACACACCACTCTGTAGTTGCTTTCTCTTTCGGCTTTTATTGTTTTTAATATGTTTGCTTAAGTTGTTGTTAGTTCTGAAAGCTGGTGTTATTCCTTTCTTTTTTATGTATCTGGCTATTTTTGTTGTTATTTTGCCAGTATATGTGAGACAGCAGAAGGTACTGGGTTCTTTCTGTGGTGGTGGATACACTAATTTCAAGGCTTTCTTATGGAGTTTTTGGTTTAAAATGTTGTTAACTGTTTGTTCGTTATAGCCATTGTTTACTGCTATTTGTCTAATGATATTTAGTTCTGTCTCGAAGTTATTTTTTGTCATAGGAATTTCTGTCAGTCTATGTATCATGCTATGGTAGGCTGCTAATTTGTGTTGTGTAGGATATGCACAATTCATCATCCCATCCTACACAACACAAATTAGCAGCCTACCATAGCATGATACATAGACTGACAGAAATTCCTATGACAAAAAATAACTTCGAGACAGAACTAAATATCATTAGACAAATAGCAGTAAACAATGGCTATAACGAACAAACAGTTAACAACATTTTAAACCAAAAACTCCATAAGAAAGCCTTGAAATTAGTGTATCCACCACCACAGAAAGAACCCAGTACCTTCTGCTGTCTCACATATACTGGCAAAATAACAACAAAAATAGCCAGATACATAAAAAAGAAAGGAATAACACCAGCTTTCAGAACTAACAACAACTTAAGCAAACATATTAAAAACAATAAAAGCCGAAAGAGAAAGCAACTACAGAGTGGTGTGTACAAACTAACTTGTGGTGACTGTCCGAAAACTTACATCGGTCAAACTGGCAGAACTTTTGACAAACGGATAGCAGAACACAAAAGGGCTTTCAACAATAGAAAAACAGACACTTCTACATACGCACTTCACCTTCTAGATCATAATCATTCTTTCAATGAAGAGTTTCAAATTCTACATATTCAAAATAAAGGCTTTAAGCTATCACTTTTAGAATCAATGAAATTAATAAATTGAAAAATACAGATATAATTCTGAATGACCAACTCGAGACAAACAGCTCCCCACTCCTCAACCTCTTCAGTTAAAGACTTAAAAAGGCAAACACATTGTTAAATATATCACTTGAGAAAGGCACTTTGCCGAAACAGCTGTAGTAATAACATAGGTGTAATAAATTTTGTTTAAGTATAGAAAAACAAACGTTTTTCAGTGTTTTATTGTGAGTTAAAATTAATACAAAAAATATCATAATAGATTTTGAAAAGGGATTCACAATGCTGTGAAAGCATTGTGGCCTGAATAAAAATAACTGGTTGTCGATTGTAATATGTTAAGCTTGGTATCGCAAAATCCAAAGCTTAGGTTCAGTTTCTGAATATAATGACAAAAATTCCGATACTGGTAAATTTTTAAAATTATTTTTTGGATTAATTTTTACAATCAACGAAAGTTGGAAGTTGAATTATTTGTGAAAATCCCGGATGACAAACGCGTAAAGAATTTTACTGATTTCATAGTTGAAAACTATTTGGAAGAATCTAGGTTTTCCCCAGAAAGGGCCAGTACTACAAATAGTATGTGCCGCACTTGAAATGCATGCGCATCATTTCAGTGTGTTTTAATTTCTAGTTTTTACTACCCACATCCGAATATTTTCAACTTTTTAAATGTCATAATGGGTATTCAATCCAAAAATATGTGAAAATAAAAAGTGCGAATAACTCGTGTTACGAGAGCAATGTAGTTTAAATAAAATTAAAGAACTGCAAGATAAAAAATTACAGAATTAAGCGTTTATAACTCCCCATTAGGTTCAGTTATTATGTTATAGTATTAGGTCTATAAATAGGTATGATAAATATGTAAGTATTTACTAAAAAGTATGTTTTAGTTAGTTTATAAAAAAAGTTAATTACATTAAATAATGATTAAATAGAGTAAAAAATATTTGATTTTTGTGTTCTCTTAAAAAAATCTAATTTATGTTTTTAAATTTGACCCTTGTAGGATAAATACTAAAGTGTTCGAGTGAAAGGATCAGATCATTATCTGTTAACAACTATAAACCGTTGTAAACTATATCCCTTTTCGTAAAATCCGTGAATTGAAGGTACCCGACCATTTGTGGCACCTTTAAGAAGCTCTTTTTCTATAACATTTTATTAAAATACAGGGGCAATAAACAGTAATCCAGATTCAAAACGTGGTCTGAAGGCAGGCGGCAGGTATCGACAGCATGCAAAACACAACGTGACACAACCGAAGGCCGGCAATTGCAACAAGGGTTGTAAATGCAGGTTTTTCCTACTGATAAACATTACCATTATAAAACATACTCTAATCTCTTTATATAGAGAGAAATAATTAGGTCATTAGGTGAATGTATAATGTAAAAATTGGTATCCGTTTGAAACTGCATTCTACATTTTGTTAAAATTTTAAAGCAAAAAATATAGTTTCATTCTTGACATCTTTATTTATTTCAATGTACATTTTATTCGAAATTGTTTGGTTCAAATTATTACTACCAAAAAAGCAAGACCAGCAAGACTCTTGCAGCAAGACCAAAACCAAGAACAAGACCGGCTAGTGCAAGACCAAGACCAAGACCAAGACCAAGACTGCCTTTTAGCTGCAAGACCAAGACCAAGACCAAGCTTGCAAGAACAAGATCAAGACCAAGACTAGCCTGGTCTTGGTCTTGTTATTGTTTTGCTCATCACTATCCATTACCTGATAAAGTTGGTATGGACCAAGGAGCAAATGCCGGATGAATGGGCAGTTGGTCTTATACAGCCAATATATAAAAAAGGAGATAAGAGGGAATGCCAGAATTACAGACCAATTACATTGCTAAATGTAATATACAAAATCCTTTCTGGCATTATCTACACTAGATTATCAGAATACTTCGAAAATATAATTGATGATTATCAAAATTGATTCAGAACAAATAGAGACACTATGGACAACATATTCATACTTAGAACAATACAAGAGAAAACTTATGAATACGACATAGAACTATATAATATGTATATAGACTTTAAACAAGCTTTTGATAGTGTGAAAAAAGACAAAATGCTGGAAGACCTCTGAAATCTAGGTATACCAAAAAAATATATCAGCCTCATAAAAATGACGTCGCAGTTAGAGTAGATGGAGAACTGTCTCCTCTGTTTGACATCAACATGGAGGTGAGACAGGGAGACGCACTTTTAACCATGCTGTTCAACCTAATTCTTGAAGCAGTCAGTAAAACAGTCAGTAAAGCAAAACAGTAAAAATTATTGCATACGCAGACGATGTCGCCAAATCAAGACACGACTAATGAAAACGTTCAAGGAAATTGATCCTGAAGCACAAAAAAGAGGGCTTAAAATAAACGAAAAAAAAAACTAAGTACATGACTATCAAAAGAACACCTGAGATTAAAAATAATATAACAATACACAACTATACTATTGAACGTGTGGGTGCCATCACATATCTGGGAACAGAAATCAATCAGAAGAATTCCGTAAGTAGCGAAATTAATGCACGTATTTCCAGTGGAAATCGTACATACTATGCTAATAAAAGATTATATACAAGCTGTACGCTCCCGAGGAAGCTGAAGCTGTTTTCACTTGAAGATCCTTTTTGTGGGGGATCATCCCATTCTGACTTTGGTTTTACAATTGCTGGTGTGACTTCGCTGTTTCCACTACCTTTCTCCATTCTTCTCTCTCTCTGATTTTGCTTCCTATATTTCTAATTTCCATACTGCTTAAGTCTTCTTCCACTTGTTGTCTCCATCTGAGTTTAGGCCTGCCTCTGGTTCTTGTACCTGGTGGTATCCATTCGGTTATAACTCTTAACGGATTGTTCTTCTCTCTTCTCATTATGTGTCCATACCATCTAATTCTCTGTGCTTTTGTTGCTCTTACTATGTTCTCTTGACCCATCCATTCTTGTATTTCGTGGTTCATCCATTGCCTTGCATCCTCTTCGTTTTCCCTCTTTGGTCCCAGAATTTTTCTCATAATTTTTCTCTCAAAAACTTTCAGCTGCTCTTCTTCTCTTGCTGTTAATGTGAATGTCTCCAAAGCATATAGCACTATTGGTCTTATGGTCGTTTTGTAGATTTTCATTTTTGTATTTCGGCTTATCTTCTTATCTTTGAAAATTTTTTTATTTCTGTAGAATGCTTTGTTTCCTGCTTGAATTCTTCTTTTCATATCTACACTTTCATTTCTTCTGTTGACTAATACTCCCAAATATTTGAATGTTTCAACCTCTTCGAAGCTGTGTGCGTCTATTGTCATTTCTGTCAGTTGCGTCTTCTTTTTTTTACTTACATTCATGTATTTTGTTTTATTTTCATTTATTTCCAGTCCTCTTAGTTTGGATTCGTTTTCTATTTCTTGAAAGGTTTTCTTTAATGCCTTTTTATCTGTTGCTACTATGGTTATATCGTCCGCATATCCAATTATTTGTACTGTATTTTTATTTATAGTTCCTGCGTTTGACAACTTTTTTATTATCTTATCTAATGATAGAATAAATAGTACAGTTAAGAGCGCATCTCCTTGTCTTACTCCATTTTTAATTTTTATTATTTCTGTTCTCTCTCTTCCGGTGTCTATTGTTGCTTGGGAATCTCGCATTGTCATTTCTATCATTCTTATAATTTTATTTGGTATTTTGCTCTCTTGTAAGTCTTGGATCATTTTTCTTCTACTTAGTTTGTCAAAAGCCTGTTTAAAGTCTAGAAAAAGTATATGTGCTTCTCCGTCGTACTCGTATGTTTTCTCTATCGCTTGTTTTAGTGTATGGATAGCATCTATCGTGGATCTTCCTTTTCTGAAACCGTACTGGTAGTCTCCTATGCTTTGTTCTGTGTATATTGTTAGTCTGTCTCTAATTATACCAGTCAGTACTTTATATGTTACATTCATTAAATTAATTGCTCGGTAGTTTTTACATATCCTGTGGTCTCCTTGTTTTGGGATTGTCACAATAATTCCTTTCTTCCATTCTTCGGGCATTGTTTCCTTATTCCATATATTCTGTATTAGTTCATAAATCTTTCTGTATAGTGCTTCACCCCCGTATTTTATAAGTTCTGCACATATTCCGTCGTCTCCCGCTGTTTTCCCGTTTTTCAGTTTGCATATTGTATCTTTTACTTCTGTATAGGTCAATTCTTCTTCTTCACCTTGTTCCGGGTTCATTATTGTTTCTCTTTCTTCTACTACATCCGTTTCTTGATACATTTCTTCGAAATACTTCTGCCATGTTTCTGCTTCTATGGCTACATTAGCTGTCCGTTTTCTACTACCTAGCTTTAAGTATTGGTACAGTGGTTTTGAATTGTGTCTCTTATTTTCTGTTTCGATCTCGTTCATAATTTCGTCTACTTTTTTATTTTTCTTTGATTTAAACAATTTCTTTGTCTTTTTCCTTTGATCTTGGTATTTTTCTCGTTCCTCTTCTTTACCTGTGCTTAGCCATTTCAATCTTGTTTTATTCTTTTCGTCCACTGCTAGTTTGCACTCTTCGTCAAACCAATTGTTTCTTCTTTCTTTTTGCATTTTTCCAACTACTTTCTCTGCTGCAGTGTTTATTCCTTGTTTGATTTTTTTCCACTGCTCCTCCATTTCTTGTTCCTCTTTGAACTGCATCTCTACATTTACTTCTTTTACAAATCTTCTTTTTGCTCCTTTATCTTTCAATTTATCTACGTCCCATCTTCCCTGTGCTTTTCGTCTTTCATTCTTTGTTGTTTTTATTTTACATTTTGCAATCACTAGCATATGGTCCGAATCGATGTTTGCCCCTCTGTGAGATCTCACGTCATTTATCGACTGTTTGTGTGACTTTTTAATAAGTACATGGTCTATTTGATTCCCCTCCAGACTGCCTGGTCTCATCCATGTTATCTTGTGTATGTTTTTGTGTTTATATCTCGTGCTACTTATGTCCATGTTTAATGCCGCTGCTAAATTACATAATCTTTCTCCATTATTGTTTGTTGTGCTATGTAATGAGTTTTCCCCTGCAACCTCCCTAAAGCATTTTTCTTTACCTATTTGTGCGTTGAAATCGCCTATAATAATTAATATATCTTCTCCCGGGATTTTTTCGGCATTTTCTTCTAGTGTTTCATAGAACTGTTGTTTTATTAAGTAATAAAAGATTGATGACATCGAAATTATTAGACGAAAGAACCAAAATGACTATCTACAGAACTTTGGTTAGACCCGTAGTAACCTATGGTTGTGAAACCTGGGTAATGACGAAAAAAGATGAAGCCCAACTCAGGATATTCGAGAGAAAGATACTGAGAAAAGTATAGAGCCCCGTGTAAGAGGACGACGCCACATGGAGAATCAGGAGAAACGGCGAGGTTAATGAACTGAGTGAAGGGTATGACATTGTAAGATTTGTGAAAAGTCAAAGACTGTCAAAGAGGAGAAGGGCCCAAGAGAGGTCTGAATGGAAGGACATAGCCAGACAGGCAAAGATCCATCCAGGGTTATGATGCCAAAAGAAGAAGAAGAATTGTTGGAAAAAATTTTGAGTACGTCGTTGTTGAACTATTCTGTATATTTTTTGTGGTGTATAGTGTCTTGTTAAATCGGACATGGAAGAAAACGATTATAGCAGTGCAGAAAAGATTATTTATAGCAGCGCGGAAAAGCTCAGATGTTGTGTTATACCAGGTTATGAGGTTTTTTAACCAGGATGTTCTTCTTCCTGGACCTTGATTTTCAAATATTTTTCGTTGCAGGATCTTTTGTGGGTGTCCATATCTGGATTTGTTTCGCAAAATGTGTCCGAAGCATTGTAACTTTCGAGATTTGACGGTTCTTCTTCATTTAATTGTCTAATTTAAATTTCTAATTTTCTGAGGACCTCGTCATTTGAGACTCGGTCACTTCACAGGATCTTAAGTATTCTCATATATAGCCACACATCAAATGCTTCCAATCTTCAGCACATATCTTCGTTTAAGATCCACGATTAAACACCATAAAAAGGACAGAGAAGACGTAGCATCGCACCATTCTCTTACTTGTATACAAAGAAAGATTGTGGCTCGTGAAGAAAGCCACTATCCGGTTGATGGAGGATCTAGATTATCCAATGCGTGTTCTGATCTCTCGGATGTTGGTCCATTCTTCGTTTATTATACTGCCGAAGTAGTTGTAGTGTGTCACTCTTTCTACATTGGTATTGGTTGATGTAGAGTTGACCTTCTGTTATTATTTTCTTGCTAATTATCATGTTCTTTGATGTTTTTACGTTTATATTAAGGCCATATTGGTAACTGTAATTATATATGATTAAATATATATTCTTTCTTAGAAGACATTAAAGACTAGAGGAGACAAAATACTGTATTGCCTCATTCCCCGCAAGTTTTCCACATATTTGGTGTGCTCACCTCCAACTCTGAGATTTGCTGAATGATCATTAAAGGTTTCTAATTATTTTTGGATCTTGGTTGTTAATTCCTGCTTCTTTAATATTCGCATCATCTTGGCGTACTGTACTCGATCAAACACCTTCTTATATTCAACAAGACATGCGTGTACATCACAATTGAGGTTCCTGCATCTCTGGAATAAAACTTGTACTGAGAATAAGGTCTCGCTCGTACCAGCACCATTTATGAACCAGAAATTATTGGGAAAATTTGATTTTCACACACTTGTATACAGGGTGAGGCAGATAAAAGTCCTATTAGAAATATCTCGAGAACTAAAAGAAACAGAATCATGAAAATTGGATTGAAGGGGTTTTGAAGAGTGATCTCTTTAATGAAAATATTTTCATCGATTTGCTACTTCCGATTATACCGGAAGTGGCTTATAACTTCGTTTTTTTAAATGGAACATCCTGTATATTTTTACATTTTTGGATTCTCCTGGATGTCTTCTTTCTTAAAATATGAGGTTGTGTAATGTTATACAGGGTAGTTTAAAAGATAATTACGTTTTTTTCTTAATTTCCTAGCAACATTCACACCCTGTAGAATTGTAGTAGTTTGACATCAAAAACTCTATTTTTGTTCAAATGGTTTTTTATATACTACTGTTAAAAAAACTGTCTACTATTGTTAAAAATTGTTAGTATAGCTAAATGTTGAATTGTACTATACAGGGTTGGTCGAAGCTCGGAAAAAGTATTTTCTGAGTTTTCTTAAATGAAACACCCTATATGTATTTTATTATTGTAATGAAATGATATTTTATGCTACTTTTTTATTTCTTAAGCATTCCCTATACCTAACTGCTTTAATTTGTGAGTTATTGGTGATTCAAGCCAAACATTAATTCATTAAGTCGTGAAAATATTCAATCACAAATAATTTTTCGGAAATAAATACATATTATAAAATCCTTTATACATATTAATCTAGACTGATCTCTAAAATTGCCAATAATGGTTGAGCTATCAAAATACCTACGTAGATAACATTCTTGGCGCGATTAACAATTAAACACAAATTAAAGCATTTAGGTATAGGGAATGCTTAAGAAATAAAAAGGTACCATAAAATGTCTTTTCATTGCAATACTAAAATACAGGGTGTTCCATTTAAGAAAATTCAGAAAATCCTCATTCCGAGTTTCGACCAACCCTGTATACTAAAATTTAACATTTAGCTATACTAATAATTTTTAATAATAGTAGACTATATTTAAAATCATTTTAACATAAATATAGTTTTTGATATCCAACTACTACAATTCTACAGGGTGTGAAAGTTGCTGCGACATTAATAAAAAAAACCTAATTAGCTTTTAAACTACCCTGTATAACACTACAAAACCGCATATTTTAAGAAAGAAGACATCGAGTAGAATCTAAAAATGTAAAAATATACAGGGTGTCTCATTAAAAAAAACGAAGTTTTAAGCAACTTCCGGTATAACCGGAAGTGGCAAATTGATGAAAATATTTTCATTAAATAGATCACCCTTCAAAACCCCTTCATTCCAATTTTCATGATTATGTTGCTTTAGTTCTCTAAATATTTCTAATAGGAAAGTTATCTGCCTCACCCTATATATTCACACATTTGTAGATTCTCTTGTGGATTACCTTTTTTGGCTCCTAATTTTTTTGAAAGTGCAGTAGACTTCAGCCACTCTGTTAGTATTTCTGCAGAGTTATATAATGTTGTTGAGTATCATTTTAATTCATCATTTTAATCATTGATATTGATTCGTTATCCATTAGTTTGAGTAGTTCTGCTTGTATACTATCGGGGCCTGCTGCTTTGCCATCCTTTAGCTGTCTTATTGCACATCCTTCATGCTGTAATATTGTTGGTCCATAATTTATCTCTTCTTAAAGCATAAAAGTTTTGTTATTTAGTCTTCAAACAGTTTCTCTAAGTACCTATTCTTTCTACGATCTTATTTTACTCTGTTTGTCCAAGACGATGTTGCCGTCGAAACCAGTTAGATTATCTTTCTGTCTCCGTCTTAGTCTATCTGTGAGTCCCTTTTCCAACTATTCCCAATGCAGCCGAAATATTGCAGAAGGCAGAAGATCATCATCATCATGCAACCTCTTCTGTCCACTGCTGGACATAGGTCTCTCCCATTCTTCGCCACTCTTCACGGTTCTGTGCTTCTTGTTGCCATTTCTTGGATATTCGGTTAATGTCGTCCATCCAGCGTGTTGGTGGTCGTCCTCTGCTGCGTTTGTCTTCTCTTGGACGCCAGTCAATTAGTTTTCTGGTACATCTTGAGTCTTTCAGTCGCGCTATGTGACCTGCCCAATTCCATTTCAGCTTGGCTATATGTACGTTCAACGACATCAGTGATACCTGTTCTTTTCCTTAAGTCTTGGTTCCTTATTTTGCCTTTTTGTCACGCCGAGAATCGATCTTTCCATGCGCCTTTTTGCCACTCGCATTTTTAGTGCTGTTGTTTTTGTGGGCGTGTGAGTTTTTGCTCCGTATGTTATAATAGGAAGAACGCATTGGTCAAATGTCTGCCGCTTCGTAGCTGTCGGGATGTTGCTCTTAAAAATGTCTCTTAGGCATTCTGCACACGGAGCGTATCGTCATAGACGCGTATTAGATGCGACGTACGAAAGGCATACGCTTTCGTGCTGCTCACTTGTGTATTTATGGAATACTGTACACGAAGCGTAACCGGCGCGGAATCGTCAACGCAGACAAGCTTCAATCCGCCAGGCGTACAACGATGTCAGTAGCTTGCAGTACGCTTGAGTGTTAGAACACCTTGTTGACGGAATTTCATGAGAATGGCAGATCAAATATTAAAATTTGTCCAACTGATTGAAAATTATCAGTGTTTATATAATAATACCCAAACAAGAGTACTCCAGAAAAATATGTGGAATTTAGAGTCATCTTCCGACAACTCTTTGGCGGCAATAAATAACCTTCTGTTGTAGTTTTTGTAAATATAAGGATGCACCCAAAATTTCCTGTTTCTTTTTTTTGCGGTGACGAAGATAATTTAACAAAAGTAAGTCCTCTTCATCACTTAACATCTTTGCAACTACTGTAAAAGCAAGGAAAACCTTAAAACAAGACGATCGCATGCCGCTTGCAAATCGAATCGTTTGCGGCTTTTAAGGCGTAAAGGAATATTCGCTGCATGACGAAACTTATACGCGTCTATGATGATACGCTTCGTGTGCAGAATGCCTTAGTGAACCATACGCCGCCCAAGCAAGTGTTATTCGTCATTGAAATTCGCAAGTCTGATTGTCCTTGCCTATTCTGATTTCATGACCGAGATAAATGTACTTTTCTGTCAATTCTACCACTTGATTTTGGATGGTTAGGTGTTCGCTAGGAACTAAATTTGTCATAAATTTGGTCTTACTGATATGCATTTTTAGACCTATTGTTGAAGATACGTTTTCTAATTCTAGTAGCATTTGTTGTGCTTCACCCAGATCTTCGGTAATAAGTACTATATCGTCGGCAAAACGCAGATGATTGAGCATTTCTCCATCTATTTTTATTCCTCTATTTTCCCACTTTAGCATTTTAAAGGCGCATTCGAGGACCGCTATAAATAATTTAGGTGAGAGAGTGGTGCCCTGTCTCACACCTCGCTTGATATCAGTTTCTCTGGTAGTATCATGCAGTTTTTCACGCATTGTGTAAATGCAGGCACTGCAAATGCAGGCAGAAGATAAGACCCTCAGATTACTAAATAAACAAGTTTTTTAGTGCTTTTTTTTTAGACATCTATACCAATTATTATTATGTATTTCATCTAAATAACAAAAATATTGCTGCAATTCTTCTTTGTTTCGCAATTGACGAAATGTATCCCTAGTATTTCAATATATCTAAAAAGAAAACCCAAATTAGTGATGGTTGACCTCCATTTGTACAAATTACCATGAAAATTATATCATTCTTATTAGAATTTCACGCATAAATCTATAATTAATAAAACATAGTAGACATATACCCCCGATGATCCTTAACCAATAAAAAAACACCGTTTCGCAACATCTAGTAGCTGGTCGTGTACATGTGTGCATTTCAGTGAGCACTGAACTAGTTGCAAGTTCATTAGCCTATGACTAATCATATTTCAAATTTTGCACGAAGCTTTTTGTATTTCGCCATGAGCAGTGGCTGCACTCTCAGTGGATATCTATTGTTATCTAATAGATGGAGACATCTCTTATAGGCTTCAGTCTTTGTCAATAAAGTGGTAAATAAGTTGACACTAATTAGTTGAAACGCAAATAAACAGAAAATACACTGAGTGTCTAAATATTTGTTAGATAGCTGATTAGTCGTAAATATAGCAATAAAACAGTAGTGCTTTTATGTTAACGTTCATTTTTAAGTTAAATTTAGACGTAAAGAAACAACATCACTTGTTATCCGGAAGATTTTCTTCCTGATAACAACTGATTCTCTTTCTTAAGATTATAAGATAGGTACACAAGAAACAGAACTATCATCATCAACCAGCTTTCTGTGTCCAAATTTGGATATTGGTCACCCCTAATTTCCTCCAGTTCTGTTGATCTTCAGCTTCCTGCTTCTTTTGTCGTAGTCTGTTCATCGTGTATATGGCGTACCTATATTTCTTCTATCTGCTCTTATGCTTTTCACACTGTCATTTTTAGGATTCACTGCCCATCATTCATTCTGGCCACATGGCTCACCCAGCTCTACTTCATGCTATACGCTCTATGACACCTGTGACGTCTATCCTTATTTCCTCATTTACAACCCTATTTCTGAGAGTCAGTCCAAGTAGTGATTAGTTCAGTCTCCTTTGGGCCACTCTAAGCTCGGATGCTGAAAGTACACTCTAAGTAATTCATGACTGAACTGAAAGCACCTGAAAGCACACATTGGTCGAGTGGATAGAGCTCCATATGCGGCCAATGCTAGAGATTCTACTTTGTAGTTTAGAAGTTTTATTATCTCTGAGAATTTGAATTTCATGCCCTAAGTACATACAGTGCGCTGGAATAAGTGTTACCCCACATATTAACTCTTTTATTTTTAGCACATAAGCATTTACTGAAAATGCGAAGAACAAATTGCGCCCAATCAGTTTTTATTTGTGAACGCCGTTGGTACGAGGGAGGCTTTATTTAGCATGCAGGTTTTTTCAGAAATGTAAAGATGTCAGCTGTGATGTTTGCATGCCTGATTGACTACAAAAAGGCTTTCGATAGAGTCGAACATGAACAAATGATGGAAGTGCTGAAGAGGACAGGGATTCACGGAAGAGACCTAAAAATAATAGCTAACCTGTATTGGAATCAATCAGCAGTGCTCCGAATAGTTGGAGAATATACAGATCACCACTGATATGCAATCTGTACTCAGAGCACAGTTTTGAAGAGGCTCTAAAAGATATTGATGAAGGCATCTCAATAAATGGAGTCAAGCTCAGTAACCTGCGATATGCAGATGATACAATAGTGTTTTCCAATACCATAGAAGGGCTGCAAAACTTAATGAATAAAATAACTGAAACCAGTAGAACATATAGACTAGATATAAACACCAGCAAAACCAAGCTAATGATCATTAGCAAGCAAAACATAACTGGAGTAAATCTGTATGTGAACCAAATGAGAATTGAACGTGTCTCACAATACAACTATTTGGGAACTATAATCAATGAGTCGTGGGACAATACTCAAAAGATTAAATGTCGCATCGGAAAGGCAAAGAGTGCATTCTTGACTATGAGATCTGTGTGCAAGAGCCATGACATCACTCTAAAAACAAAAATAAGGCTCCTTAAATGTTACGTGTACTCAGTGCTTCTATACGCAGTAGAAACGTGGACATTGAAGGCGGGAACTCTATCGAAACTTCAAGCTTTTGAGCTATGGTTGTACAGAAGGATCCTGAAGATACCATGGACAGACAAAGTCACCAATGAAGAAGTACTACGGAGGATGAACCCAACCGCAGATTTAGTCAACATCGTGAAGAGCCGTAAGCTGCAGTACTTAGGGTATATAATGAGAAATCAAGGAAGATACGAGCTACTCCAGTGCATTTTACAAGGTAAAATTGAAGGAAAAAGGGCCCCAGGACGAAGAAGAATATCCTGGCTTGCTAACCTGAGAGCATGGTATAGAAAGACCTCAACACAACTATTCCGTATAGCAACTAACAAAGTAATCATAGCCAGAATGATCGTTAACGTTCGGAATGGACAGGCACCCTAAGAAGAAGACATAAGCAAAACGCTCGGACAGGTCGATTTTTAAAATAATCATAGTATATTATAGCATCAATGTTTCTAAATTTACGCGATCCCTCTTCAGGTGACAGTCGTAACTTTGATTTTTTTAAATGGGAAAGTACGTCATGTGACAACTCATTTAAAAGCTTTTGAAATACTGATTACAAAAATGTATAATACTTGGGCAAAATTTCTGTAAAAAATGCTTTTCAAATACATTCATTTTTTTCGAATCCTGAGAAAACTAATAAGTATTTTTGAAAAATTTAAACTCAGAATGAAAGATTATATTATTACTAAGGGCAAAAAGTCCCTTAAAGTAAACAAACAGTTTCTTTTGAATGATATATTTGAAATTAAAAATCATACTAAATTTTCTCTTTGTTTTCACCCCTGTAGCTTATTAAAATGAACATTATAGAGAAGTTTTTAGGGACTTTCGGCCCTCGTTAATAATGTAATTATTCATTCTGCTTTTAAATTTTTTCAAAAATACTCATTAGTTTTCTCAGGATTCGAAAAAAATGAATGCATATGAAAAGCATTTGACCGAAATTTTGCACAAGTGTTATACATTTTTGTAATCAGTATTTCAAAAGCTTTTAAATGAGGTACCACACGACTGTCGCCTGAAGAGGGATCGCGTAAAGTTCGAAACATTGACGGTATAATATACTTTAATTATATTAACAATCGACATGTCCGAGCGTTTTGCTTATGTGCTAAAAATAAATGAGTTAATATGGGGGGGAGGGAACATTTATTCCAGCGAACAGTATATTTCAATGTATTTAAATTTATGAATTAATTTCACTTTGGTGTGTACATAAGTTAAACAGTTCCTTTATATTCTCTAAATAGTCCAGTGTAATAAGGTTTTTTCCATGACACTTGAACAGCCAGGGTACTGAAGCGTTTTTTCGACAGGTAATACCTATAAGAGCAAATTGTAACTATTTCCTGCGTAGGATCTGGCGGCCATTTTTATTTATAAACAATTAAGTGTCATGAAATGTCATCAAGTGACATTTTTCACTTTTTTTTCAAATCAATGGAAAACAGGGAATCTTATGGTTTTTTTAGTACAAATATCTTCGAGATTATGGAAAAAGCTTTAAAATGGCTTATTACAAAGTTTGATGTACTCATTTATTGTTAACATAATTGCAAAAAAAGGTTGCAATTGCAAAAAAAATTATTTTCGCAATAACTGTTGTAAAAATTAGTGTACAGCTCTGAAATTTTTGTCAAATAAGGGTTCTTTGGTGCTTAATATGTGATAAAAATTTCAAAGCGATTCATTCAATTGTTTAAATTTTATTCAAATTGTTTATCCCAGAAAGCATTTTTTTGCAATAACATAAGTCAGAAAAAAATGACGTTAGAACCATTCCACAGGTGTCAAATGAAAGAGCATGAGCTATGTTTTCAACTTGGTTTAAAAAAGTGAATAAAAAAATGCAATTATTAGTAATAAATAATTATGCAAAAGTATCGTAAATCTTTCCTTATAAACTTTTTATTTTGTTATATAAGAAATTATATATATTTATTACAATGTTTTATCAATTATGATATAAATAAAAGTACTCGGTAGTTGTACACTTAAAACAGGGTAAAAAAGTTAATTTTTTTGGAAAAAGTTATTCAAAAAGTTTATAAAGAAAAATTGACGATACTTTTGCATAATTATTTATTACTAATAAACGCATTTTTATTCACTTTTTTAAACCATGTTGAAAATGTAGCTCATGCTCTTTCATTTGACACCTGTGGAATGGTCCTAACGTCATTTTGTTCTGTGCAAAAAAAATGTTCTCTGGGATAAACAATTTGAATAAAATTTAAACAATTGAATGAATCGCTTTGAAGTTTTTATCACATATTAAGCACCAAAGAACCCTTATTTGACAAAAATTTCAAAGCTGTACACTAATTTTTACAACAGTTATTGCGAAAATAATTTTTTTGCAATTCCGACCTTTTTTCGCAATTATATTAACAATAAATGAGTATATCAAACTTTGCAATACGTCATTTTAAAGCTCTTTCCATAATCTCAAAGATATTTGTACAAGAAAAATAATAAGTTTCACTGCTTTCCGTTGATTTGAAAAAAAAAAAGGGGGAAATGCCATTTTTTGACAGTTAATTGATTATAAATAAAAATGGCCGCCAGATCCTACTCAGGAAATAGTTACAATTTGTTCCTATAGGTATTACCTGTCGAAAAAACGCTTTAGTACCCTGGCTGCTGAAGTGTCACGAACAGGGTATATTTTTGTCTTATTACCCTGGCCTAAAAGTATTTCTCTTCCAATCTTTGTTGATTTTATAATGCTATTATCTTCTTCCGTATCTTTATTTCTTTTCATTCTTTTCAGTGCGTTATTTATTTCATATGTTGTCATACCAGGCATCAACTTCTATCCTTGGTTGACTAATCTTTTTTGATGAATTGACGATCCTCAGTAATGGAGGAATGATAATAGAGAGATAAAATAAAATAAAACCATAAAAGTGATTATCCCAGTTACTTGTATGCATTTCATAAGCTTTTAAGAGTTTCATAATTGTGACAGTCTTCTTTTATGCGGCTGGTGTGGTTTGAGTGTATACAGGGAAGTTTTTGAGGTGTGCGATATAGGAAACCAACAGAGTCAGTGCCCCGCTTTAACGGCCTAACATCACTTTCTTTGGTCTGGATATGATAAAAATACATAGACTGGATTTTTGACATTGAATGAGGTCTTTAGATATGATAAAAATATCTTGATGTTTCCTTTGGCGCTAGGACTCGAGCCTAGGCTTACTGCATGATAATCGTTTCAACTATACGGCCGTCAGAATTATTTTCATTCAACGGCATAAACTTAGTACTTATTGACAAGTACTTTTAGATACTGAATTATCATGCAAGTTTAGACTATTCTCTTGGTTTGTACTAGTATGTGGGGCGCCATTTTTACTTCGAGATGAAACAGCACGGTGGGAAAAGGTCATAGATCACAGAAGCTTTATAATAAAATGACTGATATTGGACAAACTAAGACAAGAATGTACGCCCATGCTTTAAACAGCTTTACCCAAATTTTGTCATTTCTCTCGATATACATAGTGTAGGTACCCAGAAAAAATTGTATTACACCGACCATGAGCAATTTCTGAAAAATAAATTTATTTGATCAAAGTATTACGAAAGGATCCTGCAATGTTTTATTTTATGTTTACGGTTTTTTGAACAACCATTTCGTAGGAATTCAGTAATTTAGTCTATCGACACCGACCACTGATATTAAACGCCAAATCCACGCGCCAACGATGCTTGAGCAACACTGTATTTACGCTCTGTTGCCATATTCGGTGTAGTTTATGTTTTGATTGATTGATAACATTGTTCCAACGGTAATGATATGTTGTTTATTTTATAATTTGTAAGAAAAATACAATATCTTAAAGTGTCTTAACAGAAACCTACATAGAGGATCAACAATTGGTAGCAGCTGATAAACTATAGCGATATTAATTAAAATAGCTCAGTAAAAAAATGCCACTATGGTCAAAATACCCAAAAATGAATTCAAAATCTTTGGTAGCACTATAAATAGGGATACCTTACCCCGCCTAGGGATAAGGGCAAAAGTGTATAATGATGATGATATACAATCCTTTAGCAATTTTGTACGAAACTTTTTTATTATTTTCCCCATTTGTTCTTTGCTTGATAAATTATCTTGTATATCTTCTAAGCGTTGAATGATATTTTAGAGTATATTTTTATATGTATAATTATCAATCAAAGTTCCAAATGTTAATTTCCTTTTAATGTCATTTAGTAATTCATCGGTATATTCTTTTTATTTCTCTAGTATTTCCACTTATCGCCTTATAACACCTTTCCACGTTTTTTTTTAATAAGATGGGTTTTTAATAGTATCTTCTTTTCCTATTTCTGACACATTAATTAATAAAAGATTTAGAGTATTTTCTGCATGCTTTTTCTTATTTACACCCTTCTTTACTTTTTTTCTCTGTTCTAAATATTTATTCTTTATCTCTGTTGTTTTTTTCCGCTTTAAGTCTTATGTCCGTTGTGTTCTCTAGTCTCTATAATTCATTACTTGCGTGACGGTTTCCCAGCTCCTCTTTGTTTGCTCTTCTCTTTGTATCTTCATTAATTCTCTTTGCAGTACTTTTCTCCGTATGTTGCTTGCGCCTCCTTTGTTTCTAGTATCGGTTGCTTCATTTTGATGCCCTTCATGTAATGATTGGAAACGGCAACTAGTATTCTGTGCGTTCTTTTCTTCTTTATATAATTATACTTTTTTTTTTATCATAACGTGATCTGTTTGGTTTTTGTCTTTCCAACCGGCGACTTCCATATTATCTATTTCTTCCAACATCTATCTATATATACACATAATCTTTAAGAAATTGTTTGTTCTCATTAGTCTCCTTGTATTTACTATATTTTCAGAAGCTTCAGAAGTTTTATGCAGCAGAGACATAATAATAGGAAGTTTTTAACGTAGTACTTCATTACAGAAGTTTTTAACGTAAGAACAATAAATAAAACTAAAAAAATTTTTTCCCAAGGCCAAGCACTACATGGTTATCTAAATAAATGAAGAGGAAAGGTATACCGAAGAGGAAAAGTCTCAACTGAATTATATTATTTTAACTCAAACACAACAAGCATAACCCAACTACAAGACAGTACGCGCAAAAATGATCCGGGTGAATGAAAAGATCCAGTAGAATTAAAGAGATGTGATCCAGAAGATTTCAGCAGAAGATGACAACCGTTGGACAAAGTGAATTCTCAAATGGCGACCAAGGGCAAGCAAAAGAAGTAGAAGCAGACCTCAAACAAGATGGACTGATGACATCAAGCGAATGGCTGGCAACGAATGGATGCAAAAAATAGCAAACAGATATGAATGGGCACACTTAAGGGGGAGGCTACATCCGACGATGGATGTTGAGGATGAAGAAGCGCAAAAATACTTGATAAGCTAAACAACAGAAAACAATAGACAGCATTCGATAGAGAAAGATTTAATCTTTTATCTTATAGAGGAATTTCCTTGGATCTCATTAAATCTTTTGAAAACATCTACAAAAATAATAAGATGGAAGTCAAAGCCTATAGACAGGGAACGGAATACAAGAGAGGGACTCACTAAGCACTATGTTCTTCAAATTAACATGCTAATACTCTGCCCTTCAATTGTAACATTATTTATTATAAAACTTTACGCCAAGCACCTGTTATTACGGACACGCGCCAACTCGTAACTCTTAGTGACAAACTTTTTCAAATCAAAATGTACACCGGCCAATTCGTAACTTTTTTACTACCTGACGCTCCCAACTCGCAACTTATACAGGTGAATTCGAAACCATTGTTTAATTCTAATACTCCCGGTAGTTAATTTAAAAGGTAAGAAATAAATTTGAACAGTAACGGATTAAGCCAACACGGGGCATATATCATTATTATGTAAGCGAATGGTTCTTGGTTTGCTTAAAAACATGTGTATTATAATATGTACCTATAAAAAAATAAAAATTTAAATCTCTTAATAAAATAATTGAAACAATATTATATGTATAGACAAGGGCGGATCTGTAAAAAAACGTCTATTTGCGGATGTGCGAGGTGTCATTCGGATTTTTGCAGATATAAAGTTAGATGACAACTTCAATAATAATAATTCACTTATGCTCCTTCTCAAATATGCCCGGAACATTATTAAAAAAATTAAAATATTTAAAAATTTCGAAAAACATTAATTTTTTTTCTACTTTCTTTGCTTATACCTTTAAAACGATTCATTTTGGAGCAAAGTCGTAGGGAAATAAAATAAAGCTAATTTAATTTTGTATGATATACGACTAGTTAAAAATGTCTTAAATTATTACCCTTTCTGTAAAATAGCTATAAATACAAAATAAGAGGGCAAAATAAGCCTCTTTTTATTCAGTGTTTTTCAACAACTTTGGTTGCACTTAGAACCTTCGTAATTCGCACAGAAAATCCTTATAACATACTTAAATTGTCCACCAAATTTCATTAAAATCGTCCTGATAGATTTTGCATAATAATTTTGCAATCTAAATTTTTCAAAAAAAGTTCAAATTTTTTAAAAACTTTACATACACTAATACACTTTACAGAATTAAAATCGGATTATCTAAGCGGCGTCAGCACTGTTTTAAAGTTATAAACAATTTTTTGGCTTATAAACAAATACAGCGAGGACGTTTGAGTTGGAATAAATTCATTTTCTGGAGAATGGGTGTCTCTGGAGATAAATCCCGAAATAGGTCGATTTTTATTTTTAAATTCTAATTTTTTGGTATACATATCATACTAGTGACGTCATCCATCTGGGCGTGATGACGCAATCGATGATTTTTTTAAATAAGGATAGGGGCCGTGTGATAGCTCAATCGAAAGGCTATTCAATTTTGTATTCACTGATATAAACATTAACATAATTATTTATACAGGGTGCCCAAAAAAAGTTTTTTGATTCAATTTAATTAAGACAAAAAAAGAATGTAGGTAATCTATTTAATGCAAAATACATTTTACTGCAGTCAGAAAACAGAAAAAATGTAAATTTTAAAAATAAACATTGCTTTTCGCTTAAATTAAATGTTAAAACTGCTAAGAGGCTGGCGAGTGGCAACTAATATTGAATTAAGTGAAAAACAATAGTTGTTTATCAAATAAAACATTTTTTTCTGTTTTAGGACAACAGTAAAATGTATTTCGAAATAAATAAATTATATACATACATTCTTCTTTTGTCTCGATTTAATTAAAAAAAAATTTGGCACCCTGTATAAATAATTATATGTTAAGGTTTATACACTGCGCGTCATAGAAAACGGGCACCCTAAAAAATGGGTCATTTTTGATGTCGCGTATCTCCTAAACCTGTTGTCCGATTTAAGTGATTTTTTGAATATGTTATAGCCCCATTCTTTGCCAATATCCCTGTAATAATATTTTTGCTAAACAGGTAAATTTTCATTGTATACCGGGTGTACGAATCAAACTGTGTTTTTTTCTCAAAGTTCGCAACACCCTGTGGAATATTCTAGCATTTATAAAATACTGAAATTAAAACCCAACTATAGCCTCAGGTTTTCTCAACCCGGCACCTGCCACGTGGGGTGCTACCAGCACCCCATAACATATTTTTATCAAATATTTAGTATTTCAAGTTTGGTAACGGAGCTGTGAGTCATAGAAGCTTTCTATAATATTATATAGCATAGATGTGTTAGTGTTTGAAGTGGTTATTTAGTGTCATTCTGAACTTATAACACTAAAATCGAATTGGGGTGTCGTCATCTGGCATTTTAAGTTTTAATTTTTTTTTTGTATTTTTGATAAAGAGGTCAAATTTAAATTTTTTATTGAAATAATTGATTTAAATTATTAATATAGACCCTATACTAACTAAATCTTAATTTTTTTAGATATTTTACTTGACTTCATTTATTATGGCTTGGTACTTGCTAATTTGCTTATAACACCGTTTTCATTTAATTTTTTAACTTTTATAACATATTAGTGGCTAATAAGTTAATAAAACATGTTTTTTTATATTCTTGTGTTACTCAACACATTATTTTGTTTTTTAAACAAGTAGATCACAGAAAATTTTTAAGGGGTGCTGTGAGCACCCCACGTGGCAGTTGGCGCCTTGCAAAGCCACGTGGCAGGTGCCGGGTTAACATTCTGTTTTTTGATTCATTCGCTTATGTTGGATAATACAAAAGTTATGTACTTTAGCAACTAGGCATGCTCTTTATCAGTACAGGATGTTTCTAAAGAAGTACGAAAACTTTAAGGGGTAATTCTGCATGAAAATATAATGACCGTTTGCTTTATAAACATATGTCCGCAAATGCTTCGTTTCCGATATACAGGATGTTGAATTTTTTCTTACAAACTGACGATTTATTTATTGCCCTAAAACCGGTTGAGATATGCAAATGAAATTTGGTGGGTTTTAAAACGTAGCTATTGAACATTTTTTGACATGCAATTAAGAATTTTTTATTCACCATTGGCGTGCATACGAATAATATGATCGGTCATATTACCCGTATGCGCTCCAATGGTGAATATAAAATTCTTAGTTGCATGTCAAAAAATGCGCAATAACCATCTCTTAAAACCTACAAAATTTCATTTGCATATCTTAACCGGTTTTAAAGCAATAAATAAATCATCAGTTTGTAAGAAAAAATTTAACATCCCGTATCTCGCAAACGAGGCATTTATGGATATATGATTATAAAGCAAACTGTCATTATTTTTTAATGTAGAATTGCCCCTTAAAGTTTGTCGAACTTATTTAGTCCCTAACACCCGTTAGACTTATAACACCCTGTACTGATGAAGAACATGGCTAGTTGTTAAAGTACATAACTTTTGTATTATCCAACATAAGCGAATGAATCAAAAAACAGAATATTAAGAAAACCTGAGGCTATAGTTGGGTTTTAATTTCAGTATTTTATAAATGCTAGAATATTCCACAGACTGTTGCGAACTTTGAGAAAAAAACACAGTTTGATTCGGACACCCGATATACAATTAAAATTTATCTGTTTAGCAAAAATATTATTACAGGGATATTGACAAAGAATAAGGCTATAACATATTCAAAAAATCACTTAAATGGGATAACAGGTTTAGGAGATACGCGACATCAAAAATGACCCATTTTTTAGGGTGCCCGTTTTCTATGACGCGCAGTTTATTAGGAAATAGAGAATTGCATATCCTTTCGAATGAGCTATCATACGACCCCTATTCTCATTTAAAAAAAATCATTGATTACGTCAGCGTTTCCCAACCGGTGGGTCGTGGTCGTGACCCACTAGTGGGTCGCGGGCAGATTTCAGGTGGGTCCCGGCGTGGCTCTTACAGTAGCTGAGTAGCGTACATTATATCTCATCATGGGTGAGGGATGGGTCGCGAATATGAAAAAACAGCAGAAGGGGGTCGCCAGACATAAAAGGTTGGGAACCACTGGATTACGTCATCATACCCAGATGGATGACGTCACTAGTTTGATATATATATGCCAAAAAATTTATAATTAAAAAAAAAGAAAAATCGACCTGTTTCGGATTTATCTTCAGAGTTGCCCATTCTCGAGAAAAGGAATTTATTCCGACTCAAGCGTCCCTCACTATATTTTTGTTTATAAGCCCAAGAATTGATTATAACTTTAAAACAGTGCTGAGGCCGCTCAGATAATCCGATTTTAATTATGTAAAGTGTATTGGATAGGTAGAGTGCCTCTTTATATGGGACCGTTCAAGTATTACGTAACACAGGTTGGGGGGGGGGGTCAAAAATCTTCAAAAATTGCCTTACGTAATAGTTAAACGCCCATTACAGTGCGTTAAGTAGGGGGGGAAGGGGTCAAAAATCGCGTTACGTAATACTTGAACGCTCCCTATGTAAAAAAATTAGCAAACCTCTAAATAGTCTACTTTTTGTTCAGAAAGCTTTTAAAAAATTTGAACTTTTTAAAAAAAATTAGATTGCAAAATTATTGTGCAAAATCTATCAGGTCCATTTTAATTAAATTTGGTAGACAATTTAAGTATATTGTAAGAATTTTATAATAGAAGTAAGAAGGTTCTAAATGCAACCAAAGTGGTTGAAAAACACTGAATAAAAACAGGCTTATTTTACCCCCTTATTTTTTATTTATTGCTATTTTGCAGGAAGGGTAATAATTTAAGACATTTTTAACTAGTCGTATATCATACAAAATTCAATTATCTTTATTTTATTTCACTACGACTTTGTTCCAAAATGAATCGTTTTAATGTTATAAGCATTCAAAATAGAAGAAATCGATGTTTTTCAAAATTTTTTAATATATTAATTTTTTTATTAATGTTCCGAGCATATTTGAGAAGGATCATAAGTCGATTATAATTATTGAAGTTGTCACCTAACTTTATCCACGTTCACTCATTACGAAATCTGCTACAAGTATTTCAGCCATTTTAACAAAATTTATTTCGACTTTCTCATGTAACTCGTCCAAGAGATAATACATAAATGATGAATAACTTTTACACCACCTTCAAAGAGGGTAATTTATACAGGTACATACCTGGAATACCGGTATTAGATTATCAACATCATTAGTAATTACTTTGAAAAGTAAGTTACAAATTCACCGGTACTTGATGGGTTACCGCAAAATTTCCTGCGCGCAAGAGTTACCAGTTGGCCTGTCATTAGGATGGGGGATTAAAATAGTTACGAATTCACCGGGACCCGTTATTATGATTTTGTTTGTAATGGGTTATGAAAATATTTTTTTCTACGAGCGTGCAAAAATGTCTACTTTCGCGCACGCGTTTTAGTTTAGAAAGTTTCACTTTTCGGCACGCGTTTTACTTTTCCGCACCCGTTTAACTTTTCCGCACGCGTTTTACTTTTCCGTAAGCGTGTAGATATTTTAATACGGCCTTAAAATAATTATAATACATGCAATAAACTAATATTTAGATATTATTTACTATTTTATTTGAAATGTATCTTATTGTGTTCCTGTTTTAATGAAATTAACGCGACTATTCGATGAAATAAAATTATTTTGACATAATATTCGAAAGTCAAATCGGTAGACAATAACAGTCGTTTTGAAGCATCGTCATGGAAACCAAGATCGTCGTCATGCTAACTTATTATATTGAAAATTTGGTTTTGACAACCTTGTCAAAGGATTAATTTGTGTATGTATTTTCACTAGTAATACCACTAGAGGTCAAATTATTTCCGGAAATTTTTTTGAGATCATGAATATTTTGAAAATTTCCCGAGTCGCAGACGAGGGAAATTTTCTAAAAATATTCATGATCAAAAAAAAATTTCCGGATATTAATTTGACTTCGCGTGGTATTCGGTAAGAAAATTCCACACCAAATTTGCATTTGAAAATCCAAAGCTGCATGAACAGATTAATAGCACGCCATAGCTTTGTCAGCAATTATTTAGGCTTTCAAATTCGTAATTTCTACTCATTGTAGTTGCATGGGAATACCATTTCAAGATAGAAAATAGTATATTCTTCAATTTTACATAAGTTTTGAGTAACTACAAGTGATAGAAAATTATTTTTTGGCGTTTTTAAAACTAAACTACGCAAAATTGAAAGTACTGAATGGGAAAAAGGTAAATAAATTAGTGTCTAAATATTATATATATTTTATTAGACATAGAAACTTAATTGAAAACATTCAAAGTCCTGCATTTTCGCCATTAAGAAGAGAGGAGGTGTCCGAAGAATATAGAAAACAGCTTAGCTTTGTAACTAAAATGAATCAAAACTAAATTATGTAAACAAATAAAAACCAGTCTGTCAAAAATGTTCTGTTATTGTAAACGTCAAAAAATTTCCACTATAATTCGCTGTTGGGTACCCCACGAGCAAAAAATTTCCGATAAAATATCTCCGTTGCCATGGTGATCTGTCAAAATAACGTATTTTGATTGGTTCAAAATTACAGGTGTGGAATTTTCATATTAATTAAATTAATTGATTAAGATTTGGTCATTTTTTAAAGACTCGTAGAAAAAATATTGTTCCTAACTCTTGCAGAAAGTCTCTTTTCCGCACTCGACTGCTTGCCGAACTCCCGCTTCTCGTCGTTCGGCAAACTGCAGTCGCGTGCGGAAAAGTATGACTTTCTGCACTTGTTGGGAAAATAACTATTGTCTTACAGCTCATAATATTTTGAAACGTAAAACGTAACACAAAAAGGAGAAAAACTCACCACAACAAGAAGGATAAAATTCTTAAAGACACCATCATTGAAAAAAGAAAGAAACCATGTATGTCTCGCTTTATCTGGCCAAGTGGCATTCAGTTACATTTTTCCCAAAATTTTCCAATTATGTATTCCAAGTATTCCTCAGTAGCAACTATCTACGTATTGATGGAATCTTTGTAAAGCAGATTATGATTTATTATTAGCAGGAGGGCCGATTGTTTCTTGTAAACTCAAGGACGTCATTAGTAAACAGGAATTCAATAGGCGGGTAAGCAGGTAGCGCAGTAAAATGACACGTAATGACTTAATAATTATATTTTTAGTTGAAGCTCATAATTGACGATATTTTAGACAACGGTATCAAAATTTAAATTCATTATCAGATTTTTCCTGACGAGTTTATCAGGTGTTTTAACGAATCTGGAAAAAACGTTGTATGTATAAAATATATTATACAAAAAATAATATATTTTCCTATGAACAGAAAATTACGTTAAGCAAAAGTAAAATAACAGTGAAGAAAATATACAAGCATTAGTAATAATATGTTAAACATAGGGTAATAAAAAATTTGTAACGTTGTTACATAATCACAAAGGGCGTTTAAATAAGGTTCTTCTTGTTCTTTTTCTTCTTTTTGTATAGACACGATTGTGTCTTTTTTTTTCAATATGCCTTCAGTAAGTTGTCGTTCCATTGCTTTCGTCGTTTTCCCACTGTACGTCTTCCTATTGGGGTACCGTCTATCGCCGTCCTTGTTACTCTATTTTTTTGTTGTCATTCGGCTTATGTGGCCATTTCATGATACGCTTCTGTTTCTTCTTCTTCTTTAAGTGCCATCTCCGCGGCGGAGGTCGGCAATCATCATAGCTATTCGTATTTTAGAGACGGCTGCGCTGAAAAGTTCATTTGATGTACATCCGTACTCTCTCAGGTTGCGCAACCACGATATTCTGCGTCTCCCTATGCTTCTCTTTCCTTGAATCTTTCCCTGCATAATCAATTGGAGCAAGCTGTATCTCTCTCCACGTGTAATATGTCCGATATATTCCAATTTTCGTGTTTTTATTGTATTGAGGACTTCCATTTCTTTATTCATCTTTCTCAGAACCTCTTTGTTTGTGACGTGTTCTGTCCACGATATTTTCAGAATTCTTCTGTACACCCACAGCTCGAATGATTCTAGTTTTTTTCATTGATGCAGCATTCAAGGTCCAAGCTTCCATTCCATAAAACAAAGTCGAGAAAACGTAGCACCTAGCCAACCTAACTCTTAACTCGAACTTTAAATCTCTCGTGCAGAGCACTTTTCTCATTTTGTTAAAATTTGCTCTAGCCTTTTCTATTCTGATTTTGATTTCCTGTAAGTAATCTCCTGTGGAGTTGATCATTGTTCCAAGGTATGCATATTGGTCGACTCGTTCGATATTGGATCCGTTTATGAAGAGATTTTCGTTATTTCTTTGAGTTTTCGATATTCTCATAAACTTTGTCTTCTTGACATTCATTGTTAGCCCGTATTCTTGTCCAAACTCTGCTATTCTGGTCACCAGTCTCTGAAGATCCCCAATATTTTCAGCTAAGATGACAGTGTCATCCGCATATATAATGTTGTTAATGGGAACTCCATTTTACCTTTATTCCAGCTGTTTCACCCTCAAGAGTTTTTTTCAAGATCTCTTCCGAGTAGGCATTAAAAATAATTGGCGACAACAGGCATCCCTGTCTCACTCCAAGTCTGATTTCAATTTCCTCTGACAGCTGATCGTTAACACGTACTTTTGCTCGTTGCTTATAGTATAAATTCGATATAATGCTGAGGTCATTGTAGTCCAGCTTCTTTGACTCCAGGACATGCATTGATTGTTCATGTTCTCTTTCTTACCCAGTTATTAATGTTCTCCACCTTACATCTCCATCGTATATTTGTACTTCTAGCTCTATCCCATCTTCTTCTTAAAGTGCCTATCCGTTCCGGATGTTGGCGATCATCATGGCTATCTTAACAGTTCAGTTCATCCTATCAGAACAGTTCAGTGGTAGTCGTGTTATACCACTTTGGTAAATTTTGAAGCCAGGAAATGCGTCTACTTCCGGTCCTCCTTTACCATTTACCTTCCCTTGGAGAATCAGTTGGAGAAGGCCGTAACATTCTTGATTTCTCATTACATGTCCTAGATCCTCCAATTTTTTTGTTTTGATGGTTATGAGAATTTCACACTCTTTCCCCATTCTACGCAGGACTTCTACATTGTCCCATAGTGCCTTACTATCGATTTTTCAAAGGGATTTTATCTCCGCTGTCCCCGAGCAATCTTTTTGTCCTGTCTACGTCAGGTCGTGTTTCTGCCGCGTGTCATTATTGGTCGGATGACTGTTTTGTAAATTCTGACTTTAATTTCTTTTCCGATATTTTTATTTCTTCATATTGTGTCATTCAGGCAACCTTCGGCTCTATTTGCTCTATCCATTTGATCTTTCACTTCTGTTTCGAGCTTTCACTTCTGTTTCAGGCTATCTAAACACCCGAACAATGTAACCAAAGTGCATTATAGACCAGAATCCCTACTGTAAAGACTTCTATATACAGGCTCTCTAGATCCATGTTTTTGAGGTGGATCAGTCCTCCATTCTTCTCTTTCTTAAATTGCATTACATATCCGGTTCCAGCTCCTTCTGTCTCTTGCTTTTTCTTCTGCATTTCTAATTCCCATGCCCTCTAGATCTCGCTTCACCTCTTCCAGCCATTTGAACCTCGGTCTTCCTCTTCGTCTCCTTCCCGCCGGAGACCACTTTGTCACTATGTTTATTATCGCTTCTTCTCCTGCTCTCCATACATGCCCAAGCCATCTCAATTTTTGTCTCTTTATTCTCCTGACTATATCTTGCCCCTTCAATTCTTCATTTATTTCGTTATTTCTTCGACTCCTGTATTCACCCTCTGCTGTTTTTATTGGACCTAATATTGCCCGAATTATTTTTCTCTCAGTTCTTCTCAAATTTTCTTCGTCTGTCTTGGTCATTGTCATCACTTCAGCTCCGTACATTAATGTCGGTCTAATTAACGTTTCATAGAGCCTTAATTTAGTAGTTTTTGTTAATATTTTGCTTTTTATCATTTTTTTGTTGGCTTGGAATGCTCTATTTATTGCCAATGTTTTCTCTTTTATTTCGTTTTCTCTTGTTCCATCACTTGACAGCATAACTCCTAGGTACTTATATTTACTTACTTCTTCAAATTTGTATCTTCCCACTTTGACTTCTCTATTAGTAGGATTTTTTTCTAATCTTAACATTTTTGTTTTGTTTTCGTTAATACTCAGACCCACTGTTTTTCCTTCTTGAATGAGTTCCTCTACCATTTGCGTTAATATATCTCTTCCCTTTGCCATTATCACAACGTCATCGGCATATGCTACAATTTGACCTCCTCTATTTCTGAGTGTACCTTTGTTCATTTTTCTGGTAATGTATTCTATTGCCATGTTAAATAGTGTTGTGGATTAACTATCACCCTGCCTCACTCCTTTGTTTGTTTCGAACTCTTCTGTTTCCCCTATTTGCGTTTTTACACTCGCTCTGGTATGGCTCATCGTCATTTTTATAAGTTTCCTCAATTTAAGCGGTACCTGAAGCGTTTTTAATATTCCCAATATGTAGTTGATTTCGTTTGATGGAATCAAAAGCTTGTCTAAAATCTACGAAAAGTATTTCTAAGTTTATGTTAGCTTCGTTCGCCGTCTCCATTATTTGGTTTAGTATGTATATCAATCACATCTATTGTGGATTTTCCTTTCCTGAATCCACATTGATATTGACCTATCTTATTGTCCGCTGCTTCCTGTAATCTTCTTTGTATTATGGTTGACAATACCTTATATACTGTACTCAGTAATGTTATTCCCCTGTAATTTTGATATTCTTGTTGTTTTCCCTTTTTATGTATCGTTATTATTTGGCCTGTTTGCCATTCTTTTGGCATTTTTTCTTCTTTCCAGATGTTTACTATCAGTTTGTGTATTTCCCTATGCAACGGTTTCCCTCCTGTTTATAAGTATACTTACTTTATATAATATACAGTCGGAAAAATGAAAGAATACCCATGAACGATCACATAAATCACTTATTTTGTATTTGCTGTCTTTTTCTATAAATAACAAAAGTTTGTTATAGAAAAAGATAGCAAATACAAAATAAATTATTGAAGTCATCGTTCATGGGTATTGTTTCATTTTTACGACTTGTATATAATATGTTTTGTTAAATATTTGTTGAAAAACATATGCCTTATATTAGCTCTCTGCGATTTTTTATAAATTTACAGCTTTGTACTTTTATTTTCTTGCAAATCATCTTAGCAAATAATTGACCGACGCGACTCAGTTTAATAAAATTAATTATTTTTGTTGAGTATCAAAAGGGCTTCAGCCCAACATCTTAAAATTATTCAGTGTTATAAATTTACGTGCATAGAAATCGGCCCACTAAAAAATTTGGTCATTTTTGATATCTCATATTTCCTAAGCCTGTTGGCTGATTTAAGTGATTTTTAATAAGTCATAGCCTGATTCTTTATCAATATAGCTGTAATAATATTGTTGCTAAACAGGTAAATTTTTATTGTATACCGGGTGTACTAATCAAATTGTGTTTTTTTCTCAAAGTTCGCATCACACTGTAAAATATTCTAGGACTTATAAAATACTGAAATGAAAACCCAACTATAGCCTCAGGCTTTCTTAACATTCTGTTTTTTGATTCATTCGTTTAAGTTGGATAATAAAAAGTTAGGTACTTTAACAACTAGACATGTTCTTCATCAATACACAGTGTTTCTAAATAAGTGGGACAAACTTTAAGGGGTTATTCTGCATGAAAAAATAATGACAGTTTGCTTTCTAAACGTATGTTTGCAAACGTTTCGTTTCCGAGATACGGGATGTTGAGTTTTTTCTTACAAACTTACGATTTATTTATTGCTTAAAAACCAGTTGAAATATGCAAATGAAAGGACATCGCACACATCTTATGGAAAATATAATGTCACTCAAATTCAATAAAATTTATACGAATAGATTCGTTTTAAATTAACGGTCAAATCTTATCATTGCGCCAACTCCATATTTTCAATAATAAGAGCAGAAATTGATATAAATAAATCTGAAATCAAATGGATACGTACATAAGTTAGAGAGAGAAAAAATATTTTATAATACCCAAATTGTCGGTACTCCATAAATCAGCGGATTAGTTTCACTAATCCGCTTAGGCCCAGCGGGGTTTAAGCTCTTTTGAATAGGACCCAGAGCAATAGTGATTGTAACTGACAGTTTTACTGACTCCAAAAATGTCATTTCATAATTAAGAGTTTGCGCAATGATAAGATTTGACCGTTAATTTAAAACGAATCTATTCGTATAAATTTTATTGAATTTGAGTGACATTATATTTTCCATAAGATGTGTGCGATGTCCTTTGGTAAGTTTTAAGAGATAGTTATTGCCGATTTTTTGGCATAAAATTAAGAGTTTTATATTCACCATTGGCGTGCATACGGGTCAAATTACCCAGTCATGGGCCATATTACCTAATCATATCACCCGTATGCACGCTAATGGTGAATATAAAATTCTTAATTTTATGTCAAAAAATCCTCAATAACTATCTCTTAAAACCTACCAAATTTCATTGGCATATCTCGCAGAATTACCCCTTAAAGTTTGTCCCACTTATTTAGAAACAGCGTGTATAGGGCTTTTCATTCACAGTCATTTGTTTCGAGCTTCTGTCATGTGTCACATAATATTAATATATCTACGTCATACGTTATTGATATAGCCAATGATACAAACAAAAGACGTATGGCGTAGATATATTAATATTATGTGACACATGACAGAAGCTCGAAACAAATGACAATCGATGAAAAGCCCTATTGATGAAGAACATGTCTAGTTGTTAAAGTATCTAACTTTTTTATTATCCAAAATAAACGAATGAATCAAGAAACAGAATATTAAGAAAAGCTGAAGCTGTAGTTGGATTTTAATTTCAGTATCTTATAAATGCTAGAATATTCCACAGGGTGTTGCGAACTTTGAGAAAAAATCACAGTTTGTTTGGTACACTCGGTATACACTAAGCATTTACCTGGTTTAGCAACCATATTATTACAACGATGTTGTTAAAGAATCAGGCAATACAATAATAAAAAATCACTTAAATCTGCCAACAGGTTTGGGAAATACAAACATCAAAAATAACCAAATTTTTAAGTGGGCCGATTTCTATGCACGTATTTATTGTACCTGTAAAAGCTTAAATTAAAGCTTATCTGATGCACTTTTATAAAAACTAAAACAAAAATTGCACATTTTACCCCTTCAAACTCTTATAAATTAATAATAACTAAAGAGTTGTACGGATTGAAGAGTTATTTGTGACACAGAGTAGGTTTCAAAAATTCACTAATTAATTCACTAAAAATATAATGAAATAAATGGCACAATTTCCACCCACAGCCTGGTCTACTAGTCACCTTGAAATCTCAGGAAAGAACCAATAAATAAAATTACCTGTAGTAAGCTTCGAATTGCGGTAATCTCAGCAAAAGAACTCTAAGAAAAAATCTCTATTGAGTTTTGACATATTTCGGTTTTATGGTAGCCCAACCTGTCATTATTAAAAGGTAATAAATAAAGTTGAAAGATCTCATTTTGCAATACATGTTCAGGTAAATGGTCCGTGAGGTGCAGTTCTATTATAGGTGTTATCAGTTGTTGGTACTACAGTAAAATGCCGATCAGGTGCAGTCTATTGTTATGGAAACGTTAGCGGCTTACCGATGATAATTTTTTGTTAAGTAGATTTTTAAAGTGTACTAAAGAATTTCATGCACCTATACATTAAAGAAGCGACATAAAACAGATATAAAATAGATTTTTTTATTATTTCATTATTCATTCGTCATTCATTATAGTCGAGGAAATGAAGCATTTTGGCTCGCAATTTTTTCGTCCAGCATGGATTTACTTGAAATTTTCACAGAAGGTAGGAAATAGTCCAAGGATCATTTTCTAGATCATGCTGCTGTACGCTAAAACCTTGGGGGTAGTTGCCGCCCCATCTCGGGGTGGGAATTTTTTATTACATTTTAACCATGAAAATCGATGTAAAGAGTAATTTTAAGAAAAAAATGTTTTTTACGTTTTCTTCGTAAAACTAATATTTTTCGAGTTATTCGTGGTTGAAAGTAACAATTTTTTGACGGAAAAATCGACTTTTTTAGAGGGTTGTGTGAGAATAACTCGAAAAATATGAATTTAATCAAAAAAACTGTAGATATCAAAATAGTATCTTTTAGAAATACAAACGACTGTTTTTCTGTAATATTTTTACGACCAGTACAAACCGAGATACGGCATGTTAAAAGTTAGCTTTTTTCGTCAAATGCATAATTTTAAATAATCAAAGTCAAATAACGGGAAAACTTTGCATTTTTTCAGGAAAACTTACATGATGTTTTTTCAAGCATACAATAAGATCTTTCAAAAAAAAAAATAATAAAAAGTTTTTGGCATAAAAATTGAGCAACTTATGATAAAAAAAAAGCCGGTACCCGTTTTTCTCTACGAAAAAAACAGTGAAAACAACCCCCTAACTACCCTTGTAACTAAAAATTGGTCTTCACCTTTCTGTAATTCCTTTTAAGTTTATATTATCAATACAGCCAAGAAGTTTGACCTATTTAAAAGGCCTAATTTTCGAATAATTGGAGTTTAAAGAAAAATTGATTTTTTGCAATTTTGCATTTTAAAATATCTCCGAAAATACTGGAGATACGAAAAAAAATGATAGACTACTAAATTATAGCTTTTTTAATAGTTAAAGTTTTCTTATGCATAGATTTTCATTACAGTAAACAGTTAGCGAGATATAGCTGTTTAAAACATCTATTTACGAGCAAACATCATAGATATAACAGAGAATAGATTAGGCCAGTTCGAAAAATAGCGTAACGCGGAACAGTTCGGGTCGGTGGTCTATCTATCTCTCTCTACCGGCGCTTAGCTTTCTCTCTCTAGCATATGATGGCCGCCGCCTGTGTGTCACTGTCGTTCCGTTATTCCCACCTCTTGGTAGATACGCTCACACTCGCACGACAGACAAAGATAGCTAGACCACCGTACTTGATGTCGGCGTTACACCCCGATGCATTGAGTGGCATATGACTAGCCTGATCTATTTTCTTTACATATCTCTGGCAAACATCCCCTTATTCGAGCCCTTTAAACCCACCTCACATAAAAATTAAGGGATCTTACGGAATTTAATTTACACAGTCTTATTACTCTTCAAAAGTACTACAAAACTGTTATTTAAAAAACTTTTTATCACCAAAAATGAAGGAGCTATGTTTATAAAACTAATTTTTTTTTTTCGAAAAATTTGAATAACCCCCTTATAGAGCATTTTCAATGTACCTATATAATACCACAGAGCCGGTTCGTATACTGGATGACTAAAAAACTTTTTGTATGTGTATTTTTATATATTTGTAAATTCGTATTGTTGTGTAAATAAATGTTTTTGTAATTCTTTAATTCTACTCTTTTTCTGTATAGATCTCTAAAATTGTCTACTTACAAAAATTGCAATGTTATTAAGGGTGGTTTTTGAAATATTATGATATTATATCCTAAAGCATAAAACAATTATTATTTAACCAGTCAAAACCAAATTTTACCTATATTGTTTACAATGTTTTTATATAATTTTTGAAAATAAGGGTAGTTTACACCCCTAAAAATAATCAACGCCCTTGAGCATGATATAGAATATGAAGTACAGGGTAAGATGATCCTAACCAAAAATTTGTATGTAAATTGATGCAAGCCGAAATTATTCTTTTAGGATAAGTAAACTTTTCATATATAGCTCCAACAAGGGTGGTTTTAAGGGTTGAGATATTGTGATATTATATCTTAAAGCACAAAACAATCATTATGTAACTAATAAGAAGCAAATGTTGACAATATTAAAGTTTAAAATGTTATTTTATAATTTTTTACAATTAGGGGTGGTTTTCACCCTTAAAAACTCCAAAAGCGTACAACGGCTCAATATAGAAAATGAACTAGAGTATGAAATTAGCCTAATCCCAAATTTTTGTACAAATCGATGCTGAACGAAAAAATTGCGAGGTTTTGCCATTTTTCCAGCTTCACATCCTCGACTAATGTCGTAAACCGGCGACTTTAAGGGAAAATCCCGAAACAGGTCGATTTTCATTTTTAAATTATGATTTTTCGTCATCGTGACGTTTAGACGTCATCCATCTCGGCGTGATGAAGTAATGTGTGTACAGTAATGTAGGTGTGCTATCTCATTTGAAAGGTTATTCAATTATTTTCTATTTAGTAATATAAACATTAACATAATTAACAAATTGAAACGTGTCAGATGCAGAATTCACCATTATAATAAAATTAAAATGGTAAATAGTTATTTAAATCTGAAACTTTTCTGGTTGAAAGTTCTCTCCGGTACATCCTTAATCTGCGACTTTTACAATTTATAAGACCGCAGACGACGAATATAGAAAACTAAAAGGACTCCACTATATGCAATCACATTCAGTTTTCATTCGTCTAGGAAAAGGACACAAAGAAACTTCCTAGTACTCAAATCTGAGTAAAGATAGAAAAGTAAATATATGGTTTAGCTTGTTTTCGATTCAGAGGGTTGTGTAATCGCTGGACAGCTGTTTCCACCATTGCAGGCTTCCTCAACAGCGCTAGCTATTTCAATGATCTTTGAAATTCCTCTTAAATAGATGGTCAAGCTGTTTTTCGATTTAGAGGTGTGCAGATTTGAGTACTAGGAAGTTTCTTTCTATCCTTTTCCTAGACGAATGAAAACGGAATGTGATTGCATATAGTGGAGTCCTTTTTGTTTTCTACATTCGTCGTCTGCGGTCTTATAAATTGTAAAAGTCGCAGATTAAGGATGTACCAGAAAGAACTTTCAACAAGAAAAGTTTCAGTTTAAATAACTCTTTACCATTTTAATTTTATTATAATGGTGAATTCTGCATCTGAGACTTTTTAATTTGTTTAAGAGATGTCGCTGGATCGCATCCCAATGGGAATTTCAATGATCTTTGAAGTGTACGCTAGCGCTGTTGAGGAAGCCTGCAATGGTGGAAACAGCTGTCCAGCGATTGTGCATCCCTCTGAATCCAAAACAAGCAAAACCATCTTTTACTAAATTAACATAATTATTTATGCAGAGTTTCCAAAATATTTTTTTATTAAATTAGGTAATTGAGGCAAAAAGATGAATGCGTATAATTTATTTAATTCAAAATATTTGATGGATTCGACCGTTACTTGATGGAAGTTCATTTTATCTCACAATAAAACACTGAAAAACGTTTGTTTTCTATACTTCCACAAAATTTATTACAACTATGTTATTACTACAGCTGTTTCGGCAAAGTGCCTTTCTCAAGTGATATATTTTACAATGTGTTTGCCTTTTTAAGTCTTTAACTGAAGAGGTTGAGGAGTGGGGAGCTGTTTGTCTCGAGTTGGTCATTCAGAATTATATCTGTATTTTTCAATTTATTAATTTCCATTGATTCTAAAAGTGATAGCTTAAGGCCTTTATTTTGAATATGTAGAATTTGAAACTCTTCAAATCTGAATTCTTTCAATGAAGAGTTTCAAATTCTACATATTCAAAATAAAGGCCTTAAGCTATCACTTTTAGAATCAATGGAAATTAATAAATTGAAAAATACAGATATAATTCTGAATGACCAACTCGAGACAAACAGCTCCCCACTCCTCAACCTCTTCAGTTAAAGACTTAAAAAGGCAAACACATTGTAAAATATATCACTTGAGAAAGGCACTTTGCCGAAACAGCTGTAGTAATAACATAGTTGTAATAAATTTTGTGGAAGTATAGAAAACAAACGTTTTTCAGTGTTTTATTGTGAGAATTCAAAATATATTTTACTGCTCGCAGAAATCAGAAAAAAATACAAATAAACATTTCTTTTTGCCTAAATTAAATGTTCAAACTGCCAAGAGACAGGTTGGTGACAGCTTGAACATTGAATTTAAGCGAAAATCAATGTTTATTTCTTGAATAATCATTTTTTCCTGATAGCAGTAAAATATATTTTGAATTAAATATATTACATACATTATTCTTGTTATGTAAATTAATTTTATTCAAAAATTTTTGGACGTATACATAATTATTTTAATGTAGGTATATATTACCTACTGATTAGAGAATTGAACAACCTTTCAAATGAGCAAGCATATGACCTCTATTCTCATTTAAAAAAATCATCGATTACGTCATCACGCCTAGATGGTTGATATCACTAGTATAATATGTATGTCAAAAAAATCATAATTTAAAAATAAAAATTTACCTATTTTGGAATTTTTCTTTAAAGTCGCCGGTTTACGAAATAATGAATTTATTCCACACACTGTTATGTATAGTATATGTTATATATAAATTGTATTTTTAACTTTTTGTTTGCTTATTTTGTTTATTTTTATTCTGTGATCGTTGAAGAAATCATCACATGATGATTGTTTATTTGTTTTGTGTAAGCTTCTCTTGTATCATTGTTTTGAGTTTTTTAATGTTTAAGCATGCTTCTGGTTTTTAATTTTTGTTGTAGCGAGCCTCAGTTTAATATTTGCCACTAAGATTGTGGCATAGATATATCAAGCACCCACGACCCAGTAAATGACCTGAGGAGACAGATCAACAAAGCATCTGCATTGTCAGGATGTCTGCGGGAGATAGTCAGGTCAAATCCGTATATGCGCATAGATAGTAAAATTAAAATCTACAAGACTTGCATACGACCGATCATGACATATGACATAGAAGTGCGTGAAGACACCAAAAAATGAAACAGATGCTAAGAGTTGCCGAAATTAAAACCCTAAGAACAATAGTGGGGAAAACAAGAAGAGACAGGGTGAGAAATACAAACATTAGAGGGCAATGCAAAATTCAAGATATTGTAAGATGGGGAAGGCAGCGCAAGAGGATGTGGTACAACCATGTTAGACGAATGGACGAGAATAGACTCCCAAAAATTGCCTTAGAAAACAACTCGTCTGGTTCAAGACACCACGGAAGACCACCTAAAAGATTGAGGGATAGTTGGAAATCCTCGCAGGAAATTAACCAGAGTCAGCATCAGAATTAAACAGATCGAAAGATCGCCAAGAAATAAAAGAAGAAGAAGAAGGATTGTGATTAAATCCTATTTTTTCAGGTAATGTATAAACCTTAAGGCTTCGTCTAGGTGTTGATAAAATCGCTCTGGTGATACAATCGCTCTAGTTGTTGACAAAATCACTGTGTGCCTTCCCATCGCAATTCGCTTATGACTACAATATCAATGTTAATTCTGTTCATTTCCCGAGGTAAATTTTGTAGTTTGCCTGTTGCAAACAAGAATATGATGAATATTTTGCCTTTGCAAAGTTATTTTTCTTATCAGATACTATCAATACACTATATTATTACATTAGATATATAACTTCTTCTGATTATTACGCACTAAACCCAAGAAACGACAATCAAATCACGCAAATGCAAGTAGCCAACCACCATGAAGTGTTACACATTGGTACCAGCGGGTACCAAACATGCAATCGTTTCGGATATAATTCCGAACGAATATGTAGAGGTTTTAGGCCGCTTCGGTTTACTTTGTAAAATGCTAATGGTTTTGATAATAGGAAAAATTAATTATGTTATTTGTTATTCTTGATGATGGTCGTAATAATGCATTTTATTACTGTTGTATATCAAGCTACAAAGTATTATTACCTCTATTATTGGTACCTCTAGGTACTTTTTTGTCGCAACACTAATAATAAACGAGATATTAGGTTTGTTCTAGCATCAGTTTCAAACGGTTTGAAACCATCAGCGAATAGTGGACCAGCGCGAGTAGAAGGGATAGCATTGGTGACTGTATTATGTTTTCTCACTGGCCAACTGTTTGCTGGCGGTTTTTGACTAGTTTGACTGTTTGCTAGAACAAACCTAATTTCATTCATAGGAAATTCTGACCAATAGAAAGCTACAGAAATCTAAATTAAACTGATAATTTCTAATAATTTCCCGTCGTCAAGTATATTACGTCAGATGCCCTTCGTTGCTATGAAAAAATACATTCAGTGACATTAATGACAATTAATGTTTTAAAAATTATAAAAGTGATGACTTTCAACCGTAAAATATTTATAACAACTGTGTGTTTAATTGTACTAATTTGTACTTACATAAATAAATTAGGTACAATAAAATTTTGGTTTTGAACAGTTTTATTCATTAAATAATCGCAACAAATTGCACTCGATCTCTAAAATTAATATATAATTTTAGAGCTCTTGTGCAATTACTACTGATTATTTAATTCATAGGACATTCTGACCAATAGAAAGCTACAGAAATCTAAATTAAACTGATAATTTTTGATAATTTCCCGTCGTCAAGTATATTACGTCAGATGCCCTTCGTTGCTACGAAAAAATACATTCAGTGACATTAATGACAGTTAATGTTTTAAAAATTAAAACAGTGATGACTTTCAACCGTCAAATTAATATTTATAACAACTGTGTGTTTAATTGTACTAATTTGTACTTACATAAATAAATTACAATAAAATTTTGGTTTTGAACAGTTTTATTCATGAAATAATCGCAAAAAATTGCACTCGATCTCTAAAATTAATATAGAATTTTAGAGCTCTTGTGCAATTACTACTGATAATTCAATATAATAATTATGCTCTAACTGTCACTATTTTCACCCGGAACTAGAAAAATATTGAATGCAAGGAAAAATTGATAAAAAGAAATGATAGAAAATCGGATTATCAACAATTTCAGTCCCTATACTATTTGTCGAAAAGTTGAAAATAGCAGAGATAATGAGCAAAAACCGCTCTTCTTTAAAATCAACTATTGTAACAATCCTCATAAAAAATCTGGGCATCCGTAAAAGTACTGATTACATTAGAGTAACTTTTAACATGATATTTTAATGATTTTTAGTGATACATGTAACATGTGTGGTTGCCTTCATGCTTGATGAATGACTCTTGTCAATTACACTAAAAGCAAAAATTCCTCGTAAAAAAATTAATCCATTGTGAAACATTGTGAAACACACTGCACCGCGCAATTCCCCAATATTTGCTTTTAATGTGTTAGCTCAATAACGCCAGAGAGGCGTTATTTGTTTTTAATGTGTTAGCTCAAAGATGCATGGACATGAATGTGTGTGTGCATGTTTGTTACGTTGATTTTGAGAAAGCATTTGACAAATGAAATGAAAAATTTGTCCAAATTCTAAAGACAATAAACATAGACAAAAGAGACTCGCAAATAATAACAAACCTTTAGTGAAATCAAAGAGCACAAATTGTAATAGATAACGAACTCAGTCCAGAAATTGAAATCAGGAGAAAAGTTATGCAGGAATGCATATAGTGAAGCCATTTTTGAAGAAGCATTACTATCTCGAAGTGAAGGAATAATAATTAACGAAAGATCTATTAACAACATAAGATATGCAGATGACACTGTGATTATGGCATGCTCAGCTAAACAACTCCAATTACTACTAAACAAAACAAAACAGTTTCTGTGAAGAATATGAACTAAAAATTAATATAAAAAAGACCAAATACATGAGAATAACTAAGAAAACAAACATACAAACAAGCATACATTTGGGAAATGTACCGATCGAAAGGGTTGATAAATACAAATACCTAGGAACCTGGATTTCAGAGAAAAATGATCAAACAACAGAAATAAGAACCAGGATAGAAACAGCAAGAAATGCGTTTGTAAAAATGAAAACAATTCTCTGCAACAAAGACCTTAGCTTAGAACTGAGAGTAAGAGCTTTGAGATGCTACGTGTTATCGATACTACAATATGGACTTGAAAGCAGGACATTGAAGCAAGAACACATAAATAAGCTACAGTTATTTGAAATGTGGCGTTACAGAAGGTTGCTTAGAATAGCATGGACACAAAAGCAAACGAACACGGAAGTATTGCGAGAAATGGGTAAACAATGCGAAATAATAAACACAATAAAATTAAGAAAGTTACAATATCTGGGGCACGTAATGAGAGGACAGCGATATGAAATGCTAAGACTGATAATACAGGGAAAGATAATAGTAGGAAGGAATATAGGAAGAAGAAGAGTGTCATGGTTGAAGAATTTAAGGGACTGGTTTAAATGCAGTTCTATATAACTCTTCAGAGAGCGGTATATAGAGTAAAGATAGTGATGATACCAAACCTCCGATTAGGAGAGGCACTTAAAGAAGAAAGAAGAAGCTACATTGTAAAACAAACTGCACGGCGCAATTCCCCAATGCATATTTTTATTATATATTTATCGTTAGGACAAATCACTGGATTAAATAAAGAAAATCAGACCGAAGAAATAAAGAGAAGAATAAGATTGGCCTGGGTATCATTCGGAAAACTGTCATATTCTAAAGAACAGAAAATACCCGCAATATACAGGGTGTTTCATTAATAATTGTCCATATAGTAACTGGAGAAACCTTAGCACAAAATACGAAAATTTAACCTAAAACACTTAAATAAAATGTGGTTCCTTACTGAGTTAAAGGGTGTTTTATCTAAAAATTTAAAAACTATTTTTGCTCAGCATTTCAAAACTATTCGACGTATCCTTTTTATACTTGGCAGGAAGTATAGGTACTGTACAAACTACGAAACTATGTTAAACAAACGTTTCTGGTTATTACCAGAGGCGTACGAGGTGGAAAGTGAATGGTTGACTCTTTCCAAATTCTACGCCACTGGCGGAATGGCTATTTTAGTTCAATTTTTATATTCTCCAATACTTTCTATGAAAATAATATACTCTTCATTAGTAACGATAAAATCATTAGTTTTCGATATCTTTGAAGTTAAAAATGAAACGACAAGATTATTTTGATTAATGTAATGTGTCGCTTCATTTTTAATTTCAAATATCTCGAACACTAATCATTTTATCGTTACGACTGAAGAGTATATTATTTACATAAAAGTATTGGAAAATCAAAAAATTACACGAAAATACCAATTTCGTTAGTGGCGTAGAATTTGGGAAGGGTCAACCAGCCACTATCCCCTGTCGTACGCCTCTGGTAGTAGCTAGAAACGTTTATTTATCTTAATTTAGTACGGTGTACAGTACCTACACTGTCTGCCAAGTATGATAGAGATACGCCAAATAGTTTTAAAGTACTGGGTACAAATAATTTTTAAATTTTAATCATATGAATCATAATATTATAATAAATTAATCAAAATAACTGTGTCGTTTTATATTTAACTTCAAATATCTCGAAAACTAATTACTTTATCGTTACTAATAAAGAGTATATTATTTTCGTAGAAAGTATTGGAGAATCTAAAAATGGCACTAAAATAGTAATTCCTCCAGTGGCGTAGAATTTGAGAAGGGTCAACCATTCGCTATCCCCTGTCGTACGCCTCTGGTAGTAGCTAGAAACGTTTTTTAAAAATAATTTAGTAGGCTGTACAGTAGTCGCACTTTCTGCCAAGTATGAAAAGCATACGTCGAATCGTTTTAAAATGCTGAGCAAAAATAGTTTTTAAATTTTTAGATAAAACACCCTGTAACTTAGTAAGGAACCACATTTTATTTAAGTGTTTTAGGTTAAATCTTCGTATTTTGTGCTAAGGTTTCTCCAGTTACTATATGGACAATTATTAATGAAACACCCTGTATAAAAACAAGAGTCTTCAATCAATGTATACTCCCTATTCTAATATATGGCTCTCAGACATGGACGTTTACAAAAGAAAATATGGAAAAAATAGCAAAGACAGAAAGATCCATGGAAAGACAAATGCTGAACATTAAACTATCAGACAGGAAAAGAAACGAATGGATCCGTAACAAAACAAAAGTGAAAGATGTCTTAACCCAAGTAGCAAAGCTTAAATGGAAGTTCGCCGGCCACACCCTACGGCAGAAGGATGAAAGATGGACTAAGACGATTATACATTGGAGACTGTGGAACAACAAACGAAAAAGGGGAAGGCCACAAATGCGATGGTGAGATGACCTGAAGAAGCACACTGGGTCAAAATGGATGCAAATTGCCCAAGATAGAGAGGCATGGAAGAAGGACGAGGAGGCCTATATCCAAGGATGGATGTTTAGGGCTGATTAGATAGATATATTTATCGTTACAGTTATCTATATTTAAGAACAATATTCTAGAAGAACCAAAATAGCTATCTACAGAATATTGGTTGTGAAACCTAGGTAATGATAAAAAAAGATGAAGTCCAACTTAGGACATTCGAGAGAAAGATACTGAGAAAAGTATACAGCCCGGTGTAAGAGGAAGACGCCACATAAAGAATCAGGAGAAATGGAATACAATGAAAAGAAAAGAAAAGAATACAATGGAAGCCGGTAGGAAGGTAAAAAAATAAGCCCCAGAAGGAGATGGTTGGATAACATAAAATACGATCTGAAAACCATGAATGTAAGACAATGGAAGAGAAGGGCAAAGAGAAATCTGAATGTAGGGACATAGCCTGACAGACATAGACCCATCCAGGGTTATCATGTCAAAAGAAGAAAATGATAATCGAAGCGCCATAATTATTGTTGATGCGCAATGCCAAGCACCAGCGCACTAGTATGTGTACGGCTTGAAAAAAATGTATATATTTGTCAACGCGTGTTAAGCGATTGTTATGTAAACCTGCCCCAAAGGAAACTAGTGAGCAGAACCTCAGATTTAGAAAAATAAAATTAATACAATTAAGTTTTTTATTGTGTGAACATTTTTCCAGACCGTTATCTCGCGCGCACAGCCAACCTTTCTCTACTCTTTTCTTTTTCTCTCTGTTGCTTATGTTGCTTATGTTTATTCCTGTTGTCTCTCTCTTTGTAAAATCTCTTTTCTTTTATCGATTTTTTTCACAGCCTCTAGTACTTCTTTAGACGCATTGCCACTTGTCACTACGGTCATAAAATTGTGTGCTCCTGATGCCTACTCTTGCATATAGCTCCGCTCTATCGCATTTGAAATTTCTGCATTCGAACACACAGTATTCTGCTGTGTCACATACTTCACGATCCACACAGCTACCATTTATTGCCTTGCCTATCCTTTCAAGGTATCCTCTAACTCTAATTGATCCGTTTGCCGTAACGAATTGTGTGAAGAGGTAGTTCGTGCTTTTACAGATATTTGCACTTCACCTATTCCTCCACGACCGGGATCAGAGTCCTTGCTTACTCACTCTTCCTGCCACTTTGAGATGGTTTTTGTCCTTTCTTTTGTCTTCTCTTAATTACTCTGGCCGTATGTTTTGGCTCTCTTTGTTGCAGATGTATTGGTGGTGCCCCAGCAGAGGTCGTTCTGTAGGCGCATACTCTCCTTAATAGGGCTTTTCTTTGGGCCTTCTCTAAAATTTCTTTTAGAGAAACAAAGTATTAAAAAATAATACGTGTTCTGTCAAAAATCTGGGGTTTTTTAAGGTCGCATCCGTATGTGACAATCCTCATAAAAAATCTGGGCATATCAATCAAGTACTGATTGCTTACCCAGTAATTTTTAACGTGATACTTTTAATGATTTTTAGTGGTTGCGTTCATTCTTAACGAATGACTCTTGTCAATTACACTAAAAGCAAAAATTCCTCGCTGCAATTAACCCACATGCTACATTGTGAAACACACTGCACCGCGCAATTCCAAAATACATATTTTTATTATATATTTATCATTACAGTTATTATTCGTAGTGTGGTATGACAATAGAAGCGCTATTGCTAATTAAAATGGTGCTTGAATATTCCGCCACGGCCGCTGATTTTACTTTTACTTGTGCTCTGGATTGTTATAATAATTAAATAATTAACAGAATCTAGGATTTCACTTTGATTTAGATTTGATAAGCCTTATGCATGCGATGTACCGTACAAAATTTTGATAAATGAACTGCAATTTTAGAATTATGGGATTTTAATATGTATGCTATTTAATGCAGTAAATGGCCAACTTATAAACAATATTATGTAGATATGCAGATGATACAGTATTATTGCTGGTCTGGTAGATAGTGCGCAGGTGTTCCAAAAGATAATGGATAATGTTGTAGAAACATCTAACAAATACGGCCTAAAACTAAATTGTAAGAAGACAAAAACAATTATTATTAGCAAGAACACCAACATAAACGCCCAAATTACCATCAGAGATACACCGTTAGAAAGAATGGAGAAAATATGCTATTTGGACTGCAATATTAAGGATACCTGGGATGATAGCTACGAAATAAAAACTTGAATTGAAAGATCCAGAGGCTCTTTTAACGGTCTTAGGAATATTCTCTATAGCTTTTCTTTAAGTATACGCATAATAATTCTTAGATGTTACGTCTTTAGTATCCTCCTATACGGAATAGAAAGCTGGAGGCTTACAGAGATGTATGTTAAGGGTCTCGTAATATATACACCACATAACTAACATAACTATTCTCCAGAAATTAAGAAAAGACAAAGAAATTATTAACATGGTGAGGTCAATTGTCAGAAAAACGTCAAAGTGAAAACCGATCTTTTAAATTGCTCTTTAAAAATATTAGTTTTCTTTTCTACAGTTTTATAGTAGTAATCATAGAAATCGGACGTACCTTCGGTACAACGATAATTGAGACTACAGATAACCCCCATTGTCTTAATTTAATTTGAATTTTTTACGACTGCAATATCGTTTGCTGAAGCTCCTACAACTGCAATATGAGTGTCAATAGCGGAGGTAGGCCTCCTGATCCACCGCCCAGAAAACCTATTATATTCGATAGTCAAAATGATGCCGAACAAATGGAACTTTCTGTAAGTACTCCCATTCCAATAAATTTGACAACCAAAAACAACAACAACCAGTATCCAAATGATCCAAATACAACGAATATGAATGTTAATAATGAAACAAAACAAAACTTAAAAGAGGTAAGGCAAGCATTTTTATTTAACAGTAATGACCGAGATCCATATCACGTTTACATTGAAAACAGTTCTACGGATTTTAAAGGTAAAATAAATTCTTTAAAAATTGGTGAAATTATTTTGTCTAACTTTCCTGAAGCAGACAATATGATTTCCAGTATAGATGCCATCGGCCGTAATAGAATTAGAATCAAATGCAAAGACTATAAAACTGCAAATAATCTTGTTAAAAACAAATCTCTGGAAATTTTTAGATCAAATAATTTGGATCTGTATATTCCAAAATTTATTTTACACAGACAAGGAGTTATTAGAGACATAGACATAGATTTCTCTGAAGAGTATATAAAAAATAAAATAAAACAGTATGATAGTCATTGTGTATTTGAAATTGCAAACGTTAAAAGAATTACGCGTAAATTAGAGAAAATTGTTAATGAGGAAAAAATTGTCGAATATGTCCCTACTAAATCTTGTATTGTGACTTTTAAATCGCAAACGTTAACTAAATATGTAGTCATAAATAAGGTTATTAAAGAAATTGAAGTGTATAAACAGAAAGTTCTGTTATGTTTCAACTGTCTTAGGTACGGCCACCTAGGCAGTCAGTGTAGGAGTCAGCCAAGATGCAATAGATGCCAAGAACCTCATAATTCTAAAAATTGTACAAAAGTTGAGTTCCCACAAGTATTTTTCAGCTGTAAGGGGAATCACTTGACTACGAATTTAAGCGCGTGTCCAGAATTCATACGACAAAAGTTAATAAAAGAGACGATGGGTTTAACAAACGTTAATTTTTACGATGCAAATAAAAATATACCAAAGAATTCATATGCTAGTATTCTTAGGTCAAATATAACAAACAATGATACAAATTTTTCACAAAATTCACAACCTTCTACTTCTACCCAAGGAAATACCTTTGTTAAATTTATGTTTAATCCTCACAGCAACACCAGTAGGCCAAATAAAAGGCAGAAGCCAAATATTCCAGACCCAACTGATACAGCCAGAAAAGAAATAATATCTGTAGTTTCCCCTCCAAAACATTCTGAGGGAATAGTTAAAAGTCAATTCTATCAACAAAACTTAAACGTTGCAGATTCACAGTCAGAAGACTTAGATTAAATTGTTAATTCAATTAAACAAAATAATAATTTTAATATTTCAAAATCTGATGTAATTCAGTTAATTAGTAACCATTTTAATCAAAATCTAACATCAAATCGCAGGCCTAACTAAAATAAACATATTACAATGGAAATGTCGTTCGGCAGTTGCTAATAAACAGAATTTAGAATATTTACTCCATCAGAACGACATCAGTATAGCTCTATTATCTGAAACCTGGTTCAAACCGGGAAAATATTATAATTTTAAAGAATTTAATTGTTTTCGAGCTGACCGCCCTGATGGATATGGCGGATGTGCCATCCTTTTGAAATCTAACATAAAATGTGAAGAAATAATTTTTCCAAATACGTATTCGTTTACATATAAGTGTATTTCCATTAAATTTTCACCTTTCAGAAAACGTTTACATATAATTTCTTTATATGATGAACCCAATAATAAAGTTTCAAGTCAACAATGGATAAATTTTTTAGAAAATATATCAAAACCATTTATAATAGGAGGCGATTTTAACGCACACAATTTGGCGTGGGGTTGCGAAGTTGATGATAGATTAGGTAAAGATCTTCTAGATGCTATAGAATATTGTAATTTAGAATATTTAAACGATGGGTCTCCCACTCTCGCTATTTCCAAAAAACCTTCTGCTGTAGACTTAATCATTTGTTCCCGAGATTTTGCTTCCTATTTCCATTGGAATACTCTACTAGAACCTCATGGATCTGATCATGTGCCAATCATTATTTCATCACAAAGTTTCTCCGCAACAGAAGCCACATCCAGTAGAAAACATAGAATATGGAACCTTAGCAGAGCCAATTGGATGACTTATGCCAGTACTTTGGAAACAATGGAAGTTCCATTAATCTACGAAGAATTGTTAACAAATATAAACCAGGCAGCCAACATCGCTATTCCAAAATATTCCTCCATTAACGAAAAAAACAGAAGCCATATTCCGACACCATGGTGGAATAATCAGTGTCAACTAGCAGCTGAAAGTAGAAAACATGCGTTCATTAATTATAAACAGAATCCAACGCTCCAAAATTTAATAGAGTATAAACGACTTAACGCTGTTGCAAAGAAAATCTTCAAACAGAAAAAAAATAAGAATTGCATTGATTTTTGCGAAAGCCTAAACTCAAGAACACCATTAAAAGATGTCTGGCGAAAATTTAATTGTTTTAAAAACCGCAAACAAGCCAACAGACTACCTATTGATCCAGAAGATACATGGTTGCAAGATTTCCACAGAAAAATTGCTCCGGCATGGGTTCCAAATGACGACACCGTACAAGAAGATATTCAAACAGTATCCAGACACAACCACAATTTTGATGAACATTTTCATCTATGGGAATTGCATCGAGCCCTTGAACAAAGAAATAATACTTCTCCAGGTATAGACAATGTGTCATATTCGCTGTTGTACAACTTACCGATCGAACATAAAATTTCACTACTAAACATTTTCAACAATATTTGGAAAAATAAGATACCAGTACCAAATAGTTAAAAAGAATACCTGATAATTCCTATTAAAAAACCTGGCAAACTAGACCGTGATCCAAATTCTTACCGACCTATCTCCTTGTCTTCATGTCTTTTAAAAACATTCGAAAGAATAATTAAAAATAGATTTGAACATTGGTTAGAACACGATGGTATACTTCCAAGATCCCAATATGGTTTTCGCAAGTCTAGGTCTACTCAAGATGCAACTGCAGCTCTAGTTACGTCAGTTCAGCTTAACTTTACAAGAAATAAGTCTACAGCAGCTGCGTTCCTTGACAATTCCGCTGCTTTTGATAATCTTAATTTAGACATTCTTTACATTTAGACATTTATTACAAAAAAATGTTGTATATTGGAATCCCTAATTCATTTGCTCTCTTTTTAAAATCTTTATATTCCAACAGATTAATTTATTTAAAAATTAATAATGATGAATTTTCATATCCTCGACTAACTAATATTGGATTGCCACAGGGGAGTATTTTAAGCCCGATTCTATACATCCTGTACAACATAGATCTTGAAGTAAGTATACCCAACAATACAAAAATTCTTCAATATGCTGATGATGTTGTTTTATATACAGAAGGAAAATTGATAAGTAGATGTGAGGATAATTTAAAAGTCGCATTAGAAATCGTAAATCAGTGCTATGAAGAAGTAGGATTATCAATTTCTGACACAAAAACTGAGGTGTGTTACTTTACAAAAAAGCGTAGAGTTCTACAAGGCAATCTTAATGTTGGAAAATTTAATTTTCCAATTAAAAGCTGTGTTAAGTATCTTGGTACCTATCTAGACAGGAAATTGTCATGGAAAGATCACATTCATCATATTGTTAAAAAATCAGAAAACTCAATAAATATTTTAAGAGCTTTCTGTGGGGTGTAGCGATGGATCGCCTCCACGTGGTGCACCCTGGGTAACGCCAAATGATCCATCCTCCCAATCCTAAGGTGTAACACCATCGTGCCGACGGGATGCATGGTACAGGGAGTAAAGTGTATCTAAAGCGATGCCCTAGAGAGATGGCGAACTCTGGGGGATTATAGCCTTAGCACGGTAAGGGCGCACTGCCGTGCCTGACAGCAATTCGTCCCAACTCGTGGGAACAAATATGGAGAACGAGATTGAAAAAACAAACACAAAAACGGGAACGGACACAGAGGTGACTTCAGTCGTGGATTCTGTATCTGTCCCAAATACTGAGCCAGAAGTTGTTCCAAGCGGAACAGACTCTGCACAAAGTAGCAAAAAACGCCTTTCTGGAGCTCAAAAAAGAAAGATGACGAAAAAGGCAAAAATGGCTGCTGGAACATGGACCACAGCAAATCCCCATAAAAACAAAACGGGAGTACTGGTAAAACCCGAGGGTAAAAAGAGACCGCGGGAGAATACCATTACCCCCCCGCAACAAAGGGTTGCTAAGAGACCAAGGAGCTCTCATGAGCAGACTAGGTCATACAGCAATGTCACAAAAGTATTCAGGATAGCGGTGGCACACAGGCACCATCCGGATACTCAACTAGATCAGGCTCACGCAGACCTGATCATCAACAAACTAAAGCTAGCAGTGGATGAGGCTCCTGTTGGAAGTCAAAATCAACTGCTACAGTTCCATAAAACATCGTTTAGCGCAGGTACTCTGTGGGTAAACTGTGCTAACAAACATACCAAAAAATGGACCACTGAGGTGGTAAGGACTATGGAGGGCCTGTGGGAAGGAGTCGACTTAAATGTGGTCGATCCCAGCCACATGCCAAAACGCCCTATGGTCCTCGCCCGCATCCCCGAGAAAGAGGCTGAAGAATCAACAGTCAGAACCCGTTTAGAGAGGCAAAATAAAGACCTTAAGACGGAAGACTGGTTGTTGAAAAATCGGAAGGTCGGAGAGGACATGCAAATCCTCGTATACACGATCGACGAGGTCTCCTATAAAACATTGAAGGCTGCAAATTTCAAGGCGTATTACAGACTTGAAAAGATATCCTTCAAAACCATCAGAGGCATTGATGGCTCCAATCAGAATCCTGCAAGCGAATCTCCAGCATAGTAAGTCAGCTTCGGCAGAACTTACTGTCGCCATGAGAAGGTTTGATGTAGCCTTGATACAAGAACCCTGGGTTTACAAGGGCAAAATAAGAGGTCTATCGGGTATTGGTGGAGAGCTTATATATAGCCGATCTGCCGATGTCCCGAGAACTTGCATAATAGTCAAACGAAACATCAAAACACTGCCGTTGATAAATCACTGTTCCAGGGATTTAACCACGGTAAAGATGAAGATCATAGATGGAGGAGGGGTGAAGCAGATAGTTTTCGGATCAGCATACCTCCCATATGATGATCCCGAACAACCACCATCAAGGGAATTGGAGCAGCTAGTGAGAGATTGCAGGAAAAATGGATTGCAATTGATCATTGGCTGTGATGCGAATGCGCACCATCTGACTTGGGGCAGTACAAACACCAATGCAAGAGGTGAGTCAGTACTACAGTTTATAATGCAACATAATTTAGACATATTAAACGTAGGAAACACACCAACCTTCGTGACTTCACGACGGAAGGAGGTGATTGATATAACAGTTGCCACGACTAACGTGGCTAGAACTGTGAAAAACTGGCATGTGTCAGATGAGGTGTCCTTTTCAGACCATCGACACATTTGTTTTGAAATGACAGGCAATGAGCTTATCAAGGAAACTTATCGTAATCCTCGTAAAACAAACTGGGAAGCATATCAAGCAGACATAGAATATAGCTTAGGCAGGATTAACGGGAAGATAAGGCATACATTGGACCTAGACATGGCTGCCGAACAATTTCAAGAGATTGTCACGTCAGCGTTCGAAGACAACTGTCCGGAGATAGTCAGGAATTCCAACAGGAAAGTTCCCTGGTGGAATCATAATCTTGCAAATCAAAGGACAGAGGTTAGACGAAAATTTAATTTCGCCAAAAGGTCAGGCGAGTGGGGCGATTATCGCAAAGCTCTGACTGACTACAATAAGGAACTGAGAAGGGCAAAAAGAGAATCGTGGAGAAGGCATTGTGAAGAGATAGAAGGGACTTCAGAAATGGCAAGGCTCCATAAAGTTCTCTCAAAGGACCCTCAGATAAGTATTCCCTCGCTCCAAAAAGAGTCAGGTGAATACACTCAGAATGGTGAAGACACCCTGAAAGAGCTTTTCAGGGTGCACTTTCCTGAGTCTGAGACAAAACTGATACCACTAGACACATGGCAAACCGGACTGGATATCATGAATTATGGTTCTAGGGAAAACTGGCATGTGGCAAAAGAAGTTATAAACCAGGACAATATCAAATGGGCAATAAACTCATTCGAGCCATATAAATCACCGGGTCCGGACGGGATTTATCCAATACTTCTACAGAAGGGAAACGACCTTCTTTTCAAAAAATTGTGTAAAATACTGCAGGCTAGTTTAGGGCTGGGGTACACACCAAAAGCATGGAGGCTGATAAGGGTGGCTTTTATACCCAAACCTGGCAAAATCGGACAGGAAAGGGCCAAGTCTCTGCGGCCATTAAGTCTGATGTCATTCGTACTGAAGACCTTAGAAAAACTGCTCGATAGGCATATCAGGGATGGTGTATTGGTTGAAAGTCCGATACATAGGGGACAATATGCATATCGAGCGGGAGTCTCCACAGAAACGGCACTGCACCATCTTGTACAGAGAGTGGAGTACGTTCTAGAAAACCAAGAGGTGATGTTGGGTGCATTTCTCGATATTGAGGGAGCATTTGACAACACCTCTTACGAAGCGATCACAAGGGCGATCCGTCTAAAAGGAATAGACGAAACAAGCTGTAGATGGATAGACTGCATGCTGAGAAGCCGTGTGATATATGCTACGTTGCTAGGGGATACAGTGTCAGCTCAGGTAGCCAAAGGCTGCCCACAGGGGGGAGTCTTATCTCCTCTATTGTGGAATCTGGTCATGGATGGCCTGATAGCTAGACTCGACAACGATAGGCATCACGTCCTGGGCTATGCGGATGACCTAGTCATCTTAGCCCACGGAAAATTTAATGGTACAGTCAGAGATCGAATGCAACAGGCTCTGACAGTAGTTACAGAATGGACTTCAAATGTAGGGCTTAACATCAGTCCTCTAAAGTCCAAAATCATGAAATTTACTAAAAGAAGGAATTCAGAGGAATTGGGTCCTCTAAGTCTAAATGGTATACATTTAAATCTGGTGAGTGAAGTAAAGTATCTCGGGATAATATTAGACTCAAGACTTACTTGGAATCAGCAGATAGAAAGAATAACGAAGAGAGCGGTATCTACGTTAATGGTAGCCAGACGTACTCATGGAAAAATGTGGGGTTTGAGACCAGACATGGTATATTGGACTTATAACATGGTAGTAAAACCCACAATTACATATGCATCAGTGGTATGGCGGCCAAAAGTGCAGCAAAAAAGTGCCATCATCAAATTAAGCAAGGTGCAAAGACTTGCTTGTCTCGGGATCACGGGGGCTATGAGGGGCACACCTACGGCAGCTATGGAGGCACTACTGGATCTCCCTCCTTTACATATAACAATAAGAGGTGAGGCGAGAATGGGCTATTATAGACTGCGAGAAAACCTGAGCAACGTACCAGTTAAATCAGGACATAGTAAAATAACGAATGAAATTAATGATGCCGAATGGATGATGATTTCTGACCATATGACATCAAGATATATGCCTGAAGTACCTTTTCAAGTGGACATTTGCCCACGAGACGAATGGGACAGAGGAAACTCTCGACCCAGACTGCAGGGTTGCACCTGGTATACGGACGGGTCTAAAACTGCAGACGGTTCGGGCGCAGGAATATTCTATAGTGGTGGAAATTTCAACATTTCTATTCCACTGGGAGAATGTACCTCCGTATTTCAGACAGAGATTTTTGCAATCTTGCAGTGTGCAAGAGAAAACAACCTGAGGGCATTCGAACTGCAGCGGGTTAACATATGCACAGATAGCCAAGCAGCCATTGGGGCTCTTATAAGCCCTAAGGTGAACTCTAGGCTGGTGTGGGAATGTCGACAAGAACTTGATAGACTGGCACAACATAACAGTGTTATACTGATATGGGTTCCAGGTCATCGGGGCATATACGGCAATGAAAGAGCTGATGCACTTGCCAAGAGAGCATCAGCTACAAAATACCTGGGTCCAGAGCCGGCCGTGGGAGTGCCAAAAAGCACCGTCCGCGAACGAAAAAAAGCCTGGATCCGAAGCCAACACAACTCACACTGGGAGAGTGTACCCGGTCAAACACATGGCAAGATGTATATCGGACGGACATGTGCTAGTAGAGCTGAGTTACTGCTGAAAACAAGCAGGAATCAGCTCAGAGTCATAACAGGTTTCCTCACTGGACATGCGCCAGTTAAGGGTCACCTGCATACAATGGGGCTGTTTCATGGAGACTTGAGCTGCAGACTCTGTAAGCTGCAAACACTTTTCGGAGACATCGAAATGACTCCAAAATTATATGGCACCCACCCACTAGACCTGTACAAGCTGGTACAGGGTTCCAGAATTCTGGAATGGGTTTCATAAACAATGGAAGATGTACAATAAGCCAAGTGGCTGCAGTACAACCGGTTCACAACAGACGGCTTCCAGGGAAAAAAAAAAAAAAAAAAGAGCTTTCTGTAAAACAAATTGGGGAGCAGACCCAAATATTGCTTTGATGTTTTACCGTAACATGATCAGACCCATTTTCGACTATAGCTGTCATTTGTTTGGATCAGCGACCAATACACTTTTAAATAAACTTGAAATTCAAAAAAATAAATGCTTAAGATTATGCCTAGGCTATTTAAAATCCACTCCAGTCCAAATAATGGAAAATGAAGCAGTGGAACCTCCATTGCATTTACGCCGCCAATTTCTCAGTGATAAATTTACAACTCGAATTCTGTCCAAAAAATGTAATTATCTTCAAGATCTACATGAGCTATCGGTTTTAGACCTCACTCATAGGTACTGGAGAACTAAAAAATCTATACCTTTGGTAGAAAGTTATCTAAGTACGGTAAAGTACAGTGAAGTTATCTATAAAAGCCAAATTCCGCCTTACTACAGTGCAATGACAAAAACATTATTTTCTAACAAGGTTAAAACATGTTATTTAAACTCACATTTACCGCCAAATATGTTTGATATACTTATTAGAGAAAAATGGTTAAATTTTCAGTACATATTTACCGATGGGTCAAAAGACGCAAATGGAACGGGCTGTGCAGTATTCCACGAAAATAAAAATTACCATCATCAATATAGCCTACCTATTGAATGCTCAATATACACAGCAGAAATGATAGCAGCAATGTTTGCTGTTCAGTATGTACTACTGAATCCAACTAGCAATTATGTTATATTTACTGACAGTAAAAGCGTGGTGGACAGATTGAGTAACATTCAAACAGTAAAACACATAAACCACATTGAATTGAATATTCTTAAAACTCTGTTTGAAATTATACAATTAGGAGTAAATGTAACAATTGCTTGGATTAAGGGTCATTCGGGAATAAAAGGCAATGAAATAGTTGACAATTTTGCTAAATCAGCTTATAGGCTATTGATTATGTACTATAGAAAGGAACTACAACGTTAACGGGGTTTTATTATTTCATATGGTCAATGAATCTCTCTATATGAAAAAACCGCGGAGTGCTACCATTTAAAGGGGTGCGTTTTTGAGAAATGGGTGAATTAGTCCCTGGGCACAGGTTACATTAGGGTGAGTTCTATGCACTTTTGGTACAAACACGTCGACATAAAAATTATTCCCGGTTAAATATTCTATCTAAATATAACTTTTTAAAGTCGAAGATACTTTTTTTTACAAAAATATATTCAAAAGAAAAAGCACAAAGAAACCCAAAAGAAAGAAATTTTGTTTTTTGTCCCATAAATTTTGTCCACGGGGATATAGCTATAGACATTGCTTCACAGAAAAAAAACTTACATATTTTCTCTTTAAAATGATGTTTGGTAGAGGTCATTGGGATTTACAGTTTTCGAAATATGATTTTTCAAAGTTCGCCGCTCACAGCAATTTTGGGCAATTTTCCTTGTTATTTCGCAAATATTGTTCTGTAACTTTTTTCTACGTAACTTTAGGTATATGCAATGGTACATATAAGAGGAATAGAAATCAATTACCTTTAAAATGGTCTACTGTATAATGTTGTACGACTTCTTTTAAAGAGGTTATCTTTTTCAAGACTTTTAGCGAGTTTTTATATTTTTTACGATTATTTTTTAAATTTCCCATTATAACTTTCTTTTCTATATGGTATATATTATATTATAATAAAAAAGAAAGCTTATTCTGTTTACTTTAAAATGGTGTATGTATTATAAAAATTCTAGGGTTATTTTTGAATAAGATATGCTTTTTCAAATTGTAATAAGTACTTGCAACGATTTTTGATTTTAGGATTATTTTTTAAATTCCTCATTATAACTTTTTTATGCGATTGTGTGTTATGATTGAATCTTATTTTTTATAGGTAAGACCTTGGATCCACTTGACTCGGTCGGGAAAACTTGAAAATATGGATTAATTCCAATATTTACTGTCAAAGCTCCTGCACCACAAGTTTTGCTTGAAAAAATAGCATGTAAATGTACCAAAGGATGTACAAAAAACTGCGGTTGTAGGAAGATAGGAATTAGTTGTTCAATATTCTGCAAAGGGTGCATGTGCATGGGTACTAATTGTGGGAACTCTAAGATAACTGAGTTGTCAGAGGAAGATATTGAAGCTAATGCTAACGAAGAGATGGACTTTGATTTTGAAAATTTTTTAAATGTCAACGTTTAAATAATTTTAAATAAAGTGATGTTTTTTAAGACTAATGTTTATGTAATTTTTGTAAAAGAAATAATTTTAAATAATACAGGTAAAAAAATATCAAAGAATCACTCGGTTTCCATTACGTATTTAAATATAGATGATACACCATTTTAAAGAACAGAAAGTAAGCCCTCTTTGTTGCGCAATATATAGATAGTATATTCATGTACAAGAAAAAAAAAAAGTTATAATGAGACATTTCAAAAATAATCGTAAAAAATATAAAAAATAATATTTTTTTTATATTAGGTATTATATAATATATAATATATTATATAATAATTTTGTTTTATTTATATATTATATTATAAAAAAATCGTTAAAAGTATAAAACCTTGAAAAACCATAATCTCTTTAAAAAAAAGTCGTACAACGCTATACAGTAGACCATTTTAAAGGTAATTGATTTCTATTCCTATTACGTTTACCATCACATATACCTAAAGTTACGTAGAAAAAAGTTACAGAACAATATTTGCGAAATAACAAGGAGAACTGCCCAAAATTGCTGTGAGTGGCGAACTTTGAAAAATCATATTTCGAAAACTGTAAATCCTAATGACCTATACCAAACATCATTTGAAAGAGAAAATATGTAAGTTTTTTTCTGTGAAGCAATGTCTATACCTATACCTATATCTCTGTGGACAAAAGTTATGGGACAAAAAACAAAATTTCTTTCTTTTGGGTTTCTTTGTGCTTTTTCTTTTGAATATATTTTTGTAAAAAAAAGTATATTTGACTTTAAAAAGTTATATTTAGATAGGAAATTTAACCAGGAACAATTTTTATGTAGACGTATTTGTACCAAAAGTGCATAGAACTCACCTTAATGTAACCTGTGCCCAGGGACTAATTCACCCATTTCTCAAAAACGCACCCCTTTAAATGGTAGCACTCCGCGGTTTTTTCATATATAGATATCCATTGACCATATCAAATAATAAAACCCCGTTAACGTTGTAGTTCCTTTTAGCTATCTTATTTTGAATATAATCAATAGCCTATTATGTGATCGGAGAAAAAATAAACAAAAATTTAATTCCAGCTTCAGATATTGATACTTTTAGCAGACAAAAACTTAAAAATAATTGGCAATTGCATTACAGAGAATGTAATACTGGCTCAAATTTTCTCATTGTAACCCTAGGATATTCTCAAAAAGATGGTTTTACACAGAATATAACAGACATTTTATAAAGACCATTAATGGGTTGAGAGCCAATCATGCTCTTACGCCATCTTACATGCATAGAATCGGCTTGGCAGATACTCCCAATAGGGAACTTGCACAATTTTTTTTTATTGCATAATAATGTTCAGTTTTGTTTAAAAATGAGATTTCCAAAATTTCACGCTTCAAAAACTCGTAATAACTTAGAAATACGTATTTAAAGTCTTCAGCGGTATAAAATAGTTCAAACGACCCGTGACGTCACATAGTTTTACATTAGTTATTATTATGGTTATATTTCGCTGTGTCTAAGTACACGCTAACGTGTACGCAAATAAAAAAGTTAGGTATGTACACGCGAATTAAACTTCATCAAGCCAGTGACGTTATTATTTAGCGTGCGCAGTGACTGTATATTTTGGTACATGCTATTTTGATATGTTTAGCGTGTGTTTGATAGAAAAATATTTGTTAAAGGAAGGGAAGCAGAACGATTCAGATGTTTCAAACTTAATTGTAATAAATCAATGTATATATTAAAGTATATATTTAGGTTAGCAAAATAAATATATGTATTTAGTTGACATAACACGTACAAAATATTATAATTTTTATACGTAAGTTAATTATTATAATCAACTATTCTAAATGGGAAATAAGCCACAATTTAACTAAAAAAATGATTTTATTAACGTTTCGACGTCCAAATCGGATGTCATTGTCAAAATACAAAAATTAGTCATATTAAATAATTAGAAAAATTTTTTACTAAGCAACACCATTTTTGTTTAATTTAATAATATTTTGTATTTTGACAACGACGTCGAAACGTTAATAAAATTATTTTTTGGTTAAATTGTGGCTTAGTTCCCATTTAGAATAGTTGATTACAAAAATGCCACAAGGATAATAGCTTCAGAACAAGTTAATTATTATTGTGAAAGCTTTAGGTCTTCTTTTTATTTTAATCTTTTACGGTAATACATACTATTTCATTTATAACTAAAAAAAATATATATTAATTTATAGTCTCTTATCTTTTTCGTACTGTTTTAAAATGTTCTTAAACTCATTAAAAGAACTAAATAATTGTCCACACTCCGTAGTTAATTTAAAAACAAACACTAAACAAATAAAAAATAAGAATTCACTGACACTCTAACTTTTTTATTTGCGTACACGGTAACGTATACCTAGACACAACCTTATATTTAGGTATATTCTTCTTCTCCTTCTTTAGTTTATTGGCCTCCACCTACTTGGGTATTTGGCAAGTTCATCGTCGTGGAATTAGTCAAAAATATTTATATTCTAATGACATTTATCGTATGTCATTGTAATAATAATATACCAGTTGTTAAAATTGTAGTTTTATACTGTTTTTGAAGGAAAGGAACGAAGGTTTACTATTGAAAATAAAACCATTTTGTAAAAGTACGAAATTTTCTATGAATAGTTCAAACGATCAAAAACACTTGTAACGTCACATAAATGTATTTTCTACTGACGTTTATAACGTCTAATTTAAAATTCTGTTTACTTTATTGGAAAAATGTAAATGTAAAGCCAAGTGACGTCACGATGCGTTTTGGACCACCTGTTTAAATTTGAATTTTTAATCGTCTTTAGGGGCCAAACGAAAGACAAACAAAACTTTTTTTTCTTTGATACATGTTTTAAATTATGCTGTGTGGTGATTTATAACATTTTTTTCGAATTTAAAAATTTATGCAAGTTCCCTATTGTACTTGTGGCAAAATCGGAGATCTAACACATGTCATATTAGAATGTCATTTAAACATAAATAACATAAACGACCTAAAGATTTAAAATGTTTTTTCCCAATAAACCTAAATACTTTAATATTTACAAATGATATGGAAATTCTTCATCTCATTTATAAACATGTTAAATTATGTAAATACAAGTTGTAAACGTAATATGTAATAAATAGGCATAATTTGTTAATGTGGTTTGAAAAAATTAAAAAAAAAATAAAAAAAAAAAAATAATAATATTAAAAAAAACACAAAATAAAATAATAACAAAAAAAAATAAACAAAAAAAAAAGAAGAAAAAAGGAACAAAAATAAAAAAGAATAGAAAAAAAAGAAGTAAAAAAAAGTGTTTCGCACAAATTAAAATATATATTAAAAAAAACACAGTAAAAAAAACAAAAAAAAGCTACACAATGTGCCAATGTATCTATAAAAATAAAATTGTAGAATGTACTTATGTTATAAGAAATTTATCACTATGAATCTGCAATCAATCAGAAACAAGTCTGGCTAATTGGCTCTGCCAAAGCCATTTTTCAAAAAAAAACATGGTGAGGCCTTGGACGTAGACGTATATCCTGGCTAGACAATTTTAGGAAATGGATTGGTCTAACGTCAACTGATCTCGAGCTGCTGTGAATCGAATAAGATGGGTATAAAATGGATCAATGTAGTCGCCAACATCACTAGAAAATAGGCTCCTTTAGAAGAAGAAGAATGTAGATATCTAGTTACCGTTTAGCTATTTTGATAGTTGATTAATATGTATTGCTCCAGGAGTCCAATTGTGTCTAGAGGGCTGCTATGGTATATGTGCTATAGCATTGTTAAGGCTTAAGGTATGGCCTAACTTCTGGTCTAAAGTGTACAAAAACTGTTGCTGAAATATAATACCCGAAAATATACCCAAAGATGCTCAATGTATAATTTTTACACTGAATATTCTAGAACGATTTTTTGCCAAAAACCGATAGACGAAAAAAATTAATATACACCTAATATCTGAACATCATCCGTGGAATGAGGCAAGACTGTATTTTATCTCCACCAATCTTCAATCTCTAATGTAAAAAAATAGTTATCGAAGATTTATACGAAACTAAAAAGGCATCCTAATAGACAAGTAGCGGCTAAACAATATCAGAGATGTAGATGACACCAAAGTATTTGTGGACAACCTAGAAGACCTACAAGTCCTCTATGAACAAAATCAAGTATTACACTCAACAATATGGACTCAAGAAGACAAGGCTCATGACAATTAGCAAGAAAAACAAAACATAAGGTCAACTCTACGCCAATAAAACCCCAGTAGAAAGAGTGACCCACAACAACTACCTCGGCAGCATAGTAAATGAAGAATAGACAATCAACCAGGAGATAAAGGAACGCATCAGAAAAGCTAGGTTCACCTCCAGCCACAAACACCTTCAACCACCAAGAGTCACAACCTATCTCTTGGTTTGGTATAAAAGCAGGAATGCTGCATTTTTATGGTGCTGAATCTTGGACCTTACACGAAGATACATGCAGAAGATTGGAAGTATTAGAGACGTGACTATATTGGTGAATACTTAAGATCCTGTGAACTCACCAAATCAACAATGAGGAGGTCCTTAGAAGAATGAAGAAGATCCGGGAGGTACTGACCAGCATCAAATTTCAAAAGCTACAACACTTCGCACATCTTATGCGAAATGAATCCCGATATGATCTCCTACAAGGCATCCTGCAAGGAAAAATATTTAGAAAGAGAGGTAAAGGAAGAGGAAGAACGTCCTGGTTAACCAACCTCAGAAACCTGGTTTAACACAACTTCTATTCAGCTTTCTTGCCCTGCTGCCGATAAGTTAAATATTGCCATGATGATCGCCAACATTCGTCACGGATAGGCATATCAAGAAGAATATTAGGGGAAGTCGTTATTTCAATGTTGCACTAACTTATGCCAAAATGAGACAGCATAGGTTAAGATGGTCGGGAAAGATCAACGTCGAGATGATAATATTCTTCTTCTTCTTCAGGTGCCATCTCCGCTACGGAGGTTGGCAATCATCATAGCTATTTTAATTTTTGAGGCAGTAGCTCTAAATAGTTGTTTTGAAATTAACTATTTAGATGGGAAATAAGCCACAATTAAATTGAAAAAATAATTTTATTAACGTTTCGACGCCCAAATCGGGTGTCGTTGTCAAAATACAAAATACTACTAAAATAAACAAAAATGTTGTTGCTAAGTAAAAAAAAATCTTCTAATAATTTATTTAATGTGACTCATTTAGATTGGCAATTCAGACGTATATTATACATTTTAAAGTAGAAGACTTTAAAATGATATCGCCAATATTTATGAGTTGCGTTCCTGGGACGACTTTACTAAAAGATAGTTCATTCGATTACATGAAATCAATCCCAACTTAAGAATATCCGTCACAAAAAATCATAGCATGTGATCTCTCTTTAAAAAGACAACCAAATACAACGATGACAGTAAAATTCTCGCGTTAGAGATTCCATAGTAAATCACGAGGGAAAACCAGGAAAAACCTCGTGATACTATCCCGACATCGTAAGTATCTGGTCTTACATTTAATTTACTTTCAAAAACTAATACCAAATTCCTAATCGTGGTATTTTCTTTCTATTGACTTCGTCTTTCAGTATGGGTAACCACATCCTACTGCATTCTACCGAGGAATTTGCGACACAATTGGTTTCATTTAGCATAATTAGAGCCGCTTCTTTGATTTTTCTCTTTTTATTACATATCTGATTCATTCAGGACTATATTTGAATCTCTCCACTGAACTCTATGTTCATTATCCCATGCGTGTTGACATATTTGAGATCTTTGAAATTCTCTATTTTTAATATAAAACTGATGTTAATTTATTCTAACGTTTAATGGTCTTGATGTTTCACCTAAATAAAATTGATCGCATTTACAAGGTATTTTATAAATGCAATTCTTTGTTCTTTCTTGTTCATTGTTAGGTTTAATTTTAGATATAATAGATCTCAATGTGTTTGTTGTTTTGAATGTTGTTGAAATGTTGAATTTATTTCCTATTGTTTTAAGTTTCTCGGATAGTCCTTTTATATATGGTATTGATATTTTCCTCGTATTATTTCTTGTGAATGTTGTAGGATCCCGTTCTAAGTTGTTCTGTTCCATTCGATCCAATCTTGACAATTCCTTATTTATAAACGATAAAGGATAATCATTTTTTAATAAAACAGCTGTTAACAATTGTTTTTCTTCTAAAAATGAATTTTCGTTAGAACATGTATTTTTGGCTCTTTCATATAAGGATTTAATGATTCCCTTTCTAACGTTGATGTTGTGATTTGATTTGTAATTGAGATATCTGTTGGTGTGTGTTGGTTTTCTATACACTTTAGTCTCATATCCAGTATCCTTCTTTGAGACTAAAACATCGAGGAAAGGCAAAGTGTTATTGTATTCCTCTTCCATTGTAAATTTTATTGTCTCTTCTTGATCGTTTATAATATTCAGGAATGTATCCAAACTGCATCCAAACCATTCTCTCAGGTTCTTCAGCCATGAAATTCGTCTTATTTCGATGCTTCTTCTGCCATCTATCTTTCCTTGCATTATGAGTCGTAGGATGCCATACTTCTCGCCCCGCATCACATGTCCGAGATACTGTAGCTTTCTTTCTTTAATTGTAAGTTCAACTTCCTTCTCTTTACCTATTGTTCTTAGTATTTCATTGTTCGTAACTCTATCTACCTAGGAAACATATTCACTAACATTAAATCATAATATTGCAATATGAAAAATCACTGCTCTAGTTTCTGGAAGGAATAGGAGAGGAAGACCATAAGAGCTTATTATGGGGAAATGTAATTAGGGAAACTGATCGCGCCTAGGGAAAAAATCAAAGAGGATTATGACGCATTAGGTTTTATAATGGTTTAGATACCAGTCGCAGCAAATTGATCGATTAATAAGTTACTTCTAGAGGAGATTTTTTTGGCTACATAATTATGCAAATGGAAGTTCAACAGAATTATTACTCTAAGAAATTCGATGCCTTTTTTGAAATATTCGCTAATATAGTTCCATACATTTCATCTCCACTTTTTTCGGTTGGTCCATTCTTCCTCATTTATGGCTCCATTTCTCATTATTCCTCTAATTTGTACTCTCCATTCTAATGCTGGTATTCCTCTCCTTCTTCTATTCCATAGAACATAGTTTAAGGCCTTTTTGGCCATCGTTCGTCTTCCATTCGCATTATATAGATGTCTGTACCATAAAAGTTTTTTGGATCCTATTGTATCTACGGTACTGTAAATCCTTCCTCTTCTCCTTATCTTTATTTGGGATGTGATTAAGTCTCGATATCCGACACGCTCTTTATAGATAGTTACCAATGAGCTACTAATGCTTCTCTATCAGCCTTGCGACATCCAATATTGGACATAGGCCTCCCCTTCGCTCCTCCATATTTTTCTATCCTGAGCCATGTGCATCCATTTTGAGCCGGCTTGATGTTTCAGGTCACCTACCCATCTCATCTGTGGTCTCCCTCTCTTTCGTTTGTGTATCCATGGTCTCCACTATGTAATAATTGTATTCCACATTTTAGTTTAGCTGTTTGACGAGTAGCATCCTTAACTTTTGTGACATTTCTTACCCAGGAATTCCTTTTTCTATCTGACAGTCTTATGTTGATCATTTGTCTTTCCATTGCTCTTTATGTTTTTGCAATTCTGTCCATATTCGCTTTTGTAAACGTCCATGTCCTCTCATTGGTCGTAGAGTTTCGTTTTCAGATATTGGGGGTATTTTTTATTCTTGAATATGAAGCTGAGCTTACCAAACGAGGCCCACGCTTAGTTCGTCTCTTTATTTCTGCTGTTTGGTTGTCACTATTCAATTTTATTATTTGTCCTAAGTACATATATGAATTCATTCACTTCTACTATTTGGTTTTGTTTACCTACGATTCTTAACTCATCTTGTTATCACTTTTGTTTTGCTGTAATTCATATGTAATCCAACTTTACTGGCTTCCTGGTCTAGGTGTTGTATCATTATTTTTAGTTGTTCCTTGTCTGTAGCGATAAGGACGATATCGTCAGCGTATCTTAGGTGATTTAAGTATTGGCCGTTAATGATGCTTCCATATTCTTTCCATTGTAATCTCTTGAAAATGTCTTCTAGTGCTTGGTTGAAGAGTTTCGGCGAATCGTATCTCCCTGTCTAACGCCTCTTTCGATAGGTATGGTGTGTGTATTTTGTTCAAGTTGGATCGAAGTTGTGGCCTTACTAATGCTTACACCCCTGTAATTGTTACATTTCAAGTCTCCTTATCGGGTTTAAAACGTTCTTCTGATCTTTTCTGATGTTTCCTATAAACTTCCATGATTCAGATACTCGAGTCACACCCGCTATGGCGTTTTTAAATTCATTTAAATAAGTCACATAAACAGTACATTGCCTTTTTCATTAACAAAACTCAATTATTTGTTTGATAGATTCGTTATTATAAAAAAGCCATCAGTATCTATAAATCATTTAATATAATGATTGAAACATCCTGTATGTAATTAAGTTCATACTTGCTCTTAAAATCCAAACACACAAGTGAAACATAATTATACCAATCTTCTTGTAGACATTAAGAGCAATAAAGTGAACAAGTTATACAGGGGCAACAACATAACTGTCTTGGTATACGAGGGAATTGCTTTATTATGATATTTTGGGCATATCTTCTTTACATAATGTTAACTAAAGATTGGTTAATATTACAGTTTTTATCTGTGAAACTACAGTGGGTATCAGCAAACTTTGTGTTTAATTTTGTACATATTTAATACAAATACAGTGGAACCTCGATTATCCGTCAGGGCACCGGACCAAGGGTATGACGGATAATCGAAAAGACGGTTAACAGAACATTAAAAAAAAATCATAGTATTATGGTGACACACTGAATTATGGTAACATACAGATATTGACTAATAATTATTGTGCTGTTTGTTTTTATTTTTGGCTTGCGATTCAAAAAATAGAACTCTAAAAGCACGGTATCATTTATCATTAGCTATTTAAATTTAATCCAGAGCCCTGGATAAGAACAAAAATATTTACATAAAAAATGCGGTGGTGGCATACCTGCACATGTACATTTCAACGAATTTCGTTTGGCTTATCGCAATGCTCAACAAAATGAATTTATGACTAAATTTTTACTTATGTAGTCAATATAACTTATGTAGGTGGACCCTGACGGTTAACAGAGGTGACGGTTAATAGAGAGACGGATAATCGAGGTTCCACTGTATTTTCAATTTTTTATATTATTGTAAATTCTCTTATGCTAATTTTCAAAGCAATTAAGTATTTTTATTATGAATAATCATTTGTCCAATACAAAGTAACAAAATTTCAGTGTTATTTTTATTTCATAATAAAAAATATAACAAATATAAAATCCAAAAAACAAAAATTTGATGTGAGGTAAACTTTAGAATTAGTGGAATAAAGACGAGTTACAGTTTACCAAAAAAACAAAACAGGAAACAACACTGAAGAAATAGCGGAGCTAAGCAGAAAAATAAAAGTGCCATCAGTGATAAAAACAACCCAGGGAAATAAGGAAAAATACCATGTTCGGGACACTTAAGCAGCCAGGGAAATAAGGCAAAATTATACCATTTTCGGGACACTTAAGTAGCCAGGTTGCAATTGGGTTTTTTGCGTACTATATACCTAATACATTATAAATACAAAAATGCCCGTCGCAGTTCGGACGAGAATTTTAGTTATTAACAAATAAGGGTCAATAATGGCAGTTTTTTCGTTTAAATCGCTACAAGTAAAAATAGGGTAACTAAATTCTTATTTTCAGTATTTTTCATTTAATAGATGAGCCAAGATTTAAAACTGCAGTTTTTAAATTTTGGTCCGATCATTTGTTGCTTTGGAAATTGCAAAATAAAACTACAATTTCGAAAATAAAAAATTTGCTATAACTTTTCCGAAAATCACCTTAAGACTGTCGTGTCGCATGAAAAGTTGAGTCAAACAGTCCTTATAATGTACAAAAAATTTTAAGACGATTTGTCGATTAGTTTAAATTTTATTCAATTTGTTTATCCCAAAGAGCTTTTTTTCGCAATGTTATTGTTCATAAAATAATAACGATATAGAAATTCTGTGAAAACCTCATTAAAGAAGAATAGTCATATTTTAAACGAATTTAAAATTAATTTTTAAACGCTTTTCTTTACTTCAATAGTTTGCATTTTAATCTTTAGACGTTAATTTGACTGACTTTTCTTCAATGCAAATGAATGAAAATTTGCAGACATATTCATTCGCGGGAACAATACACGAATAGTCGATAAAATTTTTTTTATGTTTATTAATTGTTTAAATAAAAAAACGATTTTAATGTAAAATGCTTAAATTCTCTTGTTTTTTACAACGTAGAAACTTGAAACTTTTACGGATTGTAGCTAATGATATGAACTATGCATAATTTCACTTTTTACGTTAATTGTTTACGTTATGCGTCATAAATCAACAAACGGCAATCCACATACAAAAAAGCCATAAAGCACCGGGAATAGATAAAATACCGGCAGAACTACTCAAGCAAGGAGGAAGGAATTTGACACAACAGATGTACCAGCTAATACGAGAGATATGGATAGAAGAAGAAATCCCCCAACAATGGAAGAAAAGTATAATCTGCCCTATTCATAAAAAAGGAGACAAACTGTTGTGTCAGAATTATAGAGGCATCTCTTTACTTTGTTCGGGATACAAAATATTCACAAACATCCTTAATCGAAGACTTCAACCTCTCACGGAAAAAATCATCGGGGAACATCAAGCAGGGTTTAGGCAAAATAGATCTACCATTGACCAACTATTTACAGTTAAACAAATACTAGCCAAAGCATGGGAATATGACATGGACGTTTACAATCTCTTTGTAGATTTTAAACAAAGATCCGCAAATATCAATAGATAGAACAATTCTACCTACTATATTGGAAGAATTTGGCATACCATCAAAATTAATACGACTAGTGCAAATGACAATGACAGAAACAGAAGCACAGGTATGTATTCAAGGACAGATCACTGATGCGTTTACGATAACGCAAGGACTGAAACAAGGCGACGGACTGGCTCCAACGCTTTTTAATCTTGTTCTTGAATATGTAATTAGACGGTTGACGGTGAGCGGAAATAATATACTTACAAACAAATCTACCCAATTAGCAGCATACGCAGATGATATAAACATAATGAGCAGAACAATGAATGCAGCGGAAGAAACCTACGTTGAGTTGAAACAGAGTGCAGAAGCAGTATGGCTAGCAATAAATACAAATAAAACAAAACTACTCATACACACCAGATCAAATAAACCGGCGCAACAACACTTTATTGACGATATAGAACATGTGAATAGATTCACGTACCTAGGAATGGATCTGGTTGCAAGCAATGAAGAAGAACCGGAAATAAATAGAAGGCTTGTGCTGGCAAATAAAGCCTATTTCGCGATGGGCCACATATTCAAATCGCGAGACGTACACCGGAAAACAAAACTCCGGGTATATAAAACAATAATCAGGCCCATAGTAAGTTATGGCTGCGAAACATGGGTGGTGACACAGAAATCTGCCAATGCATTAGATGTGTTTGAAAGAAAAGTGTTACGTAGGATACTGGGCCCAATAAGTGAAAATAACAACTGGCGAATTAGGTATAATAGAGAAATATACGAGCAATATAGCGAACCAACTCTAGCACAATACACTAAACTGCAGAGATTACGGTGGGCAGGGCACGTGGTCCGCATGCATGAGAATAGAATCCCCAGAAAATTGCTGAATGCAAGAATGCAGGGAAGAAGACCTGTTGAAAGACCTAAAAAGAGATGGGAAGACGAAGTCGATGAGGATGCCAGGAACTTCCTGGGAACGCGTTTATGGAAAAGAACAGCAGTAAACCGAAATGATTGGAGAAGCTTGTTGAAGGAGGCCAAGGCTCGATTTGGGCTGTAGTGCCATTGGATGGATGGATGCGTCATAAATAAACAATAAAGTTTCAAATTTTGAACGCTCATATATTTGTTTATATATAAATCGGTGTTTATTCATGTCAAATTTCAAAACGATACGAAACAAAACTTCAACAAAAACTCGAATTCAAAAAATTTGTGTTTTTATCGTAGTCTTAGAAAAACCACCGGTAGAGACGTTTTGTGCTACAATTAACATTAGAATTCGATTTTTCGTATTAATTAATTAAACGCTTTTCGTTAGTTCAATCTTTTGGGTCAAATCTTACTGCCAATTAATTTGACTGCCTTTTCTTCAATGCAAATGACTAAAAATTTCCAGACATATGCATTCGCGGGAACAATACACGAATAGTCAACAAACATTTTTTTTTATTTATTGTTTAAATAAAAAAACGATTTTAACGGAAGATGATTAAATTCTCTCGTATTTTACAATGAAGAAACTTGACACTTTTACGGATTGTAGCTAATTATATGAACTATACATAATTTCACTTTTTACGTTAATTGTTTACGTTATGCTTCATAAATAAACAATAAAGTTTCAAATTTTTTGCCGATTCCGACTACTTTTCATGTTTGTACATCATATGTTTTATACATATTTTAATAAACATGACGATATATTTTAATGTGTGAAAAGTGTAAGACGATAAGAATAAAAAGTAAAAAATAAAAAAATATGAAAATAATATTTTTAAGAAACGCTTTTCTTTAGTTACGAGTAACTAAAATTAAAGATATTATAAAAAAATCAACTAAAAAGTAAAAAATAAAAAAAATTAAAAAAATCTAACACATTCGTTAAAGAAAAGCGTGGTGCGAAAACCGTTTATTCGACGAAGACGCGCCACGCTTTTCTTTGACGAATGTGTTAGTTTTTTTAATTTTTTTAATTTTTTGCTTCTTAGTTGATTTTTTTATAATATGTTTAATTTTAGTTACTCGTAAAAAGTGTTTCTTAAAAATATTTTTTTCATATTTTTTTATTAAAAGTCATTTTTATCACTCCCAAAATATTTTCAACAAGCAGAGTCATTTTTGGCTTATATACAATTTGAATAACTTTGTTTATATTGAATGTAGGCTAAAACTACAATGTGATTTGGAAAGATGATATTTTTACACGAATTTTCAAAAAAAAACTTTTTGTCTAAGTTAATTATGATCAAAGTTAGCCACCTTTTTTATTTAATTGACGGCTACTTTGTTTATAATAACTAAGCAACCTAACTTGCCCAATTTTGAATTTGAAGGTTTATAGTTTATGTGTAAAAGTTTGAGTAAACTTCGAACCTCAACAGAGTGGTTAATAAAGCTTTATAAAGGATGTCCTAATGAAATCGATTCGTGGTCGGAGGAGGGGAATTATTAAAATCCGTGGACTCAAAAAATGAAACTGATTCTTCAAACACATGCTGTGATTAATATCTCCAGAGCTTGTCGATGGATTTTGATCATAATTTTTTTAATTTGTCTATACTCGTAGTCTTATAGAGTAAGTTATGTACACATATCCCCACCTAACATTACAAAATGTTAAGAAGAACCCCCTTATCACTCAGGGATATAAAAAATAGATTACGACCGATTCTAAGACCTTCCGAATATACATATATAATTTCATAAAAGTCGGTCAAGCGGTCTCTGAGGAATATGGCAACTAACACTGTGACAGGAGAATTTTATAGATGTAAATATATAAATGGCTATTAATAAATAGGGGTTAGTGATAGAAGAGTGAAAATTAAGGGATGTATGTATTTTTTAATTCTACATCATATAAAATTAGGGTAGACAATTTTGTCCGAAAAAATATAAAAAATGTCAGGGGGGCAACCCCCCTTATAACTTTTGGGTATGAGAAATAGAGTATAACCTATTCTTAGTCGTATAGGATATATGTGTAAAATTTCATAAAAATCGGTCAAGCCGTTTGCATATATCTTCTTCTGATTCTTAGATCTCACCACATTTGAGTATTCCCCTCGTACTTTTCTATCGTTTTTGACTGAACTGGTGACCGCTTCCACCATCATTTCGCAGTTTTTATAGATTCTGCGTGAGTATGTATCGCCAAAAAAAGTTGATGTTGCCTTTGGGCGTCTTACTAATATTATATGTAACTGTTCTTGTGTGGTAATAATTTTGAGATTCTCCTGAGATGAAACACTCCATCGTGTAGCTTTGGTATGTGATGTTGAATTGAACTTTTTGTGCATTATCAGTGCTAGTATTACTACTGTACTCTAATAGTTAAAGGCATTTATGATGTAAGTAATTAAGATTAATGTGTATAGTACCTACATTATAGTAATGAATGGTGGTAGCTCAGTTTTAAGTAAAATTAAGATCTTATCGTAGATATTTTTACGACGGATAGAATTATATTTACCTTAAGATTTATTTTATAAATTTTTTATTTGTTTCTATATTTGACCATTGCTTTTATAATATTTCCTAGATTTCATTATTTTTTAATATATATGTTTTTTACCTACATCTTCCTGCATCATCCTACCATTATCATTAACAGCTATGCCATCCATCGTAAGAAGTAAGCCTCCCTTAGTTGTGTCTGTGTCCATTAACTTCTGTTCGTTGTTTTTGCATCTATTGCTGACCAGCCATTGGCTTGATGTCGTCAGTTTATCTGGTTTGAGATCTGCCTCTACTTTCGTACATTCAACAATTCGCTTCGTCCAACGGTTGGCTTCCATTCTTTTTATGTGTCCTATCCAGTTCCATTTTCACATGGCAATCTTTGTAATCGCTGAGATTATTATTGAGGATTCTCCGTTCCATAGCTCTCTACGTCACTTGAAGTTTCTGGACTACTTTGTTGTTAAAAGTCCAGTTTCCATGGGTAAACACCTACAATACGTACTGAACGAAAGCATTTGGTAAGTTAGATTTAAATACTATTTGTAGTCTTCCAAATGCTGTCAATGCAAGGAGCATCTTATATTTAAATGGGCCTTTAGATTGAGCTTTAATAGTTTTTTGTCCTAGATTTTTTGTCCCACGTATGAATACGACTCAACATTTCTAAGTTGTATCTCCTTGTCTTACGCCACGTTCTATATTAATGTCGTTTATTTCTCCTTCGGCTGTTTTTATTCTTGCTGATAAATTCTACATTGTCATTCTAGTCAGTATTATTAACTTTGCTGGTATTTTCATCTTTTTTATTTCCTGCAATAATGTCTATATACAGGGTGTTTGATAAAGAATGGGCTTAACCGTACATAGCTTAACCTTAGATTCCTGAGGTTAAAATAGGTCGATTTAAGCTAACTTACCTTAGTACAAAAGTTGATAATAACCGAAATACAGGGTGTCAAATTTAAACTTTTATTATATTTATTTTTGAATATTTCCTGACAGGCAAGGGACAACAACACGAAATTTGGTAAGTGGTGCTGGTACTGTACACCCTACTAAATTATGTTATACAAACGTTTTTGGCTATTACCCGAGGCGTACGACGGGGGAACGTGAATGGTTGATCATTCCCAAATTATACGCCACTGGCGGAATTAATATTTTAGTGCAATTTTTTGATTCACCAATACTTTCTATGCAAATAATATACTCTTTATCGTAACGATAAAGTCATTAGTTTTCGAGATATTTGATAGGTCTGGATCCCGCGTATGAAAAAAAAGTTGATTAATAACAAGCTGAAAATTTGTTAATAGCTTAAAGGTGTCTAGTCGGACAAACTTTGATATATGGGAACACTGGAATAGGGGAAGTTTTAATTGTGGAACAGGTTAAAAATTTGGAACGGTCAGACCACGAAAACGGCACATGTATTTTGTCCGACAGAACAGACTTAAACTCTCCGAACAGAGATTAAACTCTCATGCAAAAATCAGACTGCTATTTATCACCAAATGGTGATTTTGATCACCATGAAATGAATGTCTGATTTTTGCATGAGAGTTTAATCTCTGTTCGGAGAGTTTAAGTCTGTTCTGTCGGACAAAATAAATGTGCCGTTTTTGTGGTCTGAGCGTTCCAAATCTTAACCTGTTCCACAATTAATACTGCCCCTGTTCCAGTGTTCCCATATATCAAAGTTTGTCTAACTAGACACCCTTAAGCTATTAACAACTTTTCAGCTTGCTATTAATCAACTTTTTTTTCATACGCGGGATTCAGACCTATGAAGTTAAAAATGAAAAGGCACACTTATTTTGATTAATGTATTATGCTCCTTCGTTTTTTGCTTCAAATATCTCGAAAACGAATGGCTTTATCGTTACGAATGAAGAGTATATTATTTACATAGAAAGTATTGAAGAAAGAATCTAAAAATTGCACTAAAATAGCAATTCCGCCAGTGGCGTAGAATTTGGGAAGCGTTAACTATTCACGTTCCCCCGTCGTACGCCTCTGGTAGTAGCCAGAAACGTTTGTTTAACATAATTTAGTAGGATGTACAGTACCAGCACCACTTACCAAATTTTGTGTTGTTGTACAATGCCTGTCAGGAAATATTCAAAAATAAATTATATAAAAGTTTAACTTTGACACCTTGTATTTTATTTATTATCAACTTTTGTACTAAGGTAAGTTAGCTTAAATCGGACCTATTTTAACCTCAGGAATCAAAGGTTAAGCTATGACCCATTATTTACCAAACACCCTGTATATACACCTAGTCAAAGGCATTTTGGAAGTCACTGAACAATATATGTAGTTCTATTTCATGTTCGTAGCTTTTTCTGTATTTACGTGTATTTCCTCTATTGTTGGTCTCTCATTTCTAAATCCCTCTTGATATAGGGTATTGATTATGTACTATAGAAAGGAACTACAACGTTAACGGGGTTTTATTATTTCATATGGTCAATGAATCTCTATATATGAAAAAACCGCGGAGTGCTACCATTTAAAGGGGTGCGTTTTTGAGAAATGGGTGAATTAGTCCCTGGGCACAGGTTACATTAGGGAGAGTTCTATGAACTTTTGGTACAAACACGTCTACATAAAAATTGTCCCTGGTTAAATTTCCTATCTAAATATAACTTTTTAAAGTCAATGATACTTTTTTTTACAAAAATATATTGAAAAGAAAAAGCACAAAGAAACCCAAAAGAAAGAAATTTTGTTTTTTGTCCCATAACTTTTGTCCACGGAGATATAGGTATAGACATTGCTTCACAGAAAAAAAACTTACATATTTTCTCTTTAAAATGGTGTTTAGTAGAGGCCATTAGGATTTACAGTTTTCGAAATATGATTTTTCAAAGTTTGTCACTCACAGCAATTTTGGGCAATTTTCCTTGTTATTTCGCAAATATTGTTCTGTAACTTTTTTCTACGAAACTTTAGGCATATGCAATGCTACATGTAAGAGGAATAGAAATCAATTACCTTTAAAATGTTCTACTGTATAATGTTGTACGGCTTCTTTTAAAGAGGTTATCTTTTTCAAGATTTTATACTTTTAGCGAGTTTTTATATTTTTTACGATTATTTTTTAAATTTCCCATTATAACTTTTTTTCTACATTTAGGTATATATTATAATAAAAAAGAAAGCTTATTCTGTTTACTTTAAAATGGTGTATTATAAAAAGTTCTAGGATTATTTTTGAATAAAATATGGTTTTTCAAAATGTAATAAGTACTTGCATCGATTTTTGATTTTAGGATTATTTTTTAAATTTCTCATTACAACTTTTTTATGTGATTGTGTGTTATGTGTAATCTTATTTTTTATAGGTACCTAATACTTTGGATCCACTTGACTCGGCCGGGCAAACTTCAAAGTATGGATTAAAATTAATTCCATTATTTACTGTCAAAGCTCCTGCACCACAAGTTTTGCTTGAAAAAATAGCATGTAAATGTACCAAAGGATGTACAAAAAACTGCGGTTGTAGAAAGATAGGAATTAGTTGTTCAATATTCTGCAAAGGGTGCATGTGCATGGGTACTAATTGTGGGAACTCTAAGATAACTGAGGTGTCAGAGGAAGATATTGAAGCTAATGCTAACGAAGAGATGGAATTTGGTTTTGAAAATTTTTTAAATGTCAACCTTTAAATAATTTTAACTAAAGTGACGTTTTCTAAGACTAATGTTTATGTAATTTTTGTAAAAGAAATAATTTTAAATAATACAGGTAAAAAAATATCAAAGAATCACTCGGTTTCCATTATTTAAATATAGATGATACACCATTTTAAAGAAAAGAAAATAAGCCCTCTTTATTGAGCAATATATAGTATATTCACTTACAAGAAAAAAAATTTTAATGAGAAATTGAAAAAATAATCCTAAAATCAAAAATCGTTGCAAGTACTTATTACATTTTAAAAAATAATATCTTATTCAAAAATAATCCTACAATTTTTTGTAATACACCATTTTAAAGTAAACAAAATAAGCTTTTTTTATTATAAAATATACTATATACCTAAATGTAGAAGAAAAAAAGTTATAATGAGAAATTTCAAAAATAATCGCAAAAAATGTAAAAAATAATATTTTTTTATATTAAGTATTATATAATATATAATATAATATAATAATATTATTATATTTTTATATTATATTACAAAAAATCGTTAAAAGTATAAAACCTTGAAAAACCATAATCTCTTTCGAAAAGAAAAAGTCGTAAAACGTTATACAGTAGACCATTTTAAAGGTAATTTATTTCTGTTCCTATTACGTGTACCATTGCATATACCTAAAATTACGTAGAAAAAAGTTACAGAACAATATTTGCGAAATAACAAGGAAAATTGCCCAAAATTGCTGTGAGTGGCGAACTTTGAAAAATCATATTTCAAAAACTGTAAATTATAATGACCTCTACTAAACAACATTTTAAAGAAGAACTATGTAGGTTTTTTTTCTGTAAAGCAATATGTATACCTATATCCTCGTGGACAAAAGTTATGGGACAAAAAACAAAATTTCTTTCTTTTGGGTTTCTTTGTGCTTTTTCTTTTGAATATATTTTTGTAAAAAAAAGTATCATTGACTTTAAAAAGTGATATGTAGATAGGAAATTTAACCAGGAACAATTTTTATGTAGACGTGTTTGTACCAAAAGTTCATAGAACTCACCCTAATGTAACCTGTGCCCAGGGACTAATTCACCCATTTCTCAAAAACGCACCCCTTTAAATGGTAGCACTCCTCGGTTTTTTCATATATAGATGTCCATTGACCATATGAAATAATAAAACCCCGTTAACGTTGTAGTTCCTTTTAGCTATCTTATTTTGAATATAATCAATAGCCTAATAGTGTCCTATAGTTTTTTCTATGTAACAATTTAGTCTGATTCTTATGATTCTAGTCTAGATTTTATACGTTATATTTATTACATAATAGCCTTAGTTGTTGTACTTAGTTGGATCCCCTTCTTAAAAATTGGTGTGATGTGTCCATTCTTCCATTCTATACAAGCATCTTTTCGTCCTTCCAAATTTTGTCCATTAATTTGTACATCCGTTTCAGCTGCTCCTATGCTGCGTTTATGATAAGTTCATTGTTAATTTCATCTGTCCCTTCAGTCCATGGAGTTGTCTTTAGTTTTAGTTGTTTTAAAAACGTCTATGAATTCTGGATAGGTAGGTGCATATTCCTTTGTATATGTATTATCTCGGTGATGGCGCCCAAAATTCCGACAGCCAAAATCCCGACGGCCAAAACACCGACACGTCAGAATTCCGACACGTCAGAATTCCGACACGCCAGAATCCCGACAGGCCGAAACCCCGATATGCAACAATCCTCGCATAAGCAAAAATCCCGACCACTACATTTTGAATATTTATTGTTTCAAATAAAAATGTATACCATTTTTATTCAGTTACAATGCGAAGGCAAAACAATCTTATTTTTCACTTAGAACAGGGAGCGCAGTCCAGCACTCTGAATCGACGATTTTCGAGTCTTATTGGAGTCATCATCGGAGAGGCGTAGGCCTGCTGCTCTCTGCTCGAAGTGACCAAACCATGAAAGTTTATCCCCCCATTGCAACTGACGTGTATGGAGTAGGTGACTAGCGTCATCTGGCAACTGAAAGGTAAAGTTTTCAATCCTAATATGTAGCAACATTAATAATATTGAAAAATATTAAAAATATTACTAAAAGATTTTTAAATTGAAAACTTATTGGTCTAAGTATTTTCTTGGTAACACCTCCATGGCTTCTAAAGTTTGCAAGCCAGGTGGATGTTGCAGTGAAGACAAGAGGGAATTTTAAAAAGTTGTAATTCACAACCCCCGTCTGCAGCTTGGTAAAGTTCCAACGGAGAATGGACCTAGTTACTCTATAGGAGTAATACTAATATGAACTTTACCAAGTTGCAGACGGGGGTTGTAAATTGCAACCTTTTAGAATTCCCTCTTGTCTTCACTGCAGCATCCATCTGGCTTGCAAATTTTAGAAGCCATGGAGGTGTTACCAGGGAAATGGACCAATAAATTTTCAATCTAAAAATCGTTTAGTTATATTTTTAATATTTTTGAATATTATTAATGTTGCTATTAGGATTGAAAACTTTACCTTTCAGATGCCAGATGACGCTAGTCACATACTCCATACACGTCAGTTGCAATGCGGGGATAAACTTTCATGGTTTGGTCACTTCCAGAGCAGCAGGCCTACGCCTCTCCGATGATGACCTCAATAAGAGTCGAAAATCGTCGATTCAGAGTGCTGGACTGCGCTCCCTGTTCTAAGTGAAAAATAATACAATACCAAATCATATTGTACAGTATTGAAATTGAAAAATTAATTACTTAATAATAAGTACGGGTACTAATTATTATGTATTTTAAAAGAAAAAATCATTAAACATTTCATTCTATAATATAAAAGCTATACTTGCTGAAATGGACGGTTGTAAGTGACATGATAATATCTATTATATGAAAGTAAACTTGAATTCAGGATTTAATTATACATACACTGTGTCCGTAAAGTATGGAACAAATTATTTTTTAGCTAAACAGAGCATTTTAAGAAAAATTCCTGAAACAAGTCGATTTTTGATTTTAATTTACCTTATTTTAAAATAATATTCTAATAAACAGGGTGAATTACTTTCGAGTAATGACGTCACCGTCATTTTTTTTTTTAATGGAACACCCCATTTCGTCTCAATTTTCGGATTACTCTAGCTGAGCTGATTAGAAAAATGTATCATATGTTGATTCAAATTGATACAGGGTGGACAAAAATACAATAGTTTTGTGTGTGTTTATAAAGTAATGCGTTAGTTAAATTAACAATATTATCAAAAATACTTATTGTCTAGCGGACAGAAGCCTACAAATAGCCTACTATGTTTCTTTTAAATTGATAAGAAATAATTTCTTTCATATTCTGTCCGCTAGACAATAAGTATTTTTGATAATATTGTTAATAACTAAGGCATTACTTTATGAACACACACAAAACTATTGTATTTTTGTCCACCCTGTACCAATTTGAATCAACATATAATACATTTTTGGAATCAGCTCAGCTAGAGTAATCCGAAAATTGAGACAAAATGGGGGTGTTCCATTTAAAAAAAAGGCGGTAACGTCATTACTCAAAAGTAATTCACCCTGTATATTAGAATATTATTTTAAAATAAGGTAAATTAAAATCAAAAATCGACGTGTTTCAGGAATCTTTCTTCAAATGCTCTGTTTAGCTAAAAAATAATTTGTTCCATACTTTACGGACACAGTGTATATTATTGGACTATACATGGGCAAAAGAAAATAATTTAATTCATATACCCATGTTAGAAATTTTATTTAGAAAATTAGTTCATATTAAATGGTAAATACTTGTGTTTAGTAACAAAAAATAAAAACAGATGGCCCTAAATTTAGAAACTGTTTGCTTAATTCGTAAACACCTATATGTCTTTCCACCAAGACCTAGTCATGACTACTTCACGAGAAATTCTACGTTTAACGTCTATTTGCCGACCCCGTCCTCGGAGTTAGTAAAGAAATCTATATTATACTCCGCAAAAAAATTTTACAACCATCTCCCTCTACAACTTAAATCTGCAGCATCCTTCCCCAAATTCCGTAAACTGACAAAAGCCTACCTATCTGAAAGACCATATTATTCAGTAGAAGATTTTCTTAATCAATAACTAAGAAATTACAGTACCCTTTGCACCAGTAGTATTTTTATTATTTTTTTATCTATATTTGGGTGTCATATGCAGCAGCTGAAATTTTAAAACTTTTTTTATTAATTTTTAGGTAGACTACATATGCATTTGCAATTTATTTTAAATTTTGCAATTGATTATTTGTGTTTAACTTCATTATTGTTATTATTATTTTAAATATATTGACGATTTATGTAATTTTAGTAAATTGGATTGTTATTGTTTTGTTTTCTTGACTTTTATAAGCTTTGTCGATAAAATTGTACATGATAAAATTTTTCATGACAATAAAGCATAAAGTACCTGACCTGACCCAAATAAGGCCCGTCTTATTTAATTATTTTTAAATAAATATTAAATATTCGATTTAATTTCTCAAAGCAATGGAAAACGAATGGAAGGTTTATGCTCTTTCATTTTACTATGGTACACTTTATCAAATTTTAATACTTCTAAAATTATAACGGTTTTTTCAAAATCAGTGTTGTAGGCCTTATTGGGTACAGTAGTTCCAAAAAAGGCCCACCAGTTGATCCAAATAAGGCCCACCTTTTTTAATTGTTATTTTATTTTGTTCATTAATTTGATACATGATTTTAGATGTTAATAAAATTAGATACTGTTAACTATTTTTGGGGGTGTTTTATTGCAAGATATTCATTAAGGGGGTATTAGTACGCTATGGTCAAAATAGGTGGCCAATTTTTAAACTAACGTTTAACAGTTCTTTGAATAGATGACAGCACGTACATATATTTTATTATTAAATTTAGTTCTCTGAACGACACCGCATTGATGCCATGTATTGCAACTTAGGCTCGGCACATCTCGATCTTAATCGTACTTTGTATTTACAGACGACAGTTGTTAATCCTTTCTTTACCTGCCTAGGGTAAATTCTCATTAATAGATACTAAACGTTCATTCATTTGGATATAGTTTATTATTTAATATTGTATTATACGGCAATTCGTAATTCTTTACCTGCTCAAAAGGATTTATTTCAAACTAAAGAAATTTGCAATTATTTGAAATACAAGTAAGTGCCTATCTAAATGACCAAAAAAGAATTATGCTAATTCTCGGAATGAAGATCGAGTATAAAATTAGTATTTTTAATAAATGTAAAATACGTAAGTCAATTGAAAAACAGAGTCACTACAATAACTTTTTTCATATTGAATGTTTTTTCAACAGGGAAAGTTTTTTCCTCGGAAAATTTCACATTTTCATTTCATTTCTCCTTTCAACATGCGAGGCAGAATAATAATTAGCCTAATGAACCACTTACTTAAAACATTTTTAAAAGTAATATACTGCAGAATACCTATATAAAAAATGCGAAGAACAAGTATCACGGACAAAGATTTGATTCCGCAATGCCTTGCCCTTAGGCACCCGAGAGGCTCTATTGACTGTCTAAGTGCTATATATTTGTTTTATCGACTACAAAAAGGCATTTGATAGAGTACAACATGATAAGCTGCACATACTCATAAATTATCTTGGAGGAAACTGGATTAGATGATAGATCTAAACAACATTAGATATGCCGACGACGCAGTAGTTTTTGCAGATAGCCTAGATGATTTGCAAAGAATAATGTCGCGCATATAAGACATAAGTAGTGAACATGGAATTTCAATACGAAAAAAAAAGAAAGTAATGGTAGTCATTAAGAGCGAAATATATTACATACACGGCTTTTGGTTAACCAACAACCAATTGACAGAGTGGACAGCTACACATACCTTGGTACCTACATAAACAGTCAATGAGACCACTCTAGTGAAATAAAACAACGCATAGAAAAAGCGAGATCAGCGTTAATAATGATGAAGTCTCGTTTCAGAAGTCACATTTACCACTTGTTAACAAAATTTCTATTATCAGATCCTATGTATTTTCTAGATTATTATACTGAGTAGAAGCCTGGACTCTTACTCTTTCCGAAACTTCTTTAAGAAAACTCAAGGCATTCAAGATGTGGTATTACAGTCGCATTTTAAGAATTTCGTGGATGGGTCGTGTGACTAATGTTGAGGTCTTACGTAGAATGGGCAAGGAATGCGAGATTATTAACACACATTATTATCAAAGAGCGCAAAGTAGAATATCTTGGCCATGTTATGAGGAATGAATAGAGATTGCCGCTACTCATTCTTCAGGGAAAGGTATTGGGAAGAGAGGACCAGGGAGAAGAAGAATATATCTGAGAAACTGGTTCAATACCTACATCGACAAACAGACTATTCCGAATAGCAGCATGCAAAGTTAGGATAGCCATGCTGATCGCCAACATTCGGAACGAATAAGCACCGTGAGAAGAAGAATATCTCATTTTAAATTCTTCTTCTTCTTCTTCATGTGCCTCGTCCGTTGCGGACATTGGCACGTTAGTCCAAACCATTGGCGTAAGTTTTGAAGCCATGAGTGTCTTCTTCTTCTGGGTCCACGTTTGCTCTCTATTTTACTCTGTATTGTCAGTGGCAGTATACGATATTTATCATGTCTCATAATATGATCGAGGTATTCAGGTTTCCGTTTCTATTGTGAAACAGATTTCTCATTTTTGTTTTCTCCTCAGCGCAATACCTCCACGTTGGTAGTGTGAGTCGTCCAGGACATTTTGAGGATAAGTCGGTACACCCACATTTCGAATACCTCTAGCCTTTTCGATAATGTTTCCGTTATTGTCCAGGTCTCTGCTCCATACAACAAGACTGGAAATACATAGCATTTTAGCAGCCGTATTTTTAGTGGGACAGATATGTCGCAATGATTGAATATATTTCTCATGTTAAATGTAGCTCTGGCCTTTTCAATTCTACATCGTATTTCGGTTGTTTGATCCCATTTCTAGTTGACGACTGTTCCAAGGTATACATATACTTCTACGTGTTGAATTGGTTTTTTATTTTCAATTGTCTGGCAGGTTTTTGAGTTTTGCTCACCAGTGTCCATTTTTGTTTTATTTATGTTGATGGTTAAAATCTCTTTTTTCACTCGCTCTTTGTAGGTACCCGGGTATGACAGGCCTGTCGATACTGCTAGCAACCACAACTGTATCGTCTGCATATCGGTTTATCTAATTATTACTCCAGTAAATTTCAATATTTTTTTTCACTTACGGAAATATTTGACATAAATTAATCAATGATTATACAATATTGTTTTGTCTACAATTTTTTCATTAGCATAATGCCTCAACAAATACTAATGGCCATTGGCATGTGTAATGTGTGTAAAAATGTCGACGTCATCGTCTTTACAAAGAGACGCTAATTGTATCCGAACAATGCATTATTTGCGGCCCTATAAAAATTAAATTTGCCAGAAAGTGAATAAAACTGAAATTGTTTTTAGATCCGCCCCACATAACATACTAGGGCTTACTTATGTTATTTATGTATTATGTCAAAACTAGTATAATCCCCCAGTAAACACTTTGAGTCATTTTGAACCTCGTTTAACTTTCAACCATTCGTATAACGTCACAGTTTCAAGCATAAAAAATGTATATTTGTATTGTTAAGACACTGTGACGTTATACAATCATGATTGAAAGTGAAAGTCAAACAAGGTCCAAAATGCGTACTGGGAGGGGGTGGGGCCACTTTTCTAAACAAAACCGCGTGATTCATCGTATTTCCGTGGTTACAAAACTCGTTTTCAATTGTTTGTAGATTTTCTTAAAATCCGGCAAACGCGCATCTGTCTCCATTTAATACATCACTGCTGCCATCTACTAAATGACACGTGAACTCATCTTCTCATCTATTAAGTGACAGCGGAACTAATTTATCACTAGAAAAATGCCAACTTATTGCTGTAATTTCAACAAAATCCCCAGATTGCAGCTTTTAACTAAAATTTTTACTTTTAGGTACAGTTAATTTAAAAATTATGGCAGTATGGACAATGAAATTTTGTTTAAAATAAAGCTTTTTGCATAGTTAATCGTTTCTGGTAGTTATTTTCCACCCAAGTTCAAAAATTATTATGCAAAACGAATTTTTATAGCAAGTTACTAAGTAACTTATGACATGGACTCCTTTATGTACAGTTATAAAAAATATACTGCTTTCTTTGAAAATTTTAACTAGATACTATTAAAATAGAAAATAGAAAGTCTACAGTTCACGTACATACCCCTAAGTTGAAGATTGGTTTTGAAATAGTGACGGTAACTGTACCTAAAAACTATATAAATTTTAACATTGTGTCATACCACCTTAAATAAAGGCATTTATTAAATCAGAAACATACGTTTATTCACATTTAAGAAATTTTACAGTTTTGTAATAATCCGCAGTCTAGAAATCACTCTTTGGACAAACAAACGTAGATGTCTTGTCTCTGCTTGTTAATCCTAAACATTCTTCGTGTACGTATTTAAGGCATTTGGTGCACAGCCTCATATCTGCTATTCTGTCCTCTTGACACAAGTAACAAAACCAGCTCTCTTCCTTTTCTCCTGAGTTTGAAACCTTAGACTGCAATCCACTTGAACTTGCTTCAAGAATATCTTTTAAGGAAGTTTGAATTTTTCCTTTATCTTTCTTTTCATTGAGGGATTTTAGTTTTATATTATATTCTCCTTTTTTGGTTTCGTCTGTTTCCCTTTATCATTAATAGGTTTTTTGTCTTGATTTTTATCTTTTTCAGTAAATAAAGCTTTACTTACTGTAACCGCTCTATAATTAAGCGACTTTGCTAGGGGCTGGACAATTTTCTTTTTTATTTCAGGTGTAGGAAGAATTTCCTGAAAGGAAGTCTCCAAAATACCTTCCTCATTACTGGAATCATCGTGAAAAGATAAGATGTCGGAAGGCGATGGAGTATCTTCTTCATTTACGTTATCTCGTCTCGACAGTTCAGATGGAGCAAATGCGTGTTCCGGGATAACATTAGGGTCAAACGGATAGATGCCTGTGGCACGAAACCCAATTGAGGCATTATGAGGTGTAGCAGCTCTTGGCCAGACTTTGGAAAATATTTTTCCGAAAATTCTTTTATTAATCGTACGCCCTTCGTCAGTTTTTGTGGTGGTCCACTACAACAAAACCTCTTTGTCCCAATATTCTTTAAAAGGCTCAAATACAGATTTGTTCATGGATTATAGCTCGTGTGTAGTGTTGCTAGGAATACAAAAAAGTGCAATGCCATGGAAGTCAGCTGCATCAATAATAGCTGCGTCTAAGTGAGACTTAGCTCCATCGAAAATAAGTAAAACGGGACCTTGTGGTTTGAACTTTGTAAAGTGGTGTACCCATTTTATAAAGGTTGATGTTGTCATTGATCCTATCCTCTGTCGAACCAGCTGGAAGATTATCTTGCTATTCTGGATGCATTCTTTTTCCTTTGAAGAGAATCATTGGAGGTATAACTTGACCCAGAGCGTTTTCACATGAAACTATGATAACATTTTCACCATGTTCAGGAGCAACCATATGTACCCTTTTTGATCCTTTTTTAGCATAGACTGATTGTTGTTTATGTAGAGAAAGTCGACATCCTTTCTCATCCATATTAAAGATCAAATGCGGTTTATCAAAAATGTCCAATTTAGACAGCACCTCTTTTATCTTGTTAAAATAGTCGTTTACTATAAACTTATTAAGTTTGGCTGCTCTTCCAGGATTCATGCTTTGTGTTTTTCTTTTTGCGACCTCTGGGTGACTTTTAAAAACAGGCTTTAAATAAATAAACATTGCTGAAAATATACAGGCACCAAATAACGCCCGCGGGCCTTGTTTTGAACCCTACCGGTGGGCCTTAATAGGGACAGCTTCTTTACCTGTGTCTTGTCCTGTATTTTTATGAAAAACTATAAATACTCAAACGTTACAGTACGTTATTTTACATGTTGTCTATTATATAAATTATAAACTTATCAATAAATTCATAAATACCTGAAAATAGTAATTTGATGTGCGCGTAGCGTGTCTGGACAAGCAACTGACATCAACATGGCGTAGTTACACTTAACCTCGATTTAAGTTCAGATTTAGCCAATACATGCCAGTAGCGTCCAGAGACAAACGCCACCTTGAGAAATATTCGATTTTTTCTAGTAAAAACTATCGATGGGCTTTATTTGGAACCGGGCCTTATTTGGGTCAGGTACCTTATTTCTATTCTATTCAATAAACAAAAAACCAGAAATAAAGATGTAATTATATGTTAAAAAGGGACTTATCAAACCTGTCGAGATTCTGGCGTGTCGGAATTTTGGCCCGTCGGGATTCTGGCGTGTCGTCGGGATTTTGGATGTCGGGATTTTGGCTGTCGCGATTTTGGGGTAGACCCCTATTATCTGTTAGATCGTGGCTTCTTGCTTTCTATTCGGTATTGTTTTAATTGTTCCTGATTTCCTTTCTCTAGCCATTTATCCCTCGCGAGGTTTTCAATTTGATTTTTTGTGATATTCTTTATCAAACCATCCGTTTAATTTTTTGTTTTCTTGGGGTCCTATTATTTATTCTGCAGTTTCAGTTATATTTCTTATATGGTTTCATTCCTTTTTTACATCCTCATTTTTGTGTCTTCTTAGCTTCTGTCCCAATTCTTCCGCATAATGTTGTTTTGTTTCTTGTGTGTTTCAATTTATCTATGACCTAGTTTTTCTTTGTCTTTCTTTGTTAATATTTGTTTTGATTATTTTCATCTTTAGTTTTACTATTAATACTATGAGATCAGTGTCCCCATTTGCTCCTCTATATCTCACGTCTTGTACTCTTTGTGTCCACTTTTTCGAAATTAACATATGATTTATTGGGTTATCATCCGTTATCCTCGACGAGCATCATCGACGTTATATTTTATTCTCTTTTGTGTTTATGTTTGGTGCTGACTATAATAATATAGTTCCTGAGATTACAAGTGTCGTATCTTCCAAAACCAAGTTACGAGATAATCGAATTTTAAAGACTGTCACTGTTCCAGTTATTTTAATATCAGGTATAAGGTTACCATACACTTTTCAAATACTTACATAGTATTGGAACTTAGTATACCCTATATTAAAATTACTGGAACCGTGGCAGTCTTTAAAATTCGATTATCTCGTAACTTGGTTTTGGAAGATACGACACTTGTCATCTCATTGTGCGATATACTATATACAGTATGGTGCAAAAGAAAGAAATAAATTCGTTATTTCGCAAACCGGTGACTTTCACGCATTTCACGCATAATTTGCAACATATCTTCATTTTGGTTCTTCTTCTTCTTGCAGTGCCTATCCGTTGGATTGGCACTGCAAGAATGTTGGCGTTCTTCGGAAGTTGGCGATCATCATGGCAACATGTAGTTTGCACACTGCTGCTCCGAAAAAATTTGTGGTTATTTTGTTGAACCATGTACGTAGATTTTTCAGCCACTAAATTCTTCGCCTTCCTGGTCCACGTTTTCCCTCTACTTTTCCCTGTAAGATTAGTTGCAGCAGTCCATATCTCTCACTATTTCTCATTATGTAACGGAGGTATTCGATCTTGGCTGTTTTTATCGTGGTTGACAGCTCTTTTTCTTTTTGAATTCTCAACAAAACATCCTGATTAATAGTAACGTGATCGACATGATATATCTTTAGGATTCGACGATAAAGCCACATTTCGAAAGCATAAATTTTCTTGCAGGTGGCGTCTGTGAGAGACCACGACTCACTGCGTACAACTAGTCCAGAGTAATAAGTATTTTCTCGGGAGACTCAAAGCTCCAGGTAGCTGACTACTTTTTTAGTTATTGTAGACCTACAGGAAGAAAACCTACCTATTTCCTGCCTAGAGTTCGCGCCCGTTTTTTAATTATTAACATTTTAGTGCAAAACTCGCGATTTTTTCCATTTTCTGCACTCCATTCAAAAGCTAAATAATTGACATAAAATTACAAAACTTAGTTTTTTAAAACATTGAAAAACCTTCAAAATGCCGATTTTTGAAAGTTAAAAAGTTAATTTGTTGCTACGCAAACTGCAAAATAAGTGAAAATCGTTATTTGTTAATAACTTTTACTAATACTACCTTCATAGAACTTTAGTGTTTCACCCAAAGATGGGTATTGGCGTACTTACAAACCTTCAAAATTTGAGATCGATTTATTAATTGGTTTAAGAGTTATTCTATTTGTTTATTCCAGACACCTTTATTTTGCAATAAGAAAAGACAGAAAATAATGAAGATATGGCAATTCTGAGAATGCCAAATGAAAGTAGAAGAGTGATAGTATCAAAATGTATTAAAAAAAGATAAAAAATAATTAATATAGTCAAAAATCCTAATGCCAAATTTTTGAAATTTTGTAGTTTATAAACATTTAGAATAACTTTAAAAATGTTGCCCGTAGAAACAATCTTTTTATATATTCGAAAAGATAGTATTTTAACACGAATTTTCAAATAAAAAAATTTAGCCTGGGTTCATTTGGGACAAAGTTAGCCATATGTTTTTTTTAATTCACAGCTAATTTGTTTATAATAATTAAGGAATCTCATTAATACCGTTTTAAAGAATGAGATTTGTATTTTTTCTTAAAAAATTTGCACAAACATTGTACCTTCACAGCACCCTCTACAATTTTTCAAAAATGTAGTTCAAACGATTACTAGGGGGAACCTACAAATCCATCGAGTTAAAATACCGAAAAAGCTATTTCAAACGAATATAATTTTCTGTATCTCCGGATCAACTCAATGGATTTTGATCTTTCTTTTTGTAGTTTGTATGTAATTTCTACGTACATTACAAATATGCAATTTGTTTATATATTTATTAATTTTTTAATTGTTTAAACAATTCTTGAAAAAATATTTTTTTTACAAAAATCTATTTTTTTAATCACAGTAGAAATCATAGAAAGTAGTTATCATAGAAAAAGTTAAAGTACACTTTAATAGATAAATGATTTTTATTAGATAATTATTTATTGAAGATAATTTATTTATTAAAGTATACCCTAACTTTTTCTATGATTAATAACGATAGTTTGATTAAAATCATGGATTTTTGGGAAAAATTATATTTTCAAAAATTGTTTAAACAAATTAGACTGTTTATTAATTAATAAATGTCTAGACAAATTACATATTTGTAATGTACAGAAAAATTACATACGAATTAAAAAAGGACGATCAACATATATTCAGTAGATCACGATATATAGAAAATGATAGTTTTAAGTTGCCTTTTTTAGTTTTTGAACTCGTGCATTTGTCGGCTCCCAGCTCCCCCTTCACTTACCACGACTACATAGTCACCAATTGAACTACATTTTTAAAAATTCGTTTAAAATACCAAATTTTCTAATATGTAAAATGATTTTTTTTACGGACAATATTTTTAAAGTTATTCTAAATGTTTATAAACTACAAAATTTCACAAATTTGGCATTAGGATTTTTGACTATATTAGATAATTTTTTTATCTTTTTTTAGTACATTTTGATAGCATCAATTTTCTACTTTCATTTGGCATACGCAGAATTGCCCTATCTTCATTATTTTCTGTCTTATTGTTATTGCAAAATAAAGGTCTCTGGGATAAACAATTAGAATAACTCTTAAACTAATTAATGGATCGGTCTCAAATTTTGAGGGTTTGTTAAGCACCCCAATACCCAACTTTGGGTAAAACGCTAAAGTTCTAAGGTAGTTTTAGTAAAATTTATTAACAAATAACGATTGTCACTTATTTTGCAGCTTGGGTAGCAACAAATTAACTTTTTAACTTTCAAAAATCTTCTTTTTTAAGGTCTTTTAGTGTTCTAAAAAATTAAATTTTGTAATTGTATGTCAACTGTTTATCTTTTGAATGGGGTGCAAAAAATCGAAAAAATCGCGATTTTTGCACTAAATTGTTAATAATTAAAAAACGGACGCGAACTCTAGGCAGGAAACAGGTAGGTTTTCTTCCTATAGATCTACAATAACTAAAAAAATAGTCAGCTACCTGGACCTTTGAGTGTGCCGAACATCGTCTATTTCTAGCTTATTACCCTGCAGTAAACAGTATAGAAAAGATATTTATAACATCGAAGTAACTTGATTTTTATGGGTATTGAGAAATCATGAAATATTTGAATAGCTTAGCCATTTTTTGAAATGCAGATCTTGCTTTATCTGTCCTACATTTGATTTCTAGAGAATGGTCCCAATTTTCATTTACGTTCGTACATGGTAGGTGCATGTTTTTACTCTTTCTTTTTACTCCGTCTTTCTGAAATGTTGATCGTTCATGCTGATTAGTCCAAATTGCTGGTCCTTCTTAGAGATCATCATACATTATGTTTTCTTAATGTTTAGTGAAAGTCCATATCTCTGACATTCAGAACTGTCAGCGAATACCACCGTGTCGTCTGTGTATCGTAAGTTATTGAAACATTCTCCATTCGAATTCCGGCTTCAACATTATCCACTTCTTCTTGAAAGATTTCCTCAGATATGTTAAACAGCAGTGGTGATAGTATACATCCCTGACGAACCCCACGTTTTATTATTATGATATCGTCGGATTCTCCTGCCTCTGTCCGGATAGGTGATGTTTGATTTAAGTACAGATTGCTGATAATTCTTATATCACAGGTTCATTCCAATATTGGTTAATATCTCCATCAATCAATAATTTTGGTTACCGCTCTTATTTAGTGATCTCTCTTTAGTGAACGTTTAAATAAAATGATCCAGAAAAGAGGAAAGAAAGAAAATGCGACATAAAAAAACCTAGTTGAAATACAAAACTAAACAAAAAATAATAACATAACATGGATTTGTAGAAAACGTAGTAGTCAAACTACGTAGTTATTTAAAAATGTTTACATAATAATTTTCAGCTATGGTGATTGCATACTTCTCTGAAATGTTTAGAAAAACATAGGAATTTTTTGTGCTTTATACATTTTAATATTAATTAATATTAATACTTATTTTACAGGAAACTAATTTGATTTTAAATACAGCACATGAAGAAGCACTATATTGAAACTATTTAATGGCAGTCAATTAATATTAAATGAGTATTTTTAAATTAGATGTGAATACGTGCGCAGTTGTTGTGCTTACGCTACAACGTACTATTTCGGTTTGTTTTACTGACTTAATTGAATGAAAAATTCATTATAATATGAATAATAATATACCTACCAAAAAATATTATTATCGTCATACAAAATGATAAGTGACTCATTTCTTTAAAAAATATATTGCTGTAAATATATTGCTTAAAACTAAAAGCTGTATTAAAGTTGTTCTATGAAAATGTGTTTAGAAGATGTCTGTAATTTTATATTCATATATTAAAGATTTTCACAGTTTTCACTGTATCCCTTCACTCAACCGTTCTCTCCAGTTCTTTCTGTATTGCCAGTTCCCTTCCTGTAGATTTTTTCTTTCCATTGCTTCGTCCACTTCATCTATGAAAGCTCTTCGGGTCTGCCTCTCTTCCTTCTTCATATCGGGCTTCACTCTGTTATTCTGTCTATCCAACATTTTTTGTCTGCTGTTCTCTTCTGACATATCCGTACCAGATAAAACTTTTATGTTCTAAGTAGTCTGTTATATTTGAGCTCATTCCCATTCTTTTATTACTCTCTATGTTATTTATTATCTCTCTTCTTGTTACTCTACAGCGCCTACTTAGCAATTCCATTTCTGTTGCTTTTTGCTTTTATTTATTATTATACATATCGCTCTTATTTATTATCCAATTTTCACATCCATAACTCAGGATACTTCCTGTCATGGTGTTTCGGGTTCAATTTTAGGATGCAGTCTCTTGTTTTTCCTGGTCTATTTTTCACATCTTGTTCAATTATTGTTCCTTTGTTTGATATTAGGAAACCTAAATACTTTCCTTGTCTGTTCCTTTGATTTGTTTACATTCGTCCCATTCCTACTGTTTTATTGCTGTATTCTCCATTCATCATTCTCTTTGCCTTATCCCTATGCGGGGTCGGCTTCCATAATTGCATTTCTCCAAACAATTCTATCTTGGGTCATAGCAATGTTAATGCCCTTTACCAACATGTCCTGCCTTATCGTCTCCACCAGGTCTTCTTTGGTCTTCCTCTCCTACTCCATCCAGGAATCTGCACTTCAGCAATTCTTCGTATTGGGTGATTAGCGTCTCGACGTTGAACATGACCAAGCCATCTCAACCTATGCTCTCTCATTTTGGCATTAAGTGGTGCCACACCTAGACTTCCCCTAATATACTCATTTTTAATTTTATCCTTTTTTGTCACTCCACTCATCCATCTAAGCATTGTCATTTCCGCGACATGCATTCGTTGTTTCTCTTTCTTTTTCACTGCTCAACATTCAGTTCCGTACATCATAGCCGGTCTTATGGCTGTTTTATAGAATTTTCCCTTCAACTACATTGGAATTTTCCTGTCACACAGCACACCACTCGCTTCCTTCCACTTCATCGATCCAGCCCTAATTCTACTGCATGCATCTCTATCTATTTCTCCATTACTCTGTAATACCGATCCCAAGTACTTAAAACTATTGCTTTTAACAATCAGTTCACCATCCAAAAATACCATTTTATTTGTAGTAACTCCATCTTTAAATGAACATTGCAAATACTCTGCCTTTGTCCTACTAAGTTTTAAACCTTTTTCCTCCAGAGCTTGTCTCCACTCTTCCAGTTTTTGTTCCAGGTCTCTTTTACTATTTCCTACTAACACGACATCATCAGCATACATTAAGCACCATGGAATGTTACCCTGTAGTTTCGCTGTTATCTGGTCCAAAACTAATGAGAATAAATACGGACTAAGCACCGAGCCTTGGTGCAATCCTACTTTCACATGAAATTTATCAGTCTCTCCCACACCTGTCCTAACACTAGTTTTCCCTCATACATATCCCTCACAATCTTTACATATTCACCAGGGACCCCTTTCTTATTGAGTGCCCACCACAGAATCTCTCGAGGAACTCTATCATATGCTTTCTCAAGATCAATGAATACCATATGAGCATTGGTTTCTTTACTCCTGTACTTTTCCATCAACTGCCTTATAATGAAAATTGCATCTGTTGTTGATCTGCCCTGCATAAAGCCAAACTGATTCTCGGATATTTCGGTCTCTTCACGTATCCGTCTATCAATTACTCTTTCCCATATTTTCATGGTGTGGCTAAGCAGTTTTATAGCCCTGTAGTTTATACATTGTTGTATATATCCCTTGATTTTGTAGACAGGTACTAGTATACTGCTTCTCCATTCGTCTGGCATTTGTCCAACTTCCATAATTCTATTAAATAAACCTGCTAGCCACCTTGTTCCTATCTCTCCCAATGCTCTCCATACTTCCCCAGGAATATCATCTGCTCCTACCGCTTTTCCTTTCTTTATTTTTGAAGCGCTTGAGCCACTTCCTCGATTGTTATTTTGGTGACCATTGCTGCTACTGTCTCCGTTGACTCTACAGGCTGTCTGTCAAATTCTTCATTTAATAAGCTGTCAAAGTACTTTCTCCATCTCTTTTTGACATGCTTTTCGTGAACTAGTATTTTATTATTTTCATCTCGGATACATCTAATTTTAAGAAGAATTTATTCAAAAATTAGGTAACCCTAATATACAGTTACTATTGAGATATTTTATAATATGTATATACAATTTAAATTATTTGACAATAGAAAAGTGTTATTAAGATACAATATACAAGTCATAATGATAAAAATAAAACAAAAAACAAAAAAAACACTTAAAATATTCCATAACAATACAGGCATTAAAAATACTACATTACTCAAAATATTACATTAAACTACACGCAGTTAACAAATACATTTAGGAGCTACATGAGACATTAAATACGATTTGCAACATAATTCTTTAAATTTTTCCTATAAGTACATGTTAATTGAGGTCTTCAACTTAGTTCCGTTGGCAACTTATTGAAATTATCAAAACCTTTATAGAGAAGTGAGTTCATAGCACCTGTAGTATTGGTTCTGCTGATGTAATTATTATTAGAATTTCTCGTAAAATAAGGGTGAATATCTGAATAATTGTAACTAACAAGATCGAGAAAATATTTAGGTGCCAATCCATGTACAATTTTAAAAATCAATATCATGGTCAAATAAAAAAGACGTTGCGATACAGAAAACCACTGCAAAGTATTCAACATCAATGTCACAGGTGTTAATCTACTTGTACGTAAAATGATCCTCATTCCACGATTCTGTAATTTTTGTAATTTGCCTAGTTGGTTAAGATTTAAAAGATATAAGATGGATGTATAGGATGGATGTATAGGTTTGAATACGCTACTGCTTTGGCTTTTGCTATTGCTACTTTCGCTTCCTTTTTTGCTACCATATAGTTTTGAAGATCTGTGTCGGATCTGGTTTCTTGCCACTTTTTATATAATTTTTCCTTCTCTTTTATTGTTCCTTGTACTTCGTTTTACCACCACCAAGTCTCTTTATCATCAAACTTTTTTCCTGACGTTTTCCCAAGTATTTCAATAGCAGTCTCTCTAATACTACTGGACATTTTTCTCCAAATTGTATTAGGGCTTCCTTTCATGTTCCAACATATTTTGTCTACTATTCTTTCTCTGAATAGACCTTCTTTCTCATCTTTTAGCATCCACCACTTGATTTTTTATGGTCCTCTCCGATATTTTGGGTTAGCTTCACTTTTTATTTCAATGTTGGCAACAAGCAGCTTATGTTGTTGGCTTACTGTCTCAAACTATTACCTTGCAGTCCTTGCATTCACGTATGTCTTCTTTCCTTATCATGAAATAGTCTATTTGGGATTGATGTTGTCCACTTTTTGTTGGGGATTAAGTTTTCTTTAGGTTTATTTCCATTCCATTCTTTCTATATTTCTGTTCCAGTTTTCTTATTATAAAGCTAAGGTCATCTTCGTCTTGCGCGATCATTATTTCGTCGTCAGCAAAACTTAGGGCATATAGATATTCGTTTCTAACTGGTATGCCCATTCCTTCGCGCTTTCTTTTCTATGGTTTCATAGTTTTTGCCAGGAATATTATGAACAGGGTAGGAGATGTGGAGCAGCTCTGTAGTAGTTCCTTTGTCGTCTTAAATGGACTGTATATTCTATTACCCGTTTTGATAGTTACTTCGTTATTCTTGTAGAGTGCTTTTATTTCTTTTACTCTTTTTTCATTGCTTCCCATAGTTTGGTTCTAGGTATCGAGTCATAGACCTCCTTAAGATCTACAAAAGTCAGATGAACGGATATATTTTTGGTAATTATTTTTTCTATTAGTTATGAGATGACTAAGGTATTCTCCATCAATAGATAGGCTTTTGTTCTGCCAGTTAATTTTACTGAATATATTTTCTAGGCTTGTGGATCTTTGGAAAAATTGCGTTTTCTATCAGACCTGGTAGTAGGAAATTCAGGAGTGTTTTCATAAATTATTACTTTAGCTTTTGATTTTCTCTATATATTTGCTAAAGCCTATATATATGAATGATGAATGGGTTGTACATATCTTAAATTTATTTCTACATCCCTGTTTCTATTTAAAGTTTGTTACTGTCTTGGTTGGTTAAAGCTTTTGTAACTGCCTTGGAATATACAGAATCGAGAGAAAGCTTTCTCGAAGTTTATGAAGTTTCAGGCTAGCGGTATTTCATATTCTTTAACTTTACTTATTAGTTCTTGAAGGGTGTGAAGTATAAATATGACCTACGGTACTGAATCCACTTCTGAAACTAGCTTCCCCTCTTGCCTGTGCAGCATCAGCATCTAATGCGTTTGTAATCTGTTGTTAATGATCTTTGTAAAATTCTCGTTTATGATTGGTAGTAGCCTTATGGGTCTGTAGTTTTTGATATTCTCTTTGCTACCTTTCTTATGAATGAGAATTATATTTGCTATATTTCACTAGTCTAGTATGCATGTTGATCTTAGTCAGTTCGTAACTAAAATGTACCTAATATTTTCCAGGTTTTTTTGCCAGTATATTTAAGCAGTCCTACTGTTATGCCATCTATTTCGGCTACTTTAGCGATTTTATTTTTTGTAATTGTCAATTCTACTTCTTCCTGGAGGACTTATCTCGGAGAAAGTATCTCGGGACGCCTAAATGTCCCGTATTTGCGTTGGGTTGAATTTTTTTATCTGACTATATTTTCTCTCTTTAATTTTTCTTCAATTTCTGCATTTGTTTTCATTCTTATTTCTCCCTCTTTTGTTACATTGTGGCCCAGTATTGTTCTCATTATTTTTCTTTCAAATTTCAGAAGGCTATCTTCCTCTTTCTTGTTAATCGTCGTTGTTTCCATCCCATATGTAACACCAAGTCTTATTAAGGTCTTATATAGGTTCATATTATACTTAGAGTCTTGCTTCTCAGCAGATTTCTACCGTGTAGAAGTTTTTCTGTCCTTCAGAATTCTTTCCTCTGTTCTCTCTTTTCCGGTTTTCTCTATTTTTACTCCTAAGTAGCTTAAGGTGGATACAGTTTCAAATTTATGGTTCTGTGTTATTAGATATTTCTTAGTTGGCTCATCTTTCCCTATCGCCATGTATTTTGCTGTGAGCTGGTTTATCTCTAGTCCTATTATTCTCTTCGCTTCCTTATGTAATTTTCCAACTGCAAGTCAGTGTTATCTTCGTCTTCGCTGTGATGACTGAATCATCTGCATATGTTAAAATTTGAAGTTGATCTGTAATAATGTTTTTGTTTGCAAGTTTGTCATCCTTATGATTACAGATTATGTCAATATCTGATATTGTCAATATCAGATTAAATACTGTCGGAGAGATAGAGTCACCTTGTTTCACGCCTTTGTGTACATTAATCTCCTTGGAAGTTGTTCCGTTGAAACTGATCCTTGCCCTGGTGTTCTTTAGGCTCACTGTTAGCATATGTCTTAATTTTTCTGGGATTCCAACATTCTCTAGCTGCTCCATCATTTTTGTCCGATTGGTTGTATCAAAACCGCTTTTGAAATCCATGAATATTAGGTGCATTTCTCTGTTGTATTCTCTCGATTGTTGAATTATTTGCTCCACTGTATATATGGAATTAATGGTAGACCTCCCCCGGTCTGAACCAGTTCTGGTATTTTCCTAATATTCGTTCAGTGCATGAAAGTTTTATGTTTCGTATATTTTCTAGAATCTAGAATGTTATATGTGTTGTTTAATAAAGTTATTGCTTTGTAATTCTCACACTCCTCTAGATCTCCTTTTTTATATATAGGTACCTACTATAATACCTGCGTTCCAATCGGCTGGTAGTCTGTTTTGTTCATATTTGTTGTATTAGCTGGTTTCTTCCTTTACGTAATTCTCTTCCTCCGTATTTTATTCCACAGTTATTTCATCTTCTGTGAAAATTTTTTATTCGTCGTTATCTTTTACGGCCTTACTTCTTCATCGCAGTGTATTTCCTTCACAGTGAATACCATTTTTTCGTAATATTCTTCACATATTTTGCTGATCTGTCTGTCCTCAAACAAGGTTTTTCTTTTTTAGTCCCCTTGTTTTAATGCTGAGCTTATTTTTTGCTGCTTTGACTTTTGATAGTTTTCTCTGTCTTTTTCAATATCCTCCAGCGAAATCAGTCATTTTTCTTTTCTTTCTTCTTTTTATTTTTTGAGTTGGCTTTGTTTCTCGATATATTGTATGCTTCCCTGTTTTATTCTGACGGGTTGTTGATCCATGCCATTCTGGCGGAGTTTTATAGTTTTATATTTCGCAGTCTTGATTGTACGTAAATTACACATTCAAAAGTAAATTGAAAAGGATTTATAGGTCCCAAATTAGCTAAAAGACCATGTTCTAATTTCCCCTACCTGTTTGGGTATCGCTCCAAACCCTCCTTTTCAGTGGCGCACCCAGGGGGTTTTGGGGGTTAAACCCCCCAGTTCATATGAAAAATATACAAAAAATCGTAAGAAAATATAACATGTCTTTCACAAACAATACAAAAAAAATTCGACGCCCAACCAACCCTCTCCCCCAGAGAAAAATTTTAGGTGCGCCACTACTCCTTGGATGCGTCCCGTTTTTTCAAGTTTATGATTTGGTCACCCTATTCTACAAGTATTTCAAGAGTAGTGAGCTGTAGAATTTATTCACGAAATGTATTATTTCATTTCTGTCTGTAATCCTGTTGTTTTCGTTTCTTAGAGACACGATTTGCCTCTTCACAATGATTATTTGACAAAATAGGTAAATTTATTCACATTTTTAATAAACTATTGTTTGCAAAAAGTATTTAAATAAATTACATTACTTGTAAAAGTAAAATATTTGGTTTAAATACACAGGCCTGCAAGCAGGATATTATTTATACATCATATTCTGCTGATCCAATCCATTCTTACAACATCAGCAATAAAGCTGTATGTAACCGATACCAGCAAAATATACAGAGAACAGCAAAGAGTTTTTGAAGACCAAAAAAGCCGAAATTTATTTGAAAAGAACATTCTTGAACATCAAAATGTCGACGAAGCTGTCAAATATGGTTTGGATACTGTAGAAAATTTATTGAGTATAAAGGAGCCACTTTGGTATAAAATGGGTATGTTTTAATTTTGATTGATGAGTAAATCAATTTTATGGAGGTATAATTGTTTGCAGGTTTATTTTTGAACACACATCATCCTGCTAGTAAAGTTGCTGAATTTGGAAAACCTAACAAAAGAGCTCAAAAGTTATCTAACTTTGGAATGGCGTCACTTGAGGCTACAAGAAAGATAATAGAATCGTAAGTTTTGTGCAGTACTATTTTTAGTTTCTTTTCAATTTTCTTCTTCACGTGCCTTGTCCTTTCCGAACCTTGGCAATTAACATGACTATTCTGAGTTTGTTTACGCCAGATCTGAATACTTCAGCAGATGACAATCCGAACCATTGCCGCAAGTTTTGAAGCTACGAGTGTATGCTCCTCCCTGGACCCCTTCTGCTGTCTATTTTCCCTTGGATAATTAGCTGAAGTATTCTATATTCACTGTGCCTCATATCGTAACCCAAGTATTCCAATTTTCTTTTTTTAGAGTTATTTCTACCTCTCTCGCTCTCTCTCCTTACCTATACGTCGTAGTACTCCTCATTGTTTACGTCCAGGATATATGCAATATATGTCGGCAAGCAGGCGCGGATACAGGGGGATCAACGGGTCCATGGACCCCCCTACTGTATTTAGTCTATAATTATTTTTTTATTATTTATTATTTTTTTCTGTTAACTCTTCTGTTAACTCTGCTAACTTTAAGCCATCAGTACAACACTAAATTACACGACAACCGCTTCCAAAGAATTGAAAGAAGCCATAAAATCTAATAAAACGCCTTCTCTGAAAATAATCTGCAGGCGCATTTGTTTGGCAACCGGTGGAACCATAAACAACGGAAATATTTTTCTCAATTCAAAGAATAACAAAAATGATATTTTAAAATGCAAATACATTACACTGGGTATAAATAAACCTTATCTCATGAAAGTCACGTTTCAAATTTGCGATACAATAAAGATATAAAAATTTGTATTTTACTAGATAATCCATGCGTACCTACCCATTGATGGTAGACAGGTTAATCTTTATGGTAAAGAACGACCAGTGAGATTAATAGTCGTGAATTGTCTATCAATCCTTTTGATACCGTAGGTATCTGGAATTATATAGTGTATTTTATCCTCAGAGTAAGTGTGAGTCGTATGGCTAAATCTGGAAAATATAATATTTGACTTTGAGGTAAGTCTAGCCCCTCCTATTATGAATTTCTAGATCCGCGCCTGTCGGCAAGCCCACATTTCGAAGGACTCTACTTTTATCAATAATATTGCAGTCATTGTCCACGCCTTCATTCCATATAACAAAACCGAAAATACATAGCATTTTGAGAAGCCAGATTTTGAGAGGTAGGGTGAGGCTGTTAGAGGTGAAAATTTTCTTCATGCTAGTGAAATTTTGCTTGTTCTATTCTTATACGTATCTCCTTCGTTTGATTCCAACTTAAATTAACTGTTGTTCTTAAGTAAGTATACGAATTCACGTGTTCAATTTTTTGATTGTTTCCTGATTTTATTTTATTCTTTTCAATTCGTCATTCAATTTTCGCTTGTCCACTGCTTGACATAGATCTCCCTCATAATTTTCCATCTACACTGGCGGACAAAGAATTTAGGTCACTAGATGAATTATACACGTTTGATGCCTCGAATTTCCTAAACCTGTTGTCCGATTTGAGTGATTTGTTTAGTATGTTATAGCTTTATTATTCAAAAATCTCATTGTGTTAATATTGTTGCTAGACAGGTAAATGTCATTTTATACCGGGTGTAACAATCATACTGTGTTTTTTCCTTAAAGTTTAGAACACTCTGTAAAATATTATAGCATAGATAAAATATTGAAATTACAACTCAATTATAGCCTTAGGCTTTCTTAACATTTTCTTTTTTGATTCATTTGCTTATGTTGGATAATAAAAAAGTTAGGTACTTTAACAACTAGCCATGTTCTTCATCAATACAGGGTATTTCTAAATAAGTGCGACAAACTTTAAGGAGAAATTCTGCATGAACAAATAATGACTTATTGTTTTATAAATATATGTCCACAAATGCTTCGTTTCCGAGATACGGGATGTTGAATTTTTTCTTACAAACTGTCGGTTTATTTGTTGCTCTAAAGCCGGTTGAGATATGCAACTGAAATTTGGCAGGTTTTAAGAGGTAGTTATTGCGCATTTTTTGACATACAATAAAAAAAATGGTGAATATAAAATTCTTATTTGTATGTCAAAAAATGCGCAATAACTATCTCTTGAACCTACCAAATTTCCTTTGCATATCTCAACCGGTTTTAGAGCAACAAATAAACTGTCAGTTTGTAAGAAAAAATTCAACATCCCGTATCTCGGAAACGAAGCATTTGTGGACATATGTTTATAAAGCAAAGAGCTTTTTTAAAAACTGTTTTTAAAAACTTCAAAATAACTTTTTTATTATCCAACATAAGCAAATGAGTCAAAAAAGAAAATGTTAAGAAAGCCTAAGGCTACAATTAGGTTTTAATTTCAATATTTAATCTATGCTATAATATTCCTCAGAGGGTTCCGAACTTTAAGGAAAAAACACAGTGTGATTGTTACACCCCGTATAAAATGGCATTTACCTGTCTAGCAACAATATTAATACACTGAGATTCTTAAATAATAAAGCTATAAGATACTAAAAAATCACCCAAATCGGACTACAGGTTTAGGAAATTCGAGGCATCAAACGTGTATATTTCATCTAGTGACCTAAATTTTTTGCCTGCCAGTGTATTTCAATCTTGTGCCTCTTGTGTCCAGTTCCTATGACAACGCTTTAGTTTATCAGTCCAACGTGTTGGTGGAGACCTGTGCCACGGTAGGCATCATTTCTTGGCTCCATTCCTGTATCCGCTTTGTCCATCTGTTATCTGTCATCCCAGCCACGTGTCCTGCCCAGTTCCATTTCAATAGGTTTCATTAATGTGGAGGATCTCTTTAAATAAGTTAATATTTTTATATTGCAAAATTTAATGATTATTCTTAGCTTTCCAGAAAATGTAAGTCGCCAAATAAACGATTCACCAATTTCTTTAAAGTCTAAAATTCTTGAAGAAGATTGTCCTCTGAGAGGAAAGCCAAGATGTCCATTGTCATCTAAGAGGTACAGAACTTATGATGGTACGTGTAATAACTTGGAGAATCCATGGAGAGGTGCGTCTCTTCTTCCCATGCAAAGATTTTTGCCTCCGGTTTATGAAGATGGTAAGTTATTATTTAAAAGTTGCAGTAAATGTAGCATTTACAGTTTTCATTCTAACATAGGTCTACATTTGCACATACAAAACAGGACATGCAACTAAAAATAGATAGATTAAAAGAAGAATCACAGAAGGTTGGTCGAGAAATCAGTGTTCAGCATCTGCTACCTTTCATTATATGCTGCAGATATTCAAGTTTCCTTTGTTTATCATCTTCGTCAAGTCACTTTCGCCTTGACCAGCATCTGCTACCTCTCATTATATGCCCCAGATATTCAAGTTTCCTTTATTTATCATCTTCGTCAAGTCACTTTCGCCTTGACCTATTTTGCTTAAGACTTCTGCGTTTGAAATGCGTTGAACCCATGAGATTTTAAGCATCCTACGATATGACCACATCTCGAAGGCATCTAATTTGTTCATCATAATAACCTTCATGTCATAAAATAAAAATGTATACCATTTTTATTTTTCAATTAGAATACGGAGTGCAACCCAGCTCTCTGAATCGCGATTTTCGATTCTTATTGGAATCTCATCGGAGAGAGCGCAGGCTTGTTCTCCATATCCTAACTGACCAGCACAGAGAGCTTTTCCCACACATTGCAACTGAAACAAATAGGGTAGGTGACTAGCGTCATCTGGCAATTGAAAGATGAAGTTTTTCAATTATAAAAGCAACATTAATAATATTGAAAATATTAAAAATATTACTAAAAGATTTTTAAATTGAAAAACTTATTGGTACATTTTCCTGGTGACACCTCCAAGGCTTCTACAATTTGCAAGCCAAATGGATGCTGCAGTGAAGACAAAGGGAAGGAATTCTACACTACGCAATTCACATTTCCGTCTGCAGCTTGGTAAAGTTCCATAATGTACCAATAAGTTTTTCAATTTAAAAATCTTTTAGTAATATTTTTAATATTTTCAATATTATTAATGTTGCTTTTAGGATTGAAAAACTTCATCCTTCATGTTATAGTTTACTTTGTATTATTGTTAAGAAAACCGACATAAACATACTATAAAAGAATTTTAAACTGCGTTTAACCAAATTTTCTTTTTAAAGGTATTCAGAGTATTAGACGGTCCATATTGGGTACAAGGCTTCCTTCAGCTAGAGAAATAAGTACTAACATACACAAAGACAAGGATCAGGAAGTGAATGTGATCACTTTAATGTTTATGCAGTGGGGTCAGTTTATTGACCATGACATTACCTCAGTTGTGAAATCCAGAGGTTTTAATGGTTCAGTACCACGCTGTTGTGACAAATCGGAAAACAAGGTTTTACCAGAACCACTACTAGTAAGTAATTTTTCTATGAACGATAAAAGGTCCAGAAGTTTTTATTTATATTTTTAGCATCCCTCTTGTCTTCCTATTGAAGTACCAGAAGACGATTGGTTCTTTAGTAAATTTAAGATTGGATGCATGGAATTTTTAAGAAGTGCTCCGTCCACAAGAATTAACTGTGATTTGGGTTGGAGAGAACAAATCAATCAAGCAACTTCGTTTATTGACGGTTCCATGATATATGGAAATGATTTGGAGAGAGCTGACTCGATAAGAACTTTTAGACAGGGTAGGAAATTACTTTATATGTGTTTTATTTATCTATTCTCACTTTTATTCAAATCTTACAATCATAATTAACTTTAACCAGTTTTATATTTTTCTACGTCAAGAGCAAATTAAAATTCCCCACCCAGAAGAACCCTATTAGGGGTACCAGTAGGAAATAGGAATAGTGAACGTGGTAGACCTATACTCCGGTCAACTTACGCATCCGAGGCTACAAAAATTACCATCAAGCTGAAAATTGGCAGGATTGTTAAAAATACCATCATAAACGAAATCTAAAAAGACCTCATAAATCCGACCCCTGCTAAAAATTTTACGCGGGGTCAAGGGTCACCAAATATTGCTTTTAGCGATTTTCAGCGAAACGGTAAGTTTTATGGTAAAATTAGTGCTAACAAAAAATATAGATTAGATAATTGCTGTAAAAAATGCATTATTACTTTTTTTCCTGGGAGCCACCGTTTTTGAGATATAACGATTTAAAAAGTGGTAATCTTCATAATATGCGCACACGTTTCCACACCACCTTTGAGGTAGTGTACTTAGCGCGTTTTTTTAACGTGGTTTCCCCAGTAGGCCTATTCTACGGATCTGTTATGATTCTGTTTCATTTAAAGCTATTTAATAATTGATATTGGCAAGGGTTAAAAATTATTAAACTTTATATAAAGAGGTATAAATTTAAAAAAAGGGTAATTCATCAAACTGGTTCATAATTTTCTAATACTTCTGCTTCCCTTGTTCTTCTTCTCATTGTTCTTCTTCCTCTTCTTCATCTTATAGTTCTTCTTCTTCTTCTTGTTCTTCTTCTTCTTCTTGTTCTTCTTCTTCTTCTTGTTCATCCTGGGTGCAAGTAAATTGTCCCAATAATGAGACATCGCATGGCTCCTCGATAGAATCAAATGAATCCTCAATTGTTGGTGATTCAACATTGGAGCACGACCGGTTTTGACAATTAGTACATGCTACCGAACAAAACAACCCAACTTTTTTGCAACCACATTTAGCGCTACATCCCTTTTTACAGTTGCAAAAAATTGTGTTCAGGAGTTTTTCCGGCGCAGGGGGGAGTAAAGTTTGAATTGGTTCTAATGAACTGTCGACTAATTTCCATCCCCAGTCTTTTGGATCTAGCTGATAACCAAGCCACACTTGAACTTGGTAATATACCCGAAAAAGATGTTGATGAGCAGCCGCTGAGGTTGAAGGAAGACAAGATAACTGCACTTGTTTTTTGTTTCGAGTACTTTTAAAAAACATGCATATCGAAACTTATCTAAGCACGTAGTTTTCTTAGGCGCTCCATACATAGAGAGAAGAAAGCTAATTCCGTTGGAAATAACTTCTTGTGGAGTTGAATTAGTTTTTTAAAAACTGTTTCAATTATCATTACGTCAAATAATACGCGCAAATACGCGAAAATAAAACAATATTCTGACATTTTTGTTATAACAATGAAAATAACACGAAATACACGATAAAAAAAAATATAAGTTTAACACGTATTTTCACTCCGGAGTAGTACTCAAGACTAATTAATACCTCGAGGGTGTCATCTACCTGAAGGATTTCGCCACCCAGGAAAATTACGGTGTAATTTGCATAAGTATTTATTAGTACTTAGCAATAAATATTTTGCCTAGAAAGTTGTCTTTCATTATTATGTTCAAACCCTTCGGAGAAGAGAATAGGTAGGGTCATTAGATTAGCTGACGAACGTGTTTATTCCGACAAAACCCATCTTTGTAAATTGAACTAAGGCGCATAAATAAAAAGAATTATTATAAGTTAATACTTTGTCATTTGTTGTGTTTTGTTGTGTATTTTTGTTGGGATTAAGCCGTAAAATTCAAATAATTCTTATTATTTTCGCGTTACATTCACTTTGTAAAGATTTTTTTGTTGCCACTGTAATATAATACAGCTTATGGATTGCATCCCTCGGTAGACCGCAAGCTGTATAGTAGAAACATTATCATATTTATAATCTTATATTATTATGTGTAATATAGGTTAAGTTGACCGTAGAATATTATGTTTACTTGTATTACAGCTTCAGTGATGTATATACCTAATGTACTAATACATATATATTATGACGATATATTATAACTCTTTGAATCGTTGTATCTCAAAAACAGTGCCTCTTAGGAAAAAAACTATTAAGGTATTTTTTATAGATAATTATCTACTCTACATTTTTTGTTAAAACTAATTTTACGATTAAACTTACCGTTCCGCTGAAAATCGCTAAAAACCATATTTGGTGACCTTTGACCCCGCGTAAATTGTTTAGCAGGGGTCGGATTTATGAGGACTTTTTAGATTTCATTTATGATGGTATTTTGAACAATCCTGCCAATTTTCAGCTTGATGGTAATTATTGTAGCCTCACTCCTATTTTTGAGTCTAACTAGACCGGTCTACTAGGCTGTGATGAAGGGATGGTATGGACGGGGTCGTGAGGAAGATCTGCGCAGCAAATTGGCAACGGTTGGAGAGGGAACAGGGACGACTGGCGAAATAGACTGAGGAACTTCAAGGCTCAACTACCGCTGTAGATCCTCTGATGATGATGATGATGATGATGATACTTTTCTACATTTTATATAAATTTTGTTATATTACTTTAATAAACTATTTATATACCACGAAATAATATTGCTAATTTTATATACCTCGTTAATTATAGGTAAAATTTTCTACGGTAGACCTCTTAGTGATAGACCCCTTCAACCTCCAGATCCACCAGGAGGTGAGTTATGTAACGCAGGAGCCTTGACAACAGATTGTTTTCAGCCAGGAGATGGTCGAGTTACAGAACAGCCTGGACTTACTGCTTTACATACGGTTTGGATACGGTACCATAATCAAGTAGCTGCTGTGCTATCGAGGCTTAACTCTCATTGGAGCGATGAAAAAGTAAATAGCTCTTTGTATAGGTTTTTTAAAAAAATTCCTAATCAAATTTATATTTGAATAAAAAAAATATGAAAAACAAAATTTTAAGCTTTTATTTAGTTACGAGTGACTAAAATTAAAAATATTATAAAAAAATCAACAAAAAAGCAAAAAATAAAAAAAATTGAAAAAATCTAACACACTCGTCAGAGAAAAGCGTGGCGCGTCTTCATCGAATAAACGGTTTTCGCTCCACGCTTTTCTTTAACGAATGTGTTAGATTTTTTCATTTTTTTTTATTTTTTGCTTTTTAGTTGATTTTTTTATTATATTTTTAATTTTGGTCACTCGTATCTAAAGAAAAGCGTTTCTTAAAAATTTGTTTTTCATTTTTTTTTTATTTTTTATTTTTAGTCTTACACTTTTCAAGCATTAAAATATATCGTCATGTTTATTAAAATATGTATAAAACATAATATGATGTACTAACATGAAAAGCAGTCAAAATCGGCCAAAAAAATTGAAACTTTATTATTTATTTATGAAGCATAACGTAAAAAATTAACGTAAAAAGTGAAATTATGTATAGTTCATATAATTAGCTACAATCTGCAAAAGCTTCAAGTTTTTTCATTGTAAAAAATAAGAGAATTTTAGCATTTTCCGGTAAATTCCAATTATTAATAAACATACATATTTTTTATTGACTATTCATATATTGTTCCCGCGTATGCATATGTCTGCAAATTTTCTGCATTAAAGAAAAGGCAGTCAAATTAACGTCTAAATTTTTGACCCAAATGATTGAGCTAAAGAAAAGCGTTTAATTAATACGCCAAAACGATTTCTAATATTAATTGTAGCGCAAAACGTCTGTTCCGGTGGATTTTCTACCGACTACGATAAAAACACGAATTTTTTTAATTCGAGTTTTGGTCGAAGTTTTATTTCGTATCGTATTGAAATTTGACACGAATAAGCCCCGATTTTTATATAAACAAATATATGAGCGTTCAAAATTTGAAACTTTATTGTTTATTTATGAAGCATAACGTAAACAATTAACGTAAAAAGTGAAATTATGTATAGTTCATATCATTAGCTACAATCCGTAAAAGTTTCAAGTTTTTACATTGTAAAAAACAAGAGGATTGTAACGATTTTCCATTAAAATCGTGTTTTTTTATTTAAATAATTAATAAACATATTTTTTTTTATTGACTATTCGTGTATTTTTCCCGCGAATGCATATGTCTGCAAATTTTCATTCATTTGCATTGGAGAAAAGGCAGTCAAATTAACGTCTAAAGATTTGACGCAAACTATTGAACTAAAGAAAAGCGTTTTAAAATGAAAGATACACTCTCACAAAAGGCTTCTATTCTTTGGAGTAATTGATTTTGTAATAAGATGACTGTGGTTTTATACTTCTTCTTAATTATCAGACTTTCATAAATATTTTGGGCTTCTAGATATCCTCTTACATAGAGTGGGCAAACTTAAATTTGTTGTTTTAGACCTACCAAGAAACCAGAAAAATTATTTATTCTCTTATTCAACACATCACTTACAACGAATTTCTACCTATACTCTTAGGCCCAGAAGTTTTGCACTTATTTGAACTGGAACTAGGTTTCAAAGGATTTTATAAGGGTTATGACACTAAAATTAATCCAATGATGGCAAATGCATTTAGTACCGCAGCTTATCGGTTTGGACATAGTATGGTACAGAATTCTTTCATAAGAACTGACAGAAGACATCGACCCATCTTCAACAGTAAGCAATCTAGCATACATATATTATAAGGGTAATTTTAAGTAAAAATAAACTAACAATTCAATTCGAAGTTTTATTTTCGGTGAAATAAAACTTCTAATGAGACCAAGTTTCTGATTACGCCTTCGTGGTTTCTAGTATTTGCAAATCAAACGAATGCTGAATTAAAGATGACACGGGGAATCTATAATTTGCACCTCACTTTCTGTCTATTCAGCGTGGCAAAAATTCCAACGAAAACTTGGTCTCGATACTCAGTTAGGAGTAAAACAAATACAGAAGAGTTCGCCGGAAAACGAAATCAAGAGACGTATATATTTCAGTTCGTTCAGAATTTTTACGGCGAATTCTTCTGTATTAGTTTTACTCCTAACTGAGTATAGAGACCAAGTTTTCGTTGGAATTTTGCCACGCTGAATAGACAGGAAGTGAGATGCAAATTATAGACCCCCGTGTCTTCTTTAATTCAGCATTAGTTTGGTTTGCAAGTAATAGAAACCACGAAGGCGTAACCAGAAACTTCGAATTGTTTTAGGCAGATGTTGCTACGGCATCCATATTAGTTATTTTGTCGTGATTCGGTATTAAGAGACTTGGTTTGTTTTAGTTTGTTCAAAGATAACCATATACAGTAGACTCGCGATTATCCGAGCTATCTGGGACCGTGACTACCTCGGATATGGAAAAACTCGGTTAACACTGAGATTGGTTATGTTGATAGAAAAACACGTAAATAACCAAAACTGTGGATGTTTTAATCACAAAACTAATAACTTTTACTGTCTATAAAAGATAAAAACATTTACCTTATCAATATTACTGTTTAAAAAAATATTTGATTGATTTTTGCGTAAGCTTCATTCCTGTTTTTGAGGCGGCGATGTTGCGCCAAAGTTGAAAGTTGTAACTCACCAGTTATAACTTTTGCCTCGGTTAACCGAGGCTCGGATAATCGCGAGTCTACTGTATAACGTAAAAACCCGATTTCAGTTAAAACCCGAATTTACTAGGAAAAACTAGTTTTAACTATGGGCTTTAGACAATTCTAGTTTTAACTAGTGAAAACTAGAACTATCAAATATTTTCAGTTAATTCTAGTTAAGACTAAATATATTTCAGTCAAATCTAGTTTTTACTAAACTTTTCAGTAACTTCCAGATTCAACTAAATCTCGGTAAATAATTTGCTACCCCGGTTGTTTGCAAATGATTTATCTAAAACGTAAATTACTGGACAAGATCGTAAACGTAAAAAATGCAAGTACTTTTGACCACATTGTTGTATTATTGTCTTACATCTATGCTGCTAACATTTTCTCGATGTCTTGGTTAGCTCGCTCGACTGAACCTTTAATCTGGCTGTGCCTTGGTTTTCTATGGACTAACTTTGCCTTAGGCCAGTATGACATTACCTCATTTATAACTGCATTACTTGTTAAATGGTCTTGATAAACCATAATAAACTTGTAGCCGTGATCCTCTTGTGATTGCATATCGATCAAATCTACCTGATAGCGACTATTAATTTCTGAATGCAATATAGGTTTCGAAACAAGACCCCTCTTCGCTTTACTCTTCTTCCGTTGGCAGGTTTCACACATTGATATAAAATTATTGAACATACCAATTATTGTTATATTTGCGTATTTTTTGGCGGTTTCTTCAACCTATAACCTTTAACATAGGCGTAACCAGGGGGGTTTTGGGGGTTGTAACCCCCCCCCCCATTGGGATGTACATCAAAAATGTCCTCAGCAGGTACATAATATTTGATGGGTTCAATTCTAGAACCCAACTTTTTTATTTCGCCAACTTCAACAATTCTAAATCGTTTTACTGTTTTCTTGGCAGACAGTTCCGCATCTTATACTTCGGCCATTAATTTATTATACATACATGCTTTTGGTCACAACATTGTAGTGACTTTCTTTCTTCTCGCTCTGTTCCTTTTGTAAAACCTTTTCCAAAAATCGTTCTTTCCACGTTTCTATATCTCTGCTCTCAACCTGATCTTCGACATTATCACTTATATTTTGAATAATACACAGTAGTGTAATCCAATAAAAACGATGTAGAAAAATTAACAGTTGCCCTATCCCGCTACCCCCGCTGCCCCGTAAAAATTAACCCTATCCCGCTACCCCGAACAAGCCAAATTGTATTAATTTGTCTCCTCTCGCAACGATTTTAACTGATATTCGCCAGTAATTCCAGTAAATACTAGTTTGAACTAGTATAAACTACTCTAAATTCAATTTGTTTTGGATTTCTAGTTTTAACTAAATTTAGCAGTCCAATCTAGTTTTGACTAGTTAAAACTAGAAATGTCTAAAGCACTTAGTTAAAACTAGTTTTTCCTAGTAAATTCGGGTTTTAGCTGGAATCGGGTTTTAACGGTAACATATACACTCTCTGGTCATCTCTAATGAGAGTGAAACTAGTAAGGGTGTTTATGGCTCTCTCTGAACGAACTGAAATATAATACTTGATTTCGTTTTACGGCGAATTCTTAAAAATAAACTTTGTAGATGTCTCGCTTCATGAAGAATTCACAAATTTCGAAAACATTTGGAGCTTTGGTTCTGTAGATAGAACGATTTTGGGATTTTGTAACCAACCAGCACAACGACGGGATGAATTTATTTGTGATGAGTTATCTAATCATTTATTTCAACCCACTGATATGCAGTTTGGTATGGATTTGGCAGCTATTAATATCCAAAGAGGAAGGGACCATGGTATACCGCCTTACACATCTTGGAGAGAGCCTTGCGGACTCACACCCATTAAAAGTTGGAATGATTTAAAAAAGGTTAGTAATCCAATATTATTGTTCTAGGTTGAGTATATAAAAAGATATTGCTGTTATATTTTTAATAATTTGCTACCATCGTCGTCAATGTTATTATTGTCTTTACTGCTGTATGAGATAAGCTCTTCTCATTACATTTATATACATGTTCTCATTTTTGAACATATGTATTGGCTATTACAGAAACGTCACCTTTAGTATTCTTTGATGCTCTTGTTTAACCCTTCCAGAAATTGACACCCAATGATTCGTGTTATAATCAAAATTTCAAAAGTAAAAGTTCCATCTTCATCATCCTTCCGTGGCATATTAGGTCTTAGTAACTTTGGCAATTACATTGGCAAGTTGTTCACAGTCTTCAGCTAATCTTGTTCAGAATGTTTTGTCCAATCGCGAATGCTCTTGATCCATGCCATTTGCTTCCTTCAAATTCTTCTGCGACACTCGATTTTACCATTCATGATAACTTGAAGGATTCTGTACCGGTCTTCTCGAAGATCGATGCCATGTAACAACAATATTAACCAAACCAAATATAATATTTCATCATTCTTTGACGTAATTTTAGGTTTAATAGGTCTGGATCCCGCATACCAAAAAGGTAGATTAATAGCAACCAGAAAATTTGATAATAGCTTCACGGTGTCTAGTCGGACAAAGTTTGATGTACGGGAACACTGGAACAGGGGAAGTTTTAATTGTGGGACAGGATACAGGTTTCGAACGTCAGACGACGAAAACTTCCCTTGTATTTTGTTGGACAGAACATCCAATTGATTTGTTACCCTTTCATTAAACTCTCATGCAAAAATCAGACTGCTATTACTGGCCAACAAGATTTCTGTCATTTGACATATTCTTCGTGTTCCACTCATTAAAATGCCCAGTTGGTGATAAACACCAGTCTGATTTTTGCATGAGAGTTTAATGAGAGGGGCACAAATCAATTGGAAGTTCTGTTCGACAAAATACATCTGATGTTTTCGTAGTCTGACGTTCCAAATTTTTAACCGCTTCCACCATTAAAACTTCCCCTGTTCCAGTGTTCCCATATATCAAAGTTTGTCCGACTAGACACCGTTAAGCTATTAACAAATTTTCAGCTTGCTATTAATCAACTTTTTTTTTCTTATGCGGGATCCAGACCTATAAGTTCTCGTTACAAAAGAATGATTTCATTTTTATAAACGTTGTGTGAGCTGCTTCAATTCTGAATTTAGTCTATTTAGTTGGATTTAGTTAGTCTAAATATAGCATCCCAGATATTTAAAGTGAGTAACTCTCTCAATGCTTATTTTTTCTTTAATACTGTCTTTGAATTTTCAATTACTGTTTGATTTTTCTAATAATAATTTTTAAACATTTTCACATAAATGATCAATTTCAAGTTCAAACTTTAACTAACATTCCTTGAAAGTACCAGCAAAAAAAACGATGCATTGTTGCGCTTTTATTTTTGAAGTTTGTTTTAAAGATTTTCAGTGTGGAAACAACAAAAAAATTCCGAAAGGTATATCGACATGCCGACGACATTGATCTCTTCAGTGGTGGTTTGGCAGAAAAACCTGTAAAAGGAGCAGTGGTAGGTCCAACCTTTGCATGTATCATAGCTCAGCAGTTTGTTAATCTTAGGAAAGGAGACAGGTAAGTGAGAATTTTTGACAAATACTTTTGGAATGAATACTACATACAGACTGTGTAGTTTTCAATTAGATATACGTACTATAAATGGTAACATTGCTTCGCCGCTGTCCACCTAATGGACCACATTCGGGCTGATTCATTTACAGTTCAAATAATACAGATCGGAATGGGACATTTCATTGCCGCCGGTTCATCGCCGCCGGTTCATCGCCGCCAGTTCATCGCCAGTCCATTTCATCGCCGTCTGTTTCATTACCGTCCGTTTCATCGCCAGTTAGTCAGTTGATTTTGTATTATGGGAGATGACACGATACGACGTTAAATTCAGTTCAAAACTTATGACAATTAAAAAGATAAAAATATTATTATATTAATTTACTGTTCTATTTCTACTTCCCCTAAATTTGATACTAAATAGTATTAAATTTGTAGTGTTAAATGGCCTTGTATATATGTTCATATATGTCCTTATATATATATATATATATATATATATATATATATATATATATATATATATATATGTTCAAATATATGTAGTGTCAGGTTAGGTTAGGTTAGGTCATTTCCTAGAATTCTTAATTAATATTAAAAATAAATAATAAATGTAACTGTAGAAAATTGGTCGGAGATTTGGAAATAAATCAGTTAGCGATTAATTAACTGGCGATGAATCGGCCGGCGCGGCGATGAATCGGCCGGCGATGAACTGGTGGCGATGAAACGTCCTAGACCGATTTAGATAGATACCATTGCACGTCATTATCTGCGTCAGAGATCTAAGTTGACATTAGGTTTGTTCTAGCATTAGTTTCAAACGGATTAAAACCATCAGCGAATAGTCGACCAGTGCGAGTAGAGAGGATAGCACTGGTGACTGTATTATGTTTCTCTCACTGACCAACTGTTTGTTGACGGTTTCTGACTAGTTTGACTGTTTGCTAGAACAAACCTAATGTTTCCCAATTACAAAATATTCTTGAATTCATTTTAAATCAAATATATCACATAATAGGGCTTTTCATTCACATTCATTTGTTTCGAGCTTTTGTCATTTGTCGTATAATCCGTGTATCTATATGAATACGTGTACACAGATTATACAACATGACAGAAGCTCGAAACAAATGAAAATCGATGAAAAGCCCTATTATTGCGAAGTTGATTGTACAACAAAACAAATTAATATTCAATGTAAATAAATAAAAACATTAGAAATAGAAAACAAGAATTAAGTTGTAATTTTACGTTAAAGTAAATAATTAAAACGATAAATATAATAAAACAAATACTTATATAGTAATTAATAAAAACAAATCGGAAGTGTCAATACCGCAAAAGTGTCACCTTTGTTCGATCGCAGTTAGAGTGTAATCCGAACAAGTATCCTTTATAAAAACGCTTTATATTCCACTTATATAAGTTAAATGAAACAAGTTAAGTTATGTTTCTTTAAATTTATATTAACAGAAATCTTTAAATATTATTTCTACGCGTATATAATAAAATATGTCTAGTGGTTTTAATTCCAGTGTACTCGGTTAAACGATTCTAAAAAGGAACACAACTATAACTTCAATATTTCGTGTTGCTATCATGTGACGTAAGGAGCTATGACGAGAACGACATGCAACGGTATCTATATTGTACGGACTATAGTCATTCGTCATTCTACAGTGGCGATGCAACTCATTCCCAAAAGCAATGTTTCTTGCTTTAGCACTTCCTTCATTGGGGTATATCTAATTAGACACTAAACAGTCTGTATCTGGTGGACTGATAAGTAACCTGCTTTGCTGATTGGGGCTCTGCGATCGTGCGATCTCATAAAAACATTAGTTCTAGAAAGTTTAACCTTTTATAGGCATACATGTCAAATTTTAGCGCGATGCGATCATTAGTATATTTTTGACAGCTGCTAAAAATTGACGTGTTTGGAAAAATGCCGCATAATGACAAAAACGATTCTAAAAAGGAACACAACTATAACTTAAATATTTCGTGTTGGTATCATGTGACGTAACGAGCTATGACGAGGACGACATGCAACGGTATCTATATTGTACGGACTATAGTCATTCGTCATTCTACAATGGCGATGCAACTCATTCCCAAAAGCAATGTTTCCTACTTTAGCACTTCCTTCATTGGGGTATATCTAATTATACACTAAACAGATAATAATACGAACATTATTATCTGTGAAGTGTAAAGTAAAGGTGCGCAAATTGGAGGAGCCATGAGAATTAGTAGCGCAATTCGTCGGACTTTTGGCATCGATTGGTAACTGTTGATAAAACCTGGATCCCCTACTACACACCAGAGACCAGAATTAACGCACTGGGGTAGATTGAAGCCGGCAAAAGTGCTCCGAAGCGTCCAAGAGTCGACCAATGGGTCGGAAGGGTCATAGTCTCTGTACCTTGGGATTGAAAAGGCATAATTTTATTTGACCATCTTGAAAAAGGTAAAACTATTATTAGCCAATATTATTGTGCATTATTGGACAAACAGAAGCAGGAACTCATTGAGAAACGGCCCCATATTAAGAAGAAAGTCTTTTTTTACCAAGACAGTTCCAAGAGAGAAGACTCTCTCTCTCTCTTCTCTACGGTGCTACAGCCTACGTCGGGCCTTGGCTTCCCCCAGCATCCGCCTCCAAGTAACTCTGTCGTTGGCTGCTCTCCTCCAGTTATCCACCCTTGATATCTCTTTAGCAATCGGTTCACACTTCGTCTATCCAGCTCTTCCTTGGTCTTCCTACTGGCCGACGTCCCACCAAAGTTCCGCTAAGCGTTCTACTAGGTGTTCTATGATTGTCCATTCTTAAGAGGTGACCTGCCAAGGGCACTCTTTGTATTTTTGCATACTTTGCTATAGAGGGTTCTTTGTAATATTGGTAGGTATAACTCGTGGTTGAACCTTGTTCTCCTATACCATTGTCGAAAATGGGTCCCAATATCTTCTTCACATCTCTTTTTCAAAAGTATTAATAAGGTTTATTGTCTTTTCTTGCATGATCCATGTTTCTACGCCATAATATGTTGTTATTAGTCGTATGATGGTTTTATACTTATTATATTCTTAAACTTTACTTTCCTATCGATGTCTTTGGATCCAAACACCTACGATATAGAGAAGTATGTTTGTTAGCAAGCATTATCCCTTTCCGTACCTTCTCCTCCTCGCCGCAGTCCTCAGTTATCTGTACGCCCAAGTATGTGAGCTGTTTTACTAGTCCAGTAGTGCGAAAGGAGGCTATATCGAATAAAATAAAAGATTTTTTTGGAAAAACATGTTTTTAATTCCAAAGGAGGTTACATATTAGACTATCTAATATGGAAAATGGATAAAAATAGTAAATTTAATAAATGATTTTTAGATTTTGGTACGAAAATGGCGAATTTATATCATCATTCACTCCAGCTCAATTACAGCAAATACGAAGAGCGACATTATCAAGTATTCTTTGTCAAACCATGGATGAGATCGAAACGATTCAGCCTTTTTCATTCCTATCACCAGACACCAACAAAAACAGTAGACTATCTTGCAAAGATCCAATCTTGAAAAACTTTGATTTGTCTCCGTGGATTGAAAATGTTTCTAATGATATAGAAAACAGATTGTTTTCGAGAGAAGGTTTAGATGAACTGGAGGAAACAGCATCGGAACGGAAAAGGAAAACGAAACTGAAGTATAAAAAACCGAAGCCGAAACCAGAGACAACTGTGAGTAATACCCATACGGTTATTATTCAGAATACTAAAGGTTCGGAAAGTTTGAAAGTAAGAAAAACCACAGAGAGACCTTTTGAAGTTAATATTAAAATAGAGTATTATCCTACAAAAACACCATCTCCTGTAATAATAAACAAGAGAGGACAAATAAGTAAGTTACAAATATTATATTTTTATATTATTCTTGTGTTACTTATTAATATTAATATACCCACAGACAAAAATATTGCATATTTTATCTTCAATAATAATTATTTCTGGTTTATTTTTTAACTTTGAAGTATTGTGTGGCTTTGTTATTCCTGAATGTGTTATGGTGGAATGTTTTATGTATATTACAATTCATTAAAGATAAAATAATGCTTCAGCTCCTTCTTCACGTGCCATATCAGAATTATCTGACGTAGGCGATCACCATTGCGAAGGCTTCTTTATCTTCTGCAATATGAAATAATTGTCCTGCATTTAATATCTGAGTCCATTCACGAATGTTTTTAATTAAGAAACTTGATTTCTTCCTACACCTCAACGGGCCTCTATTTTGTCTTTAAGGATCAGTTGTATAATTTTCTCTCGGTTTCTTCTCATTATATGTCCCAGATATGACGTTTTCCTATGTTTAACAGTCTTTAGCATTTCTCCATCTTTGTTGACATTCCTTATTACTTCTTCATTATTTTTCTTGCTGTCCAAGGAATCTTCAGCATCCATCTATGAATCCACATTTCTAATGATTCAATTCTGTTTAAGATCGATACATTTAGCGTCCACACTTCTGCACCATACAAAGTTACAGACCAAACATAGCACCATTCTGTCTTAATACTAAACTGAGATGATTATTGCAAAGAAATGACTTCATTTTCATAAAAGTAGTTTTAGTCATTGCTATTCTATGTTTTATTTCTATATCTGGATCTACTTGGTCCGTTATCATAGTTCCCAAACATGTCATTTTGTGAACATTCTCAACTTGGACTCCATTTAATTGAACCTCTACATCTGGATCTGGGTCACGACTAAAAACTAATAGACTAAGTTTTCAATCTAATAGCGCATAAAACAACATCAAAAAATGTTACTCTACATCCTACCGGATTGAAAACAATGGGAATCTTCTCTGGTTACACCTCCGAGGCTTCTACAATTTGCAAGTCATAACGGATGCTGAGAGTAAAGAAGATGAGGGAATTTTACAATTTATAATTCACGTCCCATCTGCTCAGCGCGGTAAAGTTCCAACTTTCCATTCATTTTTTACATGTTTACTCTGACTGGAGTACGAAGTACTTACTCTGACATGGAGTATAAATTGTAAAATTCCCTCATCTTCTTTAGTCTCAGCATCCGAGTACTTACTCTGACATGGAGTATAAATTGTAAAATTCCCTCATCTTCTTTAGTCTCAGCATCCGTTATGGCTTGCAAATTGTAGAAGCCTCGGAGGTGTAACCAGAGTAGGTTCCCATTGTTTTCAATCTGGTAGGATGTAGAGTAACATGTTTTGATGCTGTTTTATGTGCTATTAGATTGAAAACTTAGTCTATTGCTAGCAGTTGCCGCTAGGGGGCATCCCTGCCATTTCGTTCGTTGAAATCCGTAACTGCACGCCGGGGTTTGTCCTGGTTGGGTTAGAGAGGGCAGCATAAGTGCCTCCTGATAAGAGACTAATAAGTTTCGAAACCGGTAGAGGTGCTTGCTGCACTCTCTGCTTCAACTAGATGCGGCTGTAGTTCCGTGTTGCAACAAAATTAAAAATGGTTATTCATTTTTTAAAAACTAATAACTTGGTTTTGTTTAAGTTTATTTTAATGCCCTTTTCCTCTCCTACTTCGTGAATACGATCAAGCCGAATTTGGGGGCCTGCAATATTTTCTGATATAATTACTGTATCGTCCGCGTAACTAGTCACATTAAGTACTTAGTTCCCAATTGATTTTATTCCATATGGCTGTCTCTTAAGCACCTGTTTAAATAACTGATCCGGGTAAACATTGAACAATGTTGGCAACAAAATGAAACCTTGTCTGACTCCTCGTTGTATGAAGATTTCGTCGGTGTAGCTATCTCCAATTTTTACGATAGCAGATTGATTTCAGTACAAATTTTTAATGAAACGAATATCTTTGTCATATATTCCTATATTTTTCAACATCTGCATTCAATTTACATGCTGTACGTTATCGAATGCCTTTTCGAAGTCCACGAAGCATGCAAATACATCTTTTATTTGATCGCGGCATTTTTGTAATAGGATGTTTAGATCAAAAAGTGCCTCCCTGGTGTCCATAGCATGTCTAAAACCAAATTGGGTATCTTCGAGATCTTCTTCGCATTTGTGTCTAATTCTGTTGTGAAGTATTCTTAGGAAAATTTTAAGAGTGTTGACTGATTAGGCTAACTAAATGATATTCTGAGCATTTCTCGCATTGTGTTTTTTAGGTATTAGGACAAAGATAGATTTGAGCCAATCTGTGGGAATCACTCCGGTGTTATAGGTGTAATATATTGCATTAAAAAGTTTTACTACTACTTTTATGTTATCTTCATCTATTAGCTTCAGCAACTCAGTTGGTGTATCATCTGGGCCACAAGCTTTTCTAATTTTAGCATTCTTTATAGCGTGTTCTACCTCTGATTTCATAATTTCAGGGCCGTCAGTGCAATTTTTGTAGAACTCGGTAATATTATTTCTGTCATCTTCAAACAACTCTGATATATACAGCTGCCATTCTTTTCTAATTTCGTTCTCATTTACAATAGTTTTGTTGTTATTGTCAACGAGTACAGAGGGAACTTGTTTTTTAAACATGTTGCTTATTATTTCTTTTACTTTTTTGTGAACATTAAATAAGTCGCGTTTAGATATCACATCCTCTATTTTGTCGCAACTTTCTCTCATCTATTTTTCTTTGGCTAATTTCATTCCTTATTTAATTCTTCTCTGTAGGTGTCTATATTCTGTTTCATTAGATTTTATAAATCGGCGTTGTTCCATCAAGTTCAAGATGTTGTCTGTCATCCATGCCATCCAAAGAATGCTTAGACATAGTATTTATAGCTGAAAAAGCAATGTCACAAACTAACAAACATAGTATGCAAAGTGTGCTTTTTCAACTTACAATGATTCTTTTTATATATTAAAATGTCAGTTAGAATGTGTCAGTTGGCAGGAATTTTTTTGATTGCATGATTTTGTTTTTGCATGTTTGAAAACATGATAAGATACTTAAGATAGTTAACAACTGAGAAGGATAGAGACCAGTGGAAAAAACAAGGAGAACTTGTGTCCAAAAAATATTAGAATAGCTAAATAGATAAAGTAACATTCTGGTACAGGATATACCTTATCCACAGAGAACGGCAGTTCTCACCAGTGGCGCACAACACCCCTACATGCGACACTATATATACACGAAATTTTCGATTTTCTAAACCAGACTGAATTGAAAATTGGGCCAAATCCCTTCTTAAAGTTTAGGAAAAGACTCGTCCATTCATATGTCAACCATCAATTTTGGTCCAAGGGTGTGGATTTTACGGCCCTTCCCATTTAAAGCCTGTTTTTCGTTCTCGTCCCCAAAACTCCCAAAAATTTAAAAAATTTAAGCCTGACCTTTACGGCTTCTGATAGCACAGATAATTACCTTTCCAAAGCATGTTTAATTTTGAAAATCGGTTATACCATTCAAAAGTTATCGAGCTCAGAAATATGACTCAATTTTTATTTAAAATATGGAAAATGTTTGTGGATATGTATGTATGTATGTATGTATGTATGTGTGTGGAAAAGTTAAACCGATCTGAATTTTCTTTTCTGTGTTTCAAGAGGGTGTGAGGGCCGATTCAGAACCGGTCTAATTTTTGACTTCTGACTACCCTTAAGCCAGCTAGAGGACTAGGTAGATACAAAATAGCATATTTTTTGGGCATATATATCTTAGGTTCAAGGAAAGACAGGAAAACCGCAAACACACCAAACCAATAGGGTTAAGTTAAGCTTTCAAATGGCACTCAAGCAATTAAGCTGAGACATATACACTGCTCACCATAGCCAAAAAACTGAAAAATTAAACTTTGAAAATTTTGGTTTTTCGACAATTACTCAAAATTTCAACCTACGAATTGCGCCAATAACTGAGCGTTTGTAGAAGGACTCAGGACGCGTCTAACGGTGTATACGTCATATCTGGGAAAATTCGAATTTTTAAGTTATAGGCTTCAAAAGTATGATCAAATCTATTTTTTATGGAAAAAACGGTTTTTCAAGCTCAATAATTCCTGTAATACGTTCAGTTATCATACTCGATCTTGGATGCATCAGATACTACTTATCAATACGTTTCAAATTCATGTTTAGTGATCATCATCAGGTAAGCCGTTCAGAAGTTATAGAGCTCCAAATGTATAATTAGTCCAAGAACTGAAATTTTTCACTTCGCAATTTTTACAGAATGGATAGATTTGCTTGAAAATTTGACAATAAGTAGTGGATAGTCCAAGGATCAAAATCTATATGATGCAGAAAGACGCTTTTACCATGGGGTGGTTGCCACCTCATCTCGAGGGTGGAAATTTTTTATTATATTTTGACCGCAAATGCTGGTAAAAACATTAATTATAAGCAAAAAATGTTCATTATACATTTTTTTGATAAAATTAATAGTTTTCGATTTAGTGGTTATCGAAGCTGTTAGTTTTATATCGAAAAAATTACCAGAGAACGGCAGTTCTCGCCAGTGGCGCGGAAATACACCCCCTACACGCGACACTATTATATACACGAAATTCAAAGTCCAACCTTTGCGGCTTCTAATAGAACTGATCATTACCTTTCCAACGCATGTCTAATTTTGAAAATCGGTTATACCATTCAAAAGTTATAGAGCTTAGAAATGTGACTCAATTTTTATTTAAAAAAGGGAAAATGTTTGTGGATATGTATGTATGTGTGTTTGAAAGTTAAACCGATTTGATATTTTTTCTCCGTGTTTGAAGAGGGGGTCAGGGCCGATTTAGAACCGGTGTAGTTTGTGACTTTTGACCACCCAAAATCCAGCTATAGGACTTGGTAGGTACAAAACGGCATATTTTTTGGAGGTATATATATTCGGATCAAGAAGAGGCAGGAGAACCGCAAATACATCAAATCAATAGTATTGACTTAAGCTTTCAAATGGTATCTAATCCGTCAGGATCAGACATACACACAGCTCAGTATAGCCGAAAAACTGAAAAACTAAACTTTTGAAAATTTTGGTTTTTCGACAATTACTCAACATTTCAATCTACGAATTGCGCCAGAAGGACTCAAGACGAATCTAACGGTGTATACCTTATATCCGGGAAAATTAGAATTTTTTAGGTTATAGGCTTCATCAGTATGATAAAATCTATTTCCTGTGGGAAAAACGGTTTCTCAAGCTCAATAATTCCTGTAATAGCTTCAGTTATCATACTTGACCTTAGATCCATCAGATACTACTGGTCAATACGTTTCAGACTCATGTTTACTGATCAAAATCCGTTAAGCCGTTTAGAAGTTATTAAGCTTCAAAAGTATAATCCAATTAACGATTATCCCCGAAATGGTTTATGTAGTTGTAGTGGTTACGACGCTAAATTTGATCTGGCAACGGGCAATCCGACTTCATTTACCGGCCATCTCAATATTTTTGTTTCAATCTATTTTCGAATAGAAAAAAATCTAGTGTACATTCGATGGATACTAGATCATTTGGGATATAATGCAACAAAGATGACCATTTATAAAGCTTGACGTGTAATAGGGGAACATTGCATTCAACTTCATACATTTAATTTATAAATAACTTTGAAAAACTCCTGATACAAGAATAAAAAACCGCTAAACGTCGTAAAAATGAGTGGCGCATAAAATATTCCAGCTAAAAAAGATCTGATATGAATATTACGTGGCGCGAAAATGGATTTTCATTTGATGCAAAACAAAATTCTAGTTTTATTTTAAAAGATTTTTCCATAATATTTGCTAAATTTGAAGTAAACGCGCCACAAAAGAGTTTAAAAATTCAAACTGTATCAAAGTTACTCTTTTGTGGCGCGTTTACTTCAAATTTAGCAAATATTATGGAAAAATCTTTTAAAATAAAACTAGAATTTTGTTTTGCATCAAATGAAAATCCATTTTCGCGCCACGTAATATTCATATCAGATCTTTTTTAGCTGGAATATTTTATGCGCCACTCATTTTTACGGCGTTTAGCGGTTTTTTATTCTTGTACAATATTATACATACATATCTTTTCTTATTTAGATAGACCTACTTCGAACTACGAAGAAGAAAAACCAGTATCATATCCAGTCTTCATTCAATCTCCTTCAGTTCAAACTTACAATAAACCTCCTAGTAATAAACCAACATTCACTGTCAGCAGACCTACTTTTACTATAACTGGTGCCAGTGATGATAACGAATACGGTTTAGACAACTACAGACCTCCGCAGATGTTTAGTAGACCTTCAGCTGATTCCTACAGCTCTGCCAATTATAGACCTTCAGCAAATACGTATAACTCTGCCAGTTATAGACCTTCATCAGATTCTTACAACTCTGCCAGTTATAGACCTTCAGCAGATTCGTATAGCTCAGTCAGCTACAGACCTGCATATGATTCAAGCTCAGTCAGTAGCAGACCAAACAACATTTACGATGGTTTTTACGATCGACCAAGTGGATATGATAGGCCAAGTAGCTCGTTTAACAATCCAGTTAGTTCTTACGATAGACCTGGTACGCCCTATAATCAACCGAGTAGTTCATTGGACTACGACGAAGTTATATTTGAAGACAGGCCTTTTGCTACTTCAAATAAACCAAATGTCTATAGACCCAATGCAAACCATCACATGTTTAATCAAATATTTATTACCAAGAGGCCTGTCCAGAGTACTTACGATGATGATATTCAAGGGTACTTCTATAAAAACAAGTACGACAAAGAAACTAGTTTAGGACAAGATCGTCCAATTAAAGTTTATTCTACAGGATATGTCCAAAAGTTACATCCAAGTGATATCAGCGATAAATTAGATTTCAAGTCACACTTGGTGAACAAAAATGATAACAAACTGATTAAAATATCTTCTATTAAGTCTCACGCTAGCGTATCTGGAAATTCTGCTATTATTAATGCAGTTCTACAGCGTGAAGGAGATGAAGATATTATTGACGAAGAGTCCAATATGTTGAGATTGGTCGATCTGGATGTTGCTCCCAGTGAAAATAAGTAAGTGTTTATTTTAATTTATAATACATAGTTAATTTTTTATTAATAGTAAAACCGCTTTGGTTATTAACTAAATTATATCTATAGACCGGAATGTATGGAACAGAAAACAGAGCAAATATGCGCATATATATGCAGAAACTTGGCGAAAATATTCAAAAATGTTTAAAGAATATGCGTAATATTCAGACGCTAATTATTGTTTTGTTCATATATTTTTGATTTAAAAATCAATTCATATAATAATGCCTTCCTCCTTTTATTTAGCAAGTTGTATTTTTTATATAGATTAAAAATGCAGGAAGATTGCGTAAGAAGATAAAGAATATGAACTGTTGATTTATAAAGTCTCTTTGCTCGCTCCTACTCACTCACACACCCATTTGATTTTAGATTTATTTTTATCAGTTTAGGCCGTTATTAATCAAAATTCAGAGTTGGTGCAATGATATGAAATGATTGTAATTTTTTGATAAATCTATTGATGTAAATTTTATTTGATTTGAGTGACATTATATTTTGCATAAGATGTGTGCGTCCATGCAAAACATGCGAGACATGAACAAAAATGCATTTTGCATATATTCCGGTCTCGCTTATTATCGAGCTACCTTTGTCTCTAGGTCCTGCCACTAAGAGATCTTCTTCTTCATGTGCCTCATCCTGTAAGGACATTGACGATCACCATGTCCCATTTTTTCTGTCTGCAGCGGTTTCAGCGGTTCTGAAAAGTTCTATTGTTGTTTTCCCATTCCACTGCCTTAAATTTTTCAACCAGGACGTGCATTCTCTCCCTGATCCTCTTTTCCCTTCCACTTTCTCTTGTATAACTAATCGCATCAACTCATATGTTTCATTTCTTAGTATGTGACCAAAGTAACTCATTTTTCTTTCCTACATGGAATATTTCTTTTTCTTTTCTCTTTCATCTTCCTTATTGTTTCCGTGTTTGTTACGTGTTGGGTCCATGATATTTTCCACATTCTTCGATAACATCTCAAAGTTGGTAGGTCTTTTTTCAGTTGCGTCCGTAATTTTCCAGGCTTCAACTCAATATAAAAGGAGAGCGAATACGTAGCATATCAATATACACTGGGCTAATTAGCAAAATACAAGGAAAAGTTATTTACCAGCAATTTGATTGCTGGAATCGAATCTAATGATTGTAAATATTAATAATATAGGTATGCAAAGTCCGCAGATAGTGTGCTACTTTTTTTATAAACAAAATTGCGCCCGAAAATCGTATTTTTTCAATTTTTGCTCTATAACTACAAAGATTTTAGCTCTACACCAAAAATACTCAAACAAGAATTCACCGTAATTAAATTCTGCATAGAAACTTGTTTTTTCCGATTTACTTCGACGAAAATTTTCCCCTGAAAATGCGGGTTTTTCCAACAAAATCTTTAATTTTCAACTAAAATTTTAGATAAGTAATTGTTTATCAATAATTAAATAACTTGGTAATATAAAAGCTCTTTTCGTATAGATTATAATTCCAGAAGCCGATGGAAATTAAATAAACAGTTTAGCAACAATTGAATTGCTAATTAAAAATTTACGGTCGCTATAATAACCACAATACTTATTATACCTACATAAGAATAACTATGATTTTTGTATAAAAAGACACTGTGCCTATCTAATGTACTTTCCATAATTGAAATTGGACTATTTAAGCGGCCTCAGGAATATTTTAAAATTATAAACAATTTTTTGGCTTATAAACAAATAGAATATCTGGAAAAATATTAAATTAAATTAAATAATGAAAACGGTACTGGGAAAAAAAGCGGCAGGACGCTTCTTTTAAAAGAAAAAACGTTTAATTGTGATGAGTGGTTCTTGAGATAAAATCGGTCAAAGTTGACCGGCATTTACGGCAAAGATACATATAAACAATAGGATCATAATTTTAGAACCATCACCTTTTTAAACACTTTTCTTTACTTCAATAGTTTGCATCAAATCTTTAGACGTTAATTTGACTGACTTTTCTTCAATGCAAATTAATGAAAATTTGCAGACATATGCATTCGCGGGAACAATACACGAATTGTCAATAATTTTTTTTTGTGTTTATTAATTGTTTAAATAAAAAACGATTTTGAATAGAAACTTGAAACTTTTACGGATTGTAGCTAATGATATGAACTATACATAATTTCACTTTTTACGTTCATTGTTTACGTTATGCTTCATAAATAAACAATAAAGTTTCAAATTTTGAACGCTCATATATTTGTTTACCTATATTTTTATTCGTGTCAAATTGCAATACGATACTAAACAAAACTTCAACCAAAATTCGAATTCAAAAAATTCTTTTTTTTATCGTAGTCTTAGAAAAACCACCGGTAGAGATGTTTTGTGCTACAGTTAACATGAGTATTCGTTTTGTCGTATAAAAAAATTTTGTCGTTAAAAGAAAAAACCTTTAATTGTGATGAGTGGTTCCTGAGATACAACCGGTCAAAGTTGACCGGCATTTACGGCAAAGATATAAACATTAGGGTCATAATTTTCGAACAATCACCTTTTTATTTTTTTCCTCTTTCTCCACAAAAATTTTCGTATCTTTAAAATATTCGTAACATATATTATTATAATAAAAACTATCGATATTACGAGTGAAAATTGCCGAAAATAGCAAAATTTAAATCAAAAATTAGGTTGGAGAAAATGTAATCTCCAAGTTCAAAATAGGTATATAATAAACTATAAATTATAAATTATAAACAAAGATACAGTTTTCAAATGAAAATATTTGTGTTTTTAACGTTAAAAGGTACACTTGTAGTAAGTGTATCTAAAAAAAGTTTACAACTGGAAAAAATATGTAGTTTTCTTTTCCTATCAAAAAATTAATCTATTATAACAAAACAAAAGCAAGTTTGACATTTACTAATGCGTTAGTTAGATGGCTCTACTCTAGTTACTGGGGAACAAAAAAAGAATGAAGAAAATTGCTCCATGGGAAGCCGAGAAAATGCATTTTTTTTAACGTATACCGATTTTGAACTTTGAGATTACATTTTCTGCAACCTAATTTTTGATTGGAATTTTGCTATTTTTGGCAATTTTCACTCGTAATATCGATACTTTTTATTATAATAATATATGTTATGAGTATTTTAAAGATATGAAAATTGGTGTGGAGAAAGAGGACAAAAATAATAAAAAAATATGAAAAAAATGTTTTTAAGAAATGCTTTTCCTTATAAACGAGTGGCTAAAATTAAACATATTATAAAAAAATCAAATAAAAAGCAAAAAATAAAAAAAATTGAAGAAATCTAACACATTCGTCAAAGAAAAGCGTAGCGCGTCTACATCGAATAAACGGAACGCTTCTTTTAAAAGAAGCGTCCTGTCGCTTTTTTTTTCAAATACCGTTTTCATTATTTAATTTAATTTAATATTTTTCGAGATATTCTATTTGATTATAAGCCAAAAAATTGTTTATAATTTTAAAATATTCCTGAGGCCTCTTAAATAGTCCAATTTCAATCACAGACGCCACTATTGCCCTGCCCGCCCTTTTCTTGTTTTTATTAAAAATATACCACCAAAATGAATTCAAGCTTCCCACAATTTGCCTGCATTTCCGGATTCTCTGCTTTAACTCTGCTTCCTGATTAATGTTAACGTCATCATTAACAGGGACTTGAAACCGAGCCTCGCTGTCTACTACCAAATACTTTGTTTTTGTTAGACTCACTTGCAGTCCCCACTTTTGATACTCATGATACAACCTTTTCATCATAAATTCTAGATCAAACGCATCCTGCGGTAACAGGACCTGATCATCGGCAAAACTAAGAGAGGAAAGAGTGTTGTCATTAACTGGAATACACCTTCCGCCACATCTCTTCTTCCAGTTTCTAAGGGCTGCCTCAACATACAAATTAAACAAAAGAGGAGACACTACAACCCTGTCTAAGGCCTTTTGTGGCATTTATGGAGTTCGGCAATATCACTCCCTTTCTAACTTGTACTGCATTATTTCTGTACATTTCTATGATAACCTGCAAAAGATGATCGTCAATATTCAGGTCTTTCAAGGCTTCTCACAGATTTGCCCTGGAAACCGTGTCATATGCTTGTAGTCCATTGTGGTTGACGAAGAAGAAGGATGGGACTTTCTGAAGTTAACAAAAACTAAGTGTATATCTTTTCCTACGGATACAATCTTTTTTGTCGGTTGTTGCAAAACAAAAAGGTTACCTGTACAAGATCTGTCTGGTGTGAATCCACTCTGATCTCCTATTTCATGACCTATGTTCTTTCTATTAATTTTATTGTTTAATATTTTGCTAAACAGGCCTCTTATGTTTGTTTACACTTAAGCCTCGATAACAGTTTGGGTCTATTACCCTTTTTAAAAATAGAAACTAAATGAGCCTTTTTCCACTCAGATGGTATCTGTATTTGGTTGCAGCAGCAATTCATAATCTGTGTAATTCCGTTTATCAGACAGGGGCCTCCTGCCTTCAGAAGTTCGACAGGGATGTTTCCTGGCCATCCTGTTAAAGTAACTTAAATTAAATGATTCAATATTTTGGAACTTGTTTTATATTTTAGCTTTTTCAACACAAAAATGTATTTCGCTTTAACAGGTTTTAATTTTAGTTAAAATAAACTTGGTGTCCGGTTAATGATTTTGTAGGGTAGTGAATTCAATTAAATTTTTGTCTTGTTTTGTATGGAAAAAGGAATAACGTATCCATTGTATTATTATTCAGGTATTCATTGTAACGTATCCAGGTTATTCATGGTCCCTACTGCTCCCAAACTAGCTAAAAAAAAAAGTAAAAAAGTAGCTCAAAAATTAAAATCTAAATATTTTTTTAGTGACAAAAGCTGGTTGTTGTTTGAAGAATCCAAGTCGCTGGGTACTAGATTAAGTATGCCACATATGAATATACAAACCATATCTAGTGATGAAATTCCACGGCCACTTAAAAGTTGGAACAAAGAATAGAAATAATTAGACCAGAACTGCTATAGACGTATGTAAATTATTTATTAATATAGATATTAATTTAAATAGCGATCCAATGTTTTACTAAAGAAATAAAATAATACATTACCATTCTTGTTGTTTTTCCTTTTGATATGTATATTAAATAAAAAAATCCATAACACAAGGCAGGTTTGTAAAAGCTTTGTTTTTTTGTTTTTGTCTTTTTTTATTTATTAGAAGCGAGTGGTGAGTTGTGTGACAGAAAAATTTCAGTTAAGGCCCATCCTCGATAATTTTAACTTTAAATTTCTCTATTTCAAAAATTTCTTTTTGTACAAAACAAAATCTATTCATACTCTTTAGGTCATTCTGATGTTTCCTCAACCCCAGTTCAAAAATTCGATTATACAATACACCCTCTAGAGTGAAAGGTTCGGGCCTACACAATGAAAGGATTAACGTGATTAAGATTGTAAAACTTTTATATAAAAGAAATTTAACAAAATAATGTATAGCGATATATTTTGAGATTATTCATCATATTTTAGTATTTGCATATACAGAGTGAGTCTGTAATTTGGAATATATTCAATAGTTCAAATACTAATTGTTTTTTTGAAAAAAGACCTGTCGATTAGTATTTCAAATCTAAATTTTTTACATACGGTGATAATGTATACAGGGAGTCCCAATTTAGAGATACGACGTCATCGTTAATTTTCTTAAATGGCAACACTGTTATTTTGATTGCTATTTAGATAAAGCGCGTAAAGTTATATATATAACTGCAAAATATCACATTTTTATTTCCTAACATTTACAAGATAATAAAAAATAAATTTGTGTCTGTAATGTGGAATAAACTTAATAGTTCAAATATTAATTGTTTTTTTTTTTTTTGAAAAATGCTCAGACCTATCGATTAGTATTTAAAATCGAAATTTTTTACATACAATAATAATGCATACAGGGTGTCCCAATTTAGAGATTTAATGTTATTTTTTATTATCTTGTAAATGGTAGAGAATAAAAATTGATATTTTGCAGCTATGTATAACTTTACACACCCTATCAAAATAGCTATCAAAATGACAGTGTTGCCATTTAAAAAAATCAACGACACGTCATATCTCTAAAATGGGACTCCCTGTATACATCATTATTGTATGAAAAAAATTTCCATTTGAAATATTCATCGACAGGTCTAAGAATTTTTTAAAAAAATAATTAGTATTTGAACTATTTAATTTATTCCAAATTACAGACATTGTTATTTTTTATTATCTTGTAAATGATAAGAAATAAAAATTTGATATTTTGCAGTTATGGATAACTTTACACACCCTATCAAAATAGCTATCAAATTGACAGTGTTCCCATTTAAGAAAATCAACGATGACGTCATATCTCTAAATTGGGACACCCTGTATGCATTATTATTGTATGAAAAAAATTTCCATTTGAAATACTAATCGGCAGATCTAAGTATTTTTCAAAAAAACAATTAGTATTTGAGCTATTGGATTTATTCCAAATTACAGACTTAATCTGTATACATATAAGTGTGGATTTATCGTACTGTAAAAGTCCATACGCTAAATAAATAAACAAAATAAAAAAATAAAAATAAATAAGATTATTTCAATAGTATTAGGGAAATACTCTCTATGCTGTATGGATAAGTGATATACTTGTATAGTTTGTGCAATCCATTTTATCACCCTTTTTGTGTATGGGAATGATAACACTCTCTTTCCAGGAGGTTTTTTTTTCAGATTTCGCAAATTAATCGGCTCTTGAAAGGATATCTCCTCCATTTTTCAAACATTCTGAATATAGTGTCGGTTCTTGGCTTTGTGACTTTTAAGTTTAGCTCTAGAGATTTCTTCGACTGTAGGTTCTTCCGTAGAATACACACATTCCTTTCAGCTGACATGCACCCAAAATTATGTCTATGATTATAATTAATAAAATGAACTTGAAATATCTGCCTAGCTGACTACAGGGTTAATTGAGTAGTTTAGCAGTTATGTTGCCAGTCCCAAACCCGGATAAAGAAAGGAGAGGGAAGTAATTACCTTGAAGAAAAAACAAAGTTCAGCTGACCGGTTCATTGTAAGAGCCCCTGTCTACTGAAAGAAAATTCTATAAAACACCAATAAGACAGGTTACGATGTACGGGACTGAGTGCTGGGCAGTTAAAAATAAAGAGGAACAGCGAATTCATGTGGCGGAAACGAGAAAGTTTAGATGGATGAGTGGAGTAACAAAAAAGAATAAAAATTAGGAATGAGCATATTAGGGGTCTAGAAGTGGCACCAATTGATGCCAAAATGAGAGAGCATATATTAAAATGGTTTGGTCATGTTCAACGTCGAGCCGTTAATCACTCCAAATGAGGAATTGCTGAACTGCGAGTTCTTGCAAGAAGCAGGAGAGGAGGGCCAAAGAAGACCTGGGGAGACGCTTATGCAGGACATATCGGTAAAGTGGATTGATGTTGATACGGCCCAAGATAGAAACTTATGGAAAAATGCAATAAGGGAAGCCAACCCGCATAGGGATAAAGGCAAAGAGAAATGAATGCATTACGCAACGGTGACGTCACACAAGAAAGACATTATAATATTACGCCACCTCGAGATGTTATTTATTTCACTTTTACAGCCAACTAATTTTTTGTCAAAATTATACGTAACCATTTTAAATTCGTTAATATAAAAATGACTTATTAATGACACAATAATTACTAAATTGATTTGTTTAGTGCATATTTATAATATGTAAACGAAGCAGCTAATATCTTCATAATCTACATCAGTATTTCGGTAGTAAGAAAGTAATTAACATTTTTTGTCTTTGTACTTGTACTGTCAGTAAATATTCCGATTCCAAAAGAATTTTTTGGAAATAGCTTCGGGCATCTTCGGGTACACACAAGGTCGCTTTGAAAGAATGTTTACCAAATTCTACGAAAGATAACTTTAATGTAAAAAATTATTGGTAGTAGGTAATTAGAATAATGAGCTCTTGGTGATATTCAAAATATATTATAGAATAAATAATAATTTAACGATGCAATACGATGATACATTTGTGACATTATTTTAGTTTTCAAGATTTCATGTTTTATTATATTCTGAGTTTGTGTTTTTTATTATTGTCATTTTATATTTTTTTAATAAGATAATGTGAAGATGCTATAAGGGCAAAATTTTATAAATTGAGCTTTTGTAAAAGTCTTTGTAAAATTTTGCATTTGTTGCATATTTTAGAACCAATTCAAATTTATTTTCAGTTTTTTTCTGGACTACCTTTGTGTTATACCACTTTATATTTAAATAATTCTTGATGATAAACAAATAAGCCTATTGCTCTAATATTCCGCTTTATCCTGTTTCCATAAGTATTGACCCTTTCTCTTGTCGTTTCTCCATTAGCGAGGATCGTTATTTCCTCCAACAGTCATAATAAATTTTCTCCATATTTTCTACCTTCAATTATTGGTCTAAGGCAAAGGTACCCAAACGGTGGTACTCGTACCACTGGTGGTACGCGGGAAGGTTTCAGGTGGTACACGTCGCGTGGGTGAAACAAGCGAAACTAAGATTATTCTCCTTGATGTGTGAAGATATGGGTGGCGGGTTCAAAACTCTTCTGTTGCATACAGAAGTGAGATGGTTATCTCGAGGGAAAATTTTCACCTGTCTCTTTGAACTGAGGTCAGCAGTTAATGCTTTTAACTGAAAAAAATAATGACATGAAAGACTTGTTCTATGATGAAGAATCGTTGTCAAGATTGGAGTATCTAGCTGACATTTTTGACAGACTCAACAAGCTGAAAATGGTTTTTCAGGGAGAAAACACAACACCCATCACAGTCAATAGGAAAATAAACTACATACTTCAATAAAAAGTTGTTTTTTTTTTGTTCTCAAATATAGGGGAAGTTTTCTCTGAATTTCCTATGCTCTCATCATTTTTTGAAGAAAATGAAATATCTCCAATACAAGATGTGGTTGCTGATATAATTCTTCACTTGGAATCTCTTCAAGAAAGTTTTAATAAATAATACGTCTCTGAAGATTATTCCAAACTTGACCAAAAATCTTTTGCAGGAACTTCACCACCAAATGAGTTAAAATTATAGGAAATATTCATCGATCTAACAGAAGACAGTGAAAGACAGTTTTAAAGAGAAATTCTTAATTGACTTCTGGTTCGGGTGTAACTCCGAGTATCCAATGCTCTTCCGGCAAGCTATGCTGTTTTTGATGCCATTTGTCACTAGTTACTTGTTTGAGAGGGGTGAACTATTGTATATAAAAAATAAATATAGAAACAGACTAACAAGTGTTGAAGAGGACTTAAGAATAAAATTGAGTTCAATTACTCATGCAATTGACACTGTAATCACAGGCAAACTGCAACAAGCTTCGCATTAATCTCGATACACAATGACTAATTTTGATTTCTGTTGATTTGTATCTTTTTTTTTGTTGATAGTTTGTACCAATTGTATAACATTGCATTATGTTTTTGTATAGCTATAAGTAATAACGTATATCTGTATATATTTTTCATCCGACGCCCTGAAGGCACTAAGGATTATGAGAAAGAAGAAGAAGAAGTATATATTTTTAAATAAAATTTGGAAAGCATAATTGACAAATAATTATATTTATTGTTGTCTTGATAAAAAGCTTGAAAAACTCAATGAATAATTTAATTTAAAGTTATATTAGGTATTTAATTAAAATAAAACTAGCCAATGGACATGTTTTTGATAGTAAACATGTTTCTAAAAAAAATTAGGATCGGAGTGGGATTCCTTCCATTCCATGCGCCCCGATGTTTGGTGGTACGCCAAAATCTTCAAGATATTTCAAGTGGTACGCAGTTGCTAGAAGGTTGGGAACTCCTGATCTAAGGTTTTCGCATAATGAGTGGCCCGCTGAATTCTGGATTTGGTCGCTTGGTGACCATCCCCTTAATCTTCTCCCCGAAACTTTTCCAGAAAGAATTAATCTCTCTAAATTATCGTCACCTCTGCGAATCACGTGACCAAAGAACTGTAGAATTCGCTGCAGGCATGTTGTGGAGAGCCTTTTTTAATGCCAAGTTGGTTAAAAATGACAAAGTTTGTCCGATGATCCATCCAAGATGTGCGCAGATTTTTTTCCAACAGCACATCTCAAAGGCATTAATTATTTGACGTTCTTGTACGCGAAGAGTCCAAGTTTGTGCCTTATATAGAAATATTGAGAATACAAGTGCATTAACCAATCGCATCTTGATTTTTTTGAGAGATAGATTTGTGCTTCCAAACTTTTTTCCAAGCGACCCCTTGCAATTTTTACCTTTGCCATCGTTAATTATAATAGATTCGAGACAATTTAAGTTGTCTACTATTACTGGTATCACTTCAAGTAGTTACTTAGCTGAATAGGGTTGAATCGGACTATTAACATTATATGGTTGAATCGGTCTATAACTCAAATCTTCGCACGAGATGTAACAGGTCTTTTTCATTTGCTATAAGTGGATCGTATTTAGCAAATCGTAAATTTCCAGATTTTTCTACCTTTTTCACCGGTACTCCATCGACCCATCCTTTTGAAGCCATCCTCATTACATATTCACCATAAATATTGACCTTGCATTTATCTAACTCCTCTCCCTGTTCTGAATTGTCTCTAGAAATTCTGATCTAGCTGTACTTATTGTTGTCATATTGGACTGGTAAAGGTTTTTAATTAGTAGTACCAGGTCTATTGGTGCACCCACCTATATTAAAATGGATCAATGATGTATTAAAATGTACGAATACCTAAAAAAGATAAGAAGTGGGTATAAACCTCAAACAAGTCTATGTAAAGATGAAAGTGGGCAAATAATCAGTGACCAACAGAAAGTCACAGAAACCTGGAAGCATTATTTTCAGACCCTACTTGAAACACAAGTAGACATGGAAGATGAAATGGGTATGAACTACGTAGAAGAGAATGAAGTAGGTAATGGAGTAGAAGCTCCAACTATAGAGGAAGTTCTCGAAGCTATTAAGGGTCAGAAAAACAATAAAGCTCCGGGAGTTGACGAAATACCAGCAGAACTGTATAAGGTAGGTGGCGACCACCTAGCAAGTCACATCCACGCTCTCATCAAAGACATATGGCAACAAGAGAAAATACCCGACGACTGGAAGAAAAGTATAGTATGCCCGATCTACAAAATAGGAGACAAACTCCAGTGCAAAAACTATCGTGGAATCTCTCTACTATGTACAGCATATAAAGTCCTCACGTATATTATAAAACAGCAGCTCCAACCACTAGCAGAAAATATTATTGGAGAGTATCAGACGGGCTTCCGACGGGGAAGATCGACACTGGATCAAATATTTACAGTCAAAAAGATCTTGAGCAAATCATGGGAACACGATATTGATGTTCACAACGTGTTTGTAGATTTCAAACAGGCATACGACCGTTGATTGAAATATTGATATACTATATACATATTGGCTGAATCGGCAATACCACACAAGCTAATAAGACTCATTATTAAGAAGGCTAAATAAAAACTCGATGAGAGCAGCGAAAGATAGACGGGGTTGGAAACAGGAGGAAGATGCCTATGTTCAGTAGTGGACTTTTGAGGCTGGATGATGACGATGAGTAGAGTAGTCGGAGGGCCATAGATTTTCTGCTGCGGTCTCGTTCACAGACTACGTTTAAGGCAAAGATTTTTACCCTTTGAAATAAATATGTTGGTTCATTCCGACAACCCTCCTTCTATTTTTCCGCATATTTGGAAAATGTAGATTATTCCGTTGCTGTAGTATCTGCTTTCCATGCTTCTTTTATTATATCTAATGGCAATTTTTCGTTCACTTTCCTCACCATTTGATCGATCTCGTTTGTACTCCCTGATTTTCTAATATTTTCTTGTTTTTTCTTTTTCGATGTCTATATAGTCCAGAGTAATAAGGATTTTCTCGGGACACTCAAAGATCCAGGTAGCTGACTACTTTTTTTAGTTATTGTAGACCTACAGGAAGAAAACCTACCTGTTTCCTGCCTAGAATTCGCGTCCGTTTTTTTAATTATTAACGATTTAGTGCAAAAATCGTGATTTTTTCGATTTTTTGCACCCCATTCAAAACCTAAATAGTTGACATAAACTTACAAAATTTATTTTTTTAGAACATTAAAAAACCTTCAAAATGACGATTTTTTAAGGTGATACAGTAGCGATCAACAGGTGGCAACAAACGCGGTCCAATATTGCGAAAGTTCTGCGAACTTTCAAAAGTGAGGCAACAGTGCGTCGGTAATTCTTCACACTGACAGTGACGTTTATACTATCAAAAACAATAATTTTTATACACATAGGCGCGAAATGTTGCTAAGTCAGTGACGTTCGATTTCTTGTTATAAAAAAATCGATTTTTAGTAGTTCCAAGATTACACAAAATCTAGGCATGGGATAAAAAAGCTTATTTGAAGAAAGTGTATTTTTTTGTCTTTCTTAATGGCGGTACAGGCTCCTTTTTTCAATATTTTATTTAGTTGTAGAGTAATTTCCACATATGGTATGTTTAACAGTAAATGGTTGAGTTCAATTAGTTACCACTATAAACATCCTGGATTAACCGATAATAGTATAAAAGGCCCGGTTTCAGGTAAAATTTATTTCAGGCTTTATTATGGGAGTACCGTCTAGTCAGGGTTAATTGCAAAAGACCAACTCTGTCTAGTGTTGCATTTTTTTTATTCTCCTTTATTACTTTTAGGAAAGAAATCGATTATATTGCATTACATATTTGTTGTTTTATTTTATCTATTTATTTTTTGATAAACTTAATTACCTAGCGGTTTTTAATTTCAATCTTTTTCCGTAATTTACTAAATTACTGTAAACACGTCACATGATGTGTTCTATTTTTAGCAGTTTTGTGATAAAATTATACCATTAATAACCTGCTATTCTATTTTCGGAGTCAATTCGGTAAATTCCTAAACAAATGTCATGAAGATGGTACTTAACTCGACCGTAGAATCATGGAAGAATACAATTTAGGTTGCGGTTAAACAATTGAAGTTCGCGTTAGGCATTGATGCCAAGTATGACTTTGTCAATTTTTTTCTGGTTTGATGTTTTACATTCTTTTTCATTAACGGTCTAGTAAAAATTGATGACACTTTTTTGATGTAACACTTTGTTTCTTTGCGGTAATCGATGTGACATTATAGTAAGACTGTTTTAGACTATACTTTTTTTTGTTACAACAGAAAATGATATAACAAAAATTTACATGAAATTATTGTGTACAATATTAAGACAAGAAGTTTTGTGTATTACATTGTCACTTTTTCCTATTAGAATATGTTGTGATTCTGCTCATTACATGCTAAAAAAGTACTTTTTTATATTGTTGTGATGGTACATGTACTGTTAACCTCAATTTTCTTCTTCTTATATTTTCTTTTAAGAATATTTTAACATCATTTTCCCCAACATTTAACCTAGTTAGTTTTATCTTTGATATTTTATATTACAAACATATATGTTATATGATGGATAAGAAAACTCTATTATTACCATCTGCTTCCATTGCAACATTTCTTAAAAGAAAAGTTAATCTTAAAAGATCCAATGTGACAGTATAACGAAAGTAACCTAACTGCGCATGCCTGTGTACCAAAAATTGTTATCAAATAGGACATGTTCTAATTTGTGTAACATTTTCTGTTAACAGCTTTTGTTTCCTGTTTTACATTGCGACAGAACTTAGTATACCATTTTCTTATATCAGTTTATGCTATAGTCTAAAACAGACTTAACACAATTCCTACAACAGATTGATTAAGTAACAATGATTCTTCTTACAATTTTTGTTGTAAAGATTAAAAAAAGTGGGGAAAGTGGGGGAATACCACGCATTTAAGCGGAAAAGTTGATTATAAGCAACTAAAACTGATTCTGAAAATAAAATTTACATTGGCCTTTTGTGTGTGGTATTGGCCAAAAACTGGCTATGCTCAATTCCGTTCTGTTCAAATAGTTTAATAAAATAATAATATTTTTTCTATACTAGTGCATTTGCGCGATATTCCCCATCCCGTGGGGCGTAGGGTAATGTCGCGCACAGTGTATGGTAATATCGCGCTTTAAATATTTATGATAGATTCTATTTTATGTAAAAAACTCATACAGAAGTAAAAACTTCTTTATTCTTTTTCGCTTAAACCTACATAGACAAGGCATTTAGCACAAAATATTTCGGCTTTTAAATACAGTACCTACCTAGAGACTTGCAACTATTTGCATTGTGTTCAATATGACGTCAGGAAAAAAGTTTACAATAGAAAACTGGGTGAAAATGCAGAATTGCATTTATAGTGCATAAAATACATCAAAAAGTGCATAAACATGTCAAAGTAAGTGTATCAAGGGCCTGATTTTGTTACTCGGTGGATTTTGAGGTCTCTGAAGACGAATACGCCATCAGAACCGATCACCAGTGCACCTGGTGCCCAGGTTCACTGCTTAGGGTACATTTCACAAACAGATTACTCTCAGGGGTTTTTGGGGTTGTTAAACACGAATAGATCATCAGGTCCGACCCCCGGTGCACCTGGTACCCAAAAACCCTCCAAATTCCAGAAGATGACGTACCTTAGCAGTTATTGTGGGCACCAGCTGCTCTGGGACTCAGTCCTGATAGCGTATTTGTATTCATCAACCCCAAAACCCTCCGTGTAGTCTATTTGCATCAATTTAGTGCTGAAATCACTCGAAACTCCAGAAAATGACGTTACTCTAGAAACCAGCTGCTCCGGGTGTCGTTCTGATAACATATTCGTTTTCAGCAACCACAAAAACTCTCCAAGAATTCTGTTTGCATCAATTTACCCTTTAAACTCCAGAATATGACGTGCAGTAGCAGTAACACTGAGCACCAGATGCTCCGGGGCATAGGCGTAACCAGGAGGAGGGTTTGGGGGTTATAACCCCTCCGTTAGTATGTACTTTGAGCTCTATACGCTTAACACCATACCCACCAGAGACCTTCCAGTAGTTGTAACCGCCCCCCCCTTAGGGTCATCCTGGTTACGCCATTCCTCAGGGGGTCGGTCCTGATGGCGTATTCGTATTCAAAAACTCCAAGAACCTCCATGTAATCTGTTTGCATCACTGTAATGCCAATACCCTCGAACCTTCAGATAATGTGCCTTAGCAGTAACCCTGGGAACCAGGTGCTCCGGTGGTCGGTTCTGATGGCGTAGTCATGTTCAGCGACCCAAAAACCCAAAATTAACAAAATCTGACCTTTAATATGCTTGACATGTTTATGCACTTTTGAATGCATTTTATGCGCTTTAAAATGTAATTATGCATTTCCACCTATTTTTCTATAGTATACTCTTTTCCTGACATTTTTTTGAATACAATTCAAAAAGTTGCAAGCCTCTAGGTCTCTAGGTGATGTATTTAAAAACCGATTTATTAGGGCGTTTTTAGTGCTAAATGCCCTACTCTAACAAATAAATTTTATAACGTTCTTAATACACATTCTTGTACAAGAATATTTAAAAATTCCGCTTAAAGATTTTGATTAATGGCAACATTGCCGCTCCAAATTGCTAAACATGTTTATGATAATTGGTTTTCGTTGGGTACGATCAGATAAATGCATAATGCAAGTATAAACGTACACGGTACCAGTACTACCTGTTTAATTGATCTTATTGATTACACAATCTCTTCGGTTTTATATTTCGTTTAAGGCCTGGGGCGCCTCTTCTTCTGCCTCGTACTGGGTCAACAGGAGCTGCTACAAGGCAGTGCACAAGATGTGTACACTTAAAATTTTGGTCATAAATTAAGCATTTTATTGAACAACTTTGCATCAATAGCTCATAAAAGTTTTTGAAGTTATACTTCTTTATGCGCGATTGGGAAAAATGTTGAGAGTGAATTTTTATAAAAACGGCAGTATTATTTAACTACGCGCACACAGACAGTGAGCAGACTTATAGGCACACCCCTAATTTGAGGCTTAGAAATCGAAAAAACGACCATGATAGGTAAATTGCAAATTTTGATCATTCTTTATGTTTTTGAGGTCGCTGAATCCGAATATGAAGTTTATTTTTATCGAGAACTAGTGCAAGAAATTTTATGCGAAAGTGCGAAAAATCAATTTTGATGATTTTTCATATTTACCTCGCTGTATCTTTGGTCGCTGTAAATATTTCCTTTTGAAAATTTTACTGTGTCATCTTTAAAAAATTTAGATAATATGTAATGAGATTTGTCCGAGATGTTTAAACAAATTAAAAGAGAAGTTCTTAATTTTTATACAATTTGCCGTCAGATTTAGTTATTCTCATGTTTACATAAAAAAGTTGGGTGACAAACTTTTTAGTTTATAATTTTAATTAACTCAGTATTAAAACATGTCATGAAGAAGTTTTCTGGAAAATTTCAAGTGAAAAGATGCAATTGGAAAAAGTTATGTGACTTTATATAGACGAGTGAAACTCCTCCCCCCTCCCAAAAAACACTTATTTCTCGAGATACTGACCACGGTGTGGCTAATTTGATCATAGTTTATGTTTTTGTTAGTGCTGAAAACAAAAATGAGGTTTATTTTGTATTTTAGATGAGGGAACATTGTCAAAATCGCAATTTTACCCTAAAAATACAAAAAAATGAAATCACGTTTTTCTTAAAATTAAAAGTTACACCATTTTTTTCTATAAAATATTTTGTTCTTTGTACTCTATATTTTAACATAAACTTGATTAAAAAGCTAAATTTCAAATTTTGTCACACAACTTTTGCGATTAAACTTTGCAATTCAGGAATCTTTACCTTTTACTTTAAACAATTTATAATCTTTAAACATTTATTATAGTAAGACAGAAAGATTGAAACAGGTCCCATTGTCTTAAGAAAGGTAAGAAATATATACTATAAAAATTTCAGAAAAAAATATTAAAATGGAATAGAGTTATAGCAACTTAAACGCAAAAAAACGTTATTTCATTTTTTTTTATATTCAGGGTAAAATTGCGATTTTGTCAATATTCCCCCACGTAAAATTCCAAATAAACCAAATTTTCGTTTTCAGCACCATCAAAAACATAAAGTATGATCAAAATTAGCCTTTCACTACACCGTGGTCAGTATCTCGAGAAATAAGCGTTTTTTGGGGTGTGCCGCTCGTCTATAAAGTCACATAACTTTGTTCCTATTGCATATTTTCACATAAAATTTTCCAGAAAATCATGAATTATATTTTATTCTTGTGTTAGTTAAAATTATAAACTAAAAAGTTTGTCACTCAACTTTTTTAATTAAACATGAAACTAACGAAATCTGACGACAAAATGTTTAAAAATTAACAACTCCCCTTTTAATTTGTTTCGACATTTTGGACAAATTTCATTGTTATCTAAATACTTCAAAGATAACATAGAGAAATTTTCAAAAGTAAATATTTACAGCAACGATACAGTCGGAAAAATGAAAGAATACCCATGAACGAACATATAAAACACGCTGTATTTTCCTGTCACCGTGTTACACAAAAAATTGGCCAGCGCAAGCACATGTAATAATTGTTCATGGGTATTCTTTCATTTTTCCCACTGTATATACAGCGCGGTAAAGTTGAAAAATCATCAAAATTTATTTTTCGCATTTTTGCATAAAATTTGATTTTTGAACATGTTCCACCAATTCTAGATAAAAATAAATTTCATATTCTCAGGGTGATTCACGTGGCAAACGTAATTTTAGGGGTTGCTGCCGCTCGCTTATTAGTTGCTAAATTGTTAATCCCATATATCTACAGTCTTCACATTGTTTTAATTGTTTTATTATTTTCCACTTGTAGGCCACTAGTTTCCTCTCCTACGCAGAGGTACAACGTATTTTCCATGTTCATTATCAGACCCCATTTTTCAAATTCCTCATTCAACTTTCATGTCATGTACTCAAGATCTTCTTTGTCATTTGCACATATACTACTAACTTGATCATCGGCAAATTGGAGAGTATACAAGCAAGTGTCATCGTCCACCTGTATGCCCATTACTTTGCATTTCAATGTCCACTGGTGGAGAGCTTTACCAACATAGATTTTAAAAAGTGTCGGTGATATGCAGCACCCCTAACGTAGGCCTTTATTGATTCTGAATGGTTCCGATATACTGTTGCCTAATTTTATATGGGCTTCCATGTTGTATATATTCTGTTCAGCCTTTATGAATCTATGATTAATTGAAGTTTCCTGGAGTACCTACCATAGTTTCGAAATAGGGATGTTATCATACGCTTTTTGTAAATCTTGAGAATTTGTGATCTTGAGAAAGCATTATGATAGAGTTCCTCGATAGATTCTGTGGTGGGCACTCAATAAGAAAGGAGTCCCTGGTGAATATGTAAAGATTGTGAGGGATATGTATAAGGGAGTAACGACTAGTGTTAGGACAGGTGTGGGAGAGACTGATAAATTTCATGTGAAAGTAGGATTGCACCAAGGCTCTGTACTTAGTCCGTATTTATTCTCATTAGTTTTGGACAAGATAACAGCGAAACTACAGGGTAACATTCCATGGTGCTTAATGTATGCTGATGATGTCGTGTTAGTCGGAAATAGTGAAAAAAACTTAGAACAAAAACTGGAACAGTGGAGGCAAGCTCTGGAGGAAAAAGGTTTAAAATTTAGTAGGACAAAGACAGACTATTTGCAATGTTTATTTAAAGATGGAGTTACTACAAATAAAATGGTATCTTTGGATGGTGAACTGATTGTAAAAAGCAATAGTTTTAAGTACCTGGGATCAGTACATAAGTATTACAGAGTAATGGAGTAATATATGGAGATGCATGCAGTAGAATTAGGGCTGGATGGATAAGGTGGAAAGAAGCGAGTGGTGTGTTGTGTGACAGAAAAATTCCAATGAAGCTGAAGGGAAAATTCTATAAAACAGCCATAAGATCGGCTATGATGTACGGAACTGAATGTTGGGCAGTGAAAAATAAAGAGGAACAACGAATGCATGTGGAGGAAAAGAGAATGCTTAGATGGATGAGTGGACTGACAAAGAAGGATAAAATTAGGAATGAGTATATTAGGGAAAGTCTAGGTGTGGCATCAATTGATGCCAAAATGAGAGAGCATATGTTAAGATGGTTTGGTCATGTTCAACGTCGAGACGTTAATCACCCAATACGAAGAATAGCTGAAGTGCAGATTCCTGGAAGGAGTAGGAGAGGAAGACCAAAGAAGACCTGGGGGGAGGCGATAAGGCAGGACATGTTGGTAAAGGGGATTAACATTGATATGACCCAAGATAGAACTGTGTGGAGAAATGCAATTAGGGAAGCCGACCCCGCATAGGGATAAGGCAAAGAGAATGATGATGATCATACGCTTTTTGTAAATCTGTGAATGTAAGGTGTGTTGATCTATTCCGTGCTAGTTTCTTCTCTATAATTTGTTTTAACACGTTGACGGACAGTGACTCAAATGTATAAGCAAGTGTTGTGACACTATATGTATTTTACAAAGTATAATAGGGAAAATGCAATATGGGTGCCGGATCATGAAGGGGTGCATGGGAACGAACGAGCAGATATGTTAGCGAAACAAGGCTCGAGAAAAACTTTTGAAGGCCCAGAACCTTTCTGTGGCATCACTAAAGATGCTATGAAAAACGAGGTTCAGAAATGGCTGATAAAGAATCATCAAAATAAATGGAGAACCACTCAAGGGCAAATCCAGACTAAAAAAATAATCAAGAATATTGATAAAAAACTCTCGAACAGTTTGATGAACCTCAATAAACGAGAGATCAAAACGGTCACTGAAATGGTGACTGGACATTGTCGTTTAAGAAATCACCTATACAAACTAGGTAAGGTGAATGAACCATGGTGCAGAAAGTGCGAAATGGAAGAAGAAACTGCCATACACATACTATGCTACTGCAGTGTGCTAGATGATGTAAGGCAGAACTTCACTGGTCAAATGAGGTTTGAACCAGAAGAGATCTTAAAACTACCAATAAGAAAACTGTTGGCCTTCGTTGAGGCCACAGGACTTATTAAAGTTTAAGGAGAAGAACAGGGTTTGGTACAAAGGTCTTATGACCAAGTGCCAGAGACTAACGAGTCTCGCCTGAGTTAAGAAGAAGAAGAAGAAGGGAAAATGCAACGTCTATAGACGTTGTGTCACATTACATAAATCAAAATTAGATGTCTATTAACGTTCTGTCCATCAACGTGTTAGATACATAATAGTTATGTATGATATAAGTATTAAAAGTACACGTTTAAGGCACGCATGTGAAAGTAAGGCACATGAGTGCCTTAAAAATGTACTTTTTAACACGCATATCATACAATATTTTTTCTACAAACGTAATTACAGGACAATGTCTACAAAAACTTTTACTTGAACGTGACCGACATTCCATTTTTACTTTATCGTACTACATACGTAGTATGAGTATAATAAAGTTATAGGATCGTGCAAAAAAAATTTTTTCAGATTTCACTTTTTTTCGACGTTTTGAGTCCCCCTGAGTCTAAAAAGCAAATAAAAAAAACATGTCGGAAGTATGTACGTACGTACGTACGTATGTCGCCACCGCCCAGCAAAAACTACTGGACCGATTTTGATGAAATTCGGTATGAGTAAGTTTAAGAGAATTTTGTCGAGAAACTAAGCTTTTAAAAAAAACCTCTCAAAGGGGGGCCGAAATAGGGGGGTTATTTAGGGCCCATTTTTGCAAATTTTGACCGAAATGAATGAAATTCAACTCAAAGTAAGCTCATCGATAGGTAAATAAAAATACGGAATTTGACATTTCCAAATTCAAAATGGCGGCCAACATGGCCGACCGCCCACCCGACACATTTCCCTATCTATCTAAAATCTTGTTTAAGATAAGTTTAATTTGAAAAAGTCGTTATATAGCCTAAAGATAGGGCTATAAGAAGGATGTTATCGTTTTTCAGAAAAAGTTACGGGTTGCCTATATTTAAGGGGTCAAATTTTGACATAAATTTGAACTAGATTTTCTCAAAAATGGCTCCAAGGAATTTTTTTATTTTTTGATATATTTTTGATATCCTATCAGTAAATTGAATGACATTAGTCATATATCTTAACTCCTCATAGGAGGGGAGTTATGAATTTTTTATAAAAAAATATTCGAGTGGCCGTAACTTACTTTTTAATAGAAACTAAAATTTGAAATTTTGCAGACATATATGGTACTTTATTATCTATTATTACAATTAATTTTACCAAAAATATGGCTTCCGGTTGAACCGGAAATGAATAAAAAATCTTATTTTTTTTAGATATGCCCTGTATATTTTAACATATTTTGAAAGAATGCAAAATTACCTTTCCAATGACATAAAATTCATTGCTGTAGCTCAAAAACTCGAAAAGTTACGGTATATAGAAATTTTGCTATAATCTTATGTGTGTCCTCTCTCACGCGTTCATAGCAGAGCATTATTGTAGGGCAGTCAATGAGGGTATTTGGCTCCGAATTCCATCCTACTACATTGATGTACTTGATATTTTCACAGTAAGTAGGGAATAGCTGAAGAAACAAAATCTACCCTATATACTATGGCGCTTTTATCTTGGGGCGGTTCCCGCTTCTTCAGGGGGGTGGAAAATTTGTTGGTCAAAATAAGCACGGAAGTGGCTAAAGAACTTATTTCTAAGCAAAAACTGGTCTATACTTTTTTTTGAGAACTCAATACTTTTTGAGTTATGCGTAGTTGAAAATTGGCCATTTTCATTGAAAAATGACACCTTTTCGGACGGATTTTTTGTGAATACCTTAAAAACTATGCATCGAACTAAAAACACTATATAAAACATTTTTTAGATTATAAATAATAAAGAGATTCGTTCCTTCGTAAATGTTCTATTTATAATACAAAAAGAGATATGGTAGGTGAAAATAGTTTGTTTTTTGGTGCATGCTCAAATTGGTGTATTCAACTTGAAATAACAGAGGAACGGTAGGTTTTAGGTGTATAATGCTACCAACACCTTTTGTAGTTTTTGAAAAGGCCTTTAAAACGAGCACCGTTAAATGTCGGTTACTTACAAACTAAGCGAGATATGGTGCAAAAAAATATATGACTAATGTACTTTAAGGAAAAATAAAAAGTATATACATTTAACTCCCCATCCACCATAATTTAAATGCATTGTTTTCCTTCTACAATACCTTTTAATATATAGTGTTATTTCTACTTTCAAAAAGTTGAACGGGTTTAAAATGAATGGTTTTTGTAAAAAATGTGATCAAATTATAGAATGAATTTTTAAATTTTCTTAAAAATCTTCCTTTTTCTCCATGTAATTCGAAAATAAAAATATTTCACCCCTGAGAAGTGGTGGGAACTTCTCCCATGGTAAAAGCGGCATAGTATATAGGATAGACTTTGAATTAGGAGATTGGGCTACTCCCAAAATTTTTTTAAAATTCATGCAGTAGGATAGAATTTGGAGATAATATCTTATTCTTAATCTCGCTTATTGACTGGCGTAATCGAAATAGAATGAAATGCAAATATTTCAAACTATTAATTTCTCAGAAAAATGAACTAATTTGAAATGAAAGTATGACTATAATATTCTATTGATTTATGCAATAATCTACACATCTATAGTGTGTCCACGAAATATGGCATCGAACATTTTCTCAAATGCAGGAATTAATGATGCGTAGAACCATAAAATACTTTTAAGTACAGTAGGTGTTTCTAAAATATCAAAATAACGAGTAACTTTGTTATTTTTATAGAATGCCAGTATCTAGTACCATAACGATAATAGATCGGTACGATAAAGTTCTCGGGCGGCCCTTCCGTCCAGCGTTTTATATTTATTTTTTGACATTACATCAAAATTGTCAATTACGGTCAATACGAACTGCAGTGCCTTAAAAATATTTTAAAGCACTAGTGCCTTAAAGCAGCATTTTTAACGCTCGTATGGAGGGCTAAAAATTGCATTTTTAACACGGTTGTAGAAAAAATAATATAAATTTTTCATATTATTTTAATATATTGTAATAGCGTTAAGGTTAAATATTATTTCATATTATTAATTTATTACCTTACATCTTAAGATGCGGCAAAATTACACATTTGAAATTCAATCATGATGTACCGTTCGAGATGTTAATCAAAATAGTTTTTTAATATGAATATTCATGTTTTGGACGTAGCTGTACCTTACCGAAATGGTGATCGTTAAGTTGGTATTCTTGGTTACCTAGCAATTAAAAGGATTTTATGAAATCATATTTTTATACCCTATTCCACGAACATACGCCTGTTTTGGATTACTTCGACAACGAATATTTTACTGTGCAAAATAAGAAGAACGAAAGTAAATTGCAAATTACATTGTTATTTATTGGAATAATTATTAGCGCCATTTACTTTCGTACTTCTTATGTTACACATTAAAATATTCGTTGTCGAAGTAATCCAAAACAGGCGTATGTTCGTGGAATGGCCCATATAATGTTTTTGATCTCTCTTTTATTGTTAATGTTTAAATATAAAATATAAAAAATGTTTGTTCATGTTTATGATATTACCTTAATGAAATGCCCACCTAACAGTGATAACTTCATTGAGCATTATATGTATTGAACAATAATAATAACAATCATGTTGTGTTTTTCCCTCGTTCGAGCTTATACATCTATATTTTTTTAGAATAATATCTACTGAAAATTTAATCGTCCCTTTCTATTTTGATGTGACACAATTACTTAACTTTTTTTCTGTTGTAGACGGATCATTAGGTATCTATATTTGTTGTTGAAATTAATAAAAGTCATTTTTGATTTATTTTGGGAAGGTTTTATAATACAAGCAAATGGATGCAAATGAGTGTCAATATTCGTATATAAAAACCATAAAAAAAACTGAATACTTGATATGTGCTCAACAGAATACGAATGACCTTAACAGTGGCGGATCTACTAGTAAGGATTGGGGAGATTCCTTCCGCCCCACTCCCTACAAATTCCAAAATTAAAATTAAAGAAAGAAATTGTTGACATGAAACCATGGACAGACAAATTCAAGGCAATGTCAATATGCGCCAGTATCATGGTATAATTATTACTGCTTTTATAAAGAACACTGGTTATTTTTTATAATATGATTGTATTACCAATAATTGTCCATTAATTTTAATGACGAGTCATTATCTTTTACTAAAAATTATTATTTTCCAATTATTACAGGGTATTTTATTCAGTTTATCTATTTATTTTGATATTGTAGGTATATTATAAAGGGCTTACTAGTTTATTCTATCGCGTTTAGGACAAACTAGTTTGGCCTAGGCCAAACTAGATAGCTCATAGCTCAAGAACTGTCAAGAAATAACGCAAGTAGTTAAGTTAAATATGATACATCACAGTCATCACACCAATTCGAGGATTATAACTTAACTACAGGATAACTTTACGTTATATTTTACGTGAGTGATTCATCACACGGCTAAATATAACCTCCTCAACAACTTGGCGGTTATACTCCCTTTAACCCTTATCCGAGCAAGGTTTGTCCAACGGGCCCGAGACGCCAATTCTTTTATCATAAACTGATAAAAAATAATTTATTGAATTTTATGCATCACTGAATTTATTTAGAAGTACGTTTCCTTCAACATGGTCATGAGCTATTCGAAATATTCATTATCATTTTTGAAATTATTGCGTCGAAAAAATTTTGTCACGTAAAGGGGCAACACGGGCCCGTCGGACCCTATTTGTATTTATACCTAAAGTCTAAATCTCTGTTATTGAAGTTAATCTGGCAATCAGGTAATGCTTTTGTGGATCATGTAAACGACTTTTATGATTCCGGAAATCCAATAATAAAGTATAAACGTGTACAAACAATAGAACATCATCAATAGAACACAATGTGAACATCAAAGAGATGCTTATAATAGGTGTTATATCTATTCTAACTGAATTTTACAAACTAATAATCATTGTTGAAATGCAATAATATTATTAGGTAGGTACCTATACATATCTTGAAATAAATAATGCATCTGCTATCAGTCGTTTGATATCGATGTTGGTGTCGACAACTAAGCTCCTAAAATTATATTGAATTACAGTGAAAGTAGATAGTGTGAATAAAATGTTCCGAAAACCATTTTCAGCTGCAGAACTTCAAGATATTGCTAATAATTTATGGGATTCCGATGATGAAGAATCTTCTGAAGTAGGTGGCATTGAAAGTAACTCTGAAATTTAAGATCATCTTTCGGAAGCAAGTGAAGAGGATGATCAGCAAGAAGAATTGAGTGATAATGAAGAATAATGTGTAGCTACAAGTTCCCAGATTTCAGAGTGTGTAATTTTTGAAACTAAGGATGGAAGTCAACCACAACCGACAGGACGTATACGATATGCGATCATACGACATAATAAAAAGCAAAGTGAACAAAGTAATGTTAGCCCCTGGTCAAAGTGTAGATGATCCTGTTGATTCCTTTTGTTTGTTTGTGGACGAAAAAATTGTGAACGAAATAGTGAAGTGTACAAATAAAGAAGCCGAAAAAGTCCTGGGGATAGAAAACTGGAAATATTGCGACTCTACAGAGCTATATGCCTTTATTGAACTACTACTAATTGCAGGACACATGAGTGCCAAAATCCATAATGTAAATATAATGTACTTTGGAGTAAGTTTTATGGACCTACTATATTTAAAGTTACCATGGGGTTAAAACGATTGAAAAATTTGCTAAGATTTGTTCGATTTGACGATAAGGACACGAGGTGTGAAGGAAGAATGAACGATAAATTAGCAGCAATACGTGATGTGATGTGTGGAATCAAGTCAACCAAAACTTTCAGAAATACTGTTTACTATTATGTGAATCAATATTTTTTCTACAAAAGTTTTCTTGCATTTCATGCATTTCTTGCATAGATCGCACCCTCGAGGTAGACCGCATACTATAGTAGCACCTTTTTTTTTAATCTAGATAATTTAAATTTAACTAATAAACAATCAAAAAAGAATATTAGAAATATATGGTTAAATAGGAATAGTACATTCAAGAACAGTGGTGGGCCCAACAGACCCGAGTTGCCCGATTACGTAAGTAAAATGTGTTGCCCGGCGCCGTGGAAATCGAAACGTCAAATCTATTTAGGTAAAAATGTAATAATTTTGTCATTACAATCAACTCTGGCTAATCCCATATAAACACATTATTCAACATATTTAATATAACCTCGCAATTATGTCTATATGAAACATATGAAACAATTTTATAACTGAAGGATCTTCTCTATTGTGTAACTAATATCTAAGTAGCCGTTAAGTAACACCACCGGTTAACGTATTACCAAAGTAGTAAACAGTCCTCACGCAGGTACCCCTGTTTGACCCACTTAAATCCAGACACAACCGTGTCCTATTATACCTAACCCTTCATTATACACGCCCTTTTATTGACTGGTAAGTATACCGTTCAATTTCTTATAAAAACAATTTTCTTAAATCGTTTTATTGTATTAAGAGAAAAAAAAGGGTTCGATCACTTTTGGCATATGTCAAACGGGCCGAAATGTTTATAGGGGTTTGGGTAATAACACTATTCCACGATTTCGCGGGCAATCTGTTGTCTAAGAAAAATGAATTTTTTATTAAGTTTGTGGTGAATTTTAAGGTACATTTAATTCCGTGAATATTTAAATATACTTGAAAAACGAGAAAAGTAGTATGTGTACTGGAGTCAGTGGCGTAGCTAGCCCTACAGGGGCCCCATATCAAAGTTTGTCGCGGGGCCCTTTTCCACCAATGATATGGCATAGTGCCAAAAAAATGTCCAACAAAAGAAGCAAAAACGCTTGTATAGAATAGAATAGAAATATGCTTTATTGTCACTGAAAGTTTTACAATTTTATGGACAAAGCTTACAAAGATTAGAAAAAAAACAATAACAAATACAGTTTACTGAAATTAAGTAAATCATCAATATTATTACGAAATAAAAGATAATGAAATAAAACAAAACAATACAGGGTATTTCATTAATAATTGGAAATATGTTAACTGTAAATTCCTGGGCTCAAAATATTAAGGGTTAACCCAAGTCACATACTCCGAAAATGCTTCCTAAGGGAGCTGAAGTTCTTTGAAGATGGTGTCTTTTAATTAGTTTTTTTAAATACCTCTAGAACACTTCTATTTAAAAAACGAAAACTGGTACGTCTATTATCTTCCAGAGATAAATCGATTTCATAAATTGCGAATTTCTAATACCGGCCATATGCGTCCTCTTTGGGTAGGGCAACGGTTATTTTATCGCATAATTTTTTCGTCTTTGACTTTTAAGCATTTTTGACACTGGATTATTAAATCGTGAGGTATTCTAATACTAAAAATTACTCTTGCTTAAGTCGGTAGGATACACCGTTTTATAGAAAAATCGATTTGAAAATGTTTCGTTTTCTGAATTTGAACAAAATTTGAAAACATTAAAAAAAACGGTGTATTTTACCGACCTAAAACAAGAGTAACTTTTAGTACTAGAATACCTCATGATATTTAAAAAATATGTCAAAAATGCTTCAAAAATAAGATACAAAACATAATGCTATAAAATAACCGTTGTCCTACCTAAAACGGACACCTATGACCGGTACTAGAAATTCCCAATTTATGGACACGATTTATCTCTGGAATATAAATAGGCGTACCAGTTTTCGTTTCTCTAAATATAAGGTTCTGAAGGTATTGAAAAAAACTAATTACAAGACGTCTTCTTCAAAGAGCTCTAGCCCCTTTAGGAAGCATTTTCGGACTAGGTGATTTGGGTTAAATCTTAATATTTTGAGCCCAGGAGTCTACCGTTAAATTATTTCCAATTAATCAATGAAACACCCTGTATATTGCAAAATTTGAATAAATTGCAAATTGCATATTACAACCTTAAGAACTAATAAGTTCTGCGTATAACATCCAAATATAGATAATAATAATAAACCTAATAAACTCTAATAAACCAAAGTCGAAAAATAAATTTGAATTGTTTAGATTCATTGTTTTAAAACAGATTCAGTTTTTTCAAGCCAAGGGTAAATGGACATTGAAAATGAACGTAAGCAAGGAAGCTCTGTACTTTAACGGCGAGCGACCGGCAAATACATAATATAGTCTGTTCGCTAAACTCAGACACAACTGGCTAGTGATTTTAGTTTGGCCAATTTTGCTTAAATTGGCAAATTTTACTATTCAGTAATTATTAACTATTTAGTAATTATTTCTTTGCCAATTTTACCAAATTGGCAAAATTACTTACTAAAATCACTAGCCAGTTGTGTCTGAGTTTAGCGAACCAACTATATACCTAAATACAATTTATAGATAAAGAACAGATTACACGAAAATATAAGCAAACATTACACAGTGTTTTAATGTTTCAAATATTCAAACGTAAAGCGATTACAAATATTGCAATTTGGCATTACACATTATACAATGTCTCACACATAGCCAGCGGTGAACAGACAGTAGAAAGTAGCTTTAAAATAAAAAAGCTCTGTAGTTATAGAAAGGCCAGAGGCAGAAAATAGATAGGTACCTGTACATAAATATAGTTTATATATAGATAAAGAATCCATTTCACGAAAATGTCGATATCCAAACAACACACACTGTTAAAAGCGTTTTAATAGTGAAGTAATGTTGTAAAATATTTTGTTCAATTTTTTGAATGGAATTTTGTTTCGACATGCCGCGCTGGGGCCCCTGAATGTCGGGGGCCCCGTATAATTTATACGGCTGATACGCGGTAGCTACGCCTCTGACTGGAGTTAGAGGAGGTTAAACTAAATAAAAGGATGTAAATGGTTTGTTAACCGAACCCTTTCATTGCTAACGAAATATGCCTAATGTTAGGGGAGCAAAGTATGCTAAATGAGCGCTTTGGGGACTTATTGGGTTGTGAATAGTAGGTCCTAAAACCAAAAAAAGTTAAGTAAGTTTTCCATTTTAGTGGCGACTTGTCCATTTTTAATTTAATTTTCCATTTCCAACAATCGTTTTTTTAGATTATAGCGCCATCTATCCATAATTCGAAAAAATGTCTCAAATAAAAGTTAGTTATTTTTACGTAAGCAATCCAAATCTGCAATAAAAAAAGGGGACTCCCATTTAGGATTTTTAAGTAACCCCCCACCCCACGTCCATGGGGGTCGTGTTTGGTGCCATTCGATAGATTTTTCAAAAATATTGAATAAGTGTATTTTTCAGTTTTTCGATATGATGTTCATTTCGCGAAATATCGCGGGATTCCTATTTAAAATATTAAATTTACCCTCCACCCCTCTCCGTGGGAAGTCTTGTTTGGTATCATTCGATAGATTTTTGAAAAACATTGAGTACGTATTTTTTAGTTTTTCGATCTGTCATTCATTTCGCGAAATATTCGCTATTTTCTTGTGAAACTTTGGGACTCACCCATTTCCTTACGCCCCGCTCAAATCGTCAGATTTTTGAAATATACACTATTTTGCATGTACTTAACTTACCTTATCTTAATCTAACGATTTCTAGTTTTTCTAAGGATAGATTTTTTTCAGCCCCTTTTAACGAACTTTCCTTACTTCCCTGCATTAAGAGCCAATATATGGTAGAGGTACATTTTCAGGGTACAATGTTTCTCCCCATGTAATAATCTGACGCGCTCGAGCAACTGCAAAAATCCCCTCTTGGGCTCCCCTCCCATAACGCGACCTGGGTGCTAACCATAGATATAATAACCTGTATATTAGGCTAGCTAGGGGCCGCTCTGTGCATCGAGGTGTAACGCCGATATCGAGGACGCCATTGGTCAATATTCATTTTGAGTGGTCTAGCCATCTTTGACCGTCATATTATGAGCGGTATCGCTTAGTAAAAAGAGATAGATAGACCACCGATCGACTGTCGCGCGTTACGCTTTTTTGCTCAGTATGCCTTGTCTACGGTTAACATGTCTCTGGTGCTAATTCGATTTTTCGCTGCAGTTACATACATGCGTTTCGGACGAGATGGCCCTGGAATTACTTCATACATAATATGATTCTAAACTGACGTTATAAAAATACTTTCATCGCCAACCGTCGCTAAAGTCATTCATTATTTTGTACTCATTTGCCCTCATTTGCGGCAGTAAAGTAACACTTTATTGTACTGAAAGACGAATTTTACTTTACCTGCCTGTAATTATTAATCAAATTAACCCAGACTGAATGTAAGTGGTCGATGGCAATAATCGATTGTTTATTTAAGCGAAATTAAATTTATTTACTTTAATTATTAAAAATATGGTAAAAAATGTTCGTTATTATTAATTAAATTTATGTTAAAAACTGAAATTCTGTAGTATTTTGCAATTATATTCATACAAAATAAATCAAAACTTTACAGATTTAGTAATTAATTATTCAATACTGACAACTATTGATTAAACATCGAAACCGGCCGTCATGCAAAAGTCATCTGTCGTTACTGTCATAGGAAATTTTTATTTCATCTAAAATTAAAAAAATTCTTAAATCGTAAGTAAGTATTAATGTTTTGTATGATTGGCGATAAAATAATGTATGCACCACGTTAGTAAAGACTCTTTAATCAAACTCGTCTGTTACTCTCCTCGCTCGCTTCGCTCCCTCTGCTCTTAATATCAGACTCGTTCGATAAAGAATCACTTTACTGACTTGGTAAATAAATAACTATTATCTCCGTACTCAATAGGGCTTTTCATCGATTGTCATTTGTTTCGAGCTTCTGTAATAAGTTGTATAATCTGTGTATAATATTAATATACACGGATTATACGACCTATGACAGAAGCTCGAAACAAATGACTGAATGAAAAGCCCTATAGAATGACAACTGGTTTCAGTTACCAAAACTCAAACAAATACCAGAGACATGTTAACCGTAGACAACAGGCACGTAGCCAGGAAATGTGCTTGAGGAGGGTCCAAATACAATTCAATTTTTTTGTTAGATTAGACGGTAAGGTATTGAAAAAAATGTTCAGAATAAATTTTAGATCCATATGCCAAATTTGAAAAAACTAATTTAACCCTAGAATACTAATACAGTAGAACCCCGATTATCCGTGCGCGGATTATCCGGGCTGCGGATTATCCGTGCTATGATTTTACATTACTCAAATTGTATTTTTGAGGTTTTATTAAAATATCGTCACCATAAATAACTCGACGGAAACTCCGCCGCCGTGAGGGAGATGCATAATGCAATATCGATGGCAACAGTTCTCGGGAAATCCGTGGAAATCATTGTGTGAGAAATAGTTCTGAACTAGAGAAGACTCGCTACTCTGCTATATTCTGTAATTATGTACAGGTGTCTTTGCTTTAATTTAGCAATTCAACAAACATTGGAGATTTTAAACATAAGTTGGAATCTATGAAGTTGGTAACAAAATTTCATATCTAAGTCTGACTCTTTTGAAAATATATCTCCACGTGGTTTCTGTAGAAAAGGTAGGAGGGCGTAATCATGTTGGCATATGTGTTCTACGCAAGTGGAGATTTCTCTAACATTTGAAACTAACAGAACCTTTCGAACTGGTTCATCCTAAAATGAGAGTCAAGACGAAGAAAATGATGAAACGGTATCAATCAAAATAGTAACTAATCAGGTGGCTGAGAAAGCTGCTAATATTCTACTTGAATTGAGTAACGAGTAACGAGAACCTTCGAACCTTGTCGATATTTTCAACTTACTCCGAATACGTCAGAAACTATGAGTTAGTTTAAACTTATAAGAGTTATTTTTTCTGTTATTTGTGTGTTTGTATCATATATAAGAAATAAATATTCGGATTATCCCTGCTTCTCAATTATCCGTGCTGCGTCCCGTCCCGTGGAATACGGATAATCGGGGTCCTACTGTATTCGTAAAATATACGACGCCGAATTATTTTCTGCGAACCTTCTCAACAACGGAAAATCTCAAGAACTTGGATTCCACAGTTCTTTTTCTTTGGTATTTGGTACTAGAGTAAATGTTGGTGTATAAACGTCAGTTAAATTTTGTGCGCAAGTGTGTGAATTAAGTATCCTGTCATAAATATTACGACGTTTTAGTGTTAACGATAGTAACATAACTAACATAAGCCGTCTAAGAACAGTATAAAGATTACTATGCTTTGTGATTCATTCTCCAATAATATGATTGATGCCAGTCCCTATCTTATCTTGACAAAAACACCGATACTGGAGGCCTGAAGGATTACTTCTTACAAATTTTTATGCGAAGGAATTGACAAAATGGTAGTAACCTTAACATTACCATGGATACTGTGATATATTGCAAAAATTCGCACAAAACAAATAGGAAACCAGTTTTCCACTCTCAGTTTATGTCTGATTTGGGCAAAAACCTTGCCATAAGCTCATATATGCGCAAAGTATTAAACACATCAAATTTACGGTGCAATATTCGACAGGACATAAACGAAATCCTAAATATCCAAGCAGTGTCTCTACCTAATAATCCTACCGAAAGAAAACTGACAGTATAATACCTGTACTATTTATTACAGCGCCAGGGCTGCTATATTTCACCAACTTTATTCAAGATATATGTTGCAAAAGCACTAAACCAGTGGAAACGTAAATGCCACGGTATGGGTATAGACCTCGGAGAGGTTTGTTTATATACCTTACAATTTGCTGATGACCAAGTGATCATAGCTAATAATAAAGACGACCTACAGTACATGGCAAGAAAACTAAAGGAGGAATATGAACAGTGGGGCTTGGAAATTAATGTGGAAAAAACTAAATACCTACCCATAGGAGCTGAGTTATCCAATATCGAACTAGAGGATAATGAACAAATCACATCCTGTAGTGAATACACGTACCTGGGAGTAATCTTCGATAGAACGGGAAAAGACGATGAGGAAATAAAGAAAAGGGTAACACAAGCTAGAAGAACAATGGCTGCCTAAATGGAATACTTTGGATCTCCGAAATAGGAATACAGCGAAAATACAATATCTATGAAACACTTATTAAAAGCACCCTACTTTACGGAGCAGAAACTTGGAGAATAACCGAGAACAACAGGAAAAAATTAGAAGCTGTAGAAATGGATGTGTTTAGAAGATCGTTAGGTATATCCCGTAGGGAAAGAGTTCGAAAAGACGACGAACTGGAATAGATGGCTACTTAACAACAGACATTGAGAGAAAACAGTTGATTTGGTATGGTCATGTTCAAAGAATGGAAGACACAAGATTGCCCAAAAAGATCATGCAGTGGGTACCACCAAACCGCAAAAACGAGGAAGACCCAAAAAGACATGGAAAGAAGGGGTAACCAAAGCAATGAGTGCAAGGGATCTTAGAGATGGCCAATGGGATGATAGAAGGACGTGGAAGTTAGGCATCGGACAACGTCGAAAGACGTTCTAAAACCGATACATATATATACTATTTATGACCTAGGCCCTCCCTAGCCGTCTAATGAAGAATGACAACAAACTTTTGTGTACAGTGCAAACGAACAATCTGTGGACAACACAACAAGAATTGCTGTCCAGAATGCGATTTTCTTAGGAGATCTAAAAGGTAAAAGACTTTGAAATGCTGATAGAATACTTTCGTTTTTGGTAAATATGTATGTATACACCGTTCTTAGGCGTCAACGCCCTTCGGTAGGGATCTATGGGGGAGTTTCACCGAGCCGCAAGCCCTTATTCCTTGCCGTACTGCTCTCTCATAGGTCGATCAGATGCCCGCATTTTCCAGTCTAATCAGTTTTTGGTAAATCTGATGTTTAAATTGGACAGATATAAGTTGATCCGTACACTGAATAAAAAGAAAAATAATCCTAAAAAAATTAATAATAATTTCGTTCACTCTTTCAAAAAAATTATAATAACTTGGAGATAAACTTGCTGCCTTTGTACCAAAGCCGAGACAGTTTTGAGAGGGGTCCGTACCCCATGGACCCTTCCTTTGGCTACGTGCCTGTTCACACCATATCTGTGCTAGGTCACGTAGTTATGGAACAGCTCTCATAATTCTCACTAGATTTATTCACGTGTAGTACTAAAAAAAACTTACGTTTACTATTATAATATTAATTCCTTCAACAAAATATATAGACACATACAATATTTCGCAATCACTCATAATTCATAAATCAAGTTACAGTACGTTTTGCATACCTGTGTCATCGGATAGTTATCAAAGATTACGCAACGAGACATCCTTAATAAGACGTACTGTAACCTAGAAAAAAAGAGATGAGAAGGAGGACCCTCAAATTTAGCTAACGGTTATTTTATTACAGAACGCTCCGTTCAGGATGTTATGAATTGTAGGCAGTACCGCGGTACCGCTGTGCATGTGGGTATTTTTGGTACGGACGTGCAGACAGGACATTTATGAACTTGACCTAAAAAGGCGCAGGTAGGTTGTTTGCTAAACCAGTCGATTCGGACAGTGGTACTTGGTACTGTCGGCATTATAGTATTTATCAGTATAATAGATACGTTTAAAACATACATATACTAATAGTACAGAAAGCCACTGCGCATATAAAAATATTCTGATACAGATTCTGATATCGAAAACCTCTTTGTTTACAGCAATTCGGAGCAAAAACCGCGAGAAAATGGACTATTATAGTTACGGTGACCATATCTTTTTAAAGAAAAAAAAGTACAAAAAACAAAAATTTATTAAAAACGCAAAATGTATCTTGTTATTGGACAAATATAACTTTTTGGCATTAAAAATAAATCAACTATGTAGCTAAACATAAAAAATTATATCAATTAAACTAAACATAACACATTATATTAACTTTGAAAAAGTTGCAAGCCTGTAATTATGAGTTTTTAGATGAGGGACCTGGAATAGCCTCATCTTCTTCCGGTTTTTTGCATCATTCATATTTTTCTGAACTTAAAATTAATTTAAAAAGGTCCGGCTTCGACTAAAGTAAATGAAACATTTCATACAAGTCTCATCAAAATTTGCGTACACCAGCATCGCTGCCTTGAGAGTGGATATGGACATTTGAGACTTTTCTGACGTCCAATAATTATTACAGAAAATAAACGCTCGATAGCCGGACCAGTACCCGGAAGACAAAACATAAATTCGCATAATATTTGTAAGTTTTTAAGTTTCAATTGATCTACACATTTAAAAACTTCAAGTTATCGATCCTGACTATTTTTTTCTTCTCTGTTCCACTCAGCAATTTTTTCACTTGTAGCCACGTCGTTCAAAATTCCCAGTTCGTCAAAGAGTTGATCTTCATTTAACATGGTTGCCTTGATATACAATTTAAAAGTTTCGAGAGAATAACAAACATCGTTCCATGTTATTTCACTTCTCAGATCTATCCTTTTGAATAGTTTAAATTCATGAAAATTTGTACTCCAGTTGTCTAGGTAGGTTACACATTTTGTGTAAAAATATTTCACTTGTGCAGTGAAGTTTTGTGCACGACCACCGCACCATAAGCCTGATGTCTCATACACTTAAAATGTTTTTAAAGATCATTCATAAACGCGTTTACCAAACACTTGATATGGATATTGAAGAAACCCACTTTGGATTCCGCAGAGGCGTAGGTACTCGTGAAGCTCTGTTTGCATTCAACATACTAATCCAGAGATGCTTGGATGTGAACCAGGATATGTACGTCTGTTTCATAGATTACAACAAGGCTTTCGATAAAGTCCGCCACAAAGAGCTAATGGACGTCCTCAAAGCAAAACAATTACAATACAATGACCTTTGAATTATAACAAATCTATATTATAAGCAGCAGGCACACATACGCATTAACGAACACACATCAGAAGAGTTCGAAATTAAAAGAGGAGTGCGATAGGGGCGTGTATTGTCACTACTACTATTCAGTGCATACTCTGAAGAAATTATGAAAAAAAGCTCTTCAGGGAGGAACAGCAGGAATAAAGGTAAATGGAACGCCAATTAACAACATTAGATAGGTATGCAGACGATACTATCATAATAGCGGACAACCTCCAAGACCTCCGAAACACAAGATAGTTGAGTATGGAGAAGAATATGAATTATTAGTAAACATCAAGAAAACTAAACACTATGAGGATATCAAAAACCCAAAATAATGATAAAAGCCTGACAATTAAAGGTAAAACTTTAGAACAAGTTGAAAACTACAACTATCTTGGCACAATAATTAATCACACAAACGATTACTCCAAAGAAATCAAAGTTCGAATAGAGAGGACAAGCACAAACTTCAATAAAATGAGAAAGGTAGTTTGTGTAAGAGAACTGAAATAATTAAGACTTGAGAGTTAGGCTGGCAAGGTGTTATGTTTTCTCGACTCTGCTTTACATGATAGAAGCATGGTCAATTAACACGTCGACTACTAAAAAGTTGGAAGCATTTGAACTGTGGGTGAAGGTACCTGAAGATAGCATGAACCGAGCCTGTCACAAAAAACGAAGTCATGAGAAGAGTCAACAAAAGAATGGAAATATTGGAAACCATCAAGACACAAAAGCTGCAATACCTGAAACAGTATACAAAAAAATTTGTTTAAAAGTACATAGTAAAATATAAAAATATTCATTTTTTAGAAAAAATAAGTACATTTGCGTGTCCTTGGAAAGGTTTTAAAGTACATTAGGACAATATTTAGAAGTAAGTACTGTCCTACTTAAATAAGTACATATGGTCACCGTAATTATAGTGGACTTGCCTTTTTAAAAACTAACACAATAATATAAATTCTTCTTCTTTTTCTCCTTCTTTTTGTGTAAAGATGACTCTGTCGCCGTCTTTACTACTCTATTTGTTATCATTCGGCTTATGTGATCGTTCTATTCTGCTATTCTGTTTCTTTCCAAGTCCTTGATGTTGTCTACCTTACATTGGTTACATCCTTATCTCCATAGTATATATGTATGTACTACTAGCTCTGTGTCGTAGTGTCTTACCATCGATTTTTCTAAGGGTTTTCATTTCTGTTGTTTCTAACATTCTTTTTGGTCTCTATTTGTCAGATTGTGTTTCTGCCGCGTGTGTCATTATTGGTTTGATGTTTTATAACATTTCTTTTCCGATATTTTTATTTCTCCATATTGTCTCATTTACCCAACTTGCGGCTCTGTTTGCTATCCTCATCTTCCACTTTTGTTTCGAGCTTTCTGTAGCTAGATAGTGTGATGCCTAGATATTTAAACTCTCTTACTTATCTTATTATCTCACCCTCCAGCTCGAATTTACATCTATAATAATACAGGGTGCGCCAAACCTCTGGTCTTCTTTGATTACGGCTAAACTATGAGATATACAAAAAAATGTTTATAACAAAACTAATGTGTATCAAAGAGGTCTATAATTTAAAATTATTTTCAATTATACAGGGTGAGTCAGAACGACGGTATGAACCAAAGTTGTATTTTTTTAAATGGAACACCCTGTATATTAAATCATTTTTAAATATATTATTTAAAAATATGAAAAATTTGTATAAGGTCTTATAGGCCTAAAGTTAATAATTTTCGAAATATTTACATTTTTATTGAGAAAAATGGTAATATTTATAGGGTTGTGGATTATGTTTCTAAGGAAATAAAAATTTAGGTGATAGGTCAAAGTTTTTAAAATATAGTGTTATTTTTAAATAATTTAATATTTTTTACTTTTACCCATAAAATATACAGTGTGATCACTATTTGCAAATACAAAATTTTCTCATTTTTTTTAAATGGGACACCCTGTATATTAGTTTTGCGTTTGGTAGTAAATATTACAACCTTTCTTTTGGTATAAGGTTTATGTACCTAGCTTGCTTCGTTTTGTAGATATTTTAAAAAAAACTATAGATTTTACGTGTTTGCGGATTTTTTATTTAAAAATTTTTTTGCAAAAAAAATAATTGTAATCTGGTTTTAGAAACATACACTAAAATATAAAATATGAAAATAAAAACGTAATTAAAGATTAAAATAAATCGTATACTAGTACAATTCAATTGAATTTAATAACTTTAAATTATTTTACAAAAAATATTTTACCATATTAATGAATGCATAAATTAGTTACTAAATTAAATAAACCACCAAATTTTAAATCAACCGTAGTAATTTTTCTACTACAGCAACTTTCCTGTACCAAATTAATTGTTAGTTAAATTGTATTTCGTTAAACTTTTAATTTACCTTTTAAATTTACTTACATACATCTTGAGAATATAAAAATTATTATAAAGTATGGTTTGAAACAAATGAATGTTAAATGTATCATCCAAATTATTTATTAATATAAATAGTATTTACTGGTGTCACAAAAACTGGTAATACTTTTGTAGTTGAAATTTTTGTAACAATTTTTTATATTTTAAGTTTTAATTTTTTAACCGAAAAATTTTTGGATATGACATTTGTTTTGGGCGAAACCATTAGAAATTATTACCAGCTTTTGTGACACGAGTAGGCACACAGATACTGTTTACTTCTTAATATACTTCCATAACGTTCATTTGTTTCAAAACATACTTTATACGTTCTCAAGATGTAGGTAAATTAAAAAGTTATTAACTGATCTTACTCGTAAATACAATATAACTAACAATTAATTTGGTACAGGAAAGTTGCTGCGGTAGAAGAATTACTACGATTGATTTAAAATTTGGTTGTTTATTTAATTTAGTAACTAATTTATGTATTCATTAATAAGGTAAAATATTTTTTGTAAAATAATTTAAAGTTATTAAATTCAATTGAATTGTACTAGCATACGATTTATTTTAATCTTTAATTACGTTTTTATTTTCATATTTTATATTTTAGTGTATGTTTCTAAAACCAGATTATAATTATTTTTTTTGCAAAAAAATTTTTAAATAAAAAATCCGCAAAAACGTAAAATCTATAGTTTTTTTTTAAATATTGTAGCGTGATTAGTGTAATTACTTCTAATTACAATAAAACTAGCGGTTCGTAATTTATATACGACTTTATTATTTATTTATACAAGTTTACTTTACAAACTTTAGCTTAAGACTAACTCTAATAACAGCGCGCTCCGCTTAAATAGCCAATAGGTCCTGTTCTCGAAATGTCTACATATCCCTCGGCCTAATGAATATTCTGGAGATCTTCACTCACAGCGCCGTCGCTTCTGTGACGTCACGGCTACTGTTATTCCGACGGTTGGAATTCTCCCAAGCCGGGGACTGTTTATTGCGCCGATTCGAAACTCTTTCGTTACACTGCTCCCCTCTTAAGATCTGAGCGTCCCGATCAACAACTCTAGATGAAGGCCCAGGATGGCGGAATCTACACGACTCTCCAGCTTTGCATACACCCTTCAAGAAGAAATAACAGTCTACTGTCTTTGAAGGATCCGACATCTTCGGGTTCATGCAACACACAGTAATTCGTACGCCAGTTTCTCTGAAGACCACTTCAAGCATGCTTCTCACAATCTTCCAATCCAGATTTTCTACTGCATGGCCTATTTTTGGTAAAGCCAAATCTTTGATGTCATAATTACACACAATTTTCTTCAAATTAGTTAGAGCACGCCATATGTTCTCGTAGCTTGGCGTGTCCGTATAAGACTTCCTGGTCACCATATACAGCAAAGATCGAGGACCATCTTCCAATCGCAGTACTCTTCCAATTTTAGGTTGTTGATTTCTTAACTCGTCCAGGCGGCCGAACTTTCTATTGAATACGGACGAGATTCCTTTAGTCATCTCGAGGTCTTGTGCAACACAGTGGGCTAGAGAGACGTTTTCTGGAACACCAAACAGATCTTGCTGAACTTCTGTGGTCACGCCGAATCTAGCACTCTTTCTTTCTGCGTAATTTGACATAAATTCCTTAAAACTTGGCTGTGGTGCATCTTTCATCTCCTGTTGGAGGACTCGGGCTTCCTCTGTTTCATTTGAGCCAGCATATGGTGCAAGACGATTTATGTGAATAACTTTTGGTTTACCGTTTGGTAACTTCTTAATTCTGTATATTACGTCATTTATTTTCTTCTTAACTTCATACGGACCTTCCCATTGTCTTTGCAGTTTAGGACACAGGCCTCGACGACGTTGTGGATTATAAAGCCAGACAAGATCACCTACTTCGAAGCTTTCATTCTTGCAGCGAGAATCATATTGATCTTTCATTTTGTCACTGGCTATCTGGATGTGTTGTCGGGCAAGTTCATGAATGTTGTTCATTCGTAACTTCAGGCGGTCTACGTATTCTTCGCCTGCAACATATTCCTCGGAAGGTCTGCAGCCAAACTCTAGGTCGCAGGGCAAACGAACTTCACGACCCAACATCAGGCAGGTTGGTGTTTGACCTGTAGTTTCATTCACGGCCGAGCGGTAGGCCATCAGGAATAAATGAATGTGTTGGTCCCAATCTCGCTGATGTTCAGATACAACTTTGGACAAGTGTTTACCCATCGTTCGGTTCATCCTCTCGACCATTCCATCTGATTGAGGATGCAGGGGTGTTGTTCTGGTCTTATTGGCACCAATCAATTTACAAACGTTTTGGAAAAGAGCTGACTCAAAGTTTCGCCCTTGGTCGGAGTGGATCTCCAAGGGAACACCAAATCGGCTGAAGAATTCTTTAACAAGTACCTCTGCAACGGTAGCAGCTTCTTGATTCGGTAATGCATAGGCCTCGGTCCATTTCGTAAAATAGTCCATGGCTACCAGAATGTATTTATTTCCAGCATCGGTTTCTGGAAATGGACCTGCAATGTCGATTGCTACTCTTTCCATAGGACTTCCAACATTGTACTGTCTCATGGGTGCTCTCTTTTTACCAACTGGACCATTACCGGATGCACACAGTTCACATTTCCGGCACCATCTTCTTACATCATCTTTACAGTTCACCCAATAGAACCGTTCTCGAACCTTTTGCAGAGTCTTCGTAATACCAAAGTGTCCACCTGATGTACCGTCATGCAACTGACGCAATACTTCTGACACTTTACTTTTAGGTACAATCAACTGAAGCTTAGATTCTGTACCATCATCGTTCTCAAAGGTTCTGTACAGAAGATCATCTTTTAGTATCAGGCAATTCCATTGGCTCCAGTAGGCCTTGACTTCCGGACTACATGCACTAATGTTTTGCCAACTAGGTCTCTCACCTCGACGCATCCAATCCAATACTCTTTTTATACATGGATCGTCTTCTTGGGCTTCTTGTAACTGTTGTGGCTGCCATTGCTCATTAACGACGGTAGTTCGTCTCACAGGGCAAAGCTGTTCATCTACTTTAAGCCGGTGATTACAACTTTCACTGCATGGCCGTATCGAGGAAGCATCTGTATTTGAACCAACTCTTCCAGCCCTCTTCATGCGTCTCTTCGGCATCGTGTCACGAATCACCCTCCGTACCATTTCCACCAAACGTTCATCTTTTCACTTATCGCCTTTTTCCACGGTTATTACTCGATTGTTTCGTGAAGCTTGGCTAGCTGCTTCGTGTTCCAAGGCAATAGCAAGCGCTTCATCTAAAACTTTCGGCCTTGCTAGTCGTAAAGCTTTCTGTAGTTCATTATCTTTCAGCCCATTGACGAAGGTATCTACTGCAATTTCTTCTAAAACGCTGTCTGGCACCTCTGGATAAGCCAACCGCACCACACGAGCCACATCTGCTTCAAATTCTTGCAGATTCTCACTTGCTCGTTGACTTCTACTTCGCAGTTGTGCTTTGTATACTTGTTGTAGATGGGCATCTCCATAGCGTTTTTCTAGACGAGTGAACAAGGTCTGGTAACAATTTTCTTGACCCTTAGGAATTGATCTTAATATATCTGCAGCATCACCTCGCAAAGCAGCAGTCAAGGAAACAGCCTTATCTTGTTCGGTCCAATGATTGGCGGTCGCAATAGCTTCAAACTGTCTAAGATATATGGACCAAGAGGACTTTCCATCAAATGGTGGTAATTTGAATCTCATATTATGCGACGTTTCGTCTCTCGGTAGTTCATCTTTCACTAAAGGATCTAACGTTGCTGCATTAACTGATGGTTGTACTTTTGTATCGGTTATCCTGCTCTCTAGCTGTTTGATCTTTTCTTCTACGGTCTCTACACTTTTCTGCATCTTATCGAATGTTCTAGAAACTTCTTCAAATTTCTCATTGTTCTGTTTACAAACTTCTTCTAGTTTTTCGTTGTTTTGCCTACAGACCTCTTTAATTATTTGAGAAGTCTCATTGAATCTTTTAGCAACATTTTCGAATTTCTCGTCGCTTTTTCTACTAACTTCTTCAAGTTTCTCGTCGCTTTTTCTAGAAGTTTCATCGATCTTTTGAGAAACACTTTCAAATTTCTCGTTGTTCTGTCTAGAAGTTTCATCGATCTTTTGAGAAACACTTTCAAATTTCTCGTTGCTTATCTTAGAAGTATCATCAATCGTTTCAGAAACAGTTTTTAATTTCGATAAGATTGCTTGTTCTGCTGACTGGAAGTGGAACGTCTTTGGGTCTTCTCCGTTCTTCGTGAGGACATCCTCGAGTCGTGCTTGTAGGACTATCTTGAGCCCACTGCTGTCCAGATCCCGTTCCTCGAGCTGTTCACGGACCTGTTTTACTGTAAGTTCTTGTAGCAACATCTTTGGTCGGCACACACGTACTTTCCAAAATGTCTTTTAACAGTCTTTCCGAATACCGAACAATCAACGCACTTTAACTATTCCCGACGAATAAAGTCCAAAAGTATTTTAAAGTCTTTCCGAATACCGAACAATTAACGCACTCCGGTTATTCCCGACGAATAAAGTTCAAAAGTCTTTTAAAGTCTCTCTGTAATTCACTTATTTATATCGCACTAAGTTAACCGAACACCGACACCAACTGTAGCGTGATTAGTGTAATTACTTCTAATTACAATAAAACTAGCGGTTCGTAATTTATATACGACTTTATTATTTATTTATACAAGTTTACTTTACAAACTTTAGCTTAAGACTAACTCTAATAACAGCGCGCTCCGCTTAAATAGCCAATAGGTCCTGTTCTCGAAATGTCTACATATCCCTCGGCCTAATGAATATTCTGGAGATCTTCACTCACAGCGCCGTCGCTTCTGTGACGTCACGGCTACTGTTATTCCGACGGTTGGAATTCTCCCAAGCCGGGGACTGTTTATTGCGCCGATTCGAAACTCTTTCGTTACAATATCTACAAAACGAAACATGCTAGGTACATACAACCTTATACCAAAAGAAAGGTTGTAATATTTACTACCAAACGCAAAACTAATATACAGGGTGTCCCATTTAAAAAAAATGAGAAAATTTTGTATTTGCAAATAGTGATCACACTGTATATTTTATGGCTAAAAGTAAAAAATATTAAATTATTTAAAAATAACACTATATTTTAAAAACTTTGACCTATCACCTAAATTTTTATTTCCTTGGAAACATAATCCACAACCCTATAAATATTACCATTTTTCTCAATAAAAATGTAAATATTTTGAAAATTATTAACTTTAGGCCTAAAAGACCTTATACAAATTTTTCATATTTTTAAATAATATATTCAAAAATGATTTAATATACAGGGTGTTCCATTTAAAAAAATAAAACTTTGGTTCATACCGTCGTTCTGACTCACCCTGTATAATTGAAAATAATTTTAAATTATACACCTCTTTGATACAAATTAGTTTTGTTATAAACATTTTTTTGTATATCTCATAGTTTAGCCGTAATCAAAGAAGACCAGAGGTTTGGCGCACCCTGTATATTTGCTGTGAAAACCATGCATTCTGTCTTTTTTGGTGGAATCATCAGGTTAAATTTTTTGGCAATTATATTAAATTGTTGAAGTAAACGTTGCGTAGAAGTTGTAGTTTGTTGTTATTCTCCCATTTGGTATATTTTATTCGTTCTTACTTTTTTATTATTTCATCGATGATCAGGTTGACCCATAGAGGGCCCATTCTTGTCTTATCCCATTGCCAGTCTCAATTGGGTTTCTTCTTCACTTTTACTTTTATTATGTTGTTCGGGTATATAGGTATTATATTCTTTGGGTCGTTTTAATTATTCCTTGAGATCTCTATTGAGTACATAAGTTGATAAAGTCCTTTAATTTGTTCCTTTTAAATGCCCTCTTGAGGTCCACAAAATATAAATATGTTGGTTTGCTGTATTCTAGTGATTTCTCTTGTACTTTACTTGCTATAAATACAGCTTAGGTGTATGCTTTTCCTGGACTAAAATCTTGTTGTTTTTCTGCTACTGCTACTGTTATGATTGCACTAAGTCCATTCAGTTTATTTGCTTTTAATTTTAATGTCGTCTATATTAACATCCTGCTGTGGTCGAATTCTCCTATCTTTTTCTTTTTCATTTTTCTGTGATCAATTTTGAACAACACCTGCCTACAGTAGTCAAACCAGGGAAGAGAACGTGAAAGGTGAAAGAAACCATAAACTTGCCGAAGGAAACACAAGAAGAACACAAAGTGTCAAAGTGTTAAGAATCTCAGTATTTGATTATATTATGTCGTTTACACGTCTCTTAAAAAAATAGCAAAAGTTAATTAACATTGCAAATACTTCTCATCAAGTTGTTTCATAGTATCTATCTCTAAATAAACACTTGTATACACCTAATATGGGAACGGTTTAATGTTAACCAAGGTTATATGCTCACAATGTAGGTACTTGTCTTGTCCGTAGTAAATTTTATTGTAACATTGACATTCAATCTCTTGTATAAGTTTTGTGAACTTTCATTCACGAAACCCAAGGATTTTAGTGTTTACGTTTTATTTCTTTATAAATAAATGTAATTTACATATATTCTCTATGGTTTAGTAATTTGTTGTATAGAATTGCAAAACAAATGTAGCCGAATACTTATGAATACATAAGAATGACAAAAGACTTATACATACAACTAAGATCAATAAAGACTACATAATATAATCTTATGTAATGGTAAATAAGAAAAAGGAAAGTATAGCTTACAAAGTACTTATAGTACCTCCCTGGTCACCAAGCTACCTCCATCTCCTCCCCAATCGCAGACATAAGACATAACGTTGGAGGGACTTTACTTCTTTTTAATTTTAGATGCCTGGGGAAAACAATTATTAGTTTTTTAAATCCCTTAAAAAAAGTTGAACCTTATAGGCTAGCGGCAGCAACCCCTAAAATTACGTTATACCGACCACGAAAATCAACTTTAAGTTGAATGACCAATTTTGGTGGTTCTTTATGTATTCGAGGTCGCTGAATCTGAATATGAAGTTTATTTTTATCTAGAAATGGTGGAACATGTTCAAAAATGAAATTTTATGCAAAAATGCGAAAAATAAATCTTGATAATGTTTCAACTTTACCTCGCTATATCTTTGGTCGCTGTAAATATTTTCTGTTGAAAATTCTACTGTGTTATCTTTAAATTATTTAGATAACAACAACAATGTTCCGCCATCTATAAAATTCAAAATAAACCTTATTTTCGTTTCAGCACCATCAAAAACATAAAGTAAGACCAAAATTAGCCATTCACCACACCGTGGTCAGAGAAATACGCGTTTTTTTGGAAGAGTGAAACTCGCCTATAAAGTCACATAACTTTTTACTTATTGCATATTTTGACTTCAAATTTTCCAGAAATCTTCTTCATGAATTATGTTTTATTACTGTGTTGGTTAAAATTATAAACTAAAAAGTTTGTCACTCAACTTTTTTAAGTAAACATGAAACTAACGAAATCTGACGACAAAATGTTTAAAAATTAACAACCTCTCTTTTAATTTGTTTAAACATTTTGGAAAAATCAGTAAATGATACAGTAAAATTTTTAAAAGGAAATATTTACAGAGACCGAAAATACAGCGAGGTAAAATTGAAAAATCATCAAAATTGATTTTTCGCATTTTTGCATAAAATATAATTTTTGAACATGTTCCACCAATTATAGATAAAAAATAAACTTCATATTCGGATTCAGCGACCTCGAAAACATAAAGAATGATTTATTTATTTTTTATTTATCGTATGGCATAGATACAACAAGAACACATAATTTAAAAAAAAAGTATATAAAACACTACATGAAGTATCACAAACGAACATCTAATGTATTAATATACTGTAAAACATTTTCGGTCGCATTCAGGAACTCATCGAAAACTCCAGGGTATCGCCTTCGGGGGCATTCCTCAATAATGTGGCGGATGGTCTGCCGTTGCGCACCACAATCACACTCAGGAGTAAGGGCCTTTCCCCATCTATGCAAGCTGTCAGCACATCTACCGGTCCCTGTCCTTATTCTGTTCAGCGCCGTCCATGTATTGCGGGGCAGTTCAAAGCCTGGCGGTTTCTGATCGATACAGGCCATTTGGTGTGATTCCTGTGGTGAGTCGCTCTCCCATTGTCTTCTCCAAGCGTTGGTGAGGTCGAAATGTTCCTGATGTAGGGAGGTGGCCCTTAACAATGGGGGATATCTGGAGCGCAGTCTTTTCATTTCGATATCAAGCTTATCATGGTGGATGGGTAGTTGATGGTTAGCCTCGATTTTTCGATATTCTCTGAGAAGAGAATGACTTCTTCTTAGTTTAGGCGGTGGAATGTGACTCAGAATGGGAAGCCAATAGTTCGGTGTTGGTCGAATTGTACCTGAGATCATTCGCATTGTCTGGTTTAATTGGGTGTCAATGATCTTCGTGTGTTTGCTATTGAGCCATACCGGCGAAGCATATTCAGCCGCCGAGTATACGAGTCCGAGAGCGGATGATCTGAGTACGGAGGCTGAGGACCCCCATGTGGTGCCACATAGCTTTTGGATTATATTATTTCGCGTCTTCAGTTTTTCTGCCGTTCTTTGTAGGTGTTCCTTAAAACTTAAGGTTCTGTCAAGAGTCACTCCAAGATATTTTGGTGTTGAGTTATGAGCGAGTAGTCTGTTTTCAAAGTGAACGGAGAGTTTTTTGTTGGCTTGGGCATTATTAAGATGGAAACAGCACACTTCAGTTTTCGTTGCATTGGGCCGTAGCCTCCATTTGCGAAAATATTCACCCATAACAGCAAGGTCATCCGTCAGTATTGTCTCTGTAACATTCATGTTATTATGTCTTGCTGCAATGGCCCAATCGTCAGCGTACCCAAATTTCTGCGAAGTTGTCCTAGGTAGGTCCGCGATGTATAAATTAAAGAGTAAGGGTGCCAAAACAGATCCCTGTGGCAGTCCATTGCTGAGCTTCATTTGGACACTTCTTAAGTTGCCCATTGTGACGTGAAAAGGTCTGTCGGTGAGCATGCTATCAATGAGTTTGGTTACCTTTTGGCACGGGATGGCACGGATCAGTTTGCAGATTAGTCCTTGTCTCCAGACGGTGTCGTATGCAGCTGATAGGTCAATGAAAGCAACGGATGTTTTTTGCTTTCTTTGAAAACCTGCTTCGATATGTGTTGTTAGGGATAGGATCTGATCTGTGCAGCTGCGGTTAGGTCTGAACCCTGCTTGCTCAATAGGTATCACCCCCAATATGGTGTTACTAATTCTGTTGTGGATTAAGCGTTCCAACAGTTTATAGACACAGCTCAGCAGTGCAATCGGTCGGTAGTTTTGGGGTTGATCATTTGCTTTTCCTGGTTTCAATATGGCTATAATGGAGGCCTTTTTAAGGAAATGGGGGATTTCTCCTGATTTTAATATATCTGTGTAGAAATCAGCCAGCCATTTCCTAGCATATTTGCCACAATGGAGTAAAAATTCTGGATGTATTTTATCGGAGCCGGGTGCCTTTCCAGATTTAATTTCTGATATTGCTGAGGTAATTTCTTCTGGAGTAAACTCGTCAGAGTATTCAGATGTAGGCGGGCATGCAGACTTTAATATTTTTAGGTCTTGTTTTACTTTGGTGGTGTGGTCACGATCTCTAGGTGCCCTTGAGTTTGCTACAATGTGGGAGGCCACTCTGTTGGGAACTATTGGTACTTTGTCTCTAGTTGAGTGTCTGCTACTACCAAGTTTTCTAAGTAAGGACCACGCTTTTCTGCTTGATTTACTAAAGTCTAGTTTTTCCACAGTTTCCATCCATTTTTGCCGTCTGGCTGCATCCAAACTGTGCAGCAGTTCGTCCGCAATTTCTCGGTCTTGGCTTTCGTTGTATTCTTGATACAATTTTTCGCATTTTTCATCCCATCCTGGGACATAATCTCTACGATATCCTCTGGGTATAGTTTTCTTCGCTGTAGATATAACTGCGCCAACAAACCTCATATAGTTTGTACGTGTTGGGGTTATCCATCCGAGACATTTGTCCAATCTCGCAGTAAAAGTCGCCCAGTCTGCTTTTTTAAAGTTCCACCTAGGTCGAGGGAAAGATGTTATTATTGGTATTTTGATGCCAACTTCTATTACAACTGGTCTATGTTGGCTATGTGGAAAATCTGGGAGCACTGTACGTGAAGCTGCCAGGGGTTGATTGTTTTCGTTTGTGGAGACAAAGGATAGGTCTGGGTTGTATTCTCGCCTCCAGGCTGCAGATCGAAAAGTTCCCCTATCTTTAGCGTCAAAGACTAAATACGTGCCAGCCCCTTCGCTCCAATTTATATTCTGGATAAAGAATGATGAAAATTTGCCATTCACCTCTCATGGTCGCTTTTTCGATTTCTAAGCCTCAAATTAGGGGTGTGCCGCTCGCCTATTAGAAGTTTACTTGTTTTTTCTTGAAAGAAATAAAATTTTACATATAATTTGTTTAAATAATTGAAAAAAATCGTTGATTAAAATTCTACAATTAAATTGTTTAAAAAAAAACATCTACCTAGGTTTTATAGTAATTGGCGTCTCTTTGCAAAGACAATGACGTCGACTTTGCAAAGTAACAAGACACTTACTCAACACACATACTACACATTATACATACTACATATTACACCTGAGTTAGTGATAAGTTATACAAGTACGTGGCTAAAGGTTCTAGTTCTAAACCAAGGCCAGAATCAGAGAAAAAAAAGGTTTTATAGATTTCGAGAAAGCTTTTGATAGAGTACCACATTTATTACTGTTTCAATGATTGGATTTAGACGGTCTGGATACGTAGATCACCGGATTTCTCAAAAATCTTTACTAGAATCGGACGACTTGCATTAAGTGGATCAGGAGGTTTCAGATAAAGTTCCTATTAAGCGGCAGACAGGGATGTTTACTGTGGACGATTGTTAAGTTTAGGGTCCGAAGATCTCGATTTCTTGAGAAATATATGAACATACAGATGTTATTGTAGATAATCGCAGTGAACGAGTTACCATTTGGTGTGCCCTGTCTGAGCAAGGGATTATCGGTCCTTATTTTGTTGAAACTGAGAACGAGCATCCAGTTACTGTCAACTGAGAGCGTTACAGAGATTATAAATATTATTAGACCTTTTATAAGAGATTTACCAAATTTTTGCCGCGCATGAAATCTGCAGACGCACGGGCAATAGTTTCAACAGGATGACGCAACGACCCATACAGCTATACGCTATCTAGTCTTACTTCACGAACATTTTAAAAATAAAATATTTTGGGGGGAACAGACTTCGGGTACCCCTCCTATTACCCACTCTAAGCCACTAATCTAATCTGACAATAGGGACCGTTCAAGTATTACGTAACGCAGGTTGGGGGGGGGGGTCAAAAATCTTCAAAAATTGCGTTACGCAATAGTTAGAGTGCCTTACGTAGGGGGGAGGAGGGGTCAAAAATCTTCAAAAATCGCGTTACGTAATACTTGAACGCTCCCATACCTGATGCATATGCATAAATTTAGGGCATGCTGAAGCAACCACTATTGAAGTCAGATATTCTTCCAGCAGATATTGGAGAACTGCGACAAAATATAATAACCTGTTTTTAACAACTACAGCAACCACTCTTTATGAATAAGTTAGAGAATCTGCAAAATCGTTGTAAGCTTATTTGCGCCCCAATGGTGCATATTGTGCCATCCACCAGCAATGATATCCAGCAGGAGTTAGTAAAGAGGAGTTTTAAAGACGGTCAGAAAACTAAGAAAAAAGGATATTTAAGACGACGTTGCAGATGAAGAAAAAGAAAGATAAAAAAATGAGTAGAAAAGAATAAAAAATTAGATATAGTTGAACAAAAACTTTGTTTTCTCATTGCATTTTTAAGTGTCACAATTTTCACTCTCTGTCTAAATCCTTAGTTGTTCTGTCCTATTTGCTTTAAAGGTTCAACTGCATGTCCGTCTTCATTGAATTTTTTTCTCCTTGTTTTTTGTGGTTATTCGTGGAGTGTAGATATGAACGATTGCGGCCAATTACATGGCAGAAGACCTCGAAAATCAAGTGTCCTTGAAGCGGTGCTCTTGAAACGAGAATATATCATTATAGTATGGCAGATAATAGATCATAAACTATTACAGTGTTGGCAAAGAAATTCTTAATAATAGAATGTAAATATTTTATGCTTTTGGTAAAATTTGGTTATTTATATATGAGATAAAAATATCCATTGCAAAATATTTGTTTATTTGTAAGCAATTAAGCACCTCACACCTTCCGCCATGCTTCTTCTTCTATTTGACTTCATAAATGTTTCGAATAAAAGTTATTTATTTTTACGTAAAGAATCCAAATCTGGAATAAAAATTTGGGGCTCCTATTTAAGATTTTAAAGTAACCCCCCACCCCACCTCCGTGGTGTTGTGTTTGGTACCATTCGATAGATTTTTCAAAAATATTGATTAAGTGTATTTTGCAGTTTTTCGATATAATGTTTATTTTACAATAATACACTGTTCTACATGTCCTTAAGTTACCTTATTTTAATCTGACAATTCCGACTATTTTTAAGGATATATATTTTTTTCGGGCCCTCCTTAACGAACTCCCCTGTGTTAAGAGACAATATATGGTACAGGTCAGAGGTTCTCAAAGTGGGTGACGCGGCACCCTGGGGTGCCTCAAGCATTTGCCAAGGGTGACGTGGAACACTTAAGAAAAGTCGAACAACCGGCCGCTGCGCCACTGTGTGGTGCACGGATATTTGAATATCAAATGAACTGTATTTTATTGATCTGAAATAAAGTTTATATTGAAATCAAATGAGCCGCAGAATTGTATTTTTTTCATCTTTTGTCGTTTCCCAAATCGCTTCAAGGGTTGGTGTGCCTCGAAATATTTTTAGTCCTACAAGGGTGCCGCGACTAAAAAAGTTTGAAAACCGCTGGTATAGGTACATCTGCAGGACACCAGGTTTCTCCCCATATGATAATCTGTCGCGCTCGAGTAACTGCAAAAATCCCCGCTTGAGCTCCTCTACCATTGGTAACAAATTTTAAAGAAGTTTTAAATTTTTTATTTTTTTAATTCCTATAGGTATGTGATATTTCTGTAGTGGTATGGCAAAACTTGATAACTTCGATTTTTGCCAAAATGAGATTATTTGCTTGATAAGCTAATTTAGTAATATTTTTTCATGTTGGTAGAGTTTGGTATTTCTATGTGGGAGGAAGGTAAAACTCTTACAAATGAGAATGACAATATATATGTCCGCTGTGGTACTTATTAGAACTTGGATCTACAGACCGAGCGCGTCTCGTAAATTGCACGGCTTTGCGCAATCGTGCTTGCGACACTGTGTCAGGTGAGGTGTTTGAAAATTTGAGTAACTTGATTCTGTGGTGTGAATTTCTAAAACTTTTAAGTGTGGTTTTTGACCGTTGTGAGAAATTATTTATTTAGTGTTGTGTTTATAATTTAAACTTTTGTTTTATTTTCAAAGTGTTCTTTTTGTTGTAAGTAGAAAATGAATCTTTGTACTAAGTGTAACATAAACTTTTCGAAATCTTCTAACTTGACGGCACATGTAAAAAGAAAACATCCAGGTAATATCATATTTTATACAGGGTGTTTGGTAAAGAATGGGCCATAGCTTAACCGTAGATTTCTGAGCTTAAAATAGGTCGATTTAAGCTAACTTACCTTAATACTAAAGTTGATAATAACCGAAATACAGTTTGTCAAAATTAAACTTTTATTTTATTTATTATCTTGAATATTGAATATTGAAATTTGGTAAGCGGGGGTTTTTTGGGATGAGAAATCTAAATTCGCCACCAAAACTGATGTATTACCCAGAGGGCGCCACATACGTCTTTCATCGCTCATTTAATACGTTCAATTTTTTATCCCCTACTCTATACATAAAACTAGTGGCATACTTACGGTACTTTTTTTGAAATGCTATTTTCCAAAGTTTATAAAATTTCTTACGCTCGATTTTATATTAATAAAGTTAAAGTGGACTTTAAATTTAAAGTTTTCTTTAACTGTAACAATTGCATTTTTTAAGGTAACACACTTTAACTTTATTATGAAACCGAGCGTTAGTCAAAATTCTAAATACTCAGTAAATAATAACAACAATTAGGTACTTGTATTGAACACAACATATTTTGTAATTTGAAAAAAAAGCAACATATTTGCAACATAGATAACAAAACAACATGCTTTGGTACGTATTTTAAAAAACTCTCCATCATGCATGCTCCATGAGAAAAGAAAATATAAAACTAATTTCATCCTTATCGTGTCTCAGATGGCGTACCTAGCTACTTTTGCTATAACTACTCAACGCTTTGCTACTCTACCTACCTACATACAATTTGTATTATTTTATCAAAAAACAAGCATTTACATACTCTGCAAATTCTATATTTTGCTTTGCATTTTCATATGAAAAAACCGCGGTATTTATCTTGAACTTTTTTTGAACAAGGTGCACTTAGGTAATATTATTTATTAATAAAACAAAGTATATTAAAATACAATGTTAAAAACTTTAATAATATTAGCAATATTTAAAAACTTTAATATATTATATTATAGTATACATATTATGAATCAGTAGAAACGATTATATTTAAATTTGGTAAATTATAACTCCACTCGACCAGAGCACGACCACACAACTCAAAACACAAGTACGCAAATACGGTTGCGTGAAGCGTGGCTCGAAGCCGTGCAATTTACGAGACTCGCTCGGTCTGTAGATCCTTGTACTTATTAGATAGGGCAGAACTTGATATCTAACTTGATTTCCTATGTTGACAGTTATTGACATGTCCATTTACTTTTGTTTTTGGGTTGGCAAAACATGATATTATGTATCCTGTTTTTGTGTGTATTCTGAAGAAAATTATTAAAAAAGAGGTTATTAAACAATTATCTAATACCAGTTAATAAATTTCGTTACACTGGTAATGTGATAAGTTGTGATAATTTAGAGGGCCTTTCAAATTTTCAAAATGCTCTACTGAAAAATTAGGTTAGATGCACATACAGTCGGAAAAATGAAAGAATACCCATGAACGAACATATAAAACACGCTGTATTTTCCTGTCACCGTGTCACAAAGAAAATTGCCCAGCGCAAGTACATGTAATAATAATTATTACATGTATTTTGGTACATTGGCGCTGGCCAATTTTTTGTGTGACACGGTGACAGGAAAATACAGCGTGTTTTATATGTTCGTTCATGGGAATTCTTTCATTTTTCCTACGTATCAACTATTACCAGAATACTACTTTAAAGAAGAAAATGTATTAAGCCACCAAACTATTAACAAATTCTTGTTGGCCCTCCTCGTTATACCAGGCCATCGTGCAAGTGGGTCACGCCGTGACTCACTCCGAAATCAAATTATCATTTTGTTTTGACATTTTTCCGAGGCTCGGTTTTAATGAAATTAAGATAATTTTAATGAATACATTTATAGATAAGGAATGACAATACTTATGAAGTAGATAAACAGTAACCCACCTGCAAGAATAGATGTGTGTGGGTTGTGTTAGATCGCCTTCTCATGAGAACGTTTGGATATTTAACATCTATCGTATATTAAAATGTGTTTATATACTTAATTAATACTGTCTAATAACTTATATATAGTTAATTATTAAAATAGATAACAAAACCTAAATTATAATTATTTAGGTGATCTAGGATCAATGGTAAAGTTGAGTCCATTTTGAGGGTTCCTTACACGTGCGTCAATAATACCTGGCGAAATAAAACACATACTGTTTATCTAGCATCGTCGTCCACACATGAAACTTAAAACAAACCAGAGACCGCCTGTTATTAAGTAAACACACATGTTACTTTTATAAACGCTCTACACTCAGTAGATCCATGTACATCGAAAAGAGATAGGTACAAAAAAGACCTTTGGGGACGTTTTCAAATTTTAAGTATAATTTGTGACGTTACTTTTTGGGGACGTTTTCAAATTTTAAGTATAATTTGTGACTTTACTTGTTTGTTTACTTGTCCCTCTCAGTTTGTTGATTTTTTTGCTGTTTTTCTGTCCTGTTTTTGCATTTAGAAGTTATTTATAATATTAAACAAACCGTGATTTTCACAACTAATTATACTGGAGTTTGAAATTTTATGGTGTTTTTTATTTTACCATTAATTTACATACAAAGTAAACCTCATTTACAGTTAAGGAATGGTTTTGTTTAAGTTTCCGTAAAAGTGAAATAAATAACAAAAATAAAATATTTTATTTTTAAATGTTTATATTATAACAAATATTTAATATCACTAATGATATTACAGGAATTAATTTAAGCTACTTCAAATGTAGCTGTAATTCTGCACCAAATTTTTAAGTTCTATTTATTTGATAGCGTCAAATTTGATAATATAATCCGTGATCGGAGTAGTAGCCACTTTCTATCACTTGCTGTTGCGTGGAATAGATTTCCGACTTATTTCGTATGCTTTAAATGAAGACTCACGGGTAAAGAATGATGGACTCAACTGTATGGCAGTTTTAATTTTAACTTTAATGCGGCGTCACTGGATAAGCTCCAGAGGTGTCAATGTTCAATAACGAACGCCATAAAGTTTCTCAACCACCTAAAGACTTGCTTAAACGCTTAAATTTAGGTTTTTGTTATTTATTTTAATAATTCGTTGAGTATTGCAGAATAATCAACAGATGAGAGAAATCATTTTTAGGTGGTCAATTTTTAGGCGGTCAAAAAAAATAAATTAAAGGGTCGGGCCAAGAAATTCAATAAGCACAGATTGTTTTATACATAGTAAACTATATTCAACTACATTTTTAGTTAATCTGAGATTGTCAGACAAAAGTATTATGAGATTACAAATGTAAAAAAAGAGACTTTTGAAAATATGGCTATTTTAAACAATGGTATCTTTAAATATATACTAGATGGATTTGAATTTGAAGGTGTTTACAAACCCTTTAATTTGCCGATTTGAACATATTTTTTCTTCGTTTAGTAAAATTTTGACAATAATTAGTTGAACATCATACAATTTTGTAAGTTTTCTTTTCGTTCTTCTTAACCTATAAAATAAAACGTATCTTTTGCGGGTTTGCAAATGATTTCATTAAAAAGTTGACATTATAATAAGAAAAATTAGACCTTGTGCGCTAAAACCCAGAGCTCTTCAAACATAAGGAGCTATTTTTGACCCTTTAGATTTGGGACGGATTCGTGCCGACCCGAGCCGAGATTTTGACAAGCGATTTCGAGCCGAGCTCGAGGGAGAAGCTCGGCTTGAACTTCGAGCTGCAAGTTGAGCTTGTGGCTCGTGTCGGCTCGGTTCGAACTATTCGAGAAGAGCCGAGCCGAGCTCGAAAACATAATAACGAATCATCATCATCAACCCATACTCGTCCACTGCTGGACATAGGTCTCCCGCAGCTCTTTCCATATTTCTCTGTTTTGTGCGGCTTCCATCCAGTTGCCGACAATACGCTTCAGATCATCAGCCCATCTGGTTGGTGGTCGTCCTCTGCTCCGTAGTGCTTCTTCTCGTGGCCTCCACTCGACAATACGTTTTGTCCATCGGTTTTCTGACAATCTGGCGACGTGTCCTACCCAATTCCACTTGAGCGACGCGATTCTTTCGACGGCGTCCGTTGTTTTTGTTCTACGACGTATTTCTTCATTTGGGATTCGGTCCCTCAGGGAGACACCCAACATCTGGTGCTCCATAGCCCTCTGAGTCATGCGAATCTTGTTCACTACCTTTTTTGTGAGTGTTGTTTCCGCTCCATAAGTGAGTACAGGCAATACACACTGGTCAAAGGTTTTCCTTTTCAGGCATATGGGTAAGTCCGATTTAAATACATAGCTCAGTTTACCAAACGCTGCCCATGCGACGTGGAAGCTCGCACGTCTGGTTATCTCTTCCCAACCGAATTTCATGTCCCAAGTACTTATAAGATCCAGTCTGCTCAATATCCATTCCATCAACAACAATATCACGATTTAGCACCAGATTAGTCATTATTTGCGTCTTGTTGATATTAATCTTTAGTCCGACCTCTAAGGAAGCGTGATATAACTTGTTCAACATTATTATTGCATCATCCATACGATCGGCTATAAGGACGATGTCATCTGCGAATCTCAAATGACTGAGCTTCTCTCCATTTATATTGATACCATATTCGTTCGGATCTGCCTTCTTAAAAGTGTGTTCTAAAAGGGTTGTGAACAGCTTTGGTGAGATGGTGTCTCCTTGCCGTACTCCTTGCTGCATACAGAATTTATTAGTTTGTTGATCAGAGAGTCTTACGCTAGCCGTTGCATTGTGATACATATATTTTATCATGTTAGTGTAGCGATGGTCTATCCAGCATTCTGTCAATGCTTTAACATTTTCTGCTGGTTTATGGTATCGAACGCTTTCTCGTAGTCCACAAATATCAATGCCAATGGTTTGTTGTATTCCGCCGACTTCTCTATCAAGTTTTTTATTTCCAGTAAGTGGTGGTTAGTGTTATATCCGGATCTAAACCCAGCTTGTTCTCTAGGCTGATAGAAGTCTAACTTAGCCTCCAGTCTTTTTTTGATAATTTTTATTTTTAACTTGTTTATTTTAAGAATATAAGCAAAACGCTCGGACAGGTCGATTTTTAAAGTAACCATAGTATATTATAGCATCAACATTTCGAACTTTACGCGATCCCTCTTCAGGTGACAGCCATAATTTTGATTTTTTTAAATGGGAAAGTACATCATGTGACACCTCATTTAAAAGCTCTTAAAATACTGATTTCAAAAATGTATAATACTTTTTTCCTGTTTGAGAGCGTAGGCGCAAAATTTCGGTCGAATTCTTTCTAAATGCAATCATTTTTTTCGAATCCTGAAAAAACTAATGAATATTTTTGAAAAATTTAAACGCAGAATGAAATATTACAGTATTCTCGATGGTCCAAAGTCCCTGAGAACTCCTATAATGTTTATTTTAATAAGTCACAGTGGTGAAAAAAAAGAGAAAATTTAGTGTGATTTTAATTTCAAATATATCATTCAAAATAAACTTTTTGTTTATTCTAAGGGACTGTCAGCCCTCGGTAATAATCTAATCTTTCATTCTGCGTTTAAATTTTTCAAAAATAATTATTAGTTTCCTCAGAATTCGAAAAAAATAAATGCGTTTAAAAAGAGTTCGACCGAAATTTTGCGCCTACGATTTCAAAAAGGATCAAAATATTATACATTTTTGAAATCAGTATTTCAAAAGCTGTTAAATGAGGTATCACATGATGTACTTTACCATTTAAAAAAGTCAAAATTATGGCTGTCACCTGAAGAGGGATCGCGTAAAGTTCGAAACGTTGATGCTATAATATACAATGGTTAGTTTAAAAATCGAACTGTCCGAGCGTTTTGCTTATATTCTTAAAATAAACAAGTTAACAGGGGGGGGGGGCAACACTTATTCTACCGCACTGTATGTGTGATAGCAGACTGGTAGGACGGTAGTTTTTTAGATCTGTTATGTCACCTTTCTTGTGCAATAAAACAATGACTGCATTGTTCCATTGAGAAGGAGCTTTTCCTTGGTAAATGCATTCGGTGAAAAGTTTGGCCAAAACCTGGATAATTTTATTTCCACCTTGTTTGATTGCCTCGATCACTACTCCGTCATCGCCAGGGGATTTATTACTTTTCATTTCTGAAAATGTCTTTTCAACTTCGTATGGTGTTACTTCTGGCATTAATTCTGATCCCTGGTTTGTGATCTTGGGCAGGCGCTAATCTTGCCTTGCGTTGGTGCTCTCATACATTTCGCGATAAAACGATTCGACAACCTTAAGGATTTCGGCTCTATCCGTAGCAATGTTGTGGTCTTTGTTTCTTATTCTGTACATATTTTTGTTGCCAATGTTATACGTATTTCGCGGCAAAACTTTTAAACTTTTGTTTATAATAATGAATATAAAATGTAATATTAATAGTAATTTACGGGCACACTGTATATTGGAAATAAATATGTGTGGTCTGAATTACTTATTCTAAAACAAAAGTGTCAGTCGTAGTAGAAATAAATGAATTAGAAAAAGTATTAGAGTATAGCTAAAACATTGACAAGCTCGTTAAGGAAAGCTCGGCTCGTTTCGAATTCAGCTCAGCTCGGCTCGAAGCTCGGCTAGCAAGAAACAAGTCGGCCTCGGCTCGTCAAACGAGTCGATCCGAACTAAGCTCGAGCTTATGACCATCCCTACTTTCGATAATAGATGAAGAGCAAAAACGTTAAGCGCAAATTTTATATACCATATATGTATTATGGTATATTGTGTGGCGTCCTCTATTAGCTAAGTGTGCATCAAATTATAATTCCTCATTCTCAAAAACTCCTATTTATAAATTTTATACAAAAAGGTCTACAAACATTACAATAAAAGCCAAAAAGTTAAATTTTAAATTTTAGCTTAAAAACCCTGTATATTTCTTAATATCAACATTTTATTCAAGTTGAATGTATTCCATAGATTTGCATCATACTGTATAATAATTGCGGTGTTAATATATTACATGTGACAATGCCAGGTCATTTTATTGTTTTTTAGTTTTATGTTTTCTATTAATTTTCCTATTAATCACGTCACTTTTAATAATGTCGCCTAAAAATGTTCCGAAAAATGTCGGCATCCTTTTTTGAATTTAATTTCTCCGTTAATTGTTACAATTAACCAGTTTCCTTAAATTATATCTGTTGTTTTAATCCCGTAAAAGAACAAAACACACTTGAAAAAAGTAGAATAATGATCATTTTTAACCATTCTGTGACACTTTGTTTAATTGCTTCATCTACGCGAGATAAATCGGGTAAGAAAACCGACACAGACTGGTTTTAGCTCGTAAATACATCTGTGCAGTATTTAATCTTGAATCGAATCGAGGATTAAATATGGCAATCGAGATGATATCCGGTTGACACACATCCGGAAACCATATTTTTTTCGCCAGACGTGCGGTGCGACAGATTGTTTATATGGCTGATCAAAATCTTCGATCTATTTTGAATAATTTGTCTTTGTAGTGAACTTTTAAGTATTATAGTATATTACAGGGTGTAACAAAAGGTACAATACGTGATACGGCACGTTTAACATGTATAAAAAAGTGAAAGAAGCGGCTTGTAGCTTCAATAAGAAACAAATTGTATTGCTACATTATGAACATGGTAAAGTAATATTTGAAGTAGAGAGCAAACTTAAAGAATGGGAAAATTACGTTACGAACCTATAGGCAAATCAAAATAAGCGGTACGCTATCTGGTGAGCATTGGAGTAACTAAAAATAGTGACATTGTTCTTCCATTTTGCTTTGAGTTTGTGTGTTTGTATAAAAATATTTACGTCTTAAAAGCAATTTTATAAGAATGAGTCGTTCAAATCGGTATTGTTTTCAAATACGCTTATAGGTATTGCTTCAAATAACGAATTGAAATTAACTTTTCATTAAAAAATATTAAAACATAGCCTTAAAAGTTGTGGAACAATTTGTGGGTTACATAGTGGAAATGTTCTATAAGTCTTATATTACTGAATGATTATATCAATCACTGTAACAGCCAATGAAAAAAGAATCTTACTGGAACAATAAAGCGCACAAAAGGGGCGAATATGTTACTTTAGAAAAAGCAGAAAAATGAAACCAATTGTATTGGACGTGGTTCATGAATCCCTAATAATAAAGCCGGCCATTCACGATACTGCGATGTCGTTCGACAAATTCGTCGATGATATAAATTCTGCAGTAATGCAGCATAGAAACCAGTTTCTCTGTGGCAAAATTGTAACGATTTTGTTGGATCACACGTTCAAAATTTTTGTCAATTAGTCGAATTCAACAAAATTGAACCACGCCGCAGTATCGTGAGTGGCCGGCTTAATATGAACACTATTGATTCTGTCTGGTGCAGAAATCAAGGTTATGTTTAAGGTTGGCAGGCTTAAACCACATGCTTGAAGCCTTGGTTTAAACCAACTATTTTTTAAGAAAAAACCTTTGGGCTTGTGCAGTTCAAACTTCGAAACGCAATTCAAATCGGCTTATTACTATTAAAAACTTATTACTATTAAACTTATTAACCTATTAAACTTATTACCAACGAATTATTACTATTAAAAATTATTTCAACATTCAACAAATACAAATCTCATGTAAAACCATTGTAAAACTCCAATGACGAATGTCAATATTTATAGTTCTACAATTGCTCACTTTGGCGCTGCAGTCTTCTTTTCAGTTGCCTATTCGAAGACGATAGGAGTAGTTCATCTCCGGATATTACATACTAACTGCGACGGACCTCTAATAACACGCTCTGGGGTAATAAAATCTATACAATCGTCAAAAGATGGCAGAATGATATGTTCTGATGAAATTCCAACTGAAATATACAAACTTATAAATGATAGCAATGTTTTAGAGGCTATAACTTTCTTTTTTCAATATCATTTATACCAGCGGACAACTACCTAATGGTTGGTCCTATTCATTGTTAATAGCTTTACCTAAGAAGACAACAGCAAAAACCTGTGCTGATTATAGAACCATCAGTTTGTTAAACCATTTATTGAAAATTTTTCTGAAGGTAATACATGATCCCATGGTCGTATCTACAATAATGCGAGGAATGCCTAAGTGACACACAGTTTGGTTTCTGTAACGGATTTGGAACGAGAGAGGTATTGTTTGGAATGAACGTGTAACTTTGGAAGAAGAAGGTAAAATAACAAAAATTTCATCGAAATCAGTGCACTACGAAAGAAGTTAGAGATTATAATTATTACTCCAGGAACCGAAGCTTTTCACCTCGCAATTTTTACAGAATGGATCGATTTGATTGAAAATTTGAGAATAAGTAGTGGATAGTCCCAGGATCAAAATCTATATCATGCCGAAAGGCGCTTTTACCATGGGGGTGGTTGCCACCCCATCTCGGTGGTGGAAATTTTTTATTTTATTTTGATCGTAAAAGTTGATAAAAACATTCATTCTAAGCAAACAATGTTCTATATATTTTTAAAAAATAAAATTTTAATATTTAATATAAAATTAATAGTTTTCGATTTATTCGCTATCGAAAGTGTTAGTTTTATATCGAAAAAATCAATGTTTTTCGATAATATACTCATTTACGATTCACTCAATTTTTGCCGTAGAAAAAATTGTTTTAAACTAAGTTCTTGGGAATTAAAGAACCAACAACTTCATATTTTAAACATTTTTTCGTATCTCTGATGCTAATCTTTCTATTCTGAAGAAAATGGCATTTTTTACAAAACTACAAAAAATCGTTATTCGCTTTTAACTCCTCTTTTTTTTTAAACTAATCATTTTAAGCCAGTCAAACTTCTAGAATCTATTAATAATACATGAGTAAAGAAGAATGAATAAGGCCAATGACTAAAAACACCGCTTTAACTTACATTGTTATGCTTCCAATTGGATTTCTCCTTTTTTTTTTTCAAAAAAATGTATTGATTTTTTAACTGTAACTTTTTAATTTTTATCTTAGAAAGTTTGGTAAAAAGAATTTTGTAGATTTTTACAAGATCTATAAGCCTATTAATGTTAAATCTTTTTAAAATCCTCAGTCGCAAAAAGAGGTGACTTTGAAAGGGTTGGTAAAGGTGATTTTTGCTTGCTATTAAAAGTTTTAATTGTCAATAGCTCATTCAATTTTTGCCGTAGAAAAATTTTTGCAAACCAGGTTCTTGGGAATTAAATAAACAACAATTTCTTTTTTAAAACATTTTTTCGTATCTCTGATGCTAATCTTTTTATTCTGAAGATAAAGCCATTTTTTTCCAAACTGCAAAATTCGTTATTCGCTTTTAACTCCATTTTACTTTATCGTACTATATACGTAGTATAGTATAATAGATAAAGTTATAGGATCGTGCAAAAAAATTTTTTTCAAATTTCACTTTTTTTACGTTTTGAGTCCCCCTGAGTCTAAAAAGCAAATAAAAAAACATGTCGGAAGTATGTACGTACGTATGTACGTATGTACGTACGTATGTACGTACGATTGTCGCCACCGCCCAGCAAAAACTACCGGACCGATTTCAATGAAATTCGGTATGAGTAAGTTTAAGAGAATTTTGTCGAGAAACTAAGCTTTTAAAAAAAATCTCTCAAAGGGGCGCCGAAATAGGGGGGTTATTTAGGGCCCATTTTTGCAAATTTTGACCGAAACGAATGAAATTTAACTCAAAGGTAGCTCATTGATAGGTTAATCTAAATACGAAATTTGACATTTCCAAATTCAAAATGGCGGCCAAAATGGCCGACTGCCCACCCGACACATTTCTCTACCTATCTAAAAACTTGTTTAAGATAAGTTTACTTTGAAAAAGTCGTTATATAGCCTAAAGATGGGGGTCTAAGAGAAAGATTATTGTTTTTCAGAAAAAGTTATGGGTTACCTATATTTAAGGGGTCAAAATTTGACATAATTTTGAACTAGATTTTCTCAAAAATGGCTCCAAGGAATTTGTTTATTTTTTGATGTAGTTTTGATATCCTCTAGGTAAATGGAATGACATCAGCCAGATTTCTTAATTCCCCATAGGAGGGGAGTTATGAATTTTTTATAAAAAAATATTCGGCTGCCCGTAACTTCCTTTGTAATAGAAACTAAAATCTGAAATTTTGCAGATATACATGATACTTTATTATCTACTATAAAAATAAATTTTACCCAAAATATGGTTTCCGGTTGAACCGGAAATGAAAAAAAAATCTTAATTTTTTTAGATACGCCATGTATATTTTTACATATTTTGAAAGAATCCAAAATTACCTTTCCAATGACATAAAACTAGTTGCTGTAGCTCAAAAACTCGAAAAGTTACAGTAAATAGAAATTTTGCTATAATCTTGTGTGTGTCCTCTCTCACGCGATGATAGCAGAGCATTATTATAGGGCAGTCAATGAGGGTACTTGGCACCGAATTCCATCCTACTACATCGATGTACTTGATATTTTCACAGAAAGTAGGGAATTGCTCAAGAAACAAAATCTACCCTATATACTATGGCGCTTTTTATCTTGGGGCGGTTCCCACCCCTTCAAGGGGGTGAAAAATTTGTTGGTCAAAATAACGAAAGTGGCTAGAAAACCTATTTCTAAGCAAAAACTGGTCTATATTTTTTTTTGAGAACTCTATACTTTTTGAGTTATGCGTAGTTGAAAATTGGCCATTTTCATTGAAAAATTACACCTTTTCGGACGGTTTTTTGTGAATACCTTAAAAACTATACATCGAACTAAAAACACTGTATAAAACATTTTTTAGATTATAAATAACAAAGAGATTCGTTCCTTCGTAAATGTTCTATTTATAATACAAAAAGATATATATGGTAGGTGAAAAAGAGTTTGCTTTTTTGGTGCATGCTCAAATTGGTGTATTCAAGTTGAAATAACAGAGGAACGGTAGGTTTTAGGTGTGTAATGCTATCAACGCCTTTTGTAGTGTTTGAAAAGGCCTTTAAAACGAGCACCGTTAGATCGACGCTGTCAAGCCAAAACGGCATAAACGACAATAAATTGATTTTTCAAGAAACACAAAAAAATTATTATTTTTATTTTTACAAATTCTGCTTATCTGCACAGTGACCCAAAAAAATTGGTGATTTTTTTTTCAAATTTTAATATTTTATGAACATTAATGTGGCTGAAAATACTGTCTGAAATAAATTAAAAACTAGAAAATGGCGCTTATGTCCAATCAAGATATAACATTGGTGAATATGCCAAACGTACCTCTGGCGTTTGTGTCGATTGCATCGTTGTAAGGTTAGCCAATATGGCGCTTAAAAGGGATAGTTTAAACACATTGTACAAATCTCATTGTTGTCTAATTACTTCAAAGATAATACAGTAACATTTTCGAAAGCAATCAAAGATAAATCTAGTTAAAATTGAAAAACCATCTTAATTGATTCTTTGCATGTTTGCATAAAATTTGATTTTTGAGCATGTTCCACTAATTTTAAATAGAAATAAACATCATATTCAGATTCAGCGACCTCGAAAACATAAAGAATCATCAAAATTTGTCATTCACCTTAAAGTTGATTTTCGTGGTCGGTATAACATCATTTTAGGGGTTGCTGCCGCTTGCCTAACACTAGGTGTGCGATTTTTGGAGTCATATAACTTTTTTCCTATTGCATATTTTGACTGGAAATTTTTCAGAAAACTTCTTCATCACTTATATTTTAATACTGTATTGGTTAAAATTATAAGCTAAAAAGTGCGTCGATCAACTTTTTTAATTAAACATGAAACTAACGAAATCTGACCACAAAATGTTTAAAAATTAATAACTCCTTTTTGAATTCGTTTAAACACTTTAGACAAAGCTCGTTGGTATCTAAATACTTAAAAAATGACACAGTAAAATTTTCAAAAGGAAATATTTACGGCGACCAAAGATACAGTGAGGTAAAGTTGAAAAATCATCAAAATTGATTTTTTGAATTTTTGCATGAAATTTGATTTTTGATCATGTTCCACCAATTCTAGATAAAAATAAACTTCATATTCGGATTCAGCTACCTCGAAAATATAAAGAATTATAAAAATTTGCCATTCACCTCCCATGGTCGCTTTTTCGATTTCTAAGCCTCAAATTAGGAGTGTGCCGTTCGCCGCCGTGTAAGTGAGCTATGGAGTGACGTCAGAATTACGCCTCTTTTCGCTTTGACAAGTTGTTGCTAAATCAGTTTTAAGCGTACCCTAATTATTAATTGTAATTCTATATTTGATAGATTAATAATATAATTTGTGTGTTAATTTTAATTGATTTCATATTTTTAGTTTTGATTTGATTTTGTTCTAGTGTTACTTTTAGGTGATATTATTCTAGGTATATAAGGTAAGAAATACTTAAATTTTTAAAATATGTTAAACAATGTTGTTTTGAAGCTATTTTCTTGTGGCATTTTTGTAACTAACTATTTTTAATGGGAAATAAGCCACAATTTTACTAAAAAAATGATTTTATTAACATCCAAATAGGATCCGATTTAACCGTCGAAACGTTAATAAAAACATTTTTTTAGTAAATTTGTGGCTTATTAGACAAGCCGAAAACGGCGGGTTCGTCGGAGAAAATATTCCCATGACATTTTTTGCATAATCACGTTCATGAGACATCCCAGAATAAGGTTCAAGAAGTCGCCTTAGGGAAAAGTGGTCCAAATTTAAAAAAAAAAATTTTAATCAAATTGCAAAAATCAATATTTTTGGCCCGGACAAATTTTGTTTAGATTTTTTGGACCATTCTGGATACAAAAGATCTCTTATAATTTTTCTCTAAAGTTGATCGTTTTCGAGGTATAAACAATTTAAAATTGAAAAAAACGAAAAATGGCGATTTTCAAGGCTTAATAACTCTATTGAAAGTTATTACTATGAAAATCAGAAAGTGACTAAATCAAAGTTTAAAGCACATCCTACAAACTAAACTAAACTTACAAACTAAAATATATGACTAATGTACTTTAAGGAAAAATGAAAAGTATATACATTTAACTCCCCATCCGCCATAATTTAAATGCATTGTTTTCCTTCTACAATACCTTTTAATATATATAGTGTTATTTCTACTTTCAAAAAGTTGAACGGGTTTAAAATGAATGGTTTTTGTAAAAAATGTGATCAAATTATAGAATGAAGTTTTAAATTTTCTTAGAAATCTTCCTTTTTCTCCATGTAATTCGAAAATAAAAATATTTCACCCCTGAGAAGTGGTGGGAACTTTCCCCATGATAAAAGCGCCATAGTATATAGGATAGACTTTGAATTAGGAGATTGGGCTACTCCCAAAATTTCATTAAAATCCATGCAGTAGGATAGAATTTGGAGATAATATCTTGTTCTTAATCTCGCGCATTGACTGGCGTAATCGAAATAGAATGAAATGCAAATATTGTAAACTATTAATTTTTCAGAAAAATGAACTAATTTGAAATGAAAGTATGACTATAATATTCTATTGATTTATGCAATAATCTACACATCTATAGTGTGTCCCCGAAATATGGCATCGAACATTTTCTCAAATGCAGGAATTAATGATGCGTAGAACCATAAAATACTTTTAAGTACAGTAGGTGTTTCTAAAATATCAAAATAACGAGTAACTTTGTTATTTTTATAGAATTCCAGTATCCAGTACCATAACGATAATAGATCGGTACGATAAAGTTCTCGGGCGGCCCTTCCGTCCAGCGTTTTTTTTTTAAATAATCATTCTAGGTCTGTCAAACTTCTACAACCTATTAATAATACATAAATAAAGAAGAACATATAAGGTCAATGAATTTATGAGGTTGCTTCCGATCACTTTTTTGCTGAAAAATTAGGGACTGACATTCTTTTCATTATAACTCACTTAATTTTTAAGCTAGTGACTTTTTTTATTTCTGAAGATAGATATTTTTAAATACTTTAAATTAGTTTCAACAAGATATCCCCGAAAAATGCATAGTTTTCCCGTCTTTTGACTTTGAAACTACAATATTTAGCATTTGGCGAAGAAGAACTAACATATTATAATAGAGTATAGAGTACAGCTCGATTACTATTGGTCTTAAAGAAAATTAAAAAACACGGTTTTGTTCATTTTTTCAAAAGGGACATTTTTTTGAGTAAAGTTGTTTTGATAAAACGAAAACTTTTGGAGTTATTACCATAAAACTTTTTAAAAACATTGATTTTTTCGATATAAAACTAACACTTTCGATAGCGAATAAATCGAAAACTATTAATTTTATCAAAAAGATGTATAGAACGTTTTTTTTTTTGCTTAGAATGAATGTTTTATTTACCAACTGTTGTGGTCAAAATATAAAAAACAAGCTGAAAATGCGAGCATTATCATAACGAAAACTTTGTTTATTTACGTATTTTAATTCATAATATGGAACATTTGCTATTATGAAAAGTTGTTCAGAATTAAAAATTATGTTTTAATGTGCAATTATATCAGTCTAATTTAAATGTTGTGAATTATAAAGGTACTTTACTCTTGATCGAAATTCATAAATATTTTTTATATACCTCGTATAAAATTAATAAAATTTGATATATGATGGTTGCATAATAAATCTTAGCTTAGACCATGAAGAGCTTTTTATGAAGAATAACTTTTCTTCGTCAAATTAAAAATAAAAGAGTTATAAATGAAAATGTTGTTGGTATTCATAATTTGAGAAAAATCTTCAAATATTTTTTTCCATTAGAAGGATGTAATTGCACATTTTATTCCAAACAACATTTCATATATTCGGTTCGCTAAACTCAGACACAACTGGCTAGTGATTTTAGTCAGTAATTTTGCCAATTCGACAAAAAAATAATTACTAAATAGTTAATAATTACTAAATAATTAGTAATTTTGACAATATCGGCAAAATTGGCAAAAAACAAAAAAATTACCTACTAAAATCACTAGCCAGTTGTCAGTGTCTGAGTTTAGCGAACCGACTATAATAACAATTTTCATTTCATAACAAATGGAACAGTTCATTTATCATTAGGTAGTCCCATTAAAGGGGAGGCCGTATACTCGTATAAACCTTTTTAAAGTTATTAAATTATTGCTTTCAAAATATACTCAAATTGTATTTTTTGAACATCTTATTTATTTTATATAATAATTAAATTCACTCAAATTCAAATGTCATTGATATTTTATTAAAACTTAATTTAAAATTTAGTTTGACATTCAAGAAATGTCAAATTCAAATGTAAATAACCTATGCTTTGCTTAACAAATTCAGATTAAAAAAACTAGCCTACTTACTATAAACGATTGCAGCTGACGATTAGTGTGTCGGCGGAAAATAAAAGGTTGTGACGTCACGTTTTAGATTTTGAGGTCGATTATCTCGAAGACGGTTAGAGATATCGAAATGCCGTTTTCAGATTTGGATTCAAAAGACAAAACTACATAAGAATCCATCCATAAATCTACTCTACGTATTGCAGGAGCGGCGACGCAATAACACACAGACTTTGCGAATTTATAAATGAAAAGTTTTCGTTGAAAATTTCCACCCCCGAGATGGGGTGGCAACCACCCCCATGGTAAAAGCGCTTTTCGGCATCATATAGATTTTGATCCTTGGACTATCCACTACTTACATACTCTTAAATTTTCAAGCAAATCGATCCATTCTGTAAAAATTCTGAGGTTTTGTCCTATTTTAAGTTTCATTACTTTTTTTTACCAAGGTTCTGAAACTGTTTTCTTGTGGCATGATTAATTTAGTATTATGTTTATAAAATTACATTTTTCTTAGTTAACTATTGTTTGGCGTTTCGATCGTTCTCAGAAAATTTAAAAAAAAATATGTTTAAAAATTCTGGGAAATTTTCATAATCTGATCTTTTTAGGTTATATGTACTTTCCTTACAAATGATCTGCCGTAGCGTAGCAATCTGTCGTTGAAAAAACATTGTTTGAAATGATGTTACTACCACCAGGGGTATCAAATTCTGACTGTTTTTGTGTGTTAGTTTGTTTGTGTAATCTGTATCGTAGATGTGACTGTTAAAAAAATCTAATTTAAAAATAAAATTAAATTCCATTATCAAACTATTAAATTTCACTAATAATCTATTTAATATCATTATTATAACAACAACCGGGAACTTGTACCATTTTTTATTACATAATAATGTTCAGTTTTGTTTAAAAATGAGATTTCCACAATTTCACGCTTCAAAAGTCATAATAACTTAGAAATACAAATTTAACATATTCTGCGATATTGAAATAGTTCAAACGACCCTGACGTCACATAGTTTTGCTATATGGTTATACTTATGGTTAAATTTAGGTATATTCTTCTTCTCCTTCTTTAGTTTTTTGGCCTCCACCTACTTGGGTATTTGGCCAGCTTATCGTCGCGGAATAAGGGAAAAAGATTTATATTCTAATGGCATTTATCGTATGTCATTGTAATAATACATACCAGTTTGTTGAGATTGGAGTTTGATACAGTTTTTGAAGGAAAGGAAAGAAGGTTTACTATGGAAAATAAAACCATTTTGTAAAAGTACAAGTTTTCTATGAATAGTTCAAACGATCAAAAACACTTGTGACGTCACATAACTGTATTTTCTACTGACGTTTATAATGTCTAATTTAAAATTATATACAATTGTGTTTACTTTGTTGGTGCAGAGTGTAAACATTAACCATATGACGTCACGACGCGTTTTGGGCTAGCTGCTTTAATTTGAATTTATAATCGTCTTTAGGAGCCAATCGGAACACAAAAACAAATTTTTTATCTTTGATACATGTTTTAAATTATGTTATGTTCGAATTCAAAATTTTATGCAAGTTCCCTATTTCATCATTATCAGTAGCTCGACAACCCTTTTTGGGCCCTGGCTTGTTCTAGGATTTTCCGCCATTCTGTTCTGTTCCTTGCTTTGTTCTTCCAGTGGGTAATCTCAAGTGTTTTCAGATCTTGTTCCACTTGTTCCATATATCTAAGTTTGGGTCTTCCCTTTGACCTTCTCCCTACTGGTGTTTGCTTCATTATATGTTTTGGTGTTTCGGTCTCCAACATTCGTTCAACATGGCCCATCCAGCGCAGACGTCCGATCTTTATGGATGTTATGACGTCGGGTCCGTTGTATGCTGCGTATAGTTCAAAATTATCTCTTCTGCGCCATACGTCATTTTCTTTCACCCCCTTATATACGTGTCTAAGGAATTTTCGTTCAAACGTACCTAATAAGTTCTCATCGCTTTTCGACATTGCCCATGTCTCTGATCCATATATAAGGACCGGTTTTATCAGGGTTTCGTATATTTTACATTTGGTTTTTCTCGTGATGTTGTTAGATCTTAGATGTTTAATGAGTCCATTATATGTTTTATTAGCAATATGTATTCTTCTCTCAACTTCTTCGCTGACATTGTTATCTGCGGTAACTAGTGAACCTAGATATGTAAAAAATTTTACGCTTTCGATGTTATAGTCTCCTATTGTCAGATTCTGTAGGTTTCTTTGGCCTGTCGATTTGCTGGCCTTCATGTATTTGGTTTTTATTTCATTAATATATAGGCCACTGTTTTGTGCCGCTCTTTCTATAGCACTAAATGCTTCTATCATTTCTCTTTTGCTTCTAGCTATGATATCAACATCATCTGCAAATGCCAATATTTGTACACTTTTTGTTATTATTGTTCCTCTGGTGTTGACTTTTGACTCTCTAATTATTTTTTCTAATGTGATGTTGAATAGAATACAGGATAGGGCATCTCCCTATCATGTCGTAGGCCCGTTCTAACATGGACTGTATCTGTTAGTGCGTTTTGAATTCGAACCCTGCTTTGTACTTTAAGGCAGGCCGCACATCAAAGAAACATGAAACGTAAATTACGTTTCATAGAAATAAAACACTGCTAAACAAATATACGTCTGGCCATTTATGAAACTCTCCGAAAATAAAAATGTGTCATGAGCATGAATCACACTTGTTTCATTGGTAGGCGGGCTTTGAGATTTGTTTAGCAGTGTTTTATTTTCATGAAACATGTTTCACGTTTCATGTTTCATGTTTTTCGTTCCATGTTTCTTTGGTGTGCGGCTTGCCTAAGTGTTTCTTTTACTATATCAATGAGATCAATTGGAATATTAAACTCTTTCAGGGCATTGATGAGATGATGTGTTTCTATATTAAATTCACTAGTATTTTCCAAGATTTGTCTCAAAATGAAGACTGACCTATTGTGGACCTCTGCCTGCAGAAACCACATTGATATCCCCCAACTATTTGTTCCGCATATGGTCTCAATCGCTCATACACAATATTTGACAGTATTTTATATGCCACAGTCAGTAGCGTTATTGCCCGGTAGTTTTTACATTGAAGCTGATCTCCCTTTTTATGTAGTGGAATGATTACTCCGGTATTCCAGTCTTGTGGCAGTTGTTTATTATTCCATATGTTCACTATAAGTTCGTGTATCGCATTCAATAGGGAGTCTCCGCCTTCTTTTATTAATTCTGCGCTAATGTTGTCCAATCCAGGTGACTTGTTGTTTTTCAGTCTGGTAACTGCTTTTTTTTCGAATTTAAAATTTTATGCAAGTTCCCTATTTGTTTAATCAAATTCAAAATATGATCTCCTGTTTAGTTGTGTTGTGTATTGCATATATTTATGTATGAGTCTTTAGATGATGTGTTCTTTATTCGGCTATTGTTGGTATTTTTTGTTGGTATTGTTGGTATTGTTGAATTTTTAAAAATATTGTTCAGTTGGTGACTAGTCGTGGTAAGTGAAGGGGGAGCTGGGAGTCGACAAATGCACGAGTTCAAAAACTAAAATAGGCAACTACTATCATTTTCTATATCTCGGGATCTACTGAATATATTTTGATCTTTCTTTTTTTAATTTGTATGTAATTTTTCTGTACTTTACAAATATGTAATTTGCCTATTTGCAATTTGCCATTTATTAATTAATAAACAATCTAATTTGTTTAAACAATTTTTGAATAAATAGTATTTCCCCAAAAATCAATGTTTTTAATCAGACTATCATAATTAATCATAGAAATAGTTAAGTTATACTTTAATAAATAAATTATCTTCAATAAATAATTATCTAATAAAAATAATTTATTATTAAAGTGAACTTTAACGGTTTGTATGAGCATTAATGATACTATGATTAAAAAATAGATTTTTGTAAAAAAATATTTTTTCAAGAATTGTTTAAACAAATTAGACTGATTATTAAATAATAAATTTATAAACAAATTGCATATTTGTAATGTACGTAGAAATTACATACAAATTAAAAAAGAAAGATGAAAATCCATTGAGTTGATCCGGAGATACAGAATTGTATTAGTTTTAAATTGCTTTTTCGGTATTTTAACTCGGTGGATTCGTAGGTTCCCCATAGTAACCGTTTGAACTACAATTTTGAAAAATCGTAGAGGGTGCTGTGCAGATACAATGTTTATGCAAATTTTTTAACAAAAAATACAAATCCCATTATTTAAAATGACATCAATGAAATTCCTTAATTATTATAAACAAATTAGCTGTGAATTAAAAAAAAACAAATGGCTAACTTTGTCCCTAATGAACCCATGCTAAATTTTTTATATGAAAATTCGTGTTAAAATACTAGCTTTCCGAATATATAAAAAGATTGTTCCTACGGACAATATTTGTCAAGTTATTCTAAATCTTTATAAACTACAAAATTTCAAAAATGTGGCATTACGATTTTTGATTATATTGATTAATTTTTTCATCTTTTTTTAATACATTTTGATACTATCAGAATTGCCCAATGTTTATTATTTTCTGTCTTATGTTATGGCAAAATAAATGTCTCTGGGATAAACAAATAGAATAACTTTTAAACTAATTAATGAATCGGTCTCAAATTTTGAGGTTTGTTAAGTAACAAATTAACCAACTTTGGGTGGAACCCTAAAATTCTAAGTTAAATTCAGTAAAAGTTATTAACAAATATCGATTTTCGTTTATTTTGCAATTTGTGAAGCAACAAATTAACTTTTTAACTTTCCAAAATCGGTATTTTGAAGGTTTTTCAATGTTCTAAAAAATTAAATTTTGTAGTTTTATGTCAATTGTTTAGCTTTTAAATAGGGTGCAAAAAATCGAAAAAATCGCAATTTTTGCAATAAATCGTTAATAATTAAAAAACGGACGCGAGCTCTAGGCAGGAAACAGGTAGGTTTTCTTCCTATAGATCTAAAATAACTAAAAAAGTAGTCAGCTACCTGCATCTTTGAGTGTCCTGAGAAAATCCTTATTACCCTGGAGTAAACCATTATGGCTCAATCTCATATAAACATAATACTCATATAATACTATAAACTAAATGTTCTTGTTAAATATTGGTCACACTTTAATATTCCATAATTTTAATATTTGTAATTACGTATTTTTTATGGGAAATAAGCCACAATTTTACTAAAAAATGAATTTATTAACGTTTCGAAGCCCAAATCGGGTTTCGTTGTCAAAATACAAAATACTATTAAAATAAAACAAACATGTTGTTGCTAAGTAAAAAAATTCTTCTAATAATTTATTTAATTTGACTCATTTTTATTGGCAATTCAGACGTATATTATACATTTTAAAGTAGAAGACTTTAAAATGATATCGCTAATATTTATGAGTTGCGTTCCTGGGACGACTTTACTAAAAGATAGTTCATTCGATTACATGAAATCAATCCCAACTCAAGAATATCCGTCGCAAAAAAATCGTAGCATGTGATCTGTCTTTAAAAAGACAACCAAATGCAACGATGACAGTAAAATTCTCGCGTTAGAGATTCCATAGTAAATCACGAGGGAAAACCAGGAAAAAACCTCGTGATACTATCCCGAAATCGTAAGTATTTGGTTTTTAAATTTTTATATATAAATTTTTTTGCGACGGATATTCTTGAGTTGGGATTGATTTCATGTAATCGAATGAACTATCTTTTAGTAAAGTCGTCCCAGGAACGCAACTCATAAATATTGGCGATATCATTTTAAAGTCTTCTACACTAAAATGTATAATATACGTCTGAATTGCCAATATAAATGAGTCAGATTAAGGCTATGGGTACATAATTCGCAAATATTTTACGTGTATCCCTACTTTTTCTGTCTTTACACGGCAAATTACGTGTAGTAAAATTCACACTGGTGTGGATATGTAAACATTACTAGAATGTCATTCTACTTGAAAATGTGATAATTAATTTAAAGAGATGGCTTTTGAATGTTCTTGGATAACTGTTATTTTTATAATTGCAAATTATTAATTCAGTTAATAAATGTGATAATTTTTTCACTAACTATGTTTTCAGTGATTGTAATAATTTATTTGTACAACAAAAACTAATAATCAATCGAGAAAAGAGGAAAAGTGTTAAAGTGATTTTTTAATAATATGTTGTTATTTTGGAACGCTTACAATTTTGAACATCTCTAACAACAAAATACTTGGATCACAGGATATATCTGATGTATTCTCTGCTTGGATCTTTCACAAATAATACACAATAAATAACTTTTTATTAAGTTCACGTCTTAAATCAATTATTTATCAAATACACTATATATCAATAATATTTAATCAATTTCTCAAAATATTCCCGATGCAATGTCAAATATTTAAAATTGTCACTGATTGTCAGTGTCTGACTGACAATATATGCTGACAATATTATATTCGGTTGAGTGCGTTGTAAGACAAAGACAGATTTGGAAAATATTACCACGGCATTGTGTTCATTTTTTTCAAATCCTGAAAAAACCAATAAATATTTTTGAAAAATTTAAACGCAGAATGAAAGACTAAATTATTACCGAGGGCCGAAAGTCCCTTAGAATAAATAAAAAGTTTATTTTGAATGAGATATTTGAATTTAAAAATCACACTAAATTTTCTCTTAGTGTTTTCACCCCTGTAACTTATTAAAATAAACATTGTAGAAGTTCTCAGGGACTTTCGGCCCTCGCTAATAACGTAATCTTTCATTCTGCGTTTAAATTTTTCCAAAATACTTATTAGTTTTCTCAGGATTTGAAAAAAATGAATCCCCATTTGAATAGCATTGCAGCCGAAAATACGTTCCGATCCTCTTAAATTAGAAGAATTTTTTTACTTAGCAACAACATGTTTGTTTTATTTTAATAGTATTTTGTATTTTGACAACGAAACCCGATTTGGGCTTCGAAACGTTAATAAATTCATTTTTTAGTAAAATTTGTGGCTTATTTCCCATAAAAAATACGTAATTATAAAAATGCCACAAGGAAATAGCTTCAGAACAACTTTAATATTTGTCTTATTATCATTCATCAAGTAATATGACATATACAGTTCTATAGTAAATATGTAACACTACCGTTGGAAATCTGCATGCTTGGTGTAAAGAAAAAATGAGGTAAGCCGTCATTAAGCGTTTACTCCAATTAAAATGTGCAAATTAGAAATATAAAATTAATTTTATAACGAGAAAATCATGTCGAATACGTATATTTCATTCTTATAACTGTTTGTCAAAGGCTTATACGATGTTCAAATTAATTTAGCGTACAATGAATTATGTTTATTTTTCAATTAGAAATAAATAATTCTATAAAAATTCTATAAAATTAATAGATTTGACGGTTAGCAGCCAGCCTGTTAAACAAGCGGGATTTCGCAAAATTTAGAGTGCCATCTATCTATTATTTATCAGCCTTGCAACATCCAATATTGGACATGGTCCTCCCCTTCGCTCCTCCATGTTTCTCTATCCTGAGCCATGTGCATCCATTTTAAGCCGGCTTGGTGTTTTAGGTCATCTACCCATCTCATCTGTGGTCTCCCCCTCTTTCGTTTGTATGTCCATGGTCTCCACTCTGTAATAATTTTATTCCATGTTTCGTCTTTTTGTCTAATAGTATGACCGGTGAATTTCCATTTTAGTTTAGCTGTTTAACGAGTAGCATCCTTAACTTTTGTGATATTTTTTACCCAGGAATTCCTTTTTTTTTATCTAACAGTCTTATGTTGATCATTTGTCTTTCCATCGCTCTTTGTGTTGTCGCAATTCTGGCGAAATAAACCATTGGCACTGATGTTCGTGGAGTACGAGAAAGCATTCGATACCATAAGCCAGCAGAAAATGTCAAAAGCATTGACAGAATGCCGAATAGAGAATAGACCATCGTAGCACTAACATGATCAAATATATCTATACAAAGGCAAAAGCTAGCGTAAGACTATCTGAACAACATACAAATAAATTCTGTAAACAGCGAGGAGTACGGCAAGGAGACACCATCTCACCAAAGCTATTCACAAGCTAGAACACACAAATTTCTCAAAAGGAAAATCTTTGACTAGTGTGTGTTGCCTGTACTCACTTATGAGCCGAAACATTAACACTCACAAAAAAGGTAGTGAACAAGATTTGCGTAACTCAGAAGGCTATGGAGCGCCAGATGTTGGGTGTCTCCCTTCAGAGACCGAATCACAAACGAAGAAATACGCCGTAATACAAAAACAACAGACGCTGTCGAAAAACTCGCGTCGCTAAAGTGGAATTGGCAGAACACGTCACCAGATTGCCAGACAACTAGACAACCAATAGACAAAATGTATTGTCGAGTGGAGGCCACTAGAAAAACCACTACGGAACAGAGAACGCCCACCAACCAAATGGGCCGACGATCTGAAGCATGACGGACAAAACAGAGACAGATGGAAAGAGCTGAGGGAGACCTATGTCCAGCAGTGGACGTGTACGGGTTGATGATTATTGCCAATATGATCAAAAACGTTCGATAATTGGACAGGCTATTAAAAGAAAGAGATGTTAAGATATTAAACTGACCTAGATCAGCACCATCATCATTCTCTTTACCTTATCCCTATGCGGGGTCGGCTTCCCTAATTGCATTTCTCCACACAATTCTATCTTGGGTCATATCAATGTTAATCCCCTTTACCAACATGTCCTGCCTTATCGTCTCCCCCCACCAGGTCTTCTTTGGTCTTTCTCTCCTACACCTTCCAGGAATCTGCACTTCGCCTATTCTTCGTATTGGGTGATTAACGTCTCGACGTTGAAATGACCAAGACCAAACCATCTTAACCTATACTCTCTCATTTTGGCATCAATTGGTGCCACACTTAGACTTCCCCTAATATACTCATTTCTAATTTTATCCTTCTTTGTAACTCCACTCATCCATCTAAGCATTCTCATTTCCGCCACATGCATTCGTTGTTCCTCTTTCTTTTTCACTGCCCAACATTCAGTTCCGTACATCATTGTCGGTCTTATGGCTGTTTTATAGAATTTTCCCTTCACCCTCATTGGAATTTTTCTGTCACACAACACACCACTCGCTTCTTTCCACTTTATCCATCCAGCCCTAATTCTACTGCATGCATCTCCATCTATTTCTCCATTACTCTGTAACACCGATCCTAGGTACTTAAAACTATTGCTTTTCACAATATTTTCACCATCCAAAGGTACCATTTTATTTGTTGTAACTCCATCCTTAAATAAACATTAAAAATACTCTGTTTTTGTCCTACTAAGTTTTAAACCTTTTTCCTCCAGAGCTTGTCTCCACTGTTCCAGTTTTTGTTCTAAGTCTCTTTCACTATTTCCTATTAACACTACATCATCAGCATACATTAGGCACCACGGAATGCTACCCTGTAGTTTCGCTGTTATCTGGTTCAAAACTAATGATAATAAATAAGGACTAAGCACCGAGCCTTGGTGCAATCCTACTTTTACCTGAAATTTATTAGTCTCTCCCACACCTGTTCTAACACTAGTCGTTACTCCCTCATACATATCTCTCACAATCTTTACATACTCGCCAGGGACTCGTTTCTTATTGAGTACCCACCACAGAATCTCTCGAGGAACTCTATCATATGCTTTCTCAAGATCAATGAATACCATATGAGCGTTTGTTTCTTTACTCCTGTATTTTTCCGTCAACTGCCTTACAATGAAAATTGCATCTGTTGTTGATCTGCCCTGCATAAAGCCAAATTGATTACCGGATATTTCGGTTTCTTCACGTATCCGACTATTAATTACTCTCTCCCATATTTTCATGGTGTGACTAAATAGTTTTATAGCTCTGTAGTTTGTACATTGTTGTATGTCTCCCTTGTTTTTGTAGACAGGTACTAATATACTGCTTCTCCATTCGTCTGGCATTTGTCCAACTTCCATAATTCTATTAAATAGACCTGCTAGCCAACTTATTCCTGTCTCTCCCAATGCTCTCCATACTTCCCCAGGAATATCATCTGGTCCGACTGCTTTTCCTTTCTTTATTTTTTGAAGCGCTTGAGCCACTTCCTCGTTTGTTAGTCTGGCAACCATTGCTGTTACTGTCTCCGTTAACTCCACAGGCTGTCTGTCAAATTCTTCATTTAATAAACTGTCAAAATACTTTCTCCATCTCTTTTTGACATCCTTGTCGTGAATTAGTATTTTATTATTTTCATCTCGGATACATCTAATCTGATTAAAATCTCTTGCTTTCTTTGCTCTCTGTTTGACAGATCTGACCTAGATCTTCAAAATAAATAATTTTGAAAACAATAATATGGTCTGTTTTTTCGGTGGTAGATTTCTTCTTTTTCTCGTGCTCTTAAAGAAACAAACAAAATCGCTCTTAATTACCACCAAGATTTTTTTCATTAACCTGTATTAGCCCATATCATCTTGCAATACTTAAGTAATGTTATTGAAGGTACCCAAGCAGTAAGTTTCGCAAGTTTGATTAAATACAAGCAGCACCAAAGGCTCGCTGGCTAATGCGTTCATTTGTACAGGGAGCCGTTATTATTTAAAGAAGTGGAATAAAATAACTTTTTTTACGAGTTTGCCGTTTGTTTTACTCGGCTGACCGTAACAATGGAATGTAACATTTTTGTATAAAGTCAAACATGGAATTAATCGAGCGAAAATGATAAATTTGTCTATAAAATTAACATTGTTCTATTAAACATCAACTCATTGGAAAACAATATGATGCTGGTTTACTTTGTCTTTGCTTATTAGGTTTAAGTAGTATTTTGCTTTCAACCATTTTACAACATTTAAAATGTTGGTGAAAACCTTAAAGTATCCATGTATGTCTGTCCGTGAACAGAACTACTTCATTATTAGAACATATAGGATGACAAATGAGGTGTTGAATGGGATCTGATAACCCAAAGATGATAGGTACTATACTTCGTTTGAAAATTATTAATAGGACAGTTTTTATGATGGAAGTCATTTACATTTTATGTTGCATTATGTTTGTATACAACATAAAATGTAAATATGAGCTGTGTCATAAAAAATGTGCTATCAATAATTTTCAAACGGAGAATAGTGGTGAGAAATTTGGCCCCAGATTTCCGGTTCCAGAGTTGCAACCAGAAGTAATGTTTTTAAGGCGTCAAAATAATGCAAGCGAATCAAGCGATATATTATTCTATGCGCCTTAGCAAAAGGAGACCAAATATATTTTCGGTTAAAAAGTTATGATCGGAAGTTTGGCAAAATGACCCAAAATTAGTGAAATTGTATATCAATCGACGCAAAGTTACAAGAAGAGTTCAAATATCGACTTCCAGTTCTACTTCCGGTCACGCATCATTTATATGAGCTTTTCTTTCAACTCTTCGATATCTCGATATTTATCTCCATCTTTGTTTATTGGGCGTGAATACAAGCTTAACAGAAAGAATCAGAAGAAGGAAAGATAAAAAAGAAAAATATCTATAATTAGAGAAACAGGACTGACATTATATCAAAAAAGGCTAGAACAGAAAATAAAACTGGAGAATATCGAAAATGAAAGCAATGTAGGAACTAGCTGGAGAAGACTTAAGAAAAATATTCTGGATGCTGCCCGAGAAGCCCTTGGAACAAAAATAATAAACAAAAACAAAAAGTGGTCAACGAAAACACCATGGTTTACACTAGGGGTTAAACAAAAATGACACCAAAAAAAAGAAAGCTTTCCTAAAATAAGTCAGAAAAAACGAATGAATCATATGAAGACTATAAAAGAGTAAGAACTGAAACTCATCAATTGGTAAGAAAAACAAAAACAGATTATTGGGAAAGATTCACAAAAGGACTAGAGATGGATTTCTATGGACAACAGAAACAAGTATGCTTCATAAGACAACAAACAAGCGAAATGAAAGAACTAGTTGAAATAGAACACATAAAAGAGGATACATGGGTGGCCTTCCTGACAGAAATGTTTAAAAAAGATAACGAAGAATGTTTATCAGAAACGCCAAATACACTCCTGGCCAAAAAAATGGGACACCTTAAAAATGGGTCATTTTTTATGTCTCGAATCTCCTAAACCTGTTGTCCTATTTTAGTGATTTTTTTAATATGTTATAGCCTTACTCTCTAAGAATATGGATGTAGTAATAGTGTTGCTAAACATGTAAATGTCATTGTATACCGGGTGTAACAATAATACTGTGTTTTTTTCCTGAAAGTTCGTAACACCCTGTGGAATATTTTAGCATTTAAAAAATATTAAAATTAAAACTCAATTGTAGCCTTAACCTTTCTTAACATTCTGCTTTTTGACTCATTCACTTATGTTGGATAATAGAAAAGTTAGGTACTTTGACAACTAGCCATGTTCTTCATCAATACAGGGTGTTTCTAAATAAGTGCGACAAACTTTAAGGGTTAATTATTCTGCATGAAAAATAATGACAGTTTGCTTTATAAACATATGTCCGCAAATGCTTCGTTTCCGAGATACGGGATGTTGAATTTTTTCTTACAAACTGATGATTTATTTATTGCTCTAAAACCGGTTGAGATATGCAAATGAAAATTAGTAGATTTTAAGAGGTAGTTATTTCACATTTTTTTGACATACAACTAAAAATTTTATATTCGCCATTGGCGTGCATACAGGTAATATGACCGGGTAATATGACTCGTATGCACGCCAATTGTGAATATAAATTACATAATTGTACGTCAAAAAATGCGCAATGACTGCCTCTTAAAACCCACCAAATTTTATTTGCATATTTTAACCGACTTTAGAGCAATAAATAAATCGTCAGTGCGTAAGAAAAAATTGAACACCCGGTATCTCGGAAACGAAGCATTTGCAGACATATGTTTACAAATCAAACGGTCATTATTTTTTCATGCAGAATTACCCCTTAAAGTTTGTCGCACTTATTTAGAAACACCCTATATTGATGAAGAACATGGCTACTTGTCAAAGTACCTAACTTTTTCATTATCCAACATAAGTGAATGAGTCAAAAATCAGAATGTTAAGAGAGGCTAGGGCTACAACTGATTTTTAATTTCAATAACGAACTTTCAGTAAAAAACACAGTATTATTGTTATACCCGGTATACAATGACATTTACCTGTTCAGCAACACTATTACTACATCCATATTCTTAGAGAATAATGCTATAACATATTAAAAAAATCACTAAAATCGGACAACAGGTTTAGGAGATTCGAGACACCAAAAATGACCCATTTTTAAGGTGCCCCGGTTTTTTTTTTGCCAGGATTGTATAATAACTGATGAAAAGACCGAAATCTCCCAAATAGATGTGCAACAAAAATATAAACAAATTAAAAATAGAAAGTCACCAGGGGAAGATCAAATACCAAATGAACACTTAAAATATGGTGGTGATTAACTTGTACAATAACTGCAACTTCTTATTCATAAAATAATTACCACGAACGGAATACCAGATGAATGGAGGAGAGCGATCATGCTAATGTTCTTCAAGAAAGGAGATAAGAAAAACCCCAATAATTATCAAGCAATAAATCTTTTAAATCCAACACTCAAATTGACAACAAGAATTATAGCGACAAATATAAACGAACGAATAACTCTGCAAGAGAAACAGCAAGGATTTCGGACAGAAAGATCATGCACGGATGCAGTTTTTGTAATAAAACAAATAAAAGAAAAGTCGCTGGAATACAACAAAATATGTTCCTGATAGATTTAAAGAAAGCGTTTGATAGAGTGCGAGTTCGAGATGCGATACATTTATGATACGAAAAGAGAATATCACTGGATTTAGTAAAAACGATTTAGAAAAGGCGAAAACGGCGGGTTCGTTGGAGAAAATATTTCCATGAGATTTTTTTGCATAATCACATTCGTGAGACACCCCCGAATAAGGTTCAAGAAGTCGCCCACGCGAAAAGTGGTCCAATTTTTTTAACAATTTTTTTTAAAACAAATTGCAAAGATCAATATTTTCGGCCCGGACAATTTTTTTTAGATTTTTCGGACCATTCCGGACTAAAAGGTTTCTTGTAATTTTTCTCTAAAGTTGATGGTGTTCGAGTTATAAGCAATTTAAAATTTGAAAAACGTGAAAATGGCCATTTTTAAGACTTAATAACTCGGTTAAAAATGATTATTATGAAAGTCAGAAAGTGACTAAATCATATTTAGAACCCCCCCTTCATGATCCTGAAGAAATTTGTGTCATTAATTTATTACTAAGCTGTTATTTTTAATTATTAATAATGAGTGGTAAGATCGTATCGACGCGGCTGTAAATGTGAAGCGCCATTGGACTGCCTGAATGGCATCTCTTTCGCACTCATCACGGACGGCCGCCTAATACGTGCATGGCGCTCATTATTTTTACTTAAAAATAACAGCTTACTAAGCAAATAATGACAAAAATTGACAGGATCTTGTGGGGGGGCTTTAAACTTTGATTTAGTCACTTTCTAACTTTCATAGTAATAACTTTTAACCGAGTTATTAAGCCTTAAAAATCGCCATTTTTCGTTTTTTTTTTTCAATTTTTAAATACTTTTACCTCGAAAACGATTAACTTTAGAGAAAAATTATAAGAGACCTTTTTAATCCAGAATGGTCCATAAAACCTAAAAAGATTTGTTCCGGCCAAAAATATCGATTTTTGTAATTTGATTAAAAAAAATTGTTAAAAAAACTTTTCGCGTGGGCGACTTCTTGAGTCTTATTCTGGAATGTCTCATGAATGTGATTATGCAAAAAAATCTCATGGGAATATTTTCTTCAAAGAACCCGCCGTTTTCGCCTTGTCTAATTGAGAATATACAGATAACATAGCTATGGTAAGATGTAAAGGAAAACTATCGCAACCTATCAAGTATGAAACTGGTATTAGACAAGGAGATTCGCTGAGCCCATTAATATTTAATCTGATAATGGATGAAATCATAAAGTTAAAAAAAGAAGAGGATATAAAATGGGAGAAAAGGAAATAAAAATAATATGCTACGCCGACGACGCCATAATAACAGCCGAAAATGAAGATGACCTACAAAGATTAATTAAAGAATTCGAAGACACGGCGCTCATATAAAACATGGTGATCTCAACACACAAAACTAAGTCGATAGTGATGTCAGCGGAACCGAGACGCTGTAAACTGGTCGTAAATATCAAAATAATAGAACAAGTGATGGAAACGGAATACTTGGGAATAAAACTGTCAAGCTACGGAAAAGTGGAAGAAGAAGTACAACAACAAGTGAACATGGCGAACAGAGCAGCAGAATATCTCAACAACACAATCTGGAGAAACAAATACCTCACAACAGAAACGAAAACCAGGATATATAATAGTCCAGGGTAATAAGGTTTTTTCCATGACACTTGAACAGCCAGGGTACTGAAGCGTTTTTTCGACAGGTAATACCTATAAGAGCAAATTGTAACTATTTCCTGCGTAGGATCTGGCGGCCATTTTTATTTATAACCAATTAAGTGTCAAAAAATGGCATATTTCATTTTTTTTTCAAATCAATGGAAAACAGGGAAACTTATGCCTGGTTGCACCAACAGATCTTAAGTTCCAGATTAGCTAAGCTCTACTTATAAATAGGGCCTTCTTGAGTATCACTTACGTTGCACCATAATTTTAGATTCTTACCTTATTATCAATTATATCTATTATTATATTATGGTATTCTTATTGTAATATATTATAATTATATTATATTAATTCTTATGATATTCTCGACTTAAGTTTAAGATCTGTTGGTGCAACCGGGCATTATAGTTTTTTAGTACAAATATCTTCGAGATTATGGAAAATACTTTAAAATGACGTATTACAAAGTTTGATATATAATACTCATTTATTGTTAATATAATTGCGAAGAAAGGTCGAAATTGCAAAAACAAATTATTTTCGCAATAACTGTTGTAAAAATTAGTGTACAGCTTTGAAATTTTTGTCAAATAAGGGTTCTTTGGTGCTTAATATGTGATAAAAATTTCAATTGCTTAAATTTTATTCAAATTGTTTATCCCAGAGAGCATTTTTTTTGCAATAACATAAGTCAGAAGAAAATGACGTTAGAACCATTCCACAGATGTCAAATGAAAGAGCATGAGCTATATTTTCAACTTGGTTTAAAAAAAGTGAATAAAAAATGCATTTATTAGTAATAAATAATTATGCAAAAGTATCGTAAACCTTTCATTATAAACGTTTAATTTTGTTATATAAGAAATTATACATATTTATTACAATTTTTTATCAATTATGATATAGATCAGCGGTGCTCAAACTGTGGTACATGTACCACTGGTGGTACATATCACTATTTGAGGTGGTACACAAAACACACAAAAAATTAAAATAGTAGTACTTAGTAAGTCTTGGTAATACAATATAAACATATAGGTGGTACCAAAAATAATAAATGAACTGTAGGTGGTACATGACTCAAAAAGATTGAGAACCGCTGATATAGATAACATTACTTGGTAGTTGTGCACTTAAAATAGGGTAAAAAAGTTAATTTTTTTGGAAAAAGTTATTCAAAAAGTTTATAAAGAAAAATTGATGATACCTTTACATAATTATTTATTACTAATAAATGCATTTTTTATTCACTTTTTAAACCATGTTGAAAATGTAGCTCATGCTCAGCTATTGAGAAAATATTTTTTTGCAATTCCGACCTTTTTTCGCAATTATATTAACAATAAAAGAGTATATCAAACTTTGTAATATGTCATTTTAAAGCTTTTTTCATAATCTCGAAGATATGTGTACTAAAAAAATCATAAGTTTCACTGTTTTCCGTTGATTTGAAAAAAAAATGGGAAAATGCCATTTTTTGACAGTTAATTGTTTATAAATAAAAATGGCCGCCAGATCCTACGCAGGAAATAGTTATAATTTGTTCCTATAGGTATTACCTGTCGAAGAAACGCTTCAGTACCCTGGCTGCTGCAGTGTCACGAACAAGGTATACTTTTGTCTTATTACCCTGGCCTAAAATCAACAATTAGACCGATAATGACGTACACAGCGGAAACAAGAGCAGATACGGCGAAAACACAAAGGCTGCTGGAAACAGCAGAAATGGAAGTCTTACGAAAAATAAAAACCATACTCTAAAAGGGGTAGGCAAACTTTTTTTAGTAAGGGCCACAAAATGTTTTTGGTCTATTACCGAGGGTCGCAATATTTGTTACCTTAACATGTTCGAATTTTTAACTCTTTACTAATTTTGTTTAACGGGGGGGAGGAGGATATGGTTTGAAATCAACATTTCAAGCACATTTTTGTGAATTTTGTTTGAAACTATGGTAGAATTATTTTTGTTTTTAAATTAAATAAACATATTCGGTACAATTCAAAGAATATTCTAAAAAAAATCAAGACTAAATATTGAAAAATAAGTTAACGGTGGCAAATTTTTACAGACACCTCAAAAAAATGGATTTTGCAGTAGACATCAACAAAAAATTCAAAAATATTTTATTAGCTTATGAGTTTATCGAGGTAACGCTGTCAAGTTTTTTTAGTTTTAATGATTTTCGAGTTTTTATACCACTCAGAAGTCAAAACAAGAAAATTTTTTGTAAAAAAGGGGTGCAAAACAAACTTATTTATTATTGTTAAGAAAAAATATTTCGACAGCATTACCTCACGAAATGTCTAAAAAAATCTATAAAAAAATTCAGATGGATCTATCAAGTAGCTTTTGAGTTGCAGTGCCTTTGAAAAAGGCACTTTTGAGAAAAACGCGTTTAAAGTTTTGACAACTTTTATTTTCAATTTCTTTTTTGTCTGTCAAATCGTAAAGTGATGAACACCTAAATATGTTTTTGAATCGTTTTGTATGTTTTTATTTTTATAACGATTTCCGAAGTGGAAACCGAAACGTCAAATAAATTTAATTTCAAACTTAAATTGTGGTTTATTTTCTGGTTGAATGTAGACTGGCACCGAATCAATTTTAACTGAAAAATGATTTCTTAGAAGTGGTAATGAAAAATTTATCTTCAAAATCTTTGAAACAATTTTCAAATTCCGTCAAAAAATTACAAAGTTTTTCTTCATAAATTTTAAACTTATTTTATGGTACATTATTTACCTAATGATTTTAATGAGCGAAATAATTGGACGAATTCTTGCTTTTTTGTATGATCAATGAATAGTTTGAGTTTCATTTTAAAAGTTTCATTTTGCGATAAAAAAACTTATAAATGTAGCAAATTTGTCGCAGTTTTTCATTTCTAAAAATAAAGCAATTTCCTCCCCTAATTCACAGCATATTTTAAGAACCTTTTCTAAACTTGACCATCAAATATGATTGTGGTGTAAGACATCAGTATGCAGGTGCGGATCTAGAAATTCATAATAGGGGGGTCAGACGTACCGCAAATATTTTATTGTCCAGATTTAGCCATACGACACACGCTTACTCTAAGGATAAAATTCAGTCACCTCAGATACCTACAGTATCAAAAGAATTGAGCTCTGGTTGACAGAAAAAAATAATAAATAATAAAAAAAATACTTATAGACTAAATACAATGGGGGGTCCATGGACCCGTTGACCCCCTCTGTATCCGCGCCTGTCAGTATGTTCTGCTTCTGTAACTCTTCCAAAAATGCCATGAATGCACGATGATTTATTCCTCTTGAACAAATAAAATTAAAAATATTAGCTATAATTGAAGTGACGACATGTCTACTTGCAAAACATTTTTGCACAATACCTGCTGATAGATTATGCAGTGACAAAATAATAAATCATGTTCTGGAGATTGTTCATGAACGTAATCTTTAAGTTTACAATATTTGCTCCTCTTTTTGGTGCTCCATCAGGTGTTACACTAACTAGGTGGTTACGAGTTAGTTTAAAAATTTCCAAACAGTTTCTGACTACTTCAAAAATATCGTTTCCATTTGTTGAAATTTCATGGATTTCATTGAGAGAGCCGACAAAACTGTGCCGGGAACCCAAATAATTGCCCGCGATATTTTGAAAATTTGCGCAAAAATCACCCGCTGCGAAAGTGTTAATAGCTGAATTATCTATATTTAATTATTAATATTAGCAATAATAATTTAAAAAAATCTTTAAATGAAAATAATTCACTTTTTTTCGCGGGCCGCAAAAAGATGTCTAAAGAGCCGCATGCGGCCCACGGGCCGCACTTTGCCCACCCCTGCTCTAAAGAGTAAGAAATGAGGAAATGCGAGCGAGATCTGCTATAGAAGAAATAAACATATGGACCAAAAGAATAAAAATGGAATAGAATCAACACATAGAAAGAATAACAGAAAATAGTAACAAGAGACAAATCGCCAAATGGAAGAAGATCATTGGGGCGACCGAGGAAAAATGGGCAGACAACGTCAATAAAACAGTATATTATAAAGTAGGAAGAAGATAAATTGTCTATGTTTATGTGGACTTATGAACGACAACATGAATGTGCAATTCACAGTCTAACTGTAAAGACATTTCGTATATTTTAATTATCATTAATAGTATAAAGAGCTAGACACCAACTTATTATTAAGAAATTTTAATTATCTGCACTCGGTACAAGAAACGGAATGTTTCTTTGACACGGCAGTATATAATGAAACACTCTATGTTGTAAGGTTTTGTGCGTCGTGTTTTTGTTTTACAGACATGTTGAAATACCTAGGAAGTTCTTCGGCCTTGCAAGGACGATATATGTACGTTCTTTCACCTCACATATTTGTATATAGGGTGTTGTTATAAAGTTTTTTTGTAAATTAAATAATTACATGTTACTTGTAGATCTCATATTTCTGTTTACAGCTTTTCAAAATATTTTAAGTTGAATTTCGTTATTTCGTTTCACCACAGTATAAAGAGGGACAGTAAAACCTCTTCTATGTCGGCACTTTGATCTCAAGAAGTAATACCGTCAGTACGCAATTGGTAATTCACCAGTGGTGGATGCGGGATTTCCCGTTTCCCTGTTAAAATCCATACTTACGTTTCTACGCGACTAGCAATGCAAGAGTGGTGGTCTAGCGACTGGGAACCTTGCGCGGTTGTCATGCGCGTTGAAAGATTTTACTTCCAATTTTTCGGAGAGTAGTTCTGCTGCCCCTTTTTATACTGTGGTTTCACAAAGGATCTTATATTTTTTTTTATATTTGTGATGCTATTAAGTCATCCCTTGATATTTGTTGACTATGAAAAAGCTTTCGACACAATAAGTCATCAAAAAATGTTAAAAGCCTTAACACAGTGCCGTACAGCTCCTCGCTAGAATTAAGCTAGAATTTTTTTCTTTAATAATAATATTAGAATGTACCTATCTTGGTAAATAATTAGGTAACACATAAATTTTTTTGTAAATAGTTAGGGAATTTTTGCAAATTATTAGGCCCATTTCATTTTACATTTATTTTCCTAAAAATGTTCCATATGTATTACTTGTGAATAAATATTTTTTCAAAAATGAATAACCATTTTCAATTTCGTTGCAACACGAAACTACAGCCGCATTATATTCTAGTTCAATCAGAGAGTGCAGCAAGCACTTCTACCGGTTTCGAAACTTATTAGTCTCTCATCAGGAGGCACATATGCTGCTCTCTCTGACCGAACCAGGACAAACCCCGACGTGCACTTACGGATTGCAACGAACGAAATTGCAGGGATGCCCTATCGGCAACTGCTAGCAAAATACTAAGTTTTCAATCTAATAGCACATAAAATAATATTAAAAATATTCTACATCCCACTAGATTGAAAACAATGGGAACCTTCTCTGGTTACACCTCCGAGGCTTCTAAAATTTGCAAGCCATAACGGATGCTGAGACTAAAGAAGATGAGGGAAATTTACAATTTATAATTCACGTCCCATCTGCCCAGCGCGGTAAAGTTCCAACGAGAATGGTTCCATTCGTACTCCAATCAGAGTTATGGCATCATCATTATCCAATCAGCATCCGTTATGGCTTGCAAATTACTCGGAGGTGTTTCATTGTTTTCAATCTGGAGGGATGTAGAGTAATATTTTTAATATTATTTTATGTACCTACTATTAGATTGAAAACTTAGTACTTTTTTTTATAAATATTTTTTTTTTCTACAAGAGTTTTCTTGCATTTCATTATTTCGGGCAAATCCTTCAGGAATTTTTAGATTGCGATCGCTACACCGCACACTTTAATAGAGCTATATGTACAGGGTAGCAGGTAGACTCTGTTTTCGGGGAAGACCGCTTACTATATAATTTAGTCAATTTGTACACTACGAACCCCGTAGTGGGAAAGTTTTGGGGTAGTTCTGATTTTTTTCATTATACAGGGTGTTTCTAAATTCATGCGACAAACTTCAGGAGGTGATTGCTCGTATGAAATTAATATGGGTTCTTCCTATAACAAAATTTCCTCAGCCCAACTCTTAAGGGTGATATCACCCATAAAAGGTGGTAACTAAAATTGAGTCTTTATTTTTTTTTTTAATTTCAGTAAAGCTAGAAACTTGAAATTCTGTAATTTTCGTGCACTCGCAAAGGACTAATCACGTGTATTTTTTCAATATTCCTGTTACATTATACGGGGGTGAAATTAGCAACCCTTACTTTATTTCATATCAAAACTATTTTTTCGAGACGAAGTTATATAAAATAAAATTTAACTTAAAATCCTTGTTTTATTTAAAACTTTTTTTTATTCTTAAATTTTTTTCCCAAAACCAATAGCTGCAGAGAAAAAAAAATAAACATCATAATTTATAATTTTTTTAATAAATTGAGTGGAAAACAGTAAAGATGTAAAATGTGATACGATTCATAATAAATGCTGGAAATGACCACCTCTACCTTAATGTTAAGGTCTCTGAGGGCTATGGTGTTAAGCGTATAGAGCTCAAAGGACATCCCAATGGGGGGGTTGTAACCCCCAAAACCCCCCCTGGTTACGCCTATGGTAGTAGGCTGCTGTCACTTCGACATTTACCGTGTTTACTTAATGTTTATTCAAATTTTAGTAGACTGATGTCATGTCAAACACTGTTGTTGGTAGTTACCAATCGAAGTTTACTTGTAAGTTTGTAGGTTGTTATTTTTGCATTATCTGTGTATTGTTTATTTTATAACATGTATACAAACGCTGAAATGGCCGACATGCATTTTGTGTATGGTATGGCAAATGGTAATTGTCGACAAGCTAGACGTCTTTATGCTGAAAAATATCCGCAACGAATAACGCCTCATCATTCCGTATTTGCACGTATTCACAACCGCTTATCCGAAACTGGAATGTTAAAAAGAAATTCAAACAGTACTGGTCGTTTCCGGACAGTTAGAAATGTAATGGTAGAACAAGCAATTTTAGATGAAATTGATGTACACCCGGAAACAAGCACTAGAATAATTGCCAACACCTTAAATATCAGCCATTCATCTGTGTGGCGAGTTTTAAAAGAGCAGCAGTTATATCCTTACCTCATCCAACGGGTTCAAGCTCTTTTACCTAGAAATTTTCCTCAACGAGCTAGATTTTGTGAATGGTCAACACACGAAATAATGTAAGTATTGTTTACGGACGAGGCACATTTTTCAAGAGTAGCTATCATAAATTTTCACAATAATCACGTATGGGCAGACGAGAATCCCCATGAGATTATAGAGCACCATTTTCAAAATGTTTTTTCAGTGAACGTATGGATTGGTATAGTAGTGGATAACTTAATTGGGCCACACTTTCTGGCTCAGCCATTAAATGGAATTTCTTACACCAGTTTTCTACAAAATGGTCTCCCTGAACTACTTGAAGACATCGCACTGAATATCAGACAAAACATGTGGTTCATGCACGATGGTGCTCCAATACACTTCTGTCGGACTGCTAGGCAACATTTAGATGTAACATATCCCAACCGTTGGATTGGCCGAGGAGGGCCCCAACATTGGCCTCCTCGATCTCCAGAGTTAAATCCTTGTGATTTCTGTTTTTGGGGTTACCTTAAATCATTACTCTACACGACACCCATAGTTGATATCAACGATTTGAAGAATCGTATTCAAATAGCGTGTGACACCATAAGAAATACACCTCAAATCTTTGAACGTGTACGGCAATCCATGACACGTAGGCTACGTTAATGTATTTTGGCTAGAGGTGGTCATTTCCAGCATTTATTTTGAATCGTATTACATTTTACATCTTTACTGTTTTCCACTCAATTTATTAAAAAAATTATAAATTATGATGTTTATTTTTTTTCTCTGCAGCTATTGGTTTTGGGAAAAAAATTTAAGAATAAAAAAAAGTTTTAAATAAAACAAGGATTTTAAGTTAAATTTTATTTCATACAACTTCGTCTCGAAAAAAAGTTTTGATATGAAATAAAGTAAGGGTTGCTAATTTCACCCCCGTATAATGTAACAGGAATATTGAAAAAATACACGTGGTTAGTCCTTTGCGAGTGCACGAAAATTACAGAATTTTAAGTTTCTAGCTTTACTGAAGTTTAAAAAAAAAACTCAATTTTATTTACCACCTTTTATGGGTGATAGCACCCTTAAGGGTTGGACTGAGGAAATTTTGTTATAGGAAGAACCCATATTAATTTCATACGAGCAATCACCTCCTGAAGTTTGTCGCATGAATTTAGAAACACCCTGTATATGTATTTTGGGCTGCTGAATCCGAATATGAGGTTTGCGGACAAAATTTCGTGACGGAACATTGAAAAAATCACAAAAAAAGCGAAAGATTTCTGCTTTTTTTGCTTTTCTGATTAAATTTCGAAAACTATTTACTTTTAGTAAATGGTGTGTTAACAGAAATTAAAGTATTAAAATTCTCTACAAATATCACCATTAACTTTTTTTTCAGACGCACCGTTCAGTCTAAACTGCAAGTTGAACATTGCCAATTTTTAACGGTCTATGCAAAACCTACTTTATTTTTATTAGAATGCTGTTATTTATTCTCCTATGATGTTAGTTCATATGGTATGTCTCTTGTGACAGCTTCCATGAATCCACTCCATCCTAAGAGGCCGAGAATGTCTCTGCTTTTCCATAGAGCCACAGAAGATCAGGCACAGATGGAGTCACAGTTTCAGTTGGTGTGAACATTCCCTTCGGATCTGTTATCTTGATTTCTGACACACCTTGAGATTTTGTCATTTCAAAATGAATTAGTTGAACAGCTCCCTGACTTTCATAAACCTCGGGCGCGGGTTTCGCTTTTAACCGAGGAATGGATTAGCTAGGGACTACTGCATGTCTTGGTGTAATACAATAAATGCCACCCATGACGTGAAAAGTGTGGTATCCGTCGATTGTGTTTACGTTAAAATCAGCGTTTTCGTACACCTGCTGTGTAAAGCACGGCTGGTCAATTTTCTGCGGATCGCCTGCGATTGCTGACACTTCCAGACGAACAACTTCTGTATAGGATGAACAAAACCCCAAAGAGGAAACTGCATCAACCAATTTTCTTGAGCCGTACTTTTTGTAGAGAAACACGGCCAACCCTACAAGGACTGGTGAGACGAATGATCTGGGTCTTACTGCCGCTACAAGACTATGAGCAACCTCGTTACTTTTCTTCTTCCAGTTATCATACTCCCCACGTTTTTTTATAGTACAACTTTTTCCATAAATGTACGTAGTGTTTCTGGAATGAGTTCTTCATTTCCTTCTAAAAACTTATCCGGTGGGGGTATTACTGTGACTCATAAACCTGGCTCCGGATATCCCCAACAATAATGGCAGCAGCCGTCTGAACAATCCGTAGTCTTTCCTCTTTTTTATTTTTTAACGCTTGTTGGTACCAAGTGTCCTTCAAGATTTTATAACCTCTATCTTTGAACCAAACTACTGACTTCTTGTTTTGAGACATGGTAGGTAATAATTATATCGCTTTCGTGTTTTTTAAGTAGATGAGCTGCCTGTCTTTTTGTCAGGACGATATTTACCCTTAATTTGGTTGATCAACTCATCGAGCAAAAACTGGGACTCCCCATTCATATTTTCTAAATAATTGTAAACATCTTCCATTGCTTTCAACATCATCGGCAAATGGACCCGATTTTTTTTTGTGAGTGATTAAGCGATTGTACAGTTTTCTCATGTATAAACTATGATACCGGCAATCAGAGGCTACTAAGTCTGAGACGGGCAAAAGGCGATTAATTATGGATTTTCCATACTCATCGCTACGTGCTTTTGCTTTTTTTTATAACAGTTTCTTTAGATTTTAAAACTCGAACCTGATACACCATATTGCAATTGGTTTTCTTTTCACTTGGCTGCCTTATAAACTCAGGTGTTATGACGAGACCACACACAAAACATTGAGTTTTTAAATTATACGGTGGTGCAATAGAACGTCTTTGAACTTGCTCCCTATCCTCCTCAACTTTCTTCAAAAAAGCGGTAATCATTTTTACATCATTGTAGTTTTTACGATATGTTTCATAAACTTCAACTGCAGTTTTTTTACTAGTTCCACTAGTAGAAACTAGGAGAAATTTATCAAAAATTTCTAATAAAAATATAGTGGGTTTTCCAGAGACCGTTAAAAATTGGCAATTTTCAACTTGCACTTTAGACCGAACGGTTCGTCTGAAAAAAAAGTAAATACATAGTGATATTTCTAGAGAATTTTAACTACTTTAATTTCTATTAACAGACCATTTACTAAAAGTTAATAGTTTTCGAGATTTAACCAAAATGTTTTTCGTGATTTTAACAAAGTTCTGTCACGAAATTTTGTCCGCAAACCTCATATTCGGATTCAGCAGCCCAAAATACATATATAGGTAATGAAAAAAATCAGAACAACCCCAAAACTTTCCTAGTCAAAACACAATTTTATTGAATAATTAATAGTTACACTACATTTTTATCGCATTTTTTTTAAATAATCTTTACGAAAACGATCTCCAGTGTGGCTTAATCCCGTTTAAACATGATATTTAAATTATAAAGTAGTCTACATAATCTGATATTATTATAATGGCTTGGTAGAATAAAAAAATACTTTTATGTATATTTGCCCTTTGAAATTCTCGAAATATTTACCTACATAAATATTTTCGTAAATCTTTTCTAAGCCATAAACATTTAAATCGGCCAATAAACGGCAATTAAACCATAAACCAATAAATCCCTAAGTCAGATTGTAAACTTTTTGTTGCTTGCCGTAGAGGGTTGGATGTTTGTGAATTTACCTGTTGATTTTTTCAGCAGGGGGTGAACCAGATACAGTTACCCCCTACTGCAAAATGCGGTAACAAAAACTATTCAAATATACCTTTATTTTGTATTAAGGTTTAAGTAGCTTTAAAATCAGTCCAAATAGATCTTGACAATATAATTGCGCAGAAGTCTTTGAGTATATCGTTGGGCAACTGTAGAGTGCAAGGTTGTGTTTAATTGACTACCTGTCTTTTATGTATTTTAAATTGTGGTGACAAGTGCATTGTAAATTATGTTTTGACTGTTTTAAAGGCGCATGAAGATTTAAGGTAGCGAAACGGTAGCTGCGAGCTTTGTTAACTATTCGCTGCGGTTTCAAGATTCCTCGAAAACAACAAAGTCTTTTGAAAAGTTTTAGCACAAGATTTAAAAAAAATACAAAGGGTTCTACATGAGGTGAGGTTACACGGAGATCTAAGCTGTTCGTGTTGGACAATACAGTAAGATACGAAGCAAAACCAACATATCAGAGAAGCACACAAAAAATATCATGGACGATAAAAGTTGAGGAAGAAGTGGTTGACGACAAATATCCTGGCTGAAAAACATTCGCGACTGGACCGGGTTAAACACACAGACGCTTTTGCAAAAGCAGAATGGAATGGAATCGTTATAGCTAACCTTCATTAGTGGAGTCGGCACTCCACTGAGAAGAAGAAGATGTAGTATTATATTTTAAAGGATGCATTATGTGTAGAAGGAACTTAGACAGTCTGCTGCAAGGAGAACTCATGCTTCTGCAAATTGATCCGAAGGGTACATTTTCTTTGTGAAGTTTTGGGACTCCGTATAGGTGTGGTGTCCTACGGTAGCGTAGTGCTAATGTTCTTCTTAGTAAGCTGTCAAGTGTTCCTTAAATTTGTATATATATTATATCGGTTTTATAGCGTTCTACGCCTTTCCGTTCCTAATCGCCACTCCTTTCTATTGTGGCAGTCTTCCTCTCTTAGATTTCTTTCAGACATCGCCTTGGAGATGCCCTTTATCCATGTAGTTGCTGGTCTTCCTCGTTTTTGTTTTTCTGTGGGGGTCCATTTTAACACTTTTTTGGGGATTCTCCTTTTGTCCATTCGTCTTACGTGTCCGTACCAAACTAGCTGTTCTCTTTCGATGTCATCTAGACTATTCTTTCTATTTCCATTTGTTGTCTAATGTCGTTTCTTATGTGTTCTAGTCTAGATCTTCTTGCTGACCCTCTCCATAAATCCATCTCAGTGGCTAGTAATTTATCTTTGTACTTGTTGGTTAATTGCCAGACTTCAACTCCATAGGTTAACACTGGTTTTAATATTGTGTTGTAAATTCGTTTTTATTTTCTGTTCTTATATTTTTTGCCACAGTACCGAATTCAGGGCTCCTATCACCTGTTTTCCCTTTACTATCCTTTCCTTAATATTTTCTTCGTTTCTTTCCACTAGTTAGTTTTATTCCCAGATATATGTATTCATTGCAACTTGTAATTGTCTCCTGTTCCAGGTTCAGCTTCTCCGTTTCTTCTCGTCCTACGCATAGATATTGTGTTTTTTTGGTATTCACCTCCAGGCCCCGTTTTCTATATTCCTCTATTAGTTTTCTTGCCATATATTCAAGATCTTCCATGTCCTGTGCAATTACAATTTGGTCATCTGCATAGTGCCTCGTGTAGAGTATCGCATCTACCATCGTTAGTCCCATTCCATTGCACTTCTTCTTCCATTGTCTAAGGGCTTCATCAATATATATATATTGAATAATACTGGCGATATACAGCATCCTTGCCTTAGACCTTTAGTGGCCAGAAAACCTTTTGATATTTTATTTCCGCGTTTAATTTTGGATGTCGAGTTTCTATATAGTTCTTTGAGTGTATATTATCATAGTCTATTAATGGGGACCGGGTCATATGCCTTCGTTAGATCTACCATGAGTAAATGCAACTCTTGGCCTCTTGACAGCATTTTTTCTATTACTTGAGTTATATAGAGAAAATGTTGTCTATTGTGGATCTATCTGCCATAAAGCCGCTTTGTTCCTCTGATTCGTATGGATGATACTCTTCACATATTAGATCTTTTAGAATTCTTCCTGAAATTTGTGCAGTGTTTTATATATTTTGTTTTGATATTATTCCTATATATAAAACATTATAGTAGGGGGGGCAAGTACGCTAAATTTGTAATAATTAGCATTATGGGGACCTACTGGGTTGTGAAGATTAGGTCATAAAACCAAAAAAAGTTAAGTTAAATTTTCCATTTTGGTGGGGAAGTTTTATGTTTTGAATTTAATTTTCCATTTCCGACAATTGGTTTTTCCGATTATAGCGCCATCTACCCATAATTCGAAAAAATGTCTCAAATAAAAGTTATTTATTTTTAAGATAAGGATTAATGAATCCAAATCTGCAATAAAAATAGAGGCTCCTATTGAAGATTTTAAAGTAACCGCCACCCCACCTTCGTGGGTGGTCGTGTTTGATGTCATTCAATAGATTTTTTTAAAATATTGAACACGTATTTTTTAGTGTTTTGATCTGATGTTCATTTCGCGAAATATCGCCGGGATTGGCGATAGAATTCGATAGATTTTTGAACAATATTGAACACATATTTTTTTCTCCCCATGTTTTTCTGACACGCTCGATTAACTGCAAAAATCCCCGCTTGGGTTCCCCTACCATTAGGAATATTAGAAATACTGAAGCCCAGATTAACAAAAATATTATTTTCCACTTTCGCCTCTTAAACCATGTTGTCTTAAATTTGTTTTTAACACAATTTGAATGGATATACTTTGCATATTTCTGACAGTCTTCAATCTAAAAAGTGAAACGTAAAATACCAAAAAATTGATTAACCAATGTGTTGTTTGTTTTTTACAATATATCTGAAAGACAAGAATCTTTTGAAATATTTTGAAACCAATATATTATTTATAATTTTCCGATAAAAAATGAATAAAAATCCGTCATGTGGTACAAGGTGTTGATATGTTCGGGTTCGGATAAAATAAAGCGTCTGCATCGCGCACTGGTAAAGAAGCGGAGTGGTTAACATCTGCAAGGCGGCGCACATGACCCAGTGACCCACTCTCCGACTTCCTCGTTAACCATAACCGCCTCCAGAAGAGCCCCGGTAGACGTATGTATGTATGTTTATTTGTATTATATTATGATATGATACTTGTTTGACTTTATGATCTCAGCAAATAAAAATTTATTGCAAAGTACTAATACGGTATTATTCGATATACAACACACATGGAGACTTACTAAATGTCAAATAAATATTATTTATCTCAAATCGTCACTAAAGTCATTCATTATTGTACTCATTTGTCCTCATTTGCGGCAGTAAAGTAACACTTTATTTTACTGAAAAAAGAATTTTACTTTACCTGTCGCGATTAATCGGAATAGGTAACTTACACATTTTTTTATTACATAATAATGTGCAGTTTTGTATAAAAATGAGATTTCCAAAATTTCACGCTTCAAAAACTCATAATAACTAGAAGTACTTTAAAGTCTTCTGTATTTTAAAGTAGTTCAAACGACCCGTGACGTCACATGGTTTAACTATATGGTTCCGTTTATGGTTATATTTAGGTATATTTTTCTTCTTCTTCTTCTTTAGTTTATTGGCCTCCACCTTCTTGGGTATTTGGCCAGCTCGTCGTCACGGAATAAAGGAAAAATATTTATATTCTAATCAAACAATTCTCTGCAACAAAGACCTTAGATTAGAACAGAGTACAGAGTAAGAGCTTTGAGATGGCAATATGGAGTTGAAAGCTGGACATTGAAGAAAGAACACATAAATAAGCTACATTCATTTGAAATGTGGTGTTACAAGAAGATGCCTCCGAATAGAATGGACACAGAAGAAAACTAACACGGAAGTATTGTGAGAAATGGGCAAAGAATACGAAATAATAAATAAAATAAAAATATCAAGTTACAATATCTGGGACATGTAACGAGGAGACAGCGATATGAACTGCTAAGACTGATAATGCAGGGAAATATAAGAGAAGGAAGGAGTCTAGAAAGAAGGAGAGTGTCCTAGTTGAAGAATTTAAGGGACTGGTTTAAATGCATTTCTATAGAACTCTTCAGAGCAGCGGTAGATAGAGTAAAGATAGTGATGATGATATCCAAACTCCGAATGGGAAACGGCACTTAAAGAAGAAGAACTACTTATTAAAATAAACATTATAGAAATTTTCAGGGCCTTTCGGCCCTCGATAATAATGTAGTCTTTCATTCTGCGTTTAAATTTTTCAAAAATATTTATTAGTTTTCTCAGGATTCGAAAAAAATGAATGCATTGAAAGTACATTGGAGCGACTGTTTGTGCCTATGCAATTCGAGCAAAAATAGGATATTAACCTACCTCCGATTTCTATCCTAATGCAACGATTTTGATGAAATTTTGGGAATAGGCCCCACTTACCTCCTAATTCAAAATAATATACCCTATGCCGATATATCCTTATTATTTGGTAGGTATGAAAACTACCCCTTATTGCCAAAATTGAATAAAACTATGTAGTTGTAATGTAAATCAAAATACTTTTTAGGTTTTAATAGCGTTTGATGAAGTTAAATAAAAGTATTTTTGTACTTTAAGGCATTACTGTTGTTTGGCGTTCATTTAACCCTTAAAATCAACCCCTATCTTTATAAAAAATAAATAAAAAATACATTTAAACATTATCATTTATTTTTATCTCTTTATTTACATGCCATTGATAGACGCCTATTTAGGCGAGCCCTAATTTGAGGCTTAGAAATCGAAAAAGCGACAATGATATGTGAATGGCAAATTTTTATGGTCTTTATGGTTTCGAGGTTGTCCAATCCGAATATGAGGTTTATTTTTATCTCGAATTGGTGAAGCATATTCAAAAATCAAATTTTAAGCAATGATGAGAAAAATCAATTTTGATGATTTTTCAAATTTATCTCGCTGTATCTTTGGTCTCTGTAAATATTTCCTTTTCAAAATTTTACTGCATCATTTTTGAAGAATTTAGATAACAATTAAATTTGTCCGAAATGTTTAAAAAAAATTAAAAGAGGAGATGTTAATTTTTAAACATTTTGTAGTCAGGTTTCGTTGGTCTCATGTTTACTTAAACAAGTTGAGTGACAAACTTTTTAGTTTATAATTTTAACCAACACAACATTAAAACATAAGTCATGAAGTTTTCCGTAAAATTTCAAGTCAAAATATGCAACAGAAAAGAAGTTATGTGACTTTATAGACGAGTGGCACCCCCCAAAAAAAACGCTCATTTCTCGAGATACTGATCACGGTGTGGTGAATGGCGAATTTTGGTCATACTTTATGTTTTTGGTGGTGCTGAAAACAAAAATAAGGTTTATTTTGAATTTTATTTGGGAAAACATTGTCAAAATCGCAATTTTACCCTAAAAATGAAAAAAAAAATTAAATCACGTTTTTCTGCGTTTAACTCGCTACAACTCTGTTCCATCGTATATATTTCTCACCTTTCTGTAGACAAAGTGATCTGTTTCAATCTTTCTTTGACAAGTCTTATTACAATAAAAGTTATGAATTTTTTAAAGTAAAAGGTGAAGATTCCTGACTTGCAAAGTTTAATCACAAAAGTTGAGTGACCAAATTTGAAATTTTGCCTTTTAATCAAGTTTATATTAGAGTACAAAGAACAAAATCTGTTATAGAAAAAAAAATGATGCAACTTTTAATTTTAAGAAAAACGTGATTTTATAATTTTTTATTGTAATATTGCGATTTTGACAATGTTCCTTCACTTAAAATTCAAAATAAACCAGATTTTCGTTTTCAGCACCATCAAAAACATAAAGTATGGCCAAAATTAGCCATCCACCACACCGTGGTCAGTATGTCGAAAAATAAGCGTTTTTTGGGGGAGTGCCACTCGTGTATAAAGTCACATAACTTTTTTCGTATTGTATATTTTGACTTGAAATGTTACTTCTTCATGAATTAGGTTTTAATAATGTGTTGGTTAAAATTAAAAAGTAGAAAGTTTGTCACCCAAATTTTTTTAAGTAAACATGAAACTAACGACATCTGAAGACAAAATATTTAGACATTAACAATTTCTCTTTTGATTTGTTTAAACCTCTCGAACAAATTTTATTGTTATCTAAATACTTCAAAGATAATACAGTAACATTTTCGAATGGAAATATTTACAGCACCCAAAGGTAGAGTGAGTTAAAATTGAAAAATCATCTAAATTGATTTTTCGCATTTTTGCATAAAATTTGATTTTTGAACATGTTTCACCAATTTTAGATAAAAATAAACTTCATATTCGAATTCAGCGACGTCGATAACATAAATAATGAGCAAAATTCGTTATTCACCTGAAAGTTGATTTTCGTGGTAGGTATAACATCATTTTAGGGGTTGCTGCCGCTCGTCTAATTGTAGAAGGAAGATGATATATTTAAATTATGGTGGATGCGCCGTTAAATACTGCACATTTTTTGTTAAAATGCGTTATCAAACTTTTTTGCACCGTATCTTACTTAGTTTCATATATACAGTGCGGTGGAATAAGTGTTGCCCCCTTCCCCCCTATTAACTTGTTTATTTTAAGAATATAAGCCAAACGCTCGGACAGGTCGATTTTTAAACTAACCATAGTATATTATAGCATCAACGTTTCGAACTTACGTGATCACTCTTTAGGTGACAGGCATAACTTTGATTTTTTTAAATGGGAAAGTACATCATGTGACACCTCATTTAAAAGCTCTTAAAATACTGATTTCAAAAATGTATAATACTTTAATCCTGTTTAAGAGCGTAGGCGCAAAATTTCGGTCGAATTCTTTCTAAATGCAATCATTTTTTTCGAATCCTGAAAAAACTAATAAATATTTTTGAAAAATTTAAACGCAGAATGAAATATTACAGTATTATCGATGGTCCAAAGTCCCTAAAAACTCCTATAATGTTTATTTTAATAAGTCACAGTGGTGAAAAAAAGAGAAAATTTAGTGTGATTTTTAATTTCAAATATATCATTCAAAAGAAACTTTTTGTTTATTCTAAGGGACTGTCAGCCCTCGATAATAATCTAATCTTTGATTCTGCGTTTAAATTTTTCAAAAATACTTATTAGTTTTCTCAGAATTCGAAAAAAATAAATGCGTTTAAAAAGAGTTCGACCGAAATTTTGCGCCTACACTCTCAAACAGGATTAAAGTATTATACATTTTTGAAATCAGTATTTTAAGAGCTTTTAAATGAGGTGTCACATGATGTACTTTCCCATTTAAAAGAATCAAAGTTATGCCTGTCACCTGAAGAGGGATCACGTAAAGTTCGAAACGTTGATGCTATAATATACTATGGTTAGTTTAAAAATCGACCTGTCCGAGCGTTTTGCTTATATTCTTAAAATAAACAAGTTAATAGGGGGGGGGCAACACTTATTCCACCTCACTGTAGAAAGATACCTTTTCAAACACTACAAAAATTTAGGCAGAATTATACCCGTAAAATCGATAATAATTTTTCTGTTATTTCAATTCGAATACATCGATTCACAGAAAAAGTCTCCTTTCACCTACCGTATCTCGATTTTTAATTAAACTACAAGATTTCTCAAAAAACAAATCTCTTTGTTTTTCATAAGCTACAAAAATGTCTCGCCTTTTTTTTTCTATTAGATGCACAGTTTTTAAATTATGCGCAAAAAGCCGTTCAAAAGGTGTAATTTTTCAATGAAAATGGCAAGTTTTCAATCACAAACAACTTAAAAATTTTGAGTTTTCAAAAATAAATTATTGAACTTGTAATACTTAAAATCAAATAATCTAACGACTCCTGAGGATATTTTGAACAAAATACTTTTATCCCCGATAAAGGGTGGGAACCACCACCAAGATAAAAGCATATTTTGGATACGGTATACCTACTTTGTTTCTTGAGCTATTCCCTACTTATTGTGAAAATATCAAGAAAATTGATGGTTTAGGACGGAATTTGGAGCTAAATACCCTCATTGACTGGACTACAACTTTTAAATTTAGTTTTAGCGTTGATTGAAATATTAGTTCTGTAGATTAGTTTCAAACAAATATATTTCAGGCAGAGGCAGAATATACGAATGGAGTCACCTCTCTGTTCGCTTCCTCTACATTTTTACTTGTGGACTTTTTGAGTTCTCTTCTTCGCATCTTTTTTTTTCGTCCAATTTATTCCCACTAGTTAAATCGATACGCTGTCATTTGCAGCTTTCTGGGACATCGATAAGGAGCTGTATGATTAGTCGATTATGATACGGTTGTTTGATTTATCGGTTTAGCTTGTTGTACGAGTAGTAGGTACACATGCTCTATGTGTATTGTTTGTTGGGCTCTGAATATGTATGTCTTCTTTTTCTACTACTTTTTCTTCTTTTTGTTTAGACATGGGCGACACGGCTCTGTCTCTTTTTAAATGTATCTTCAATAAGTTGTCGTTTCATCGTTTTCGTGGTGTTTCCACTGATCGTCTTCCTATTGCGGAACTGATCCTTGTCTTCTTTACTACTCTATTTGTTGATATTTTTCTTGTCGTTTTACTATACTTTTCTCTTGCTAACCCATTTCTCCACTTGCTCCGCCTCATAGCGTCTTACTATCGATTTTTCTCTAAGGGTTTCTCATCTAAGCTAAGGCTTTTTATCTCTGTTGTTTCTAGCATTTCTTTGTTTTCTCTGGAATCAATACTTATTGATTACCTATGTTTGTGATACTTTCGTATATGTATGTCAAGATTATTATGTCAATAATAATATACAGAAATGCAATCTTGCACTAATACCTACATGTGTAAGTTTTGTCTACAGGACTACTTACAACATTCGGCATGCTTAATTGTTTACTAATATATTTAAACATATTACAGTGAATTATTTTTATGATATTTGAAATTATCTGAAATATTGTTAAAATATATCTAGTATATGGCCCAAGTATTGTATTTTTATTTCTTTGATTATTCTTAGCAATTCTTTTTGTTTGTTCATGCGCCGAAGTACCTCATTGTACCTCTCAACATCCGTCTGTATGATATGTACATCTCAAAGGCATCTATTCTCTTTTCTCTTTCAGAGTCCATTGTCTAACTTTCACAGCCATACAGCAAGACAGAAAACACATAACATCTGATCACTCGGATTTTGAGCTCCAGACTAAGGTCTGATCTTGTAAAAAATGTTTTCATGTTCATGAGTGTTTTCCTCGCTTGCTCGATTCTTGATAGGATTTCTTTTTTTTTTGGTTAGATTGGCTATTGACATTTGCTTCTAAATATTTTATGGACGTTACCTGTTATATTATTTTTCCCTTGGCATACAAATGTACGTTTATTGGCGTCTATGAGAGTACTAAAATTTTAGTTTTGGAAACGTTTACGCGTAAACCAAATATTTCGCTATGACGAACTACCACATTTATTATATTTTGTAGTTCTTGTGCGTTGCTTGCTATTAGGACGGTATCATCGGTGTACCTGATGTTGTCTATGCTGGTTCCGTTAATCTTGATTCCACCTTGGACCTCGTCGTAAAAACAGATGGTCCTGTTTTATTTTTCCGACTAAAGTATTTTTTATTACGAATTCGTTTTAAAATTGAATAAAACCACTAAAAAATATTCAAATTAATATGTTCAACCTTCAAATCGTTTTTATCGCCACTAAGTGGTGTTGAATCGTAATAGTATGCATTTCTAGTTGTAAGTGACAGATCGAATGATATTCTAGGCACTACTATAGTCTAGTCGCTGAAAAGATCACGTGAACGGTTCATAAACGTTCATCTCCAGATGCCATCACTTTCCCCACATTTACACCGCTCAACACAAATTAATTTTAAGCACTGCCTGACAAAATTCACCAGTGAAAGTGCAAAGTACACATAATGACAATGTAAACAGTTCTTAGAAGGTCTGGCTGTAAACGACAGGTCGATGCTTGCATTGAGTGATCATGTGATCTGGAATTCCATCTTTTAAACGGCTCGAGTATATTATAATCAGTTGAGACGAAACACCACCTCTAAATCGAACTATTAGTACAGTGCACATATTCTAAAGGCTCCGGTGGGGATGGCGTCTATGCGCAATATTATAGTCGAAGTATGAGAGAGAAGTACTCGAAATAATGAAATAGCAAATAATATAAATTTTGTAATTTCATTATTTCGAATACTTTCTCTCTCTTACACCGTCTATAATACTGCGCATAGATGCCATCCCCCACTAGTATGGTATAACTAGACCCAAACCCAGACATCCAAAGTGAAAGTTATCCTCCAACACCAAATTGTTCTATATGGTCCACATAATGTTCAGAACAAAATCACACCGTTTTGAGTGTCGGGTTTGGGGGGGGGGGAGAGGGGGGAGAAATCGGTAAATTCGTAGTTTTTTTTTAATTTTTCGTCAATATTTCTAAAACTATACGATTTAGCATGAATAACCTTCTATACAAAAATGTTCTATATTAAATTTGAAATAAAAAAGGTCCTATGCATAATCCTTCTAAAATGAACGGTTCAAAAGTTACGGAGGTAGTATAGTATAATTGGTCCTAAAAAAGGCCTAACCCAGATATCCAAAGTAAAAGTTTTCCTTCAACACCAAATTGTTCTATATGGTCCACATATTGTTAAGTTACACCATTTTGAGCGTCCGGATTGGGGGGGGGGGGGAGATGGGGGAAAAGTCGGTAAATTAGTGGTTTTTTAAGTTTTTCGTCAATATTTCTAAAACTACGCTTTAGCAAAAACAATGTTCTCTACAAAAATGTTCTACGTGAAATTTAAAACAAAAAAGGTCCTATACATAATTGTTATAAAATCAACGGTTCCAGAGTTACGGAGGGTGAACATTGGAGGTTTTCGATACTTTTTATATTCTTTGGGCAACTTATAGAAATTTTCTTTAACAGGATTGCGTTTTGTAAATAAAATTTGCTATTTCAGTGGCCGATGATATGTTCGTGATAAGCCCCTGAAGAAACGTCAACCTCACCACCCAGGATCATCATCAATTGGCCAGATAATATAAAAAGTATCGAAAACCTCCACTTTTCACCCTCCGTAACTCTGGAACCGTTGATTTTATAACAATTATGTATAGGACCTTTTTTGTTTTAAATTTTATGTAGAACAAATTTGTATAGACCATTGTTTACGCTAAAGCATAGTTTTAGAAATATTGACGAAAAACTTAAAAAAATACTAATTTACCGACTTCTCCCCCATCTCCCCCCCCCCCAAACCCGACGCTCAAAATGGTGTGACTTTTTTCTGAACATTATGTGGACCATATAGAATAATTTGGTGTTGGAGGAAAACTTTTACTTTAGATGTCTGGGTTAGGCCTTTTTTGGACCAATATACTATACTACCTCCGTAACTTTGGAACCGTTCATTTTAGAAGAATTAGGACCTTTTTTATTGCAAATTTAATGTAGAATATTTTTGTATAGAAAATTGTTCATGCTAAACCGCATAGTTTTAGAAGTATTGACGAAAAACCTAAAAAACTACGAATTTACCGATTTCTCCCCCTCTCGCCCCAAACCCGACGCTCAAAATGGTGTGACTTTTTTCTGAACATTATGTGGACCATATAGAACAATTTGGTGTTGGAGGATAACTTTCACTTTGGATGTCTGGGCTATGCCATTATTTGGATCAATTACATCATACTACACCGGCACATTTAGAATCTGTGCACTGTAGATACGTATAGTAGTAATGCTATTTCGGGTTCTGCTATAACTAGTATTCTTTTGATTCGAATGTTCTTTTTGACTCGTCAGTATTTAAAAGCCGTTTGAAATACTGTCTTCATTCTCGACTATGTCTATTATTCGTAAGAAGTTGTCCTCTATCATCTTTTATGAATCCCGGGCTATTGATTTTTCACCTGTCTCAATTTTAAGAGCTACACACAAAGAATTTAAAAATTGTTTGCTTTAGAAAAAATTTAATTTCCGAAAATCTTTTTTCATTTTCTTCGACATTTCTCCATTTTGCCACTGCAAATCCGGATAAAGTAAATTTTAATGTTAATACGCTATTCCTAACACCTTGTAAGATTGCATAAAATGAAAGACAAACAACAGAATTATTTTCGTAACAGTTTATTAAAATGAAGTAAATAGCATCATCTATAAAAATATACAAATTTAAAATCATTAAACATTAATACATTTCTCTTAAAGCTACAAATCATCGAGTTCCACAGATCTTTTTCCGTTGAAAACATGAACACAAATAAAAAATGTATTTATTCGGTGACATATTCAGATCTAACTTTGAAGGTATCCAAAATATTACAGCAAAAAGGAAAATGATATATTTTCATAACTCGCACATACAATGTTAAAAAATTTGAAATTATATAACATAAAACTTATTTGAAAATGAATAAATTCTTGAAGCCAACATCAACATGTTGCTACAGTTCGTTTTTAGGAATATGGCGTCTTTGTGGCACAATTTGATGTGAGCAATTAAAAAAAATAAAATGCTTTAAAATCTTTTCATTTAGTGAAATATAAAACTCTTGATGCCCCCGTATTATGGGAGAAGTCAGGGAAAGATTATAGGAAACGATGGGCTCAGGGAACAATGTGGCGTGCAACATGTAGTAAGATGGGCTAGGCAAAGACGAAGAGAATGGTTCAGTCATGTAAAAAGAATGGAGGAGCACAGACTACCAAGGATTGCGCTAGAAGAAAACTAGCTGGCAAGCATCCACCGGGGAGACCACCAAAAAGATGGAGAGATAGCTGGAAGTTTACCTCTCAAGAAATACTTCAAAGTCGGAATTAACAGATCGACAGATCTACAATAAGTATAAGAAGAAGAGAAAGATTAAGAATTAACGTTGAGATATCATTCCTCAAATGGAATGTTGATTTATTAAAGTTGAAAATTAATAGTTCTCAGAGAACTAAAGCGACAAAGTAATATTTAGCTGAACGGGGTTCGATTGTTCGATGTGTGGAATTCCATATTTTTACACATAGAGAGGAAGAGGGAGAGAGGGAGAGAAAGAGAAAGAGAGAAAAAGATAGAGACATTCATAAGACGTGATACAAACTAGATAGGATGAATGAACCATGGTGCAGAAAATGCAAAATGGTAGAAGAAACCATACCTACCATACACATCTTACGCCATTGCAATGGACTGAATTGCACAGGACTTATTAGAGTTTAATGGAAAAAACAAGTTCTGGTACAAAGGTCTCACGACCAAGTGTTAGAGATTAACGAATCTCATCTAAACTAAGAAGAAGAAGACATGATGATCATCAAAGAATTAAAATGTCGACTTTTTACAAACCTACAGAAATTAACAGAAACAAAAAGTAGCTAACTACTGGAAAAAATGGTTACAAAATAAAGAAAACAAAAAAACTTTAGCTAAAATTAACATGATAAAAATAATTAAAAAAGCTGCAGGACGATGAAATAAAAATTCAGTAACAGATAACAGAGTATGTGATATTACAAAAATTGTATTGTTATATACATATTGTATTAACCATTACATTTCCATTATTCAAAAAATAAATAAATAATATTTTGGACCCGCCAAATTATACAAATGACACAATATTTCGTTTTGAATAGAATGCCGTATTTTAAACACAATACAATTTGTGACACAAGACATTCGTTGATACAATAAAATCAGTAGTAAATTCGTTGGTTTCACAAAGTATTAATATATCGCCTAAGCTCTTCTTGTGTATCGAAGATCATGACGTGGAAAGGTGATCCAGGTACTAGTTCTCCTGCCCATTTTACCTCCACCCTGTAGTCTCCAGGTTCTGTGGGATCGTACTGAAACACAAGGTAGATTAGTTCGTCATATTAAAATAAATTAAATCTTATAATTATAAAATTAATAAGAGATTGACTTTAGTAAGACAAGCTACAAACTGTTACGTGTCAAAAATCCGATACGTTACAACTGGTTCAATTTTCGTTTATTTTATTACATTTTAAAAAACAACCGGTAGGTATGTAAATCTGCTTAATTTTTGTAAAGAGTTCCAAAGGAATTATTTTGTTGGACGTGCTAATAAAATTGTCGTTAGTATCATATTATGTACTTATTGTCTAATATGTGTATAATCCCGTGAAAGATTCTACCGAAAAATATGGCGTTACGATCTGCTTATTTCTATAGAATTCTTTCAACGCTTTTATTCAAATACCTAAAGATATCCTGACCAGTACTTTTTAATAATTTTCTTCGTTTTTTATTCATTTTTTATCATTATTAGTTCTCATAGTCATCTTAGTTCTATTAATAGTCGAGGAAATGAAGCATTTTGGCTCGCAATTTTTTCGTCCAGCATGGATTTACTTGAAATTTTCACAGAAGGTAGGGAGTAGTCCAAGGATCATTTTCTATATCATGCCGCTGTACGCTAAAACCTTGGGGGTGGTTGCCACCACATCTCGGGGGTGGGAATTTTTTATTACATTTTAACCATGTAAATCGATGTAAAAACTAATTCTAAGAAAAAAATGTTTTTTACATTTTCTTCGTAAAACTAATATTTTTTGAGTTATTCGTGGTAGAAAGTAACAGTTTTTCGACGGAAAAATCGACTTTTTTAGAGGGTTTTTTGAGAATAACTCGAAAAATATGCATTTAGTCAAAAAAACTGTACATATCAAAATTGTATCTTTTAGTAACACAAACGGAACTGTTTTTCTCTAATATTTTTATGACCAATACAAACCGAGATACGGCATGGTAAAAGTTAGCTTTTTTCGTCAAATGCATAATTTAAAATAATCAAAGCGAAATAACGGGAAAACTTTGCATTTTTTCAGGAAAACTTAGATGATGTTTTTTCAAGCATACAATAAGATCTGTCACAAAAAATAATAAAAAGTTTCTAGCATAAAAATTGAGCAACTTATGATCAAAAAAAAGTCGGTACCTGTTTTTCTCTATGAAAAAAACAGTGAAAACAACCCGCTAACTACTCTCGTAATTAAAAATTGGTCTTTGCCTTTCTGTAATTCCTTTTATATTTGTATTTTCAATACACCCAAGAAATTTTACCTATTTAAAAGGCATAATTTTAAAAAAATTGGAGTTTAAAGAAAAATTGATTTTTTGCAATTTTGCATTTCTTATCATTTTCTTCAAAATATCTCCGAAAATACTGGAGATACGGAAAAAATGATAGACAACTAAATTGTAGCTTTTTTAATAACTAAAATTTCATTATGCGTAGATTTTCATTACAGTGAACAGATAGCGAGATATAGCTGTTTACATCTATTTACGAGCAAACACCCCCTTATTCGAGCCCTTTAAACCCACCTCAATTAAAAATTAATGGATTTTGCTGAATTTAATTTACATAGTCTTATAACCCTTCAAAAATCCTACAAAACCATTATTGAAAAAACTTTCTATCGCCAAAAATGAAAGGAGCTATGTTTATAAAACTAATTTTTTTTTTCGAAAAATTCGAATAGTCCTCTTATAGAGCATTTTCAATTTATATAATACCACAGAACCGGTTCGTATACTGGATTATGACTAAAAAACTACATATTTGTAAGTGTATTTTTACATTTGTAAATTCGTATTTTTGTGTAAATAAATGTTTTTGTAATTCTTTAATTCTACTTTTTTTCTGTATAGATCTATTAAATTATCTACTTATAAAAATTGCAATGTTATTAAGGGTGGTTTTTAAGGGTTGAAATATTATATTATATCCTAAAGCACAAAACAATCATTATTTAACCAGTTAAAACCAAATTTTACCCATATTAAAGTTTACAATGTTTTTATATATTTTTTGACAATAAGGGATAGTTTACAACGCTAAAAATAATCAACGCCCTTAATAATATGGAATATGAAGTACGGGGTAAGATGATCCTAACCCTAAATTTTTATGTAAATTGATGCAAGCCGAAATTATTCTTTTAGGATAAGTAAACTTTTTATATATAGCTCCAACAAGGGTGGTCTTGAGGGTTGAAATATTATGATATTATATCTTAAAGCATAAAACAATCATTATGTAACTAATAAGAAGCAAATCTTGACAATATTAACGTTTAAAATGTTATTTTATAATTGTTTACAATCAGGGGTTGTTTTCACCCTTAAAAAAACCAAAAGCATACAACGGCTCAATATAGAAAATGAACTAGAGGGTGAAATGAGCCTAATCCCAAATTTTTGTACAAATCGATGCTGGACGAAAAAATTGCGAGGTTTTGCCATTTTTCCAGCTTCATTTCCTCGACTATAATTTTGGAAATTATATTTTCTTATACATACGCGAGTAGTACAATTTGGCTTTATGCAGGGCAGATCAACAACATATGCAATTTTCATTATAAGGCAGTTGTTGGAAAAATACAAGAGTAAAGAAACAAACGCTCATATGGTATTCATTGATCTTGAGAAAGCATATGATAGAGTTCCTCGAGAGATTATGTAGTGGGCACTCAATAAGAAAATAGTCCCTGGTGAATATGTAAAGATTGTGAGGGATATGTATGAGGGAGTAACAACTAGTGTTAGGACAGGTGTGGGAGAGACTGATAAATTTCATGTGAAAGTAGGATTGCACCAAGGCTCTGTGCTTAGTCCGTATTTATTCTCATTAGTTTTGGACCAGATAACAGCGAAACTACAGGGTAACATTCCATGGTGCTTAATGTATGCTGATGATGTCGTGTTAGTAGGAAATAGTGAAAGAGACTTAGAACAAAAACTGGAACAGTGGAGATAAGCTCTCGAGGAAAAAGGTTTAAAATTTAGTAGGACAAAGACAGAGTATTGGGAATGCTCATTTAAAGATGGAGTTACTACAAATAAAATGGCATCTTTGGATGGTGAACTGATTGTAAAAAGCAATAGTTTTAAGTACCTGGGATCGGTATTACAGAGTAATGGAGAAATAGATGGAGATGCATGCAGTAGAATTAGGGCTGGATGGATGAAGTGGAAGAAAGCGAGTGGTGTGCTGTGTGACAGGAAAGTTCCAATGAAGTTGAAGGGAAAATTCTATAAAACTGCCATAAGGCCGGCTATGATGTACGGAACTAAATGTTGGGCAGTGAAAAAGAAAGAGGAACAACGAATGCATGTGGCGGAAATGAGAATGCTTAGATGGATGAGTGGAGTGACAAAAAAGGATAAAATTAAAAATGAGTATATTAGGGGTGTGGCACCACTAAGTCTAGGAGTGGCACCAATTGATGCCAAAATGAGAGAGCATAGGTTGAGATGGTTTGGTCATGTTCAACGTCGAGACGTTAATCACCCAATACGAAGAATTGCTAAAGTGAAAATTCCTGGAAGGTTTAGGAGAGGAAGACCAAAGAAGACGTGGGGGGAGACGATTAGGCAGGACATGTTGGTAAAGGGGATTAATATTGATATGACCCAAGATAGAATTGTGTGGAGAAATGCAATTAGGGAAGCCGACCCCGCATAGGGATAAGGCAAAGAGAATGATGGTACGCGAGTAGTACAATAGTTTCTCTTACAATAGTACTCACAGTTTTTGCTGTAAATTTTAAAGTACCGGAATATTGACGTGAAATTTGGCATACACATAGCTAACATGTCAAAGAAAAATAGTGATATTGTGCCTATGTGTGCTTTTACCCTGGGGTGAGTTTCACCCCTTCTCGGGGGTGAATAAACCATACGTTCAAAATAAGTCCGGAATTGGATAAACTGACTAATTTTAAGCAACTTTTGTTTGATGGAGCTTTTTCACTAACTTAATACTTTTCGAGTTATTTACGAGTGAATATGTTCATTTTCAACAAAAAAAAACACGTTTTTAGACGTTTTTTCGCAAATAACTCAAAGAGTAAGTATTTTATCGAAAAAAATATTTTTAGTAAAAATATAGCTTATAAAAAAGTGAAAAATATGGTGTATATATGAAGTTTGTAGACTCAGTAGATGCAGAGTTGTAGCTAATGAAAAGTAGTTTCTTATTTGTCAAATTCCAAATCGAATATTTTAACGTGAAATAACTAAAAAATTAAGCACGTTTCGGGGAAAAGTCATCACAATGTTTTAAAGTGTTTAAAAAAGCTTTATTTTTGTTTTTTTTTAAGTTTCTAGCATCAAAAGTAAGTGAGTTACGCTCAAAATAAAGTTGGTCTTTGCGCTCAAAATAAAATAAGATATGGCTGTTCAAAATTTGCATACACTCGTGATTAGTGACTTTTGTTCAAGCCATTTTAATTACAGCTTTTTCAAAAATAAGTTTGAACCAGTGAAATTTACAGATAATATAAACAATACATAAGTAAAGTAACTTGTGAAGCGGTAACGGATTAATTTCATTTGGGATCGATCATAGGGGTCGATTTTTGCGATTTTTTTTACCAAAAAATAAAAGGGACCAACATTATTTTGAGTGTAACTTACTTACTTTTGATGTTAGAAACTGTTTTTCAATCTAGATGTTTATAAAATTTTGTACAACCATGTTAATTGTTTAAAATTAAAGCTCTGAGAAAAAAAGAAAAAAAAATAAAAAAAAAAAATAATTAAATAAAATAAAAAGTTACTAAGATCTAAACCTCCGCGAGGTTGAATCGGGTTTAGGTCTTAGCGCGATAAAAAAATATACAAAAAAAAAAAAAAAAAAAAAAAAAAAAAAAAAACAAAAAAAAATAAAAAATGTAATAAAAAAAATGTTAAAAAATATAATAAAAAAAAATAATAAAAAAAACAGAGTAAAAAAAAACAGTAGTACTAATAGTTTTAAATTTAGATACTAAGCATATATTTTGTAAAAGAGAGAATTCAAAACACATTGACTGGCCAGTTGGTTGCTTAAACCAGTGCCAATAAAACATAAACACACACACACACAGAAACTGTTTAAAAAACAAACAAAATAAAGCTTTTTGAAACCCTTTAAAACAGTTGTAATGAGTTTTGGAAATACACTTTGAAATATTCGATTTGGAATTTGACAAATAAGAACTTATTTTTCATTAGCTATAACTCTGCTTCTACTTCGTTTACGGATTTCATATAATATACTCTATTTTTTTTTTCACTTTTTTATAAGCTATATTTTTACTAAGAATATTTTTTTCGATAAAATACTTATTTTTTGATTTAATTGCGAAAAACCATCTAATAACGTGTTTTTTTGTTTAAAATGAACATGTTCACTCGCAAATAACTCGAAAAGTGTTGACTTAGTGAAAAACTATATATAACAAAAGTTGCTTAGAATTAGTCAGTTTATCCAATTCCGGACTTATTTTGAACGTATGTTTTTTCACCCCCGAGAAGGGTGAAGCTCACCCTCAGGACAAAAGCGCACATCGGCACTATATCACTTTTTTCTTTGACATATTAGCTATTTATGTGCTAAATTTCATGTCAATCCAAGCGGTTGTTTAAAATTCGGAGGTTTTGCAATATTTTACCGTGCGGAATGGACTATAGGTGTCCCGTGACGTTTTCCTTTCAATTTTTCTTAATATTTTACTCCCGTTCATGACCATCAAAACATACCCATTTTATATCAATTACAGCGTCGACGGCATACTAAATATAGTTGATGCTGATGTTTTTAACCTATTTAAAATAACACTATTTTATTACCTTGCACAGTATGGTACGGTCCTTTTGACTTTCCCGCTGCATTTCAACTCTAAAAGCTCCTTTGGGTCCCCTCACTCTCACTGTTAGTTGACCTGCTCCTGCACCTCTCGTATCACAAATAAATCTTGATTGGAATGTGGCTAATACTCCATGCTCTATGCCAGGTCCATATACTCGAACCTAAAAATGTAATACAGAGTTAAAAAATATTGAAGTATAAAATTTCTTAAGGCAGCGCCCCCCTTTAAAAACATAAAATTGTTGCGACCCCTTAATTTTTTAACAATCTAATTTTACAAATTCTCAACTCAATCTTGAAAATATGCCATCATTAGATAAGTCTATTATCATTTCCTGCTTTGCTGTCGTAAAGCCAAAATCATCATATTTTTCAATCACAAACGGGTTTCTAATCCATTCATATTTGAACATGTCAAGATCTTTAAAGTAAAACGAGAATTGCTTCCACAGACAGGTCAAATGATTATTACTTTCTTCTATTTCATCAGAAAAACAGGTAATTTTAAAAGTGGAAAGCATGTCAAAATTTTTCAAACTTATCCACAGTTCCAATTTTTTCATAAATGCAGTGATCTTGTTTTTCTGTGTAAATGCATGCATCTGAGGCCCTTGCATTGATTTATTTAAAATACTGCGTCTTTGAAGAGTAATAACTAAATACGCAAGTTTTACAAAGAATTTCGTGTCATAAAACAAGTTTGCTTATTCTTTATTATTATCAGTAAGATATATGGCGATCGCTTCTTTTAGCTCAGACACCCTTTGAAGTACTTTGACACGAGAAAATCAACGTGCTCCACGATAATATAGAAGTGATCTATATTCTGAACCCATGGCACCACACAATTTTGCGACAAGCCTTCCTCTTAATGGGCTATTTTTGATAAAATTTACAGCTCTTATATTAACTTCAAATACTGTTAGTAGATCTTCACTCATATCTCTTAAAACAAGCGATTGTCTATGAATCATGCTATGCGTCCAAACTGCACGAGGAGCCAGCCAGCTTTCGAACTCGTGCCTGTAGACTGGCATTTTTTCCTGTCATAAATGGAGCTCCATCTGTGCATAGTCCCACACAGTTCTCACACAGAATGTCATTTTCATTACAAAAATTATCAATGATATTAAAAACTTCACTTGCTGTAGTATTGCCTTCAATAAGTTTACAGAATAACATGTCTTCTCTAACATCAGTTTTCATAACATATTATTATATTATTACATATGTTATCACGTGTGTATCCTTAAGAACATCGGTAGCCACATCTACTTGCAACGCAAAAGAAGATAGTTTTACTTTTTCTATTAATTGATCGCAGAGATCTTCAGATATTCGTCTTCCCATCGTATTACCTGCAAGTGGAATGATTTTAAGTTGATCAGCATATGATTCACTGAGCGTCATAGCTATTATGCCAATAGATTTGATGCAGATAGCATTAGATAGCAGGTAGATTCATTTTTTTGACACCTATTCGACTTCTTTGGTTTGTATTCGAAAATGATATTTTGGAAACAGCTGCATGCCCCCCTTGCAACACTTTCGCGCCCCCTAGGGGGCGCGCCCCACAGGTTGGATACCACTGTCTTAAGGTTAGAGATTTTGTCCAGTTTATCTATTTCTTACCTTTGAAGCATCTGGAGCTCCTGCAACCCGAAGCGTGAAAGGTGATCCAGGTACGTGCTGGCCGGCATATTTGATGGTAAGCGCATGTCTTCCCGGTTCCTGAGGTTTGACATTCAAGGTAAACGTAGCATCTCCGTGGTCGTACAGTTCACAATATGCCACTTTTCTGGGACCTGCACAATGAGCTGTTAGTTCTCCTGGACCAGCTCTCCTTGTATCTATCCATGAGCGGATTTCACGACCAACTACTCCTTGCCGCAGACCTTCTCCTGAACATAGCACCTAGAAACATTTTTTAAGAAATACTAATAAGTCTACTATACCTACTACAATATGATAATGTCATACAAATGAGAAAAGCAATACTATCATATACCTTTGAAGCATCTGCTCCTCCTTTAGCTTCCACAACGAGTGGACAGCCCTTCACAGGTCTTCCAGCCCACAGAACAGACAGCAGGTAATTCCCAGGGATGCTAACTGTATATGCAGCCTTCCAAATTTTATCTCCCGCCAAACTGATCATTACAGGAACTGGAATGTTATTGTCTGCAGCATGTAGTGTTACTTCAGGATTTCCTGAAACAGTCAATAATGTATTATTTTCTCAACAGTTAAATAAAGATTATTATAGGGTCACATTTATAGAATTGTATAAAGGCTTTTTTTAGTGTAGGACACCAGTAAAAAGGAATGAACTTCTGCCAAAGCAAAAATGTTGATGGGAAAGAGGAAGGGTCATATTCTGAGGAGGAATTATGATCGGTAAAAAAATCCTTTAATTTTCATCCAACCAACTTTAATAGCTCGCAGGTTTGGTTCTATAACCTGTAGTTAGGCTCCTGGGAGATGCGATGGAAGAAAATGTAATTAAGCATTAATTCGCTTAAAATAATAAAAAATATCAGATGATTCCATATAAGTTTGGTTGAGTGGAAATACTAAAACAAGGAAATTCGATCTTCTTATTATAAATGGTCAATAAAAATGGCTGGAATTTAAGTAAAATTTATTTAAAAATTCAATTAAGAAATATGGTTTTGAAATGTTTGTAAAAGGGGCTAAAAATTAACTGGAAATAAGATTTAAATATATAGGTAATACATTATTATCAAATCACTTACCAATACTAGCTTTGGATCCATCAATTGTAAAAGTAGCAGCGTCCCCACACTGCGCATGTGCAAGTCCTCTTCCTGTCAGTACAACTTGGTCCCCAAGACAAATAATACTACTTGGAGCTTCTGGTAGTGGATAATTAGCAAATCTTATATCAAATTCATGCTCTCCAGGACTAAGCCCTTCTCCTGAAAGTTCGAAACGTATCCTGGTGTTTGATTTTTCCTGGTTTACTTTTCTTCCGGAGATCTTACATTCTAAATTACCAGGACCGGCGTTGGATGTATCAAACGCTAATTTTGCTGGAAGTTTTATTCGACCGGTGTCGTCTAAGTATTGGTTCCAACCACCTATCAAGCGTACAGCAGCTGGGTCAACTACACTGGGTCTAAAGGGCGAGCCTGGAAGCTATTAAAATAATATTTTAGAATAATAGTGTTAAGTTAAGTTAAGTGTGCAAAGCTCTTATGATGCATCCGATAACTGTACTATTTCCATTGTTGTTAAATTTTCCGTTTTTCTGAAAATCTTATGAACTTTCGTATTTTAAATGGATCAACCTCTATATTTTTTGCGTTTTAGGTCATTAAGAAATACTGATTATTTTTCATATGATGTTCCCTATACCTATATGCTATAATGTGGTTCTAAATTATGCTATAATTTCGGAGCTTGCTAATATTTTTAAAAAAATTATAAAAATCAATTTTTTCTACGGCCATGCTAAAACTACTACTTTCCCGCACGCACTTCCTTTCCGAAATGTGCATTTTCCCGCACTAGTGCGAGAATGTAGAATACCTTGTGATATGGCTTTACAACATTATGTGATAATACATGCAATAAACTAATATTTAGATATTATTTACTAATTTATTTCTTTATCTTATTGTTTTCATGTTTTAATGAAATTAACGCGATTATTTTATGATTTTTAACTTCCAATCGTATAGTAAGATATTTGATCACGTGTTTAATTCTGTCCAATCAGATTAAAATTATACTGAGAATTATCTACTGTAGAAAATTACCGATAGAATTTTTTTAAGTAGATTGTTTCTGTTTAATGGTAACCAGTTTCCTAGTTTTGACAACTGTCACATTTAAGAAAATATCCATAATAAACGTATTAAAAAATAATCTTACGAATATCACACGACAGTAAGAATAAATAAGAAAATATTGCTTCATTTTTACTCAAATTTGTTGTCATTGGGCAATAGCCACTCGAGCCCTGCGGGCTCGAGTGGCCCAGACAACAAATTTTCTAAAAACTGTCGCATTATTTTCAATTTATTCTCACTCTCTTGTGATATTATACCCGAATATTTCATTCATAAGAGATTCTGACCAATAGAAAGCTACAGAAATCTAAATTAAACTGATAATTTTTGATAATTTCCCGTCGTCAAGTATATTACGTCAGATGCCCTTCGTTGCTATGAAAAATACATTCAGTGACAATTAATATTTTAAAAATTATAAAAGTGATGACTTTCAACCGTAAAATATTTATAACAACTGTGTGTTTAATTGTACTAATTTGTACTTACATAAATAAATTACAATAAAATTTTGGTTTTGAACAGTTTTATTTATGAAATAATCGCAACAAATTGCAATCGATCTCTAAAATTAATATAGAATTTTAGAGCTCTTGTGCAATTACTACTGATAATTCGTTAATAGTGTTATAAAGGTACCAAGGGTATTATAAGGATATCTAATAACGCTTGAGGTCTACGGCCCGAGGTATATACGTTGACTGAAAGCGTTATTATCTATAATATCCGTGGTGCCTTCAACGTTTAATGTCCGACTAAATTCTTCTTTATATGAAAAAAATTTGCATGAATTTTGAATTAATTAGTTTTCAAATAAGTACATTTAGCAGCAATAGTCGTAACGTAATTGTGGTAATAAAATAACCATAGTTTTATATGGATTTACTTAGGTTTTTATTTGTCAACTTGACAGTATTTAACTAATAGTTATTTAAATTTAACGCCCAAGGGCGTTATTTTTCAAAATAGATAGGTATCTATAGGTATCCATAGGTTATAGGTAAGATAGGTATTATTTTTATCATCAAAAACCGTATCTAATAAATTTAATAACCAGAGAGAGGGTTAAGTTAATCTTAAGAAATCCACTTATAACTGAAAAATGAAACGACTGAACATAATAAAAAGCAATAGGTCCAGTCCTCGATAACTTATTTAATTACTTAACATCAGTCATATTTGACAAGTTGGTCAAAATAAATTTTTAACGATTATTCAATAACATGATTATTAAGTAAGTGTCATAAAACGAGAATAATTTCTAAAATAGAAGATGGTTGGTCTGTCCGACAACTGGCTCAAGAGTTCAATAATATTTTCGTTGAACTGGCAACGATGCTCTAGAAATTAGAATGACACATTTGACAAGACCAACTTACACAACTTGAAAAACACGATTTTCGGTTATAAGAGTTGTACCAGTTTTTTATGACGAGAACTGTATATGTAATGTATATTAATACGTAGGTATATTAAAGATATACTTACATCATTTGGTCCAATACTAATAATAACATCGTACGTTCCAACCCATTTCGGTACGTAGGAAACTTGATATTCCCCGGGTTTATGGCTTTGAACTTGCACGTCGATGTTTCCTTCTACAGCTTCCACTGACACTCTGGGTTGTACTACACTGCTGACGGTAAAGCTGCTCCTTTCCCCAACTCTTCCAAATTCCAAGCCTTTTCCAACAGCTCGAGGAGGGGGAGTAGGGCCAACAGGGCCTACACCCAAGGCTAAAGGAGAACCTTTTACAGGTATTCCGCCGTATGTAATTGCTACTTGATATAGACCAGCTAGTGCTGGCAAGAACATAACCTACAAATTTTTAGATATGTGTTATCGCACTGTTTTTTAGCACAGTTTCATATAATCAAATATCCTTAACTTTCGCGTTGTCATGGTGATGACATGTGAGCAATAAATTACGACAAAAGTTTTAACAGTTTTGTGGTTTGAAAGAAATTAGAATTTTTAAATGTGAAAGTTCTAAAAATTGTAGAATATACATGAATTCCAGAGACGAAGAGTTAGTTTTTTTATTTGTTTATCGTAGATAAAATATTGTATGAAACTGTGCGTGAAGTACCGCTGTCGCTCGTGCTCTAAACATCGCGTGCGTTCGCAAAAAGCATACTTCACGAACTGTTTTATAAATAACTATTATAATTACCTGTGTGGTATTTTCGTCACTTTGTACTTTCTGCACAGCTAATGTTTGGTGTATGGGATTAGTGACTTGAACATCTAGTTCTGCAGATCCAGAACTTTTCGTTGATACTGGAAAATAAATAAAAAATACATTACTACGTCTTTTCAGAACTATATTCACCAGATAAAATAGAAATCTGGCACTCCCAGATAGGAATTATTTCATCATTAGTTCTACGATACCTACACCAAATTAAAAATTTCTTGGAGGATGGATGGTGGTAAAGGCGAAATAAAAAATAGGGAATAAAAGAGAGGTAGACAGAGAAATGTAAGAGCAGATTGTAAAAACGAGTGGAACGACGAAAAATAACCTAAAAAATCAGAAAACAAAGGAAAAAGCTGAGAAGAGAAAGAATATAGGAAGTAGAGAGGTTTTAGGATTAGAAAAAGGGGAACAGTGAACATAAAAGAGTTAGAGAAATTATTGTTACACTCAAGGAAGTGCAGACATAACTGAAAACTATAACAGATAGGCCTACAAAGCATCTTGTATTAAAGTTATGTTAGATTTGGTTCAATATAGGTTAGTTTAACTTACCCGTAAATTAAGGTAAGTGAAAAGGAAGATAAAATGAGGCAGAGAGAGATAGAAGAAGAAATTGTGTAAAAATAACTATGCAAAAAAGTGTAGATAATAATAAGATAATACTGCATTTCAAAAGCTTAGAAAATGCCCCAATCGCTTATCTTAAATATTTCTTTTTCGACTTCTTTATTTTTATGACCTGGATACAAGTATATTTGGCAGCACTTTTATAGGATCATAATTGTCTTCCAATCAGCAGCATCATGTTATTGAATTATTTTGTATGCAAATATGTCGAAAAGGTCCTATAAGTACTAGAACAAACTCTTCTGCAACTATATATCTCCTACTGTATGTGTGTTGATGATGATGGTACCAGGATTGGTAGGTATGATACGTATTGATGTGATTTACAACTTTTTCATGTTGCATGTATTCTTAACTTTTTCCCCTACACATACCTGTACATTATTTCCCCAAATTATTACATATTTCTAGTACTATTAGTACTAAACCAAACAAAAACGAAACAAAATAAAAGCAAAGTTTAGTGTAAAAGTAATAATCCTTACTATTGAAATAAACTTTATCTCCAACATTTCCTTGAGACGTGGGCACATCAGTAATTTTGACATTATCAGGATCGAAAGCCTGACAAACGAAAGGGCTTCCAACGAGGTGTTTTCCCTGATGTAGAACTTCCACTTTGTGTGCACCTATTTCTCTAGAAGTGAACTCGGCTTGTAGTTTTCCTGTTTTAGTTTGGTAGCAGCGCACTGGTACTGCGGAGCCTGTAGGTCCGCTTACCACCACGTCAAATTCTCTGGCTGATCTGCCTTGGGTTTCGATTTGGAAGGAGTTCACTTTGCCAACTTTTGCCTGATACAAACCTAAAAATAAAAATAAGATATTGTCAAGCTTAGAGCAAATACACACAACGCAAAAGTCTAGGGATATTTTTATAAATAGACGTATTTTGTTTATCTTTAATCAACTTAAAAAAAAGGAATACAAAATTTGTAGTTTAAATTGTTGTTTAATATGTCAAAAACCATAAATTGCAAAAAAAAACAGAAAATTGGAGCAAAAAAAATATAATGCAAATCACCCATGTTTTACATACCACCATAAAATGTCAAAAATACGAAATATAAACTTAAAATAAAGTATGGCCACCACGTTGGTTTATTACAGCTCTACATCTACTGTTCATGCTCCGAATCACATTGTGAATGTCTGCTTGAGGTAGTTGTGTCCATTGTTCTCTCAGAAGCTCTTTTAATTGAAACTCATTGTAGACATTGCCCATATGTGGAGTAACTCTTCGTTGGAGCATGTCCCATACATGCTCGATGGGATTCAAGTCCGGTGATTGTGCTGGCCACGGCAATACATCAATACCCTCGTTATCCAAACAGTTTGTTACAATATGCGCAACATGTGGTCGAGCGTTATCATGCATAAAGTAAAAATTTTCTCCAACAGCAGCAGGAAACGGGCGCGCAATAGGTTCAAGAATAGTATCCAAATATTGCTGACTTCTGAGAAAGCCACGTGGGAAAATGAGGTCAGTTCTTCCGTCAATCATGATTCCGCCCCATACCATTAATGTACCACCTCTGTATGCATACACTTCTTGAAGATGTCGTAATCGTTCTCCATTTCCGGGTCGTCTCCAAACTCTTGTCCGACGAGAATCTGGATGAAATCCATATCTAGACTCGTCACTAAACAAAACTGTGGCCCAGTCATTGTCGGTCCAATTCTGAAACTCTTGACACCAGGTTAATCTTGCAGCGCGATTGTCTCTAGATAGGTGTGGACATCTCAGTGGTCGCCGACTACGAAGATTGGCTTCATGGAGACGATTCCTCACAGTACTGCGGCTAATTGTTACATTATGTGCAAGCTGTAATTCATTAACCAGCTCGGGTGCTGTGATTGTTGGCTGCCTTCTGGCATTTAAAATTAAATATCGGTCTTGAGCGACGGTTGCAGAGCGACCACGTCCTGGATGTTGTTCGGCTGGACTCCCAGTGTCTCTAAACCGACGCCACAAACGACTTACGACGCTTTGGGAGACACCCAGCTGGTCAGCAACTTGAGTTTGTCGCATACCAGCTTTAAGGAGGCCCACGGCTCTATTCATCTCGTCCAACGTTAAATGTTGTCGTTGCATGGTAAAAAGACAATATGTTTAACTCACCAAGAATGGTATAAAGTGACTAAAATTAAAAATAAACAAAACATAAAAATGTCGATTTTTTTGTCCCTTATAAAAAACATTCTAAAACACGTATTGCTATCAGTTTTACAATTTTTTTTGATAAGAAGTAAGTGTCTGTATCAACAATTATAGTACAAGCAAATTTATATGGTCTTGAAATTTCTGTCATTGGTTTTGTCAAATTATTAAACTATCCTTAGACTTTTGCGTTGTGTGTATTTACTATTAATACTATTTTATGAAAGGATAAGTCAGTCAACAATCTGATGCCTTAGCAACAAAGACTGCAAAAAGTAGAGGTCCTAAATGGGTACCTCAGAGCTTGAAAATATTTCAGCTGAAGTAAAGCGCTTCAGTTTGTTACAAAAAACGGGTATTGTTTATAAATTTTCAACAAGTAAAAAAGTTCGCCAGACACACCAAAAAATTCCAGTTTATGAAATAGAAGAATCTTCCCTGTCGAATGCTTTAAACAAGACAGTATAAACGGAAATCACCTGAGAACTGTTTCAAGTTGATTCACTAATCAGTGAAAATCTAGTATGTTGATACAAGTTGACTGACAAGGCAGAAAACCATGCTGACTAGTATGAAGCTGAAGCTTCAGATTACCTACCAAAAAATCAATCACTAAAGCTTGGAAGATTTTAGGAATAGCAGGAAGAATTGTAATGGAACGATAATTACAGATCAATGATTTATCACCAGCATTCATACATCATACGTGAGAGAGTCACATCTTCACCAATATGATTATAAGATGATCATGACCAAGAACATCATATTCATTAGAAGAAGTATTATTGCACAATAGATCCAATTTTGTAGTGAGTCTTTCGTGAGTTTTTTTGCTATAAGATACTGAACATAAGATGTCATAAAAAATTTCTTAACCATGCTTGGCCAAGATGGTGGATTCAGCATGGCATCAAAGTTGTTCTCACGAACATGAACTTTAAAAGAATTATAATAATCATTAGAAGTCAGTTGCTTTAGCAAAACATCATGAGCCTTCGGGTTGTTTTTCTTAATTATATAATCTTGGACATCCTCAGAGGTAAAAACTGGAGAAACATTATGAAAAATCTAATCCTTTCTAATCCCCTAAAATCAGCATTGGCATCGAAACCATGTCCATTATTTACTAGATGAATTCTTTGTGAAGCCAAAATTATTGTTTAGGTTGCCAACAGGTCCAGTATTATATAAAGTACAAGACATGGATGCAATAGGTGTTGCATTGCCCCCAGCAGCAGTTGAAATGGAACAGAACAATCTTTACTATTCCAGTCAAATAAAATCCAAAATATACTTTTGATAAGAAAGCATTAAATGTAGTAGACAGCAATTTCTTAACATCAACTCAAACACTATCAAACTAAAAGTTTAAACCACAGTTTTTAAATAAAAACTCGGAGCTCCTTTAAACAGTATAATCTGGTGATCTTGATAATTAAATCTACAAAATAAATAAATTCAATGAAAATTGCATGTAGCCGTTCTCTTACCTAATCCTCCGGCCCAAGGTTCACTTCCGGGTCCTTTAACTGGAATCTCCAATACCCCAAACTTTGGCACCCCATTGTAGAACAATGTTATTCTATGAGGAGCTGCTTGTACGGGATGGAATATCACTTCCCACATATTGGCATTGGTAGGACTTTGCCTGACGCTGTGTGAAACATCCCTGTTGCCGACCTATAAAACAAAATGTTTAATTTTGTATTACTATGTGTGGACCTATAAAATCCATACAGGTCTGGATCTCGGGTATGAAAAAAAAGTTGATTAATAGCAAGCTGAAAATTTGTTAATAGCTTGAGGGTGTCTAGTTGGAGAAACTCTGATATATGGGAACACTGGAACAGAGGAAGTTTTAATTGTGGAACAGGTTAAAAATTTGGAACGGTCAGACCACGAAAACGGCACATGTATTTTGTCCGACAGAACAGGCTTAAACTCTCCGAACAGAGATTAAACTCTCATGCAAAAATCAGACTGCTATTTATCACCAAATGGGCGTTTTAATGAGTGGAACATGTAGAATATGTGAAATGACAGGAATTATGACAGGTGATAAATAGCAGTCTGATTTTTGCATGAGAGTTTAATCTCTGTTCGGAGAGTTTAAGTCTGTTCTGTCGGGTAAAATAAATATGCCGTTTTCGTGGTCTGACCGTTCCAAATTTTTAACCTGTTCCGCAATTAAAACTGCCCCTGTTCCAGTGTTCCCATATATCAAAGTTTATCCGACTAGACACCCTTAAGCTATTAACAAATTTTCAGCTTGCAATTACTCAACTTTTTTTCATACGCGGGATCCAGACCTAATAGTATTATCCATATTTTTTACGATTTTAACAAATATTTTTGGTGATTATAATATATTTTCTACCTCCTTCTGCATTATTTTCAGAATTCTTAGAATGTTATGTTAGAATGAATGAATGTTAGAATGTTATATGTATACGTATATGCAAGTTAAGAAACCAGAACTGCTAAATCACCAATAATAAAAGGACAGCGTCAGCAAGCTTCACCTCGACCACACCTCGGCGTCACCGAGCTTATAAATAAACTTTTGCATTGTATAGCGTCACTCTTATTTTGCATTTAACTGTAGTAAGTAGTCCCTTGTCAATAAAGTTCTTTTTAAAAACGTTGTTCTTGGACTTAGAAACTTCACTGGCGCAGTCAGTAGGATTTTTCGGGAATTACGTCGCAAAATTACGTTACAAAAATCGAACGATTTCGCGAATAGTTTTTCGTTTTAACGATTTACCGGAAAACCGAACTTTTTGTGAAAGTGTCCAAGATCAGCTTTAGACAAGGTATCACCAAGACCTGGGGAGAGAACAAGAATCGTCGAACCCTAGAGGCAGTAGATTTTAAGCAGTAGTTCAACGAGACCTGGGAGAAGAACAAAATCGTCGAATCCTATAGGCAGAAATGTTGAAATTCTACATTTTAATGTAAGTGTTTCCTATTTTTTCCATGTTATTATTCCATTTTATATTTTCCTATACATATTTGAGAATACTTATAGTCAGAGAGCTAACGACAGTAAATGATTTTTTTTAAGATTTTATGATTTTACAAGATTTTATTTGAAATAAGAAAAATATTATTATTACTATATTATCTATATATATAAAATTCTAATTCGCAGGCTTTGTTACCGTACTCCTCCGAAGCCGCTTGACCGATTTTCATGAAATTTGGCAGGTGGACTCGACCGGACAGGGAGTAGGTTGTTATCTATATTTCATAGCCGTACGTTATAAGGGAGCTTTGCCCCCCCTAAATTTTTTTTTTATTTTTCGACAAACCGATTTTTCTTAATTGTATATGATTCAGAAGCAAAAGATACATACAATCCTAAATTTTCACTTTTCTATCTTTAACCGATATTTTTTTAAAAAAATTTCGTGGTTTAACATCTATATATATAAAATTCTCTTTCGCAGGCTTTGTTGCCAAACTCCTCCGAAACCACTTGACCGATTTTCATGAAATTTGGCAGGTATACTCCCTGCTGAGTTGCGAAGAAAACGGTGCTATTTTTACTTCTCTAGCGCAGTCCGTTTCCGAACTGCGTTATGCCGTGCGTTAGCGCGAGCCGTAAGTCGTAGAAAAATTCTGAGCACAGAAGAAGAAACAACGGGAAATTTTATAATAGCAAAGTGCAGCAGATTAACTTTTGGACTCAAATTGGATAAAATATGAATTTTTTAATTTTACGAAATTTTCAAAAAAACTTGCTTTCGCTGGGCAAACCATCCAGTTTATTCATGTTAACTAGATGAACAAACGAAAAATATCGTGAACACTATTGCGTGTCTTAAATGATCGATAATATTTTTTGTTATTGTCATAATTAATTAATATTTAGAATTTTAAGGTATGAATTAAAAAAAAAAAATTATTTTACATTTAATATTTGATGGGGGCGAGTTAAAAGTGCACTGAGTCATGCAGTGCTCTATGGGTGCAACAGTATGTTTTTGAATTCCTGAGAGAGAAGGTGTGGTCATATCAAAGGAATGTTATATATGTTTCATATCTCTCAATGCTACTCACTGTGTTGCCTATTCAAAATGGAAGAATATGTGTTTTAATTTATAAGAGAGATGGTTTGGACATATCAAAATAATTTTATACAAATTTGTTTAATATTTCTCAATACAAGTTACTGTTTTGCTGAAAAAATGGAAGAATATGGGTTTGTTTATTCATGAGCGAGATGGTTTGGTCATATGAAAAGAATGTTATATACTATATAACATTGTTTTCGAATATATAAGATATTAGGTTTAATATTTCTCAATGCAAATCAGTATTTTGCCGGCTTAAAGGGGAAGAATATGTGTTTGAATTCGTGGGTGAGATGGTTTGGACAGATCAAAAGAAAGCTATAAAATTATGTTTAATATTTCTCAATGCAAATTACTGTTTTACCGACTTAAAAGTGGAAGAATATGTGTTTGTAATTTATGAGGGAGGTGGTTTGGTCATATCAAAAGAAAGTTAAGTATATATGTTTAATATTTCTCAATACTACTTACTATTTTGCCTACCTAAAAGTTGAAAAATGTGGGTTTCAATTCATGAGTGAAAGAGTATGACGTATTTGATTTCATTTGAGAGATGGTTTGGTCATATCAATAAAATGTTATATTTTTAATATGTCTCAATGCAAATTACTGTTTTGCCGACTTAAAAGTAGAAGAATATGTGTTTTAATTGATAAGAGAGATGGTTTGGAAATATACAAAGAAAATGATGTCTTGATTCCGCTTATACTAATGATTCCAACGGACTTACCGTTTGAAAATTGCAAGAATAACTTCGTTTAAAAAGTAACGAGTTTTCAGGTTTGGCACACGGAAAATTTTTGCGCGTAGGGAAACCGTCATCGTTACAGTGGAACCTCGATAAGTCGGATTAATCAGGACCGCGGCCGATCCGGTTTATCGAAAATCCGAGTAAGCCGGAGAATATGGTAAAAATTAATAAAATACTGATACTTACATACAGATAAACTTCCATTATAATTGCAAAAACATGAAATACATACATAGCACAGTAGGTACATCTAAATTACGTACAGTGGTATACAGTATTGTTCATTTCTTGGTAAAAAACTCATACAGTAACATTTTTATTGTTGAAATGTTTGTTTGATGAAAATCGGTCCGGGTTAGCCGGACTTCCGGGTTATTGGAGGCCGACTTATCGGGGTTCCACTGTATTTATTTTGCACCAAGAATAGAGTATTGTTTATAAAAAAGCATTACATTGATGCAAATTTTTGTCATACATTATTTTTTAGATTTTCTGTTAATTTACTTAGTGAACTTTGAGATATCATTATTTAATTCACAATAACACCGGTACGAAGTTCGTCGGGTCAGTAATTAAAATAAAATTAAAATTATATACAATTTTGTTTACTTTGCTGGTGCAGAATTTAGACACACAACCCTATGACGTCACGACACGTTTTAGGCTAGCTGCAATAATTTAAATTTAGAATTGTTTTTAGGGGCCAAACGGAACACAAAAACAACTTTTTATCTTTGATACATGTTTTAAATTATTTTATGTTGCGATTTATAACATTCTTTTCGAATTTCAAATTTATGCAAGTTCCTTATTGACCTAGAATCAAAATTATAACACATTATCTAATTATGACCCACTATCTAAGGTGCAACGAAGTTCACCGGGTCATCTAGTATTATTATATTTTTGAAAATATTTGATTATATTGAAGTTTGATTATATTTAATATTTTATTATAACCTGATATATTATTTGAATAAAAAGAATAAATATTTAATGAGTGAAACTGATAGTAAATTAGATTTAAGTAGCCTTGTAGCAGAATTAAATTCAATTTTAGAACCAAATAGTAATAAACATAACGAAATGGCTCAAACAAACTACCAATTGTTAAAATTATACTTAGATTCTATCCCAGCATATGATGGTAATCCACATACTTTAACCATATTTATTGAAAATTGTGAAAATTTAATAACTAATTTTGCTAGCCAAACAGATGGCACTTTGAATACATTTTTACTTCGAGCTATATTAGGTAAATTAAATGGAAGAGCTCAAATGTTAATAGGCTCTAGGACAGAATTAAATACATGGCAACTTGTAAAGAATGCCCTAAATCTTAGTTTTGGAGATCAGAGAGATCTCGATTGCCTTATCCAAGACCTGATAACGTTGAGGCCTTTCAAAAATGAAACCCCTTATAATTTTGGCATGCGATGCCAAGAAACACGTAGTTTAGTAGCACAAAAATTAAATACCCTTAATATTAAAGCACCAGAAAAATTAATTAGAATACAAAGTTACGATGACTTATGTTTAAAAACTTACATTAGAGGCTTACCCTTATCGTTACAAACAAATATTATATTGAGAAACCCAGACAGTTTAGAGAAAGCTATGTGCTTCGTTATCGAAGAAGAGAATTTTCTATATTCGTTACAACGCGGAAATAATTTAAACTCACAAAATTCTTTTAGACCCTCATCGAGACATACTCCTACGAGAAACAATAATTCTAATCAAACTTTTACTCCTAGAAATAATTTTCAACAAAATCGCCCTAATATGAGATTTCCACCTTACCAATATCAAAATATCAGACCGCAATACCAGAATAATAATTTTAATCCTAACAATACTTTTCAACCACACCAAAATCATTTTCGAAATTTCAATAATTATAATTCTAACTTCAATCCAAGAAATTTCGACAATAATAATTCTAATTTTCGACCAAAGAACTTCAATAATAATAATCCTAATTTTCAACAAAGATATGTTAATAATCGACCCCAAAATCAAAATCAATACCAGCCAGAACCGATGGATACAAATTCACGAAATACTTCTTTAAGATCTAAACCACATTTTACTTCCACACAATTATTTAATCAACAAATAAATAACGATCAAATACAATTCGAAAACCCCTTTGAAAATAATGATTACGAAAACCTGATTCAAAGTTCAGTACCCTATCCAGTACCGCATTACGAGAACAATTATGAAACTCAATCCAGTCCTTATCAAACTCAAGACAACACAAATGAAAGATCATATCACAGTCCAACTCAAAATGTTGAAAACGTAAATTTTTGCATGACCCAAGAAAATTACAATCCGACATAATATATTTAAATACAACGATAGCAGATTTACCACATATTATTATACCAGAACTCAATGCCAGATTTTTATTAGATACAGGGTCTTCCAAAAGTTTAATCTCTCCACAGTTAGCGCATAAATATTATAAAAATTTTATTTCTTATGAAAATTTTAATATACAGACGGCTCACGGAATTTCCATGCACAATGAAATAATTAATATTCCAGCTTTTAACATTTTTAAAGTAAACCAATATAATAAGTTTTATGTTTTTAAATTTAGCGAAAATTTTGATGGATTAATTGGTATAGATTTATTACAAAAATTAAAAGCTTCAATTAATGTCAACACGAGACAAATGAAAACGCCTTATGTAACTATACCCATAATTTTTGAACCCAGTAAAAAGAATATATTATATCCCAAATCAACTTTTAATCATACAATAATTATTCCCCCTAGAACTAAGCAAATAGTCAAAATACCGGTAAAATTAAATGAAGGATTAGGTATACTAGAATATAAAAATTTCGGTAAAGGAATCGAAATGCCTAAAGCAGTAGTTAACGTAAAAAATAATTTTGCTATAACCACTATTACGAATATGAGCGAATATAAGACAACGTTAAGTAATATTGAACCCTTAGATATAGAACCATTAGATATAGTAAATACTAATTTTATAAGAAAGATGGAAACTGACGAAGAAACGTCTATTAATGATGATAATATGTTAAAAAGGAATTTAAAAAATATAAGGATAAATCATTGCAACAAAGAAGAAAAAGAATTACTAAAAAATCTTTGTTTCCAATATAGAGACATATTTTATTGTGAAGGCATACCCTTAAGTTTTACTAATAGTATTAAACATAAAATTAAAGTTACTGATGATTCTGCAATATATACAAAATCATATCGTTTCCCGGAAGTTCACCGAGAAGAAGTTAAATCCCAAATAAATAAGATGTTAGCAGAAGGTATAATAGAAGATAGCAATTCAGCGTTTTCGAGTCCCATTTGGGTGGTCCCGAAAAAACAAGATGCTACAGGAAAAAGAAAATGGCGTCTAGTAATAGATTACAGAAAGTTAAACGAGAGAACCGTAGATGATAAATACCCATTACCAAACATAACAGAAATTTTAGATAAATTAGGAAGAGCAAATTATTTTTCGACACTAGATCTTGCAAGTGGCTTCCACCAAATAGAAGTAGACCCACAAGATGTTGAAAAAACAGCCTTTAGTACCCCACAAGGTCACTTTCAATTTAAAAGAATGCCTTTTGGTTTGAAAAATGCACCCTCAACTTTTCAGAGAGTAATAGACAATGTTTTAAGAGGACTAACAGACGAAACATGTATAGTATATTTAGACGATATTTTAATTTATAGCACATCTTTACAAGAGCACCTTGAAAAATTAAAAATAGTTTTCGAAAGACTTAGAAAAAGTAATTTAAAGGTACAATTAGACAAGTCAGAATTTTTACAAAAAACAGTTATGTATTTAGGACATGTAATTACCCCTCAAGGAGTAAAACCAAACCCCGATAAAATCGCAGCTATAAAAAGATTTCCCATTCCAAAAACCCAAACTGAAATAAAAAGCTTTTTAGGATTACTAGGTTACTATAGACGATTTATAAAAGATTTTGCAAAAATTACTAAACCAATGACCAAATGTTTGAAAAAAGGTTCGAAAGTAAACCACGATAAAGATTTTATTGACTGTTTTGAAACTTGCAAACAAATATTAACAAATGATCCTATTTTACAATACCCAAATTTTAGCGAACCATTTATATTAACGACAGATGCTAACAATTATGCAATTGGAGCCGTATTATCACAAGGAAATGTACCAAATGATCGACCCATCGCATACGCCTCAAGAACACTAAATAAATCAGAGACAAATTATTCAACTATAGAAAAGGAGCTATTAGCAATTGTATGGCCCTGTAAACATTTTAGACCATACCTTTACGGAAGAAAATTTTTCATATACACGGATCACAAACCATTATCTTGGCTTTTTAGTCTAAAGGAGCCAAACTCAAAATTAATACGTTGGCGTCTAAAACTAGAAGAATTCGATTATAAAATTATTTATAAAAAAGGAAAACACAATACAAACGCAGACTGTCTATCTCGCATTACAATTAACGCATTAGAAGATGAATCAATAGTAAATAATCCTGGAGACGTAGACGAAGATATTTTAAAGTACCTCCAAAATTTTGCAGAGAATCCATTAGACCAACAACCTTCAACAAGTAACAATAACGAATCGAGAAAAATTAACATTATTTCTGATATAAGAATACCTCCAGACAAAATAAATACACAAGACGAAAGCTCAGACGAATCTACACAACATACAACCGCAAACGAAACAACGAATCAAGGAATACCCATTTTAGACGAAATAATAAATAACAAAGTTCACCAAATCTTAGTATACCCTAACGTTTACCCAAAAACCGATATAACTCATGAAACTTATCAAAACCATAAAATAATTAAAGTAAAATCCCTGAAACTGATAATGAAAAAGATATTTTTGAATTTCTTATGGCATACACAGACCTTAACACTACATTTTATTTGTACTTCAGTAAAGACAACCTGTATAATGATTTTAATAAATATTACCTAAAACATTTTTCTGAAAATGGTCCGAAACTAATTAAATGCACTAGATTAATTAATACAGTAGCAAACGAAGAGGAACAAATAATTTTATTAAAAAACTACCACGAAGGAAAAACTAACCATAGAGGAATTAACGAAACATTTGAAAAATTACGTCAAAATTATTACTGGAAAAATATGAAGACAACTATTACTAATTACATTAACGAATGTTCTATTTGCCAAAAAAATAAATATGGTAGACACACCCCTTATGTCCCACTAATGCTTACGGAAACCGCCAGCAAACCTTTTCAAATTATTCATATAGATATTTTTACATATGACGGTAACAAATATTTGACCCTCACAGACGCATTTACTAAATTTGCTCAAGCTTATTCTATTCCAGGTAAAAACGCAATTCACATTACGAAATCCTTAATAAAATACTTCACTTCTTTCGGCATTCCCCAATTAATAGTAGCAGACAAAGGTAGAGAATTTAATAATGAAGTAATAAAAGATTTATTAGCAATTCACAAAATCAAAGTTCATTTTACTACTCCTGGTCACCATGAATCAAATTCAATAGCTGAACGAATACACTCTACACTAATCGAACATTTAAGACTTCTAAAACAAACGTATCCTAACGAAGATGACCTAATGGACTATGCTCTTATAGCTTACAATAATTCTATTCATAGTTCCACAAAATTTACCCCATTTGAACTAACTTTCGGACATACAGATTCTAGAAACCCCAACGAACTATTTCTTTCCCAAAATTTCTATTCAGAATATATAAATAATCATAAAGACAAATTAAAACACGTTTACCAAAATGTACATGAAAATCTAACACAAAATAAAACTAAAGTAATTGATAAACGAAACGATCAAGGAGAAATAAATTCAGAATTTAAAATTGGACAAGTAGTTTATAAAGTTAATACCCAAAAACGTAACAAAAAACATCAACCATACTTAGGTCCCTACAAAATAACCAAAATTCTTGATAGAAACCGAGTAGAACTTGTACGACAAAGACTTAAATATAAAAAAGACATTAACCAGACAGAAATTATACATATTAAAGAACTAAAGAAACCTCCCGTTGCAGGTTCACCCTCTGGACAACAAACGTCGACGCAAGACGAGACACATCCAAATTCCATAACTTAAACGACAATCCCGGACTTTTACCCCTTCATTTAGGCACAGCCCGAATTCAGACAGATGTTTGGACTTTTATACATATCTATGACATTACAAACATTACTACAAATTTCCTTACTCTACAAAATCAATATGATTCCATGATAAATACCCTTTCAAATACTTCCCAAATTCTAAGCTTTAATAAAGAATTTCAAGACTCCTATCATTTAATCCAAATTTTAGAAAACAAAATTTATCTCGAATTAAGACAATTAAATCCCTTTTGGAATACCAGATCTAAAAGATCTCTATTTGATGGTGTAGGTTCCGCAATCAAATTTATAACCGGAAACCTAGACCAAAACGATGCAAAACGCTACGACGACGCTATATCAACTATAACAAATAATCAAAATAATATTAAAACTATAGTTAACAACCAAATCACCTTATTAAGATCTTCAATAAAGAATTTTGAAAATAATACAAAAATCTTAGCCCATAACCAGTTAATTTTAAGTTCACGAATAACAGAAGTTCAAAACTTAATTAAAGATATAAAGATAGAAAAAGTTGAGACATTTCATTATTTTGCACTAGAAAGACTTGTATCGCAATTTTACACTAGTTTCCAAATTATTTATGATCTTCTAGAAAAAATCGAAGTTGCTATCAGCTTTTCAAAACTAAATACATTTCATAATTCGATAGCCGACCCAGATGAACTATTTCTCGAAATTTTAAACGTTAGTAAATTTCTTAAAAATAACAAATTCCCTTTTGAATTATCTTTGCAAAATATTTTTTTGTTCGAAAAAATAATAAAAATAAAAAGTTATAGTAAAGCAAATAAAATAATTTTTGTACTTGAATTACCCATTGTTGAGATCAATGACTATGATTATTATCATCTTTATTCCTTTCCGACCCGATACCAAACTCATTTTAGAACAATTATTCCAAAATCCAAGTTTTTACTTTCCAATCGATACCAATATGCACTTGCCAACGTTCAATGTCAAAAATTGTTGGAAGAAGAATATTTATGCCACGATGTCCAGTCCATTGAAGTAACACCAACAGCCCCTTGCGAAGTTCAACTAATACAGTACTCAAAATTTGTAAATCAATGTCAATCAGTGCCAACAGAAATTAACAATATAAAAATTCAAAAACTTGAAAACAATAAGTGGATCGTAATAACTCTAAACAAAGTGATTAGTATTCAAAAATGCGACAAAAATTCGGACAATATTCCATTAAACGGTAGTTACTTAATCGAACTCAATAGTGCGTGCGAAATTTATATAGACAATTACGTTTTAAAATCATTTGAACTAAAAACCCCAAACTTTGTTAAAATGGAACTGCCAAATTTAGAAGTGTTACTAAAAACCCCGGTCAGTGATCTAAACTTTAAAACAATAAAAATAGACTCAATAAAATTAGACGAATTAAATAATATTCAAAGTGCTTTAGCAGATCAAGAAAACAAAATAGACAATCTAGACACAGTTCCCATTCATTTTCAACATGTCAGTTTTTATACCATAATTTTATATGTCATAGCAATCATCTTCCTTGTCTACACCATTTGGCAAATATACAGAAAAAATACGAATCCAGAATCACCAAAGGAATCCACAGAACAAGAAAAGAAGGTACCAGAAAATTTTCCATTTCTTCGAACTATGCTACCCCATAGTTCTCATCTAGCCCCGGAGGAGTTAAGAAACCAGAACTGCTAAATCACCAATAATAAAAGGACAGCGTCAGCAAGCTTCACCTCGACCACACCTCGGCGTCACCGAGCTTATAAATAAACTTTTGCATTGTATAGCGTCACTCTTATTTTGCATTTAACTGTAGTAAGTAGTCCCTTGTCAATAAAGTTCTTTTTAAAAACGTTGTTCTTGGACTTAGAAACTTCACTTGCATATAATTTTACGGAGCAGAAACAAGGAAATAAGACGAAACTACAACTAAAAAACTTCTAACTTTGGTAAACAAATTTTTAATAAGAAAAATCTTGAAAATATACTGGTCCAACAGAATAACTAATACACAAAACTAAGCTAAAGAACAAAATGGATTGAAGAAAATAATGAAAATGGATTGGTCATACTTTGAGGATAGATCAAAACAATATAGCAAGACAAGTACTTGAATAGAAACGAGTAAGTAATTAAGTAAGTAAGTAAGTAAGTAAGTAAGTAAGGTATGCTATATTGCCAAAAAATTTTACCAATTTGTGGACAAAGCTTATACAAAATAAAAAAAATACAATAAAAAACAAAAAAATAATAAAAAACTACAAACAAAACAAAAACAGAAACAGACACCAAGTAAATGGCGTGAGTTATACTAATTAATATAATTTTATAGTTATTAAGTAAACATTAAAAAATTAAAAATTTTGCAAACAATATGTATACAACGTCAGAGCAAAAAGAAGGCGAACGAGGAAAAGGGAAAGGGAAAGTAAATCAAAAGTTCTATGCCGCTGCAAATATGTACAAAAGTACTCGAAAGTAATAATCCTGCAAGTCAATTTGCTGAATTCAAATCGTTTATAAAAAAGTCATTCACTGTATAAAAAGCTCTCTCCAGCAAATAAGCTTTTAAGGCCTTGCGAAAAGCGGGAAATGCTGCAATAGATTTGATGTTAGATGGCAGGTGATTGTACATTTTTCTCGAATTGTATAGTATAGAGCACTTAACCAGCTCAGACCGTGGGGTTGGCATATAAAGATTATGCTCCACGTTTCTAAGGGGATAGTTGTGAGTGGGTCTCTCTGGACCTTCTGATGCATGTTTGCAGATTAAACAAACGGATTCAAAAACAAACAACGAGAGGGGAAAATAATGAAGACCAGACAACAGCTGGAAAAGAACTACAACAAGAGAACACGAAAAAATTCACAGGAGAAACGCAGACAAAAAATAGAAGAGTATAAACAGTAAATAGTACACAGTTTATCCAGAGAATAAAAATGAAAGAATATGCGTTGACTGGCCAGTTAGAAATCGTTCATTTTTAACTAGGAAATTCATAAGCGCTCAATACTTCACAAAGAGGGATAGAATTAGAGAGAAAGAGAATGTTAATTGTTAATGTGAAGCAAAAGGTCGCATACAGTTAACGTTTATTTAAATATTGTGACTAAAGTTTCAGAATATCAAATTTTCAGTCTGACAAAACAAACGCAAGAATTGATTAACTTTACTTTAAAACTGTGCAATATACATAAATAAAGACTTTAAACAAGAATAATCTTTAGTGCTATGTACAGGAGGATCGAGAATACCAATAAAATAAACAAGTAATTGAGACATATTTCCTGCATTTTACCTTTACTGCTGCGGTCAGTTTTCCAGGACCAACTCTGTTCATGTTGATTCCAATGGCAGATGGCCGATGACATATCGCTTCTGGAGCATTTATGATATCAATCTTTGTAGTATCAAACACGTGGAAGGTTCTCGTAGCTACGACTTCGTTGTCCCGTAAAATGTTAACTCGGTAGGTCCCTGAAATAGAGTTCAAGAATGAAAAGTAGTTCAAAATTAAGATTGTAAATTTAAAAACTCTAGTTAAATTGGTAACATATGTCAGGGTGATATTTATTGATAATCTGTTGTTCTGATTTAGAACCATTTAAGTGTAAGATACTCGTTTATAAGTTCCATCGTAAGGTACAAAGAAGATAATGAAGTTTGACAAAATATTTTTCCTCTTATTGTACCGTCTCCTTTCAAAGGTTGGCGATCTAAATGGCAATTGTATCTTTGGAAACTGCTGCACGAAATATTTCTGCAGATGAGCGTTCAAACCATTTCCTCAGCTCTTTCAACAACGAATTCATATCTTTCACCTTTCAACACATGACTTAAGTGTTGTATTTTCCTTTCTTCGATTATTCTTACTAATTCTTTTTGATTACTCATGCCCCGAAGCAGGTACCTCATTGTTGGTAACTATTTGTACCCTTGAAATTCTCAGCATCCGCCTGTATGTACATATCAAAGGCGTCTATTCTTTTTTCCGTTTCAAAAGTTCACTGTCCAACATTCACAGCCATACAGCAAGACAGAAAACACATAACATCTGATCATTCGGATTCTGAGCTCTAGACTAAGGCCTGATCTTAAAAAAATGGTTTTATTCATGGTTATGAGTTTTTCCTCGCTTGTTCGTTTCTTGATAGGATTTATTTTTTTTTAGGTTACGGTGGCTATTGACATTTGCTCCCGAATATTTACAGAAGTTATTATTTTTTTGTCCTTTTGTTCCCGATAAAACAGATGTTAAAGATGCCCTCTGGCCAATGGCGGATCTACGGGGAAGGAAAATGAAGAAATTTTTCCCCTAAAAGGACCCAAGGTCCAAAATTAAAGAAAAAAAATTGTTCAAACAAAAAAATATATAAGCTGACATGAAACCGAAACCACAGAAAGACAAATTCAACCCAATGAACACGCTAGTTAGGAAAATTAAGGGAACTGAATCCCTATAAGTTACAGTCGGAAAAATGAAAGAATACCTACCCACGAACGATCACATCAATCACATATTTTGTATTTGCTGTTTTTTTTTCATAAGTAACAAACGAGAGAGATAGATTATTAATAATCTGAATAATATGTGATTGATGTGATAGTTCATGGATATTCTTTTATTTTTCCGACTGTATTATTTATGTCTTTTATTTAATCGGAGTTTATCATTTGGTTGGTTTTTCATTGAAGTTCCCCCTAAGGCAAATTTCCCCTCCCAAGGCAAATTTCTAGATCCGTCACTGCCACTGGCACGAAAAAAATCTTTAATTCTAGTTGACAATTCCGAAATGGCAGACTGTGGATCTGTCTGACTCCTCCAGCATTCCCCATAAGTACGCATCTGGTGGTGTTAGTTCTGATGACTGGTAACTCCCAAAATGCTCGCACAGTATTCGAAGAGACTCCCTGGCAGTATGACAGGTTGTCCCTTCCTGTTGAAACCTTCCTGTTGATTTTAAGCTTGGACCGTTTTTGTGACCTTTTCCGTATGACCGAAAATAGTACTAGTACTCCACCATAAAAAACTTTTCTGCAAAACTGGGAACCATTCTGAAGCACCAAACATTATCACGACATTCACACACGTTATAACGACGTTCGGAAATCACTCAGTACGTTTCGGCGCCTAACACATACAGATTTAAGGCATACGAATTACAGTAAGTACTGTTTATTTTGCTGCATACCGTAGTTCTTGCGCGTTTTCGATTTTTAAGCTATTTAATTAAAAAAGAATAGCAGTACAATCTAAACATTTTCGGCATATCACAAAATCGACATGTTCGGGGAAAATTAGAGTAAAAACGTCACAATACCAAATAAAAGTCACAGGGAGAAACCAGAAGCGATACTCAAAGTACATACTTATATCTCTGCACAATAAAAATGCTGAAACTGACTATAATTTATTTACTTGGTATTCAGAATCTAGCAAAATTGTGTCATATCTCAAAATTCTTTGATTTTCTTAATAAAATACATTCTTACCAGTTTGTGTTAAACTAAACTCTCCTTTGTAATTATTAACAACATATTTAACATGGTGATTATTGGGATCACTAATCTCAATCTTATGGTTATCACTGGGTAGATCAATATAAGCTGTAGCACCAATTTGGAAATACTGCGTGGATTCAATTACGCTGCAGTGGAACGGACTACCAACCACTGTCATATCGTTGAATGTTATGTTCACATAGTGGTCTTCAGCTGTAAGGGGAACAAAAGTGACGTCGTACAGGCCTCTTGCGCAGGCTACCACTTCAGCTTTGATGGTGGTGTGCTGTGTCGACACGACCAACTCTAACGTGCCTTCTCCAGCTTGGGCTGCATCCACACTGAAGGTGACTGGTTTGCCCACTTCGGCTGGTTCTGGAAATTAGATTTATCTAAGTGTTACATTACTGAAAGGGTACAAAGAATTATATAAAAGTGATTTAAATTAATACTTTCGTTATTTCGTTAATATTCTCGCATTGAAAATGTATCATCAGATCCGTAATTTCTGACTGGAATCCTTTTTTTTTTCTTTTTTTTTCTGTTTCAATAGTCAAAAGTAAAATTATAGCCTTTGATAGTAGTTATGAAACTGTGGGAAATAGAGTAAATACAGAAATATGGGCAATCAAAAAACAGTTATTTAAAAGGTATTAAGCTGTTTCTCTGATACTGGAAGGACTAATTTTAATTATTTTTTATGTACCTAGTTACCAGAGAAAAAAGTCAACACCTATTGCTCGATTACATATAGAGCTTAATTTTACGATGGAACTAGCTGTCTTTTGTATTATATAGATTCATTGTGTAATTTTAATATACAATAAAAGGTTGATTAATGGGTAGTTAATATTTATACATCTTAAAATATTTCATTGTTTTTTTCGTCTCAACACATTATGCTAAGTTATTACTTTTTGTACACTCCAGTGTACCATTTCTTCTTCTTCTTCTTCTTCTTCTTTTTATATAGACATTACTCTGTCTGTTTTTCAATGTGCCTCCAGTAAGTTGTCATTCCATCTTTTTCGTGGTCTTAGCACTGATCGTCTTCCTATTGGAGAACCGTCTCTCGCCGTCCTTACTACTCTATTTGTTGTCATTCGGCTTATGTGGTCGTTCCATTCGACTCTTCTGCTTTTTACCCAGTTATTAATATTGTCCACCTTGCATCTCCTTCGTATATCTGCACTTCTAGCTCTATCCCACAGCGTCTTACCATCGATGTTTCGCAATGTTTTCATCTCCGCTGTTTCGAGAAATCTTTTTGTCCTCTCTGTGTCGGGTCGTGTTTCTGTCGCGTATGTCATTATTGGTCTGATGACTGTTTTGTAAATTCTGCCTTTCACTTCTTTTCCGATGTTTTTATTTCTCCATATTGTTTCATTCAGGCAGAGGTGTAACCAGGATGAACCTGTCTCTGGGGGATATGGAATAATAATGGTTTTAAGCGTATAAAGCTCAAAGTACATCCAAAAGGGGGGGGGTTATAACCCCCAAAACTACCCCCTGGTTACGCCTATGCATTCAGGCAACCTGCGGCTATGTTTGCTTTATTCACCTTATCTTCCACTTCTGTTTTCGAGCTTTCCGTAGCTGCATAGTGTGATGCCTAGATATTTAAACTCCATGACTTGTTCTATTATTTGACCCTCCAGCTCTAATTTACACCTTATTAGATCTGCTGTTATAACCATGCATTTAGTCTTTTTTGGGGAAATTAACATGTTAAATTTTCTAGCGGTTATATTAAATTCGTGCAGCATACGTTGTAAATCATCTTCACTTTATGTTGTTCTGAAGCTATTTCCTTGTGGTATTTTTATAATAAACTATTTTTAATGGGAAATAAGCCACAATTTTACCAAAAAAATGATTTTATTAACGTTTCGAAGCCCAAATCGGGTTTCGTTGTCAAAATACAAAATACAAATAAATGGAATCTCTAACGCGAGAATTTTACTGTCATCGTTGCATTTGGTTGTCTTTTTAACGACAGATCACATGCTATGATTTTTTTGTGACGGATATTCTTGAGTTGGAATTGATTTCATGTAATCGAATGAACTATCTTTTAGTAAAGTCGTCCCAGGAACGCAACTCATAAATATTGGCGATATCATTTTAAAGTCTTCTACTTTAAAATGTATAATATATGTCTGAATTGCCGATATAAATGAGTCAGATTAAATAAATTAATAGAAGAATTTTTTTACTAAGCAACAACATTTTTGTTTAATTCATTAATATTTTTTGTATTTTGACAACGACATCCGATTTGGGCTTCGAAACGTTAATAAATTCATTTTTTAGTAAAACTGTGGCTTATTTCCCATAGAAAATGTATGTATACACCGTTCTTAGGCGTCAACGCCCTTCGGTAGGGATCTATGGAGGAGTATCACCAAGCCGGAAGCCCTTATCCCTTCCCGTACCGCTCCTCCATAGGCCGATCAGACGCCAGTTTATTCCAGACCAAGCCGTAGACTCTATTGAGTTTTATACTACGGCGTTGGCCTTTTATAAATTTCATGACCTAGCTGAGGCTCGAACCAGCGACCGCAAATCGCAAATCCACTAAACTTGTCGATAGACTGAGCCCCAGCTAACTGGACCGTCAAGACCGACTCCCATAGAAAATACTTAATTATAAAAATGCCACAAGGAAATAGCTTCAGAACAACATTAAAAATATGGTTATATTTTACTTTAAAATTTATTCTACTTTAAAATGTATAATAATAGACGTCTGAATTGCCAATATAAATGAGTCAGATTAAATAAATTATTAGAAGAATTTTTTTACTTAGCAACAACATTTTTGTTTATTTTAGTAATATTTTGTATTTTGACAACGAAACCCGATTTGGGCTTCGAAACGTTAATAAAATCATTTTTTTGGTAAAATTGTGGCTTATTTCCCATTTAAAATAGTTTATCATCTTCACTTTGAGAGATTAGTATTGCGTCGTCTGCATAGCAGATTATTTTAAGTTGTTTTTCTCCCATTTGGTTTCCTTTTTTTGTTCTTAGTTTTTTTATTATTCCACTAGTTGAACACACTTTTAAATACTATAGTGAACAATCCTACAATGTACAAAAAAATCCAAGACAAGTTTTCACATGTGTATGTATAAGTGCAGAAACAGACGAGCCACTCTGCAGCGCTACTGAGTGGCGCCACAAAGTGGCTTAGACAGGCGATTTTGTAGCGCCGACGACTAACGCTGCGAAGTGGCCGTGTGGAAAGGTTTGGCATTAGTTTTTTCAGGTTGTGGCTCTTGAAAAAGGCCAAGGCTCTTGAAAAAGGCCAAGGGATACGGTTGAAGGTTGATCTAGCTTTTCCGATGCGCGCTCTTATCTCTTGGTTGTTGGTCCATTCTTCATTTATTATGGTGCCGAGGTAGTTGTAGTGCCTCACTCTTTCTACAGAGATTTGGTTGATGTAGAGTTGACCTTCTGTCCGATAACATCGGAGATATTATTAACTGGACAATACTATACATTACTACTGAATGAATTAAAAGCAGACGCTGAAAAGTCCTTCAATTATTGTAGAATGTCCAAAGGTGCCTTCGATGAGCTTTATAGTTATCTTAAAGAATATGTATATTGAAAGAACCGATAAAAACATGTGAATAAGTATTCCTCAAGAAAGGCTTATAGGTAATTTTTCTAACTGTTTGGGAGCAATAGATGGTAAGCACGTGAGGATCAATAAATACCATCTAAACTTTTTAATGCGGTGCTAGAACATGCTTTTAAGAATTTGGATTGGATGACAAAGGGAATAAAAATACACTGCGCGTCAGAGAAAACGCGCATCCTACAAAATGGGTCATTTTTATGTCTCGAATTTCCTAAACCTGTTGTCCTTTTTAAGTGATTTTTTTAATATGTTATACCCTTATTATTTAACAATATGGCTGTAATAATATTGTTGCTAGACAGGTTAATCATCATTGTATGCCGGGTGTACCAATCAAACTGTTTTTTTCTCAACGTTCACCACACCCTGTGGAATATTCTAGCGTTTATAAAATACTGAAATTAAAACCCAACTTTAGCCTCAGGTTTTCTTCACATTCTTTTTTTTTAATCATTCGCATATGTTGGATAATAAAAAAGTTGGTACTTTAAAACAACTAGCCATGTTCTTCATTAATACAGGGTGTTTCTAAATAAGTACGACAAACTTTAAGGGGTAATTCTTATAAACATACAGGGTGCGCCAAACCTCTGGTCTTCTTTGATTACGGCTAAACTATGAGATATACAAAAAAATGTTTATAACAAAACTAATGTGTATCAAAGAGGTCTATAATTTAAAATTATTTTCAATTATACAGGGTGAGTCAGAATGACGGTATGAACCAAAGTTTTATTTTTTTAAATGGAACACCCTGTATATTAAATCATTTTTGAATATATTATTTAAAAATATGAAAAATTTGTATAAGGTCTTATAGGCCTAAAGTTAATAATTTTCGAAATATTTACATTTTTATTGAGAAAAATGGTAATATTTATAGGGTTGTGGATTATGTTTCCAAGGAAATAAAAATTTAGGTGATAGGTCAAAGTTTTTAAAATATAGTGTTATTTTAAAATAATTTAATATTTTTTACTTTTAGCCATAAAACATACAGTGTGATCACTATTTGCAAATACAAAATTTTCTCATTTTTTTTAAATGGGACACCCTGTATATTAGTTTTGCGTTTGGTAGTAAATATTACAACCTTTCTTTTGGTATAAGGTTGTATGTACCTAGCATGTTTCGTTTTGTAGATATTTTAAAAAACTATAGATTTTACGTTTTTGCGGATTTTTTATTTAAAAATTTTTTTGCAAAAAAAATAATTATAATCTGGTTTTAGAAACATACACTAAAATATAAAATATGAAAATAAAAACGTAATTAAAGATTAAAATAAATCGTATGCTAGTACAATTCAATTGAATTTAATAACTTTAAATTATTTTACAAAAAATATTTTACCATATTAATGAATACATAAATTAGTTACTAAATTAAATAAACAACCAAATTTTAAATCAATCGTAGTAATTCTTCTACCGCAGCAACTTTCCTATACCAAATTAATTGTTAGTTATATTGTATTTACGAGTAAGATCAGTTAATAACTTTTTAATTTACCTACATCTTGAGAACGTATAAAGTATGCTTTGAAACAAATGAACGTTATGGAAGTATATTAAGAAGTAAATAGTATCTATGTACCTACTCGTGTCACAAAATCTGGTAATAATTTCTAATGGTTTCGCCCAAAACAAATGTCATATCCAAAAATGTTTCGGTTAAAAAATTAAAATTTAAAATAAAAAAAATTGTTACAAAAATTTCAACTACAAAAGTATTCCCAGTTTTTGTGACACCAGTAAATACTATTTATATTAATAAATAATTTGGATGATACATTTAACATTCATTTGTTTCAAAGCATACTTTATAATAATTTTTATATTCTCAAGATGTATGTAAGTAAATTTAAAAGGTAAATTAAAAGTTTAACTAAATACAATTTAACTAACAATTAATTTGGTACAGGAAAGTTGCTGTAGTAGAAAAATTACTACGGTTGATTTAAAATTTGATTGTTTATTTAATTTAGTAACTAATTTATGCATTCATTAATATGGTAAAATATTTTTTGTAAAATAATTTAAAGTTATTAAATTCAATTGAATTGTACTAGCATACGATTTATTTTAATCTTTAATTACGTTTTTATCTTCATATTTTATATTTTAGTGTATGTTTCTAAAACCAGATTATAATTATTTTTTTTGCAAAAAAGTTTTTAAATAAAAAATCCGCAAACACGTAAAATCTATAGTTTTTTTTAAATATCTACAAAACGAAACATGCTAGGTACATACAACCTTATACCAAAAGAAAGGTTGTAATATTTACTACAAAACGCAAAAGTAATATACAGGGTGTCCCATTTAAAAAAAATGAGAAAATTTTGTATTTGCAAATAGTGATCACACTGTATATTTTATGGCTAAAAGTAAAAAATATTAAATTATTTAAAAATAACACTATATTTTAAAAACTTTGACCTATCACCCAAATTTTTATTTCCTTGGAAACATAATCCACAACCCTATAAATATTACCATTTTTCTCAATAAAAATGTAAATATTTCGAAAATTATTAACTTTAGACCTATAAGACCTTATACAAATTTTTCATATTTTTAAATAATATATTCAAAAATGATTTAATATACAGGGTGTTGCATTTAAAAAAATAAAACTTTGGTTCATACCGTCGTTCTGACTCATCCTGTATAATTGAAAATAATTTTAAATTATAGACCTCTTTTATACACATTAGTTTTGTTATAAACATTTTTTTGTATATCTCATAGTTTAGCCGTAATCAAAGAAGACCAGAGGTTTGGCGCACCCTGTATGTCCGCAAATGCTTCGTTTTCGAGCTACGGGATGTTGAATTTTTTCTTACAAACTGACAATTTATTTATTGCTCTAAAACCGATTGAGATATTCAAATGAAATTTGGTAGGTTGTAAGAGGTAGTTATTGCCAGGACCGGCGATAACGGGCCTGCAAGGGATGCACTGCAGGCGGGCGCCCTTGTTTGGGGGGCGCCAAAATGAACTTTTTTTCTGCTGGTGGTATACACAATACTAATTTAAGAAACCCGAAGGACGCCTATTATAATATTGCAGGCGGGCACCTTTTACCCTAGCGCCGGGACTGGTTATTGCGCATTATTTGACATACAATTAGGAATTTTATATTCACCATTGGCGTGCATACGAGTAATATGACCCGTATGTCATATGTCCCGGTGGTGATATTATCCGTATGCACGCCAATGGTGAATATAAAATTCTTAATGTATGTCAAAAAATGCGCAATTACTACCTCTTAAAACCTACCAAATTTAATTTGCATATCTCAACTGGTTTTAGAGCAATAAATAAATCGTCAGTTTGTAAGAAAAAATTCAACATCCCGTATCTCGCAACAATATTATCTTATATATCTTATATATTATTTTATATATATCAAATTGACTTGCTACAATACAAAAATTTTTTTTTTTGTAAACGTAGTCAATAAATTTTTAAATCTTTGAATCGGAAACGAAGCATTTGCGGACATATGTTTATAAAGCAAACGGTCATTATTTTTTCAGGAAGAATTACCCCTTAAAGTTTGTCGCACTTTAGAAACACCCTGTGTTGATGGAGATCATGACTAGTTGTTAAAGTACGTAACTTTTTTATTATCCTAGATAAGCGAATGAGTAAAAAAAGAATGTGTGTGTACTTTGTACGCACGTAAGAAGATATTCTTCTATTATATAATAGGTAATTTAAACGAAGTAAATATACTTAAAAGGTTATTTGTACTTATTTTATTTAAAAATCAAACTAACTTTCTTATCTACCACTTTCAAAAAAGAAGAATATCTTCAAAAATTATATAATAATATACTTACAATCATAAAATCTATAAAAAAAAATAAAAAAATAATAACTTGCTTGGGGCTTGAACCCACTTCACGTCTACCGCGCCGTACGAAAGTTGACGCCATTTCAAACTGCACCAAACTCTCGTATATACGTCATGTGGGAATATACACAAACTAAACGTTTACACCATAAATTTATATGAATTTAATAAAATTATTAGTTCGATTTTTGTCGAAATAAAATACAACAAAATATAGAGTAAGAAAACGATATATGAGATGAAGATTTGTAGAAAGTTTGTTCGTAATCAGATTATGTAAATTAAAGCATTGCCTACTAATAGATAACTACATTATTTTGTTTACATTTTCCAAATAGATAGGTATTGAAATTATTAGGTATTTCCAACTGAAACATTTAGAATTACGTACCTGCGGCTTTTCAAAACTATTTAAAAAGTCACTATAATTATAAATTTAATTTTATTTCTGTCCACACATCAATAAAAACTAATATTATACAATATTTTTGTTTACCGATAACCTCCATATTGAACAATTATTGACAGATCATTTCAAAATTTCAACACCCAATCAGAGCCCGTATAACAACTAATACCATACTGTCGGTGTGCGCATGCGCGCGTATCAATCAAATTTTACCCTCAATCGATTCGCCGCTAAAGAAGAATATCTTCAAAAAATAATGTTAAGAAAACCTTAGGATATAGTTGGGTTTTAATTTCTTATAAATGCTAGAATATTCCACATGGTGTGGTGAACTTTGAGGAAAACACAGATTAATTAGTACACCCGCTATACAATGACAATTTACCTCTCTAGCAACAATATTATCACAGCGACATTGTTAAAGAATCAGGCTATAATATATTAAAACAATTACTTATATAGGACAACAGGTTTAGGAGATACGAGACATCAAAAATGATCCATTTTGTAGGGTGCCCGCTTTCTCTGACGCGCAGTGTAGATGGAGAATATCTAAACAACTTATGTTTCACCTATGATATAGTTATAATAGCTGAGGATATAAATATAGCAAGAGAGATGGCACAGGAGCTCGTTGTGGCTACAGAAAATGTATGTTTAAATATATACATTTCGAAAACAAAAATAATGACAAATTTGGTACCCAACCAGAATGGCATTTTTATTTATATCAGAATTTACGACTAATCATTGGAAGCTATATGGCGCTGCTTTGAGTGGCTCATCTGTTTTTGCACTAAAAATAACTGGTTTTGGGACCAAAAAATTAAATTCGTTAGTAGTTACGTTAATATTTTCATATTATTATTTTTGTTTACTGAGCGCGAGATTTGAAACATTACATATGATTCATTGTGTAAGACATTATGGTTTGCAATTATTTTTCCACAAGGATTGCCTAAGCATTTAACTGTATTACTTACTTGGTGCATCTTTAAGACTCAATTCGTTAATAGACGTATTCAAATCACCCTTCCGTTCGGGCAATCCCGTAACAATAACTTTGTTGACGTCGTAAACGTTGCAGCTGAATGGTGATCCTATAACATGCTGATCATTGATCAGTATTGCAATGGAATGGCGTCCCACTGATTCTGGTATGAACCTGGCTATGTAAGTATCTCCATTAACTATCAATTTGGTTGGAATGGTTTTGCCATTGGGGGCTGTAGCTAGAACCTGAGGTTCTCCACCTAAAAAATACGTGAGAAAGTTAAATTGAGAAGAAAAATTATATTTGCTTATAGGTAATATATGATTTGATATAGGTAACCAAATTATATTGACTATTGACTTAAGCCAATATCAATCTTCAGTAACAATCCACTGTATAGATGAGGCTGCAGGTGGATAGACTACATGCTAAATAGAAGTGGAATATAAGTATCGCTACTGGGGGATACACTGTCAGCACAAGTAGCCATTGGCTGTTCACGGGAAGTCTTTTGTTCGTCTATGCGTTGAGAGCTAGACTCAGCAAAGATAGATATCATGTTCTACAGATATGCGGATGATAGCAGTTAGCATCCTCAGCTCATGGCAAAGTTAATGGCGCAATTCAGAGATAGAATGGAAGAGACTGATTGGGATTAGAGATTGATCTTCAAATATAGAGCTTAACATAAAAGCCCAGATGTCTAAAATCATGAAATTTACCAAAAGCAGAAATTTAGAAAGATTAGTTTCTCTAAACTGGAATGATACAATTCTAAGTTTTGCATGTTATTGTTTGCTATTAGATGTTGATAAAATGAGAGGAGGATTAAAGTAATATATTAGAATTTTTACCTGTTACTCCTTCAATTTTTATTTCAGCTGGATGACCAACTGCAGCTAGTTCTATGCCACTTCCCGATACTGGAACTCTAGGCTGTGTATTGCCAGGACTAACTTTACAATTAAATGGGGAACCAGGTACAGGTTGTCCATTGAATCTAAAACATACAAATAATAAATCAATGACACTAAGCAGACAATTAAAAATATCATATTCTAAAATTATTATTAAAGCCCATTGACGCGGCGGTGCGATAAGTACTTAGCCTACAAAAGAAAAACGAAAATTTTGGAAAAGTGGCGATTTACTTCGTAACATACTCCCCTTCCAGCTCAATACTCGTGAACCAGCGACCCTTCAACATCTTTAACCATTCTTAAAATACATTTCTCGAGGTCTACAAAGGAGGCCTCCATAATGGCGATGAACTCATCATTCGACTCAAATTTCTGTCCGGCCAGTGACTTTTTAGAGTTTGTAAACAAAAATTCGCACTTGGATAATACCGTGGTTGGAGCAGCAGTTTTATAAAAATAGTTGTAGAAATTTCATGTAAACTATATAACGAAAGTGTTTTATTTCTTATAACATTTCTGATTTTACTAAGAATAATGGGAAAACTTTGTAATACAGTGGAACCTCGATTATCCGTCTCTCCATTAACCGTCACCTCTGTTAACCGTCAGGGTCCGAACATAATAAGTTGTATTGAGTACATTATAAGTACATATAAGCAAAAAATTGAGTCATCAATTCATTTTTTTGAGCATTGTGATAAGCCAAACGAAATTCGCTGAAATGTACAGTGTACAGTGCGGTAACAAATGAAGTTATGGCTGAATCAACTGTTTTGTTTTCGTTGCCTAAAGATGACGAATGGTTAATTTGTGATAAGGACGCAAATGAATATCGATTGCTGACAGATGATGAAATCGTTGAAATGGCAAAACAGAGGCTGACGAAACAGGTTTAGAAGCTGAAACAAACTTGGAATTTAACGGTGGCGACGTCGATGATGCTTTTGCAACTGACAGACAAAGATTTGCCTAAAGAAGCTAGAGAAGCTGCATCTCACATGCAACCATTCATCGAGTGGTATTTGGTATTCTCGACAAAAAGAATTCAATAAAGTAGATTGCATGATCTTACGCCGAATAAGAAAATCAGCCCTTGCAAAATTTGAAGCATCAGTAAAACAAACAAAGATTTCAGAATATTTTAAACCAAATTCGACAATATTAACGCGAACACAAATTTCTCTTATATAATCAAAGAAAACATACAAATAAAGTTTGAGAGTTTTATTATCAATTTTTATTTTTTTATGTTCTGTTAGCCGTCTTTTCGATTATCCGTCATACCCTTGGTCCGGTGCCCTGACGGATAATCGAGGTTCTACTGTAGTAGCAATAATATCAGTCTTAGATATCGTTTTCTGCATTGCTGATCATGTATGGTCAATACTATTGTATGGAACGGAGGCCTGGACGCTCAACATGATGCTGATAAACAAGTTAAAAGCCTTTGAACACTGGCTTTTTTATAAAAGAATTTTGAAAACAGCTTGGATAACTCACACCACCGACACCAACGATAATTTCCTGAGATACAGATAGGGAGCTGCTAAAGAACATCTAAGTTAGAAAAGTTAGATACCTAGGACACATAATGAGAAACGAAAAATATCGCCTCGCGCAACTGATCAATCAGGGGATGATTGAAGGAAACGAGGTCACGGCAGACGCCAGATTTCATGGCTTAAAAATATCAGAGATTGGACCGGCCTTGATTCAGCATATTTGTTTAGAATAGTAACTAGGAGCCAGCAAAATTAACGAGATGCAAAATGCAAAATTAACGAGAGATATATAAATCAATTATATTACAATTTACGACAAACACAAGTTCATTTTGCAATTAGTATAGAATATCTACTAAGTTGTCATAAAATGGAAATATTTAAATTACTCATAAACTACTTGAAAGAAACAAATATAATCATTTAAGTGAAATACGTATAAATATAACAAAACTAATAAATTGAGGTAAAAATAAAATAAAAATCTGTGGCTAACGGACTCGCATCCAAGCCATTTTTTCACACACACACACTAGGAGCCAGCACCACAAGAAGAAGAGTGGGTAAACTGGAAACTAAATAAAAACTACATTTTGTACATACGTACCTTACACTGAGAGTATGAGTAGCAGCCTCGGTTGGTTTAAAATTGACCTTAAACCTCGCGTTCCCTTCGCTTTGAACAAAATTCGGGACGTTTCGTCCCCCTACAGCTACGATAATTTCCAAATTACCAGCGCCTGCTTGGGAAGCGTTGATACTGAAGGACACTGGTTTTCCTACTATTCCGTCTGTGATGTCAGTAACTGTTACACGATTGGCATCGTAGGCTTTGATAAGGAACGGGCTGCCATCTATGTGTCCACTTTGAAGACGTACCTCAACACTATGGTCGCCTACGTCGATGGGGGTGAAAGTGACTTCGAATTTTCCAACTGTGTTTTCTTGAGGACGTACCTGAGAAAGTATGTGATTGATGAGTAACTAAATACATAAGGAGCAAAAAATGCATTTAAAGTAAGTATGAAGCTTCTTAAACAAGAAAAAGCAAGAATCGAATTAATAGAAAGACAAAAAATAAACTAAACAGCAGTCCCCTAAAATGAGGAAACAGTGGAGGAAATATGTAAGAACTTAAGGACATAATGTCAAAAACTGTAAACGAAAGAATTAGGATAAAAAATGAGAAAACAGACAATTAATAACCCGAGACACATTATAACTAATGGAAGAAAAAAAATCAAAGAATAAAATGTTACAAAAGTAAGCATAGGAAGGAAAATTTCACAGAATGAGCACTAAAAAGTAGTAAACAAATCAACGATAAATAAGGAAATATATTTAAGCAGAACATGAAATTATACAAAGATGGAAAGCACAATTTGAAGAAATATACTCCAAACACGAGGCAACACCAGATATAGACGAACAAAATAATATAGAAAATCGTTGGAATACAACAAACCGGCAAATTTATGTTTCGTGGGCCTTAAGACAGGGCGTGACAGGGTCACATTAAAGGACGTTATCCATTTGTTATACTCGAGAGAGGTACCTCTAGGAATAATTAAAACGATCGAAAACATCTACCAGAACAACACAGTAACAGTAAAAGTGGAAGATGAACTAACTGACCCAATTGAAGCCGGCAATGGGATAAGACAGGGGGATTCCTTGAGTCCTTTATTATTCACCCTGATCATGGACGAAATAATAAAAAAGTAAGAAATAAAAAAGGATACCAAATGGGAGAAAAACAACTTAAAATAATCTGCTATGCAGACGATGCAATACTAATCTCTCAAAGTGAAGATGATTTACAACATATGCTGAACATAACCGCCACAAAATTTAACATGTTAATTTCCCCAAAAAAGACAAAATGCATGGTTATAACAGCAGATCCAATAAGATGTAAATTTGAGCTGGAAGGTCAGATAATAGAACAAGTGATGGAGTTTAAATACCTAGGCATCACACTATCTAGCTAGGAAGGCTCGAAACAGAAGTGGAAGATCAAGTGAATAGAGCAAACAGAGCAGCAGGTTGCCTGAATGACACAATATGGAGAAATAAAAATATCGGAAAAGAAATGAAAGGCAGAATTTACAAAAGAGTCATCAGACCAATAATGACATACGCGACAGAAACACGACCCGACACAGAGAGGACAAAAAGATTTCTCGAAACAGCGGAGATGAAAACTCTTCGAAAAATCGATGGTAAGACTTTATGGGACAGAGCCAGAAGTACAGATATACGACGGAGATGCAAGGTGCATAACATTAATACCTGGGTAAGAAACAGAAGAATAGAATGGAATGACCACATAAGCCGAATGACAACAAATAGGGTAGTCAGGACAGCAAGAGACGGTTCCCCAATAGGAAGACGATCAGTGGGAAGACCACGAAAACGATGGAACGACAACTTACTAGAGGCACATTGAAAAAACGGACAGAGTCATGTCTATACAAAAAGAAGAAGAAGAACAAAAAAAAATAATATAGAGGAGCTAAACGTTTGCTCAGATAAATTTACGAAAAAAGAAATACAAAACACACTGAAACAACTAAACAATGGCAAGGCCGCTGAAAGTGAGAACTTACCAATAGATTTAAAAATCCACGCAAACAATCAGTAGAAATATGACACAAACTCTTTAACAAGATATGGACCGACGAGGAGCTACAAAAGAATGAAAACCCAAAAAAGAGCAATTTAGGTACAGACTGAAGAGCCAGAGCTACACAAGAAGCGACCAAGCCGGCTTTTCCGCTAAACGCTCTATATTATCTATTGACTTCAAAAAGGCCTTCGACAGTATAAACAGAGATCAAATTTGGAAGATTCTGAAGCTATATGGACTACCGATGGGTAGACCAAAAGGCCAAGGTCAAAGACCAAAACTAGCAGAAATGTCATCAACAATTACTTAAGAAGAAAATAATCCTTGTTACTTACTTTCGTTACTAAAGCCCTTCTAGCAGGTCCCAAAATCTCAACAGTCGGTGGATTCGGGCTTTCCACAACAAAGGTACATGGTTTCCCAACAGACACCTTATCCAGAGTATCCAAAGATAAAATTCTTGCAGCTGGCGATACGGCACATTTAAAAGGACTTCCTGGAACATCCTGCCCATTAAAACGAAGATCCACCGAGTGGACTGTAGCTTCTCTAGGAGTGAAGGAAATGGCGTACGTATGTGGGCCTTGAGCTTGAGCTGATGTAGGAACCAGACCTCCGTTTACAGTTACTTCCAAATTTCCTGGGCCGGCTTGACTTGTTTCCACTAAAGAAAACAAAACAGATCAATAGTAACATGTGTTTTAATATTTATTAATTTTCAATCTTACCGAGGAATGTCACAGGTTTTCCCACAATTCCGCTAGCTGCCTCTTTGATCTTTATAGCCTGGACGTCGTAAACTTTAGCAGCATATGGACTGCCAACAGTTGGTACTCCACTTACGCTGACGTTTACTCGGTGTTCTCCTACCACCCTTGGTACAAACTCAGCTCTAAATTGTCCATTCCCCAACGGCTGGACTTGCGTTGGTACAGCTTGGCCTCCTGGGCCTATGGGTACTGTCTTTGTCAGTTTCATAAGGTAGTGAGGAATTGTGGGTAGGGTGGTAGGTCGATAGGGTAGGTGGTAGAAGGATATTTTTTGATAGATAAAACTTATTTATTGCAAAATGTCTGTGGTAATAATTACAATTGTTAAATACTGTATTGAGGTTGAAAGGTAGGTATAGTTTTTTTTCAAGGTTGAAAAATAACCTTTGATAAGGATTGTTTTATATATTTTTTAATTAATTTTGATAACAGTAAAAATGTCAAATAATAACAAATGTCTGGCGAAAATATAGGCTTAATACTATGAACATTTTTTTAGAAAAAGAATTCTTTTATTTTTGTGAAATAATTCAGTGAAAATCTTTATTTATATATTATACCTTATTTACACAAAAGTAGAATATATTATCTAGAAATCCTAGTAAGACTTATTATAAATTTCTAGGAATCAATTTAATTGCAATAATTACCACATAAATTTTGCTTTTTATACTCTTTTTTGCTTATTTGTTTTCCTTAGAACACAGAAAGAAACTCGATAATTTTTGTTTAGTTAAGCATTTGTGAAATCTTTTTTTATGGCAACATTTTCCAATTATAATTAACGTATAACGACAATAATAAAATTAATAAATTTATACAGTACTCTTAGGAATGTTGTTTTTCTACAAGCCTATCTATTAAACTATTAACTATTGTAAGTATTTAATTTTTTGTCTCATTACGAGGAGTATATGGGAAGTTTCTAATAGAAGACCTAATTTATGACTTTAAAAAACTTTTTCGCTTTTGGCTAATTTTATTATTTTTGTTAGATTTCATCGCTCGTATACCGGATGGTGAATCGTCAAACCGGTCATGGGAAACTCAATGAGAAATTCTAAATTGTTGAATTCCTGCTTCCCTAATTATTTTTCATCAAAAGTCATGATAAACTACATATTTGTAGAGGACTGAAATCTATCTGTATTGACAACAAATATTAAAAATTGTTCTACGAATTAAAATTTTTTGCATACATATGCCAGTGTATTGTTGTAAAATTTAGGCCACATACCTATAGAGCAGAATCCTATAACAGGTTGTGTTTGTTCACAATAAAATTAGATATTAACTATACTTGAATTGTCAATTTTTTATATTTATTTATTTTTATATATATTTATTATTATATTTATTGTTTACAAAGCAATAAAGTTAAAATGAACTGACTGAGGATATCCAGATTCGTCGTGGGGTTTGCCAAGAGTGTATTTTATCACCATTGTTATTTAATTTATATAGTGAAGCCATCTCAGAATTAGCGTTGGCCGAAGTCAATGAGGGTCTAATAATAAACGGTGAGCCACTTAATAATATAAGATATGCTGACGATACCGTACTTCTAGCGGGAACACTGGAAGAATTGCAACACCTTGCTCAACAACTAAATATACATTGCAACGATTATGGACTAAAAATAAATTTGAAGAAAACCAAGTTCATGGTATTTACAAAAGCACAAAACAGCAGAGTTAGACTAGTACTGGATAATACAGAAATTGAGCAAATATCTTCGTACAAATACCTTGGAGCATGGATCACAGAAGATACTGATCAGACAAAAGAAATAAGATGCCGCATTGAAATTGCACGATCCATTTTTAACAGAATGAGGAAACTTTTCTGTAATCGCAATATCAATATAACGATCCGGATAAGAATGCTTCGTTGTTATATTTTCTCCACCCGTTTGTATGGGGTTGAGGCATGGACACTAAAACAATCCAACATTAAAAACCTGGAAGCATTCGAAATGTGGTGTTATAGACGTATTCTGAAAATATCATGGACAGATCGTAAAACAAACGCACAAGTGCTCGAACAACTAGGAAAACAATGCGAAGTTTTAAATTCCATAAAAATCAGGAAGTTGGAATACTTGGGGCACATCATGAGAGGTGAAAAATACGAACTATTAAGGAATATAATGCAGGGCAAAATCAAAGGCAGAAGAAGCGTAGGAAGACGTAAAATCTCGTGGCTACGCAATATCCGTGAAAGGTTTGGATGCAGCTCAATTGATCTATTCCGGCGCGTAACCAACAAAATTATAATTGCCAGAATGATTTCCAATCTCCGATAGGAGCGGAACTTTAAGAAGAAGAAGAAGAAACTTAATGAAATGTACTCAGTTGAGGAAAAATCAGCAATAATGTTACGGACAAAAAAATGGGATTGGATACCAAGGATATAAGAGTTACCAATCTGTATTGAAACCAGAGAAGCCTTGGACTTGGACGAATCAGAAGATGGTATTGCAGTAAAAGGCCAACTTATAAACAATATTAGATATGCAGACAATACAGTACTCCTGACATATATTGGGCAGGGGCTTCAATGGATGATGGATAATATTGTAGAAACATGTAACAAATACGGCTTAAAACTAAATTGTAAGAAGACAGAAATAATGATCGTGAGTAAAAACACCAACGTAAACTAAGAGTAGAGAAAATATGCTATTTGGGCTGCAATGTTAAGGATACTTGGAATCATAGCTACAAAATAAAGACTCATATTAAAAAAGCCAGAAGCTCTTTTAACAGTCTTAGGAAGATTATCTGCAACTTATCTTTAAGTATCAACATACGCATAAGAATTCTTAGATGTTACGTCTTTAGTGTCCTCCTCTACGGAGTAGAAAGCTGGAATCTTACAGAAGATGCTATAAAACGATTAGAGTCATTTGAAATGTGGTGCTACCGACGTATGTTGAGGGTCACGTATATACCTACACCACACAACTAACATAAATATTATCCAGAGACTAAGAAAAGACAAAGCAATCATTAACACCGTAAAGTATAGAAAATTTGCTTACTTCAGCCAACATTATGCGTAATAATAAATACCGACTTCTACAGCTGATTCTACAAGGCAAGATTAAGAGCAAGGCTCTGGGCGTATACATATATCCTGGCTGGCCAATCTTAGGAAGTGGACTGGTCTAACGTCAACTGATCTATTTCGAGCTGCTGTGAATAGAATAAGTTCAATTTGGTCGCAAACATCTCTAGAAGATGAAGAAGAAGAAGCTTTAGAAGAAGTTGGAAACCAGACAGTAACAGTATCTCTTCAAAATTTCAACGAAACGGAAGATTTCTCACTAAAAATGGGAATAAGGCATAGTTGTAGGACATTGGGAGTACGGCAACCTAAAATAGAATAATTTAATCCCGACTCACATCTCAACTGTCAAAACAATGTACGGTAGACGCCTACGCAGAAATTCGTCTTAAGAAGAAGTGGTGTATACGTGTCCAAAAGTATACATAGGTCAGACCGGAAGAAATTTTAAAAAACAGATAACAGAACACAGAGATGATTTTATCCACGGTACAGCCAATTCAACATACGCCAATAATTTGATTACATAGAGAATCAACGCAAAATTAGGATTACTCTAAATATTAGAAAACAATCTAAAAGTATTTTAAGAAGCAATACAATTTTTTTAATAATTGTTTTCTTTTAACTTGAAACAACTTGTATTGTGTACCTCGTATTAGTAGATATTATCTACTTAATTCTGCTCGTCAAGACATGAGTATAAAATATAACATCTGTCAATACAATACGAGACAAGCAAAAAAAAATTATAATAGAATCTATGTGGGTTACCATGTGATGAAAGAATCAAAAATGTTATTGATGCTGATTCAGCTTTCAAGATATTTAAATAAGTACCAGATCAAGTGAAAGTGTGTCAGTTATTGCATCTGTTTTTTGGGTTATATTCAATATTGTGACTGTTAATAATTGATTTTCATTGAATGACTTTGAAGTCTATTGGAGAAATAATTATTAAATTTTATTGATAATTAATTATGAAGAATGACAACGAAAGTAAACACAAAAATGTTTTTATATAAGACCCTTTCTTATTCCAAAATATCTAAACTCACAAATTTTTGAACTTACCACAAGAAAACTGCTGGATTTTACCAAGAGCACAGGACTTGGTGTAGTCACAGGATTTTAATTAAAGAATAAGGTTTGGTACAAAGGTCTTCGATTAATTAGCCTAATGAGCCACATTCTTAAGATTTTCCTCAGTATACTTCATAACAGAATTAGACGCAAATACAAGGAAGATCTCGAAGATACCCAATTTGGTTTCAGAAATGCTCTGGGAACCAGGGAGGCACTTTTTGCGCAAAACATCCTATTACAAAAATGCCATGACTTAGTGATGTAAAATTTCCGGGAAGATTCGAACGCCGGAAACTTTCCGGAAACTTTCCGGGAATATTGGAAACTTTCGGAAATTTATGGAAATATTGCATTTTATTAAATTTATTATAATAAATTATACAAATCAGTAGTTAGCTTTACTTTATGTTGTGGTATTACGACTACAGAAAAATCTGTTAAGAATTAAATGTCCAAAAATACCTTTAAAATTTATTTAAGTTAATTAAAAAATACTCTGGAGTTCGAGTTTGGCAAGCGAGGCGAGAGGTCGTGTGGCAGGTGTATTGGCGATAAGGTAATTTCGAATTCGAAACCTATCACAATAAAAACACCGGTTTTTTAAAAGACCTATCGTTATCGATAATCGTTAAACTTAAAAAGCGTTCTTGTGCGAAATAAAAATAAACTTCTAAGTGTATAATAATAATATTTATATTAGTGCTGAGGTTAACATTTAATTTAAAATGGCCAGTGGCGGAACAGGAACAATCCGAAAGGAAACCTATAGAAAGAATGAAGAACTATCTGATAGTGGCGACGAAGAATCTAAGAAGAAAAAATATAAAGAAGATAAATTATATTTTGAAAAGAGTAACCTGACGAGACGAACACCGAATAAAAGCAACGACACAAATGAAGAGATGATAAAAATGATGCGGGAAGTTATGTGGAAAAATGATGAAATGATGGCAGAAATAAGAACCATACGGAAAGACCAAAAAGAAACGATGGAATATATTAAGGAGCTGAAAGAAAAAAACGAAAAATTGGAAGAAGGTTTAAAAATGGCAAACAATAGAATAGAACAATTGGAAAAAGATAGACGGAGAAATAATATAGTATTAAAAGGCCTAACACTAGATGCTACCGACGGAAAGCCTGTAAAGGAGTCAGTAGAACACTTCATAGGAAGAAATCTGAAATTAGAGGTCAGACTGAGAGGAGCGGTGAAGATCGGCGACCAAATCTTTGTAGCAGAAATGGAAAACCTAACGGATAAGATGAGTGTACTAAAAAACAAAGGAAAACTGAAAAATCTACAGGGACAAAAGGTGTATATAGAATCAGATTTAACAAGAAAGGAAAGGGAAATACAAGCAAAAATTAGGAAAATGGCAAAAGAAGAAAAAGACAAAGGTAATACTACGAAGATAGGATATATGAAACTGGAGATTAATGGAAAGGAGTGGAAATGGGACCATAATAAAGAGAAACTTATACTAACTCACAGAAATATCGGGGAAGGGACTTCAAAAAACTAAAAGAAAATAATGAGACCGGACCCACAACAATGACAACCAAGGCAATGAATGGGAAAAGCGATAGGGAAAAAGATGATGCAAAGGTAAACAAGGATGAAAATAGGAAAAAGGGGAAAGCTAGATTGCAGAAAAAAGGAGAGATAAAAATGGGAACATGGAATGTGAGAAGCATCAATGGAAAAGAGGAAGAACTGGTAGAAGATATGATAAGACAAAAAATAGAAATACTAGGAATAACAGAAACGAAGATGAAAGGAAAAGGTCTTAAGAAAATACACAAAGGATATTGGTTACTTTGGGTAGGAGCGGATACAAAAGAGAGAGCAAAAGAAGGAGTCGGGATAATAATTGCACCGAATAGACTACAACACGTTATAGAAGAAACATATGTTAACCAGAGAATATTATCGGTGAAAATTAAACTGATGGACGAAGAAATATGGACAATAATAACAGCCTACGGAGTAAATGAAGATGCAAGAAAGGAAGAGAAAGATAAATTTTTCGAGGAGCTCCAAATGCAAATTGATAATGGGGAAGAAAACATAATTGTAATGGGAGATCTAAACGGTAGAGTCGGAAACAACAACAGCGGAATAGAGGAGTGCATGGGAAAAGAAGGAGAAGAAATGCTAAACAGAAATGGTGAAAGAATAATAGAAATATGTATGGAGAATAAACTAGTTATAACAAATACAAAATTTAAACATAAAGAAGTACACAAATACACGAGAGTACAAGACAGCAGAAACGAAAAATCAATCATAGATTACTTTTTGGTAAGCAGCAACAAATGGAAAAGAGTACAGGATACGAAAGTGAAAAGAGGCTCGGAGATTGGCAGTGACCACCATCTAGTAATAATGAGAATGAGAACAACAGAGGAAAAAGAAGAAAAGAGAAGAAAGGTAGTAAATGAAAAAATAAAAAGTTACAAATTAAAAGAGGAAATATATAAGAAGAAATTCCAAGAAAACTTAGATAATACTTTGAAAGGTAGGGCAAAAAATACAAATATAGAAAAAAAATGGGAATATCTAAAAACCAGCATAATCAAAGCAGCTGAGGAAACTTGCGGGAAAGCAAAAATAGCAAACACTAACATGAGGAGAACAGAATGGTGGACGGAAGAAATACGAGAGAAAATAAAGAACAAAAAAGACAAATGGAAAAGATACCTAAGCACAAAACACCCGGAAGATTACGAAGCATATAAAGAAAAAAGGAAAGAGGTTAAAATAGCGGTGAAAGCAGGAAAGGAAAGGTCATGGGAGATATTTGGACAAAAAATGACAAAAAATTATAGGGAAAACCAAAAACTCTTCTACGGCGCATTAAAACAACTCAGACAAAAGAAAGAGCACACGATGCCGAATATAAAAGACAAGAATGGAAACGTACTAACAGAAGAAAAACAAATAATGGAAAGATGGAGAGAACATTTCAAAGAGCTAACTCATGTAGACAAGGACAACATAGGGGAGATACAAGAAAGGAATGAAGAACAACAAGTGGAATCCATAACAAGAGAGGAATTAGAGAAAGCAATAGAAAGAGTAAAACTGGGCAAAGCACCAGGCAAGGATCATATCACCCCGGAAATGATAAAATTCATGGGGACAGAGGGAATGGATAGCATGAAAGAACTAATGAATGATATCATAAATAGAGCAGAATTACCAAAGGACTGGAAGAAAGACATTATATTACCAATACACAAAAAGGGAGACAAGAGAAACTGTAATAATTACCGAGGTATCACCATATCAAGTATCCCTGGGAAGGTATTAGCAAGAATACTAGAGACAAGAATAAAAACACAAATAGAAACAACTATGGAAGACACACAGTGTGGATTCAGGAAGGACAGAAGCACGCAAGACCTAATATTCACATTAAGACAAGTAAGTGAGAAGGTAATCAAGAAAAATAGAGAGATACATATGTGCTTCATTGACCTGGAAAAGGCGTTTGACAGAATCCGAAGAAAGGACGTTTGGAAGACACTAACAGAAAGGGGAGTCGACAGACACATAATAGAAGTAATAAAGGATATGTACAAAAATAATACAAATACAGTAAGAACCAATAACGAGGAATCCAGAGAATTTTCTACAAGTCAAGGCGTCAAACAGGGATGCGTGCTGAGTCCACTGCTATTCTCAGTGGTACTGGATGAAGCGATAAAGAAAGCCAAGAGAAGAATGAGAAAACTAACATTAGGATACTGGCAAATGAAACAGACTCAACTATCGGAGCTACTATTTGCAGACGACATGGTATTGATAGCAGAAAACAGAGAAGACTTACAGAACAATCTTGAAATCCTAGAAGAAGAACTATCAAACATAAATATGAAAATTAATACAGAGAAAACAAAAACAATGATAATTTCAAATACGAGGAAGACACACGCAATAGAATTAGACGGGAAACAACTAGAGCAAGTGGAATATTTTAAATACCTAGGAGTAATAATCGAATCAAATGGTAAACAAGACATGGAAATAAACGAGAGAATGGGACGAACAGGAAGCTTATTTAACACTATGAAAACAACATTTTTTGGGAAAAAAGGGATACCGGAAAAAGTAAAAACGGCAGTCGTTAAATCAGTAGTTAGACCAACAATCATGTATAGCAGCGAGACATGGACATTGACGGGGAGACAAAAATCCAGAGTCAATGCTATGGAAATGAGGTTCCTGAGGAAAATAGCAAACAGAAAAAGGACAGACAAAATACGAAACGAAACAATTAGACAAAACCTAAAACTAGAACCAATCAATGAAAAAATAGTAGAAGGACAACTTAGATGGTTCGGGCACGTGTGTAGAATGTCGAACGAGAGGCTAACAAAACGAGTGTTCGAAACGAGAGTGCAGGGGAAAAACAAAAGAGGGAGACCAAGAGTTATGTGGGTAGATGAAATCAGGAAAGAAGTCGAGAAGAAGGGATTGACATTGGAAAGTGCAAGAAACCTAGCGCAAGATCGGAAAGCATGGAGACTACAATGCCAAACTCAACTCCACCAGCCTTACACCTAAAGGTAGAAAGGCTTAGGACTAAGTAAGTAAGTAAAAAATACTCTGAATATTCTTGTTGTCATTATATTTAAAACAAAAAAAGTTATTTTATTTAAAAAAGTATTAAAATATATAAAGATAACACACAATAAACAAACCAAAATTGATTATATAGGAACTTACTTTAGGTAATCTGTATTCCTATATAGGTATATGTATCTGTAAACCTATACCTATAGTATTAAAGCAGGAATATTTTTCTTAACTAATAATAACAAAAGACACTACAAAATGCTTAGGAATTATAATTATAAAATATATAAATAAGTAAGTCTATTCTTGCGAGTCAGAGAAATTTTTTTCATACAAGCTGCACTCTGTATTATGAAGATAATATAATGAAGAGTATCTATCTGTCTTGCTTAAACTATCATTTTCTAATATAGATTTAGAGTCTTGCCTGGTTCCAACAGATGAGTTAAAGAAATGCTTTTATTACATAGGTACCATTTTTCCATGTTTATGATCTATTAGGAGTTTTTCATTATGAGCCATTATACATTAGCTCTACTCTATCTATTTCTCCTTTAATTATTGTGTATGAAAGAGTTTGTGCTATAATTACACTCTGTTTCAGCGTAGGAAGCTGGTAACCCCAGTATTGTAATTGCCAAATCTTTTAAAGAAGTTTTGGTGCACATTCCTTGTCACCAGCTTATACAATCTACTGATCGGGCTGAAAGAAAAATAAAATCCATTGACCAAAGGTCTGCTTTTGCACAGAACTTTGTTAGTTCTGTAAAAATGTTTTCTTTTTCGTCAACAAACTTGGGATGAATGGTTAATATCTTGTTTAGACACTGCAAAGCTATTATATGTCCTTCACTGGGACAATGAGGTTTTGTCCTGTTCAAGAAGAATCAAGTAAACTTGCAGCATAGTGCACAGGCTTCACTGCCAATTCTTTTTTCTAATGTAGATAAGCATTCATTTTCCTCAAACTTACTGATTGGAAGTAATGGAATATTCTCGGTACAAATATTTTCTCTATCCTTAAATGCCTCGACAACCTGGGATATTTTACAATATTGCCTTTCAATAAAGTATGTACCTAATCTATTTCACAATTGGTGTTAGCACAATTGATACTTTGTGTAACTTTATCCAAAATATTTCATCATCCAGACAGTTTTTTTTAAATTCCGTGAAAATTTTAAATTTTCTATTTTCTCTCTCTATGACCATAAGCATCGGTACAGCACTTTTAGACTCAATAACGTTATTTATACAAATTAAGGAGTGAACCCCATCTAGTTTTTACAGGAAGTTTTAATGACATAACTTTATTGTAGTTTTGAATTTTTTCTTTTTATTTATTATTTCTCTTTTGAAATATTCCCATGCATTATACCTATATACTACCACAATAAAGATGCACTAGAAATAAAGAAAGCAAAACACATCGAATGTTCGAGGAGGACTCCCAAATCATGATATACAATGTATGTATATACATTGTAAATCCCAAATCATCATTTGCAAAGTTTATACATCGTAAATCATGATTCGGGAGTACTCCTCGTAACATTCAACGTGTCTTGGTTTGTTTATTTCTAGTACATCTTTATTGTGATAGAGCTTTGGGCATTTTTAGTATAAAAATAATGAAGGTTATGTTCAAAACAATGTTCCTTTTGTACTTAGCAGTAGTACCTATAGGTTTGCTGGCTGTGTGAATTAAATAGCGCTACTTACATGTAAATTCAAATTATGTCACTGACTCTTATGTACTAAAGGCCCTTGGAAATATTCTCAAAAGTTCTCGGAAATATTATGGAAAGTTCTCGGAATCATTCTTAAAAGTTCTCGGAAATATTCTCGAGAATTTTCCATTGAAATTTTCCGGGAATATTCGCGGTCAAGAGAATATTTCCATTTTTTATAGGCGAATATTCTCGGAAACTTTCCAATGTTCGCGAATATTCGCTTGGAAATATTCTCGACTCACATCACTAGCCATGACCAAATAAAAGATGTACTTGCATGTTTTGTGGACTTCTAAAAGGCATTCGATAAAGTACAGCATGTAAAATTAATGCAGATACTGAAAAATATAGGAATAGATGACAAAGATATTCGTGTCATTAAAAATTTGTACTGGAATCAAACTGCTATCGTATAAATTGAAGATAACTACACCGATGAAATCTCCATACAACGAGGAGTCAGATAAGGTTGCATTTTGTTGCCAACATTGTTCAATGTTTACTCGGACCAATTATTTAAAAAGGCACGTGAGAGACAGTCATATGAAAAAAAAATCAACGGGGAACTGCTTAATGTGATTAGATACGCAAATTCCGCTTGATCGTATCCACGAGGTATGAGAGGAAATGGCATTAAAATAAACTCAAACAAAACCAAATTTTTAGTTTTTAATCGTGACCCACATCCAGCTGCAGAGCTTCAATTAAATGGAGTCCCAAGTTAAAAAGTCACATATGTCACAAAATGACATATTTAGGAACAGTGATAACGGACCAATTAGATCCAGCCATAAAAATAAAACGTAGAATAGCAATGACTAAGACTACTTTTATGAAAATAAAGTCATTTCTTTGCAATAATCATCTCAGTTTAGAACTACTAAGACAAAGAATGGTTAAGTGCTATGTTTGGTCCGTACTTTTGTATGGTGCAGAAGTTTGGACGCTAAAAGTATCGATCATGAACAGATTTGAAGCATTGGAACTGTGGATTCATAAACGGGTGCTGAAGATACCTTGGACAGCAAGAAGAACTAATGAAGAAGTACTAAGGAGGGTCAACAAAGATAGAGAATTGCTAAAGACTGTTAAACACTGAAAAATGTCTTATTTGGGACATATAGTGAGGGAAAATCGATATAAAATATTACTGATCCTTAAATGCACAATAGAGGGCGGTAGAGTCCTGTAGAGCTTGGTTAAAAAACATTCGTGAATGGTTTCAGATATCAAATGCAGGACAATTATTCCATATTGCAGAAGATCGAGAAGCCTTCACAATGGTGATCGACAAAGTCGGATAATTCTGATATGGTACGTGAAGAAGGAGACAAAGGTCTTATTCACGAACAAGTGTCAGAGATAGGAAAATCCTATTCAAAAATAAGAAAAGTAGAGAATGAAAGAACAGATTAAGTATATCCATAAATTGCTGATAAGATGTCTTCTTGATTCAACCTCGTATATCCCTGATTCAGAAAAATTGCCCAAGAATCTTATAATAGAATTATTTTATAACGATCATTCCAGTGCATTTTAAAGTATGTAACTGTTTTTGACATCAATTCTCTCCATATATTATTGTTGCGACATTTAAATTTTAATCGACAACAAAATTCCTCATAAACAATTAATTTTATAATTGCAATCAACTTTCTACAGTCATTTATCATCATAAAGTATTACAAAAGACAAATAACAAAATATCCTGTGCTCACGGTACGTGGTCTTGTGGGTTAATACTAATCATAAAGCAGACAAAGATAAAAATCTAGATTGGATTGGCAATGAAACCATTTCGAGTGTTGAGGTGTCTAATATGTTTAACTTTATTCAATATATTAAACTTGTTCTTCCTTAGTTCAAATCTTTTTGTTTGTAGAATGCAGTTTTGTCAGTATCTGTAACAGCTGATTAAGTTGCGACCAAGTTAAAATCAATCATCAGAATGGAAGACAAAGAAGTGAAAATACTCTGTTACGCAGACGACGCCAAATTGATAGCCCAAGATGAAGATAGTCTGCAAAGATTAGTCCACGGATTTGACATAAGGGCAAATAATTCAATATGACAATTTCATCTCAGAAAACTAAAACAATAATATTCAGTAAAGAACCATTCAAATGAAAAATAGTAATCGATGGCTCCAGTATGGAAAAGGTAATGGAAACTGGAATTACACTGTACAACTACGCAGGGGTCACCAATTAGCGGACCGCGGTCCGCATCCGGACCGTAAGCGACTTTTGTGCGGACCGTCATTAAATTCAGAGCATAGCGTTTGGCAATTTTGAAAATGTTTGGCCATGAAATTGTATATTATGTTTGACTCATCTTATGTGTGCGAAGCCGCTTTATCAAGAATTAACTTTATTAAAAATCGGTACAGATCTCAGCTAACAGATGAATATCTCAACTCCCCAATGAGAATCAGTTGCACCAAACTCACTCCAAACTTCAGACAGGTTGTACATAATAAAAAATGTCATTTTTCTCACTGATAATTTAATTTTGTAAAGAATGACAAATTTTCTGATTCGGTTTTTTTTGTGGATTCCTGTTCAAAAATGCCCCCTTAAACAAATCAGAAGGGGCCCGGGGTGCCGGGCAAAACAATCTTTTTATACAAATTTAAAATTACCTTTTATCCATGAAATTGTATTTAAAAAAAGGTCTCTTGTCTTTTTTTTCAAAAGTTGATGGTTTTCGAGTTATAAGCGATTAAAATCTGAAAAATGTGAAAATACCTACGCATTTTCGAGGTTTGAAAACTCATATGTAAATGATTAGTTTTCAGGTTGCCAAGTGCATAAATTGAAGTTTATATATTCAATTTCAAGATTCTAACGAGTAATCTGGACTTACTTCAATATAGACCGTTGTTTTTTAATGGTTAATTATGCGAGTCCACTCGACTTTTAAGTCGCCGCACATCGCAATTTATGGTGCGTCTCTGTCGTACGTATTATACATATTATACGTACTTATGCAAAAAATGCCCAACGAATACTCCACATTTATTAAAATTTTATAATTTATTATTGACCTATTTTTTTCTTAATGATTTATTTATTTATTCAATTAATTATTGCCAATGTGCTAATTAAATACTCCAATAAAAACAAATGGTCGAAATTGAAATAAACCCCGATAACTCATCAGAATCTTGAAATTGAATGTTTAAACTTCAATTTAGGCACTTAACAACCGCAAAAATAATAATGTACACATGAATTTTCAAGCTTCGAAAATGCTTATTTTCGCATTTTTCAGTTTATAAATCGCTTAAAACTTGAAATCTATCAAGTTTTGAGAAAAATGACAGAAAATCTTTTTTGTTTAAGATGACCCAAAAATGCTAAAAACATATTTTCGGAAGCAAAAAGGGTGATGTTTTGGATTTATTAAAAAACTGTTAAAAACAATTTCTGCCTAAAAATTTCGCACTGCACCCTTCTGATTTGTTTACCGAATTGGAACAACCAGACAGGTATTGGTAACTCCGGACCCCGGAAGTGTCATAGGTTTTCGAAACGGACCCTCAGGAAATATAATTGATGACCCCTGAACTACGGAACCGGATGTTGTACAACACACTTATACACTTGAACTTGTTATACAACAAGTAATGACTTTCAAATACCTAGGAATTAATCTATCAGCCGACAACAATATCGAAGAAGAGGTAAAAAACCAAATAATTAAAGCCAGTAGAACGGCCGGATGCCTAAACGACACAATTTGGAAAAACAAACACCTAAGAGTGGAGACAAAGGCCCGAATATATCAGTTATGACGAAAGTCAGTTGTTATTAGACCAGTTATGACTTACACGGCCGAAACAAGACCAGATTCAAGCAAAACGCAAAGACATCTGAAGACCAACGAAATGAAGATCTTCAGAAGGATTGCTGGAAAAGAACTACAGGACAGGGTAAGAAGTGAGGAAATCAGACGCATATGTGGGGTAGACAATATAAATATCTGGGTAAAGAACAGAAAAGAAGAGTGGAATCAACACATAAGCAGGATGTCTGAATCAAGGATAGTAAGAATAGCCAGGGACAAGTCACCGTTAGGCAGAAGAAGTATAGGACGCCCAAGGAAAAGATGGAATGACAATTTAGAAGAAATAGAAATAGAAAAAAAAGAAGAAATACATAGGGGAGTTAGACAAGGATGTGTTCTGTCGCCCCACTTGTTTAATTTTTTACTTTGAGTTTCTGGAGGCACTGGAGGACTCCAAGGATGGATTCAAGGTGATTGGGGTAAATCTCAACAGCATCAGATACGCCGATGTTACGGTGTTGATTGCGAATTCCGACTTGGTCTACAACGACTCATCGACAAGACCAACTCGACCTGTGAGCAATTTGGTATGAAAATAAACATTAAAAAACCGAAGTGATGTCAATCCGAAAAAACCAAAACATACCTCAACATTGCAAAATAAATGGACACATTTTAGAACAGATCAATAGATTTAAGGACCTAGGATGTTGGATCGATAGCAGCCTAAATCCTGATCTAGAAATAAGTTCGATAATAGAACGGGCCACAAAGTTTTTCGAAAAAATCAAAAAACTGCTTCGTGATTCTCGAATAAAACTCGAAATTCGACTACTTTTATCAAAATGCTACGTCTGGTCGACTCTTCTCTATGCACTTGAGCCATGGACCCTTAAAACATCAACCGTAAATAAATTGGAGGCATTTGAAATGTGGATCTACCGGAGAATCCTCAAAATTTTATGGGCATCGCATACCTTAAACGAAGAAGTGCTGCATAGAATAGGCAAGGAAAGAGAACTTAGTTAGAAAAACATAGGCCACATACTGAGAAATAATAAGTACCTACCAATATGCTCAACTTATAGTGAAAGGAAAGATCGAGTGAAAGAGAGGGCTAGGAAGGAGAAGAGTACCGTGGCACAGAAACATCCGACAATCGACAGGGCTAAATTTTAAACAGCTAATAAGAACAGCTGAAGACAGAGAAGAGTTTGCAATTGTAGTAGCAGCCAACCCCAATGAGGAGAGGGGACTGAGGAGTAGCAGTCAACCCCAATGCACTTTAAGAAGAAGAATAAAGAAGAAATCAGGAAGATGAATTAACACGTACACAAAACAATCAGAAAAAATCTGGAAGGTAAGAAGTCCAAAGAAAATTAAAAACTGGAAAGAGTCCAATAATCAAATTAAAAACAAACAGGATGAAATAGTAACAAACCGGATTGAGTTGTTAAAAAATATAGAAGATCAAACAATCAATGAATAAGATGAAAGCCAATAAATCACCCTGTTAAGTCACATGTACAAACTCTTAACAAAATCATAACAACGAGATTTGATAAAAACTAGATCTGTACCAAACCAGAAAGCAAGCGGGATTTTGATCAAATTTTGGCACCAATGACTACCTGTAAACGATAAAAAAAACTCATTGAAAAATCCATAGAATACAACATACCTCTGGTATTAGTGTTTATAGATTTACACAAAGCGTTTGACTCGGTAGAACTAGATAGTGTAATTGAAGCATTAAATGAAAGTCGCATTGATAGCCGTTATTCCAGATTAATATATAATATTTACAGAAATGCAACAAACGTAATAAAGTTACAGGAAAACAATGGCGAAGCAAAAATTCAAAGGGTTGTCAGGCAGGGTGACAGACTATCGCCAAAACTTTTTATAACTGTCCTAGGACGTGCTTTTGAAACCCTTGATTGTGATCATCAAGGGATCAAGGTACCACCACCTGAGTTGCTGAATGCTGATGTAAGGCACTCTCTGCTTGATTTATTTTCATTTCTTCAGTCTAGTAATAGTTCTGCTACTTCATATTAAGATAATGAAAAATAAACATCTTAAAAATTGTATGTAATTTGCAATATGTCATCGACAAAACTTACAATGATATAAAAGAAATCATATAAAACATGTATGTCATGCAAAATTTGTTTGTAGTGTACTCATTGAAAAATAATTTTGTGAACTATGGAAGGTAGGACTGTAAATGTTTTGACCCATAAATAGTTCATTATGTTACAAAAATTGATCGATTATAAGCTAAAGACCTACCAAAAACGTTTATTATTAAAAAATCAGCACCAAATTTCAATTTATCTGATATGATATGCCATTTTTTTCTAAATACATATATATATATATTTTTTTCTAAATATACTTTTGGTATTTTGTGTAAAAACTGTTAGATATACTATACTTAAGATTCTGAGATATAATTGATGTAATGCAATATTAAGTTCGCCATAAGTTGTTGAGGCATTAAGCTACATAAAAAAATATAAGTTCGTCGAATATCATTGAAAAAGATTTAAGTTCGCGAACTTGCATGTCTCGAGAAGTTAGTTCACCATTTTTATAGTTATCTTGAATTGAATATTATTTGTTATGTTGTTAAATACATTTTGTCCAATGCAACTGATAATCAAAACTAAGTATTCAATAGATTTTCGGCATTCTGAAAAATGTGTTCGGATTCACTTAACTTATGGTCAACATAAATTACATGATATCAGAGGAATTTGATACTAAATGAGGTGTAAGACCAATTGGTGTTCCAATTTAAATATCATAAGTAAAGCAGCATGTCAAGATCCGAAAACGTAAGATTTGTAGCACAAACTCGTACGAGAAATTAGCCTAAAAATAAAAGTTAGTGTCCTAAGCACCATATTGTGTAAAAAAGCATTTTGATGTGATAAAAACAATATTCTATGCCTTCTTACGCTTCTTCTTTCTTCGACCTTTCTCTGCACAATCAGTTGGAATAAGGTGTATGTCCCTCTAGGTGTAATGTCCGGAGTATTTCAATTTTCTTGTTTTGACTATGTTCAAAATTTCCTTTTTTTATTCACCCTACACAGCCTTTTGGTTGTGATCTGTTCTGTTTACGATATTTTTAGAATGCGAGTGCACCTCGCCAATCTAATTCTAAGGCAGCGTTTAGACACCGCGATAAATTCGAACAATTTGTCGATATCGATCGAGTTGTTTCAATTTATCGTTCTGTGTAAACGGTATATCGCAGCAATTTATCGGAATTCGAGTTGGATTGGAGTTGGTATCGGATTGCATCAATTTATTGTAACGATCGAGTTGTTTCAGTTTATAATGAATCGCGACAATATATCGCAGCGTCTAAACAGCTTTAAAAAAATCAACTAATCGTAGCAATTCATCGTCACACTAAATTGCTGGGGTTTTCTAGTATCTTTTCTATCCTGATTTTAAATTCCTGGAATTATTAATCATTTGTGGAGTTAATCACTGTTTCCAGGTATACATATTTTTCCACTCGTTTGACATTTGGTCCGTTTATTAGAAGATTTTTCATTATTTCATTGAGGTTTGAGATTTTTCATTATTTCATTGAGGTTGATATTTTCATAAATTTCATTTTTTTAAGTTCATTGTTAACGATTGTACAAAAAATACCTATCTCAGAATTCACTTGACTTCAGTGACCCTCAGTGGCGGATCCAGAAATTTTGTTTGGGGGGGGGGGGGTCATGGGTCTTGAGGATGATTTAGTTACCTTTCTCTGATGCAAGGTCACTTAGTCTTACCAACCCTAGGATAACTGGGTTTACAATTATTGGGGGGTCATGACCCCCGTGACACTCCCCTAGATCCGCCAGTGGTGACCCTAGATAGTGATGAGCTTGTCATGTAGTGAGTATACATGACGACAAATTAGCAAGAAAAGCACTAGGTAGTAAACCTTAGGGCAGAAGACTAAGGCCGTCCGCACATGGGTCGATCGAAGACACGTCTCGAAGTTCGCGCGTCTTGCTCGTCTTGTACGAACCCTGCGGCACAAGCGATTGCTCTCCGCACACTAGTCGATTCATTTTGCTCACATCTTCCAACCAGGAAGAACGCATTTTTTATATATCAACCAAAACGACTATTTCGATTTATGAAAAGTACGGTATTGTTACATTTTTAGTATAGTTTGAATACAATGAGCATTATACTGAGGACATTTTTCTACTTCCCCAACGAATTTTACATTAAACACCTAGAAACAGAAGTTCAATGTTTTCAGAATTTTATATTACAAACAATATATTTCCACAAAGTTAGTAGGTAGTACTATAATCAACGAACATAACATGCACCGATCTTTAAATAAAGGTAAAATTTCATTCAGCGCAAAAAACAACAAAAAACGAAGGAAACAAATAAAATAAACTACCTATTATGACTGGAAACGTGCGTCTCACTCGAACTTTCTCGTGCACTACGGATCGCAAGCGACGAGAGTCATACAAGACGAGGAGATTTGCAATCCTAAACGCTCCGTGTACGGAGCTCAATGCCACAACGAAGGAACTTTACTGGCGGGGAGAGACCTGCGTGACTGGAATCGAGTCGAGTAGTTCGAGCGTCGCCCCATGTGCGGACGGTCTTAGGCCGTCCGCATATGGAGCGACGCTCGAAGCACTCGACTCGATTCAAATCGCGTAGATCTCTCCCTGCCACTCAAGTTCCTTCGTTGTGGCATTGGGCTCCGTACACGAGGCGTTTACGATTGCAAAATATCCTCGTCTTGTACGACTCTCGTTCCGTGCGATCTGAAGCGAACGAGAAAGTTCGAGTGAGACGCACGTTTAGTCATTATTTTATTTGTTTGCTTCGTTTTTGTTGATTTTTGCCCTAAATTAAATTTTAGTCTTTTTAAAGATCGGTGAATGATATGTTCGTTGATTGTAGTACTATTAGCCTTGTGGAAATATATTGTTTGTAATGTAAAATTCTGAAAACATTGAACTTCTGTTTCTAGATGTTTATTATAAAATTCGTTAAGGAAGTAGAAAAATATCCTCAACTGTATAATGCAACCGTATAAAAATGTAATAATACCGTACTCTTCACAGATCGAAATAGTCGTTTTGGTTACTATATAAAAAATGCGTTAATTTATAAAAACAGAATCGACTAGTGTGCAGAGGGCAATCGCTTGTGTCGCAGGGTTCGTACAAGACGAGCAAGACGCGCGAACTTCGAGACATGTCTTCGATCGACCCATGTGCGGACGGTCTAAGAGAAAGAAGACGGCAGAATGAAGAAAATATTTCTCAAGATACCCTGTCTAAAATCCATGAATTCATAGACTTTTGGACACATCAAGGAGACTTTTGTAGTTATGAAACTCGAACTGTAATTTTAATAACTAATATCCATACATTGTTGTTGTCTATTAACATTTCTGTCGCTCAATTGCATTCGATAAACTTTTGGGATCTAGGTCAAACTTCAATTTTAGCTTTTTATACCGATTCGATCAATTTTTATAACGTCTTATGCAAATGTGTTGTTAGTAATTAAGAGAAAATTAGTCACAAAAAAGGTTTTACATGCTAGGTTAAATGGCATTCATAAAATCCGAGCTTATTAAAGCAGTTTATGCAAGCAAATGTATCAATTAGGTATATATTAAGAATAATTAGAGAAAAATAATAAAAAAATAACTTTTACTAACAGAAATTGCATTTGGTAGCTATAACGGATGATGCTTTCATTTCAAAGCAATATATATTTTAAAATAAAAATGTATACCATTTTTATTCAGTTGCAATGCGAAGGCAAAACAATCTTATTTTTCAATTAAAATACGGAGTGCAGTCCAGTCCCTTGAATCGCGATTTTCGGCTCTTATTGGAGCCTTCATCGGAAAGAACGTAGGCACTGTTCTCCATATTTTAACTGATTCGCATCGAGAGGTTTTCCCACCCATTGCAACTGAAGTGATGATAGTAGGTGGCTAGCGCCATCTGGCATTGAAAGACGAAGTAGTTTTCAATCCTAATAGTAAATTCTTGATATTGAAAATATTAAAAATATTACTAAAAGATTTTTAAATTGAAAACTTATTGGTACACTTTCCTGGTGACACCTCCAAGACTTCTACAATTTGCAAGTCAAATGGATGCTGCAGTTAAGACGAGAGGGAAGGAATTCTACACTATGCAATTCACATCCCCCGTCTGCAGCTGGTAAAGTTCCAACGGAAAAATGCACCTAGTTACTCTACGGAGTAATACGACTATAAAATAAAAATGTATACCATTTTTATTCAGTTGCAACTACTTTGTCTTTCGTCAATATATATTTATACGTCTTTAACTTTTTACAAGTTATATTGTATATTATAATATAGAAATGTACGTATCATTTCTCTTCTCTTAAAGATGTAATACCTAATTTTGAGCATAGGTAGCTCCTAATATACTATGTGTATAATAATATAATATGTGTTGTGTATCACTAAGTAGCAATACCTTTTGACTTTGTAATGGCTTTGTAAACAAAACCACATAATGTCCTTCTAATAAAGAAGAATCCCATTAATCTAGTATCCTTCCTACCTTTGAAAATGTTAATATTAAGATTGACTTTTATAATATCTCTTGGTAGAATTGAGGTCCATCAAATAAACTGAAAAAATTTTCCAGGAGAAAGGTTTTCCAAAACGCATGACAACTTTTATATCTGACATTAGATGGTAAAGCCTTCTCGAATAAGTATGATATAACAGAAAGTAAGATAATTATCTATTATTTACGTAGGTACCTATATGTACAATCTTTAAAAAAATTTTTGTTAAAAGTTGATGTTTGAATTGATTATTGTCATAGAAATCATGCGTGGGTATTGAAGTAACCTTTGAAAAATATGAATGATTCCAGTGATTCAAAGAAAGCAGAGGTTTTCAAGGTCAGAACATCCATTATGTAAAATGAAAGAAGATATTATGCTATCATGCAAAAGTGTGTTGTATGTAAATTAGTATTTACTACAAGCCATCTAGGTCCATGACTTGTTGTTATACTAACGATAATGTTTTCCTAATTTCATAATAATCTCTTCCGTAAGTCCCTTATCATTTGGATCGTTATTATATTTATTGTCAAAGTTTCTCATCGTCATGTTTAATATCTTGATTCCAAAAATTTTTCCAAGTACATAGATCTTAATAAATGTTAGATCCTTAAAGTCCAGAGAAAGTAGTCTATTGGGAACTTTGATCTGGCGCCATGTATCTGACAAGTTTTGTAAGTTTTATGAACATCGGTAACCAAAACCTTTGTTACCTGCAGTGGATTCGAGACTTCTTACATTTATTAACAATTTAAGACCAAATTGCACCATTTTAAGAACTTTCGTGTACAAGTAAAAAGTAAAGCATTGTCAACGGATTTCGAGGTATGTAACTATTCATAAAACACGTTAAAATCTTTAAGTGGCGGATTACGAATGTTGAACTATTTTGTTGCTTAGAAAAGTGTAAAAAAACCTAAAAATTATTTAGTTTTAATTAATGTTAAGGGGGTAGGCGCAAAATCTTGGTCCAATGCTATTTATATGCATTTATTTTTTTTTCGAATCCTGAGAAATTTTTTTTGAAATATAAATATTTTTGAAAAATTTAAATGCTTCTTCTTCTCTTCTTCTTCTTTTTGTATAGACATGACTCTGTCTGTTTTTTCAATGTGCCTCTAGTAAGTTGTCGTTCCATCGTTTTCGTGGTCTTCCCACTGATCGTCTTCCTATTGGGGAACCGTTTCTCACTGTCCTGACTACCCTATTGGTTGTCATTCGGCTTATGTGGTCATTCCATTCTATTCTTCTGTTTCTTACCCAGTTATTAATGTTATCCACCTTGCATCTCCGTCGTATATCTGTACTTCTAGCTCTGTCCCATAGAGTCTTACCATCGATTTTTCGAAGGGTTTTTATCTCCGCTGTGTCTAGCAATCTTTTTGTCCTCTCTGTGTCGGGTCGTGTTTCTGGGCATAAAAAAAATTTAAACGCAGAATGAAAAATTACATCATTACCGAGTGCCGAAAGTCCCTTATATAAACAAAAAGTTTCTTTTGAATGAAATATTTTGAACGAATGTAAAGCATTTTGAACGGATTTGGAGGTAATTATTTAATAAACACTTTACATCGTTAATTTAACATAAATTTATTAACAAAAGGGACATTCGTAATTTATGAAAAGAGTACAAACAAATTAAAAAAGAAACTTCAAAATGCATTAACGAAAAGCGGTGTATAGTTTATAACGCAAAATTTAAAGTAACCCTTTCACCACTCCAAGTTACGAATTGGAGGTCTATATTTTGAAACTTTGTAGACAACTCTGTAATGGCAATATTTTTCAAGGTATGCACATTCAAGGTAAGTCTGTACTTCAGTCGTTGATCTTTCAAATGCCGATAATTAGTTTTTTAATTGTTATAAACAAGCAAATTTTGAATTAAAAAAAAGTGATTAAATTCGTCCCTAGTTGTAGGAGAACTTTTTTTTTAATTGTGAAAAAATACCAGCTTTTCGGATTTATGATATTGGTAATTATGAAGTGGTTAACAGTATCAGAGATATCAAAATGTATTCAATACATTTGGTCATATTGGTTTTATTTAACTTATTTCAATTGATTGGACGCCTAAATATCTTGTAATAATTTTATTCAACTCAAAAAAATGGAAGTCTAAATGAAAATATAACTATCAAATCCATCAATAATATATTATGCAACGAGCATTTAATGATAGTCATTATGATGCGAGTATGATGGATACAAAATGAGCCACGAAGCGGCGAGTTTCGTATAGAATACGAGTATCATAATGATAATTAAACACAAGTTTTATGTACATGATTTTTTCTATGATCATTCACAACACAAAAATATATTCAAATTTACAGGTAGGGAAATCAATTGATTATATTGAAGTATGAGAATAGAAAAAAAATTTAAGTTTACATAATCCATTCGCACATGACAATGCGACGTCAACTCCAATACTTAATTTAGTACTTTAGGTACTATAGAACTTGCATCTCACGGTATTTATATCTCACGTTATGGAGACGTCTGAGAGGTTATGTAAGTAAAGTAATTAATGTAAAAATATATACATTATGCATTTCCCTTACCAACAAGACGTGTATTTTCTTTTCCACGTTGAAAGATTTTTTACATCAAGACTATTAAGATTTTTTATACATATTTAAAAAATTTTAAATTTAAATTTAAATTTAAAACAATAAATAAAAAATATATTGAAAACATTTTTACTTAAATAGAAATTGTACAATCTAGAATCACGGACACTATACAAAACCGTATATAGAAAAACACCATTCCTTTAACTAATTTTAAAATGTGTTAAATTTTTTTCGTTTTAACATCAAATTCTTTAAAATAGAAAGGAGTATAGGGAAACGGAAGGGTTGTTAGATAAAAAATTGTTGTTAGTAAATACATATACAAAGAGAAGTCAAAAGTGTCTAGTACACGTAACGTCTGTGACCTAAAAGTGAAAAAAGGTGCATATAGTAGTTGATAAATGAAACAGGAGAGAACAAAAAACGAAATAGAAAGAGTTAGCATGCGTATATTTTCACAGAGAATGAGTACACATATACAAATTTTACATAAATACATTATATATACAATAAACTACAAGATAATGCAAACAAAATACATTCTAATAGTAGCTCCGATATAAGAACGACCTTCACCGATCTGTTTAATGGATAATTATCTGATATGTAATTTAGTACGTTAAAAATGATAAACAAAACATATATAATAATTAAAAAAAAGACTTTTTTATAAATTCTATTTTGGATCATTCTAAACAAGCAAACAAAGTATTTTGTAATGTTTCTCTTAAGTTAATCGTTTTCGAGTTATAAACAATTTAAAACAAAAAAAACATAAAAAAATGAAAAATGATTTTTAAGGCTGCTCAAAAACATAAGTAAAAAATATCATTTTTGAATTTAAGAAATACCTAAATTCAAGTTTAAACCTAAATCAGTTCTTGATAAGTGTTTTGGTTTTATTTCATTTTAAAACATTGCATTTTAATAGCAGCCCGGTCGCAAGTCGTTCTAAAAAATTTTATCAAGACATGATAGAAAAAGGTTTGAACTTGAATTTAGGCACTTGATGATTACAAAAGTAATAATTTTTACTTGTGTTTTTGAGCCTTGATAATCGTCATTTTCCGTTCGTTTTTCAATTTTAAATTGTTTGACTCGAAAACGATCAGCTTAAGAGTAAAATTACAAAAGACCTTTTTTTGTTTCGAATGATCCAAAAAATCTAAAATAATATCTGCTCGGGCCAAAAACGTTTTAGTAGAATTTATAAAAAAGTAATTTTTTAATTATTAATTAATTATAGTCTGAACAAAATTATATCGGGAACCCCTTGTTTTTATAATTTTTGACATACGAAATTACATATCAAATAATTTTTATCCATTAAACAGATCGGTCAAGGTCGTTCTTATATCGAGTTCTTTACTATAAGCATTTAACAGGTAGATAGCAAGACAAACATTGCTTAAGAAATGTGCAGCTCGCATCATATTAAATGCTCTGGTTACTGTACGTTGAAAACAACTTTGATGACATTGCATTTTAGCACAAAAAAACTACACGAAATGCTTAATAAACGAGAGAAACTTAATAACATCATACAAATAAGCAAAGTGAGATTTTCAAGTTTAAATAAGTATTCCAAATTCGTGATAGCTCAAAATGTAGGATATCTAGTTTTATTATTCATGATCATCGTGCTAGTGCACTTAGGAATACAAAGATACCTTCTTTTGCAGAATTACCCTTTTCACCATGACTATGGCCGTTGATTGAAATCAACGCTATGGCGTATCTAAATTCATTATTAAACCAAACAATGTATAGCTTTGTTCATTATTTCTAGAAATATTAAGAAATATTCCAGAAATGTCAATAATTTTTCCTATGAATTTCTTTTTTTTGTTGTTCTAAGGAGAAGTTTACCCCCTAAATATCCAATGGCGTCAAATCCGATAATTAGAAGGTTGATTCAATATTTGATTCAGCAATATTTGGTCGCTCTCTGACGCCAATATAATTTGTCAATTATATGCTTTTTTATAATCAATAATAAATATAATAAATTAATAACGGCAAAGACATTTTTACGCCGATCTCGACATTTATGTAGAAAAACATTCAGTGCAAAAGGTGCTTCTCTAGTTCCCAATCCATCTCTAAATCCACACTGCGTTTCACGTAATCTTCTCCACACCTATTTCTTATTCTTCTGTGGATGATACGTAAGAATAACTTGAAAGTGTGTAGACCTTAACCTGTGCTCTGGGATTTCACCAGTTGAGTACCTACACATGATTGAAAAGCTGAACCAATATTTTCATGTTTTATTCCTTAATTAGTTTTAACATATCTTCCGGGATGTTATCCGGGCCAACACCATTGCTGTTCTTTGCTTACTTTATAACATACAATTGTTCTACCTTTCGTATTTCTGATCCTTCGTCTTCACCTAATGTCTGTTGTTTATCTGGTCTGACGTCATTAAATAATTCATTTATGTACGTATACGAAGTAGGTTGTATATTTGTACATCAAGTTGCTGTTTTCGACTAATTATTATAAATAATCATTTCAAAATTCAGTTAGTTTCTTGACGAAAAAGTATCTTATGTTTGCCAAATTTTTTATTTTGTGAAAAACTGAAACAAAACAGCCAAGAAAGAAAAATGAAACACTATAAGGTCTCATATTCTTAATAATTAAATATATATTTTAAGTTAGCACTTAAAATATTAAAATAACAAGGGCGTTTTTTTAACTTTAATTCTTTCGTTAAAACATTATTTGTAAGTGTTGGTGGTCTGTTTACTTATTTAAACTTGATGTGATAATATCTTTTGAAGTAAAATAGTTGATATCAAAAATACTGCAAATTTTGATTTTTATTTTTTTTTGTATCTTATACTTATTAATTTTACCAAAAAAAAAGGAATTCTTCTGTTCAATATTCTAATGATATTGATAGATATTGATAATTCTGTATTTTCTGGAAAACTTTTTTGAAATATAACGTTCAAAAAATATTCAAAACGTTCAGTAAATCAGAATACATCAGTAGTGAATATTTAAACAAACAAACAAATCCGAATGAAGGCAAATACTAATGTATATTGTACATCACTGTACCGAGTGGTGAATTGTGAAAAGGACCATTGGAAACTCACATGAAAATTCTAAACTGTCGAATTCCTGCTTCCCTAATTATTTTACGTCAAAAGTCATGAGAAACTATTTGTAGACGAATGAAATGTGTATTGAAAACAAATGTAATTGTTCTACAAATTAAACACATTCAAAAATTTTGGAAAATTATAGCTTTGCCAGAGTATTGTTGTAAAAGTTAGGCCACACGTAGTAAGTGCAGTATGTGTATAAAGGTTGCGTTTAGTCAAAATGCAGTTTGATATTAACAATATTTGAATTATCAATATTTTTATTCCTATCTTTACGCGTTATTTTTTAAAAAACAATAAAGTTGATAAAATGTACCACCTATGTGAAGTTAGCAATAGATTTCAGCAATAGATTTTATATCTTCAAAATTATATTTGTACGTTTGTAAGTCCCATTTATATAAAATTCAAACATGTTTTCCGACCTTTCCATTCAAATTAAACAAAAAACTATAATTATCGTTTATTAACAAAAAATTAAAAAACTTTACAACTTTACATATATGACGCTAACAATCAAAGTACATCAACTGGAATGTAACTTTTTTTTGTTTACAATCAAAGATCAATATCTTACTAAGCAAATATCAAAAAATCAGGATGGATGCCCCCCACCGTTATTTTTTTATTTACACTTACATTTTGCGATTTTCGAAGTATCAATGGATATGAAGACGTCTGCATATATGACGCTAAAAATCAAAGTACATCAACTGGAATGTAACTTTTTTTTGTTTAAAATCAAAGACCAATATATTACTAAGCAAATATCAAAAAATCAGGATGGATGCCCCCCACCGTTGTTTTTTTATTTACACTTACATTTTGCGATTTTCGAAGTATCAATGGATATGAAGACGTCTGCATATATGACGCTAAAAATCAAAGTACATCAACTGGAATGTAACTTTTTTTTGTTTAAAATCAAAGACCAATATATTACTAAGCAAATATCAAAAAATCAGGATGGATGCCCCCCACCGTTATTTTTTTATTTACACTTACATTTTGCGATTTTCGAAGTATCAATGGATATGAAGACGTCTGCATATATGACGCTAAAAATCAAAGTACATCAACTGGAATGTAACTTTTTTTTGTTTAAAATCAAAGACCAATATATTACTTAGCAAATATCAAAAAATCAGGATGGATGCTCCCCACCGTTATTTTTTTATTTACGCTTACATTTTGCGATTTTCGAAGTATCAATGGATATGAAGACGTCTGCATATATGACGCTAAAAATCAAAGTACATCAACTGGAATGTAACTTTTTTTTGTTTAAAATCAAAGACCAATATATTACTAAGCAAATATCAAAAAATCAGGATGGATGCCCCCCACCGTTGTTTTTTTATTTACACTTACATTTTGCGATTTTCGAAGTATCAATGGATATGAAGACGTCTGCATATATGACGCTAAAAATCAAAGTACATCAACTGGAATGTAACTTTTTTTTGTTTAAAATCAAAGACCAATATATTACTTAGCAAATATCAAAAAATCAGGATGGATGCTCCCCACCGTTATTTTTTTATTTACGCTTACATTTTGCGATTTTCGAAGTATCAATGGATATGAAGACGTCTGCATATATGACGCTAAAAATCAAAGTACATCAACTGGAATGTAACTTTTTTTTGTTTAAAATCAAAGACCAATATATTACTAAGCAAATATCAAGAAATCAGGATGGATGCCCCCCACCGTTATTTTTTTATTTACACTTACATTTTGCGATTTTCGAAGTATCAATGGATATGAAGACGTCTGCATATATGACGCTAAAAATCAAAGTACATCAACTGGAATGTACCTTTTTTTTGTTTACAATCAAAGATCAATATCTTACTAAGCAAATATCAAAAAATCAGGATGGATGCCCCCCACCGTTATTTTTTTATTTACACTTACATTTTGCGATTTTCGAAGTATCAATGGATATGAAGACGTCTGCATATATGACGCTAAAAATCAAAGTACATCAACTGGAATGTAACTTTTTTTTGTTTAAAATCAAAGACCAATATATTACTAAGCAAATATCAAAAAATCAGGATGGATGCCCCCCACCGTTATTTTTTTATTTACACTTACATTTTGCGATTTTCGAAGTATCAATGGATATGAAGACGTCTGCATATATGACGCTAAAAATCAAAGTACATCAACTGGAATGTAACTTTTTTTTGTTTAAAATCAAAGACCAATATATTACTAAGCAAATATCAAAAAATCAGGATGGATGCCCCCCACCGTTATTTTTTTATTTACACTTACATTTTGCGATTTTCGAAGTATCAATGGATATGAAGACGTCTGCATATATGACGCTAAAAATCAAAGTACATCAACTGGAATGTAAGTTTTTTTGTTTACAATCAAAGACCAATATCTTACTAAGCAAATATCAAAAAATCAGGATGGATGCCCCCCACCGTTATTTTTTTATTTACACTTACATTTTGCGATTTTCGAAGTATCAATGGATATGAAGACGTCTGCATATATGACGCTAAAAATCAAAGTACATCAACTGGAATGTAACTTTTTTTTGTTTAAAATCAAAGACCAATATATTACTAAGCAAATATCAAAAAATCAGGATGGATGCCCCCCACCGTTATTTTTTTATTTACACTTACATTTTGCGATTTTCGAAGTATCAATGGATATGAAGACGTCTGCATATATGACGCTAAAAATCAAAGTACATCAACTGGAATGTAACTTTTTTTTGTTTAAAATCAAAGACCAATATATTGCTTAGCAAATATCAAAAAATCAGGATGGATGCTCCCCACCGTTATTTTTTTATTTACGCTTACATTTTGCGATTTTCGAAGTATCAATGGATATGAAGACGTCTGCATATATGACGCTAAAAATCAAAGTACATCAACTGGAATGTAACTTTTTTTTGTTTAAAATCAAAGACCAATATATTACTAAGCAAATATCAAAAAATCAGGATGGATGCCCGCCACCGTTATTTTTTTATTTACACTTACATTTTGCGATTTTCGAAGTATCAATGGATATGAAGACGTCTGCATATATGACGCTAAAAATCAAAGTACATCAACTGGAATGTAACTTTTTTTTGTTTAAAATCAAAGACCAATATATTACTAAGCAAATATCAAAAAATCAGGATGGATGCCCCCCACCGTTGTTTTTTTATTTACACTTACATTTTGCGATTTTCGAAGTATCAATGGATATGAAGACGTCTGCATATATGACGCTAAAAATCAAAGTACATCAACTGGAATGTAACTTTTTTTTGTTTAAAATCAAAGACCAATATATTACTAAGCAAATATCAAAAAATCAGGATGGATGCCCCCCACCGTTATTTTTTTATTTACACTTACATTTTGCGATTTTCGAAGTATCAATGGATATGAAGACGTCTGCATATATGACGCTAAAAATCAAAGTACATCAACTGGAATGTAACTTTTTTTTGTTTAAAATCAAAGACCAATATATTACTTAGCAAATATCAAAAAATCAGGATGGATGCTCCCCACCGTTATTTTTTTATTTACGCTTACATTTTGCGATTTTCGAAGTATCAATGGATATGAAGACGTCTGCATATATGACGCTAAAAATCAAAGTACATCAACTGGAATGTAACTTTTTTTTGTTTAAAATCAAAGACCAATATATTACTAAGCAAATATCAAAAAATCAGGATGGATGCCCCCCACCGTTGTTTTTTTATTTACACTTACATTTTGCGATTTTCGAAGTATCAATGGATATGAAGACGTCTGCATATATGACGCTAAAAATCAAAGTACATCAACTGGAATGTAACTTTTTTTTGTTTAAAATCAAAGACCAATATATTACTAAGCAAATATCAAAAAATCAGGATGGATGCCCCCCACCGTTATTTTTTTATTTACACTTACATTTTGCGATTTTCGAAGTATCAATGGATATGAAGACGTCTGCATATATGACGCTAAAAATCAAAGTACATCAACTGGAATGTAACTTTTTTTTGTTTAAAATCAAAGACCAATATATTACTAAGCAAATATCAAAAAATCAGGATGGATGCCCCCCACCGTTATTTTTTTATTTACACTTACATTTTGCGATTTTCGAAGTATCAATGGATATGAAGACGTCTGCATATATGACGCTAAAAATCAAAGTACATCAACTGGAATGTAAGTTTTTTTGTTTACAATCGAAGACCAATATATTACTAAGCAAATATCAAAAAATCAGGATGGATGCCCCCCACCGTTATTTTTTTATTTACACTTACATTTTGCGATTTTCGAAGTATCAATGGATATGAAGACGTCTGCATATATGACGCTAAAAATCAAAGTACATCAACTGGAATGTAACTTTTTTTTGTTTAAAATCAAAGACCAATATATTGCTTAGCAAATATCAAAAAATCAGGATGGATGCTCCCCACCGTTATTTTTTTATTTACGCTTACATTTTGCGATTTTCGAAGTATCAATGGATATGAAGACGTCTGCATATATGACGCTAAAAATCAAAGTACATCAACTGGAATGTAACTTTTTTTTGTTTAAAATCAAAGACCAATATATTACTAAGCAAATATCAAAAAATCAGGATGGATGCCCGCCACCGTTATTTTTTTATTTACACTTACATTTTGCGATTTTCGAAGTATCAATGGATATGAAGACGTCTGCATATATGACGCTAAAAATCAAAGTACATCAACTGGAATGTAACTTTTTTTTGTTTACAATCAAAGATCAATATCTTACTAAGCAAATATCAAAAAATCAGGATGGATGCCCCCCACCGTTATTTTTTTATTTACACTTACATTTTGCGATTTTCGAAGTATCAATGGATATGAAGACGTCTGCATATATGACGCTAAAAATCAAAGTACATCAACTGGAATGTAACTTTTTTTTGTTTAAAATCAAAGACCAATATATTACTTAGCAAATATCAAAAAATCAGGATGGATGCTCCCCACCGTTATTTTTTTATTTACGCTTACATTTTGCGATTTTCGAAGTATCAATGGATATGAAGACGTCTGCATATATGACGCTAAAAATCAAAGTACATCAACTGGAATGTAACTTTTTTTTGTTTACAATCAAAGATCAATATATTACTAAGCAAATATCAAAAAATCAGGATGGATGCCCCCCACCGTTATTTTTTTATTTACACTTACATTTTGCGATTTTCGAAGTATCAATGGATATGAAGACGTCTGCATATATGACGCTAAAAATCAAAGTACATCAACTGGAATGTAATTTTTTTTTGTTTAAAATCAAAGACCAATATATTACTTAGCAAATATTAAAAAATCAGGATGGATGCTCCCCACCGTTATTTTTTTATTTACGCTTACATTTTGCGATTTTCGAAGTATCAATGGATATGAAGACGTCTGCATATATGACGCTAAAAATCAAAGTACATCAACTGGAATGTAACTTTTTTTTGTTTACAATCAAAGATCAATATCTTACTAAGCAAATATCAAAAAATCAGGATGGATGCCCCCCACCGTTGTTTTTTTATTTACATTTACATTTTGCGATTTTCGAAGTATCAATGGATATGAAGACGTCTGCATATATGACGCTAAAAATCAAAGTACATCAACTGGAATGTAACTTTTTTTGTTTACAATCAAAGATCAATATCTTACTAAGCAAATATCAAAAAATCAGGATGGATGCCCCCCACCGTTATTTTTTTATTTACACTTACATTTTGCGATTTTCGAAGTATCAATGGATATGAAGACATCTGCATATATGACGCTAAAAATCAAAGTACATCAACTGGAATGTAACTTTTTTTTGTTTAAAATCAAAGACCAATATATTACTAAGCAAATATCAAAAAATCAGGATGGATGCCCCCCACCGTTATTTTTTTATTTACACTTACATTTTGCGATTTTCGAAGTATCAATGGATATGAAGACGTCTGCATATATGACGCTAAAAACAAAAGCCACATTTATAAATGTCTGAAATGTTAATAGCGCAAACCTTATGATCAAGTCTTTTGCAATTGATACATCGCATTTCTCCGTTGGGAAGTGCGCAATACAGACAGTTGTTTTTGAGATTTTCTGAAGAATTTAACATTATCGTTAATATATAATGTCTGTAAATAGCTGGCTCAAAATTAAAATCTAATTGAATTTTTTTAACTGTGGTTTCTGCAAAATATAAAACATATACCCCACAATTATATCCATCTTTTTGTGTTGGATAATTGTTGTAAATAATATTTAAATTTTTAAATATGAAATTAAATTTATTATAGTAAAATTTTGCTTTACGACTGCTACTAAACTGAGGATCAAATAACTGAAATGATTTCTGTTTTAAATTAATGTAAACAAGTGACCAATGACCAGGAGAATATATTGGAAATAAAAATTCTTCTATGTTTTCAATAGAAAATATAATTTTTTGATTGTTTAAAAATAAGTTAACTTGGTTACAGAAAATTGGTTTAATATCTGTGTTTTTACATATTAAGCACAAAAAATAATCGATGACTTCGTTATCTAGCCACATTTCTGTGGTATTGGAATGTGATAACAACGTAAGAAAACTGGAACGATATAATTTTTGGTTTTCATGTTTAAAAACGACATAATCTCTTCCTATTTCAGGGAAATGAATATCATGCACATTTTCTTTATAATATAAAACATTTGTTTTTACCGAAGGCTTTTCATAATTTGGAATGTCATATTTTTGAATAATTTTCTTAATTGTTTTTTGTTTGAAATAAGTAGTTTTACTTTTTTGCCTTTTGCACCAACGTTCTTCTGGAATTTTAATTTTATTTTTTCGTGTTGCACATTTTTTCCGTGGAATATTATACTTTAGTTCTGCATGGAGAAACAGCACATGTTTTCTTACCTTCCTAACAAACCGGGAACATTTTAAAAACGATTCCTTACTTAAAATGTTGTTTTTCAATATATTAAAATAACTTTCTACTAAAGCGTTACTGCTTCTAGTCGAATCTATTTGTGATGTCCACAGAGGTAAATAAGGTATATAGTGTTTTAAAAAGAAAGTTGCAAATCGTTCACTAAAATATGGGTTTAAAGAATTTGAGGAAGGTGGAACAGCTCGAGATGAATTTTTGATTTTATCAAAATAAATTAAAAAATGTTGGTAGTACTTACTATTTTCATAAATATTTTGAAATGTAAAGTTTATTTCTGGATTAAAATTGACATTATTTTCATCTGCAATTAGGTTTTTAACGTTAGGATCGATAAAAGATATAAATAAATTATTTTTACTATTAATAACGATTTCGTTTTCATATTTATATAATGTTAAAATAAATATATCTCTTATGCCTGAAAAAATTTGCTGTTCATTATATAAATTGAAAAATGATGCTAAAATTTCTTTTAAAACAGTTTTTGTTGTTTTGCAAGTGTAACATTTGTTAACTAAGTTTGAAAATAACTTTATCATATGTGCACAACAAAGTTTAATTATACAAAATTTTTTTGAAAAGTTTACTTTCAAATCTTCTTTCAAATTATAAAAACTGTTACAATAGTCCTGTAATGATAGACAATTCCAACTAATAGATACAGCATTTAATGTCGCCATACTAAAATCGCTTGTTATACTACGAAACAATGGCCATTTTAATCCTTGTTTTAATGAAAAAAATTTAAAATTTAAAAGCCAACAAGCAATTGTACATGTATCATGCTCAGAAGATATCATTTCTAGAACAGGAAGGATTCTGTTGTTTTTGCACTGAATAACCCCACAGTAATATAAAACCCTTTTACATGAAGTATAAGGTTTACGCACTACCGAACCAGTCGCATCAATGAAAAGAGAAGGTAAGTTATCGTTTTCGTCTAGATAAAATTTAATAAAATTAATTTGTTCCCTACTAAAAATAAATACTTTTAATGGATAGGCGACGGTTTTAATGTAATTAGAATTTACAGCACCCATCAAGACCATATCAATGACATCATCCTGACATCTATCTAATCTTGATTTATTTTCCGATTTTATTTTGCGATATACATCTTCCGATTTTACATCTTTTAAATTTTTTGTTTTTTGTACTAATCTAACACAAGAATGTAAATCTTCTGCACGAATTTCTGTTGTGGATGCCTTTTCCAATCTATTACCTAACAATAATCTTTCAGTACCACGTACATGACTGGTTAATTTTGAACCATGTGAAAAATTAATATCGGTACTGAACACTTTGACACTGATCCCCTTGCCTCTATTACAAATGAACTTAAAGTGTTTGCACGTATTGTGAGCACAGTAGCCATAAATTATTATTGTTTTATTTTTTTTCAAATAATTGCAAGAACGAATATTAAAAATACATGTGTTATTAACAATTTGAAATTTTTGTTTGATTACAAAATGGTAATCTTTATTAAATTTACCCATAGCGTTATTAAAAATATTTTGTTCTTTACTTATTTCAAATTTACCCTCTAATACACAATATTTGCTCATATCAACAATTGTTGGGTATATATTTTTGGAACTATTTGGTAAAATATTATTATCAATATCAGCAGATTTATACAAATTTACAATATTTCTGTCAATATTAATATTATCATTTGTTACATTAAAAGTTTGGTCAATTTCAGAATTATCAGAAACATCTGCGTTTTCCAACAATGAGATGTCTAAATTGTCAGTCGATATACTAACATCCTGAATATTATTGAAAATTAACTGATCTTCGAAATCGCAATCATCTGCTGGCAATTGTAATGTACTTTTATTTTCAGCTTTTGATTTAAAATTAAATTGCGAATTATTGCTATTAAAAAAAGAAAATAAATTACAAGTATTTCTGCTAATTGCCCTATATATACACAATCTTTTAAATTTAGAATCGACTCCAAATAAAGCTATTGAAGCTTGGCTGAAAATTGGGTTTGAAGTTTTTAATCTTCGTATTTGCTGCTCGGTCAATTTGACGTTTAAAAAAAAATTTGCCAATTTTTCGATTTTTTCTTTGTTCATATTAATATTCTATAAAAAAATCCTTTTATTAATTTAAAAATTTTTCAACACGGTGTCAAAACATAATTATTTATATATTTTCTTGACATTTTTGTTGGAAAAAATGTCAAAAAACGATAATACCACACAAAGAATGTCCTTTAAAAACTATATTTATATTTCTTACCTTTGGCAATGCTGAAATAATTTTTAGAATAGGTACTCTGGAACCTAATGGTTGGTAAAAGTTTCTGTTTCCACAAACTTTAAGTTTAAACTAATCACTAGACTCTAATTCTCTCTCTAATTAGTCCTTTTTGAATAATATACACATTTAATAATTATTGAAATTAAAAGTAAAATAAAACTTATTTTAGTACCGTCTTACTGTGGCGACGTAGCAAAATATAATGACCAACATTTTCAAAATTATTGAATGTCTTATTATTTTCAAATAATAAAATTTTCGGGTTCTTAGTAACATTTGCATATTTTTACACAATCATTGTGAAATACATGTATTTAGAATTTTTCGTGCTTTTATTGGGGGTAAGCAATAAAACGCGGCTAACTTCAAAATATAGTTATATAATTGTTCGGCAATATTTTAAAGGATGAAACACATCTGGACAGGAATGATATTGTCTGTTCCACGAACTTACGCGGGTTTCGGATTAAAATTTTAATAAAGATTTCTAGGTAAGTACCCGAAAGTATTACCTGTTTGGGGAAATATCAACTGGTTAAATGAAATGAAAAATAATACATAACTTTTTTTAATTAAATAACTTGTTCTGACAATTTCGTTAATCGCAAAATGTAAGTTTAAATAAAAAAATAACGGTGGGGGGCATCCGTCCTGATTTTTTGATATTTGCTGAGTAATATATTGGTCTTTGATTTTAAAGAAAAAAAAGTTACATTCCAGTTGATGTACTTTGATTTTTAGCGTCATATATGCAGACGTCTTCATATCCATTGATACTTCGAAAATCGCAAAATGTAAGTGTAAATAAAAAAATAACGGTGGGGGGCATCCATCCTGATTTTTTGATATTTGCTTAGTAATATATTGATCTTTGATTTTAAACAAAAAAAAGTTACATTCCAGTTGATGTACTTTGATTTTTAGCGTCATATATGTAGACGTCTTCATATCCATTGATACTTCGAAAATCGCAAAATGTAAGTGTAAATAAAAAAATAACGGTGGGGGGCATCCATCCTGATTTTTTGATATTTGCTTAGTAAGATATTGGCCTTTGATTGTAAACAAAAAAAAGTTACATTCCAGTTGATGTACTTTGATTTTTAGCGTCATATATGCAGACGTCTTCATATCCATTGATACTTCGAAAATCGCAAAATGTAAGCGTAAATAAAAAAATAACGGTGGGGTCATCCATCCTGATTTTTTGATATTTGCTGAGTAATATATTGATCTTTGATTTTAAACAAAAAAAAGTTATATTCCAGTTGATGTACTTTGATTTTTAGCGTCATATATGCAGACGTCTTCATATCCATTGATACTTCGAAAATCGCAAAATGTAAGTGTAAATAAAAAAATAACGGTGGGGGGCATCCATCCTGATTTTTTGATATATGCTTAGTAAGATATTGATCTTTGATTGTAAACAAAAAAAAGTTACATTCCAGTTGATGTACTTTGATTTTTAGCGTCATATATGCAGACGTCTTCATATCCATTGATACTTCGAAAATCGCAAAATGTAAGTGTAAATAAAAAAATAACGGTGGGGGGCATCCATCCTGATTTTTTGATATTTGCTTAGTAATATATTGGTCTTTGATTATAAACAAAAAGAAGTTACATTCCAGTTGATGTACTTTGATTTTTAGCGTCATATATGCAGACGTCTTCATATCCATTGATACTTCGAAAATCGCAAAATGTAAGCGTAAATAAAAAAATAACGGTGGGGAGCAGCCATCCTGATTTTTTGATATTTGCTAAGTAATATATTGGTCTTTGATTTTAAACAAAAAAAAGTTACATTCCAGTTGATGTACTTTGATTTTTAGCGTCATATATGCAGACGTCTTCATATCCATTGATACTTCGAAAATCGCAAAATGTAAGTGTAAATAAAAAAATAACGGTGGGGGGCATCCATCCTGATTTTTTGATATTTCCTTAGCAAGATATTGATCTTTGATTGTAAACAAAAAAAAGGTACATTCCAGTTGATGTACTTTGATTTTTAGCGTCATATATGCAGACGTCTTCATATCCATTGATACTTCGAAAATCGCAAAATGTAAGTGTAAATAAAAAAATAACGGTGGGGGGCATCCATCCTGATTTCTTGATATTTGCTTAGTAATATATTGGTCTTTGATTTTAAACAAAAAAAAGTTACATTCCAGTTGATGTACTTTGATTTTTAGCGTCATATATGCAGACGTCTTCATATCCATTGATACTTCGAAAATCGCAAAATGTAAGCGTAAATAAAAAAATAACGGTGGGGAGCATCCATCCTGATTTTTTGATATTTGCTAAGTAATATATTGGTCTTTGATTTTAAACAAAAAAAAGTTACATTCCAGTTGATGTACTTTGATTTTTAGCGTCATATAAGCAGACGTCTTCATATCCATTGATACTTCGAAAATCGCAAAATGTAAGTGTAAATAAAAAAATAACGGTGGGGGGCATCCATCCTGATTTTTTGATATTTGCTTAGTAAGATATTGATCTTTGATTGTAAACAAAAAAAGTTACATTCCAGTTGATGTACTTTGATTTTTAGCGTCATATATGCAGACGTCTTCATATCCATTGATACTTCGAAAATCGCAAAATGTAAGTGTAAATAAAAAAACAACGGTGGGGGGCATCCATCCTGATTTTTTGATATTTGCTTAGTAAGATATTGATCTTTGATTGTAAACAAAAAAAGTTACATTCCAGTTGATGTACTTTGATTTTTAGCGTCATATATGCAGACGTCTTCATATCCATTGATACTTCGAAAATCGCAAAATGTAAGTGTAAATAAAAAAACAACGGTGGGGGGCATCCATCCTGATTTTTTGATATTTGCTTAGTAATATATTGGTCTTTGATTTTAAACAAAAAAAAGTTACATTCCAGTTGATGTACTTTGATTTTTAGCGTCATATATGCAGACGTCTTCATATCCATTGATACTTCGAAAATCGCAAAATGTAAGTGTAAATAAAAAAATAACGGTGGGGGGCATCCATCCTGATTTTTTGATATTTGCTTAGTAAGATATTGATCTTTGATTGTAAACAAAAAAAAGTTACATTCCAGTTGATGTACTTTGATTGTTAGCGTCATATATGTAAAGTTGTAAAGTTTTTTAATTTTTTGTTAATAAACGATAATTATAGTTTTTTGTTTAATTTGAATGGAAAGGTCGGAAAACATGTTTGAATTTTATATAAATGAGACTTACAAACGTACAAATATAATTTTGAAGATATAAAATCTATTGCTGAAATCTATTGCTAACTTCACATAGGTAAATGTACCTACTCATTTGAGGAAAAAGTAGCAGTAATAAAGATGTTTTATTGTTTTATGCCTTTGTTTTTAATACAGATTGCAGTCATCTACAAATAGTACAGGGTGTTTGGTAACGAATCGGCCATAGCCTAACCTTAGATTCTTGAGCTTAAAATAGGTCGATTTAAGCTAACTTACTTTAGCACGAAAGTTGATAATAACCGAAATACAGGGTGTCAAAGTTAAACTTTTATTTTATTTATTCTTAAATATTTCCTGACAGCCATGGCATAACAAGACGAAATTTGGTAAGCAGAGGTTTTTTGTGACGAGAAATGTAGATTCGCCACCAAAAATGATGTATTACCAGAGTACGCCACATACGTCGTTCAGCGCTCATTTAATACGTTCAATTTTTTTTATCCCTCACTCTACATACTTATTGAATCAAAACTTTAATTCTCTTAACCTAAACCATGGCCTAGTATTATGTAAATTAGGAATCATTATGAAATATTTCACACATAAGAGGGCAGCACCAACACAAACAAAAATCAAAGTCGAAGGACTACATACGGAATCCACGGAATACTTATACAGGAAAAGAATATCAGAGAAGATTGCTGAGAATGAAATATTAGAAAACGATAACATCGATGAAAGCTGGGAAAAACTCAAAAGTAACATAATTAACGCAGCAACAGAATCACTAGGAGAGAGGAAAGTAACGAATACTCACATATTAAAAAAAAACCCGTGGTTTAGAGAGGAAGTTAGGATAAAATGCAAAGAAAAGAAGAAAGCTTTTTTACAATACAGAACGAAACAAACACAACAGGCATACAACCACTACAAACGAATCAGAAACGAAACGAATACTTTAGTGAGGCAAATAAAAAGGGAGCACTGGCAGAGTTTCTCAAAACAGATGGAACACGACTTCTACGGAACACAAAAAGAAGTATGGAGAATGATCAGAGGGCAAAGAAAGGAGATGAACGAATTAATAAAAGCGAAACACATTCAGAAGGAAACATGGGCAGACTACTTCCGATCTCTATTTGCCAAAGGCGACGATAATGAACCACCAACACCTGAAGTTACGACAAACGAAGAAATAAACATCGAAGGGGGAGAGGTAAAGGAAGCATTAAGAAAATTAAAAAATAGAAAATCTCCAGGAGAGGACAGAATATCGAACGAACTCCTAAAGTACGGAGGACAAGATCTAACTAAACAACTATTGAAACTACATAATACAAAATATAAAAGAACAAAACAGAATACCACAAGAATGGAGATCAAGCATCCTAACACCTCTCTTCAAAAAAGGAGACAAATCAGACCCGGAGAATTACAGAGGGATTAACTTACTAAACACAACATTAAAATTAACAATAGTCCTGTCGCCAGTGGGGGGTACAACGGTCTCCTTAATTCAGATGGACTTACCGAAGTTTTTTTATGTATTTTGACCCGTAGAACACGAATTTTTTGGGTAACAGTCGATTCGGATGTCGATAAGATTGTTATAAACAAAGAACTTGAGGAATCACATAACAGCGATTTTTCGCAAAACAAAACATTTTGTGTATTTTTTGGGTCATTCTAAGCAAAACATGTTTTTACAAGTTTTTTCGTAGGATGCATTGCATAGTTTTCGACATAAACGTGGTTGAACTTTCAAAAAATCGAAAAATTGCAATTTTTGAACCCGAATAACTTTTGATTGAAAAATAAAATAGCAATTCTGCTTACCGCATTTGAAAGTTCAAGTCAAATTCTATCGGTTTTGATTACTTTCATTGCTAAAAATTAATTTTTTTATTGTTAAACAAAGCTATAAACACAGAGTGATTGAATGATGTTTTCAATGCATTTCTCATTTGAAATCCAATGAGTAGGGGCGCATACTGACAATTTTTACGTAGATTACTTACATTAAAGCGCATGCATTGGGCACGGGAAACACTATGTGTTTATGGCTTTGTTTAACAAATAAAAACTTAATTTTTAGCAATGCAAATAATCAAAACCGATAGAATTTGACTTGAACTTTCAAATTCAGTAAGCAGAATTGCTATTTTATTTTTTTAGTCAAAAATTATTCGGGTTCAAAAATTGCAAAAACTTTTTCGATTTTTTGAAAGTTTAACCTCGTTTATCTAGAAAACTATGCATCCTACGAAAAAACGTTTAAGATCACTTTTTGCTGAGAATCACCCAAAAAATACAAAAAAATGTTTTGTTTTGCGAAAAATCGCTGTTATGTAATTCCTCAAGTTCTTTGTTTATAACAATCTTATCGACATCCGGATCAACTGTTACCCAAAAAATTTGTGTTCTACGGGTCAAAATACATAAAAAAAAACTTGGGTAAGTTCATCTGAATTAAGGAGGCCGTTGTACCCCCTGGCGAGAGGACTACAACAAAAGTTGTACAACAAAAGTGATAACAAACAAACTGAATGAAATTACATATAACATTAGTAGAAGAACAACAAGGTTTTAGGTCGGGAAGGTCATGCACTGAAGCTATATTTATACTGAGGCAAGTTCAAGAGAAATCGTTGGAATACAACAAACCGGCATATTTATGTTTCGTGGACCTTAAGAAAGCATTTGACATGGTCACATTAAAGGACGTTATCCACTTGTTATACTCGAGAGAGGTACCTCTGGGAATAATTAAAACGATTGAAAACATCTACCAGAACAACACAATAAAAGTAAAAGTGGAAGATGAACTAACTGACCCAATTGAAGCCGGAAATGGGATAAGACAGGGGGATTCCTTGAGTCCTTTATTGTTCAACCTGATCATGGACGAAATAATAAAAAAAGTAAAAACTAAAAAAGGATACCAAATGGGAGAAAAACAACTTAAAATAATCTGCTATGCGGACGATGCAATACTAATCTCCCAAAGTGAAGATGATTTACAACGTACGCTGCACCAATTCAACATAATAGCCAGAAAATTTAACATGTTAATTTCCTCAAAAAAGACAAAATGCATGGTCAGCAGATCCAATAAGATGTAAATTGGAGCTGAGAGGTCAGATAATAGAACAAGTGATGGAGTTTAAATACCTAGGCATTACACTATCTAGCTACGGAAGGCTCGAAACAGAAGTGGAAGATCAAGTGAATAGAGCAAACAGAGCCGCAGGTTACCTGAATGACACAATATGGAGAAATAAAAATATCGGAAAAGAAATGAAAGGCAGAATTTACAAAACAGTCATCAGACCAATAATGACATACGCAGCAGAAACACGACCCGACACAGAGAGGACAAAAAGATTGCTCGAAACAGCGGACATGAAAACCCTTCGAAAAATCGATGGTAAGACTTTATGGAACAGAGCTAGAAGAACAGATATAAGACGGAGATGCAAGGTGGATAACATTAATAACTGGGTAAGAAACAGAAGAATAGAATAGAATGGAATGACCACATAAGCCGACTGACAACAAATAGGGTAGTCAGGACAGCGAGAGACGGTTCCCCAATAGGAAGACGATCAGTGGGAAGACCAAGAAAACGATGGAACGACAACTTACTAGAGGCACATTGAAAAAACAGACAGAGTCATGTCTATACAAAAAGAAGAAGAAGAAGAAGAAGAAGAAGAAGAAGAAGAAGAGGAAGAAGAAGAAGAAACTCTCGCTTATCATATTTCGTGTTGTTATCCCATGAATGTCAGGAAATATTCAAGAATAAAATAAAATAAAAGTTTAACCTTGACACCTGTATTTCGGCTATTATCAACTTTCATACTAAAGTAACTTAGCTTAAATCGACCTATTCTAACCTCAGGAATCTGAGGTTAGGCTATGGCCCATTCGTTACCAAACACCCTGTATATCGTAACTTTTGACGGCCCGTCGTTTGACGATTCACCACCCGGTATATGTATGTAAATATAATATTTCAGAATTCATATAGTTTATGCTCGTATAAACAATAAAATCACATTAAATACAGTATTTTTGATCTAAACTCCTTAGATTTATCTAAATAAAAACTTTTCTCACCCTCAACATTGACTTCAATATCCTCTAGCCGTCCAGGATGATTAATCAACAGCGTACTGGGTCTGTGTACTGGTCCAGGACCCGGTAACGTAACACTAGGTCCCGTCCCACTGCCTCCAACATTAACTATTAAGGGGCAACCCACTACAGGTCGTTTGTTGAACGCTACATTCACTACATGATCGCATGCTTCAGCGGGGACGAAACTAACAGCGAATCTAGCGTTGCCTTGAGGATGAACTTGCGTGGGAATGTTTAAGCCTCTAGCTGAGATGGTTATTTCTAGGTTTCCTTCACCAGCTTCGGAAGCGTCCACTGAGAAAGTAACTGGTCGACCGACAGTACCTCTGGCAACTGTTCCAACTGTAACTTTGTTGGAGTCAAAGGATTTAGCGATGAACGGAGTACCTTGTACAGGTCTGCCGTTGTAATCCACGCTTATCTGGTGCGCGCCAACTTGAGTAGGCGTGAATTCAGCTGTAAATCCAGAATGGATATCTCCAGTAACTTTGACTGGGAGTTCCCCTACTGGACCCCTGACAGCTACTGCTAGTTCTGCAGCTCCTCCACCCGCCACACCCATATGGAACGAGCTGGGTTGGTTGACGGGAATAAGCTCTAAATGAGACAACGACAAGGTCACTCGACTAGTGTCTGAAACGGCACACACGAAGGGACATCCTCGGACTGTTTCGCCGTTAAATTTAATGTCTATAAGGTGGGGTTTTGCTTGATCTGGTGTAAAAGACACTAAACATCTTCCTCCTCCTACAACTTGAACGTGATTTGGTACTTCGCCTTCGTTTATCGATATTTCTAGTTGACCTTCGCCCGCTTGGCTGGCATCAACTGAAATAAAAACGAATCTATGAGTAAATTCTAAAATAGTTTATATAATAAAGAATATCTGATAATATTTATTTATTCTTCATATTTATTATTTTTCTCTATAAAGCCAGAGTTTTTAAGAATGTGAACATTTACGTTGAAAATTGAAGCATTTTATACCGAAACAACAATGAAGAAAGTAACGTATCAAAGAACTAAGTAAATGATAAACTGGGTAAATACAGTACAAAGTAAATAGCTACAAGATAAATTAAGAAGATACAGCGAATTATAGTAAAATTGCCATGGTGCTCTGAAATACCTTGGTATATCTAATTTTAGATGAAGTTCTGAAGTTATTTTTGTTTGACTGATGTAAACTTTTGGACAACTACCAGGAATTAATTTTGAAAGGTCGATTTGTATATATTTCTTAATCTTATTTTGTTATTTTACAAAAACTCTTTAACAAGATATGGGCCGACGAGGTACTGCCAAAGGAATGGAACGAGTAATCATTAAGATTCCAAAAAAGGGCGACCGAGATCATATTGAACAGACTGAAGCCAGAGCAAGAGATACGGAGCCGTACTGGCACATGCAGGAGTAATATCGGATTGAATCATGGAAAAAGTACGCGATAAAAATACAGAAATTAGCTGGAGCTTGCACAATCAGTTTGGACTGGTTGTGCAAGAGTTCGTAGACAACATTTGTTTCCTAACCGAACATATCAACCATATGCAGAAGAATGACAAAATACTCCAATGTTATGGACCTTAAGAAAATACAGAAAACACGAGACTCTTAAGAAACAACAGCCAAGAGACTAAAATTAAACTAAATGGAAGACAAATAGAAGAAGTAGATAAACTTAACAGATTTAATCATATTAGATGAATCATTAAAAAAAGGTGGTAGTACATCAGATATAGAAAAAAGAATAGTAGGTATAGGAAAAATATGCATATGGAACTCATCTTCCAGATTTCCTTTAATCGATTAAAGGAAATCTGGACACGCGCGATATATCAGAATTAACAAATTCAAAATACTTACCAGCCAAAAAATTACAAATCTTTATAACTAAATCGTTGAGAAAAATCCAAAAAATCTACTGGCCTGATAAAATTAATATCAAAAGCAGAATTATACAGAAGAGCAAAACAAGAGAAAATAAATGGAAATGGATTGGACATACCCTTAAGAAAGGCCAAAATAATATAACCAGACAGGCACTCGAATACTAACCAGAAAGAATACGAAGAAAAGGATAACCGGATAATAGCTGGAGAAGAACTGAAACAAGAAATCATGAAATAATTGGCCTGAGATGGAGAGAGGCCAAACAGAAAGCGAGAAATCGGTAAGGTAGTAGAGACAGTGTGAGAGAGGCAGAGAAAGAGAGAGAGAGAGAGAGAGAGAGAGAGAGAGAGAGAGAGAGAGAGAGAGAGAGAGAAAGAGAGAGAGAGAGAGAGTGATAGAGAGAGTATTTAGTTGTTTATATATCTACGTGCAGTTTTGTTTATAAAAAATTGGCAGAGTTAAATTATTTCAATACATGGCATCCAGGGCAAGAAAAGTGTAGGAAGGAGAAGAATCTCATGGTTGCGTATGGTACGGATGCACATTAACCGAACTATTCAGAGCAGCAGCATCTAAGATCAGAATAGCCATGATGATTGCCAACCTCCGTCGCGGAGATGGCACGTAAAGAAGAAGAAGAAGTTGTCCTAATTATCAAATACTTAACATTTTAACATATTTAGCAAAAAACTATTTCATTTGTTGCATTTTATTTTTACTTGAGATTTTGATATTTAAATGAGAAATATTATCAGATATTACTTAATGTTCTAGCGACATATAGTATGTATTGGAATGATTTTTTTTTTCATAATGTCCAATGGTTTATGCATTTTTTTGTCACGATTTAGATGAGCTTTAATTGATGTTTGTCATCCTGGAATAATTCCATTTGCTTAACTAAATATTATTACAGAATACCTACTACTTTCCTTATAATTCAAAGTAAGCACAACTGTTAATTACTGCCAATGATGCTTGAATTTAATAGCGAAATGGTAAAGTAGGACTAAAAATGAGTATTTTTAAACAAAAGGCAATAAGAAGCACAGAGTAAAAGCCTCGAACTCAGTAAGACAAATACTCCAGGGAAATAAGGCAAAAATATACCATGTTCGGGACACTTGAGCAGCCAGGTTGCAAATGGGTTTTTTGGGTACTATATACCTAATACATTATACATACAAAAATGCCCGTCACAGTTCGGACGAGAAATTTAGTTATGTATTAACAAATAAGTGTCAAAAATGGCAGTTTTTTTGTTTAAATCGCTTCGGGGAAAAATAGAGTAATTAAATATCTTATTTATACTGTTATTCTCGTAGTAGATGAGCCAAGGTTTAAAATGGCAGTTTTTGAATTTCGGATCGATCATTTGTTGCTTCAGAAATTGCAAAATAAGACTAAAATTTCGAAAATAAAAAAATTGCTATAACTTTTGTGAAAATGACCTTAAAACTTTCATATTTCACGAAAAGTTGAGACAAACAGTCTATACAGGGTGTCCCGAAAAGATTGGTCATAAATTATACCACACATTCTGGGGTCACAAATAGTACGATTGAACCTAACTTACCTTAGTACAAATGTGCTCATAAAAAAAGTTACAGCCTTTTGAAGTTACAAAATGAAAATCGATTTTTTTCAATATATCGAAAACTATTGGAGATTTTTTATTAAAAATGGACATGGGGCATTCTTATGGCAGGAATATCTTAAAACAAAATTATAGTGAAATTTTTCCACCCCATAAAAATTTTATGGGGGTTTTGTTCCCTTAAACCCCCCCAAACTTTTGTGTACGTTCCAATTAATTCATTATTGTCGTACCATTAGTTCAACACAACGTTTCTAAAACTTTTTTGCCTCTTGGTATTTTTGAGATAAGCCAGTTTTTATCAGGATGCGGCTTCTTTTTTAATACGTTTACATAAAAATTTTATGGGGGTTTTGTTCCTTTAAAATCCCCAAATGTTTGTGTACGTTCCAATTAAACTATTATTGTGGTACCATTAGGTAAACACAGTGTTTTTAAAACTTTTTTGCCTCTTAGTCTTTTTTTGATAAGTCACCTTTTATCGAGATGTTTCTTCTTTTTCAAAATATACCTAATAATGTAAATTATAAATAAATTTTCAGATTATTAACAGCTCTCTATAATCGTACTTAACCATATACAAATATGTGGTGGATTCGATAAATATTCAAAATATCTCGATAAACACTGGCTTATCGAAAAAGTACTAAGAGGCAAAAAAGTTTTAAAAATATTGTTTTTGCCTAATAGTGCAACAATAATAATTTAATTGGAACGTACACAAAAGTTTGGGGAGGTTTAAGGGAACAAAACCCCCATAAAATTTTTATGGGGTGCACAAATTTCACTTTAATTTTTTTTTAAGATGATACTACTATTAGAGTGCCACATGTCCATTTTCAATAAAAAAATCTCCTAACATTTCAAAATGTTAGGGGGAGTTCCCCTTATCACTCAGGGATATGAAAAATAGATTACAACCGATTCTAAGACCTACCGAATATACATATATAATTTCATAAAAATCGGTCAAGCGGTCTCGGAGGAGTATGACAACTAACACTGTGACAGGAGAATTTTATAGATGTAAATATATAGATGGGTATTAACAAATAGGGGTTGGTGATGGAAAAGTGTAAATTAAGGGTTGTATGTATTTTTTAATCCCACATCATATAAAATTAAGATAGACAATTTTGTCCAAAAAAATTTAAAAAAATGTCAGGGGGCAACCCCCTTATAACTAATGGATATGAAAAATACATTAAAACCTATTCTCAGTCCCATAGGATACACTTGTAAAATTTCATAAAAATCGGCCAAGCCGTTTCGGAGTAGTATGGTAACTAACACTGTTACAGGAGAATTTTATGTATATTGAAGTAACTGTGAATTAAATAATAAAAGTGGCTAGCTTTGACTGTAATTAACATAGGCGAAAAGGTTTTTTTTGAAAATTTGTGTAAAAATACCAGCTTTTGAAATTCCAAGGTAAATTTACTCTACAGTCAATATTAACAAAGCTATTCAAATTGTTTTCAAGCCAAAAATGACTCTACTTTAGTAAAATGTTTTCGTAGTGACAAAAATTACTTTTTAATGATTTTCTTCAATAATTTGAAAACAACACTATTGTTCTTTCATGTGGTTTTCACAGAATTTCTATATAATTATTATTTTCTGAACAATAACATTACAAAAAAAAGCTCTTTGGGATAAACAAATTGAATAAAATTTAAACTAATTGACGAATCATCTTATAATTTTTTGTGCAGTATATGGACTCTTTGACTTAACTTTTTGTGAAATATAAAAGTCGTGAAGTCACTTTCGCGAAAGTTATAGCAAATTTTTTATTTTCGAAATTTTAGTTTTATTTTGCAATTTTAGAAGCAACAAATGATCGGACCAAAATTAAAAAACTGCCGTTTTAAACATTGGCTCATCTACTAAAAGAAGAATACTATAAATAAGATATTTAATTATCCTATTTTTACCTGTAGCGATTTAAACGAAAAAACTGCCATTTTTGACCCTTATTTGATAATAACTAAAATTCTCGTCCGAACTGTGACGGGCATTTTTGTATGTATAATGTATTAGGTATATAGTACCCAAAAAACCCATTTGCAACCTGGCTGCTCAAGTGCCCCGACAAAAACCTTATTTCTCTGGAGTAAAAACCAAATAAAACAAAAATGCTTTAGCAACGTACTCTCTATTTTCACATTGAAGTAAAAATAGAAGTGAAAAAGTCAAAAGATAAGTTTTAATTGTAATTAATCAGAAAGTGTATTAGCACTTGCAAATAAAAGAAAAATAATAATATTAATAGAAATCAGACAACAATATTAAATTGCAGAATAAATGACACTTCCAAATACCATCTGCCACATTATTATTGCCAGCTTTTATGTCTTTAATTTGAATCTGCACCGATCTGTTTAATGGTAAAAAATTATTGGATAATCTGTAATTTAGTATGTGAACAATTATAAAAAACAAGGGGTGCGCGATATAATTTTGTTCTGACTATAATTAATTAATAATTAAAAAATTACTTTTATTATAAATTAAAAAATATCGACCCGAACGGATATTATTTCAGATTTCTGGATCGTTCTAAACAAAAAGGTCTTTTGTAAAGATGGCGATTTTCAAGGCTCAAAAACATAAGTAAAAATATCATTTTTGAAATCATGAAGTACCTAAATTCAAGCTCAAACCTTATTCTCAACCTATTAGTCCTTGATAAGTATTTTGGACTTATTTCATTTTAAAACATTGTTTTTAGTTGTTAATGCAGCTCTATCGTCTTCCGATAGGAACCTTCCTCATTAACAAATAAAAAAAATATTTTAGAATAAAAAATGGCAAAAGTTCTTTTCAGGACCTGATAGAAGATGATTTGAATTTGATTTAAGTACTTGATGGTTACAAAAATAATATTTTTTATTTGTGTTTTTGAGCCTTGAAAATCGTCATTTTTCTTTTTTTTTTGGTTTTAAATTGTTTATAACTCGAAAACGATTAACTTAAAAAGTTTTAAAATTATAAAATATCTTTTTTGTTTAGAATGATTCAACAAATCTGAAATAATATCTGCCGGGAAATAATTTTTAAATATATAAAAAAAGTAATTTTTTAATTAATAATTTATTAGGTATAGTTAGAACAAAATTATATCGGCCATCCCTTGTTTTTTATAATCATTTTTAACATACTAAATTACATATCCAATATTTTTTATCTATTAAATAGATATGTGCAGATCGACCTTATATCGGATCCTCCACTATAAGTTGAATGCCAAACAAAAACGATACATCTACAATTCATTATTATTTTGTACCATTTTAGAGACAGACGAAGTTTTTTTAATAGGCTACAATAATCTCATCGAATTTAGCTAATTGCTAGAGGTCGATTTAATGATTGATTTGACCTTGAATTTTTCCAGAGAAAGTTTAAACTTGAGTGGTAAAATTCGTATGGGACGAGTCATAGGTGTCTCGGAATGTTGAAAGATTTTCTTGACTTCTTCATTATTTACTTTCAAACGTAACTATCTACAAGGTGTAATGGAAAATGTTTAGATTGTCAAAAGTTTCTCTTAAACAAACAGTTACGAAATTATTATTCAAGATTCGATTCAATATTAAAAGAACTACGATACCATTTATATATTATGAAGATTGTCTACAAAGATTAGTCCACAGATTTAACATAAGAACAAAACAATTCAATATGACAATTTCATCTCCGATAACTAAAACAATAGTAATCAGTAAAGAACTAATCAGATATAAAATAGAAATTGATGGAATCAGTATTGAACAAGTAATGGAAATAAAATAGCTTGGAATTACATTGTCCAGAGAGGAAGAGCTGGACAAATAAGTGAGAAATCAGTTACAAAAAGCAAATAGACTGGCAGTCTATTTGTTTATAAATCCAGTGTAAGACCAATAATGACATATGCATCAGAAACAACACCCGATACACCCACAACACAAAAACTACTGGCAACGACAGAGATAAGAGTACTGAGAAGAATTACAGAAACATTAGAAGACGCTCAATATATAAACGAATGGACACTACATAGAAAAAAAGAATGGAACAACCACATAAATAGAATGGGAGAGACACGTGTGGTCAAAATAGTAATAGATAAATCACCAATCGGTAAAAGAAGTATCGGCCGATCGCGCAAAAGATGAATTGACAACTTCCCGAGGTATCTATCAGCCAATGAACAAGCAGAATTGCTTATAAAGAGGAAGAAGAAGAAGCCAAACTACTTTTTCTTGGAATGAACTACGAATTGTAAATAAATCATATTGTTAGGAAATAACTAATGGCACCCTAAGCTGCTACAAATAGTGATACAAGAATGCCACATCTCTAATAGTTTTCGATATATAGGAAAACATCGATTTTTATTTTGTAACTTCAAAGGTTTTTATGTGCACATTTATACTACGGTAAGTTAGGTTAACGCCTAACAAAATAGTACGCCTAACAAAATGTTACGTATACAGTGTACTATACTATGAAGTGGCATCATGGACGTTAAATGTAGAGACAATAAGACGACTTTAACGCCTTTGAAATGTGGACCTATAGAAGAATTATGAGGGTCTTCTGGGTAGATCGAGTTACGAACAACGAAGTACTGAGAAGAATAGGTAAAGAGAAGGAAGTTGAACTTACAATTAAAGAAAGAAAACTACAGTATCTCGGACATTTGATGCGGGGCGAGAAGTATGGCATCCTGCGACTCATAATGCAAGGAAAGATAGATGGCAGAAGAAGCATGGAAAGAAGACGAATTTCATGGCTGAAGAACCTGCAATAATGGTTTGGATGCAGCTCAAAACAACTATTTAGAGCTACTGCCTCAAAAATTAAAATATCTATGATGATTGCCAACGTCCGTAGCGGAGATGGCACCTGAAGAAGAAGAAGAAGAAGTTAGGTTCAATCGAACTATTTTTGGTCCCAGAATATGTGATTTAATTTATGAACTGCCTTTTTGTTACACCCTCTATAATAGAACACATAATGAAACCAAGGAATGGGGATACATTAAAGGAAAGAGAAGTCCTGGATGTATTGAGATGAACACGACCACGACTCAGCAAATGGAGAGATCATGTCGAGAGAATTGACCCAGAAAGAAACTCTAAGTGGGTAAAACCACATAAACCCAATACAAAAAGACCACTAGGGAGACCCGGAAGAGATGGTGTGACTTAAAGACATCAACATTACAAGATATGGGATAATTGAATAAACAGAATCATGTCCTCCAATAAGAAGAAGAAGAAAACTTACATAACATACTGTGCTTCACAGGATAAGAAAAGAAAAGCATCACAGTTTGCAGATATTTCTAATAATAAGCTATATAAAATTAAATTAATAAAATTAGACCAAAATATGCTGAGGACAACCAAACAAATGACAACTAAAAATGAATATGCTAATGCCGAGTACTTAAATGCAAAATAATTTTCAAATAGATGTGAACTGAGGAACAAATCACATTTGGAAAAAATTATGATATTAACATTAAAGATTAAATATGCAGAAAGGTAAAGAATGATTCTCAAAGAAATATTTTAGAATGTTCTGGACCACATTGCAATCAACGCTTGCTTTTTGTTATCAGCTATGCCCAATATACCTCTTAGACTGGGGTAATAATAGTGTTTAACGCGGCGCCGCGCCGATTTAGCTATTTTAAAAAATATTTTCAAAATTTAAAATATTAGAGAAGCTGACAATCTTAAATCACCATAAAAAACATCAATAAAAAAAATCACTGTAGAATGCACTGTTAGCCTAATAAAATAAAAAAAAAATCAAAATGTAATTTCGTACAGGTTGGAATAAATTTTATATCAAAGTTTAGGTGAATACAAAAGATATTTTCAAGAAAGTATCCAAATCATATGAGGGGATCATTGTTTAAATAATTAAAAAGGGGTCATTTTTGCACAATATTTTGCTGAGGTAATTTACATTTTAATGAAGGTCTTTAGGATTTTTTCTACAAAGCTGAAGGATAAATCTTTTACCTAAGACTTACTAAATTAAATTTGACCCCCTATTTATTTAAATAATTATATATAAAATTTAAAAATCAAATTAAAAAAAAATTATTTTCGTTTTAAATAAGCACTATAAATTATTTTATTTAATAGGAAAAGTTGCGCTATATTACCAGTATTAAGTAAAAGACGTAGAATTTGGGAAGGGTCAACCATTTGCTTTCCCCTGTCGTACGCCTCTGGTAATAGCCGGAAACCTGTATTTAACATAATTTCATATGGTGTATAGTAACTACACTTTCTACCAAGTATGAAAAGGATACGTCGAATAGTTTTAAAATACTTAGCAAAAATAGTTTTTAAATAAAACTCAATAAGGAGCCATATTTTATTTAAGTGATTTTAGTTAAATCTTAATTTTTTGAGGTCTAGAATCGACAACTCAGACATTGGACATTCTTAATGAAACCCCCTCTATAAGCAAAGCTATATCTTTTACTATAAGGAAAAAAAGAAGGAGAAAAAACGACAAAATAATTTGTTAATTAGTGAAAAATTCTCAGAAACCCGATAATCGGAACAGCATTTCAAAATGTTTAATCCCCGCGACGTTAATAAAAAAAAACAAATTATAAACAAATTAGAACAACTTTCAAATGTCATTTCAGAGGCGAGTTAAATTGAAATTTGAATTTATCAATACATTTATGGAAAACATACATAAAAATAAAAGTAATGAGATTTTTAGCAGGTTTATTTTCTTTTGGTAACAACCGCGTTTTTGCAATTGAAAATAAAGTAATATTTAATAAACAAATTAAATATCTCATAAATTATTAAATATTTTTTAACCAATTTTCTTTGCTTAATACTGGTAACATAGCGGAACTTCTCCTATTAAATAAAATAATGTATAGTGCTTATTTAAAACGCAAAAAAATTTGTTTTTGGAAATTTGATTTTTTAATTTTATATATAATTATTTAAATAAATAGGGGGTCAAATTTAATTTAGTAAGTCTTAGATAAAAGATTTGTCCTTCAGCTTTGTAAAAAAGAAACCCCAAAGACCTTCATTAAAATTTAAATTACCTCAGCAGTTAAAAAAGTAAATATTGTGCAAAAATGACCCCTTTTTAATTATTTAAACAGTGATCACCTTATCTGATTTGGATACTTTCTTGAAAATATATTTTGTACTCACCTAAACTTTGATATAAAATTTGTTCCAACCTGTACGAATTTACATTTTGATTTACATGTAGTGTAGTCTTATTTTACTAGACTATGTAGGTACTTACATGATCGAAGCCAAACAACTAACGAGTGAACTTTTTTCAAGAAACTGAGCACAGAACCATACTCGCAGAAATAACAGAAGTACTAAAAACTACCAGGTTAAAACTGCATGCTTCGATGACTGCCATTCATTAATCTCGTAAAAAAACTTAATTGCCTTAAAGAAAGCTAGATAATATAATATTTGGGACGACTGCTACTTCTTATTACTAAGTTTTTAAGCTTCTTATAAGTAAATTATTTTTTAAATGGCAACAAATATTCATAGTCACGCATCATATACACTCGAAGAGAAGAAGAGGTTTTGTTGATGTAAATAAAAACAACATGGAAGCTTAGTGGCCGTCTATAGGCACGAACCGTAACAGACGTAAGGTTGAATGATCAAATGAACGCACATCGTTTTGTGTATAAGAAAACGTTTAACAGCAGCTTAAACTGAAGAATGAATTAATCCAAGAAAAGAAAAGTGGACGCCTTCAACTCCACATCGACTATAAATTTAAATCAATGAAAAAGATAAAGGCAGTTTTTGTTTTTATTTGACTCAGAGTTGGACCACCATCTCCATATAGCTATTTCAGCATCTTAGTCCATTAAAATGTTACATTTAGGTTGCATTTCTTAGAGGAGTCAATTTTATTTTTTTAATGTGTAGGGGGGTTCAGTAGAAGCTTAAGTTAAAGTTTTTGGGGTCGCCACCCTTGTCCCCCGGCCGCCATATTGGAAAAAGAGGTGCAAAGAGTTTTCGCGCTGTATCTTCTAAACTAGCAATCCTACAGAAAATTTAATTACACATAAAATGTAGCAAATTAAATTTTCTACAATTATATATCTATTACTTTTTATCGTCAAGTGACCAACAAAAAAGTTATAAATAAAAATATGAGAAAATTTTGTAAGAAGTTTCCTTTTGGAGGTTATAACTTTTTTTTCGTTCATTTCACAATAAAATAACATCATAACGATTTTGTAGAGGATTTTTCAATGAACAATTTTCGCTATAAAGTTGTTTAATTTTATTTATTATCTAGGTTTTACAGCGCCCCAATCTTGACCAGATTCTCGAATTCTCATAGGAATACAATAAAAAAAAATACTTTTCTATCTATATAATAGTCGAGCGGCAGCAATCTTTATGCCGACCACGAAAATCAAATTTAAGGTGAATGACCCATTTTGGTCTATTTTTATGTTTTGAGGTCGCTGAATCCGAATATGAAGTTTATTTTTATCTAGATTTGGTGGAACATATTCAAAAATCAAATTTTACACAAAAATGCCGAAAATCAATTTTGATGATTTTTCAAATTTACCTCGCTGTACCTTTGGTCACTGTAAATATTTCCTTTTGAAAATTTTTCTGTTTAATCTCTGAAGTATGTAGATAACAATGGGATTTGTCCTAAATATTTAAACACATTAAAAAAGGAGTTGTTAGTTTTTAAACATTTTGTCATCATATTTCGTTAGTTTCGTGTTTACTTAAAAAAGTTAAGTGACAAACTTTTTAGTTTATAATTTTAACCAACACAACAATAAACTATAATTCATGAAGAAGTTTTTTGGAAAATTTTAAGTCAAAATATACAATAGGAAAAAAGTTATGTTACTTCATAAACAAGCGGCACACCGCAAAAAACGCTTATATCTCGAGATCCTGACCACGGTGTGGTGAATGGCTAATTTTGATCAAACTTTATGATTTTGATAACAAAAATTCGTTTTTTGCTCTTCTTAAGAATTTTGCAATATGCGGTTGCGTCATTCTTCTTCTGAACCGGCGAATTTGTCCTCAAACAACTTCTTGGGCCGTTTCTATACAGGGTGTTTCATTAATAATTGTCCATATAGTAACTGGAGAAACCTTAGGACAAATTACGAAGATTTAACCTAAAACACTTAAATAAAATGTGGTCCCTTAATGAGTTACAGGGTGTTTTATCTAAAAATTTAAAAATTATTTTTGCTCAGCATTTTAAAACTATTCGACGTATCTTTTTCATACTTGGCAAGAAGTATAGGTACTATACAAGCTACTAAATTATGTTAAACAAACGTTTCTGGCTATTACCAGAGGCGTACGACGGGGGAAAGTGAATTGTTGACCCTTTCCAAATTCTACGCCACTGGCGAAATTGCTATTTTAGTTCAATTTTTGAATTCTCCAATACTTTCTATGAAAATAATATACTCTTTATTCGTAACGGTAAAGTCATTAGTTTTCGAGATCTTTGAAGTTAAAAATGAAACGACACGGTTATTTTGATTAATGTATTGTGTCGCTTTATTTTTAATTTCAAATATCTCGAAAACTAATTATTTTATCGTTACGAATGAAGAGTATATTTTTTACATAAAAAGTATTGCAAATTCAAAAAATTACACTAAAATAGCAATTTCGTCAGTGGCGTAGAATTTGGGAAGGGTCAACCAGCCACTATCCCCTGTCGTACGCCTCTGGTTAGCTAGAAACGTTTATTTATCTTAATTTAGTAGGGTGTAAAATACCTACACTTTCTGCCAAGTATGATAAGGATACACCAAATAGTTTTAAAGTACACTGGGTACAAATAATTTTTAAATTTCATTCATATGAATCATATCAAATTAATCAAAATAACTGTGCCGTTTTATATTTAACTTCAAATATCGCGAAAACTAATGACTTTATCGTTATCAATGAAGAGTATATTATTTACGTAGAAAGTATTGGAGAATCTAAAAATGGCACTAAAATAGTAATTACTCCAGTGGCGTAGAATTTGAGAAGGGTCAACCTTTCACCATCCCCTGTCGTACGCCTTTGGTAGTAGCTAGAAACCTTTATTTATCATAATTTAGTAGAGTGTCTAGTATTCGCACTTTCTGCCAAGTATGAAAAGGATACGTCGAATAGTTTTAAAATGCTGAGCAAAAATAATTTTTAAATTTTTAGATAAAACACCCTGTAACTCATTAAGGAACCACATTTTATTTAAGTGTTTTAGGTTAAATCTTCGTAATTTGTCCTAAGGTTTCTCCAGTTACTATATGGACAATTATTAATGAAACACCCTGTATAGAAACGGCCCAAGAAGTTGTTTGAGGACAAATTCGCCGGTTCAGAAGAAGAATGACGCAACCGCATATTGCAAAATTCTTAAGAAGAGCAAAAAACGAATTTTTGTTATCAAAATCATAAAGTTTGATCAAAATTAGCCATTCACCACACCGTGGTCAGGATCTCGAGATTTAAGCGTTTTTTGCGGTGTGCCGCTTGTTTATGAAGTAACATAACTTTTTTCCTATTGTATATTTTGACTTAAAATTTTCCAAAAAACTTCTTCATGAATTATAGTTTATTGTTGTGTTGGTTAAAATTATAAACTAAAAAGTTTGTCACTTAACTTTTTTAAGTAAACACGAAACTAACGAAATATGATGACAAAATGTTTAAAAACTAACAACTCCTTTTTTAATGTGTTTAAATATTTAGGACAAATCCCATTGTTATCTACATACTTCAGAGATTAAACAGAAAAATTTTCAAAAGGAAATATTTACAGTGACCAAAGGTACAGCGAGGTAAATTTGAAAAATCATCAAAATTGATTTTCGGCATTTTTGTGTAAAATTTGATTTTTGAATATGTTCCACCAAATCTAGATAAAAATAAACTTCATATTCGGATTCAGCGACCTCAAAACATAAAAATAGACCAAAATGGGTCATTCACCTTAAATTTGATTTTCGTGGTCGGCATAAAGATTGCTGCCGCTCGACTAATATATAGATAGAAAAGTATTTTTTTTTATTGTATTCCTATGAGAATTCGAGAATCTGGTCAAGATTGGGGCGCTGTAAAACCTAGATAATAAATAAAATTAAACAACTTTATAGCGAAAATTGTTCATTGAAAAATCCTCTACAAAATCGTTATGATGTTATTTTATTGTGAAATGAACGAAAAAAAAGTTATAACCTCCAAAAGGAAACTTCTTACAAAATTTTCTCATATTTTTATTTATAACTTTTTTGTTGGTCACTTGAAGATAAAAAGTAATAGATATATAATTGTAGAAAATTTAATTTGCTACATTTTATGTGTAATTAAATTTTCTGTAGGATTGCTAGTTTAGAAGATACAGCGCGAAAACTCTTTGCACCTCTTTTTCCAATATGGCGGCCGGGGGACAAGGGTGGCGACCCCAAAAACTTTAACTTAAGCTTCTACTGAACCCCCCTACACATTAAAAAAATAAAATTGACTCCTCTAAGAAATGCAACCTAAATGTAACATTTTAATGGACTAAGATGCTGAAATAGCTATATGGAGATGGTGGTCCAACTCTGAGTCAAATAAAAACAAAAACTGCCTTTATCTTTTTCATTGATTTAAATTTATAGTCGATGTGGAGTTGAAGGCGTCCACTTTTCTTTTCTTGGATTAATTCATTCTTCAGTTTAAGCTGCTGTTAAACGTTTTCTTATACACAAAACGATGTGCGTTCATTTGATCATTCAACCTTCGTATTTTGTGCTAAGGTTTCTCCAGTTACTATATGGACAATTATTAATGAAACACCCTGTATATGCTTCGGGTTATAAGTTTTATAGTTTGGCGAAAGGTCAAAAACAGATTAATAATAGCATAGGAATGTTAAAATCATAATAAATTGTATGAATAAAAAATATATATAGATAGAAAAGTAAGCCTAACTTTTGTTTTTATTATATCCCTATGAGCATTCGAGAATCTGGTCAAGTTTGGAGCGCTGTAACACCTATATAAATAAATAGAATTAAACAAATTTATAGTGGAAATTGTTCGCTAAAAAACCCTCTACAAAATTGATTTATTGTTATTTTATTTTAAAATGAACTGAAAAAAAGTTATAACCTCCAAAAGGGATCTTGTTAAAATTTTTTACATATTTTTGTTTATATCTTTTTTGTTGGTCACTTGACGTTAAAAAGTAATAGAAATAAAATTGTAGAAAATTTAATTTTCTACATTTTATGTTTAATTAGATTTTTCGTAGGATTGGTAGTTTACGAGATATAGCGCGAAACCTCTTTGCACACCATTTCCAAGATGGCGGCCGGGGGACAAGGGTGGCGACCCCAAAAATTTGAACTTAAGCTTCTACTGATCCCCCCTACATATTAAAGAAATAAAATTGACTTCTCTAACAAATGCAAGGTACGGCTTAATAAATGTAACATTTTAATGGAGTATCTATGCATCCTCAGTGAAGATATGCAGTCACAACTCTGAAACACATATCAACAACCCTACTTAAGGGAAAACATCGCGATGCAATGATTCCACCTTTTGAGATGCAAATCAATGAGTTATTAAAACAAAAATTACATGGATGCTATAAGATGGATGCGATTTCAATGCTTAAGAAAATTAGGATGTATCTCGAAAAATATTATTATCTGAATTTTCCAAGAATTACATTAGATAAACGAATGAAAGTAGTGGTTTTTAAGTATGAAAAACGCAAAAAAATTATAATAGAAAGGTAAAGTCTTTCTAATGGGGTTTGTGAGGTAAACAGGCGATGTCCTGATTCCGGATAAGACAGTATCAAATGAGCTGCCACTGCTACCAGGCCACTCGTGGTAAATTAGTGACTGGAAGAGAAAGCGCAAAGAAGAAGCAAGGCAAACACATTGTAAAATATATCACTTGAGAAAGGCACTTTGCCGAAACAGCTGTAGTAATAACATAGTTGTAATCAATTTTGTGGAAGTATAGAAAACAAACGTTTTTCAGTGTTTTATTGTGAGAAGAAGCATGAAGCAGAAAATCAATGAATAAGGGACATGAACGTCAGAGGTCTTCTAACTGGAAGACCTGTCACATAGTGGAGAAAAAACTAATAAGACGAAATATAGACATACGTGGTCTAGCTGAACACTACAATTGAGAGATTAAGGAAATTTTAAATAAAAAAATCACACTTTCTACACACTAAGATCTGAAAACACAGAATATAACGGAATAGCTATTCTAATAAACCATAGAATATCGAAATATATATCAGGCAATATGTAATAATAAACGATAGACTCATAAGAATAACACAAGCCAAGCCAGAAAATTTTCATGTTATTCAGGTATATATGCCCACGACAGATGCCCAAGATGAAGACATCCAAATAAAGAACAAAAAAAAATCAAATCGACTACTAGTTAGGAAAAGATGGAAAACCTCAGCAATGAAAATGTAAAAGCTATGCTCGGAACATAATGTGGATCAGATCATGAATAACTAAAAATGAACTGAAGGCTCCAACTACACACGTAAAAGTGTAAAGTAAAGGTAAATACATAATGTGGAAGAATTCCAGATGAAACTGATAAACAAGGAAAACCGCAAATATTAGAAGACACAAACGAAACATGAAATGGAATAAAAAGCTGGATACATTCAGAGGGGAAAAATGCACACCGGCTAAAATCCAAAAGAACAAAAATTTAATGGTAGGGGAAAAAGAAATATTAAGCTCACCTCGATCAATTCCTTATTTTTCCATTGCTACATACTACATATGCAGCTGAAACATGGAGTTCCAAAAAGGTCAATAGAAGGTAAGATGTCGCATTTACCTTCGAAATGTGGGTCTAGAGAAGAATTATACACGGGTTCCGATGGAACAGAGAACCAACCTGTCCCTGTCAGTTCCAGAAAAGCTTACCAGCCAGAAGAAAGGGGACTATGGAAGTCTTGGTAGTAGAAAAAGAGGTAGAAGACCGAAGAACAAGAGGAAGATCTCTAACACGATAGGCAGACCACATAAAGACTCTGGTGGAAAAATCCTTACATGAAGCCATTCAGCTGGTACCGGATCCCAACCAATAGAGATTCCAATGAAGTAGAGCTAACAATATTTATATTGTCACCACGCCTTAACACGAACTCAAGAAATGAGGAGGAGATTTGGAAAATTGACATTAAGACGTAAGAGAAAAAATTGTAGCACACTTATTATTAACGATACAAGCAGAAGCATGAGTATTGATTCAATACCTTGTGAAATATTACAGCTACTAGGTGACAAAGGACACATATCATCCATTCTATCTGTACTGTGTTACTGTTTGGAATTCAGGAAAATGGCCATCTGATTGGTGTACCTCAATTTATATCCCGCTACACAAAAAAGGAACTACTACCAGATGTGAAAAATACCGCACACTGCTAGTAAAACCTTGTTGCATATCATCAAAAGCAGACTAAAAACCTATCTACATTACCAAATACCTCAGGAACAAGCATTGAAAAGTCTAGAGAATTTCAAGTACCTATGATTATATGCTTCTTTGACTAACAAAAGGCATTTGATTGTGTAAGCTGGATAAATATGTGGTCAATTTTAATAGAAATGGGCGCACCAATGCACCTTTTGACACTTCTCAAGGATGCGTGTTGTCACCTAACTTATTTAACATTTATGGTGAACATGTCATGAGGATGGTTTTAGAAGGATGGGCCGGTGGAGTAACAGTAACTCGTAGGAAAATCTCCAATTTAAGATTTGCTGATGACACTACACTTATAGCAGCAAATGAGCAAGAAATGTTTGATCTCCTGCGAAGAGTTGAGTACAAAAGCAATAAAGTTGGTCTAAAAATCAATAAAGCTAAGACAAAAATAATGGCGGTCGACAGATTCGACACTATTCAACTGACTAACAGGTTACAAGAATACCAGATAGTAAACACCTTTGTCTATCTCGGGTCTAGTATAACTAAAGATGGTAACTGTGAAGCAGAAGTTCGGAGACGTATTGGTATGGCAAAAAATGCGATGAGTCGCCTAAGTAAAGTTTGGAAAGACAGATCTATCACTCAAAATATTAAGGTGAGACTGGTGAATGCCATTGTATTCTCAATATTTCTATACGGAGCAGAGACTTGGACTCATCGCGCATGCGAGCGCCAAAAAATTGATGCTTTTGAGATGTGGTGCTGGAGAAGATTGCTGCACATACCTTGGACTAAATTAATCTAAACCAACTCAAGATTAAAAAAAGGCTGTCCAAAATATGTTTGCAACGAATTCTGCAATTCTTTGGTCACGTGGTTCGCAGAGGTGACGACAGTTTGGAGAAATTAATTGTTTCTGGAAACGTTCCGGCGAGAAGATCAAGAGGACGATCACCAACAAGATGGTCCGACCAAATAAAGAATTCAGCTGGAAACTCATTCTGCGAAGCTCTTAGAGCAGCTGAAGATAGAGACCAATGGAGAAACATTTTTAGGAATATTGGAAGAAATCACGATCCTCAGTAATGGGGAAACGCCAAGAGAGAGAGAGAGAGAGATAAGTATTGAAGAAAAACATTGAAGCAGTAAACATAAAATTATTATTTAATTAGTACCTATGGTAGGTTTGTCAATTACTATAATCTTGAAATTTGTTCTATTGTGTATTCTAGTAAGATTTTCAAGGTTAAAACACTAAGTTGTAATTGTAGTTTTAAGTTAATTTCAACAGTCGTTTCTTTAATTTTTAAGATTACTACTCTCCACGAAATGTACATATTATTCCGATACTTCGAAAAACCATTCCAATACTTTATAAGTTGATATGTCATAAAATAATAAACCTTTACTTACCTCTAAATTGTACAGGTTGTCCTACAACCCCTCCTCCAACATCCGCCACTTGAATAAGTCCAGCATCGTAAACTTTGGCCATAAGAGGCCCCGATGGCAGTTTTTCTCCATCAACAGACACATCGATCAAGTGCGTACCGATTTCTGTAGGCACGAATTCCACACTGTGCACCCCGAGTCTGTTGCCGGGAATCACTCGGGCTGAGACTACGCGTTTCGAAGGGGCTACAACGTGCACACGAAGGTCAGATGGCGGAGTGGAAGAGGGGGTGATTATCTCGAAGACAGCGGGTGAGTTGGCCGGCACGAGGCGGGTTGCCTCGCCGAGGACGGAGAGGGCTGAGTTGTTGGACATGATGTTGACATGCCAAGGGCTGCCTAAAGACCAACCATTTGCGTTAACGTGGTGCTATTTGTGAAAAGGTTTGCTCTGGAGGTGGTAAACGATAAAAGTGAGTATACCTATAGCGTATTTTGTTAAATATATACGAACAAATTACGGTTTGGTTGTATTGGTAATGCTCTTTGATTAATAACTTTAATTTACTATGTTACAGAGAATAGCAAAAGTGGTGTAAATATCTGACTTAATATTAAGCAAACCAAACATTAATTTCACTTTCACGAGTGTTAGAAAAGGGTCATACCAAACTTAAACAAAAACCAGGACAAAAACTGGTCGCATGGTAATTAGTGAAACGTAATTTCCAACTATTTGTAATCTTCCAAATGCTGGCCATGCTAAGGAATATATATTTAAATCAACCTTTAGGTTAAGCTTTGAAATCAAATTTACGAAATAAAATGAAATAACTTTTGATCAGTACCTATGTATTACCGGTTCTTGTATAGGCAACTGAAATACAGGCTATTAACAACAAGATAGTCCACAATTTTTCAAGTGATTCAGAGAACTATGTAACGGAGAATGCTCAAAATGAAGCTGAGCGATCGCAAACCCAATGAAGAACTAAGAAGACGATCAAAGCAACAGACGTAATCCAAAAGATTGCAATGTTAAAATGGATCTAGTCACATAGGAAGAATGGAAAACAACCGAAGACAACCGTTAAAGATAAACCATCAGAGAATTTACAAGCTGTATGAAAGTAAAATACAACAAAGAACACAGAAAAAATAGAAAGAACTACGTACACCTTAGACAATCTAGATAACGAGAGCACACACTTACTTTACTCCTGGAGACTAACACAAAAACTACAGAAATCACACAGATCAACGACGGATGAATACGAACATATAAAAAACTGCATGAAAAACGCAGCGCTAGAAGGCTTAGGGCCACAGGTACGGAGAGTAGATAAACCATATTGGTGGGATAAAGAAGTGGAAGAACAGATAAAAGAAAGAATGAAGTATATCAAAAGTTATTACAACAGGGAGACGAACAAACAAAACAACAATATAAAAACCTGAATAAAGAAGTCAAACGGTTAAAAAGAAAAATAGTGCATGGGAACAAAAATGCCAATACCTAGACAACCATATAGGAGGCACAAAGAGCTCTGAAGCCTGGAGAACTATAAAAACGATGAGAACAACGACAAAAAACCATGTCATAATAAATTGAATACCAGAGAACACATGGGTAGAGCATTTTGAGAACTTATTAACAGAGAGAAGAGAAAGGTTTAAACAGACAAATGAACAAGTGGAAGTAGAAGGACGAATAGAAATATCAATAGAACAAGTGAAAGGAGCAGTTAAGGGAATGAAATTAAGAAAATCTCCAGGCCCAGGCGGAATATATCCAGAGTTGATTAGGTATGGATCATCAAAACTGTTTGGAAATGATCCGAAAATGATTCGAAATATGCCTAAACGGAGAAGAATGGAGACAATCATATATCTCTCCAATACACAAGAAAGGCACAAATACGGATCCTAAAAACTATAGAGGGATCGCAGTGATTGCGATTATAGGCCGACTATACTCAAAAGTACTACGAAACCTGATAGAAAATGATATTAAAGACAAACAACCCGAAGAACAAGCGGGATTTAGGGCCGGACGCTCCACTATGGATAATATTTTCACATTAAAAATTGCAATGGAAAAACGAGAGAGAGAAATAGAGAAACCCATATAGCTTTAATAGATTTGGAAAAAGCATATGACAGTGTACCGATCTCCCAACTATGGATAGAAATGGGTAACTTGAAAATAAACCCAATTCTTATTAACGCCACTCAAAAATACTACGAACAAAACTTTGGAAGATTTAAAATGGGACAAGAAATCACCTCTCCTTTTCAAACAACAAAGGGACTAAGACAAGGCTGCTGTCACCCACCTTATTTAAAATCTATTTGGACTTAGTGAAATGGGTAAAAAAATGTAGAAACATGGGAATAACGGTGGGAGAAAACACGCTATATACATTTTTCTTTGCGGGTGACCAGGTAGTAATTGCCGAAGACAGCGACGATCTTAGCTATATGGTAAGAAAACTGCAAGAAGAATATGAGGTGGCAGATCTAAATATGAATATGACAAAATGTGAATATCTCTCAGTGACTTAGTCTTGGAAGACGACAAAATCGAAGGCGTGCAATCCTGCAAATATTGCAGGTCATTTTCAACAAGAAGGGAAATACCGCAGGTGAAATCAGGGAAAGAATAAACAAGGGCAGAGCAGCGACCCGTGCCTTCAACTCTCTTCTCTGGCAAAAAAACAATTCGACGAGAAACCAAAAAACACATTTACGGTTCGGAATATAGTCCAAAGTATTACACTTTATGGTTCGGAATATAGTCCAAAGTATTATACTTTACGGTTCGGAAGTATGGGACGTCACACCAAAGCTAATAGAACAAACTTATGCTATTGGTACAAGATATGCTTTGTTCTTTCAGTACAAGTCTTATTCCACAGATACATCGACGTGAGTTGCGACATGCCTGGTTAATTACAAGAAAGCGTTTGATCAAGTACAGGAGGCCAATGTGATGCAAATATTAAAAAAAGCAGAAACCAAGATCTGAAAATAATTAGATACCTTTACTAATATCAGACCGCAAATCTCAGAGTTGAAGGTGAACACACTGAATACGTGAAAATCATGCGTGGAGTGAGGCAAGGCTACAATTTTGACTCCTCTCTAATCTTCAATCTCTACTCTGGAAAAATATTTATCGAAGCTTTGCACGAAACTGAAAACGACTAACTAAATCACGTATGCAGATGTCACCATGGTATTTGCAGATGGCCTATAAGTCCTTATGAATAAAACCACGAATTACAGTCAACAATATAGACTCAATATAAACGTAAAAAAGACAAAGCTCATTATAATTAGGAAGAAAAAGATAACAGAAGGGGCTTCATTTGAAATTTTGATTGGGGGGGGGGGCAAGCATTATATGGCGAAACTACTATGGCGAGCTAGATAAAAATAACGAGGTATCAGCAGAAAATCAGTGGCCTTCTGACTACCCTAGAGAACCTACTGTCTTACTCGCTGAAGTCAAAGATGCAATTAAATCACTAAAGAGAAATAAATCCCCAGGCATTGATTCAATACCATGTGAGAAATACTACAGTTACTAGGTGACAAAGGATTACATATCATCCATTCTATCTGTGTCGCTGTTTGGAATTCAGGAAAATGGCCATCTGATTGGTGTACCTAAATTTATATCCCACTACACAAAAAAGGAACTACTACCAGATGTGAAAACTACCGCACACTGTCACTAATATCACATGCTAGTAAAATCTTGTTGGATGTCATCAAAAATAGATTAAAAACCTATCTACATTACCAAATACCTCAGGAACAAGCGGGGTTTGTAAAGGGTAAAGGTACAAGGGAACAAATCCTGAACCTGAGACAACTCACTGAAAAGTCTAGAGAATTTCAAGTACCTATGATTATATGCTTCGTTGACTACCAAAAGGCATTTGATTGTGTAAGCTAGATAAATCTGTGGTCAATTTTAATAGAAATGGGCGCACCAATGCACCTGGTGACACTTAAAAATCTGTACCAGTCTAATATAGCGACAGTACGACTAGATCAGAAGTTCTCAAACCAATTCAAGACCGAGAGAGGTTTTAGACAAGGATGCGTGTTGTCACTTGACTTATTTAACATTTATGGTGAACATGTCATGAGGATGGTTTTAGAAGGATGGGCCGGTGGAGTAACAGTAGCTGGTAGGAAAATCTCCAATTTAAGATTTGCTGATGACACTACACTTATAGCAGCAAATGAGCAAGAAATGTTTGATCTTCTGCGAAGAGTTGAGTACGAAAGCAATAAAGTTGGTCTGAAAATCAATAAAGCTAAGACAAAAATAATGGTGGTCGACAGATTTGACACTATTCAACTGACTAACATATTACAGGAATACCAGATTAGTAAACACCTTTGTCTATCTCGGGTCTAGTATAACTAACGATGGTAACTGTGAAGCAGAAGTTCGGAGACGTATTGGTATGGCAAAAAATGCGATGAGCGCCTAACTAAAGTTTGGAAAGACAGATTTATCTCTCAAAATATCAAGATGAGACTGGTGAATGCCCTTGTATTCTCAATATTTCTATACGGAGCAGAGACTTGGACTCTTCGCGCATGCGAGCGCCAAAAAATTGGTGCCTTTGAGATGTGGTGCTGGAGAAGAATGCTGCGCATACCTTGGACAGCTCATAGGACAAACGTTTCCATTCTAAACCAACTCAATATTAAAAAAAGGCTGTCCACAATATGTCTGCAACGAATTCTGCAATTCTTTGGTCACATGGTTCGCAGAGGTGACGACAGTTTGGAGAGATTAATTGTTTATTTAAACGTTCCGGGGAGAAGATCAAGAGGACGATCACCAACTATATGGTCTGACCAAATAAAACATTCAGCTGGAAACTCATTCTGCGAAGCTCTTAGAGCAGCTGAAGATAGAGACCAATGGAGAAACATTGTTAGGAATATTGGAAGAAATCACGATCCTCAGTAATGGGGAAACGACAGGAGAGAGAGAGAGAGAGAGAGAGAGAGAGAGAGAGAGAGAGAGAGAGAGAGAGAAGCATTATATATACAATACATTATACAATACTATAGTAATAAAATTGATGTATTTTTTGTAAATTTGAGTCATTTTTAGGGTCAGCCCCCCCCTGACCCTGTCAAATGACGCCCCTGACCAAACCCCAGTAGAAAGAATGGCGCAGTACAATTACCTCGGCACCACAATAAATGAACAATGGACCAACAATCAGGAGATAAGAGCGCGCATCTCTTAGTATACACCTCTCTCTTGGTATAAAACTAAGAATGCTGAATGCTGCTGCTACGTCTTCTGTGTCCTTTTTTATGGTGCTGAATCGTGGGCCTTGGACAAAGATATGTGCAGAAGGTTAGAAGGATTTTAGATGTGGCTATATCGGAGAATACGTTATATTCCAGGGACTGTTCGAGTTACAAATGAGGTCCTGAGAAGAATGAAGAAGAACCGAGAGGTACTGACCACCATCAAATCTCGAAAGTTATAATACTTCGGACACATTATGCGAAATGAATAAAGATATGCCCTTCTACAAGCCATCCTGCAAGGAAAAATATTTGGAAAGCGAGATCCAGCGAAGTGTGCAGATACGATAAAAATTGCCATGATCGCCATGAACGCGCACTTCAAGAAGAAGAAGCAGGTCTTCTTATTTTTATATTTTTCATGGTCTCTTATAATATAATGTGTAATTTATACTTCTCTAGGAATCTCAACTGAATATATCAAATGCTTCTTTCTTTCCTTTTATGTAATGATTTAACAACTTCCTCGTTCTCTACCATTTTAGTTATTGCTTGTGCTGATTTTCCTGCTTATATGTCAAACTTTTCGTTTAATAATCATGACATTTACTTCTTCCAGCGTATTTTTATTATTATAGTGTTCTTTTGAAGACCTGCCTAAACAGCCATACAATATGTAAATTTCACTGCATATTACAAGTCAAAAGGAAAACAAACATATGCAAGTGCATTTCATTATCAGGATTGTATACTTATAAACAAATGATTTGACCTTGACTTTTATGGTTACATTGACATTTTATAAGTTTAATTAAACATTTTTAATCATTGTTTGTATTGCTATAAATACTTATAAGAATATTTTTAGACGAATGATCAAATGGACGATTTTTAAGATTAATTGGACTATACATATTAGTGCCCAGTTAATAAAATATCTAAAACGAAGCTGAACAGACTATCAGTTCAATAAGGCAATTACTTAAAGACAAAAAACGACACTATCAACTGAAATAAAAAGAGACAGACAAGAAGACGTGTTCAAAACTTTAAAATAGAAAATAAGGAGAAAACATCAAGAGATTCTGTATGAAAATAGTAATATGAACAATAAATGCGTTTGGTGAAAATGAGAATGCTTAGATTGATGAATGGAGTGACAAAATTAAGAATAAATATATAGAGGGAGCTTACGTTAAGAAAATTATGGCATTTTCAACGTCGAGATGCTAATCATCAGCTAACTCAGCAAAAGAAACAGAGGCAAATGATAAATGATGATGAGAATGATGGTTTGGATTTAGGAATGCGCTGGGTATATAAATGTACTTCTCCAAAAATTCCGCGACCAACGTAAATATATTTATGTGGCTTCCATCGATTAAGAAAAGGCTTTTGATAGGGTACAGCTTGGAACGCTTTCGAACATATTAATAACCAAAGGTATTGATGGTAGAAACCTACGTATTATAGAAAACTTATATTGGAAGCAGAAAGCAGACGTACGTCGATGGGAGATTAGCCGACGAATGTTACATTCAAAGAGGCGTCAGACAGGGATGCATTTTATCCCCGCTGGTGTTTAATATTAATACTCTAATATCATTTTCACACACACAAACACACTAAAAGTATTTTTAAAAATAATTCACAAAAGAATATTTAATAAATTAGAAGAGGACATAAGCGCCACACAGTTTGGATTCAGAAGTGGCCTGGGAACACGGGAAGCTTTGTTTGGTCTAAGTGTGTTAATGCAAAGATTGTTAAGGATGTAAACCAAGACCTCTACGGAGGTTTCATAGATTTTGAAATCGCCTTCGATAAAGTCAGACACCAAAAGCTGTATGAAATCCTAAGAAGCAAAAACATCGACAGTCGCGACATTAACATCATAATCCAGGTTGTACTGGGGACAAACAGCAAAAATCAAGGTTGATAATGAGTTAACCGAAGAAATTGAGATTCGTCGAGGTGTGCGTCAGGGTTGTGTGCTTTCTCCACTACTATTCAATATATATAGCGAAACAATATGTCAGGAAGCGCTCCTAGAGCAAAACATTGGTATAAACATTAACGGAGAGTTAATTAACAATATACGATACGCTGATCACACGCTAATAGTAACAGATAACCTAGCAAATTTACAGTATTTGATGGAAAACATAAACACTCATACCAATAAGTATGGTCTAAAACTGAACATCAAAAAGACTAAATTCATGATTGTTACAAAGAAGCTATACACCAATATGAATTTAACCATAAATAATCAGCCAGTTGAAAGAGTTAAGACCTACAAATATTTAGGGGTTTGTTTCACTGATACTAATGACCAGACAAGAGAAATCAAGAGGCGAATTGAGATAGCGAGACAATCGTTTGTCAAAATGAAAAAGTTCCTATGCAGCCGGGACATAAATATAAACTTAAGAACGAGAATGTTAAGGTGCTATGTTTTCTACATTCTGCTGAACGGCATGGAAGCTTGGACTCTGAAAAAGATAAACATCAAAAACATTGAGGCATTCGAGATGTGGTGTTACAGAAGAATGTGGAAAATACCATGGACAGAGAGAGTAACATATCAAGATGTTTTGCTGAAGATGGGGAAGGAATGCGAAGTCATAAAAACCATACAAACGAAAAAACTGGAGTATCTAGGCTACATAATGAGAGGAGAAAAGTACTCTCTGCTTAGACTCATAATCCAAGGAAAAATCTCGGGAAAGAGAAATGTGGGACGTAGGAGGATTTCCTGGTTGCGAAATTTAAGGGAGTGGTATGGGTGCAGTTCAATACAGTTGTTCAGAGCTGCAGCCAACAAAGTTAAGATTGCTGTGATGGTAGCCAACCTCCGATAGGGGACGGTACTGCAAGAAGAAGATCATTTTCAAACGGACTTTGTAATACATATAAAGACTCATCATCATTCTCTTTGCCTTATCCCTATGCGGGGTCGGCTTCCCTAATTGCATTTCTCCACACAATTCTATCTTGGGTCATATCAATGTTAATTCCCTTTACCAACATGTCCTGCCTTATCGTCTCCCCCCAGGTTTTCTTTGGTCTTCCTCTCCTACTCCTTCCAGGAATCTGCACTTCAGCTATTCTTCGTATTGGGTGATTAACTTCTCGACGTTGAACATGACCAAACCATCTTAATACATATAAAGACTATGGAGTGAAAATAAATCGTGAACTGATAAATAATCTTAGATACGCTGATGACTATTTTATGCGACAGTCTCTAGGGCGTTAAAGGGTTATTGGATTGTAAATATGACAGGAAGAGAAGGGGGCTTCTAACACAAAATTAGTGACATATAACCTCACAACAATGCTTCCCCGCAGATAGATCAACAAAACATTGAGAAAGTTTTTCACTTTAAACATCTGGGATGTTAGACCAGTTAGACCCAAGTAAAGAGATCAAATGCAGAACTAATCTTCTGTCACTACAGCTTAAACCTAAGATTACGTAAAAGATTGATCAAATGCTGTATTTGTTAAGTGTTGTTACATTGCACCGAGACCTGGACTGTGATGGCTGATATGATCAATCGCCTAGAGGCATTTGAGATGTGGTGTCATAGAAGAATGCTCCTAATACCCTGGACAGCGATGCAGACCAACGAAACTGTGTTAAATAGAGCAAATAATGTCGTTCGTGCTATTGAAATTTAAAAAAAGTTTCATACCTAGGGCATATTGTTAGAGGAGACCGCTACAGAATCCTTCAGCTTATCATGAAAAGTAAAATCGAGGGCCGCAGAAGAATTGGAAAGAAGCATATATCATGGCTCAAGGACATTCGCGATTGGACAGAAATATACAGTGCCGAACAACTATTCTGATTGGCTGAAGACCGTAAACAACCATAAATATAATTGCCAACGTTCATCATTATCATACAACCTCTTTCGTCCACTGATGAACATAGGTCTCTCCCATTTTTCGCCACTCTCCACGGTTTTGTGAGTCTTGTTGCCATTTCTTGGACATTCGTTTAATGTCGTCCATCTATCGTGTTGGTGGTCGTCTTCTGCTGCGTTTGTCTTTAATTGGGCGCCAGTCTATTAGTTTTTTGGTCCACCTTGAGTCTTTTAGTCGCTACGTGACCTGCCCAATTCCATTTCAGCTTGGTTATACGTTGGATGACATCAGTGATACCTGTTCTTTTCCTTAGGTCTTGATTCCTTATTTTGTCTTTTTTTGTAACGCCGAGAATCGATCTTTCCATGAGCCTTTGTGCCACTCGCATTTTTAATGCTGTTGTTTTTGTGAGCGTGAGAGTTTCTGCTCCGTCAGGAATGTCATAATAGGAAGAACGCATTGGTCAAAAGAATGTCTTCCGTTTCATAGCTATAGGGATGTTGCTCTTAAATATGTCTCTTTCTTAAATTGCCAACATTAGGAGGACCTAATATGGAACAGAAATAAGATGATGGTAATCAGATAGGGGGGGGGGGAGGCATAAAGTGGATAAACTGGATGCTTTTGAAATGTTGTAGATTTATCTCTCCGAAAATAAGATCGTTGTGTACAAATAGAGTGGCCAACTCAAATAAACTCAATGCAAAACCCAAATAAGACAAGAAGAAAAGATCGATGGCAAGAATGAAACCAGAAGTTCCAGGAAAGTTCAGATATACGGAACTACTGAAAATTCTAAACGTCGCAGTAGACAGGCAGATTTGCGCATATGATTACCAACATAACAAGACCTTAAAGACTTTTGTAAGAAAAATATAAGCCAGAATTGAGATGGTGTGGCTTTTAAAAACTTAAAAGATATCAGCAGAAAAGTATAAAGTGGAACTCATAACAAATTGAGACTCAAAATTACAGACAAATCAAAGGAATAACTGAAGAAGTACATATTTTGTAAATAGACAAGGAAAACTGATAAAACGTTGTACAACTTTAAGGAGACGAAACAACGTGAGGTAACTTAATAAAATATAGAAATAGAAAAGTTAATCTCAAAGAGATTGCAATGAATATAAAACCATATGTGCGTGTATAAGAATGCCAGATGAAATTACATAGATACCTTTTGTGATAGCCAAATTGAATGTTTGTTCACAAATTACACTGTATATCTCAAAATTTACATTTCAGAATAAAAATGTTTGCATAAAATATAGTACTTAATGGTAAACCATCACTACCATCAGATTTATGTTTAAAAACCAGATAGTTGGTATTTATATATGCTGTTTAATTAGCATAATTATTAACAGTCTTAACATAGAATTTCAATTTTTTTATATATTTTTTGTTTCTTTAACATTGCAAGCCATAACGACGTGTTGAGGACATTTAAACGTAATATTTTACCCGTAATACTAAAAATATAAATTTTAGAAAGTAAATGTGCACTCTTCCGTAACACCAGCACCATTATCGTATAGTACCAACCTCCAGAGCGACAAACCCATTCACACAATCCACCTTTATCAATACAATCATCAACGAATCTTATCAAAAACACCCCCGATAACGCATTTACCTGGCACTTGATATCACTATCGACGAGTCACTATGAGAGTACCGTTCGATCGAGTACCGATTGTCGCAAAAATTCGCTAAAAACTCGTCGATTAGAACAAAATAATAATACACAGCGCGCAACGAGTTTAGATCGTGCGGATGGTAAATTGTACCGAGTATAAACGAATGGTGCTGCTGGTAGTACCGAGCACTCTGTTCATGGGTCAGGCAGGTGGGCGCAGCAAGGGAGGCGGTGCGCGCATTCCACGACGAGGCTACAGGTAACAGTATACTAAAGAAGTAGGAATAACGAGGAAAGTTTCGCATACAGTACGATGCAAAAGTATGGAATAAATTCATTATTTCAGAAACAGACGACTTAAAAAAATCTTACAAGAGGTCAATTTAATTTTTTTTAATGGTCATCCACTGCTATTAATGTGTTGGACATTACGTCATCAGTGTTCACATAATGAAGTAATTTTAAATACAAACCGAGTTCACTGGATACCTCAAAGAACTATTTATTTGTGGCATTCATGTAATTTATTATTCTTGAAGAAGACCGAGGTGAAAGTCGAAACGTCAATTAAATCATTTTTTAACTTAAATTGTGGCTTATTTCCCAGTTAGAATAATAAATTACCTCAAAAACAGTCCTTATTTTTCTTAAATTGACTACTTATTTTTTATAATCTTGTATAATCTTGTGTTTTTATAATCTTATGTATCTTGTAAAGCTTTATTTCTGTATATACACTCACCGGCACAAAAAACCGCTACCCCAAAAAATGGGTCATTTTTAATGTCTTGTATTTCCTAAACCTGATGTCCGATTTAAGTAGTTCTTTTAATGTGTTATAGCCTCAATTTTTAACAATATCGCTGTAATAATAGTGTTGCTAGACAGGTACATTGTCATTGTATGCAGGGTGTACGAATCAAACTGTGTTTTTTTCTCAAACTTTGGAACACCCTGTGGAATGTTCTAGCTTTTATAAAATACTGAAATTAAAACCCAACTATAGCCTCAGGTTTTCCTAACATTATGTTTTTTGTTTCATTCGCTTATGTTGGGTAATAAAAAAGTTAGACACTTTAACAACTACCCATGTTTTTCGTCAATACAGGGTGTTTTTAAATAAGTACGGCAAACTTTAAGGGGTAATTCTGCATGATATAATAATGACAGTTTGCTTTATAAACGTATGCCCGTAAATGCTTCGTTTCCGAGATAGGCGGTGTTGAAATTGTTCTTACAAACTGACGATTTATGTATTGCTCTAAAACGGTTTGTGATATGCACATGCAATTTGGTAAATTTTAAGAGGTAGTTATTGCGCATTTTTTGGCATACAATTAAGAATTTTATATTCACCATTGGCGTGCATACGGGTGTAAACATTTTAGATATATCCCGTATGCACGTCAATGGTGAATATAAAATTCTTAATTGTATGCCAAAAAAATGCTCAATAACTACCTCTTAAAATCTGTCAAATTTCATTTGCATATCACAAACTGTTTTAGAGCAATAAATAAATCGTCAGTTTGTAAGAACAATTTCAACACCCCCTATCTCGGAAACAAAGCATTTGCGGGCATACGTTTATAAAGCAAACTGTCATTATTTTATCATGCAGAATTACCCCTTAAAGTTTGCCGTACTTATTTAAAAACACCCTATATTGACGAAAAACAGGGGCAGTTGTTAAAGTGCCTAACTTTTTTATTATCTAACATAAGCGAATTAATCAAAAAACAGAATGTTAAGAAAACCTGAAGCTATAGTTGGGTTTTAATTTCAGTATTTTATAAAAGCTAGAACATTCCACAGGGTGTTGAAAAGTTTGAGAAAAAAACACAGTTTGATTCGTACACCCTGTATACAATGACAGTGTACCTGTATAGCAACAATATTATTACAGCGATATTGTTAAATATTATTACAGCGATATTGTTAATGAATAAGGCTATAACATATTAAAAAAATTACTTAAATCGGACATCAGGTTTAGGAAATACAAGACATTAAAAATGACCCATTTTTTGGGGTGGCGGTTTTTTGTGCCGGTGAGTGTATTTTGACAACTGTGATATCGAACACCGCACTATCAAGGCACGTATGCATTACGTTGGTGCTCGGTGATCCGTGTAACTGCTCCAATGGATACGGCATGCGCTCCTCTACATATAAACTGCCACTGATTGGATCGCCGAGGGTAACTGCCGCTCCGGGAGCACCAACGTATCCACTATGCGTGTAACTGGAGCAGTTACACGGAGCACGGAACACCAACGTAATTAATGGGGTCCGGACAAATAGTCCCCGGACAAATAATCCCGGACAAATAATCCCGGACAAAAAATCCCCACAAATTATCCCTGGACAAAAAATTCCCGGACAAAAAATCGCCGGACAAATAATCCTTGGACAAAAAATCCCCACAAAAAATCCCGGACAAATAATCTCCACAAATTTTTTTGGACAAAATATCCCCACAGAAAATCCCGGACAAAAAATCCCCAAGAAATATTTGCTGCCGAATAGTTCTCTAAAAGTTTTCCCGAAATTTTACCAAAGGACATCGCACACATCTTATGGAAAATATAATGTCACTCAAATTCAATAAAATTTATACGAATAGATTCGTTTTAAATTAACGGTAAAATCGTATCATTGCGCCAACTCCATATTTTCAATAATAAGAGCAGAAATTGATATAAATAAATCTGAAATCAAATGGATACGTACATAAGTTAGAGAGAGAAAAAATATTTTATAATACCCAAATTGTCGGTACTCCATAAATCAGCGGATTAGTTTCACTAATCCGCTTAGGCCCAGCGGGGTTTAAGCTCTTTTGAATAGCACCCAGAGCAATAGTGATTGTAACTGACACTTTTGCTGACTCCAAAAATGTGATTTCGATAAACTTTAATTGCAATTTGCGCCGTAATTAATCATAATTAAGAGTTGGCGCAATGATAAGATTTGACCGTTAATTTAAAACGAATCTATTCGTATAAATTTTATTGAATTTGAGTGACATTATATTTTCCATAAGATGTGTGCGATGTCCTTTCGAATTCCAATTCCATGGTCATTAAAACGCACGTTGGCATGTGAACGGTCTCATGTAAAATGTATGTAGCGCGTATATCGCGCGTTATCAAAACCCGCGTTAAGCGCCTGTCATGAAAACGGGGCCTTAGCTCATTCCCCATATCTTCCACGATTTTTGGAAAAACTCACACTCTTTTGTCATGTAAATTTTGAAGCTTTCAGCATGGAGTTGGAATTCTAAATTTAGGAAAATTTCGGAAAAACTATTTAGCAGCAAATATTTCTTGGGGATTTTTTGTCCGGAATTTTTTGTGGGGATATTTTGTCCAAAAAAATTTGTGGGGATTTTTTGTCCGGGGATTATTTATCCGGGGATTTTTTGTCCGAGGATTTTTTGTTCGGGGATAATTTGTGGGGATTTTTTGTCCGGGAATTATTTGTCCTAGCTTCGTATTGGATACGTGTCTTTAGTTGATAATCTTTTTTATCGAACTGAACTATTCCTGTTATTACTACTTCTTTGAGAAAAAATAGAAAACGCACCGTAATCTGCCTGACCGTACTTATATTTCTATCGGCTCTCGGCTCAGTACTATTACAGTATATAGAGGTTCCATGGAACCTATTTATACTGTGGTACTATGACTATGACTATGCACTATGGCTGCTACTTCAGTTTCAGTACGTCCACTGCATAGGAAGAGTATCAGAGAGTACCATAAATACATACAAATTACCACAAATTTGTTAAACATACAAAAATCGTAAAAAGTTTAAAATTTTTATACACACACTTTCAATTTTCCGTGTCAGTGGGACACAAAGTCCGACGAGTCATTGAACTGTCTTTTCAATCAAAACTAATCGATCAGGAAATAGCTTTAAAAGTATATGCATTTTTAAGATTCCTGTCCATGTGTGACCATAGGCGTAGATCCTTTCTTATACAAATATAACGAACATTCTATTTTTCCGTCACCAGTAGAATGAGATAAATCAAATTTTTTACATATAAGGATGTTGTATCAACAAATTTAAGCAAATGAACTAAAGACTTCCGAATAATAAAGGGGTTTGATCTAAAATATTTAGATAAAATGTACCTTCTTAATTAGCTATAAGATGTTAAACAAATAATTTAAAAAATAGTTTTATTGCTTATCATGGAATATTTTTATAATAATTTTTCTAGATTAATTACGTACATATTAAATTTAAAAAAGAAGAGTTGACTATTACCATGGGCGTTGTTTCTAAATTCTACATCCTTGACAGTCTCCTGGAATGTTGAGAATAGTCAATGTTGTATTTGTACATTGTTTTCGGGGTTTATACAGGCCGTAGTCTGGAAATATTGCTTCCTGATGTCGAATATCTGAAGGCGAAGTCTACTTTGAAACATATTCGGAGGAGTGAAAGTGGATGAAATCGAGTGCAGCAGCAGGAGAACATCAAAATAAAAGCATTACATGGGAAGTCAGAAATAAGAACGTCCAAACAAAAAATCTACGCGGCTTAAAACACGTGGCAAAATTTATAAAAGAAAGATAGACTACTACAAAATAGACCCCGGTTTCTGAGTACTGATTAGAGTCTACAGTCCTTTCGGGTGTCTGCAATCGAGTACTGATCGATCGCTTCCGTACCTCGCCTGGGCCGAGTATTGATCGGCCTCTTCCCGGCCTTTGGGTATTGACTAAAGATCTTCGTTTGTCCTACCCATCCGTAAGGTTTTTATATAGTAGATATATGTAGAGTACTGGTAAAATACCTGAGGAATCGCTGAAGTATATTTTTATAGCAATTCTGAAGAAACAGCGAACACGACAAATGCGACAAATACGGGGTAATTAGTCTGAAGAACCACACGTTGAAAATAATTTTTCTTCGCATTATTCATAGAAGGATAAGAAGTCACTGTCAAAGAGACCTGGATGAAACCCAGTTTGGATTTAGAAATGTCCTCGGTACCCGTGAGGCACTTTCTGGCTTCACCACACGTTCCGTCACCAACGTTAGATATTTATGTGGCTTCCATGATTATGAAAAGGCTTTTCGGTAGAGTACGGTATATAACGCTTTTTAACAAATTAAGAACCAAAGGTATTGGTGGTACAGATCTACGTATCATAAATCACGAAATATTTGAGAATGCTGTTACATTCAGAGAGGCATCAGACACAGATAGATGCATTATATCCCCGCTTTTATACAATATCCACTCGGATATTATTTTCAAACAGGCTTTGCAAGATAAAGACTTTGAAGTGAAAATATATGATGAATTATTGATTAGGTAATAATCTTAGATATCTAGAGTCTCCAGAGCTTTCAAGAGGTGTTGGATTACGTAAACACGACCGTAAGAAAAATGTGTATAAACATTAATGACACTATGCCTATGAAAATGCTTCGATACAGATATAGTCTAAGAGCTAGAGCCGAAAAATCATCGTCATAAGTAATATGGAGTTTGGCATGTGAAATGTGTCTATTGTATATTGATAATTATGACCCCTTTCAGGCTGACACCTCAGTGGATACAGGAAGTAGCAATAAGTGATGAAAGTGGAAAGTTAGTGTAGTCTTTAAAGGTTTTCACCTCCTATTTTGTTAAACCTCCATCGATTTGCATGAAAATTGGTGACTAGTTAGAGCATACCATAAGAAATAAAAATGATTTGGTGCCAACTTGCACTTTTACCCTGGGGTGGATATCACCCCTTCTCGGGGGTGAAAACTATTTTATTAAAAATAACCCCACACATCGATATAGGGACAAATTATAAGTAAAATTTGTTATATCATGTTATTAAAATAAATCAATACTTTTTGAGTTATTAAAGATCAAAGATTTGTCTGTTTAAGAGCACATGCGTGAAGCTACGGACAATAAAAAGAACATATTAATTAATTGTAGGTTACTAAAATAGTATTTTTATATTATTTCGATATTATAAATTTAGCAAAAGTGTATTCGAATATGTCAAATGTACCCATTATTGGACACCCCTAGTTTCTGGACATATTCAGATTATATTGATAGAAAAAAATCAATTAAATATCGAAATAATATAAAAATAATATTTTACTAACATACAATTAATTAATATGTTCTTTTTATCATCCGTAACTTCACGCATATGCTCTTAAATAGACAAATCTTTGATCTTTAATAACTCAAAAGTATTGATTTATTTTAATAACATGATGTAAAAAATTTTACTTAAAATTTGTCCCTTTATCGATTTGTGGGGTTATTTTTAATAAAATTATTTTCACCCGCGGGAAGGGGTGGTATTCACCACCAGGGTAAAAGTGCAAGTTGGCACCAAATCAGTTTTATTTCTTGAGGTATGCTCTAACTAGTCACCAATTTTCATGCAAATCGATGGAGGTTTCACAAAATAGGAGATGAAAACCTTTAATGACTGCACTAACTTTCCCCTTTCATCCCTTATTGCTACTTCCTGTATCCACTGAGGTGTCAGCCTGAAAGGGGTCATAATTGTCAATATACAATGGACACATTTCACAGGAAAAACTCCATATTACTTATGACGATGATTTTTCGGCTCTAGCTCTCCGTCTAATAGATCAACAGGTACGCACTTTAAATATCTGGGATGTTACATTACAGAACAAACCAACAAAGCTGTGCTAAAAAGAGCAAGTTCTGCTCATGAATTATTTAAAACTGTTAAGATAAGAAAGATGTCATACCAAGGGTTTCTTCTTAAAGGAGACCGAATACAGAATCATTCAAATCGAGGACTGCAGAGGAATTGGCACGAATACGCAGTGCCAAACAACTATATCGATTAGTTAATGTTTGCCAAAGTTACAGAAGAAACGTCGGAAGGAAATAATTGCAGACCAGAATATAATCTATAAACCCCTAAAACAATGTACCATTACAAATCATTTATTTCGAATAATTATATTATTTACTTTTGTGTTTTCGTGTATTTTGAACTGATCTTCGTTTTATCAAATATTTGCAGTTGAATTATTTACGTATAAGATTTCTTCGAGTTATTCATCAGATATGTGAAAAATTTGACTTACTCAAAACCTTGAGCTTCTATATTACGAGAAATGCTACATAAATTTAAAGAGAAACAAAAATCAACAATAAATATTACCGAAAATTGAATCACTTATTATATTGTATCTACAATATTTCTCATGATCATCTTTCAGTGCGTCACAGGTTTTCGATTTCTTTCTAACGCATTAAATTGTATGTGACAGAAAAAAAGGCACGTCGGTGATTACATTTCGTCGGTGACATTTTTATAACACTTATTCTAGTTATTCTAGTTGTCGATAGATGGCGCCATAATAAAAAAATATTTTTTTTTAATTAGATAATAATATTACAAATATAATCTGTATAATTTATAAGACTAGACAAATCAAAGAAAATACCATTTTATAAATGCAAGAAACACTTCTGATTTGTTTTTATTCCAAATTGAAAATAAAATGTGACAACTGTCAGATTTAACTAAAATGTCATGTTAGAATAAATGTCATAAATGTGTATTATCACGGACTTACCCTTTTTCCTATCATTTGTTACGCACTGAAAAATGATCATGAGAAATACTGTATCTACATATATAGTCCAGAAAGCCACTGCGCATCCGCTAGGAAAAATATTCTAATTCAGATTTTTTGCACAATCTTACTCAAAAAGGACTCCTTTTAACAAATTTCCATGTTGTCAGGACCAAAAGGTGGTCAAAAATTTTTTAAACGTTTTTTTCCTAAAATTATTTTTATTGCATGGAAAAAAGTTTTTTTAGGTTTTTTGGATCATTCCAAACAGAAAAGGTCTTTAGTGACTTTTTTCTAAAAATGATAGTTTTTGACATATAAGCGATTAAAAATTGAAAAATTGCGAAATCGGCCATTTTTAACCCTCAAAGACTATGTGAAAAACTGAAAATTTGAATGTTGCCAAGGTAGGTAGATATTCTTTAAACATCGATTGATGAAATCCCGAAGAGTTTTTTGCAATACAATATTCAAAACTCCTTTGTTTTTTAATTGCGAATCAAGCGTGCGCGACACTATTTTCCACCGACAGTATGGTGCAAATGAAAGGAATAAATTCGTTATTTCGAAAATCGGCGACGAAAAATCCCGAAACAGGTCGATTTTTATTTTTTAAGTTATGATATTGTGGCATATATGGTATACTAGTGACGTCATCCGTCTGGGCGTGATGACGTAATCGATGATTTTTTTAAATGAGAATAGGGGTCGTGTGGTAGCTCGTTTGAAAGGTTCTTCAATTCTCCATCAAGTAATGTAAACATTTACATAATTTTTTATACAGGGTGTTCTTCTACTTCTTTTTTTGTCAAATAATTTAATTTAATAAAAATTTTTTGGACACCCTGTATAAATAATTATGTAAATGTTTATATTACTGAATAGATAATTGAAGAACCTTTCAAATGAGCTAGCACACGACCCCTATTCTCATTTAAAAAAATCATCGATTACGTCATCACGTCCAGATGGATGACGTCACCAGTATACCATATATGCCACAATATCATAACTTTAAAATAAAAATCGAGCTGTTTCGGGATATTTCCTTAAAGTCGCCGGTTTACGAAATAACGAATTTATTCCTTTCATTTGCACCATACTGTCGGTGGAAAATAGTGTCGTGCACGCTTGATTAGCAATTACAAAACAAATGAGTTTTAAATATTGTATTGCAAAAAACTCTTCGGGATTTCATCAATCGATGTTTAAAGAATATCTACCTACCTTGGCAACATTCAAATTTTCAGCTTTTCACATAGTTTTTGAGGGTTAAAAATGGCCGATTTCCCAATTTTTCAATTTTTAATCGCTTATATATGTCAAAAACTATCATTTTTAGAGAAAAGTCACTAAAGACCTTTTCTCTTTGGAATGATCCAAAAAACCTAAAAAAACTTTTTTCCGTGCAAAAAAAATAATTTTAGGAAAAAAAAAAAAAAAAAAAACGTTTAAAAAATTTTTTGACCACTTTTTGGTCCTGGCAACATGCAAATTTGTTAAAAGGAGTCCTTTTTGAGTAAGACTGTGCAAAGAATCCGAATTAGAATATTTTTCCTATCGGATGCGCAGTCGCTTTCTGGACTAATATTTTATATAAACTTTCAGAGTAAGTAATTACTAACGTAACAAGAGTTAACGCATCAATGCTTTTTCCATTCTTGAAATACCATAATCTTGGAAATAATATTTGGTAGACCATATTAAAATAAAGACATGTGATGTTAAAATAGGGATTATGTAAAAATGTAAAAATACGGATTTGACGTCGCGTTGAATAACTTTGGATGTTAGAAAATAATGATTTTTCTAAGAAAATATATTATACCTATGCAGACACATTTTACCTGCACTGACATTTAGTAAAAATTAACACTGTAAATTAATATTCTTCTACGTCCATCCAATAGATATGATATGATAAGTATATTTTAAAAATGTATACCATTAAAACGTCACACATTAGGATAGTGACGTCAGATTTGTCGTGTCATAACCGGTGTTGCCATACCTCAAAATTTAAGTAGCATTCCTCATATACATAATATGTATGTTTACCTCAATTACTTTCACTATACAAAATACACTTTCAATAAAAAAAGTTTCAAATAATATAAAAGAGCTCAAGTACTTTAAAAAAAGAGTTTCCACTTACCTGGCACTGTCTCCCCATTAAATCTGATATCTACTCTATGGGGTAGAGCCTGATGAGGAGTAAAGGCAGCTCGAAACCTTTGTCCACCTAAACTCTTCACACTGGACGTAACACGACCACCTTCGACCAATATTTCCAAGTCTCCCGATCCTGCTCCACTACCATCAACTGGAATTAGACAAAAAATTTATGAACTGGGTATATTTATTTATATTCAATGCCTAAAAGAACGCAACCAAATATTTTTGTCAATATTTTATGTTAGAATTTTTGCTTGTCATTCCATTTAATATTTCTATTCATTTTTCAGAAATTAAATAAGGCAGATCAAAAATGATGATGAAAGACTACTGACGAAATCCAAATACTAAATACTTATGTAACGAGAAAAACAAAGCTAAGGATATATAAAACTATAATTGCCCACAATGCCCACATTGACGTATGGTAGCGAAGTATGGACAATGAAAAAAGCAAATACGGAGAAATTGGAAAAATGGCAAAGGAAAGCTATATATAGAGGCATAGAGGCAAAAACACGGTGGAAGGTTGGGTGCAACGTACAAACAAAGAGCTAGAGGAACTGTATAACGAACCAAGCATTAGTCGCTTCATAAAGTACAGTGAGAGAAGGAGTGGGAACGTAAAATCCTTCGAATGATATATGGCCCTTGCAGAGACAGCGTGACAAACGAATGGAGGCGCAGATACAATAACGAGCTAGAGTCTCTATTCGGAAAAGAAAATCTAGTCAGATATAATATAGAGGCTAATGGACTCAGATGGGCAGGGCATGTGATACGCAGTAACGACAATCGCCTTATAAACAATGTGTTCTGGGAAGGGCCAGATGGAAGAAGTCTGTAGGACGGCCTAGAAAAAGGTGGAAAGATGCAGTCAAACAAGATCTAGAGAAAATGGGAGTGCGACAATGGGAATTAGTGTCACAGGACAGGACCGACAAACATGGAAGGCAATAGTAAACGCGGCAAAGACTCACGAAGAGTTGTAGCGCCATTGATGATGATGATGAGTGAGAAGGATGGGACACGTGATGAGAATGGAAAGGAAGAGGATGCCAAAGATGATCCTGAAACGGGGCCCAATCACGAAAAGAAGAAAAGGAAGACCCAGACAAAGATGGTTTGATAGCTTACAGGAAGAATGGAGTAGAATAGTAAGTCAATTTAGTAGGCAAGAAGAATGATTGGACAAGAAACCACCCCCCTTGATACAAGTTTTATAATTATAAGTATTATAGTATTGTATTATATTAACTGTATTTTTATTCCTAGGCCTTCAAGGCCTGTTGAGTAGGGTGCATCGAAAAAATAAAAGTTAGGAAATGTTATATGTAATAGCGTGAAAGTTTTTTCTAAACGAATCTTCAACCCCCCCCCCCCACCTTGAATTTTATTACATATGTGATTTTTACGAACATTTAAATTTATTTTATTTGGAATAAAGTATGTGCTAACTCGATCTAAGATCAATTAAAGAAAACTTAAAATGTTGTCAATTGCAAATTTAAACGATATTTAAAGTTTTATTTGTTTTTTCAGTCTCCTCAACCCCTTTGAAATTTACCGGTTTGTGAGTTCGTGCGTGTAATTTTCGCTATGTTTGGTGCGGTGCGTTACTTTGTTATTATTGTTGTTTGTAAATTAATAGTTATTTATGATATAAGTGTTAAAAGTACACGTTTAAGGCACGCATGTGAAAGTTTGCAGAATGAACGATAGCGAGTTCTGCAATTCACATGAGTGCCTTAAAAATGTACATTTTAACACGCATACCATACAATATTTTTTCTACAAACGTAATTACAGGACAATATCTACAAAAACTTTTACTTGAACTTGACTGACATTCCATTTTTATATTATTTTGACATTGCATCAAAATTGCCTATAAGTACGGTCAATACGACCTGCAGTGCCTTAAAAATTTTAAAGCACTAGTGCCTTAAAATAGCATTTTTAACGCTCGTATGGAGTGTTAAAAATTGCATTTTTAACACGGTTGTGTTTTTTTAGATTTTTAAAAGATTTTTAAAATAGATACAAGGACTTTGGGGTATAAAATCAAGATGTGCTGTGGACCGCCTTATTTTTGGGGCAGTCCACAAAATATATTTGGTACCACCAAATATACCTGAAAATTTTTTACCGAAATATAAACAAGTGATGAAGTTTTCTGGTTGACTGAGGATAAAAAACTCATCAAGAAAGAGCCAGAATTTTCTGGTATTGACGAACAGGTTGCAATTAAATTGGAGGAAATATGGAAAAAGGCTTTAATTCCAATAATTTAACATACAAGAATTATTCAGCTTTTAAAAGCCTATCATGACAAATATATGAAACTTATCACACCATTTAAGAACAGGCAAAAACAGTGAATTTTACAAAAATAAAATTCAATGCTTTAAGAACACAAGCAAAACTACACGTTTCGATCTTACAGCATACAAATGTGACACTCTGATTAATTGTCTTTGTAGCAAATCTCAAAAAGTGCCTCTGGATGAGCGCGAATTTCTATTAAATCAAAGAGGTCCCAGAAAAATGGTGATAAGCTCGATTGATATTATCAGAGACAAATATTATCAGAGAGGACAAGGTAAAAGAAGAAAGTTACCGACGCAAAGACAAAACTTTAGCTCAAGTAAAAAACAGTACCAAGTTTTATGGTCAATCTGTCTGGTATATACTGTCTGGTATATCAGACGTTGCATGTGACGAAACAGTCGTAAATACTTGGCGTTAAGGGTGATGTAATACGGCTGTTAGAAGAACATCTTAAAAAACCGCTTCAGTGGTTTGTATGTCTGCGACATTCAAATGATCTACCCGTTGGACATCAAACGAAGTTTGCCAGTGACCAAATCAAAAAACCTGAGGGTCTTCAAACGTTCTCCTATAAAAATTTTGATTCAAACGACTACTTTGAGTTAATTAACTAACAAGATTATCACCTTACAGAACCACCTATATTCTCTAGATTTTCGAGTGACAATCTGCGAGATTTTATTAAGAATCCTAACTTAGACCCTTTTAACATTGAGATTGAGAAATATCCCTGACACAAACAATGTGTATACCCCATTCCACGAATATACGACCTTCTTGGATTATCGCGACAACGAATATTTTATTGTGCAAAATATGTAGATGTAGAACGAAAGTAAATTGCATATTATATTGTTGTTTATTTAAGTAATTATTAGAGCAAAATACTTTCGTACTTCTTATGTTGCACACTAAAATATTCGTTGTCGCGATAATCCAAAACAGTCGTATATTCGTGGAATACACTATAGAACGATGTGTCAAGCTTGTGACACAAGCTTCTCTAGCAGTTTGTGAAGCGTATTCGAGGGATGGATTTATAAAAACTCGAATTGATTCCAGAAAAACTATGCCTCACTTTAATGCTAAATCGGAAGACATCTTCGAATAGAATGCTTTTACCATATTTTTTTGTAATATTTATATACCTAATTTTGTACTTTGCTTTATATTTATTTTAATATTAAAAAACTTGGGTGACGTCAGGGAGACGGATAAGTTAGGCTATTTTGTTATAAAAAGAATGTTTTAGTATACTTTTCTTAAGTAAAATTTTTAATGTATTTTTATAATTTTTAGTTGCCGTGGGGGGCAGAAAATATTTTTTATTTCAACGCAATTTTACTAAAATACTAAATAGTGTGTTAGGCAACTTTTGTGAGCTATTACATTTTCGTTTCGAAATAAAAAATTTTTTCGTCTGTTAACATTTTTTCAAAACTTTTAATTGTCTTGGGGGGCAGAAGATATTTTCCAATTTCGAAAAAATTTTACCAAAATACTTAACAGTTGATTGGGCAACTTTTGTGAGGTATTACTTTTCCATCGCAAAAAAAATTTTTGCCTTTTTCATGCACCCTACTGTTGAGCCTTGTAAATAAAATAAAAATTCCATTTTACATTCAACAAAACGTGAAATCAAAGAAGCAATAGGTGTATAATTTAAGGGAAACACCAAATAGCGGTAAAGGTATTTATTGATGGAACCGACACTAGGGTAAATTTTTACCCCGGGAGAACTTTGAACACTGACTGTTACGCGCTTAGTTGAGGACTGATCAAGACTGAAGTTAAAGGCACATCTGGCCTGGTTGACGTGATTCTTGAGAATGATTCTTAATGTGTATTCTTTATCAGCGGTGGCACTTAGTATTGGGGTCAAGCCACGCGTTGAGTATATTTACAAATATTGAGAATAAAGAAATATATTTGATCATCAAATTAAATAATGCAATTGTCCGAATTATTGTTTACAATTTACAATTCGTGAACTAAATTAGAAACCCGTACATGTATTATACCATAACAAATTGGCTCATGTCATACACGGGGTGATAAAAATATACTGTTCAATATCGGATATGAATAATGAATGTTTGATATTGGACATGCTGCGGACGGCCAAGTAAGTACTGCCCGACGAAATAAGTAATAAAGAATGTAGTCAGTGTTCAAAGTTTACAATAATCAAGATACATTAGTTTACAAAGATAGGTTAATATAATGTGTGATGTAAAGACACTAGTCTTTGAACAACTAATACTTTTCCAACTGCAACACCTTAGGTAATAAATCAAGTTAAATCTGAATCAGAATTTAAATCAAAACATTCAAATGAAAGTTTAGGTTAGGTAAGGGTAAATTAAAGGTATTGAGTGGGATATGTTTCAATATGTTAGTTAAGAATAATATTATTATTGTATTATTTTATTATTATTATTATCGAGTACTATTCGTTAGTTTATTATTAATGTTTTGATTTAAATTCTGATTCAGATTTAACTTGATTTATTACCTAAGGTGTTGCAGTTGGAAAAGTATTAGTTGTTCAAAGACTAGTGTCTTTACATCACACATTATATTAACCTATCTTTGTAAACTAATGTATCTTGATTATTGTAAACTTTGAACACTGACTACATTCTTTATTACTTATTTCGTCGGGCAGTACTTATTTGGCCGTCCGCAGCATGTCCAATATCAAACATTCATTATTCAAATCCGATATTGAACAGTATATTTTTATCACCCCGTATATGACATGAGCCAATTTGTTCCTTTGTTGTAACTGTTGCAGGTACTCTTGCCTCCAAACCTTCCAGAAATCTCTTTTTATTCTTTCCAATATTCGCCACCTTGCTGGCATCTTCAAATACGTCGTGAGCTCTTCTTCCCGATTCGGTGATAATATTTCTTTTCGTATAAGGAAGTGAGCTGGTGTAATTGCTATTTTCCCTTCTGGGTCTTCTGATGATCCACATAATGGTCTCGAATTCATACAGGCTTCTATTTGTGTTAGCACCGTACTAAGTTCTTCATATGTTAATACTGTTTCCCCTATTATTCTTTTCAAATGATATTTCATTATTCGCACTGCGCTTTCCCACAATCCTCCGAATTGTGGCGCATATGCAGGTATGACATGCCACTGGGTGCCTAGTGCAACTAAACCTTGTTTTATCTCGTCCTCTATGTTTTGATTTTCTTGTTTTAGTAAATTAGCCGTTCCTACGAATGTGGTTCCGTTGTCACTGTAAATGTTGATGCACTGTCCTCTGCGTGCCGTAAATCTTTTGAACGCCGCAATAAATGCATCTGTAGACATATCACTTACTACCTCGAGGTGTACTGCCTTTGTTGACAGACACACAAATACTGCAATGTATCCCTTATAACTCCTTTGTCCTCTGCCTTTCGTAGTACTTATTTTTAGCGGCCCGGCATAATCTATCCCTGTATTCGTAAATGGATGACTCGGGTTCACTCGGTCCTTCGGCAGGTCTCCCATTAGCTGTTGTGCTACTTGCCCTTTATATCTCCTACACTTTATACAATTAGTTAGTTGATTCTTCACGGTTCTTCTTCCGTTTATTATCCAATATATCCTCTTTATGTACTGTAATGTCTGTTGTAGCCCGCTATGTAGATTTCTTGTATGACTCTCCGATATAATTAATTTTGTTAGTGCACTGTCCTTTGGTAAAATTATAGGATGTTTTTCCGCGTATTGTAAATTCGTGTGCCTCAGCCTTCCGGTGACTCTTAGAATCCCTTGTTTATCCAGGAATGGTACCAATGATGCTAGTTTGTTCTTGCTGTCTAGTTGCTGTTTCTTCTCCAGCTTGTCGATTTCTTGCTTGAAGTTGGTAGACTGTGTGAGCTTTATCACTTTTAACAGCGTTTCCTCTAATTCTCGGACTGTGAGTTGTCCTTGACTTTTGTCCTTCTTCTTTCTGCAGTTGTTTGCAAATCTCATACAATATGATACTACTCTTCTCATTCTTTCTAAATTCGAGAATCTCTCGCATATGTCTTCCTTTATCGTTGCCATGTGCGCCGTTACTTTCCTTTTGACTTCCTCCTCATTTGTTTCCGGTATTTCCTCTGCCGTCAGCCTAAGTGCTTTTTTACTTGTCAGCCAAGTTGGTCCCTTCCACCATAACTCTGCTTCTAATAACTCTGATGCGGTACTTCCACGTGAGAGGATGTCCGCTGGGTTTTCTTTCGTATCCACTTTATGCCAATTTTCTGGTCCTATAACTTTTTTTATCTCCTCTACTCTGTTGGCGACGAACATTTTCCACCTTTTTGACGATCCCTTTATCCAAGCCAGGGTTATTGTTGAGTCCGACCATGCATATACTTCCATGTTCTCCCTGTTCAATGCTTGTAGGGTTTTCTTCATTAAATTTGCTAATAGTACCGCGGCACACAATTCTAATCTTGGTATTGTCGTTTTCCCTTTCAATAGTGCGACTTTCGATTTTGCTATCATTAGATTCGTTTTAATTTCCGGGCCTAACACCCTTGAATAAATTACCGCTCCATATCCTTTCAGAGACGCATCTGCGAATCCATGTAGTTCTACTCTGATTGTTTTATTTAAATTGTTCCACCTGGGTATTGTTATCTTCTCAAGATTTATTAATTGTGCCTGATATGCTTTCCACCGGCTTTGTTGCGTGCTAGTTAATTCTTTATCCCAACTGGTCTTTTGCTCCCAAAGTTCTTGTATGAACATTTTCGCCTGAATTACTACTGGTGCTATCCATCCTAATGGGTCATAAAGTTTTGCTACCTCTGACAGTATGTGTCTTTTCGTTATTTTCTTTGTCGTCGTTATTTCTATTTTGAATCTGATTGTATCTTCTTTAGGTGACCAATTCGTAACGTCTTTCGTACTTCTTCTTGCTTGAATGCTTTGGAGTCTACATTCCTCATTTCTTCCGGTACGTTCTCCATTATTTTTTCTTCGTTGCTCAACCATTTTCTAAGTGTAAATCCACCTTTCTTGAAAAGTTGTATTATTCTTAACGCTAAAAATGGTGCTGCGGCCGTGCCGTATGTCACCGTCTTCAATTTATATTCTTGCACTGGATCCTTTGTGTCCTTTCTCCAGAGTATTTTTTGATACATTTGATCTTCTTCTGCCATTCTGATCTGTCTAAACATTTTCTTCAGATCCGCTGAGTATGCTACCTTATTGGATCTCCATCTTAATAGTATATCTGTCAAATCCTGTTGTAATTTTGGCCCTGTGTGCATAATATCATTCAAGCTTACTGTTGATGAGCTTTTACTTGATGCATCAAACACGGCTCTTATTTTTGTTGTAGTACTGTCCTCCTTTCTCACTGGATGATGAGGTAGGTAGTAACCGTCTCCCTGGTTTTCTGCTATTGCCATATGACCTTGGTTTTCATAATCTTCCATGAATTGTCTATAATTCGCTTCTAACTGTTTGTCTTTTGTAAACGTCCTTTCTAGTTGCATCAATCTAGCGAATGCTTGCTGCTTAGATTCTCCTAACTTTGTGACGTCTTCCCTAAACGGAATTCTCACTTCGTATCTCCCTTCTTTATTTCTTTTTACTGTCTGTCGATACATTTCTTCACATTCTTGTTCTTCTACTGATAAACTTGTTTCTTGATTTACTTCTTCTAATTCCCAGAATTTCTTTATTTGTATGTCCATTTCTTGTCTGGATATCATACAGCATACTTCTGCTTTTGTATTCTCTTTTTCTCGTGCTATCCCCGAAACTATCCATCCTAGTTTGGTGTTTTGACTTAGGAGTCCATTACTTATTCTGTGCATTCCTTCTGTCAATATGTAACTATATTCTTTTACTCCTAGCAATAAGTCTATTTTTCCTACCCTGTAGTATCTTGGGTCTACCAGTAGTGCATTTCTCTCGTTATAGTCCTGTAGGATTATGTCCTGTTCCGGTAAATCCCTTGTTATTTTCGGTAGTACCAGTGCCTCTATTTCCATCTCGAAGTCACTTTGGTAATGAGTTCCGATCAAAAGTTTCATACTCCAGTTGGCTGTCTTTTCCCCTGACGAGCCTATTCCGGATATGGTCGCTTGTATTGGCTGCCTTTTTGTTCCTAGCGCCGTCGCTGCTTGCTCTGTTATAAATGCGCATTGTGACCCTTGGTCGATCAATGCTCTCATTGCTCGATTGCATCGATCGACCATTGGTCGATCCGGCTCGAAGGACCATGTATAATTTAAGGGAAACACCAAATAGCGGTAAAGGTATTTATATGTGGAACCGACACTAGGGTAAATTTTTACCCCGGGAGAACTTTGAACACTGACTGTTACGCGCTTAGTTGAGGACTGATCAAGACTGAAGTTAAAGGCACATCTGGCCTGGTTGACGTGATTCTTGAGAATGATTCTAAATGTGTATTCTTTATCAGCGGTGGCACTTAGTATTGGGGTCAAGCCACGCGTTGAGTATATTTACAAATATTGAGAACAAAGAAATATATTTGATCATCAAATTAAATAATGCAATTGCCCGAATTATTGTTTACAATTTACAATTCGTGAACTAAATTAGAAACCCGTACATGTATTATACCATAACAAATTGACTCATGTCATATACGGGGTGATAAAAATATACTGTTCAATATCGGATATGAATAATGAATGTTTGATATTGGACAATAGGAATCGGAAAAAATCTTCTAAATCAGAAAAACAAGGCCGACGAGTAGGGCCCAACATAACACGTACAGGGGCAATCACAAGAAGCGCTTCCAAGATCGGCTATTTAAGTACCTAACTGCCCCGAATCGGAGCAAACTAGTTCACTCCCAAGGTCAAAAAACCCTCTTAATTATAAAATATACTAGTTCGCTCCGAAAACCATAACCTAGTTCGCTCCTATTGTTAAGCGGATTAAGTATTTATCTATTAAGTTCTAGGAAAATGAATATCGGTAAAATTGGTACCTACTGTGACTACTGTGTTATATAAAAATTGTATAAAATATTGGTTGTTACATAATATTTATATAAATATATGAGACAGTGGAATTAGATCATTTAGATTTAGCCCAATAAGTGACGGTTTTGGTATGTAATTTTCTGCGTTACGAGGGATTTGCTTGAAAATTTCGTTTTAGGTTCTTGTTACCCTTCACTTCAAAGTTGGACGACCCTGGGAGGGATTCGAATGGGAGGGAGAGCCAGTTTACTTTAAGCACCAAAGAGTTACTACCTGACTTGACAATGAAAAATGCGACCTTGCCGAGACTTCGTCAAAACAATGGTTTTTCTCAAAACCAAAATTGTTACATGTGGAATCAGCGAATCAGACACGGAATAATCACAGAAAGTATATATAAATTATTCTATATCGGTCTTAGTATTTAAATATTTACTTACTAATGTTAAAAACTTACTTTCAAATTCTACTGGTTGGCCTAGCACCCCATCAGGAACAGGCTGAACTTTAACCGACGAAGCACCTCCATCTTTTCTTACCCTGCTGTAAACTGGTGAATTCCTTCCGAAACTATCGCTATATTTCTTTGAAGAAGAATAATTCTCATTATAGTTCGTCTGATAACTCTGTTCCTTTAGTACAAATTTAGAATGTTCCTCAGCTTTTCTTCTCCTGATGTCCGTATCCAACTGTGATTCAGTCAAATTAGCCAAAGATTCCAAGCTTCTGTCTGACAAAATATTTTTGGTTTTTGCTATGGCGTCCCAGGAATCTCTTCTCGCGGAAGATTGGTCATTGAGTGATGAAACTTTGATTATTGGAGTTGTGTCTACACCATTCGATGAGTTTGTAAATACTCGATTTTCGCTTACTCTTTTGTCATATCTAGAGGTGGAAGTGAAGCCCACGTCTGGACTGGACCTACGAATTAGACATATTTTATATCATGAATTTTAGCAAATCTATCGAGGAAATATGAAAGCATAGAAAATATTAATAGACTTTGGTTAGGAGGTCATGGTTTGATCCGCTTGTTACCATCTCCACTTTTTAATCTTGGAAGCCTACTTTTTTCTGCTAGATGGCAAAAAGACTATAACCCAGATTTAACATTTATATTTAAAGAAGTTCAGGATAATTTCCCAAAATCGCAGCATCAGCTATAGTAATAGCAAATATGGGCATTACTATTTCCATTTTAAACTCAATTCCTCTGTCCAGATGGAACTTTCGTAAGGCAAACTGGGTTAAGTATCAAACCCAATTGAAGAACTATATCAGATATATCGAGGTAGAAAAGGTAGAAAACTACGAAACATTTGCCAAACTTATAATAATTGGCTGTGTTAAAAAACACATTCCACACAGCCTAACCAAACTCTACATTCCACGCTGGACCGAAGAATGTAAATACCTATATGATAAATACAAGAAAACAAGAGACTAGGACGTAGGTGTACAACTTCTTAAGTCTCTGTATTCTGTAAGAACAACTTTAGAAAACCTTACCTTCAAGAATAGGGGTCACACTGACTGGAACCTATACCGAAAACGACACAGGCCGTAACAATCCGACAATTAACTCTTTATCACCATACCCAGAAGATATAGCGAAACGCATTGTACAGCTTTCCAAACCAGCCATAGAAAAAGTCCATAAAAGAAAAATACGATCTCAGCTCAAAAATATCAAATCTGCACATCAGCAAAGCTTATCAATTATGAAGCAAACAGAGGCTGAGAAACTTTTTAATGATCTAGACTTAAGTAAGTATCAGAAAGCTGCACACTGATCCACAAACTTGAAAGTGGCTCCTAGATTTCTTCAACCAAATAATGACGATGCAAAACCTTCCTAAACCATTCAAATACAGTAAAGTATTGTAATCTGCAAACCAGGCAAAGACACTTCAATGCCAGAGAAATACATTCAAATCGCCCTTTTAAGTGTCTTCTATAATCTGTTAGATAAAAAGCTTTTGTAATCTGTTAACGGAAAGATTCCCATAGAACAAGCTGAATTTATGCCAGGAAAGAACTGCAGTGATCTAGTTCTTTCTCTAACAACATTTATTGAAAATGGCTTCCAAAAGAAAAACAAAACGGCGCAGTAGCATTCATTGATCTGACTTCCGCTTACGACACGGCATAGAAAAATGGCCTTAAACCTCTGATACTTAAACTATACCAGATGGTACCGTGCCCTTCATTTAATAACCTAGTAAATCAAATGCAATGTGACAGGTTATTTCAAATATTAGCGTTAATAAGAAAACTAGTAAATTCAAAAGTTTACAGAATGGCTTATCCCAATGGTCGTGACCATATTTATCCTATGGTCTGTGCTGTAAGCCATTTCTTAGAAATATTCGTCATACGAATATTTCTTATATACTCGACATAATATATTCATTGCCTAAGCATCTAATCTAAATATTTGAAATTTTGCTTACCTTTCTAAGTAACTGGGGCTTCTAGAATCCTCGAGTCTCATTGAAGACATCTTGTTGGTAAAGTCGTACCTCTTTTCGTTTAGTTTTCGACTAGTAATGAAGTCTGGACTATCTCGTCCCTGTACGGGCGGGCTATTAGGACGATAATTAGGACTAGGCGGATGAAAATTAGGACTAGCGGTTCTAAAAAAATATTCTTAATAATCAAGCCATAAAATATTTATTTGTCAATTAGTATGTTACATAATTATTGTGGACCTGTTTATGCAAATATTAAAAATTTTCCTAAGAACGGATAGCCGGAAAAAATTCATATCAGCGCAATATCGCTAAAAAATCAAAACCCCCTGATCTTCTGGACTTTGACATAAATAAACTAATTAAAAAGAACTACATATATGCATGCTGAGTCATGTTATGAACTATCTTGCGATTATTCGCCAGTTATTATAACACTAAATAAAAAATTCTCCACGGGGAAAAACCATGTGTATTATGTAACCGAAAAACAAACTGGAACGTATTTAAACTTCTAGTGGAGAAGAGACTCCAACTAAACATTCCCCTAAAGACCAATGAAGGGATAGAATATGCTGTAGAATACTTTAACTCAGTCATACAACAAGCTGCCTGGTACTCAACAACACCCAGCAACAATGAAATCAAGAGTGAATACACTTCGATATCTATAAGAGAGAAAATAATCCAGAAAAGAAAACTCAAGAAATAGTTGCAAGCAACTAGATCGTCACAAACAAAAACGCAGTTGAAAAATGTTGTAAACAACGGAAAAGAACCGACAATTCAGTGAATACATAAAACAACTAGATTCAACTGAACAAACAAACTACCCCCTATGGAAGGCTACCAGAAAATTAAAAAAAAAAACAATACAATATACCACTATTTAAAAAAGAGCAAGGCGGGTGGTTAAAACCATCAAAAGAAAAATCAGAGACAGTTGCAAGCCACATAAGAACTGTATTCATTCCCCATGAAAAAACTGACCCCCAACCGGGACGAAACAATAAACCAAGCACTTGAAGAATCATACAGGCTACAATTACCAGAAAAAGATTAAAAAAAATGAAATAAAAACCTAAAAAAGACCCAGGATACGACCTCATCACAGGACAAATATTAAAAGAGCTACCAGAAAAAGGATATACATATCTAACACAATTATTCAATTCGACCATGAAAATAAGCTATTTCCCATCACAATGGAAAGTAGCTATAATAACATCCATTTTAAAACAAGGTAAACTACCTGAAAGGGTGGAATCATACCGTATCATCAGCCTACAAGCAGTGCTCTCCAAAGTGTTCGAAAAACTTTTACTAATAAGACTAACACCTCTCCTAGAAGACAAGGTAATAATTCCAACTCACTAATTTGAATTCAGGCAGAAATATTCTACCATTTAACAAGTACATCGAATAGTAAACAGAATCCATAAAGACCTCTAGGTATCCAGATATTTGCTCCGCCCTGTTCATAGACATAGGTCAAGCTTTTGACAATGTATGGCACCAGAGGTTGCTCTATAAGCTGAGGAGTTGTTTATCTTTAAAATATTACACATTACTAAAGGCATACCTTAGAAATAGACGTTTTAGAGTCAAATACGACAATGAAATAACAGAACTTCAACCCATAACAGCGGGAATCCCCCAGGGAAATGTACTGGGGCCTGTCCTGTACCTACTCTACACTGCCGACCTGACAACATCACCTGCCACAACAACAGCTACATTTGCAAATGATACGGCGATCTTATGATCCAACAAGAATCCACACACCACACATAGCATCAGAACTCCTGCAAAATAACATAAATGAAGTTGAAAAATGGTTACAAAAATGGAGAATTAAACCGAATGGGCAAAGGTCGATACATGTAACATTTACAACCCGTAGAGGAGCCCGCATCCAGATATTGCTTCGTTCTGTTCATATGACAAGCGTTTGACAAAGTATGGAACCAGAGGTTGCACTATAAGCTGAGGAGTTGTTTACCTTTAAAATATTACACATTACTAAAGGCATACCTTAGAAATAGACGTTTTAGAGTCAAATACGACAATGAAATAATAGAACTCCAACCCATAACAAAATACTAAAGATGATTTTAAATATATCGTGGTATTCTACCAACAACGCTGTACATCGAGATGCAGAAATAACTTATGTAAAGGAAAAAATTACATATCGAAGAAAAAATACAAGGACCGCTTACGAGAACTTCCAAATCACCTAGCAACGAATTTGACGCAGATGCGTACAGTGCATAGGTTAAAACGTAAAGTGTCTACTGAAGTAGTGATCTAGTGTAAGCAAATAAAAAGTGTAATGCTAATCATGTCTTTCCCAGAACCATTAATAGACTAACATTACAGAACCAATAATAGTTCAATAAGACTAACATTAAGAGCGGCATATTAATGGATATGTTTGCCACATGTCAACAGTCTAACCTCTCTCACTTCCTAGCTTAGCAGATTTTGTAGTTCTTATATTCGTGTCTGGCAATTAATACCATATCGTCGGCATATCGGACGTTATTAACAATTCTTCCGTTAAGTTTAATACCTTCTTGTGCCTCATCCACAACTCATGGAAAGATCTCCTCCTAATAATGACGAGAGTATACAACCTTGTCTAACTCCTCTTTAGATTTTATGGTTTCAGTGTGCCTCATCTCCGTTCTAACTCCCTTCAGTATGATCGTTAACATTTAGTTCAAAATAAAATTAGTTAATTCTACATATCTACATTATTTTCTTTTATTTATTTGTACATTTTATAATTTACCTGTACACGGGGCTGTGGGTTCTTTGATTATAACTGGGGCTATGCGTACGGTCCTGGTAAATGGGGGAACTAGATGGCATCCTTTTTTCAGATACAGATTTCATGTGGTAATCTTGAGCAAACTTATGGGTTTCGTCCAACAGTGGGCTAGCATTTTGCCTGTAACTACAAAAATAATTAAATAAACAAACAAAAATGAAATGGAGATAAGCTTATAAGCCATGATATTTCTATATCATAGTAAATCAAAGCAAAAACATTTTTAAAGCAAAGTTGTTGATATTAGTCCAGGCTAATAAGGTTTTTTCCATGACACTTCAACAGCCAGGGTACTGAAGCATTTTTTCGACAGGTAATACCAATAAGAACAAATTGTAACTATTTCCTGCGTAGGATATGGCAGCCATTTTTATTTATAAACAATTTAGTGTCGATAAACTCATTTATTAATATAATTGCGAAAAAAGGTCGAAATTGGAAAAAAATAATAAAAACAGAAATGCAATAAAAAATGCATTATTTATTAGTAATAAATAATTATGCAAAAGTATCGTCAATTTTTCCTTATAAACTTTTTATTTTTTTTGATATAATAAATTATATACATTTATTACAAACAATAAATTATTATATACATAACCTTACTTGGTAGTTTTGCACCTAAAACACGGTAAAAAATAGATTATTTTGAAAAAAGTTATTCAAAAAGTTTATAAGGAAAAATTAACGATACTTTTGCATAATAGTTTAATACTAATAAATGCATTTTTTATCCACTTTTTTAAACAAATTTGAAAATTTAGCTCATGCTCTTTCATTTGACACCTGTAGAATGGTTCTAACATTATTTATTTCTGACTTATGTTATTGCAAAAAGAAGCTCTCAGGGATAAACAATTTGAATAAAATTTAAACAATTGAATGAATCGCTTTGAAATTTATTTCGCATATTCAGCTCCAAATAGCACTCATTTGACAAAAATTTCAAAGCTGTACACTATTTTTTTACAATAGTCATTGCGAAATTAATTTTTTTGCAATGTCGACTTTTTTCGCAATTATATTAACAATAAATGAGTATATCAACGTTTATAATACGCCATTTTAAAGCTTTTTCATGCTCTCGAAGATGTTTGTACTAAAATATCATAAGTTTCACTGTTTTCCATTAATTTGAAAAAAAAAGGAAAAAAGGCCGTTTTTGACACTAAATTGTTTATAAATAAAAATGGCCGAGAGATCCTACGTATGAAATAGTTATGATTTCTTAATAGGTATTACCTGTCGAAAAAACGCTTCAGTTACCTGACTGTTGAAGTGTCACACGAACAGGGTATATTTTTGCCTAATTACCCTGGCCTATATTATCAACTTTGTCTATCAACACTATCAGTCTATCTAGATGTAAAAAATGTAAAAAATGTAAAAATATTTTAAAAAGATTATATCAAGCACAGATTTAAGATGATCTTCATGAAATTATGTAAGGAATTGATTATGTACTTTCTAGATACTTCCAGAATAGATTAATTTTTCAGTATCGTGTTTAATCTTGAACTGACAAAAAAATAATAATAAATAATAACAAAAAGAATGGCATTTCTTACCTTGTGTAACTGGAGTTTTTCGTTGGTGTTGACAGATTCGGACTAGGACTGTTAAATCTATTTGTTGGACTCGCTCTGTAGGGGGAAGTGGGACTGCTACTTATTTTGGAACGTTTTTGTGTACCAACTCTCATCATGAATGGCGATCCTTTTACATCATAACCATTGAAGTAAACGTAAACCTAAAAGTATAATCAGAATGTATCTATAAATTATAAGGCAAGCCGCACACCAAAGAAACATGAAACGAAAAACATGAAACATAAAATGAAAAACATGTTTCGTGAAAAGAAAACACTGCTAAACAAATCTGAAAGTCCGCCTATCAATGAAACGAGTGTGATTCATGCTTATGACACATTTTTATTTTCGGAGAGTCTCATAAATGGCCGGACGTACATTTGTTTAGCAGTGGTTTATTTCCATGAAACGTAATTTACGTTTTTCTTTGATGTGCCTTAGACAACGATGATACATTGACAACTAGGACAAGACTAAATTTACCTATCATGTATAATGGAGTTATTAACATCATGTACTGATATGTAATACCTAGTTCAACTAAATAATGAATTCTATAACTACAATTTTGATTTAATTTTAATGAATGTTAAAAAGAAAATCATTAAATTATATAATATTGAGTCAAAATTAGTAGATCATTTGTTAACATCTGTTTTATTAAAAAAGATTAGCCTTTGTCGTTTATAAATAAGGAATTTTCAAGAATAGACCAAATTAAACAAACTAATTTATTGTATAGGGATCCTATAACATTAAAAAAATACGACTAAAATAACAATATCTACCATACATAAAAGGATTCTAGGAAAAACTTAAAATCGACAGGTAAAAGGTTTTTTCCAACCAATAAAAAACTACATAAGAAACAGAAGTATTTCATATCATAAATGGAACCCATCTCTCTTCATAGTGGTATTTTGACCTTTTTGACCATAGCTCCGAAGATGGCTTTATAAGCCGAAAGCGCTCAGCTAAGAATTATTAATTTTACACACTTCAAAAGTACACTTCTCCCCCTTTTACCTGTTGTCATAAGTGTGTACAAAACTATTTCAGTCTTTACAAAACTTAAAATGACAATAAATAAATCCAACATTTCAACAATAATCAAAACAACAAATACATTGAGATCGATTTTATCTAAAAGTCAAACGAACAATGAACTAGAAAGAGCAAAGAATTGTATTTAAAAAATACCTTGTAAACGCGAACATTTTTATTTCGGTGAAACTTTAACGCCATTAAACGTTAGAATAAGTGATCATCAATCTGAATTTGATAGATCTCAAATATGAATATACAGGGTGATTGATTAGTGGGGTAAAGCTCCGTAGATCCGTTATAGTAATAGATAGTAATAAAAGTTAATAACAAAAATTGTAGCCAACTTTGAGCTTCGCATTACAAAATTAGAATGTTACATGTTACAAGGTGTTCGATAACATAATGGCAGACCAAACTTATGTTTTTTTTAATGGAACACCCTGTATTTTATTTTATATTCGAAACTTCTTAACTTCTCCATTACAAAAATATAAAGATTTGGTATGTTATACAAGGTATTTACAAAGTTATATATAACCAATTTTATATGAAAATCGTAACAATCGAAAATAACACCCTGTATTTTATATCACTATCGAAAAGTGCCATTACCGTACTTTAATTTGTATACGACATTCCCTATGTCTAAATTTATTGGTTTTCGAGATATTTTCATTTTTCCATGGACCAGTAGCGAGGCCACCCAGATTACTAGAATTTTTAATAAACTGGACCAATTTTTTTGGGGTTACTTTAAGAATATAGGTTATAAAATGCCTCCAATAACAAGAGATGATATGAAAAATAGAATACAAAGTGTATTTTGAAGTGTTAATTTATAAATGCTTCGTAGTGTAAGTAACTCATTCAATGACCGTTTTTAGGCATGCATAAATGTGTTAGGACGTCATTTTGAACTACTTATGTAATTAAATATTTAAAATATTTTATTAAAAGTGCTTTTTATTTTATCAAAAATGTTGTATTTTGTGTTCGTTTTTTTTTGTAAAATGTTTTACTGATAAATTATTTTTCGTTCCTTATTTGTTACATTGTTACATTTACCTACAAAAGTTGTTTTTAATTGTGTTCACAAAATGTTGTATTTGTGTTTGTGTTTTTTTTTTATAAAATTTATAAGTAATAAATTATTTTTCTTTCTTTATTTGTTACACTTACATACAATAGTAGTTTTTAATTGTTTCAAAAATGTTGTATGTTGTGGTTGTGTTTTTTTTGTAAAATTTATTACTAATAAATTATATTTCTTTCTTTATTTGCTACATTGTTACATTTATTACCAGATTCATAATCAGTAATCGTAAATTGTCAGTTTTAGACAACTCAGTCATTGCTTACTTAAAATTTGGAAAGATTTAGACCAGTAATTAATAATTTGCTCTGAAAAATGAAAATATCTCGACAACTAATAAATTTAGACATATTTTTATTTATACAGTGAGTTGAACTTGTTGTGATTTTCATATAAAATTGGTTATAACTTTGTAAATACCTTGTATAATATACCAAACCTTTATATTTTTGTAATGGAGAAGTTAAGAAGATTCCGAATATAAAATAAAATACAGTGTGTTCCATTTAAAAAAAAAACATAAGTTTGGTCTATCACTATGTTAACACTATGTAACATTCTAATTAATTTTGAAATATGAAGCTCAAAGTTGGCTATAATTTTTGTTATTAACTTTTATTGCTATCTATTACTACAACGGATCTACGGAGCTTCACCCCACTAATCAATCACCCTGTAGATCTCAAATATGGAACACGCACGGGACAATGAACATAGATGTTATTGGAAAGATTCAAGTACATACATAGTCCTAAGAGAAACAAATAGTACAAAAAATCAAAGAAGCAGCCAGTGGTGTATCCAAGGGGAGTTTCACGGGGTCATAACCCCCCCCCCCCCCCCAAACGAAAATAAATATCAATTCAATAATCCTAAAAAAAGAAAAATCGAGAGTCGTCAAACAAACAAAAAATTTAGGCCTATCCAAAAAATAATTGAAAACCCACTTATCCTAGGGGTGGTAAGACTAAGTGACCTTGAATCAGAGAAAAGTAATTAAATCAACCTTAAGATCCATGACCTCCCCCCAAAAAAAAATTTCTGGATCCGCCACTGCAAGCGGCTCTAATTATGTTAAATGAAACCAATTATTACGTCGCAAATTCCTCTGTAGAATGTAGTAGGATCTGGTTACCAATATTAAAAGAGGAAATAAATATAAATAGAATACCACGATTAGTACCAAGTCAATAACATATCGAGGATATATCATTTATATTTTAAAATAACATATATAAAATCAGAGTTTGGTGTTAATTTTGAGAGTAAACCGAATGTAAGACCAAATACTGACCATATGGGGATAGTATCATGAGGAATTTTACTGTCCGAAGTGGAAATAGAAACATCAAATAAATTTAATTTTAAAGTAAAATTGTGGCTTATTCCCACCAATAATATTAAATTGTCCTAACTGAAAAATTACAAAAAGATGGCTTCCATTCGTTAACTTAAATCACATATCATCCGATAAGCCATTAAGATCGAAAAACATCCCATCTATGTCAACAAAAGAGCACCTTGTTAATATAATATTTTGTTCTTACTCTGTGTTTCCCAGCGTCTTTTGGCGTAAAATGTATCCTATAGTGGAAATTGTCTATTTTCTCCACGTGGCAATGAACGGATTTTTTATCATGGACAATATCCGCTACAACTTCTCCTGGTACTCCAACACCTCTACAATCTACTTCAATAGCATGCGGAATCAGAGGCAGCGCTCCCTCTATTCCAGACACTTGCACTCCATTGGGGTCGAAGACCGAGCATGTAAAAGGACCTCCCTAAAAATAAAAAGAAATAAACAAATTAACTAAACTATTATTTACTAACTGAACTGGAATCTATTCTAGAATAATTGATGGAACAAAGAAGATAACTAATAAAAACAATGGGGAAGAACATGCCTGTTTGTACAACGTAAAGTGCATATATGGAGTCATCACTATTATATTCGTAAACTTCTAGTGTTAAAGTATACCTTTTCTGAAGATTCTTCGTGTCTGTCCGACATAATTTTTGAAAAATCTTGACAAATTAATTTGTGAATCATGTTTTGCCAAAACGCTGGTAAATTTTACATAAAAATAAATTTTACATAAAAACGTTAATATGATTGTTGAACTGTATACAGACACACAAGATTAATATAAAATCTTAGTTTAAAGTTAACAAAAACAACCCAATTTGCATAATATGTCTAAAGAAATAGCATTAACTATGGTAAAAAATTCGTCTTCATAATTATATTATTCAAAATATCTATGGACAATGAAACGTTCAATTTTTTACTTGTTAAATGACAGGAACTTGTTGTCATAAAAGTGTACAATTGTTAGTACAGGATGATCTAACAAGAGCTGAATTAAATGCCAACAATTTTTAAAAACATTAGCTAATAGAAGAACTAACAAAGCAGCGTTTTAAAAATTAACACATTAAAAATGATAGCAATCACAGGATTACACTTTTCATCTTATTGTTATTCATGCCACTATTGTGTTTACTGTTTAAAATGGACATTTTATAATTTTTTTAAACTTATACAATATGAACATTTGGTTGCAGTCCGTCCTCACTCTTAGTTTCTTTGAGCTTTCACTCTAATTATTTTTGAATTGACGTACTGAATAATTAAATAATACTATATGTCGACTATCGACTACCGATATTCCAACATTATTCAACATACATATTTACAGTAAAATAAGAATAGCTGTGATGATTTCCAACCTCCGGTAGGAGACGGACTTTAAGAAGAAGAAGAATTAGCTCAGGATGACACTCCAGGGAAATATGAACGCAACATTTATCCTTGTTCAGGATATTTCAATAGCCAGTTATTTGCCGAGTTTTCCGTTAATATACAGTGAGGACGTTTGAGTTGGAATAAATTCATTAACTCGAAAATGTGTATGTTCGGAGAGAAATCCTGAGACAGGTCGATTTTTATATTTAAATTATGACTTTTTGACATATACGTCATACTAGTGACGTCATCCATCTGGGCGTGATGAAGTAATCGATGATTTATTTAAATGAGAGTAGGGGTTGTGTGATAGCTCATTTGAAAGGTTATTCATTATTCAACTCTCTATTCAGTAATATAAAGAATAACCTAATTATTTATACAGGGTGGCCAAAAAATATTTTTTTTGGTTAAATTAATTGACACAAAAAGAAGAATGTAAGCAATTTATTTAATTCAAAATACATTTTACTGCTGTCAGAAAAAAAGGTAACAATGTTTATTTCACAAATAAACATTGCTTTTCAACAGCTGCCACCCACCTGTCTCTTAGCAGTTTGAACATTGAATTTAAGCGAAAACAATATTTATTTGTTAAATAAACATTTCTCTCTGGGTTTTGGGAGCAATAAATTGTATTTTGAATTAAATGAATTACAAACATTCTTCTTTTTGACTCAATTAATTTAATTCAAAATTAGTTTTTTTAGACACCCTGTATAAATAATTATGTTAACGTTTATATTACTGAATATATAATTAAATAGCCTTTCACATGAGCTGTCACACAACCCCTACTCGCATTTAAAAAAATCATGGATTACGTCATCACGCCCAGATGGATGACGTCACTAGTATGATATATATGCCAGAAAGTCATAATTTAAAAATAAAAATCGACCCGTCTCAGGATTTCTCTCCATATTCGCCCATTCTCGAGATCATGAATTTATTCCAACTCAAACGTCCTCACTGTATATGCAAATGCCACAACAGCAATAAACCTCCATACCCAAACTCAAAAAATAAAACTAAAAAGGGGAGTTAGACAAGGAGACAACATGTTACCAAAACTATTCAATGCCGTAATGTTGCATGCATCTCAGATGTTAGAATGAGAAAATAGAGGTTAGAAAGTCGATGGCAAAAGGCTGAACCACCTACGATTTGCAGATGAAATAGTTCTATAATAGCAGACGACTTAAAGGAAGCCCACGAAATGCTGCAAGAACTACGAGTTTCTCAAAAAGTAGGGTTGGAAATAAACTCTGGGAAAACTAAAATGATGGCCAATTTAGTACCTAGCGGACCACTGAAACTAGAAAACTGCCAAATCGAAACAGTTGACAAGTACATCTATCTGGGCCACGAAATACAAATAAGTAGAGACAACCAAACATGCGAATTATCTAGAAGAATAGCTTTAGGATGGGCAGCGTATGGCAAACTTAGAGACGTGTTCAAGGAAAACATCCCAATTAAGCTAAAAAGAAAAGCATTTAACCAGTGCGTACTTCCGGTGATTACTTATGGAGCTGAAACACTAACATTGACTAAAACATCAATAAGAAAATCACAAGTAGCACAACGAAAAATGAAAAGATCCATGCTTGGCCTAACTTTGAGAGACAGAATACGAAATGATGAGTTACAGCAAAGAACTGGAGTGGAAGACATCATAAAACGCATTACGGAGTTGAAGTGGAAATGATCAGGACACCTCGCAAAACAGAGAGACAACAGATGGACTAAGAAGATTTTGGAGTGGCGGCCAAGAGCAGACAGGCAAAGTCGTGGAAGACCACCCACCAGATAGGCCGATGACATTAAAAGAATAGCGACAAACTGGATTGCAGCTGCCCACGACAGAGAAAGGTGGAGACATCTTGAGGAGGTCTATGTCCGACAGTGGACAAATTTGGCTGTGTGATGATGACGATATGTTTTATATGATCTATACCTGAATTTGTTTTCCCTGGTAAGTTATTTCTATTCTCCACTCTCCTGGTTCATCTGGTTTGAAGGTGGCACTATTAGTTCCGTCTATAACTGTCAAGGGACAATCTAGTGGTCTTCCACTGGGACTATAGGCTGTTACTAGGATGTCTTCTCTTCTTGGTGCACCTTAAAATAGAACAGATTTGGACTTTTTACAGAGTATATTATTTATTACATGCTGAGAATCATATTTTCATGCCTTACTTTTGCAATTTTTTACTGAATATTTGTAAGTACTCCATAATATCTTCTGATATTATCTGACATTATAGCCGACATACCATATCATAATAGAATACTACAGTGGCGACGCGTGACTTTTTCTGAAGTGTTACCAAAACCAGATGCAAAAAATTTTATTTAAAAAAATGAAGATATGGCTAAATGTATATATACACTCACCGGCACAAAATTCCGCCACCCAAAATTTTTGATTAAGTTTGACAATCTATAAATTTATTATTTGTACTTCGATTTTCAAGATTCTTGCACGAGTTTGTAGGTACATGTATTTATGTCAATTTCTATTATTCCGGTAACAAAAATTTTTTGCTTAAATGGCATTATACGGGGGTGAATGTAAGCGTTGTTTTTTCTCCTAACTAAAAATTCTGTGGAAAAATTGGAGGGCTGATTTTGTTTCATACTCCTTTTGTATTATCCTGGAGGTATCACTAAGGTCTTGTTTTTTAAATTATCTGAATATCTCTTTTCTTGTAAGAGCTGTAATTAAAAACACTGCTTTGAAGGTTTATTTAATTAAAATATCAAACGCACTAAAATTAACAAAACAAAACAAATTTAACAACAAAACAAAACAATTCAATAGCGGTTATGTCCATCTCTTGCAGCAACGACTGCTCGCAATCTCTTTAGCATCCAATAAAGATGTGTTTTCCTTGCCTGGGGAATAGCCCGATATTCCTCTACCAGGGCCATAACTGTACCAAATGTTCTGGAGGCCTAGGATGACGGCAAATAAATTTTTATTCATCCCATAAATGCTCAATATAATTGGGATCTGGGCTGCATGCGGACCATTCTAATCTTATCAATCCAACCTCAATTGTATGAGTCAATCAGTGTTTTTATTTACAAAAAATGGTACAGCTCTTACAAGAAGAACGATATTCGGATAATTCAAAAAACAAAATGTTGGTGATGCCTCTGGGAAAATATGACAGGACTATGAAACAAAATCAGCTATTCCATTTTTCCACAGAATTTTTTACAATTGGGAGAAAATACAACGCTTCCTTTCACCCCTGTACAATGACATGCAAGCAAAAATTTTTGTTACCGGAATAATACCAAACAATATGAATACATGTACCTATAAACTGGTGTAGAAATCTTGAAAATCTGAGCACAAATAATAAAGTTATAAATTGTCAAACTTAATCAAAAATTTTGGGTGGCGGAATTTTGTGCCGGTGAGTGTAGCTTCAATAATATCATTTTGTATATCACTTGAAACTCTCGAAAAAATAGATGTTTCTAGATGTTGACAAAATTTTTTATCTTTTTTGGCAATTAATGTTAACAATTCCCTGTAATTGCCTGGATTGTCAGAGTCGTCGCACTCAAAATGACTACGAAACGCTAGTTCTTGTTTGGCCCAAAAACATACAGTATCTATTATAAGTGTGCTGATATACCTATCTATTTTTTTAACAAACTCATTATGTTTAGCAATATTTGCTTTAAAAGCTTGGTTAAGAGACCTTTTGATTTTTGTTTTGCCAAACTGACTCAAATTGGGTATACATCTTACTCTTACATGTAGGTAACGGAGAAATTTCATGTCTCATTTTTAAAAATCTAACACTATTTAAATCGTGAACCTGGTCCACCCATAGAGGTATATATTAACATAGAGGGAGCCTACCTTCCGCGGTTCCTGAAGACAAGATCTCAGGGACTGGTTTGCTGCATCTCCTTCTAACACATTGTATCGAGAATCTATAATGACATTCAGTGTGAATATAGGCACGGAAGAGGAGGACAACTGTAGCAGCTTTACTATGCGTAAGAGTGAAACAGCACTAATCCAAATAAAAAAGATGGTGTCGTCACTTCGCTCTGAATGACACTCTCTCTATGCTAATATTTAACTCTATGGGTCCACCCATTTTTCTGTAGAAACCAGAAGACATGGCCAACAATACAGTATATTTTTCTTGCAACTAAATTTAAACTAAATTTAAAATATCGAACTACTTTTGTTGATTCCTTTTTTAAATTGTTTAAAATAGGTCTTTCATTTTTAATCTCATTTTTTTTTCTTCAAAATTATACAAGGAGAATTACTTTTCAAGTAGTTGATCGATTAAGAAGCGACACTCATCCATGGTTAACTGCACGCACACTTTTTATAGGTACTGTCACCAATTTTAAATGTGGTAACAGCGCTACTGATACACAGCGCGCTTATGCCGTCGCTTCTTCAAAATTTTCAGTCACTAGCCTGTCCCGAGCGCCAGCGTGGGTATATAACCATTGTAACCAGAAATGAGTCTGGTAACAGAGTATAATAAAGTGCAACTGAGTCACATAAACTCGCCAATATTTTCGTGTCTACGAGTAGTTGTCTATTTACTGAGTTAGGTACTATTACCACATAATATAATAATATATTTCTATTGGTAAAAATATTGGTAAATAGAATTATTCATCGTCATAAAATATTTATTTGCAAGATTTTTAACTGTTACCAATGGTAACAGTGGTTACATGGACGTTTCGCCAGTGGAATACTAGTTGACGAAAATGATGTCAAAAAAAAATGGAAAAAGTACTTTTACAGTTAATTAAATAAAAAATTTGACAGAAAGCCAATTGAGTTAACGGAGACAGTAACAATTATGGTCACCAAAATAACAAACGAGAAAGAATTTTAAAAAGTAAAGAAAGTAATTAGGACAGCATTAGGAGAGAAAGGAACAAGGTGCTAGGTTTATTTAATAGAATTATGGAATTGGACAAATGCCAGACGAATGGAGAAGCAGACGAATGTACTTGCAAAACCAAGGAAGATATACAAAAATTTACAAACAACAGGGCCATAAAACTCCTTAGTCATACCATGAAAATATAAGAAAAAGTAGTTGATAGACGGATACATCGAGAAACCGAAATATCCGATAATCAATTTGGCTTTATGCAAGTCAGATCAAGAACAGATGGAATATTAATTTGTTGATGGATAAGTTGATGGAAAAATACAGGAATAAAGAATCAAACGCTTATCGCTCATATGGTATTTATTTATTGATCTTGAGGAAGCATCTTGATATAAGCAATAGAGGAGGTAACAACCAGTTTTGAGAGAGGTTTGAAAGAGGATTGGCCCAAGGCTCGGACTTTTCATTAGTTGTGGATTCAGATAACAGCTAAACTGCAGAGTAATATTGCTTGGTGTACTGGATGTAATGGATGGTGGTATGGATGATGTAATGGAGTCTAATGTAGTGTTAGTAGGAAATATGAAAGCGACTTGCTATTGAAAGTATCTTCGAAAAATCATCAAAATAAAAATAAATTTTAAAATAACATGAATAATATCGAAAATATTAAAATATTACTAAAAGATTTTTAAATGGAAAAACTTATTGGTACATTTTCTTGGTGACACCTCCAAGGCTTCTACAATTTGCAAGCCAAATGTATGCTGCAGTGAAGACAAAGGGAAGGAATTCTACTTGGTAGGATGTCTGCAGCTTGGTAAAGTTCCAACGGAAATGCACCTAGTTACTCTACGGAGTAATACGAATATAAAATAAAAATGTATACTATTTTTATTCAGTTGCAATGCGAAGGCAAAACAATCTTACTTTTCAATTAGAATACGGAGTGCAATCCAGCTCTCTGAATCGCGATTTTCGATTCTTATTGGAATCTCATCGGAGAAAGCGCAGGCTTGTTCTCCATATCCTAACTGACCAGCACCGAGAGCTTTTCCCACACAATGCAACTGAAACAAATAGGGTAGGTGACTAGCGTCATCTGGCAATCGAAAGATGAAGTTTTTCAATCCTAAAATAACATTAATAATATTGAAAATATTAAAATATTACTCAAAGATTTTTAAATTGAAAAACTTATTGGTACATTTTCCTGGTGACACCTCCAAGGCTTCTACAATTTGCAAGCCAAATGGATGTTGCAGTGAAGACAAAGGGAAGGAATTCGACACTATGCAATTCACATCCCCGTCTGCAGCTTGGTAAAGTTCCAACGGAAAATGCACCTAGTTACTCTACGGAGTAATACGAATATAAAATAAAAATGTATACCATTTTTATTCAGTTGCAATGCGAAGGCAAAACAATCTTACTTTTCAATTAGAATACGGAGTGCAATCCAGCTCTCTGAATCGCGATTTTCGATTCTTATTGGAATCTCATCGGAGAGAGCGCAGGCTTGTTCTCCATATCCTAACTGACCAGCACCGAGAGCTTTTCCCACACATTGCAACTGAAACAAATAGGGTAGGTGACTAGCGTCATCTGGCAATTAAAAGATGAAGTTTTTCAATCCTAAAATAACATTAATAATATTGAAAATATTAAAATATTACTAAAAAATTTTTAAATTAAAAAACTTATTGGTACATTTTCCTGGTGACACCTCCAAGGCTTCTACAATTTGCAAGCCAAATGGATTCTGCAGTGAAGACAAAGGGAAGGAATTCTACACTATACAATTCAAATTGGCTTGCAAATTGTAGAAGCCTTGGAGGTGTCACCAGGAAAATGTACCAATTAGTTTTTCAATTTAAAAATCTTTTAGTAATATTTTAAAATTTTCAATATTATTAATGTTATTTTAAGACTGAAAAACTTCATCTTTCAATTGCCAGATGACGCTAGTCACCTACCTTATTTGTTTCAGTTGCAATGTGTGGGAAAAGCTCTCGGTGCTGGTCAGTTAGGATATGGAGAACAAGCCTGCGCTCTCTCCGATGAGATTCCAATAAGAATCGAAAATCGCGATTCAGAGAGCTGGATTGCACTCCGTATTCTAATTGAAAAGTAAGATTGTTTTGCCTTCGCATTGCAACTGAATAAAAATGGTATACATTTTTATTTTAAAAATAAATTTATTTATTAATTATAAATTATATTCTTACCAGTAGCGTTGACTAGGACTTGCACCAAAGACCCCAGAGCACAAGGAGCCATACCTGGGGGTGCTACTTCTACTAGTGGTGGTAAAACTCTAAAATAATGGCCTGCTTGGACTTCTTCTCCTTCGTATTTCACGATGATCTCATGCATACCCACTTTAGAGGGCACAAAATTTCCTTTTCCTTGTTGTAGCTTGCTGCCCAGGTATATTTTGTTGTCTGGACCGCGGATTTCAGTGGATAGTTTGGAGTAAGAAAGTGACGAGTCGAGTAGAGTTACTTGATAGTAAGTCTGAAATATAAAATAAAATAAAAACAAAATTGTATAATATTGTTTTCTGCAATGTGGAGTTCGAATCGGGGGAGAAACTATTAACAACATCAGATATGCAGACGACACCGCGATCATGGCTGAAAATATCGAAGATCTTCAATTCCTTATTGATCAAGTCACTAGAGAATGCTCCAATAACGGACTTAACATAAATGCAACAAAGACAAAGTTACTTGTGGTTAGTAAACAAGACGTCGGCCCTATGCAACTAATTGTCAGTGATGAATCAATAACAAAAGTTAACCATTTTAAATACCTAGGATGTTGGATAAACGAGACACTAAATCCGGATGAAGAAATTAAAACTCGTACAGAAATTGCAAGAGGAGCATTTATGAAACTTAGATCTATTCTGAGCAACTCTCAGCTGAACTTACAACTAAGAATCAAGTTCCTAAAATGTTATGTGTATCCTGTATTACTATATGGATGTGAAACCTGGATCATGAAGGTTAACATGATCAACAAATTAGAAGCCTTTGAGATGTGGTCGTATCGTAGAATGCTCAGAATATCTTGGGTTCAACGCATTTCAAACAGAGAAGTCTTAAACAGAGTAGGTCAAGGCGAAGGTGACTTAATGAAGATGATAAAAAAGAGAAAACTTGAACATCTGGGGCATATAATGAGAGGTAGCAGATACAGGATGCTGCAATTAATACTCAATGGAAAGATAGACGGAAAAAGAGGAATTGGTCGAAAGAAATATTCATGGCTCCGAAACCTTCGTCAATGGACTGGCTTATCAGCAGATCAATTGTTACATGCCGCACAAGATCGAGAACGATATCGGCAAATTGTTATGGAAGCTACCCACGCCTAAAAATTTGGGCACGGTACTTAAAGAAGAAGCAAATTAACAATACCTTCATTGTGGATCAATGAATTCAAATAATCATTCCACGCCAATCATTATCACGGAATAAGGCAAAAATTGCTCACTGCTAAGCTATTTTTCAGCTTTGGAAACGGTTGATACTCGTTATGGCAGGGGATCCCAAGCGGGGATTTCTACAGTTACTCAAGGGCGTCAGATTATCACATGGGGAGAAACCTTGTACTCTGTAATTGTACCCCTAGCCCTAACATATAGTGGATCTGAATACAGAGGAGTTCGTTAAGGGGGGCCCGAAAACAAATATATCCTTAGAAAAACTCGAAATCGTCAGATTAATATAAGGTAAGTTAAGTACCGGGTGTCCCAATAAGAATGGCTCTCGGCCATATCTGAGGAACCGTTTATAATACAGCTTTGAGAAAAAAATTTTATAGCAAAAGTTGTCTCGGGAAAAGCCTGGAAATTATTTTCATAATTGTAGGTTCACCGCTAGAGGGCGTAATTGAATATCAAAAATTTAGAAATCTAAATTTTACAAAATTTGCCTAATGAAAGGGCACTGGAAATCCTATCGTCGTATTCTTCATAAATTTCTGCGTATATGTGATTTCACAAGTTTAAGTCTACCTTTGCAAATAAGAGGTGGGGGTGAATGGGAACCTTGTTATGAAAAAATGGCTATAAGTCTCCTTCTGCTAAATCGAATTTTACAAACTTGGTCTTGTTGAAAACAGCTCTTTTTCGTCAATGTAAGAGTTATAATTTAAAACCATAATAACTAATATGACAGCTATAAGGCGTTATTTAGAATTTTTCAGAAACCTAGTTTTCTTTAGAAAATATTAAATACAAGTATGCATTTTTAATCCTATATTACAAAATTAGACCAAATTAGCAACCGAATAGCGAAAACCGCATTTTTCTATCTCAAGATAACTTACGAAACGTGTAAATTTAAAAACATAACTGTTACTGTCACCGGTAAATGAAGTTAAGGAAAAGTAGTGTGCTATGGAAAAAACAAAGAAACATTTTCCAGATGTCAACTTATATAATAGGGCTTTTCAACGCTTCTCTCATTTGTTTTGAGCCTCTGTCATATGTCTTATATTAATATTATACACTAATTATACATTATGACAGAGGCTCCAAACCTATGAGAAGCGTTGAAAAGCCCTATTAATTAAAGCAACAATAAGACAAACAACACTATAAAATATAACAAAGAAATAAAAACAACTATTTTGTGGCGACCTAAATGGGCAAATTGTTGCCCATCATTTTTCGATGCAAGCATTTACTCCTTCAAGAGTAGATTGAACAGCAGTCTCAATTTCTGCTCTCGAAATGCTTTGAATGGCGTTTCGTATTCTCTGGATTATGTTTTCTCAAATAATGTAGTAAATGATGGGCAACAACTTGAACATTTAGGTCGTCACTAAGTAGTTGTGTTTATTTCTTTGTTATATTTTATAGTGTTGTTTGACTTATTGTTGTTTTAATTAATTATATTTATATACGTTAACATCTGAAAAATGTTTTTTTGTTTTTTCCATAGTACACTACTTTTCCTTAACTTAATTTACCGGTGACAGTAACAGTTAAGTTTAAAATTTACACCTTTTTTAAGATATCTCGAGATAGAAAAAAGGTATCGACATGCGGTTTTCGCTGTTCTATTGGTAATTTAATCTAATTTTGTAATACAGGATTAAAAATGCATACTTGTATTTAAAATTTTCCAAAGTTTAATACCTCCTTAAATATAACGCCTCCTAGCTGGCACATTACTTATTAGACTGGTTCGAAATTATTTTAACTCTTTCATTGACGAAAAAGATCTGTTTCCAACAAGACCAAGTTTGCAAAATTCAATTTACCAGAACTGGACTTACAGTCATTTTTTCATAACAAGGTTCCCACTCACCCCTACCTCTTATTTGCAAAGGTAGACATATACTTGTGAAATAAAATATGAGCAGAATTTTATGAAAAATACGATGATCGGATTTCCAGTGTCCCTTCTTTAGGAAAATTTTGTAAAATTTAGGTTTTTTGTAAAATAATTTCCAGGCTTTTGCCGAGGCAACTTTTGTTATAAATTTTTTTTTTCGCAAAGCTGTACTATAAAAGGTTTCTGATATATGGCCGAGAACCATTCTTATTGGGACACCGAGTGTATACCTATTTCAAAAATCTGACGGTTTGAGCGGGGCGTTAGGAAATGGGTGGGTCACAAAGTTTCACAGTAAAAAAAGCGAATATTTCGAGAAATAAATGTCAGACCGAAAAACTAAAAAATACTTGTTCAATATTTTTCAAAAATCTATCGATTTATACCAAACACGACCCCCCACGCAGAGGGGTGGGGGGTAAATTTTAAATTTTAAATAGGAACCCCGCGATAGTTTGCGAAATGAACATCAGATCGAAAAACTGAAACATACACGTATTTAATATTTTTGAAAAATCTATCGAAGGACATCAAACACGCCCCCCAAAGAGGTAGGGTGGGGGGTAAATCTTAAATAGGTACACCCATTTTTTATTGCAGATTTGGATTCCTTACGTAACAATAAGTAACTTTTATTCGAGATATTTTTTCGATTTATGGATAGATGGTGCAACAATCGAAAAAAACGATTGTTGGAAATTGAGAATTATGTATATTAAAAAATGGAAAGTCCCCACTTAAATGGAAAATTTTACTTAACTTTTTTGGTTTTAGGACCTACTCTTCACAACCAAAAAAGGTACCCAAAGCGCTCGAGTAACTGCAAATTTAGCCTACTTTCCTCCCCTACTATAAAGCAAACTTAATAGACCATGGCATTTAGGACTAAATACGTCGCAATAAATGGATTTTTCAATATAGCACCTAGAAACTGGCAACTTTTTGCATTGTGTTCAGGATGATGTCAGGAAAAAAGTCTACTGTACAAAAATTGGTGGAAATGCATAATTGCATTTTAAAATGCATAAAATGCATCCATAAGTGCAGAAACATGTCAAAATAAGAATATTAAGGACCAGATTTTGTTACTTGGCCGGTTTTTGGGGTCGCTGAACATAAGTACGCCATCAGAACTGATCTCCGGAGCATCCCTGGTACTCACGGTCACTGCTAAGGCACGTCATCTGGAGGTTCGAGGGTGATCGGCACTAAATTGATACAAACAGATTACTTGGGGAGTGAACACGAATACGTCATCAAAACCGACCCCTAGAGTACTTGGTGCCCAGTGTCACTGCTAAGGCACGTCATCTTCAGGAGTTTCGAAGGTTTTCGGCCTTGAATGCCTGAAAATAGTTTACTAATTAGGTGGTTATTGGGGTCGCTGAATACGAATACGCCATCAGAACCGACCCGCGGACCACCTGGTACCAGGTCACTGCTAAGGTCCGTTATCTTCTGGACTTATTCGTCTTCAGCGACCCCAAAAACCGCCGAGTAACAAAATCTGGGCCTTAATATTCTTATTTTGACATTTCCAAATTTTTGTTATTTCCAATGAGCATTTAACAGCATAATTTTAGCACTAAATTAAGGCTGTGAGCTGCACAAGGAACATAAGAGCACCAGGATTAATCTAAGGCTAAACATTTTTTGAAGGCCCATATTTTTTCCTCTGATATTTATCCCATTATCATACCCTTGGCGTCGTAAATCATCTAAATCAATATTCATTAATTTCAAACATTCTAACAAATAATTTGCTAATTCTTGTTCGGTAGTATCAGTAACCGGTAAAAAACTGACTAACTTCGGCCATCATAAAAGATTCTACCGGCACTTTTAAAAAATAACGACTACATAGTAATGCGGCGCTTTTACATACATAGCTCCGTAAAACCGCAATAACTATACTTTTGTCAACAGAATCAGAACTTTGCTCCTAATCTAAATGGGTTTCATATTTCATTTTCATATCGTAGGTGTAGTAAGCATTAATGCCTTTGTAAAAAATACCGAAAGTGCACTTGTATAATTTTGTTAATTGTAGTTTTTTTAAGGACAAGAAGCGTAGGTTTGAGCCTAGCAATAGTTCGGCTTGCGCCCCTTTGACTTGGCGCCCGGGTGCTTCGCACCCCTTGCACCTACGGGTTAAGACGGCCCTGAGAATGGCTGAGAAGTATAGAAAAACGTGCAAACTTTGCACCGTAGACAATTTAATAAATAATTTAAAGAGCATAATATTTGTTAGTCTCGTCCTTTTGGTACTGTAACGGTTGTTCCCATCCCTGCCAAGAAGTGTACACAACAAAGCAGAAACAAACAATATTAAATATTGTTTGATCAGGATTTCATTGAAAATAAAACGTTTAGTGAATATTTACCGTATGTAATTATATGTAACTATATATACATGATAAACATTTTAACCTCTCAGTTACCTTACCAACCTTGACTTGGAAAACAAGCAAACAATTAAACTCACGTGAGAACTGATCCATCTTCAAAATCCCATAATCACCTCGCGTACACGTTTATGGCCGTCCATTATCTTTACAAAATAAAAGAAAACCCGAACGTACCTAGAATATTGTTAACTTTTCGCAGGATCTCTGCAAAGATATCTCACTCGCAACTGGGTACTTTCGTTTAACAGTGGTACAAGTACAAAGTGTATTTTTAGTTGTTTTAGTACCGTGACAACACTCGATACCCCTTTAAACAGGAAGCTAACGTGTTTGTAATAATAATTATGTGTATCTCGGTGTTAATTCTAAAGGAACGACTATTATAGCTGGTAGCTAAATTAAGTAGACGGTGTTTCATTAAAGACCTATTAAGATACGTTGATTAACAGGCATAGAGATAAAATTAGAGGTAAAGATGGTTAACAATGCTCATTAATATTGAAAAAAGTTCCTTGTACGAGGGACAGGTGAAAAATTCCTGCCCTAAGTCGATCGTTCTACACTAATTTAGAAACATATCAACACCAGATGCTAAATGAAGCCATACGAAAAGACCAAATCAGAAAAAACTACTTAAATAAAATTGTAAAATTACTATTATTTGCATCTCCCCATTTACTCTTCTCTCTCTCCCACAGCCCAAGTCGATCCTAGCCTCTCCTTGCATCCGCCTCCAAGGATCTCTGTCCCTGGCTGCTCTACTCCAGTTAACCCACCTCAATATCTCTTTAGCATCAGTTCTCACTTCGTCTATCCACCTCTTCTTTGGTCTTCCTTCTGACTAAGCGTTCTACTAGGTGTTCTGTCATCATCCATTCTTATAAGGTGACCTGTCTAGCAAAATCTTCGTATTTTTGCGCAATTTGATCTACAGGGTTCTTTGTAATATTCGTATAAATCGTTATTGAACCTTATTCTCAATATACCATTGTCGCAAATGGGTGCCTCTTACTATATTTCTTTCAAAAGTATTGATAAAGTTTATAGTCTTTTCTGCCATGATCCATATTTCTGCTCCATATTGGTCGTATGATGGTTTTATATATTTTAAATTTTACTTCCCTATGAATCTCTTTAGATCCAAACACCAGCGACACAGAGAAGTATGCTTTGTTAGCAAGCATTAGGTATCTGTTTCCGTATACACCCTGGTATGTGAGCTGTCGTTTACTCATCTATGCTTATCAATCTTATGGTAATGTCCTTATTATAAGATAATGTGTTAAGACATTACTGTTGTCTTATAAGACGTTATTATAATATGTTAAGACGTTATGAGAAATCAGCACCGTTACTTCCTGCTTCAGTCCATATTGCAAGGTAAAGTCAAAGGTAAGGGAGGACCCGGTAGAAGGAGAATATCATGTTTGCGGAATTTAAGAACATGGTTTAAGAAAACCTCAACGGAACTGTTTCGGGCCGCAGCGAGCAAGGTTGTGATTGCCAATATGATTTCCAACATCCGAAACGAATGGGAACCAGAAAAAGAAGTGTTAAGACAACACCGTCTACATGATAAAAACGCTGGAAGAACAATTTAAAAGCTGGGATTGGGAATTAATTATGACAAAATACAATACATGATCATTGGAAGCGCTGTAGAAGACCTGGAGATAAATAACAACTACATAAAACAAAGGAATAAATATAAATACTTGGGGATAACTTCAACCAATACAGAATAGCCGAGCAACATGCAAGACTTTCCACAGCAGTCGGAACTTATCGGCAACGCATCAGCCACTAACTGCAGTAGTGTTCAAATACCAGCAATATTTCGGCCACATGGCTCGGCCCTACGGCGATATTTTCATTAGATGCTGCAATGTTGCCAGCAACATACCGAATATATATTGCCGGCAACATATTGCTTTAAAAACTAGCCTGTCTAAATGCCCCTTAAGAGTCTTATTTTCGAAATAGCCTAATAAGTAATATGCCAGCTAGTAGGCGTTATTTAATTATTTTCGGAAATCTAGTTTTCTTTGGAGAATATTAAATACAAGTATGAATTTTTAATCCTGTATTACAAAATTAGACCAAATTAGCAACATAATACCGCATGTCGATAACTTTTTTCTATCTCGAGATATCTTAAAAAACGTGTAAATTTTAAACAACTGTTATTGTCATCGGTAAACGTAGTTAAGGAAAAGTAGTGTGCTATGGAAAAAACAAAGAAACATTGTCCAGGTGTAAACGTATATAATTAATTAAAACAACAATAAGACAAACAACACTATAAAATATAACAAAGAAATAAAAGCAACTATTTACTTAGTGACGACCTAAATATTCAAATTGTTGCCCATCATTTTCGATGCAAGCATTTACTCTTTCAATGGTGTTTCGTATTCTGTAGATTCTAGATCATGTTTTCTCGAGTAGCGGGCCTAGCGACAAAAAGAAGGTCTTTAATCCGTCCCAATAAATAAAAGTCTAAGACAGTTAAATATGTTGCTATTCAATCTACTCTTGAAAGAGTAAATGCTTGCAACGAAAATGATGGGTAACAATTTGAACATTTAGGCAGTCACTAAGACTAAGTAAGTAGTTGCTTTTATTTCTTTGTTATATTTTATAGGGTTGTTTGTCTTATTGTTGTTTTAATTATTTATATACGTTTACATCTGGAAAATGTTTATTTATTTTTTCCATAGCACACTACTTTGCCTTAACCTCGTTTACCGGTGACAGTAACAGTTATGTTTAAAATTTACACATTTCTTAAGATATCTCGAGATAGAAAAAAGGTATTGACATGCGGTTTTCGGTATTATATTGCTAATTTAGTCTAATTTTGTAATACAGATTAAAAATGCATACTTGTATTTAAAATTCTCCAAAGAAAACTAGATTTCTGAAAATAATTAAATAACGCCTCTTAGCTTGCATATTACTTATTAGGCTATTTCGAAAATAAGACACTAACATTGACGAAAAAGAGCTGTTTTCAACAAGACCCAGTATGCAAAATTCGATTTGGCAGAACCGGACTTACAGCCATTTTTTCATAAGAAGGTTCCCACTCACCCTCACCTCTTATTTGCAAAGGTAGACTTAAACATGTGGAATCAAATATGTGCAGAATTTTACGAAGAGTATGATGATTGGATTTCCAGTGCCCTTTCATAGGTAAATTTTGTAATATTTTGATTTTTTAATTTTTGATATTCAATTACGCCCTCTATCGGTGGACCTACAATTATGAAAATAATTTCCAGGCTTTTCCCGATGCATCTTTTGTTATAAAATTTTTTTTCTCAAAGCTGTACTATAAACGGTTCCTGGGATATGGCCGAGAGCCATTCTTATTGGGACACCCGGTACATAAAATAAAGAAAGAAAAGACACTCGATTATATGGAGCGATGTTATTGCTAGCAAAACTAAACAACAAATACCTTCAACATCAAAGTAAAAAATTTCTGTTTTAATAATTGATATAAGTAGTTTATTAAAAATTAAATTACAAATAGATCATCCAATTAAATTAAAATAGATTACATTAATTGTGCAGGACGGACGTCGTCCATCTTCAGTGAACTTTGAAGTACTTGCGCTAATAAACGCAAAACAAAACAGTGGTTGGGTTTAAATTTAAGACTACTTAAAAGTATTAAATTAATCGACAAAAAGGCGATCAAAATGGATATAACTATCCGGGAAAAGTATGTGTCCCTACTTGAAATAGCAATTACATGTATATTGGACTGCAATAGGCTATAAACTAGGCTATTAACTGCTTTGGACTGTTTGGACAAACATCTGATGAATAGGATTTTATAAAAGGGACAGAATTTTGAAAAAAAAAACAACTCTATAATAAATTCTGTCGAAAGCCTTCGAAAAATCAATATATAGGTATAACGTAAGCTTGAGACTTCTTACCCAAACAATTTCTTTATATTTAAATTTATGGATGGCAGAATCCGCATCTAGTCATAGAGCATTCCTTTTTGTCTTTAAGTCATTCATAAAATGGAAAGAAAAACTATGATGAGCAAGTAGGTATATTTACTTTAACTAAAAAATTTATTTTCTTATTATCAACGCTAGAACTGTTCTCTTTGCCCTCGTAGTTTACTTGAATTGATGTGATATTCAACCGAACGTGAAGGATTTTCCACGATAATCAATTTTTTTAAACAAGTTCTTCCTGTTTTTATTCCACATAAAAAAATGTTGCATTAGAATTCCAACATATTAGTAATAACAATGTTTAAATATTTCCGAAAATGATGTTAAAAAAGAAACCAACAATGAAATGCATAATTAAGAGTAATCTCCCTCAAGAGAAGAAGATGAAGTCAGCAACTACAGTCACAATAGTCCACCCGGCTATTTAACTGGTTATTCTACCGCGATCTGGAAAGAAAAGGAAATCTACCATGTTAAACTTCCCAAGAAAATCACAAAGTTGATAGTGATTGGTGGGGGAAACCCGTTAAATGAGAATAGGGTACTCAAACTCGAAGTACAAAAAATTAACATCGGAGTAGCTACATGGCACATATATATAAGCGAGAAAAATTAGATAATTCTTTTAAATAATGTAAATTTTTTGTTCTTTCAGATCGACTTGTATTGATCCGGCTTCAAATAATAATAGGCAAGATGAATTTATTAAAGAATAAGTATGATTATGATTAGTCGATTTCATGTTTTATTTGCCCTTCCAAGACTTATTTTCACTTTTTCAATGGGTATCTTGGTTTAAGAACCTTAGGGAAAAGTTTGAGTGCAGTAGTATAAAACTAGTTAGAGTGGCGGCCTTCGATAAAAGATGGAACTTAGAGAAGAGGATAACCAGATCATTCGCATAGATGACTATACCCTAAAGTGGGAATACAGTATCAGCACAAGTAGGCAAAGGCTGTCGTAGGGAAGTATTATCTCCTCTCTTGTGAAATCAGTCACCGATATACTTATAGCTAGACCCAGCAACGATATACATCATGTCCTGGGCTATGCGGATGACCTGGTTATCTTCTTTAAGTTCCATCTTTTATCGCAGGCCGCCGCTCTAACTAGTTTTATACTACTGCACTCAAACTTTTCCCTCAGGTTGTTAAACCAAGATACTCTTCGTCTTCCCATATTTCGCTTCCCTCGATTTTTGCCTTGCATAATAAGTTGTAATAATGTGTAATTTTGCTCCCTAATCGCATGTCCTAAGTACTCAAGTTTTTGTCTTATGATTTGTACTGGAATTCTTAAAATTTGACCGTAATATTGAAGACGACTTTGAACGCCGAAAGCGCTCACCTGTGAATTAAATGTTTTACAAACTTCTGAAGCACTGTTCTTTCAATTTATTTATTTTATATCAATTTTTGTTTAAAACACCAAATTCTCATTCAAACCATTCATTTGAAAGTCCTCAGAATGATAACGAGTGCTCTATGGTACGATTCAAACAAATCCATCACACCAGATCTTAAAATGATAACTGTTGAAGAAGAAGCTAACAGAGACGGGGACTAACAAACCACACCAATAGTTCAGCCCAAAACATAATGACACAACCAATCGTACAAAGGCTCAAACCAAAAACTCCACCCGATCTGTTAACTATAAACTAGTCACAGAAGCTCTATATAATTTAGAAGAGGACGTTAGACCAAACCCAAGATATATGTGACACCAAGAATATACAGAAAATTGTCAATGGGTACTTTTCTACAAGCTATTTGTAAAATATTGTATAGAAAATTTACGTATTGAAACCATATTACAGATTGTAAATAAATTGGAAGTTTATAAAACAAGGGAATAGCCAACTACACAATCGATCCAGAGCACATAGTCGCAAATAATGTTATCGAAAGGTCGCTGGTTTAAAGGTTTAATACATAAACGAAAACCTAAACTAAAAGAAGGTATTCACAATTTATGAAAAAATATATGATGCCCCATGAAAAGATGCAGTGAAGGTTTATGCAAGAACAGAACAACGAATGTCCAAGCTCTGGATTAAAGGCGACTGAAAACTCTGGACTGAAGTAATATTTATTAATTTCTAATAAGCATAATATGATAGATTAAAAAGACGTTAACTTAGTTATCCTAAATCATACAAAGAAGAAATTATTAGTATTCAATTCAAATTCATACTAGAGAAATAAGATAAATACAGCTAGTTCACTTACCGGTTCTCCAACTCTTCCGGACGTTGAATTAAGAGTCACGTTGATAAGATCGTGAAGAGGAGGTCTTTCAGGTACCCATTGGAAGTGAGCAGCATACGCCATGACACCTAAGTGCTCTACATTTCTGTCGGCCATATCCTTTGCTGACAAAACTGGTTGAACGCCTAGAAAAAATTTTCTTCAATAAGTTTATTCCAAAAACTACAATACGAGTAAAAGGGGCACCTATGATACTAAATCTGCTTGAACTTATACAGCAAAGTCGGGTTTAAATCATAATAATGGTATTAGTGTATGAAAGTTGGGCTTAGGCAAGCGAAAGCACAGAGGTAACCGGCTTCTTCAGTTTGCCATCGACACGAATCTTAGTAAGTATAAGAAACACATCCGCGAAGATTATTAACGTGGAACAACATATAACTAGAAAATACATAACTAAAACAATAGAAGGCATGAAACTAATGATAGTTAAAGGCAACGTATCAAGTAGAAGATTCAGAAGACCTCCAACAGAATTGTCAGACCAAATAAAGCAGGATGGTCGGACCAAATAAAGACGAGAGATAATTGGACAAATAACACACAGAGAGAAGATTGGACATTCGAATTACATGATCCCACTACAATCCTTACGAAAAAGAAAAGATTGAGAAGAATGGAAGTTAGCCCCAAAACATTTATTTTGCCTAGTTTTCATTGAGTACACATTTTCGTTGGGACATCGTGTGTCGTGTGTAACAAAACTAATGTAAATATAAAAAAAATACAGTGATGACAGCGCTGATAACCGGCAAAATAACGCAAAAGATGGAAAACATATTAAGTTGTGAAATAAAAAGAAATGAAACTAGTGGAGTTGGTAGATTTAGCGATAAAAGCCTATAAACTTACATTATATTTATTGTTTCCCACCTTTAGACGTATCAGAGGAGTACGTCAACTAAAACTGTCACTGTCACAGTGGCAGTTGCCAAACTTTTCCGATACGTGATACGTCTAAAGGTGGTAAGCAATAAGTAGAATGTAAATTTATAGGTTTTTATCGCTAAATCTCCCACCTCCACTAGTTTCATTTCTTTATTCTTTTTATCTCACAACTTAATGTGTTTTCCATCTTTTGCGCTACTTTGCCGGTTATTAATAGTGCGCTCATTACTGTATAATTAAAAGGCACGTTGATTTCTTAGATTATACGCATTAGTGTTTATTATACAGAATATCAAAGATTAGAAAAATTACAGTAGTTTTCAAAAAATGTGCAACTAAAAATGTGCAATAAAAAAAGATTGATATCATCGTATATGGCCTGTGTTAAAAAGATTTAATAATATCATAATCTCATTAGTATTTTTATTGATGACGAATATTTATCTAACAATATCCACAAAAACAATTCATAATACAAACCTATTTTGAAACAAATCAACCTGCTAAAAATCATGTGGGTCGACGTTAATGAAGTGATTATTACAATAATTAAATCATTGCACAGTCAAGGCCAGATTATGTAAATTGTTTGGACAATGAGAGACGGTAAATCAATTATTTGTTTTTATTGTTCATGATATGTAGAAAGACAGTTTTAGCGCCGCATCAGCTATTCAAAGCCTTGGAATTCACACATCAATACACCACAAGAATACACAACATACATACAGCCTCTAGAAGCGACCAACCCTATTAGATTATCCACCTTTCTCAATGAACCTGTACAAACTGCCATTGATATTTTTAAGTGAAAGATTGTCATAAAATGTATATCAGACTAATGGATAAAGCACCACAACACGCATATTTGAACACAAGAAGGGGCTGGGGCTAAAATCTTTACATTTACTATTACAATTACTGTTTACGTTATGATTTAATTATATAAACTTCATTTTTTAATATTTCTTATAGTCTTTCCATGCATTTATTAACCACTTCCATCCATTGATTTTTGCCCATTGCCTTTTAATTCCCAATCTCAATATCTATATTAATTAGGGCATTAGGCTTCAAAAAGATGGTATAGAAAGTGTGGAACAATGGACAGTTGTCAGTACAAGAGAATTATACACTAAGTATCAAAATTTGGGAAATTCACCTTAAAAATGGGACATTTTTGATGTCTCGAATTTTCTAAACATGTTGTCCGATTTGAGTGATATTTTTAGTATGTTATAGCTTTATTCTTCAAAAATATCGATGTAGTAATATTGTTGTTAAACAGGTAAGTTTCATTGTATACCGGGTGTAACAATAATAGTGTGTTTTCTCCTCAAAGTTTGGAACACCCTGTGGAATATTTTAGCGTATATAAAATATTGAAATTAAACCTAAACTGTAGCCTTAGGCTTTCTTAACATTTTGCTTTTTGATTCATTCGCTTATGTTGGATAATAAAAAAGTTAGGGATTTTAACAACTAGCAACGTTTTTCAGCAATACAGGGTGTTTCTAAATAAATGCGACAAGCTTTAAGGGGTAATTCTGCATGAAGAAATAATGACCTTTTGCTCTATAAACATATGTCCGCAAATGCTTCGTCTTTGAGATACTGGATGTTGAATTTTTTCTTACAAACTGATGATTTATTTATTGCTCTAAAATCGGTTCAGATATGCAAATGAAATTAAGTAGACTTTAAGAGGTAGTTATTGCGCATTTTTTGACATAAAATTAAGAATTTTATAATTAACTAGTTTTGATTGGAAATAAGCCACAATCTTACTAAAAAAAAATGATTTTATTAACGTTTCGACGCCCAAATCGGGTGTCGTTGTCAAAATACAAAAAATATTAATGAATTAAACAAAAATATTGTTGCTTAGTAAAAAAATTCTTCTAATAATTTATTTAATCTAACTCATTTATATCGGCAATTCAGACATATATTATACATTTTAAAGTAGAAGACTTTAAAATGATATTGCCAATATTTATGAATTGCGTTTCTGGGACGACTTTACCGAAAGATAGTTCACTCGATTACATGAAATCAACCCCAACTCAAGAATATCCGTCACAAAAAAATCATAACATGTGATCTGTCTTTAAAAAGACAACCACATGCAATGGTGACAGAAAAATTCTCGCGCTAGAGATTCCATAGTAAATTAAACAGAACAACATTAGGAATTTTATATTCACCATTGGCGTGCATACGGGTCATATTACCCGTTCATATCACCCGTATGCACGCCAATGGTGAATATAAAATTCTTAAATGTCAAAAAATGCGCAATAACTACCTCTTAAAACTTACCAAATTCCATTTGCATATCTCAACCGGTTTTAGAGCAATAAATAAATCGTCAGTTTGTAAGACAAAATTCAACATCCCGTATCTCGGAAACGAAGCATTTGCGGACATATGTTTATAAAGCAAACGGTCATTATTTTTCATGCAGAATTCCCCCGTAAAGTTTGTCGCACTTATTTAGAAACACCATGTATTGATAAAGAACGTTGGTAGTTCTTAAAGCACCTAACTTTTTTATTATCCAACATAAGCAAATGAATCAAAAAGCAAAATGTTAAGAAAGCCTGAGGCTACAATTGAGTTTTAATTTCAATATTTTATATATGCTGAAATATTCCACAAGGTGTTCCGAACTTTGAGGAAAAAACACAGTATGATTTTTATACCCGGTATACAATGACATTTACTTGTCCAGCAACACTTTTACCACATTAATATTCTTAAAGAATAAGTCTATAACATATTAAAAAAATCACTTAAATCGGACAACAGGTTTAGGAAATATAAGACATCAAAAATGTACCATTTTTAAGGTGGTGCGTTAATTTTGATGCTTAGTGTATTATATTCATACTTTTCTCAGATGACCAAATAATTTTTACACAAGACGCGGACATGGAGTATAGTATATGACAAGTAAATTAAAAGAATAATATGAGCTATGGACACTCAAAAAAAGTATGTGTAAGACCGAATACTTATGTATTGGATCCGAGGTTGCAGATTTGAACTTAGTTCAGAAAAAGAGACTATTAACAGTTGTAAAACTTTTAAGTATTTAGGCTTAATAATAAGCCGAGAAGGTACTTATATGAAATAGTATATAGAAATAAAAATAGCACGGAGAAAACGAAAGCACTCCACGGAGTGATATGGAACAACACTCCCACCAAAGAAAACAAAAAAAAAGATCTTTCAGAACATAGTGCTGAATATTACCCTATAGGGAGCGGAAGCATGACCAGTGACCACAACAATATGAAACAAAATACGAAATAACAGTTGAACTGGAGTTTATGAGAAGATATCTACAAATTATCAGACAGAATAGAATAAGAACAGAGGAAATATGGAACAGAATGGAAGTATAATTATCAATTACAAAAAAGCTGAAAAACAGAACCTTGCAGTGGTACGGGCATTTACAAAGAATGTAAGAGTATGTACAGGTAGCTGAAAAGAATATTGGACTGGAGAGGAAGAGAAAAACATAATATTTTACCAAAACTATAGTAATTTAATAAATTTTGTTCGTTTTGAAGACTTTTTATTTTGGAAGATCTTTTTAATGTTGAATTAATGTAAAATGACTCAATGATTCTTACCTAATGGCATTTTCTTACCTAATCGGCGTCCAGCTTCTATGGCTTGAATTTGGTTTTGTTCCCAGTAGGCATAATCAGATCGGAGCTTCTCAGGAGCTGCAGCAGAACCTCCTAGAGATCTGATTACTTCACTAATTACTCGACCATCATTCCAGTCAGTCTGCAAAAAATTAATGCTGTTAAGTACTTAAAATATTAGAAATGCTTAAAACTGTGGTGTACTTGGTTTTGCAAATAAACACTTTACAGAAACTGGAAAGAAGATAAAGAGTAACAAAAAGATAAAGAGTAAATAAAATTTACATGAATAGATGCGTAGTGAAATTTCAATAATTTGATACCATTGAGCAAACTCTGAATTTTGCTTAGTTAGGGCGTTAATTGTAATTAAAGTTTATCAAAATCGCATTTTGAAGTCCATAAAACTGCCATTCATAAATAATATTAGTCTAGCAGCGGCTATTGAAATCAGGCTATTTACCACTAGCTTAAGCCGATTAGAGGCGGTACAACAAACCAAATTATACCTACTTTATTATCAATAATAATAGGAAAAGGTAAGAGTAAGCCTCTACCTTAATCCCTCGAGAAAGATTTATGGAGTAAGCGAATAACAAGATCTTTTTTCTCTCTTTGACACACGTACATTCCTATTTGATTTTAGATTTATTTTTATCAATTTACGCTCTTGTTAATCAACATACAAAGTTGGCGCAATGGTATCAAATTATTGAAATTTCAGGACGCATCTACATATTCATGTAAATGTTATTTCATTTTTGAATTCTCCTTTTTGAAAAACCCAGCGACAGTTCAATTTTTTATTAAAGGGGACATTTTTTCCCGTATTTTAGATAATTTTACTTTCACCCCTAAGGCGGGGTAAGAATCACCCCAACATTTTTTAATGTCAATGGGTATGAAATAAATTTTTAAATTCGGTCCTACACTTTATTTTATTGATTTAAAAATAATTTTAAACTTAAAGTTCGTGAGCGCCAGTGGTGACAAGTCAATAAACTTTTTCTGGAAATTTGACATAAATGTCAAAGTGATTAATTTAAAACATTGAAATTAAAAACATTAATAGGCAAAAATATTAGTAGGTCAAAGCCGTGGCATATATTTTTACCTTAAATATCTTCCTCAAGTGCCATCTTCGTTCCGAAGGTTGGCGATCGTCAGGGCTATACGTATTTTCGAAACTGCTGACCGAAACAATTCGTTGTTGCTACAGCTATAACATTCACGTAGATTCTTTAGCCAGGAGTTTCGTCTTCTTCCTATGGATCTTTTCCTGCTATCTTTCCTTGCATAATTATTCGAAGCAGTTCATATCTTTCGCCTCTTGTAATGCGTCCCAAATATTGCAGTTTTCGTTTTTTGATCGTAAATATGATTTCCTTTTCTTTATTCATTCTTCTCAAGACATCAACGTTTGTGACTCTCTCCGTCGATGATATTCTCAAGATTCTGCTATACATCCACAGTTCAAATGTCTCCAATTTTTTTATATCAATCTTTTTCAGCGTCCATGACTCCATTCCGTAGAACGGCACAGAAAGTACGTAACATCTCATCAGGCGAAGTTTCATTTCAAGGCTCAAATCTCTTCCACAGAACACTCTCTTCATTTTAGTGAATACGGATCTGGCTTTTTCTATTCTTATTTTGATTTCTGCTGAGCTATCGTTGTCTTCATTTATAAAAGTGCCTAAATATTTGTATTTGCTAACTCGATCGATATAGGTCTGGATCCCGCGTATGAAAAAAAAGTTGATTAATAGCAAGCTGAAAATTTGTTAATAGCTTAAGGGTGTCTAGTTGGATAAATTTTGATATATGGGAACACTGGAACAGGGGCAGTTTTAATTGTGGAACAGGTTAAAAATTTGGAACGGTCAGACCACGAAAACGGCACATTTATTTTGTCCGACAGAACAGACTTAAACTCTCCGAACATAGATTAAACTCTCATGCAAAAATCAGACTGGTATTTATCACCTGTCATAATTCCTGTCATTTGACATATTCTACATGTTCCACTCATTAAAACGCCCATTTGGTGATAAATAGCAGTCTGATTTTTGCAAGAGAGCTTAATCTCTGTTCGGAGAGTTTAAGTCTGTTCTGTCGGACAAAATACATGTGCCGTTTTCGTGGTCTGACCGTTCCAAATTTTTAACCTGTTCCACAATTAAAACTTCCCCTGTTCCAGTGTTCCCATATATCAAAGTTTGTCCGACTAGACACCCTTAAGCTATTAACAAATTTTCAGCTTGCTATTATTCAACTTTTTTTTCACACGCGGGATCCAGACCTAATAATTTCATTGTGTAAATATAAATTTTGGACATTTCGTGTTGATTTCGATATTACCATAAATGAACTTTTCTTTATGTTCAAAGATAATCCATATTCTTCGCTGCAGTCTGCTATCTTATTCGCCAATGTCTGTAGCTCTTCAAGTGTTTCTGCAATCAGAACGGTGTCGTCGGCAAATCTCACATTGTTTAATCTAACACCATTTATTTTAATACCTATGGATTGCTCAGAGAGTATTCTATTCATTACATCTTCGGAATAGAGATTAAACAGGGTTGGTGACAGTATACACCCTTGTCTCACACCTCGCTTTATTTAAATTTCTTCAGTAGTATTATTCTCTACTCTCACTACTGCTTTCTGATTGTAGTACATATTTGCTATTAGTCGGATGTCTCGTTTATCTAAATTCTTTTCTGCCAGGAGTCTGATTAGATGATCATACCGCACTTTATCAAAGGCCTTGTTATAATCTATGAAACACATGAATACATCTTGATTTATGTCAAGACATCTTTGAGACATAACGTTCAGTGCAAACAACGCCTCTCTTGTTCCGAGTCCATTTCGGAATCCAAACTGGGTATCATTGATGTCCATTTCCAGTTTTCTGTGTACTCTAGTGGTCTAGTGTGTATAATTTTCAGGAATATTTTCAGTACATGGCTCATCAAACTGATTGTACGGTAATCACTACCTTGTTTGGCATTCATCTTTTTTGGTATAATAACAAAGGTGGCTAAAAGCCATTCTTGTGGTATTTTTCCTGATGTATAAATGCTATTGAAAAGTTCAACTAAAATGTGGATCGAGTCTTCTTCTATCAGTTTAAGGATTTCCGTTGGTATTTCATCTGGACCTGGGGCTTTAACGTTTTTCATTCTTTTTAGTGCGTAGAACATTACTTCTACATTACTTCCTCTTCCATTATTTCTGGACCTTCGTCTCCTTGTATGTTGCTTAGTTCAGATTGTTGTCTTTTTGATTTCTTTCTGTATTTGTTTATACCTTTGTTCGTTTTTTCCTTTCATTATTCTTCGATTGTCTATGAGAAGAAGGATTTTATCAGTCATATATCTTTGCTTTATTTTTGGTTTTTCTTTAGTCAGAATTTTCTTCGCAGGACTTGTTATCTCCATTTTTACGTTTTGCCACTTTTTATCTATGTTGTTCGTTGGCTGAGATGTTTCTTTTTCATGAAGTATTTTCAATTTATCATTAATACATCTTTGCAGTTCCTCCTTTACCTCCAGGTTACATAAATGACTGACGTCTATCTGGTTTGCTCTTCTTTTCTGCTCCAATCTTTTTAGTTTAATACTCATTTGCGCTATTAGAGGGTTATGGTCTGAATCATGGACGTATAAATAAAGACGTCCATGGTCTGAATAGACATCTTCACCTGGGTAAGCCTTAACGGATTTTAAGGAGTTTCTGTATCGTTCGTTTATCAGTAAAAAATCAATCTGGTTTCGAATTATTCTTTGGCCATTGTCCCGGGGTGATTTCCACGTATAAAGGCTTCTCTTTGGTAAGTTGAAGAATGTATTAGATACAATCATGTTATTCTCCTGACAAAATTGAAGCAGTCTGTCACCTCGTTCAATTCTTTTACCGAGTCCGTATTCTCCTACATGTTAGCCACTTTTTCCTTTACCAATTTTTGAGTTAAAATCACCTAGAATTACGGTGATGTCTCGTGGTTTCGTCGATTTTAATACTTGATTGATTTCTTCGCAGAATTGTTCAATTTCGTCCTCGGATTTATCTGCAGTAGGTGTTTGTTTGTACTTGGAGAAATAAGAGCCGATCTGATACTGGAGTAAAATTAATGACCGACTTCGTCATAGACTTAGACACGAAAACTGCTACGCCGTGTCTGTGTTGAGTACTACTGTTTCCGGAGTAATATGCTATGCCATTTGTTGTCGAAAAACTGCCAGAATTTGGCCACCTTGCCTCACTAATGTCTAGAATGTCGACATTTAGCCTTTGCATTTCTTTATGCATTTTGCCTGAATCATACGTACTCCTAACATTCCATGTACCAATTTTTAATACTCTCTTGGGTGTTTTTCTATTTTCTTTAAGAGTGGTATTTATTACTTCACAGGGATTTTGCTGGTTGACGACCCGGGAGGCCCTGTGGTCTTCTTCTAATATACCTCCCTTGCCGGATCCTGGTCTCCGATTCCCATGATCAGTAGTTGAGTTGGCTTTTTGTTGTACAGTCATGGGTTATTTTTAATAAAATAATTTTCACCCCCGAGAAGGGGTGGCATCCACCCCCAGGGTAAAAGCGCAAGTTGGCACCATGTCACCTTTGTTTCTTGAGATATCTTCTAACCAATCAACAATTTTCATACAAATCGATGAAGGTTCAACGAAATCAGAGGTAATGGCTCAAATCCAACTTCAGTGGCTGCACTAGAATTAAAACATAAAATAAGGACTAATATCTAGATAGCAAGGGATTTCTAACGATACCTTATTTGATCCCCATTGCCAATAAAAAATACTGGGGTAATCTTTACTCTGGCTTAGGGTGAAAGTAAAATAATCGAAAATAACGGCAAAATATGCCCCCCTTTAATCAATCATTAATTAAACTGTCGCTGTATTTTTCAAAAATGTTCCTGATAATGCTTCTGTTTCATTTTTGTCCTGCAACCCTGTAGATATATACAAAAGACTAATTATTATTGTAGAAAATTTAGAATACAACTATTATGGAAATAAATACTTACTGTAAAATTATTAATAGATCTTTCTAGTCTGGAGTTGACCCACCTAAGCGTCGCATAAAATCCTGGTGATCCGGGTTTCATGAAGTACGAAAGGTATGTCATACCGGAAAGCTCATCCAGCCAGGGAGACGCTAAATATTCCGGTTCTAAGACTGCAGGAATTCCTAAATCTTTCTGCGCTATATTCATGGCACGGCGACAGTTTTCTATCTCGTTCGACCGATCTAAAATGTTAAAAATATTTGTAATATATGCCGTTGAGTTGCTTTAAAAGTAAAGGATAATATATGCGTTTATAAATAAAAACAGCAACATTTATAGCATAGAAATCAAATACATAAGATCTAATAACATAAGGGTAACAAACATATGGATCAGAAACATGGACACTGCCAAAAAGCGATGAAAAGCTACTGGCCACAATCGAACGAAAAATTTTAAGACAATCTATTCAAGGAAGTTCGATAAAACCATATGTATGGAGAAGAAGATACAACTTTGAATTTTACAATGCATATAAAGAGCCAGGTAAAATTGGAATACTTCGCTGGATAGGTTAGACCTTCTTGCATCCTACCGGATGCAAAAAGGTCTAACCCTCAAAAAAACGGAAGGAGGGCACCAACGGGAAAAGACTAAAAGGAAGGCCCAGGTTTAGATATACATATAAAACAATTAGAACAAGAAAAAACCTAACAAAAACTGAAAGATTCAAGTCCATAATAGATTGTAATGGAGAACGAACTTAGAATATAAACGCACAAAGGCTATTGTCGTGCTGGTGATGATGACGAAGATGGTGCAACAAATAACTCGATGGAAATAATAGTACAAAACACAGATTAAAGATAAAGATTAAATAATATGAAGTTTTTCTTAAATCATAAATAAAATTAGCTTATGTAGGTTTTATCAAAACTATAAAAACAAACACAAAGGCAGAACAATGAGGACAAAAAAACAGCATTAAGACAAATTAAGAATCTTTAATGCCTGGTTGCACCAACAAATCTTAGGCTTAAGACGTGCCTTAGGCCCATCTTGCGAAATATACGCGTTGCACTTGAGTCTCAGATCAATTTTCAGATTGCCACAATGAATTGCCACGTGGATTGTATCTTAAACTTATCAGTTTAGACGTGCTAAGATAGACGAGCCCTATCTATAAGCTGAGCTGGGCTAAGCTGGAGCTTAAGATTTGTTGGTGCAACCAGGCATAAGCCATATATAAGGACTATATTGGCATGTAATGCAAGAATTAGAAAAGTTAAAAATTAAAAGACTACTGAAAAGATTGCCCTAGCCAAAAAATAAGCCAAACATTAAGAAACATATTATCAAAGCTCGAAAATGTTAATAAATAGGCATCAAAAAGAAAAAACGAATGAAATTAACATACTAAGAGAATGGAAGGAGCATGAATGGTGAAATTCACTCAATATGAACCACCAGTAAAAGAGCAAAAAAAGTGAACACAAAGAGTAGAACAAAGAGCACAAACCTATTACATAAAATTGACTACTAAATAGAAGAAATATATGATGTTGAAAAATAAGATGTAGATTCTACCTAAGATTTACAATAGTAAAACGATTGACCCGATATGAGGAATACCAAAAAGTATCAATTGAAAAGATTGATAATCAAGTATATTCAATGGGAAATAAGCCACAATTTTATCTAAAAATGATTTTATTAACGTTTCGACGCCCAAGTCGGGTGTCGTTGTCAAAATACAAAATAATACTAAATAAACAAAAATGTTGTTGCTTAGTAAAAAATTCTTCTAATAATTTATTTAATCTGACTCATTTATATCGGCAATTCAGACACGTATTATACATTTTAAAGTAGACGACTTTAAAATGATATTGCCAATATTGATGAGTTGCGTTCCTAGGACGACTTTACTAAAAGATAGTTCATTCGATTACATGAAATCAATCCCAACTCAAGAATATCCGCCACAAAAAATCATAGCATGTGATCTGTCTTTAACAAGACAACCAAATGCAACTGTGGCACTGAAATTCTCGCGTTAGAGATTCCATAGTAAATCACGAGGGAAAACCAGCAAAAACCTCGTGATACTATCCCGACATCGTAAGTATTTGGGTTTACATTTAGTTTACTCTCAAAACTAATACCAAACTCTAACTTGATATTTTAAATTTTAAATAATACTAAAATACTAAATATGTACTAACTCGATATGTTACTGATTTACTAATTGTGGTATTTTCTTTCTATTGAATTCCTCTTTTAATATGGGTAACCACATCCTACTGCATTCTACCGAGGAATTTGCGACACAATTGGTTTCATTTAACATAATTAGAGCCGCTTCTTTGATTTTTCTCTTTTTACTATCTGCTTCTTTTAGGACTATACTTGAATCTCTCCACTGCACTCTATGTTCATTATCCCATGCGTGTTGACATATTTGAGATCTATCAAATTCTCTATTTTTTATATAAGATTGATGTTCATTTACTCTAACGTCTAATGGTCTTGACGTTTCACCTATATAAAATTGTTCGCATTCACAAGGTATTTTATAAATACAATTCTTTGTTCTTTCTTGTTCACTGTTAGGTTTAGTTTTAGATAGAATAGATCTCAATGTGTTTGTTGTTTTGAATGTTGTTGATATGTTGAATTTATTTCCTATTGTTTTAAGTTTCTCGGATAGTCCTTTTACATATGGTATTGATATTTTCCTCGTATTATTTCTTGTGAATGTTGTAGGATCCCGTTCTAAGTTGTTCTGTTCCATTCGATCCAATCTTGACAATTCCTTATTTATAAACGATATGGGATAATCATTTTTTAATAAAACAGATGTTAACAATTGTTTTTCTTCTAAAAATGAATTTTCGTTAGAACAACTAATTTTGGCTCTATCATATAAGGATTTAATGATTCCCTTTTTAACGTTGATGTTATGATTAAAGGGAATCATTAAATCCTTATATGATAGAGCCAAAATTAGTTGTTCTAACGAAAATTCATTTTTAGAAGAAAAACAATTGTTAACATCTGTTTTATTAAAAAATGATTATCCCATATCGTTTATAAATAAGGAATTGTCAAGATTGGATCGAATGGAACAGAACAACTTAGAACGGGATCCTACAACATTCACAAGAAATAATACGGGGAAAATATCAATACCATATGTAAAAGGACTATCCGAGAAACTTAAAACAATAGGAAATAAATTCAACATATCAACAACATTCAAAACAACAAACACATTGAGATCTATTCTATCTAAAACTAAACCTAACAGTGAACAAGAAAGAACAAAGAATTGTATTTATAAAATACCTTGTGAATGCGAACAATTTTATATAGGTGAAACGTCAAGACCATTAGACGTTAGAGTAAATGAACATCAATCTTATATAAAAAATCGAGAATTTGATAGATCTTAAATATGTCAACACGCATGGGATAATGGACATAGAGTTCAGTGGAGAGATTCAAGTATAGTCCTAAAAGAAGCAGATAGTAAAAAGAGAAAAATCAAAGAAGCGGCTCTAATTATGTTAAATGAAACCAATTGTGTCGCAAATTCCTCGGTAGAATGCAGTAGGATGTGGTTACCCATATTAAAGGAGGAAGTCAATAGAAAGAAAATACCACATTTAGTAAATCAGTAACATATCGAGTTAGTACATATTTAGTATTTTAGTATTATTTAAAATTTAAAATATCAAGTCAGAGTTTGGTATTAGTTTTGAGAGTAAACTAAATGTAAACCCAAATACTTACGATGTCGGGATAGTATCACGAGGTTTTTCCTGGTTTTCCCTCGTGATTTACTATGGAATCTCTAACGCGAGAATTTCAGTGCCACCGTTGCATTTGGTTCTTTTTAAAGACAGATCACATGCTATGATTTTTTGTGGCGGATATTCTTGAGTTGGGATTGATTTCATGTAATCGAATGAACTATCTTTTAGTAAAGTCGTCCCAGGAACGCAACTCATCAATATTGGCAATATCATTTTAAAGTCGTCTACTTTAAAATGTATAATACGTGTCTGAATTGCCAATATAAATGAGTCAGATTAAATAAATTATTAGAAGAATTTTTTACTAAGCAACAACATTTTTGTTTATTTAGTATTAGGTATTTTGTATTTTGACAACGACACCCGACTTGGGCGTCGAAACGTTAATAAAATGATTTTTAGATAAAATTGTGGCTTATTTCGCATTGAATATACTTGATTATAAAAATGCCACAAGAAAATAGCTTCAGAACAACATGAAAAGATTGAAGCATAAAATCCTGAGAAATATTTTAACAGAACAAAGGATAAGGAAGGTTAGATTCGACAAATCACATCAAGAAGTTTTCGAAGACTACAAAGAACCATGCATTACACATATTATTAAATCACCAAAAATAAATGTTTAGGGCACACCCAAGAATAGTAGGAGAGCGAATCGTCAAACAGATTTTACATAGACAGACCATTGGAAGAAAATGAGGAAGAAAGAATACAATGTGGGTAGAAATCGTGAAAAGCGATCTAATACAGATAGATACTGTCTATTGAAGAAGAATGTAACATTATAAAGCAATTTATTATTATTTTTGCTAATAGTTTTGTTTTATTTTCTTACCTAATTGTCTCCAGTGTGGGAAGAGACCAGGCCGACAGTAATCTACCAATGCAGACAGTAACACACCAGAATTCCAATCGGTAGTAAGGTTGGAAACTTTGCATTCTGGAAGAACTGCTTGTAGCCATGACAGCATGAGTTTCCGAGGAGGAAATTTGGATCGCCCGATCTGGTAGTGGACGATTAGCGACCATATTAAACCTAAGATTAGTTTTAAGTTGCCGTTAACTATATCCGTGTTACCTGAAAATCAAAATTATGTATTATCAAAATTCATATCGGAATTAAAAATCAAAATTAATATGAAAAATCAAAGTTACAACGAGAAAAATATGTTTATATTAATGAAGTATTGTTAAATAATAGGAAAATATTACGAATATGAAAATTCTTTTTCTAGTTCCTCAGTTTTCTTTTCAATGGTGGCTGTTTCTTACTCTTCTTCCCGGGAGTGTCCGGAAGGCACATCAAAACTCAGGCAAAAGTGAACGTAATAGTAACACAGAGACAAAATCAATAGATGATTTCATAGTAGAGGAAGAAGACCACCTAAGTCCAACAGAAGTGGCAAAAATAATAAGAAAATTAAAACGAAATGTAGCACCAGAAATAGAACACATCTAAAGTATTCATCATCATCATCACGTAGCGCTACAACCCTGGGTGTGTCCTGGCTGACTGTACAACTCTCCTCCAACCTGTTCGCTCTTCCATCAACCTAGGGTCAAATGGGATGTTTATTTTTCGGAGATCTGCTTGGATGTTATCTTTCCAAGCATGTTACATTTTAATTATATTCTCATAAATTTATAACACCACCCCTCTCCCCTATGTTAGCTATCTCATATAGTGGTCTGTTTTGTCGAACCCTTAGAGTTCCAGGCGATATGCAGGGATCTTGAGAAATGGTGGCATGTATCTTAGCTTGTATTATAGGTATATCCCTCCCAGATCAGAAAACAGTTCTACACCTTTGTCACCCACACAGTGATTTTTTATGGTACTTCCACATACTATAACAACTTCCAATTATTCTAATATAATTGATAACTTTAAATAAACACACAACTGCTTTTCTAAGCCCTAGATATCACATATAAAGGGTTTGATAATGTTTATTAAGTTTTCTGTATTATGTGTAATGTGGTTTGCCTACTTCCTCCATTACAATATTTTAACATTTACATCAAGTCTATTTCCAATTTTACAGACTATTTACCACGGTGGGAACGACTGTTTTTATTGTTATTAATTTAACAAATTTTACAATAAATACCACAAAACAACAGGGAAATTATAACTTCCTGTGGAACTGTCATTCCTGTCATGTCACCATTCAGAATTTCCGTTATCAAAATCACTTGCTTCCGTACAGCCATGATGTGAACTTGTCAGATAGAGCTCATTGGTACCTCGGGCGAAAAACATTGGATATTTTATTCATCCATGTTATAATTCACATCTTTTTCATATGTTCCGATGACGGATCAATTGTAAAGGGTTTTTACCCGGATATTTTTACTTTGGTGGTTAGCATGTAGATTCTAAGTGAGTATAACCTATAACTTTTTACAACCTTAGTCAACATTTTAAATACTTTGCATCATTTTATCTGGTTGTACACATTTTAGGATTGCACTGATGATGATGGTCAACCGATCGAAAACTAGTTCTAACTTTGATGTAGCCCTGTATAGGGATTTTAACAAATATACCTTTTATAAAGGATTTTATGTTTATGTTTCCAAGCATGTTACATCTAGAATATTGCACAAAAAGAACTACCGATGAAAATGATAGTGCGACTATTCTACATATACAAATTCTGCCTAGAATACGCATGTTTTCAGAACAACTGGAAATATGCAAAAAGTATATAAATATATATAGGTACTGAAATCACTTGGAAAATATTGGAAAGGATCGTCTACAAAAGACTCTAAACACAACAATTCAATATTCAATAGAATATATAGTATATTCGGTTACAATAGAACATTTCCCAGTTCACCATCTTAAATAACAGACCTCCCAAATAAGGGAAGAATTTCTTCCACAATTCAATCAGAAAAGGTCGTCAAGTATCTAGCATCTCGACAGAAGATTAAACTTCACAAAACATATTCAGCAAGTCAAGAAAAAGGCAACAGTGGCAAAGATATTTAATTAATCCTACAGATAATAGCCAGCAGTCCTCTATTGCAGGCTAAGAAGATTCAATTGTATATACCAGGCCTACGTTAGAGCGGTGACGTTATATGCAGCCCCAGTATTGAGATCAATAGCGGAGACCAACTGAAAGAAGCTTGTAAGAACAAAAACGGCATACTACATGTTAATGGATTGATCTTTATGGCAAGATCAGAGTTTCAAACGTAACTATTCCAGAATGCCTTCAGTATACACCACTGAGGGAGATGGTCCTAAATAGGACCAGAAAATTCTTCCACTAGACCACAAGAAGATTTCTTACGACCAGGGATATCCTCGCCAGAAACCGAGTATAGAGGATACATCGGGAAACCCATAAACTGATCAACTATCTAATCAGGGTCTAGCCAGGTGGTTGCCATAAACAGCCAAACAGGGAAGTAGGTACGGGGCCAAAAATAGTACCTACATAAACAGACGTCCAGGAGCGCAACAACATAGATAATTAATCAGTTACCCAAAGAGGATTCTTCTTCTTAAAGTCCCTTCACCTATCGGAGGTTGGATATCATAATGGCTATGGTCACTTTGTTGGCTGCTGCTCTAAACAGTTGTAATGAACTACAGTTAAGCCATTCTCTAAGGTTCCTCAGACAGGAGATGCGTCTTCTATGCAATCCTCTCCAAAGAGGATGCGGTCCGACAAAGCAAGTGGTGCAGAAAAAACTCATGGAAAGGTATGGTAGGGCAGCCCAAGCGGGGATTTTTGCAGTTACTCTAGCGCGTCAGATTATCAATATTTTTCAAAAATCTATCGAATGGTACTAAACATGACACACCACGGAGAGGGGTGGGGGGTAAATTTAAAATTTTAAATACAAACCCCGCGATATTTCGCAAAATGAACATCAGATCTAAAAACTGCAAAATACACTTTAGAAATGTTTTTGAAAAATATATCTAATGGTACTAAACACGACCCCCCACGGATGTAAAGTGGGGGGTTACTTTAAAATCTTAAATAGGACCCCCAAATTTTTATTGCAGATTTGGATTCTTTACGTAAAAATAAGCAATTTTTACTCGATACCTTTTTTGAATTATGGATAGATGGCGCTATAATCAGAAAAAACGATTGTTGGAAATGGAAAATTAAATTAAAAAATGGACACTCCCCACTAAAATGGAAAATTTTACTCAACTTTTTTTGGTTTTAGGACCTAATAATCACAACCCAATAGGTCTTCATAAATGGATAAAGGAAAGTCCCCACTAAAATGGAAAATTTTACTTAACTTTTTTTGGTTTTAGGACCTAATAATTACAACCCAATAGGTCCCCCAGTTGGACTATCTATGAGCCTTGCAGAGAAGAGACAACAGGAGAATGGAGTAGAAGACACAATGATGAACTCTAGACTCTAGACAATATATGGAGATGAAAACATAGTACGCTACATTAAAGCAAACAGAATACGATGGGCGGGTCACGTGCTAAGATCAAGTGACGAAAGACTTCTGAACGCCACATTCTGGGAAAGGCCCGATGGAAAAAGGTCAGTTGGTCGCCCAAGAAATAGATGGAAGGACTCAGTAGACAGTGATCTACGCAAAATGGGAGTACAGCAATGGGAAATAGCTGCTCAGGAACTACAACAATGGAGGGGGAGGGAAATAGTAAACGCGGCCAAGACTCACATATAGTTGTAGAGCCAAATGATGATGATGAATAGGTTCGAGTGACTGTAAATTTAGCATACTTTACTCCCCTACCAGTATTATTACGGAAATAAACGTTTTTATTTTCTTTATGTTTGTCTGTTGTGATTAACTTTCTTCCTCGTTCTTTTCAGTTTCTGCATAACACAATTCAGATCATTGCATAGCTACACTATACACAGCCCATGGTACCAGAACAAGAAGATTATTCTCCTCCCTAACTATTATTATATTTACTTTAAAAAAAATTCTCGTAAAGTACTTTTGACATATATGGAGATTCGCATGATACACAAACATTATCGTAACCACGTGCACTATTTTTAGCCGCTGATAGTGTGTGGGTTCCTAGGAATTTTATAAATTTCAATATTAGATAGGTACCCACGATCTTCGTGACGTAGGTATAGTTACATTTATTTTTCGTTGAATTATATTTATATGCTATATTTGTAAAGCGTAATTCGCAGAAAAAATTGCGAATCATTATAATTCTCGTAAAAAAATGTGCTGTGCTGTAAAAAAAGCTATAAAAATGTTTGTTAAAACCTTTTTTAAAACTTTGTGTAATGAATTTGTTAACAGATCATTCTGACCATTTTTAGGTAGCACAAACTAAAAGTGATATGTGCATTGATCATTTTTACAACAGAAAGTTGACATTTGCCGGTTAAGGAGCGTTTATAATACTTTTCCGTGTGAAAAAACTAATAATTATAGTATGATACAATTTATCCAAAAAAAGGCATAACCCAGACATCCAAAGTGAAAGTTTTCCTCCAACACCAAATTGTTCTATATGGTCCACACATTGTTCAGTAAAAAGTTACACCCTTTTAAGCGTAAGGTTTGGGGGAGGGAGGGGGAGAAATCGGTAAATTAGTAGTTTTTTACGTTTTTCATCAATATTTCCAAACGTAAACGGTTTGGCGTGAACAATATTCTATACAAAAATGTTCTACATTAAATTTGAAACGAAAAAGGTCCTATGCATAATTGTTCTAAAATCAATGATTCCGCAATTACGGAGGGTGTAAAGTGGAGGTTTTCCATATTTTTTACATTTTTTGGACAAATTATTACTGAGGAAACAATTTTTTTAACAGGATTGTATTTTCTAAATATAATTTGCTATTTTAATGGCCGATGGTATGTTACTGAGAAGCCCTTGAAGGAAAGTCAACCTCACCACCTTCAAGAAGCTTCTACAGGCCTAGATATAAATCTCTGGTACCAAGAAACCCACTCTGAACTTTCTATGGACAATGTCACATGAATATCTTTCCAACAGTAAAATTTTCGTTTCAAATTTAATGTAGAACATTTTTGTATAAAATATTGTTCACGCTAAACCGCGAAGGTTTAGAAATATTGACGAAAAACGTAAAAAACTACTAATTTACCGAATTCTCCCCTCCCTTTCCCCCCAAACCTGACGCTCAAAATGGTGTATCTTTTTACTAAACAATATGCGGACCATATGGAACAATTTGGTGTTGGAAAAAAACTTTTATTTTGGGATTAGGCCTATTTTTGGACCAATTATACTATACTACCTCCGTAACTTTGGAACCGTTAGTTTTAGGAGTATTATGAATTGGACTTTTTGTGTTTAGAATTTAATGTAGAACATTTTTGTATAGAACATTGTTCACGCTAAACCGCATAGTTTTAGAAATATTGAAGGAAAACGTAGAAAACTACTTAATTTGCCGAATTTTTCCCCACCTCCCCCCCAAACCTGACGCTCAAAATGGTGTAACTTTTGACAGACCAATATTTGGACCATAAACAATTTGGTATTGAAGGATACCTTTCACTTTGGATGTCTGGGTTTGGGTCTAGTTATACCATACTATTACCGCTATTACTCGAGACACAAAAGAATGATAAATACAGTAATTATTTTAAAATACACAGCAATTATCTAATTTACGAATGAATTTTGGTAATTATCAGTACTAATTACACGAGAGCTCTAAAATTATCGATTTGTATCCCGAGTGACGCTTTGACAGTTTTAATTTCACGACCCGAAGGGGAGCGAAATTATGTCAAAGTGGCAATTGCCGTCAAATTATGTTGAGTGACAATTTGACAGTGTAATTTCAGGACCCAAAGGGGAGTGAAATTATGTCAAAGTGGTACGAGGGAAACAATTCGATAATAATTTTAGAGATCGAGTGCAATTTGCTGTGATTATTTCATGAATAAAACTGTTCAAAACCAAAATTTTGTTTTTAATTAACGCAGACATGATTATAAAACTAGTCGCACATATAAATTCTCTTCTCGCAGCCGTTTTGTACAAACAAGACGAAATGGTGGTAAATGTTTGCAAACTATTCAAATTCGCGAATTCCTGTTTTGGCCAAACTGTGACAAACATGTGTTGGTAAACGTTAGCAAATGATTTTTAATATTTGTGTGTAAATGGTTGTAAATGTTTTTTGGTGAAAACGCACCTTTATCATCCTTTATTACTATAACGGGCTTTTAGCACGCGCACGTGTGTATAATTAACTCATTATTTCTACCTATTTTTTTTATAATTGAGGGGTGACTCGAACGTTTCTTGAAAATGATAGTTGATGACACTAGACTTGACATCAAATATCAATAAAACTGACGCCACGACTATTAATAGTATCGGTTCAAACAGTAATTGAATCTTAAATCAGTAGTTATTTACTTAATTAGACATAAAAATTGAATGTTTAGTAGTGTGTAATGACGAGGTTTTGCTTTGAACTACGTTCATTAGCCACAGATCATATTAATCACATAGGTAAATATTACTGAAAACATTACCAAAACAGTACAAATTACGGCATATGCAGGCGATGGAAGTGTTCAAGGAAATTGACCCTGAAGAACGAACAGGAGGGCTTAAAATAAGCGATACAAATACGAAGTACATGATCGTCAAAATATCACAATAGACAACTATACCGTCGAATGTATGGACGCCTTCCGTTATCTGGGCACAGAAATCCATCAGAAGAATTCAGTAAATAGATACCTATTGAAATTAATACATCTATTTCCAGTGGGAATCGTACATACTATGATAATGAAAGATTTATGACATCGAAATTATTAGACAAAAGAACCAAAAAGATTATCTACAGAACATTAATTAGACCCGTAGATAGAGTTGCACAAGTTTGACTTGAATGTTTGAACTTGACTTGAGTTTGACTTAATTTCAAGTCAAACTCAAGTCAATCCCTATAACAAATAATTCAAGTTAATTCAAACTGGTCAATCGTACAGGTTTGAAAATTCAAACTGTTTGTCAAACTAGTTTGAAAGAGTTTGTAAAATAATTTATTTCGTAGATATACTTTTTTGTTTCTCTCGGAATAATTAAAACGATCGAAAACATCTACCAGAACAACACAATAAAAGTAAAAGTGGACGATGAATTAACTGACCCAATTGAAGCCGGCAATGACATAAGACAGGGGGATTCCTTGAGTCCTTTATTGTTCAACCTGGTCATGGGCGAAATAATAAAAAAAAAGTAAGAACTAAAAAAAGGTACCAAATGGGAGAAAAACAACTTAAAATAGCTGCTATGCGAACGATACAATACTAATCTCTCAAAGTGAAGATGATTTACAACGTATGCTGCACCAGTTCAACATAATCCAATGTTATAACAGCAGATCCAATAAGATGTAAATTGGAGCTGGAAGGTCAGATAATAGAAAGAGTGATGGAGTTTAGATACCTAGGCATCACACTATCTAGCTACGGAAGGCTCGAAACAGAATTGGAAGATCAAGTGAATAGGCCCGACACGGAGAGGACAAAAAGATTGCTCGAAAAGGCGGAGATGAAAACCCTTCGACAAAGCTAGAAGTAGGGGAGACCGGGGCTAGTTGTCAGAGGGGTAAGTTGTCACAATGCCGATTTCTACCTTATTTGTGAAGTTAACACGCTGTACCATCTACATGCGAAAGGTATTATTCATCACCAATTACACACAAAATATTACAGATATCGACCAGTAATTATTTCTTTTATTTGTATAAATGTGTTTTGAGGCTTCTCATGTAAAATTTTTAATCTTAAAACATCTCGTGCTGTGACTGAATTTGTGAAACCAAGGTAATAAAAATATATTTTAAAGGGTACTGTCAATCTTATAGATTACATAAGTAGGCATATTTTGATATATTTATTTATTGGAATAGTTTTGATTTGACATTCAGTTACGGAAGGTTATGTGGGGCTACTAGTTATCACAAATTACACGGGGCAAGGGGCAAGATGTCACTGTGACAACTTGCCCCGCAGCATTTAAATCTGTTGAAATGATTTTAGACCAAATTGCTAAAGAATACAGGGTAAATCATTTATGAATTTGTCAAAGGTAAACTTTTTGTGAAAAAGTGATTTAATATCTACAGGATTAAAATTTAATTTCTAACATAAATGCTGTTATTCTGCTTGCATAGCATGGATGAAGTCAAACCCCTGGAAAAGCTATTACTACCTTATGATATACCTGTATTATGGCAACATCTCGGCCTACGATACTTCAAACAATATAATGTCGGGATTTAGGTTCACTGGTATTTATCCCTTTAACAGGGATATATTCTCAGAATAAGACTTCCTCCCTAATTACGTTACCGATCGAAAGAACCCAAATGAAACGGAGGTGGGCACACCTGACACCCTAGGAGGGAAAAATGAACTAATATGTACAGGACACGAAGATCGTAGGTTAGATAATTTAGTAAACCTACAGACAAGCGGTGAGAACATTCAAAAGACACCAAATAATCAATTTGTCAACATCCAAGAAAATTAAGATTCGAATGAAAACCTTGCAGCTAAGAATCCTTTAAGAGCCTTTCAAACTAATAATTTCCTTTTCCTAAAACAGGTAGGGATATCCTCCCTGTTTTGAACTTGAACAAATCAACAATTGAAGAATTTTACAAGTTTCAATTTTTAGGTCCCTCGGATTTACTATAGGTAAAAAAATGAGAGTCGGAAATGACACCACCCGGAGGATTTAAAGCAGTCTGTAGAAACGGTTCGTCCTTTCCCAAAGGCTGCGAAGAGGACCAACCGCGTTTAACGTAAAAAAACGCAAATCATCAATACTAACAGATACTGCAGTCAAGGATGAAATTGTGCAGGACGAAAAGTCTAGACAGAACAAAAAAAATATACAAAAAAAGAAAAGCGTTAAAATGAATCTGCCTTCTACCAAAAAAAAGTAGGACCAAAAGAAAAGAAAGCATTTCATCGAACAAATAAGATTTATATGGACCAACGAACAGCATGCAAACAATGCACACATACAGGCTGCGCACCAATGAAAATCAATTTTATCTGTGCCACAATTGTGACTCAGAGGACGATATGTAGTTATTTCTAAGTTTACAAGTTCTTCTTTGAATAACAACGTTTTATTTCACATTTACTATATTTTTGTAATACTGTGACAATTTGTCCCAGGTACTGTGACAACATGCCCCATCATTTTAACCACTCGTATCTACAATTTTAGAAAAATATGAATGGATAGCCCACATTTCAACTAATTATGTGGAGAAATTTTGGTTAAAAAAAAAATAAAAAGTGTCCGAGTTACAGAGCCTGAACCAAAAACTGTGACAACTAGCCCCGGTCTCCCCTACAGATATACGACGTAGATGCAAGGTGTGTAACAATAATAACTGGGTAAGAAACAGAAGAATAGAATGGAATGACCACATAAGCGGAATGACAACAAATAGGATAGTCAGGACAGCGAGAGACGGTTCCCCAATAGGAAGACGATCAGTGCGAAGACCACGGAAACGATGGAACGACAACTTACCAGAGGCACATTGAAAAAACAGACAGAGTAATGTCTATACAAAAAGAAGAAGAAATACTTTTTTGTTGAGATAGACATGTTAGTTGCCAATTAAGATAAGAAATTTAATAATACATTGAGTGCCATATAAATCATCCTTTAGTTCCAATAATTTTAGTATTTGTTTCCCTCTACTAATTTATAAAAATCATGTACAATAGAACACTGACACTTTCACAGTAGAGTAAACTATTTTAAGCATGCACAACAAAATTAAATAAAAAAATACTAAATGAACAGTTTTTGGTAAATGGGATCTAGCTATTTTTATAATTTTCTGCTTTTATAACCGATAACAATAAACACCGGCACGACAGAACGAAAGTCATAAACAAGGTTTACGAAAGTTAAAAAGGAAGAAAACAAAGAACCTCAAAAATCTGTTTTCGTACCAACCCCTTTCTAAGAAGCATGTTAATTCCTTGAAATTTTATGGTCAAATTTGGATTATCTACATTTTTCCAATACAAATGTCCCAGAATCTCATAACATGTGGTGTCTGTACTAAAGCTCTTAGTCAAGCTGCGTAAGTGAAAGCGGAAGGTACTATTTAACAGTATGTTGACTTGTACAATATTTCAATCAACGCTTGTACTCTTAATACAAAGCAGACTTTTGAAATTAAAAGTTGTACTGTCGGAATAAAATCAATATTTATACATGGAATATTGAATATGAAATTTTATTTTATTATTTATACATGGAATTGGTATATGAAAAACAGCCTATTGACTTATACTCTTAGTACAGAAATGATTAATAAACATTCAAAATTCAAAATAATATAAAAGAATCCCGAAAGGTCCATTTTATGACTTATACTATACTATACTCTTAGTACATAGCACGTTAGATATAATTATAATATAGAGATTTTATATAGATTATTTGTATTTTTCAATTTAATTATATATAAACACAGCATTTTCACTTTAAAAAAATCCATCATTTTTTGAACGAAACTTCAAAATTAATGTGTAGGTACATTAATGAGGACAAAAATGTTATTTTTTCCAAACGCTTAGTTTAGCATAAACAGACCAAAGACGGTTAGTCGGCGCATAGTCTACAATTGCGAAACGTTACAATTGCGGTACAATTGCGTTATGAATGGCAGTTATGAATATATGGCAGTTATGAATGGCAGTTAAGAATGACAGTTATGAATATAGTCTTGTTATGCAAAACTAAAAACCCTTAATAGACAGAATGTCGCTTGGTTTATTTTTGTTTTTCTTAGTAACCGTTAACGTGACAATAACAGGGATTTTTCCAAGATAGTTCTATAGTCCTATGTGTCACCAGAATCCGCTGTTATCTCGATTTTAAAGAAATGACGCTTGGTCGAGTTATGCATAACGCCGCCCTTTTAAAGAATTAGTTCATTTGTTTGTGATTTTATAACGCTGTTCTTTATTTTTACATAATGGAAGTATATATGCACTTTGCAATTTTCATTGTTTTGAAATCACCTGCCGCAACATCAAATAAATCAGTATATTTATTTTTATTAATTAATGCTGCTTTGACTACAGATTGTTTCTTTTAATTTTTGCACTGGGAATACCTTCAATATCAGACTCAATTTGTTCTGGTACTTATTCTGAACCGAAAAATATCCAAATTCAGATATTATCTCCCAAAGCCAAACACTTCAAAATGAACGTAATAAACAAGCCAAACATGGACGTCTAAATATGAACTACAAACTAATTTGCGGAGTAGCAGAGTACAGATTCAGACCTATCCAAATAAGTGACAAAAAAATCCGTACGCTCTCAATTAGAATTGGAAATAAACACGTTGCCAATATGATATTCAAACTTCAAACTGTTTGAAGAAGTTTGATTTCAAGTCAAACCTAAAGATATCGAAATCAAGTCAAGTCAAACTTTTTTACAAAAAAAGTTTGATTTTCAAGTCAAGTCAAGTTTGTCGAATAAAATCAAACTAGTTTGACTTGATGAATCTCTACCCGTAGACCTATGGTTGTGAAACCTGGGTAATGACGAGAAAAGATGAAGCCCAATTCAGGACATTCGGGAGAAAGATACTGAGAAAAATATACGGCCCGGTGCAAGATGAGGGTGGCAAAAATGGAGAATCAGAAGATACGACGAAATTAATGAATTAAATGAAGAGTACGATATTGTAACATTTGTGAAAAGTCAAAGGACGCCAACGCAGAAATGCTCGATATTGGAGACTGAAAATAATAATTGTATAGGTTTTGTAGAAGAGAACTTGAAAATAAATTTCAAATGAGATATTATTTGCCATAAAATGGTCTATGAGCCATTTTTAATCATGATGTCAGTGAAACGTCAAAACAATAAACAGAGGCTTCTAAAGGTACCTAAAAATACACGGTGTAACAAAAGCTAGATCATAAATTAAACGACATATTCTGGGACCAAAAATAGTTCGATTGAGCCTAACTTACCTTAGTACCTACAAATGTGAGCATAATAACAGTTAAAACCCTTGAAGGTACAAAATGAAAATCGATTTTATCAATATAACGAGAACTGTATATTGAAAATGGACATGTGGCTTTCTTATGGCAGAAACATCTTAAAAGAATAACTGAAATTTTTGTACCCCATAAAAAGTTGATGGGGGTTTTGTTCCCTTAAACTTCCCAAATGTTTGCGTAAGATCCAATTAAATTATTATAGTAGTACCATTAGTTAAATACAACGTTACTAGAACTTTTTGCCTCTTAGTACTTTTTCGATAAGCCAGTTTTTATCGAGATGCGGCTTATTTATGTTTCTGCGGCTGATGCGGCTATGTTTCAAAATTTTTGAGTTCCTTACAAAATGTAAATTATAAATGAATTTTTATATTATTACCAGTTTTCTATAATCTTACTTAACCATCTACAAATTATATGTGGTGGATTTTCTCGAAATTTCTCGATAAAACTGGCTTATCGAAAAAATACTAGGAGACAAAAAAGTTTTAAAAACATTGTGTTTAACTAATGGTATCACAATAATAATTTAATTGAAACGTATACAAATATTGGGGGAGGTTTAAGGGGACCAAACCCTGCTTGGGCCAAATTGCCACATGTCCATTTCCTTCCAAAATCGATTTTCATTTTGTAACTTCAAAGAAACTTCATTTTGTAACTTGTTTAAGTGCACATCTGTACTAAGGTAAGTTTAGTATTATTTTTCATTGACTATTTCACTAGACTGTTTTTAACTGATAAAACGGCATAGCAACGCATCGTTTCCTACTGACAAAACTCCTTAGCGACGTGATTTCTCAGCGACAAAATTATGACAGATCTGTCACGAAAGTGTCTGGTAATAACAAATAAATACAGATTATATTTCGTTGATATGGTGCATTAATTGTCTCGTGAAATAGTCTTGTCGAATATCATTCGAGAGAAAATTATTTACCGGCAAAATTTTCTCCTGGTTTCATTCAAGTTCGTTGCCTTTTGGTAATTTTCGCTTATGAAATTTTGACAAAATCACTCGACTGACGTCTCGTGATTTAAGTCAAAATTTAATTCGCGAAAATTGCCAGGCAACAAACTTTCATACCAGTCGAAAATATTGCCGGCAAAATTTTCTCTCTTATGATATTATATACGACAATATACCAGAAACGTAAGCAGATGATCCAACTTATGTTTATTTAACAAACATGTAAAGTTTAAAAATAAACTAAAAATTCATAAATTTCATGAATATTCGATAACATTTTGGAATTTATGTTAATATAACTACATTACAATAAAGCGCAATAAAGAATCAACATAGGATAGAACGGACGCAGGATAAAAGACAGACACGTGAGTTATTTGGTAACTAACTTAAATAAAAATAATCTACTCTTCTATGCCGTCCATAATGCTTTTATAAGTTTAAAGTAAATCAACTTACCTATATTTACAAGTTTAATTCCATCTTGTTCTATAGCACTCAAAGCACAAGTTACATTTTCCAGATAATGATGTTGATTGGCCGGCCTCTTGTTCCAGGAAGGTTTCAAAGGCTTCTTTCTGAGAGCTTCTACCAGCAGACATAATCTGACTCCTGAAAGCAAAGACATTTTAGTATCTAGAGAGTAATATTTTTTTACTGGCAAAGATTAAAACGCCACTACAAGATATAGTTCTAAGACTAATTTGGTCGAACCAAATACGAGATTTTTTAGGAAGCTGTTTTTTATAAACCAATCGCATTGACCAATTGACTTGTTATACATTTTTCACTTATTAGTGATACCCATTTCAGAATTTGGGAATCCTGACCAGCTTATACAGTTCTAGAGGATGGGTACCATATATTTCTGGAGTCACTTGGTAGTCTTCAAAAAGTGTTTGCCGCTTGCGATTTATCTTTTACAGGTTCTCTGCCACAGAATCTAAAGAGTTCTTCATGAAACAATCTCAATAGATTGGTACCATCCGTTCTTGTCAGTTTGCAGTTTCTTGACTGATGCATGTCCAATAAAGAGGTCTGTTGTGTGATTTATGCTTGTTTTTCGGAGTACTTCAACTCCATTAGCTCATATCCTCCATAAATTTTGCCATTTGCTTGACCGGGTATACTTTCTCAGTGATAGTTTATGTTGCCTTCGTATCCAAACTTTTTTCTAGCCGCGGAAGGTGCTCCTTAGTCGGCTCTGGGCCGAAGTAATGTGTAGTTAATCCTCTTCTGACAAATTCAACAGCTCTTTCTTTTACTGAAAAAATTGATAGCATATCACTTCTTTCGTTTCTGATACCCAATCCATACGGTTCTATATAAGTTTCTTCATTGTCTCTTTTTTGGCCTATGTTTGCGGTTGTTGCACGCATGTTAGTTGGTATATTGGAAACAAGACGAAAAGAAGAACCATTGTTCTTCTTTGAATCTTGTTTTCAATAGACCCACTAAGTACTATTTTAGGGTTGAAATACAGGCATAATATATTCCGCAAAAGTGTTTCCTTTGCCTTCATCACTACGAGCCAAGCTACCACTGTGTTTTCTTACTGGAGTCTTGTTGTTGAGATTTCAGTTTCTTTGCCAGTTTTTCCAGTTTGTATTGATCCTCTATTCTGTTTTCATTGCCTTTTTACTTTGCGTTATAAATTGTTATATAAAGTTGACAACTTGATTCCAAGTATTCTTACCCCCCTACTCAATTACTTCTCTTGTCATACTTCTCACGCCTTGGCCATGATTGCTCGAGCCGCTTGAGACTAGAGGCTGTTTCTTCTTAGTTCACTACCATGGCCTATTATGTCGATGTCGACCTAGAAGTTGCTCTGTTTTAAGTTTAACTGAATTCTACCTGGTTTATATTTGCTTAAATTTTCTTATAATCTATAGTCGAAGACTCCACCATTTTTCGTATAGTTCCTGTTCTAAATAAATTACATTACCTCGAAGTTTGATTCATTTTATTCAATATTTCATTGCTAAAGATATTTACACCAATGAAAATAAATGTATAACCCGGCATCAGTTTTTGCATGAAATATCAACAGATACTGTCATTACACATAACAACTTTTTTTATAAACAGGTGACTGAATACGATAATGATTATGATAAATATTAAATATAATATGCTAAAATATTTGTTGTTCTTGTTGAGTAAATGACAGAGAAAGTATTACGGTATATCATCCATATTAAGAATCCTGCTGGTAGTATCTAATAATATACCTACTTTACTACTACATATTATAACGGAAACAGTAATGAGAATATTAATTAGGTTAATTGAAAAAACCGTTACCTTAGATTTTGGTTAAAAATAAGGTAAGTTGAAGAAATCTTTTAATATTGCAAAGAATTGAAAACCCTGATCTGATCTAAAATTATTATTTAAAAATGTAAATATGTGCGTCGGAGGAATACAGCTGGATCTAGCGTTGGAAAATGAAATAACTATCAATTACTGTCAGGAATATAATTACTTGGAACTTAAAATTGCACAAGATGGAAATATTGGACAAGAATAACCAAGAAAGGTGCACGAAAGGAAGGAAAGTTATCGCATTATTGAACACTATCCTATGGGGCCAAAGTATTTCTAAAGAAAATTCATAACATTCATCATTATAACGTATGTCAGCATACTTGCAAACAGGGCCGGCGATAACGGGCCTGCAATGGATGCACTGCAGGCGGGCGCCCCTGTTTAGGGGGCGCCAAAATGAGCTTTTTTCTGCTGGTGCTGTACAAAATACTAATTTAAAAGAAACCGAAGGGCGCCTATGCTAGTTTTGCAGGCGGGCGCCCTATACCCTAGCGCCGGTACTGCTTGCAAATACAGCAAATGGACTTCTGGTGAAAAGCCACTGGTATATCAAGTAGAGATGAAACCAGAAATACAAGAATATTGGAGATAATGGATGTAAAGCATACTATAATTGATGGGGTGTATGAGTGTGTTATAGAGGTAGCACCTTTTATTGGAACGGCTACATCAAACGTCATAGACGGGAGATTGTTTTTGATAACTGGTCCTCATAAGGCACTCAACTCTCACTTATGGCTCCACGTGCCACATCCCGGGCAACTGCATTGGTCTGCAGGCTAAACTAAGTGAGGGTAGCCAGACATGGTGATAGGTTGGATAGTGGCAGCTGGCTGTTACAAAACTGACCATGCGGCGAGAATGATAGCCACAGAAACGGCACATATACAGCGGTGCAGAAGGCAAAGGGAAACCACTGAACTATTTTCCCAAGAGAATTTCTTCCCATAACGATGACAATTTCGGTAAGTGAAGATGGAATGTGTAGCGACCCGACTCACGCTCGGCGCCATCTCGGTTCCGGGTCGGATGGTGTGAAATTTGCTACCGGCTGCCAAAGTGTGAGGGACCAAGCACCTGACAGAAATTGTGCCACTGAATCCAAATTTTCATTTAATTTAAGAAAATGTCAGCGAATTAGTACATGGAACGTCCAGGGACTGATCCAAAACCCTGGAAAGTTACAAATAATTGAAAAAGAAATTGCAGACCACAATCTTTCGGTACTGGGACTCTCAGAAACTGACTAGAGAGGAAAAGGGCATTTTAAAACAACTGCTGGCAATGTCGTCCATTTTTCAGGCCCAGATAACAAAAGTACAAATGGAGTCGCAATAATTGTACCCTCTAAACAGATGATCATAAACGGACTGCCGGGAAAATTGGCTACAAGTAGCGTACAATAAAAAACAATGGAAATGAAGACTTGAAGAGGCTTATGTTTAGATGTGGACGTGAACGGTTAGACGAAGAAGAAGAAGAAGTCACAAAATTTCGGCTCCAGTGCTTTTTAAATGCTCCAGTGCATTTTTTTCAAATCCTGAGAAAACTATTAAGTATTTTTGAAAAATTTAAACGCAGAATCAAATACATTATGACCGAGAGCCGAAACTTCCTGAAAACTTCTATATTGTTTATTTTAATAAGTTACAGGGTGAAAAAAAAAAGAAAATTTAGTGTTAATTTTAATTTCAAATATTTAATTCAAAAGAAACTTTTTTTATTCTAAGGGACTTGCAGCTCTCTGTAATAATGTAATGTTTCATTCAGCGTTTAAATTTTTCAAAAATATTTATAAGTTTTCCCAGGATTAAAAAAAATAAATGTGTTTAAAAAGCATTGGAGCCGAAATTTTACGCCTAAGCCTTAAGGACACAAGATAACATGAATAACTTTAATTTCTCTTTAATAAGTCCGTCTTCGTTCTCAATGAATACCATTTAAATTATACTTTATTTGGTTTCTCCTGTTATAAACCTAATGATGATAATGATGTCTAAACGCGTCCTTAATTTTATTAAATAAAAAATTGCTTTACAATTTCTGGTTTCATTTGGAGATTAGTAATCGTTATTACCTCACAAATCACATTAAAGAGATTCGCTTCATTAATTTAAGAGTTTTTTAACAGGGTTTTTATTGATTATTATTTATACGCCTCTAGTTGTAAAATGAAAAAATAAAATATTCCCCAAAATAACAAAGAAAAGAAAATCATTATCTCACTTACCTGTACATAAATCTTTCGATAAATCTGCCACCCTTAAATCCTGCGGCAAATGTTCGTTCACCCAATTTCTGAAAGTATTGGCTTGTATATCCACCCAAAGGTCCTCGTTACCTTTTATCTGCATACCACGAGCCGCATGGCCTTCGGGGCTTCGAGCCAAGAGACCACTGTGGGATATTTTTCCTTCCATTTTCCTATCTTATATTTGTTTTGGCACTTGACATCACTGAAACAAGATAATATTAAGATTACATTGATAGAAAAACAAAAAAAAATTTACCTACACAATTTTAGAGAAAGACATTAAAAAGAATGAAGCAAACACCAGTAGGGAGAAGGTCAAAGGGAAGACCCAAACTTAGATACATAGAACAAGTGGAACAAGATCTGAAAACACTTGAGATTACCCACTGGAAGAACAAAGCAAGGAACAGAACAGAATGGCGGAAAATCCTAGAACAAGCCAGGACCCAAAAAGGGTTGTCGAGCTACTGATGATGATGATTAAAAATTATGTGAGCTAGTTAAGTCATGAACAAAAGAAAATTTTTGAAGTGGCAATATTGACGAAACAGACTGAACAGACCGGATGATCAAGAGCCGTGTGATATACGTAAAATTACTAGGGGATACAGTGTCAGCACTTGTAGCCAGAAGCTGTACTGTTTCCTCTCTTGTATAATCGGCTAATGGATGGATTTATAGCTAGACTCAGCAATCACAGAAAGGCACTTTCAATGATATAATGCAACAAGGTTTGACTGCAGTTGCAGAATGAACTTTACCCAAATAAAGCGTTTAAATTATGAAATTTCCAATTAGCAGAAATTACAATGGTACATTTTTTGATTTGAGATGTGGATATATTGGAGAATAATTAAAATCTCGTGGACTGAACGAGTCACAAATGAGGAGATCCTCAAAAGAATGAAGAAGAACCGAGAGGTACTGACCACCATCAAATCTCGAAAGTTATAATACTTCGAACACATTATGCGAAATGAATAAAGATATGCCCTCCTACAAGCCATCCTGCAAGGAAAAATATTTGGAAAGCGGGGCCCAGAAAGAAGAAGAACATCCTGGTTGAGCATTCTCGAATCTGGTTCAACACAACATCTGTGAGATCGGTCGGATCGATCTACAAATAAAAAAGTGGTTTTCCGCCGGTTTTTGTAGTTTGAAAACACCTTTAGAGATCAAATGTATCTTTGGCAGTAGTGATATTTAGAGATAGTACGTAGTCAATGAAACAGTACGAAGTAATCATCAAGTATTCGCTGACAAGTTATTCTTCAAATATCTGATTTGCAAGATGCCGGTGTTTTTGCTGTGTATGAACTTTTTGGCGAAAGCAGGACGAAATGTAAGTTATAATATTTTTTTTTATGAAACAACGGAAGCTGAAATTTTCTATGGAGCCATTTGGTCAACCCATTTTTTTTACAAATAATTAAAACTTGACAGTGTTTAATGGTAGTGTTGTGAAAAATCTGACAGTGTATCTGGGTTATTTTTTATACTTTTTGTATGATACTCTCGTAATTAAAAGAGAATTATTATCATGTTACAGTATTCAATCTGCATAGAAATTGTAAGAAGAAATTTATTATTCAGCTATTAATAAGCACGTAATAAATGTAACCAGTAGGTATTATGTAATGTTTAATTTCGCTAAAATTTTTTTTTCTTTTCAGGTAATTTCAGGTAATTTCCAACAGGTTTGCTTAACGAATATACGAGGTATTTAAGTATGACTGTTTCTTGTTATTTGGATAGATATGAATTTTGGTTTTAAGAGTTTTCTTTGTCCCTCAAAGAAAAGACAAAGTTGTGCCCTTTTCGGAAAAAAGTTTAAAACTTGTGTTATTCGTTTTATTTATTCAATATTTGATTTTAATATTCAGTAGAATGAGAAGAACCGAGAAGTACTGACTACAATAAAATCTCGAAAATTACAGTAAGTACTTCGGACATAATATGCGAAATGAATCCAGATATGCCCCTCCTACGACCCATCCTGTAAGTGAAAATATTTGTAAAGCCGCCAGGGAAAAATATTTGGAGGTCCAGGAGGAAGAAAATCATACTGGTTAAACAACCTTAGAAAATCGTTCAACAGAACATCTGTGCAGCTTTTCCGCACTGCTACAGACAAGATAAATATTGTTGCCTATTCTTACCCCATTATTTCTAATTGCTATTTTTTATCTAAGTACTTCTTCTAGCCACTTTATCATCTCCCAATATTTGTCATTTATGTCAAATACCTTTTTCATCTTTGTTCTTACTATTTTTCTTTGATGTTTATGGTATTTGTCTTCTATTTCATTGTCATTCTCCTTTTCTTTTCATTTGTACATTGCCTGCTATTGTCATTGGTTTTCCTTTGAACCGTCAATATTTTCTTAATAATGATTATGCTATGTGTTGAGTATAATGTGACATGTGTCTTGTATGTTTTTAATATAGTTCTTTCCTTTTGTTTTCAATTACTTTTATATTTTTCCTCTGTGTAAATTCCAAATTTTATTCCATATTTTTTATCATTATTACTATTACCGCAAAACTATCACAAACTATCAATCATTCAATTTTTCGTCCAACTTCTTCCACCTATTTCCCTTTATTTTTCTTCTCTTACTAGTCTCATTATGTTATTTTTCAGTTTTGTACGTTTTTGTATTAATTTCCGTATTGTTTTTCTCCTTTTTTATAAGCATACCTATGTTTTATACAATTATTTCTTCCTAGACCAGCAAATGAAGCATTTTGGCTCGCAATTTTTTCGTCCAGCACGTATTTACTTGATATTTTCACAGAAGGTAGGAAATAGTCCAAGGATCATTTTCTATATCATGCAGCTGGTCGCTAAAACATTGGGGGTGGTTGCCACCCCATCTCGGGGGTGGGAATTTTTTATTACATTTTAACAATGTAAATCGATGTAGAAGGTAATTCTAAGAATAAAATGTTGTTACATTTTCTTCGTAAAACTAATATTTTTCAAGTTATTCGCGGTTGAAAGTATCAGTTTTCGACGAAAAAATCCACCATTTTTGAGGGTTTTTTGAGAATAACTCGAAAAATATGCTTTAATCAAAAAAACTGTAGATACCAAAATTGTATCTTTTAGTAACACAAACCAAATTCTTTTTCTATAATATTTTTGCGACCAATACGAACCGAGATACGGCATGTTAAAGGTTAGCTTTTTTCGTCAAACTTTGCATTTTTCGAGGAAAACTTAAAAAATATTTTTTCAATCATACAATTAGACCTTTCAAAAGAAATAATAAAAAGTTTCTAGCATAAAAATTGAGCGACTTATGCTCAAAAGAAGATCGGTACCTGCTTTTCTCTACGAAAAAAAAAGTGAAAACAACCCCCTAACTACCCTCCTAATTAAAAATTAGTCTTCACCTTTCTGTAATTCCATTTATATTTTCATTATAAATACATTAGAAGGCCTAATTTTAGAAACATTAGACTTTAAAGAAAAATAGATTTTTTGCAATATCGTATTTTTCACTTTTTTCTTCAAAATATATCCGAAAATACTGAAGATACGAAAAAAATGATAGACTATTAAATTTCAGCTTTTTTAATAACTAAAATTTTTTTGTACATAGATTTTCATTACAGTGAATAGTTAGCAAGATATAGCTGTTTAAAATCTCTATTTACGAGCAAACACCCTCTTATTCGAGCCCTTTAAACCCACCCCAATTAAAAACTAAGAGATCTTATGGAATTTAATTTACATGGTCATATAGCTCTTCAAAAATCCTACAAAATCATTTTTGAAAAACTTTTTATCGCCAAAAATGAAGGAGCTATGTTTATAAAACAAATTTTTGTTTTCGAAAAATTTGAATAGTCCACTTATATAGCATTTTCAATGTATATACATAATACCGCAGAACCGGTTCGTATACTGGAAGATGACTAAAAAACTATTTGTATTAGTAATTGTACATATTTGTAAATGCGTATTTTTGTGTAAATAACTGTTTTTGTAATTCTTAAATTCTACTTTTTTTCTGCATAGATCTAAAATTATCTATTTATAAAAATTGCAATGTTATTAAGGGTGGTTTTTAAGGGTTGAAATATTATGATATTATATCCTTTAGCGTAAAACAATCATTATTTAACCAATCAAAACCAAATTTTACCCATATTAAAGTTTACAATGTTTTTATATAATTTTTGAAAATAAGGGGTAGTTTACACCCCTAAAAATAATCAACGCCCTTGAGCATGATATAGAATATTTATGAAGTACAGGGTGAGATAATCCTAATACCAAATTTTTATGTAAATCGATGCGAGCCGAAATTATTCTTTTAGAATAAGTCAATTTTTTATATTTAGCTCCAACAAGGGTGGTTGTAAGGGTTGAAATATTATGATATTATATCTTAAAACATAAAACAATCATTATGTAACTAATAAGAACCAAATGTTGACAATATTAAAGTTTAGAATGTTATTTTATAATTTTTTACAATTAGGGGTAGTTTTCATCCTTAAAAAACTAAAAGCGTACAACGGCTCAATATAGAAAATGACCTAGAGGGTGAAATGAGCCTAATCCCAAATTTTTGTAAAAATCTATACTGGACGAAAAAATTGCGAGGTTTGCCATTTTTTCAGTTTCATTTCCTCGACTATTAATATTAAAGCTTCTTTTAATTTCATTATCAACTAGTCCAAGAAAATGTCTGAGAAAAGTAGTTAAGTAATTTGAAATTTTTGTTTCATAAATGATATTTAAACCTCATAGTTTGCATATATGTCAATTAATAAGTAATATCAATACGAAAATCAAATAATGAAACAACAGCTTGAAAACGATGCTTTTGTTCAAGAATAAAAACTGGGTTACCTATTTTATTGCTATTTGAACTCGCTTGAATAGTGAAAAAACAAGCGGTTCTTTATGGGGCAATTAGTGCCAACCTTTTAACACTTCTATAAACAACAGTCAACGGAAATATTGATGAAATTAAAAAAATAAGTAAAATAATCTTAATAGATAACTTTTATGTTTACAAGGTTTTAAATATTGTAGACACAACACAAGAATTTAAAATATAAATTAACAAGTGACAATTGCTTTAAAATGCTTTTACACTTTTTTTAATGTAATAAATAACCAGTTCAAAGCTCTGATACCAGAAAATAATAGGTATTTGGACAAAAATAAACTTAAATAGGCTGAGCAGTACGCGACAAAGGACATCGTGCGTTTTCTAGTCAATGTAACTAGCGTATGGATAAAAATGGTTATTTTTTTCTTTCTGAAAGCTGCAAATAATTGGCTCATGGTTTATGGTAAAACTTCGACTATCTATTCTATAAGTCCTCAGGACTGAGACAGATCAGCTACTCGTGTATAAAAGCATTCCACCAATATATCAAACTTTGCACCGCTAGTACGCTACATCTGTCAAATTAGTAAATTAATGAATAAACAGCCTAAATTATGCATCGAAAAAGACATTTCTTACCATTTCGTACATACAAACGCTGCGGTTGTTGTCAAGAAGAAAACCGGGTTACTTGTTTAATCGCTAATTGAACTCACTTGTAAAATGACAATACAAGCAGCTCTATATAGATGCAATTAGAGCTAACCTCTTAACACTTCCTAGACAATGGGTCGAAGGAAGTATTTAATATAATTACATGATTATTTTGTTATTTTTTCTAGGTCATTAAAAATGTTATCTTTTTAGTGACCATTCTGCAAAACATGTATTTTGTATGCCTAATCATTAGTGAAGTGTGAACATTTATAGTTCTAATTTAATCAATCAATTTATTATTATTTAATCAATGGATTGGAAACAAAAAACACAATTCTATGAAGGACAATAGTAAAAATAATAAATTATCTAAATAGACTTTTACTACCAACTACAACATTCCTTGAAATTATTGTTGTTAATATCCAAGACACCTTTGTGCCATAAGATGTACTATACAAAAATATGTGTTTTTGTAAGTTCGTATAATAGGCCTGGATCCCGCGTACCACAAAAGTTGATTAATAGCAAGCTGAAAATTTGTTAATCGCTTAACGGTGTCTAGTCGGATAAACTTTGATGTATGGGAACACTGGAACAGGGGAAGTTTTAATTGTGGAACGTGTTTTAATTGTGGAAATTGTCATCCTGACAAGTTTATGATTGTGAATTCTAGTAGGTTGTTTTTAATTTTATTCAATAGCAAACTGTATTATGAATAAATGTGTGTCCGACAAATACGTTGAGCATTTTACTAAGTCCGACACGTAGAACATGTCAAATGACAGGAATTATGTTGGTGATGAATAGGAGTCTGATTTTTTCATGGGACTTTAATGAAAGGGTAACAAATCAATTGGAAGTTCTGTTCGACAAAATACATGGGACGTTTTCGTAGTCTGACGTTCGAAACCTGTAACCTGTTCCATAATTAAAACTTCCCCTGTTCCATTGTTCCCGTACATCAAAGTTTGTCCGACTAGATACCGTTAATCTATTATAGTCGCTTCGCTAAACTCAGACACAACTGGCTAGTGATTTTAGTCGGTAATTTTTTGTTTTGGGCCAATTTTGTCAAAATTGGCAAAATTACTAACTATTTAGTAATTATTTTTTTTTTGTCAATTTTAGCAAATTGGCAAAATTACTAAAATCACTAGACAGTTGTGTCTGAGTTTAGCGAACCGACTATAACAAATTTTCAACTTGCTATCAATAAACTTTTTTTGGTACGCGGTATCTAGGCCTGTTTACATTTATACATTTGTTAAATATTTTAAATATTTGTTTGTTTGTAGATAAATATATTTTTAAAGTCTCTCGCACAAGGGGTGCTACTTTGATAGTAGCTCTACTTCAGTGAGTTTTTATGTTTATTTAGTATTCAGTATACTTTTTGTTTCTTGTAAATATATATATTATAATGTAAGCTTCCTAAAAATTATTATTGTTATTAATATTCTATATTTATTGTTTGTTTATTTAGAGTATTCCAGTATTGACTAAATATAGGTAGGGGAGAGTTGGACAAAACGGGATACCATTGTTGTTTACTTTTACTACGGAAAATATGTTAAATAAATTATCATAATATTATTTTTTATAGGTATAACATTTATTGCAGCACACAAAACACATATCTTTAGCTGTTTTTAATAACTAATAAGTCCTACACATCCCGTTTTATCCAACCACGGTTGGATTAAACGGGATAGGTTTATAATATTTAATTTTTTGTATAAAATTATCTAAAACTTAATTTATGCCTAAATTAAGTAGACATTAAACTGTATAGTAAAATTTACTCCTGAAAGAGTAATACCTTCAGTAGTCAGAAAACTAAAAATAGGCGCTTTTTATGTTTTATGGCAAAATGAGAAATAATACCTTTTATTTAGGCCTAGATACGTATATCAGAACAAAAGTCACATAAAAATATGTTGTTCTCTGCGGTATGAGAAAACGCTTCATATCTGTATTTAAAAAATTAATAGGCCAACAAATAAATAGGTAGATAAAACGGGCATAAGAAACTGTATCCCATTTTATCCAACTTATAAGTGTCCCGTTTTATCAAACTCAGACATTTTTCAAAACAAAAATGGCTGCTGCCTAAATGTGAAAGTAAAATTAGGTAGACTACACAAGACAATATTCGTTAATGACTGCTTAATTAAATATAATAGTCACCGGAATTATATTTTTATATATGTGGGCAGTATAATGTAGCAAACAACGCACTTAAAAGTACAAAGTATCAAAAAAATAGAGTCAAACAATTCTAAACACAACAACTTTTCATCAAATAGTGGCATCGAGGTAAAACGAACTGAGAATGTTAAAATGACGACTGATAACAAGTTTCCGTCGTTGTCCGATTGATAGCACCACTAGTTGGGTCTCTAGGCTAGGTATCCCGTTTTATCCGACTATCCCGTTTTATCCAACTCTCCCTTATATTAATTATACGGAATAGTGTTAAAACATCGGAAATTCGGTCTACGGTTTAAATGGAAACTACATTTATTTATAAAGTTCGATATTTCGTTGATTTTTTTCATCTTTATCAGGAACATACTACAAAATTAACTAAGAATAATTAGATTCAAACATAACATTCACAGTGCCTATTATCACTTATGAAATTCTGTATTTTATTTTATGATGCAAATTATATCGGACGTACACATGTTTTACGAACGTGCGAGTCGGCACTATTTTCGGCCCTTTTGTCACATGTATGTGTCATTACGGCCAACAAGTTTTATTATCGAACCAGATGTTTGATATTTTTAGTCTACCAGAATTTTAAAATATTGCAATACATGTCGCTTAACTTGCAATACAAATATCTGTCTTATAACTAATTGACTTTTTGTTTTTGTTGATGAGGTACATTTCAAAAAATAGTATTTTTTATAGTTATTTTCTATATCCAAGGTCTTGACATCTGATCAATTAAATGTGTGGGCATTTGTGCTGGAATAGTGTGGTACTGCACAAGAATTTTTCTGTTTTGCTATTACTTTTGGGCTGCGGTATTCATTGTTTTAACCACTGCGTTGGCTGTCCTATATACTGCCCATCACATTCTAGACAAGGAAGTTGGTAAATGAGATGACTCTGAAATAGAAGCGGTGTCTGGTCTTTAAGCTTTAAAAAAAGGTGTAATTGGATATACTGTTGATAGCTATATTGATATTAGGAATTCCATTCAGCAGCTTTATTATATACAGTATGTCCCTGTAAGTTGTATCCATATGGAAAACTTCTATATTATTAATTTTAGGAAAAAAAGTTATTCTTTATAAAAAGCTCTGCATGGTCCAAAACCTAAGATTTAACCATCAAATATCTATTTTTTTGAATATTATACGAGGTATGTCAAAAAGTTTGAATTTCACTCAAGAGTAAAGTAGCTTTATTTTTCACAATATTGAAAATTGCTATTATGAAAAGTTGTTTGGAATTAAAAACTGTATTCTAGTATGCAATTACATCCTTCTAATTTAAATTTTTTTTTTTTTTGAAAAATTATGGATAACTAACATTATTTTCAGTTATTTTAATTCAGATAACTCTATTATTAATTTTTCGAAAAAAAGTAATTCTTAATAAAAAGATCTGCTTGGTCTAAAATCTAAAATACAACCATCTTATGTCAAATTTTATCAATTTTATACGAGGTATATCAAAAAATATCAATTTCGCTCAAGAGTAAGATACGTTTAGTTTTCACAATATCGAAAATTGTTATTATGAAAACTTATTTAGAATTAAAAACTATGTTTCAGTATGTAATTACATCCTTCTAATTGAAATATTCTGAACTATAAAGGTACAGTTCACCAAGAATAGCTGAAAGTCTGAAATTCTAACTGCCTAAGCGAACAATGAAGTGAGAACGCACTCGGAAGGAAAAAGATAGCCTGTACGCGCGGGTGAACTTTAAAATATAGGTACAATCGGAGACACAAATATAGAAACGTAAAGTTTGAATAGTTTCTAATAGGTCCCGTACACAATTATTATTACTGTCATTACTTTTCTTCAGTATATTTGTAGTATTTTTTTACAAAGTGAGATGTAATAAAATAGATCCAACAAAAACCGCTTGTGTTGCTATAAATTATGGCATTATAAACCAAAAATTATATTTTTATATTGACTATTTATACTTTATATTACCATTATATTGACCAAAAGGTTTCGGAGAAAAAGGGCGTAAGCAGTAGGATAATAAATAGAAATTAGATGTTCGGTCCCGGTGAAGCATAAATATGGTGTCTTTGTACCAGTACCTTTTGTTAAAAGAGATATTTATAACCTTTCTCGTATCCATTTCCATAGCATTTGTCGTCATCGTTTTATTCAGTCCACACAAACTTTTCACTAATTTAAAATCAAAAGTGACATTTTTTTCAGCGACATATTGCTTCATAGAAGCCCATACTAACTCTATAGGATTCAAATCCGGATAATATCTTGGGTAACCGTAAAACTGAATGTCCTTTATCCTCGAGTATTTTGTCAATTTCATAGGTTTTAAACAGAGGTTTGTGTAATTTTATAATTTCGTATAATTCAAATTTCAACATGTCATCTGTAAAGGAAATATTTCGCGTTGTCAGCCACTGCTGCATTTCTGCTTTCCTGGAAGACATAGTTGGACATTTCTCAGTTTGTAAGTTGTGATACGGTGTATTATCAATCACTAAAACGCTGTGAGGGGGCAAATTTGGTATCAGTTTATCCTGAAGCCACTTTTTGTAATTGTCGTAGTTCATTGTATCATGATAATCTCCTGTTTTTATAGTAGGTTTGTAGCGCAGATAGGCGTTTTTAACAAAACCACTTTCACCTCCAGCATGCACTATCACAAGCATCTGTCCTTTAGATACTGGTTTTTGTATGCCCTTTTTTGAACTTTCAGACCAGCTCTTTTGGTGGGTATGAGATGAATGGACGTATGTTTCATCCATGTATAGGTATAATTGGGCGATTTGCGTTCCTGTAACGTTTCATACTACGTAAGAAATTCAGTCTAAGATGTTGAATATTGGGCTTTTCTATTAATAATTTTCTATTAGTTCTGGTTTTTCGCCAACGAAATCCCATCTTTCTAATTACTGTTCGTAGGCTTTCTATGGAACCTGAGTAGTTGTACTCCTCTGCAAATGTTCTGTGTATGCGTTTCATAGTTGGGACTTGTTTTTGTGTTATACAAAAATCCATTATATAACGTCGAAGACGCCCTATATCAAGATCGTCCAAGCACGTTTTTGAAGCGCTTTTTTTTCTCTTTTTGTTTGGAGTTACAAATGAGGAATATTCGCCATCTTCAATTAATTGCATTTCCCGAGCAATTTTTTGAACGCTGCTTAAACTAACACCTGTTGCCAATACCACACGTTCCTGCACTTTTTTCAAATCTCTACACGGTTCATTGTTTTTCGCTTCATTTATCATAAAATGAATCACGTTTGCTATAACTTCCCGTGTCTGATTATTTAAAACTTTTCCCTTCAAATTCGATTTAAACAAAATTTGCAAATTTTAAATTGATTCTCCTTTGCGGTTCGTACTTACAAAAAATGTTTCGCAGACTGTACCGACTTGTTCACGTTACAAACGGTAGATAATAGGTGTTTTCGTGGAGCACATCCTGAATGTATTCTGAACTTAACCCGGATACAAATATATGCGCAAGCGTGTCTCCGAATATATTCTGAATTTGTTTCTGCACGAACAATTTCCGAATGTTTTTTGGGTTGCCTATGCCAATTGCCTAACCTTATTCTTTTATCTTTATCTACGCTAGGACAAACAACACTCCAAAACAGGAAAAGTAATTTTACATAATATTGTGGAAATGAGATCTTTCATACTTATTTGCCAAATCTACAGCTAAGTCTCTACTTAATCTAAAATTCTGTATAAATTGTTGGTTATTAAATTGTTGCACAGTTTCCTCAAAAAAATTTGCATTTTTTGGAACATTTAAAAGTCCTACAATCTCTTCCAAATCTTCATCACTTGAACTGAGGTTCATCATCTAAAAAGTTTTTAAAAATAAGAAACTGAAATACATAATACAATTTAAAAAACCTTACCTTTTACAACATTTGTATGATAACACAACAATTCAAAATTTTAAACTTGTTAGGTTAGAAATACAATCTCGAATCTCTTAACAAAATAAATAAATTCGTCAAATCAACTTCTGCACATGTGCGGACAATAAATCCTCTCTTTAATCCCAGAACTTGTTGAACGCATTCCGAATACGTTCAGGACAAGTTGTTGCGCTCCGCGAACAGAGAACTTTTTATTCAGAGGAGGATTTTTCAACACCGCGAACAGCCAAAATTCTAATGCGAAAGCGTTCTTCCTCTGAACACGTTCAGGACGTGCTCCACGAAAACACCTATTAAGTGAACGCTGAGTGCGAGATCCGTCGGATGACGAATGCGCATCATGGGCGTGGTTATTTTCAGACTTTCAGCTATTCTTGGTGAACTGTACTTTAAAAATTGATAAAATTTGATATAAGATGGTTGTATTTTAAGTTTTAGACCATTCAGAACTTTTTATTAAGAATCACTTTTTTTTCGTAAAATTAATAATAAAAGAGTTATCAGAATTGAAATAACTGAAAAAATAATGATAGTTATTAGTCCTGTCGCCAGGGGGGGTACAACGGCCTCCTTTATTCAGATGGACTTACCCAAGTTTTTTTCATGTATTTTGACCCGTAGAATATGAATTTTTTGGGTAACAGTTGATCCGGATGTCGATAAGATTGTTATTGACCAAGAACTTGAGGAATTACTTAACAGAGGTTTCTCACAAAACAAAACATTTTTTTGTATTTTTTGGGTCATTCTAAGTAAAAAATGTTCTAACAAGTTTTCCCGTAGGATGCTCAGTTTTCAAGATAAACGCGGTTGAACTTTAAAAAAATCGAAAAACTGCAATTTGTAAACCCGAATAACTTTTGATTAAAAAATAAAATAGCAATTCTGCTTAGCGCCTTTGAAAGTTCAAGTCAAATTATATCGGTTTTGATTATTTGCATTGCTAAAAATTTATTGTGTTATTGTTAAACAAAGCTACAAACACCTAGTGTGTGAGTGATGTTTTCTATGATTTCTCATTTTAAAATCTAACGAGTAGGTAGAATAGGTACTAGTGGAATCGAGGCTATTTCTACGTAGCATGCGTTAAAATGCATGTAAAGGCACGGGAAACACTATGTGTGTATAGCTTTGTTAAACAATAAAAAAATAAATTTTTAGCAATGAAAATAATTAAAACCGATATAATTTGACTTAAACTTTCAAATGCGGTAAGCAGACTGGCTATTTTATTTTTTAATCAAAAGTTATTCGGGTTCAAAAATTGCAATTTTTCGATTTTTTGAAAGTTCAACCGCGGTTATCTCGAAAACTAGCCATCCTACGAAAAAAATTGTAGAAACATGTTTTGCTTAGAATGACCCAAAAAATACCAAAAAATGTTTTGTTTTGCGAGAGATCGCGGTTATGTAATTCCTCAAGTTCTTGGTCAATAACAATCTTATCGACATCCGGATCAACTGTTACCCAAAAAATTCGTATTCTACGGGTCAAAATACATGAAAAAAACTTGGGTAAGTCCATCTGAATAAAGGAGGCCGTTGTACCCCCCCTGGCGACAGGACTATATACATAATTTTTCAAAAAAAAAAATTTCAATTAAAAGGATGTAATTGCTTATTAGAATATAGTTTTTAATTCCAAAAAACTTTTCATTATAGCAATTTCCAATATTACGAAAAATAAAGCTACTTTACTCTTGAGTGAAATTCAAACTTTTTGACATACCTCGTATATTCTTCAAAAAATTTGATATTTGATGGTTAAATCTTAGGTTTTGGACCATGCAGAGCTTTTTATAAAGAATAACTTTTTTTCGTAAAATTAATAATAAAAAAGTTTTCCATATGGATACAACTTACAGGGACATACTGTATTTATTATTTTTAGTTAAACTATTTACGTAGGCTAACTTTTTGTAAATCACCGGATCTGTTGGTTTGCTATTACACTGCCCGTCGTATAAGTCTGAGTAGTAGATTAGTTGCCTGAGAATTTTACTAGGATAGCAGTTCTTCGATCGATTAATAATTTTCTATCAGAAGAAATCTGAAACAAAAAGCCCAAGCTTATTTAAGTACATGTTTTTTACCGAAACATGCGTTGCCAATGGCTTAGTTTGGCTTGAAATGACAAAAGGAACTTACAACTTTGGAGCAAGCTCGACAAAATACTTGTCTTCCATCCAGATTTAATTCAGGATATGGCTGAATCCAAGCACTTAGTTTGGACATCACGATATAAACAAATTAACGAAGTCACGGGTTATGCAAAAAAAATTACACTATACATGCACTTTTAAAATTTGCCTCAATACACAAGTTTACACTGTTTGGCGAGAAAACTAATATAAATTTCGGAGGTTGATACAGCTACTTATTCGTAAAAGCTTCACCGACACTTCCAAACCTTTTGAATTTCGGAAAAATCCGTCCTTTAAAAGTGTTAACTTATGTATGTTTAATAATTTTGTTTTTCTACGACCGTTTAATAATATGCTCATTATTCGCTATTTTTTCATAGATAATAGCACTCATTACTGTACCCGTGAGTAATAGTTCATTACTCACGGGCTGAAGTTACTCACGGGTTATTACTCACGGGCTGAAGTTAGATTCAAGTGGCGCATGCCACTTTTAATATTAATCGTATATAAACTGCAAATAAAGTTACTTAAAACTTGTTTATTTAATTCAACAATTATTGTAATGTATATCAATAATTAACTTCTAATATTTTTAAATGAATTTTAACTGTAACAATGTCAGTATATTTTTTACGTTTTTAGCTTGTTTACTAAACATTTTGACGTTTATCATTTATTTTAGTGACAGTGACATTAGCGCATTTTGTTTGTGTTAATTCGAATTTATAACTAATATTGTGTTTACTTTTCAAGTTATATTGTGTTAAATATGTTATAACATATTATAGTTATATTATTATATTAAATATAGTTAAATGTAAATACACATTATAACTATATCTATGAAATATGTCCACCGACAATAGCCATTTCCTATTTATTAAATTCACTGACAGTAAGTACAAATTTATGCTTATAATTTTTCAGAAACGAATAGAACTTGGATTTACTATTTCTTGTTGTATTTTTACAATAAATAAGAATCTGGTAATAGTAGGCAACAAATTATTTAGCCTAGGGGTACACAGCATTTAGGTATTTTTGTAAATTATTATAATTTAAATTTTGAGTAGTTGATAATTATATTTTTTACTAATTAAAATAAAAAAAGGTCGTAGAAAAAGTATAGTATTCTACTTGCATGTAATGACTATTACTCACTCTGATGAATTACGATACTCGCCTACGGCTCGTGTCGCAAACTTCATCATCGTGAGTAATAGCCATCATTACATGCTCGTTGAATAATATACTATTATTTATTAGGGTTGTTAATTGTTTTCCAGTTTACCTAAAAACTTTTATTATAATTGCAGCTACGCCCAAAATGATTCAAAGAAATTGGTTTTATTATTCGCGAAATTTAAATGAACAATTTCGATAAAGGGTCATTTAGAAATATTGGCATTAACCATTTTTTTATAAAGATATGCAGATATATAGGTACGCAATTTCTTGTAAAAATATGATATTTAGGCAAAAAATGCCAGATATACAAAAAAATACATGTTGCATATATCCAGGTCTCTAATCATCAATAAAGCATACGAAATAAATCAAGTTTGAACGTAGTTTAAGTTATTTTATTGTTGCATTAATTTTTTTAATTACAATGTATATTGTAATTTTATTGGGGTTGGTAGTAATGTAAAATTTAATTAGATATTAACAATAAAGTAACTACTTATTTGACTAGGACTATTCCTATTTGAGTTCCAGGTCCAAAGCCCTTTTCAAAATAGATTTTTACACGACCTGTCTCGCGTCAGGTATAGTTCTGCTAGCAACCTAAGAGAATAATTAATATTCAGCATAGCGGGGAACTATTGATGGAAATGTGTACTTAAATAAACAAAGGGGTCATTTTATAAAACAGGTAGATCTCTTGTTTATGGAATTACTCAACTCAGCTGAATATTAATTACTCTCTTAGATAATTTGTCACACTTTATTAATAGATAGGTACTGCACAGGTAAAGATCCACGGTACCTACGGTAAATATGCTAATTTTTAACCTACTAGTATAAATACTTTTTATTATACGGGTTACTGTTGTGTCTGCTATTGATATTTCCCATTGATTAAATTTAAATGAGGGCTTTATTTCTTTGTCAGATGAAAGACACACAAAATATAAATTCTAGTTACACAAAAATCATAAATCTAGTTATAATTTGTATTCATATTATGTAACATATATCATTACGGCTAGCTCACGTTTGTTTTTTTATGATCAACTTAATTGTTGCTCGTTTCACAGACTGTTGTTTACAGTAACTATTTTAAAATAGGAATTAAATGTCCGTTTTGATGGTTTTAATATTTATCAGCGACATAAACGTTGAAAAGAACAAAATATTTGTTAATTTCAAATTACCTCGCAAATATTAAATGTATCCAAACACATGTGTCTAAGATCTTCACTGAAAACGACACTATCACAGTTAAAATTAATTTTTCTTCGTTCGCTCTCGACACTATCACCAAAAAACCTAAAATAATGGCACTAAAGTCAGTCCAAGACACTGTTTATTCAAATGACACTCATTTGTCCGCCGAAATTGGACTGCGGAGATCTTAACAGCTTAGCTGTACATGCGCGAGTCGAACTCAGACTGAATCAGGTATGGCCACAGGTATGGCCGTGTTGCGTAAGCAGGGCGGAGTAGTAGTTCGAACACAGCTTAGACACTTGCACAATCATTTTCTCGACGTTCAAACGGTAATTAGTCTAGAATATATAGCTGATAAACTATACGGGATGGATTTCATACAGTTCGGTGAATTCTTAATGATGTCCCAGAAGCGGAAAGAAGTTTTCAGTTTGAACGTGGGCGTGCGCAGAGGTTTTCTCAAGGCAGTTGTTTCATTTTTTTGTTTCAGATGGTTTTCTATTGTTTTGGTCCAAAAAAGGGAATCGGTCTGTAATTATTTATAATTTATTTGGATCATGTGCAAAAGCAATAAAAAAAGTATATAAATGGTAGCAGATATGACGTAGAACAAGAAAAATTTAAATAAAAATAAAAAATCACATAATTCATAAAAATTGTTTGCTTTGTACTTTACAGTCGCAAATTTTCATAAATTTATAGCTTTTAAACTTAGTTAATCCAACAACTGTAGTATTTTATGTAAAAACTATATTGGAGAATTCAACGCTCAGTCAGAACAGAAACCTTAATATTGTTCTGAAGCTATTTCTTTGTGGCATCTTACAGTTGAACCCAAACCCTTTTTTTCAGTGCGTCATTAATTTTGACGTCATATAGAAATTTAAGAATTTCGCAAATCATTACATGACATTTTAGTTAAATCTGACAGTTGTCAGAATATTTATATAAACATCAATATTATACAGGGTAGGGAGAATGTATGGAAACACGGTAATTTCTCGGAAACCGCTAGAACGATTTTTATAGATTTTGGTGGGTAAAGTGCTGGTTTCCTCGAGAGCGGTGCCGACAGGCTGCGACCGTGACACTGCGATGAATGACGTCATAAAAAACTGTACCATGCAAAATAATAGCGGTGGTTTCCAAGGATGCGTTGGAAGCCACCGCTTGCTGAGTTTGCACATTCCATTACCGCAGTGAAGAACCTTGAATTTTTCACCGTAATCTGACGTAATTCGTCGCAGTGCTGCGGTTGCGGTTTGTCGGTGCCGCTTTTGAGGAAACCAGCGCTTTGGGGACTTTTAATGCGACCGATATTATAGTGGTAATTACATTTACATTGCTGTCAAATCTTCCGTTTTTCTGTAAATCTAATGAACTTTCTTATTTTAAATGGAACATCCTGTATAATTTTTATGTTTTGAATTAAGAAATGCTGATTATTTTTCGTGTTATATTCCCTATACCTAAATGCCGTTATTTCGGAGTTATTGCTACATTTATAAAAATAAATTATAAAAATCAATTTGTTTGGCGCGGGTAGATATTATTTTTATGTTCTTTGGATCATTGGGAACAAAAAAGGTATTTTGTAATTTTCTTGTAAAGTTAATTGTTTCAGAGTTATAAACAATTTAAAACTGAAAAAAAAGACGATTTTCAAGGTTCAAAAACACAAGAAAAAAAATAATTTTTGAAATTACGAGGCACCTAAATTAAAGTTCAAACTTTCTTCTATCAGCTCACTATAAGAATCTTTGGCACATTTTATTCTAAAACATTGTTTTTTTTTAATTGTTAATGAAGCGCATATGAGATGACGGGCGATCGGGGGCTGCATTAACAATTAAAAACAATGTTTTAAGATGAAATAAGACCAAATCACTTATCGGTATCTGATACAATAATGTTTATACTTAAATTTAGGTTCTTCGTAGTTCCAAAAATAATATTTTTTACTTGTGTTTTTGAACCTAGAGAATCGTCATTTTTCGATTTTTTCAGTTTTAAATTGTTTGTAACTCGGAAACGATTAACTTTTTTGTTCCCAATGATCCAAAGAACCTAAAATAATATCTACTCGGGCCGAAAAAAATCAATTTTTATAATTTGTTTATTTTTTTTTTAATAAATGTGGTAATAACTCTGAAATTACGGCAAATAGGTATAGGGAATGTAACATTAAAAATAATCAGTATTTCTTAAGGACTTCAAAACGTAAAAAATATACAGGATGTTCTATTTAAAACAAAAGAGTTCATTAGATTTCCAGAAAAACGAAAGATTTGACAACAATGTAATTACCACTATAATATCGGCCGCATTAAAAGACCCTTGTTCACCAAAATCTATAAAACATGTTTTAGCGGTTTCCAAGAAATATAGTATATAAATATATTATATATACAGAGTCGATATTTTGTTATCGATGGTATGCGCATTTAATAAGAGCAACAAAGAGACATGTATTTATTATACATTTAAAACGGGTTAGAAGATGTGGGACGGTCGAACGTGGCGGAACTGGGAAGGGTCACCAAAAAATTTCGGGTCGTAGGTAATGGCTTTGTCAGACAGTGTTGCCAAAGTTGGAAATTATCAAAAGAAAATAATAAAATAGAAAAAATAATATATTTAACTTTTTGTAAACAGATATAATAAACAAATTATTTAAAAGAAAAAAACTTAAGTAAAAAAATATTGTTTTCGCCAATTTTAAAAAATGTGAAAACGTTGAATTATATTTTAACGTTTATTTTTTTATTAATTTTTTCTTTTAAATAATTTGGTTAGTACCTACACTATTATAATATGTTTTCTATTTTAATTATGCAAGTTTTTCTGTCCCAGAGACTTTGTAAACACAACTTTTCCGTCATAAGATCAGACAGAAGGACAAATGAGGTGTAAGATTGAAAGCTCTTAACCCAAGGATGTTATTAAAGTGAGAAACTTGATCGCACAAGTACTATTTTAAAGTCGCCGAAATAGTACAAGCGACATATTATTCGACGCGCCGTAGCAAGATGCTTCCGGTATTAGTCAAGTCCGACAAAAAAATAGAATGACAAATGATGTGTCGAATGAGAGCTTATAACCCAAAGATGGCATTAGAAGTAAGACATTTGACCTCGGACTTCCGTTTATAGAGTTACAACCGGGAGTACGGTTTTAATGACGCCGAATTAATACAAGCAATGTATTATTTAACACGCTTTAGCAAGACGAAAACAAATGTATTGTACTATTTCGGTGATTTTAAAACAGTACTTCCGGTTGCAACTGATACCATCTTTGGGTTATAAGATCTAATTTGATACCTTGTCTTCGTATTGCTAAAGCGCATCGAATAATATGTCGCTTGTACTATTTCGGCGGCTTTAAAACACTACTTCCAGTTTCAACCGGAAGTGTGAAGTCCAATTTCTCAGCTTTAATACAATCCTTAATTCGACACCTCATACTTACTACGTACTACGTGGCGTTACAACCCTTCGTGGGTTTTAGCCCACTCGACAGCATGCCTTCACTCTTCTCTGTCTTAGACAATCTCTGTCCAGTTCTCCACGCCCGTAGCTTTCAGGTCTCCTGCTATATTATCTTGCTACCGGAGTTGAGTGTTTTAATAACGTAGGAGTTATATTCGATAGACAGACGGACGGACAGACTTGCACAAAGCCGGAAAAATATAATGGTTTTCGTCTTGCTAAAGCGCGTCCAATAATAAGTCGTTTATAATATTTATTGGGCGACTTTAAAATAGTACTTCAAGTTTCAACTCAAAAACTGGAAGTGCAAGGTCAAATTTCTCACCTTAATAAGATCGTTGGGTAATGAACTTTCATTCGACAGCTCATTTGTCCTGTCTTATCTAATGACGGAAAAGTTGTGTTTACAAAGTCTCTGAGAGAGACAGACATGCGTAATTATCCATCAAAGTAGAAAAAAAATAATACAGTGATGAGCGCGCTAATAACCGGCAAAATAACGCAAAAGATGGAAAACTTAATACGTTGTAAAATAAAACGAGATGAAACTAGTAGATGTGTAAAATTATCGATAGGAACCTATAAGTTTACATTACATCAGGTACCTACATAGTTTCCCTCCTTTAGACGTCTGTGACAGAAAACATTTAGAATTTTATAAAATTCTCCTGTCACGGTTAGATTTGTTATACTAAACATATATGTCTAAAGGTGCGAAACTATGTAATGTTATGTAAATTTATAGGTTCCTATCGATAATTTTACATCTCTATTAGTTTCATCTCTTTTTATTTCACAACGTATTATGCTTTCCATCTTTTGCGTTATTTTGCCGGTTCTTAATAGCGCACTCATTACTGTACCTATATTATTTTTTGTGAACAAATAAGTACATCTACTAAACAAATTATTTAAAAGAAAAATATAAGTAAAAAAATAAACGTTGAATTATAATTCAACGTTTTCACATTTTTTTAAAATGGATGAAAACAATATTTTGTTATTTTTAAATAATTTGTTTATTATATCTGTTTACAAAAAGTTAACTATATTATTTTTTCTACTTTAATATTTTCTTTTGATAATTTCCAAATTCGGCAACGCTGTCTGACAAAGCCATACGGCCATACCTACAACGCGAAATTTATTGGTGGCTCTTCCTACTTCGGCCGCCCAATATCTTCTAACCCGTTTTAAATGTATAATAAATGCATGTCTCTTTGTTGCTCTTATTAAAAGCCCATACCATCGATAAGAAAATACCGACTCTGTATATACTCGTATAATAGAATAAAAATTGTATTGTATTGCCTTCAAGCACACCACTGCTCATTGTTTTAAAGAGACGATATGGCTCATTTCTCTTTCCAAAGGTTCGAACTTTCTTGCAAAAACAATTCGAGAATTCCACCGTGCATTTGTATATTTATTTACCTCTTTATGGTTCAAGTCCGTCAGAATTTAATACAAAAAGGTATTTAAACGCATAGAGGCATTTAAATAATTATAATTTGTAAATAAAAAGTTGGAGATATTGCAAAAGATTGTTTGTGGTGAAATAAATATTGAAAACATGCATTCCAATACATATATTATGATGTTAACTATTATCTTTTATTGGATGCGCTTGAATGGGTTTTATTGGTTGATTGTGTAAAAACAATATAAATGATAATGTTTATGAGTTTCTCTTCAAAAGAGAATGTCCCTGTTATATTTGGAAATGCGAACAAAGTATATAGGTTATTGGATGCATTTTCAATAGTACATCAATATTACAAATGCAGGATGACACTGTAGTTATTGACCAATATAGAGTTTCCATAGTAAACCTATGCAACTTAGAATCCATCTTGTAAGTTTTTCTTAGTAGACAATCCATGAAAGCCGTTTTATGTATTTGAACTCGTAAGACAAGTTCTATATTGATCGATTATTCAATTATGTCCGTTCTATGTGCTGTTTTTAAATGTATATCTGCAATATCATCGCTAAAAGCAATTTTCTACTACATTTACTCGTTGGGGTATCTTTCAGGGGCGGCCCGTCGGGGTAGGCAAGGTAGGCGCCGCCTACCCTCTTCAAATGTAGTACAATAATATAAATTATTAATATAAATTACTTATTTCAAAATTGTAATTTATAAATTTTGACACAATACCTACAATAAAATAGCAAAAATTATCCAAATTATTTTTAAAAATATCCAAAAAATTTTCTCCGTAGTTATAATTATTGTACGCTCCTTGTACTGTATGAGATTCTATATTCTTCCTTGGTCAGGCACTTGAAAACGTAGCCTGAAATAGAACGACGCCAACACCGAATTAACGTGCGATCTCTCTCTGTTTTTTGATTTTGGCTGTTATTAGTAGGTTAAGTATTGAATAAAACTAGGTAGGACAAATTAAATTTGTTTATGAAAACTGAATAATAAACAGGTAAATTTGAGATCGGTCTATTGAAGGGCATTTTAATTTTATATTAATTTAGTAATAATTCACTAACGACAAATAAATCTGTGAATAGTTATTTGTCAGTCGTCCATTATATTTTATAGATATAAATAGATAGAAGTGTTATTAGAATTTATAGATAATTAAAAATTTAAAGCGAGGTTAATTGTTAACTTATCAATTTATTCGAAGAGTAAATTATTATTTGATACAAAAATAAAATAAGTAATATTTGACGTTGTTGAAACGTAGGTGTGTTAGTTTTATTGGTGGAAAAACTTTAGTCATCGAATATGAATATTTTAAACGATGTAATATGCAGTTTGATCGAGATGCCTTATTCAAGGCGCCAAAATCAAGAAAGGTCAGAAATTATTTCAATGGGCCGGCCTTTACCAAATTTAACAATTTTATCCACAGATAAGACAAAAGACAATCAACCATTTTCGAGATCGTTTAAAACAATATGGTATGAAAATCATAAATGGCTAAGCGGAAGTTATTTTAAAAATTCACTTTTCTGTTGGCCTTGTCTGTTGCTCTCAAATTTGAAGCAAAATGTTTGGGTGAGTCAGGGATATTCAGATTTGAAAAATTTATCAGCTAGTGTAAAAAGACATGAATCTTCGAAAGAACATTTAAACAATTGCTTAGGTTCAAAACGGTTAGAAAAAAATAAACAAACTATTGACAGTGCTTTAGCTGGACAAATTTCTCTATCTAATAAGATATATAATGAAGAAGTTGAAAAAGATTGAAGAAGTTGAAGAAATTGATGTTACAATTCTGTTAGTAAAACAAGAACCTGCATTTCGCGGTCGTGATGAGAGCCATAATTCTTCAAACATGGGTAATTTTAAAGAAATTTTTAATTTAGTAATTAAACGCGATCAGGAAATCCAGGATCATGTTAAAAAATAGAAGGGGTGTTCACGGGTTTGTCAAAAACAATACAAAATGATTTAATAGATTGCCTTGCCGATTACATAAAAAATGAAATTTCAACAGAAATTAATGAAAGTCAATTTTTTTCTATACTAGCGGACGATACTACTGATATAACCGAAAAATCACAGTGTACTTTAACAATCCGTTTTGTTAAAAAAGTTAATCAGGTAACAGAAAGATTTTTAGGGTTTTTTGATGTTAGCGAGAATAGATCTGCAGACGCTCTATATAGTTTAATTTCAAACGTGCTTGAGCCATATGATTACAAAAATAAATAAATTGCTCAATTTTACGATGGTGCAAGTGTAATGGCTGGCTCTTTAAACGGATTACAATCAAAAATTAAAGTAGATGCTCCAAAAGCAATTTTTACACATTATTGCGCTCATAGATTACATTTAGTATTGCAAGACGGCTCAAAATGTATTACAAATTGTAGGATATTTTTTGTCGCCCACCCGAAGTATATGTGTAGCCTACCCGCATACTGAGGTCGCGAGCCGCCACTGGTATCTTTCTGCACCTACTCTTCTTGAAAATATTCTGAACATCTTATCTTAATTTAAGTTATGTTTTATAAGTTTTTCTTCTTTTCTCTAAGTTCATTGCCCTTCAAGAATATTGGCGACCAGTCTCATGATCTTTTCTCTGTTTGCAGTGGACCTAATGGTGTTGGGATGCTCCATAGCTCCATACCACTGGCGGAAGGTTTCTCCATCGTATCTCTATCTAGCCTAGCTTGATCACAATGATCACAATTACTGTAGCATGCCGTCGGTATCTTCATTTGGATTATAAATTATCTTCTTCAAGTGCCGTCTCCTAATCGGAGGTTGGATATCATCATCACTATCTCTACTCTATCCACCGCTGCTCTAAAGAGTTCTATAGAACTGCATCTAAACCAGTCCCTTAAATTCTTTAACTATGACACTCTCCTTCTTCCTATACTCCTTCCGCCTCTTATCTTTCCCTATATTATCAGTCTTAGCATTTCATATCGCGGTCCCCTCATTACTTGTCCCAGATATTGTGACTTTCTTATTTTTATTGTGTTTATTATTTCGCATTCTTTACCCATTCCTCGCAATACTTCCGTGCTCGTTGTCCTCTGTGTCCATGCGATTCTAAGCATCCTTCTGTAACACCACATTTCAAATGACTATAGCTTATTTATGTGTTCTTGCTTTAATGTCCAGCTTTCAAGTCCATATTGTAGTATCGAGAACACGTAGTATCTCAAAGCTCACTCTCAGTTCTAAGCTAAGGTCTTTGTTGCAGAGAACTGTTTTCATTTTTACAAACGCATTTCTTGCTATTTCTATCCTGGTCCTTATTTCTGTTGTTTGATCATTTTTCTCTGAAATCCAGGTTCCTAGGTATTTGTATTTATCAACCCTTTCTATCGGTACATTTCCCAAATGTATGCTTGTTTGTATGTTTGTTTTCTTAGTTATTATCATGTATTTGGTCTTTTTTATATTCATTTTTAGTCCATATTCTTCACAGAAATTGTTTGTTTTGTTTAGTAGTAGTTGGAGTTGTTCAGTTGTAATTATAAATTATGACTAGGTTAATTGTTTCGATTTACTCCTGAAATTTCATAAATTGCAGGAGTAGCAGTATTCAATATTTCTTGCCATGTTTCGAAAACTGCTGCGTCACTGTAACCGTTACATCCGTTCATGTAAACTTGAAAGCAGTTCTTCTTTCAACCATTTCACAAACATCTCCGTATTCATGTTATCGTGATAATTAGCAGATTTTGATTTTGACGAAAACACAAGATCTGTTCCATCAATAAAACGAGGTTTTCCACCAGCATGCAATATAATAGGTTTGTTCTAGCATCAGTTTCAAACGGTTTGAAACCATCAGCGAATAGTGGACCAGCGTGAGTAGAGGGGATAGCACTAGTGACTGTATTATTTTCTCTCACTAACCAACTATTTGCTGACGGTTTGTGATTAGTTTGACTGTTTGCTAGAACAAACATAATATATCTGTTTTCTATATGTGGTGTGTTTTATAAATTTTATACTCTCGTCCTGTCAAATCCCCTGTATTCCACCTTGAAAAAATCACGTTGCATCTAAATAAACAAGAGAAGAGTGTTATTTTTTAAAACTGCTAAAATATTTCTTTTACAAAAATTAAAAAAACATTAGTCTTAAAAAACATCACTTTAGTTAAAATTATTTAAACGTTGACATTTAAAAAAATTTCAAAATCAAAGTCCATCTCTTCGTTAGCATTAGCTTCAATATCTTCCTCTGACACCTCAGTTATCTTAGAGTTCCCACAATAAGTACCCATACACATGCACCCTTTTGTAGAATATTGAACAACTAATTCCTATCTTCCTACAACCCCAGTTTTTTGTACATCGTTTGGTTATATTTACATGCTATTTTTTCAAGCAAAGCTTGTAGTGCAGGAGCTTTGACAGTAAATATTGGAATTAATCCATATTTTCAAGTTTGCCCGGCCGAGTCAAGTGGATCAAAAGTATTACCTATAAAAAATAAGATTTAATCATAACACACAATCACATAAAAAAGTTATAATGGGGAATTTAAAAAATAATCCTAAAATCAAAAATCGTTGCAAGTACTTATTACAATTTGAAAAAGCATATCTTATTCAAAAATAACCCTAGAATTTTTTATAATACACCATTTTAAAGTAAACAGAATAAGCTTTCTTTTTTATTATATAATATATACCATATATAAAAAAAAGTTATAATGGGAAATTTAAAAAATAATCGTAAAAATATAAAAACTCGTTAAAAGTCTTGAAAAAGATAACCTCTTTAAAAGAAGTCGTACAACATTATACAGTAGACCATTTTAAAGGTAATTAATTTCTATTCCTCTTACATGTATTGCATATACCTAAAGTTACGCAGAAAAAAGTTACAGAACAATATTTGCGAAATAACAAGGAAAATTGCCCAAAATTACTGTGAGTGGCGAACTTTGAAAAATCATATTTCGAAAACTGTAAATCCTAATGACCTCTACCAAACATCATTTAAAAGAGAAAATATGTAAGTTTTTTTTCTGTGAAGCACTGTCTATACCTATATCCCCGTGGACAAAAGTTATGGGACAAAAAACAAAATTTCTTTCTTTTGGGTTTCTTTGTGCTTTTTCTTTTGAATATATTTTTGTAAAAAAAAGTATCTTTGACTTTAAAAAGTTATATTTAGATAGGAAATTTAACCAGGAACAATTTTTATGTAGACGTGTTTGTACCAAAAGTGAATAGAACTCACCCTAATGTAACCTGTGCGCAGGGACTAATTCACTCATTTCTAAAAACGCACCCCTTTAAATGGTAGCACTCCGCGGTTTTTTCATATAGAGAGAGATTCATTGACCATATGAAATAATAAAACCCCGTTAACGTTGTAGTTCTTTTCTATAGTACATAATCAATAGCCTATAGTTGGAGTTGACTTCATAGTACCCAGGCAAATACGTAATACTGTATTTTGAAACACGTCTATTTTTCCCAAAATATACATAGCTGCAGCTATACAGAGAGAGTCTGTAATTTGGAATAAATTGAATATCTTAAATACTAATTGTTTTTTTTTAAATGCTTAGGCCCGTCGATTAGTATTTCAAATTGTCCTTTTTGACATACAATAATAATGTATAAAGGGTGTCCAAATTTAGAGATATGACGTCATGGTTGATTTTCTTAAATGGCAACACTGTCATTTTGATAGCTATTTTCATAGGGTGTGAAAAGTTATACACAACTGCAAAATATTAAATTTTTATTCAGTACCATTTACAAGATAATAGAAAATAACAAAGTTATGTCTGTAATCTGGATTAAATTCAATAATTAAAATACTAATTGTTTCTTTGAAAAATGCTCAGACTCGTCGATTAGTATTTCAAATTGTCATTTTTTACATACAATAATAATGTATACAGGGTGTCCCAATTTAGCGATATGACGTCATCGTTGATTGTCTTAAATGGCAACACTGTCATTTTGATGGCTATTTTGATAGGGTGTGTAAAGTTATACACATTTGTAAGATTTCAAATTTTTATTCCCTACCATTTACAAGATAATAAAAAATAACAAAGTTATGAAAAACAAGTAATCACATAATAATTGAATTTAATTATTTCAATTAAGCAAATACTCATAATATTGCCCTCAATTATTGTCAAATTGTCAATGGGCAACGTTATGAGCATTTGCTTATTCGAAATAATTAAATTCAATTATTATTTAATTTCTTGTTTTTCATAACTTTGTTATTTTTTATTATCTTGTAAATGGTAGGGAATAACAATTTGAAATTTTGCAGTTGTGTATAACTTTACACACCCTATCAAAATAGCTATCAAAATGACAGTGTTGCCATTTATGAAATTCAACGATGACGTCATATCTCTAAATTGGGACACCCTGTATACATTATTATTGTATGTCAAAAAGGACAATTTGAAATACTAATCAACGGGTCTAAGCATTTTTGAAACAAACAATTAGTATTATAATTATTGAATTTATTCCCAAATACAGCCATAACTTTGTTATTTTCTATTATCTTGTAAATGGTAGAGAATAAAAATTTGATATTTTGCAGTTGTGTATAACTTTACACACCCTATCAAAATAGCTATCAAAATGACAGTGTTGCCATTTAAGAAAATCAACGATCGCATCATATCTCTAAATTGGGACACCCTGTATACATTATTATTGTATATAAAAAAGGACAATTTGAAATACTAATTGACGGGTCTGAGCATTTTCCAAAAAAGCAATTAGTATTTGAGATATTGAATTTATTCCAAATTACAGACTCTCTCTGTATATAGCTGCTGAACCATACAAAACACATCCATAATCGATGATTGATCTTATGTACGATCGATAAAAAAGCAATGCCATTTCTACATCGGCTCCCCACCAAGTTTTAGAAATTGCTTTAAGGAAATTTAATCCCTTGTTGCATCTGTTTAACATGAATTCGATGTGTAGCTTCCAAGCTAATTTACGGTCAAGAATCATCCCTAAATATTTAATTGAAGCACAGAAATTATACTCACGACTGCTTACTGTTATCTTGTCTATTTTTGGGAGATTATGTCTCGTGAAAATACATATACTGGATTTGCTTGGTGCTATTTCAAATCCATTTTCTTTGAACCAGCTATTAGAGAAGTCGTCCATTTTTCCTAAAATTTGTATGCACTTTTCGTATGATTTTGAAGATGAATACAGGGTGTCCCGAAAAGATTGGTCATAAATTATACCACACATTCTGAAGTCAAAAATAGTTCGATTGAACCTAACTTACCTTAGTACAAATGTGCTCATAAAAAAAGTTATAGCCCTTTGAAGTTACAAAATGAAAATCGATTTTTTTCAATATATCGAAAATTATTAAAGATTTTTCATTGAAAATGGACATGTATCATTCTTATGAGTTCCAATTAAACTATTATTGTGGTACCATTAGTCAAACACAGTGTTTTTAAAACTTTTCTGCCTCTTAGTCTTTTTTTGATGTCACCTTTTATCGAGATGTGGCTTCTTTTTCAAAATATACCTAAAAATGTAAATTATAAATACATTTTCAGATTATTAACAGGTCTCTATAATGTACTTAACCATATACAAATATGTGGTGGGTTCGATAAATATTCAAAATATCTCGATAAACACTGGCTTATCGAAAAAATCCTAAGAGGCAAAAATGTTTTAAAAACAGTGTGTTTAACTAATGGTGCCACAATAATAATTAAATTGGAACGTACACAAAAGTTTGGGGGGGTTTAACGGAACAAAACCCCCATAAAATTTTTATGGGGTACACAAATTTTACTTTAATGTTTATTTAAGATACTGCTGTTATAAAAATGCCACATGTCCATTTTCAATGAAAAATCTCTATGAGTTTTCGATATATGAAAAAAAATTGATTTTCATTTTGTAACTTTAAAGGGTTGTAACTTTTTTTGTGTGCACTATTGTATATAGGTAAGTGAGATTCAATCAACCTATTTTTGACCCCAGAATCTGTGGTATAATTTATGACCAATCTTTTCGGGACACCCTATATCAGAAAATCATCAGCATGTATTATATTAAAGCTGTTATTTACTATTGAAATATTGTGCAAGTCAGCTGTATACAGATTAAATAATAGAGGGCTTAAAACTGACCCCTGTGGAAGTCCTAGGTTATTATATCGAGGACGTATTAGTTTATTATTATTACAAAAGAAGTAGTTGATTTTTCAAAGTACGCTAAGATATTTATCTCTTGTATCTGCAAGCCAATAAAAAGAGAAAGTGGGAGAAGACTTTATAAAGATAGTTAAAGTATTTTTAATATTTTTTACGTATAATCAATCTATAAATCTAAATAAACTTTAATTATATTCATTGTGCATTGGTACAACTACCAATTATTCGGTTAAATGACTCAATTTATTCACTTTCCTTTTCTCGTATGTCTGATCTGAATCTTACGTAATTTTGTCTCGTTTGAAAATTTCTCTTACGCTTTTTTTATCGGTCGTTGTCACTTTAAAGCTCACACCTTTATTTGAAACTGTCGTGTTAGTCCGGGCTGTATGCCCGACCCGTTAGGTAAATTATTCCGATTCGTTTTTCTTTGCACAAACTTAGTGCACGTTCAGAGTGGAGCGAAGAAAGAGTGCGAGCAAAGAGCAAAGAGCAAAGCGTTGAAATCAAACTGCTACTGAGAAACGGGGGTACACAGAGTGCTAGCAAAGAGCAAAGCGGCGAAACCAAACAAGTTTGATTTCTCCGCTCGCACTCTTGGGTATTTTTCCGAAAAATGAATCTCGATATTCGTGTTTCAAAGAAAGCTGTTATGGGATCAGAAAGATTCCCTATTCAGATGACAACGATGAGTTTTTAAATTTATAACTTTATGCAATTTTATAATTAAAATAATATTATGTAACTTAATAATTATTATTAGTTCTACAGTGTGGCAAAACCAAATGGAATAAATTCATTATTTCGTAAACCGACGACTTTAAGAAAAAATCCCGAAACAGGACGATTTTTATTTTTAAATTATGATTTTTTGGCATTTACATACTAGTGACGTCATCCATCTCGACGTGATGACGTAATCGATGTTTTTTTAATGGGAGTAGCAGCAGTGTGCTAGCTCATTTAAAAGGTTATTCAATTCTCTATGTAGTAATATAAGCATTAACATAATTATACAGGGGGTCCAACAAAATTCTTATTGAATTAAATTAGAAGAAAAGAAGAATGTGTGTAATTTATTTAATTCAAAATACATTTTACTGCTCTCAGAAACCAGAAAAAAAATGTTTATTTCTCAAATAAGGCTATGGGTACATATGCTATGTACCCATATTTCTCAAATATGGCTATGGGCTATGTTCTCGTATTAAGGCTATGGGTACATATATGTATTTGTACAAATATTTTACGTACAAATATTTTACGACTATCCCTACCTTTTCTGTCTTTACATGGCAAATTACGTATAGTAAAATTCACACTGTTATGGATATGTAAATATTACTAGAATGTCATTCTACTTGACAATGTCATAACTAACTTAAAGAGATGGCTTTTGAATGTTCTTGGATAACTGTTATTTTTTGTATAATTGCAAATTATTAATTCAGTTAATAAATGTGATAATTTGTTCACTAACTGTGTATTCAGTGATTGTAATAATTTATATGTACCTACAACAAAAACTAATACTCAATCGAGAAAAGAGGAAAAGTGTTAAAGCGATTTTTTAATAATATATTGTTACTATGGAACGCTTACAATTTTGAACATCTTTAACAACAAAATACTTGGATCACAGAATATATCTTGATGTATTCTCTGCTTCTATCTTCCATAAATAATACACAATAAATAACTTTTTATAACACGTCTTAAATCAATTATTTATCAAATACACTATATCAATATTATTTAATCAACAACTCAAAATATTCCCGATTCATGTCAAATATTTAAAATTGTCACTGATTGTCAGTGTCTGACTGACATTATCCTGACAATATTCTATTCGACTGGGCCGAAAGTCCCTTAGAATAAATAAAAAGTTTATTTTGAATTAGATATTTGAAATTAAAAATAACACTAAATTTTCTCTTAGTTTTTCACCCCTGTAACTTATTAAAATACATATTATAGAAGTTCTCAGAGACTTTCGGCCCTCTATAATAACGTAATCTTTCATTCAGCGTTTAAATTTTTCAAAAATACTTATCAGTTTTCTCAGGATTCGAAAAAAAATGAATCCCCATTTGAATAGCATTGCAGCCGAAAATACGTGCCCATCCTCTTAATTAAATATTCGAACTGCCAAGAGGCAGGTGGATGGCAGCTTGAACCTTGAATTTAAGCGAAAAGCAATGTTAATTTTTCAAATAAACATTTTTTTCTGTTTTCTGACAGTAGTAAAATAATGGGTATTTTGAATGAAATAAATTACATACATTCTTCTTTTTGTTTAAATTAATTTAATTCAAAAAAAATTTTGACACTCTATATAAATAATTATATCAATGTTTATACAGTAGACTCTCTCTATAACGAACACGGTTATTACGAGGTTTCGCCTATGACGAGATACACTAGATGTCCCATGAAATTCCTATTGAACTGAACACCTCTGTAACGAGGGGTATTTGGATATAACGAGGGAAAATGAAATCGTAAAATATGTATCTTTATCTATTTTTAGCGTTGTAATGGCTATAAGTAAATACCCTAACTACCTGTATACATAAATCCCCAACATATGTGCGGTTATCGAGGGTAGTGCTGTAATAAAATCCACCGCCTACCTATAATAGACTTCTTGCTGATCTGTTTATGTATTGACCGATACTGAATGTTGTAAAAGAATTTATAATTTGTGATGGTGAAGCCTTATTGTCGAGGAAACAATATTTAGCATTTTATATTGCCGAATGGCTTCACTAAAGAAAGTTAATATTTTTGAAAACTATATACAGTAGACTCCCTCTATAACGAGAACTAAAATGGCAGACTAATTACCTCGTTATACGCGGATCTCGTTATATCAGACAACAATAATATTGTGCATACATATGAATATACAGTTTTCTAAAATATTAACTTTCTATAGTGAAGCCATTCGGAGCAATATAAGATGCTAAATATTGTTTCCTCGACAATAAGGCTTCGCCAGCATAAATTATAATGATTTTTTCGACAATATTCGGTATCGGTCAATAGATAAACAGAACAGGAAGAAGTATACAAAAAATTTACAGAAGTTTGTAAAAATGTATTTTTACAAAAAATACATCAATTTTATTACGATAGTCATTTATTTGTATTATGTTTGCATTGTATAATGTATTGTATATACACAGAGAGTCTGTAATTTGGAATAAATTCAATATCTCAAATACTAACAGTTTTTTTGAGAAATTCTTAGACCCGTCGATTAGTATTTCAAATTGTCCTTTTTGACATACAATAATAATGTATACAGGGTGTCCCAATTTAGAGATATGACGTCATCCTTGATTTTCTTAAATGGCAACACTGTCATTTTGATAGCTATTTTGATAGGGTGTGTAAAGTTAAACACAACTGCAAAATATCAAATTTTTATTCTCTACCATTTACCAGATAATAGAAAATAACAATATCTGTAATTTGGAATAATTTCAATAATTAAAATACTAATTGTTTTTTTGAAAAATGCTCAGACTCGTCGATTAGTGTTTCAAATTGTCATTTTTGACATACAATATTAATGTATACAGGGTGTCTCAATTTAGAGATATGACGTCATCGTTAATTTTCTTAAATGGCAACACTGTCATTTTGATAGCTATTTTGATAGCGTGTGTAAAGTTATACACAACTGCAAAGTTTCAAATTTTTATTCCCTACCATTTACGAGATAATAAAAAATAACAAAGTTATTAAAAACAAGTAATCAAATAATAATTGAATTTAATTATTTCAATTAAGCAAATGCTCATGACGTTGCCCATTGACAATTTGACAATAATTGAAGGCAACATTATTAGTATTTGCTTAATTGAAATAATTAAATTCAATTGTTATTTGATTACTTGTTTTTCATAACTTTGTTATTTTTTATTATCTTGTAAATGGCAGAGAATAAAAATTTGAAATTTTGCAATTGTGTATAACTTTACACACGCTATCAAAATATCTATCAAAATGACAGTGTTGCCATTTAAGAAAATCAACGATGACGTCATATCTCTAAATTGGGACACCCTGTATACAATATTATTGTATGTCAAAAATGACAATTTGAAATACTAATCGAGGGGTCTGAGCATTTTTCAAAAAAACAATTAGTATTTTAATTATTGAATTTCTTCCAAATTACAGATATACCTTTGTTATTTTCTATTATCTTGTAAATGGTAAAGAATAAAAATTTGATATTTTGCAGTTGTGTAGAACTTTACACACCCTATCAAAATAGCTATCAAAATGATAGTGTTGCCATTTAAGAAAATCAACGATGACGTCATATCTCTAAGTTGGGACACCCTGTATACATTATTATTGTATGTCAAAAAGGACAATTTGAAATACTAATCGACGAGTCTTAGCATTTTTCAAAAAGACAATTAGTATTTGAGATATTTAATTTATTCCAAATTACAGACTCCCTCTGTATAATGCTTGCCGCCCCCAATCAAAATTTCAAATGACGCCCCTAGGGTGTCAGGAGGTACCTCGGTCGACCAATTGTTTAAACATTTTTTTAAACAAATCCAAAATATTAATTTTTTACTTTTGGCAATTTTTTTTAGCTTCTTTGGGTCATTATGAGGCAAAAAGGTCTCTTGTAATTTTTCTCTAAAGCATATATTGTTGTCGAGTTATACGCGATTCAAAATTTGAAAAACGCGAAAATGGCCATTTTTAAAGCTTAATAACTCTGTTAAAAAATTTTAATATGAAAGTCAGAAAGTGGCCAAATCAAAGTGTAAAGCCCCCCCTAGAAGATCCTGAAGAAATAATTTTTGTCATTATTTTATTACTAAGCTGTTATCTTTAAATATAAACAATGAGCGTTAAGCGCGTATTAGCCCACCGTCAATGGTGAGTGCGTGTGATATGCACCATTGGACGGCCAGAATGGTGCATCTCACTCGCACTCACCATTGACGGCCGGCTAATATGCGCTTAACGCTCATTGTTAATATTTAAAAATCACAGGTTAGTAATAAAATAATGACAAAAAATTTCTTCAAGGTGTTGTAGGGGGGCTTTAAACTTTGATTTGGTTTATTTCTGACTTTCATAATAATAATTTTTAACCGAGTTATAAACCCATAAATAGTATATTAAGTATGGAGGACGGTAAGGGTTTTATACCGATCGAAGACAATTGTTTGGAGGAGGAGCGGAGCGACGACTCCAATTATTGTCTGAGATCGGTTACCCTTAACGTTCGACATGCTTACATTGTTTTTTGCACGATTGATACCATTATAAATTATAAAATTAAACATTTTCGTCATATTGACTAGTTTCATTCATTTTATCAAGATAGATACTTTGGTTGTTAGGTAGTAACTAGGGTGCATAACAACAATGGAGAATTGAGTTTTTATTTGGTTGTCAATAATTTTAAGTACAATTTTGATTATTATAAATTAAAATATGAGCGAAAGTGAATTTGAAGAAATTGAACGGGCTTGGGAAGAAGGGTGTTCCGAAATTATTCCCGAAAAATCCAAAATCTGTTATCAAAATACCTACCAAAGTTTTAAAAAATGGTGCGAAGGCAAGAATTTAAGAATCGAAGAAAAGACTCTATTGGCATATTTCGTTCAAAGACATATGCAGTTGAAAGCTCCTGGAAGCCTCTGGGCAGAATATTCAATGATTAAATCCACCGTTTTTCTTTATGATGGCATTGATATTTCCAAGTTTTCAACTTTGATCGCGTATTTGAAGAGAAAAAATGTTGTGCAATACTAGTAATACTACTAATGTATGCGATTCTGCAGGAGTTTCTGTTAGAAGTGAAACCACAGCCCAAACAAGTGGCATTTCATTAAATAATTTAACAAATTGTACCATAAGTTTCAATATTAATAAATAATTCGTTAGTTTTCTTTATTCTTTCAAAAAATAAATTAAAATTAAGAGATTTTTTAACTCGACGGTAAGTGAATTACTTACCGTCGAGTTGGAGTACTTACCGTCGAGTTGGATTACTTACCGTCGAGTTGCTAGTAAATGTCACCTACTGACGTAAAATCTGTCACGGTAAACAGTCAAATTTGATCAATCGTGCAAAAATGGCCATTTTCGCCTTTTTCAAATTTTGAATCGCGTTTAACTCGACAATAATCAACTTTAGAGAAAAATCACAAGAGACCTTTTTTGCTCGTAATGACCCAAAGAATCCCAAAGAATCTAAAAAATGAAAAATTTATATTTTGTATTTGTTTAAAAAAATTGTTTAAACAATTTTCCGACCGCAGTATCTCCTGGCACCCTGTGGATTTGTTATAAGGACCTCTTTTTAGGTAAGTCTGTGAAAAAAAACGAATCGGAATAATTTACCTAACGGGGGCGAGCATACAGCCTGCACTATATGTTAATCGATTATCTATGGATCGGTATAGACAAATGCACTAAATGACAGGAAGTAAGGGACATTTAGGCCACTAAGCGACATAAAAAAACGTTATGTTTACTCAGCGAAAAGTCGTAAGGTTCGTTAATCAATCCAAAAAGATAAAATAGACTTAGATCAGGGGTTATAATGTTTTAAGCAAAGTTGATATTTTATAACTGTTTTTTTTTATTTGAAATATGACTATCAAAATATTTTGAATTATCTGATCTTCGTATTTCATTGCGTGTCCAGTTATGTCAAATCAAATTTTATTCATCCAAAAAAGAACGGTCTAAATACCCTTCCCATTTGTATACAAAAGATTTATACTCTGGGCTAATTAGCAAAATTCATGGAAAAGTTATTCACCAGCAATTTTATTGCTGGAATCGAATTATAAGATCCTATATATTAATAATATAGGTATGCAAAGTCCGCAGATAGTGTGCTACTGTTTTTATAAACAAAATGGCGCCGACAAATCGTATTTTTTTCAATTATTGCTCTATAACTCCGAGGATTTTAACTTTACAACAAAAACACTCAAATAAAAATTCACCGCAATTAAATTTTGCATAGAGATATGTTTTTCACGATTTGCTCCGACGAAAATATTCCTCGGAAAATGCGGGTTTTCCTAACAAAAACTCTAATTTTCAAATAAAGTTTTAGGTAAGTATTTATTAATCAATAATTAAATAACTTAGTGACAGCAAAGCTTTCTTGGTATAGATTGTAATTCCAGAAGTCGGTGAAAATTAAACGAATATTTTAGCAACAATTCAATTGTTAATTAACAATTTACGATCGCAATAATAACCAAAATAATAATGATACATTGATCAAACTTATAAAGATTATAAAGATGAGATGCTTATTTAATATTTTATCGACAAAATATAAATTTTTCTTTTTTTTTGCATAATCTTTAAATTTTGAAAAAAAAATAGTTATAATACGCTGGTCTAATTAGTAAAGTACAAAGAAAGAAATTTTATTGCTGAAATCGAATTATAAGATCCTATATATCATTAATATAGGTGTGCAAAGTCCGCAGATAGTGTGCTACTATTTTTATAAACAAAATGGCGCCGACAAATCGTATTTTTTTTTTCAATTATTGCTCTATAACTCCGAAGATTTTAGCTTTACACCAAAAACACTCAAATAAAAATTCACCCCAATTTAATTCTACATAGAGGCACAATAGTTTTTCCCTATTTGCTCCGACGAAAATTTTTCTCGGAAAATGTGGGTTTTCCCAACAAAATCTCGAATTTTCAAATACATTTTTTGGGCCAGTAATTATTTATCAATAATTATATAGCTTCGTGAAATAAAAGCTTTCTTGGTATAGATTATAAATTCAGAAGCCGGTGAAAATGAAACGAATATTTTAGAAACAATTCAATTGTTAATTAACAATTTACAGTCGCAATAACAACCAAAATAATCATGAGACATTGATCAAACTTAGAAAGATTATAAAGGTGTGATGCCTATTTAGTATTTTGTCGACAAAATATAATTTTTTTCATTTTTTTGCATAATATTTAAATGTTTAAAAAAATTGTTATAAACAAATTAACATTTCTCAGAAATTGTTTATTATATTCTAATTTTAAAAAATACTTAAAATGCGTATTTCATAGGTCTTGAAAATGAATGCTTTAAAAAAATTTTACAACCATTTGCAAAAAAGTTATGAAATAGCAAAGTAAATATACGAATTCTCCGTTGTTTATAATTTGTTTTAATTGTTTCAAAGCTTAAATGTGAGTCTATGGTACAAACTAATTACTCACAAAGAATGTCAAAAATTAGTGCAATGGTTATATTTTAATCAAAGATTAAAAATACTTTTTTTTGTAATTTTTAGCGCAAAAGTAGGCCTGATACAGAGTCGGAGCTAAAATGTTCACTCGAAGCGACTGACACGCAGCATACATTATTTATTAAAAGTGTACGTTGCGCGGCCGGTCGTCGCTCCGAGTGAAAATCGGAGCTTCGGAGTTATAGAGCAATAATTGAAAAAAACACGATTTTCGGGCGCCATTTTGTTTATAAAAAAAGTAGCACACTATCTGAGGACTTTGCATACCTATATTATTAATATATAGGATCTTATAATTCGATTCCAGCAATAAAATTGCTGGTAAATCACTTTTCCCAAAAATGGCCTATTCTCCGATAATCAGCCCAGACTATTAGCTCTGTGCATGGATTTCCCAAAATAGAGCAGATAAATAGATGTGCTGAATCTTGCTGCACACTATAATTACATCTTACATCCCCATTACTCCAGATTCATTTTACACTGAAATACTCCACCTCGTAGGCGACTGAGAGTTCTCAACAGGGCCTATTTTACCACTAGGTCCGTGAGGCACCTGCCTCGGACCCGTATTTGTATGGGGTCCGGAAAGATCACCAAACAAAACATGTTTATTAAAATAACAAAACAAATTTTCAAAATTCTTTCATTTTACGAACACGCAATGATAAATGATAACCATAAGAGTTTTAATTAAGTGGATAGGCGCAAATTTTCGGCTTCAATGCTCTTTAAATGCATTCATTTTTTCGAATCCTCAAAAAACTAATAAATATTTAAAAAAGATATATACGCAGAATGAAAGATTACATTATTACCGAGGGCCGAATGTCCCTTAGAATAAATAAAAAGTTTCTTTTGAATAATATTATTTAAAATTAAAAATCACACTAAATTTTCTATTTTTTCACCCCTGTAACATATTAAAATAAACATCATCGAAGATTTCAGGGACTTTCGGCCCTCGGTAGTAACGTAATCTTTGATTTTGCGTTGAAATTTTTCAAAAATACTTATTAGTTTTCTCAGGCTTAAAAAAAACGAATGCATTTAAAAAGCCTTGAAGCCGAAAGATTGCGCCTATCCCCTTAAACAATGTTTAATTAGTTAAATATAAATTTTATTTATTGTTAATAAAAATTTTATTTTCTTGTGCAACTATATTTCTATTAAATAGTTAATCCATTTAAAAAAGTTATTATTATTATTAAATTATATTTAGGTGCCCGAATATTGTGTAGTGCCTCGGGCATGATTTGAAGTAAAATAGGCTCTGGTTCTCAACACAGATTAAGAAAGCTTGCTACCAGCTCGAAACTATAGAAGTTCAGGAATGACTTTCTTTCATTTGAAAAAATTAGTTATTTTGTAATATCTCTGCTATGTAGCTTTTCCACTCTTTTATTGATCTGCCTCTTCTGTTTTTTCTTATTGGTTTAGCTTTCCACACGTTTTTTACTTGCCTGTTACTGTCCATTCATGTTGTATGACCAAACCCTGCTAATTTTTTCTCCTATATTGTATCAGATAACGGTTTAATTTTAAGTAGGTATGTTCCTTGTTCCTTCATTTTTGAGTCTGTCTGTCAGATGATATATAGTCAATAATTGATTATTCGTTTCTTGATTTGACTATTCTTGAAGTTTTTGAAATGTGTATTCATAATCATCATGTTATTGTCTAGACAGAATTATTTAAGTAAATAATACTGTTCCATTATTGTTGATTTTATCCTCTCCGTATGGTCCTATAATATCGTTCCATTTTTCTACTTATTTTCCCATTCTAGCATTCATATATTCTGTGATTCTGTGATTGTTACTATTTTCGCTTTACAACCATTTATTTCTTCTTGCAGTCTGTCCCAGAACTCATTCTTTTCGTTTTTCGTAGCATCTCCATAAGTACCATAGCATAAAATTAGGTTTGTTGCTTCCTTTGTGCCCATCTCTATAATCTCTAAGTATGTGCATAACCTTGCTAGTTTCATGATCTTCAATTAATCCTCCGCATCTTTTTATTATGGCCTGGATCCCGCGTACCAAAAAAAAAGTGTATTACTACCAAGCTGAAAATTTGTTAATAGCTTAACGGTGTCTAGTCGGACAAACTTTGATGTACGGTAACACTGGAACAGGTGAAGTTTTAATTGTGGAACAGGTTACAGGTTTCGATCGTCAGACTATGAAAACGTCCCATGTATTTTGACGGACAGAACTTACAATTGATTTGTTACTCTTTCATTAAACTCTCATGCAATAATCAGATTGATATTTACCACTAATATAATTCCTGTAATTTAACATGTTCTACTTGTCGGACTTATTAAAATGCCCAACATATTTGTCGGACAAACATTTTTTCATATATAATATAAAGTTTGCTAATGAATAAACTTAAAAACAACCTGCTAGTTTATACAATCATAAACTTGTCAGGATGACACGTTCCACAATTAAAATCACGTTCCACAATTATTAAAACTTCCAGTGTTCCGGTGTCCCCATATACATTATATCAAAGTTTGTCCGACTAGACACACCGTTAAGCTATTGACAAATTTTCAGCTTGCTATTAATCAACTTTTTTTGGTACGCGGAATCCAGGCCTATTAATATGTACTTTGATATTGAAATCACCCATTGTAACAACTATGTCATGTTTTTGAGGAATTCCATTAATTGCTCCATTTATTCGAATCCTTTTCGAAGCAATTTTACTCCAGGGAAATAAGCAATAAATAGACCATGTTCGGGACACTCAAATATCCAGATAGCTGACAACTTTTTTAGTTATTGTAGACCTATAGGAAGAAAACCTACCTGTTTCCTGCCTAGAGTTCGCGTCCGTTTTTTAATTATTAACAATTTAGTGCAAAAAACGCGATTTTTTCGATTATTTGCATTCCATTCGAAAGCTAAATAATTGACATAAAACTACTAATTGATTAAAAAGCTTCAAAATGCCGGTTTTTGAATGTTAAAAAGTCAATTTGTTGCTTCGCAAATTGCAAAATAATTGAAAATCGATATTTTGTTAACAACTTTTACTAAATTTAACTTAGAACTTTAGGGTTTCATCCAAAGTTGGGTATTGGTGGGGTACATAACAAACCCTCAAAATTTGAGGCCGATCCATTAATTAGTTTAAAAGTTATTCTATTTGTTTATCCCAGATAGGTACCTACCTTTATTTTGCAATAACATAAGACAGAAAAAAATGAATATAGGGCAGTTCTGCGCGTGCCAAATGAAAGTTGAAGAGTTATACTATCAAAATGCATTAAAAAAAGATAAAAAATGTATCTAGGTCTAGATCTAGGTCTACAATAACTAAAAAAGTAGTCAGCTACCTGGATATTTGAGTGTCCTGAAAAAATCCTTATTTCTCTGGAATATTTGTATAGGTACTTGTATATTTGTATATTTGTATACAAGTTTAGAAAACACCTTTTAATGTCTAGAATATTCCATAAAAAGTAAATAATTGTATAAAAATTTTTACAACGTGCAGAATGTAAAAAATTGGGGTTACATGGATTGCACAAAAACGCAGTTTGGCCATTTTCAGAGATCTTTGTGATGTCACGTTTATTTACCAAAGTTATCAAAAGCGGTCAATGCGAACCACAGAAACCTTGAATAATAAATGAGCAAAAAAGCAACTAGCCAACGAAACAGAAATAAAAGAATGAGATTAAGACAGGTCTGGCTTTTAAGATTTGTTTTATTTCAATAGGATTTATTTGGATTTTATGAATTAAGGCCAAAATTAATCCAAATCGATATGGTATCGTATCAGACACCTCTTTTTAAAATCAGGTTTTTCGGAGACTATGCTACGTGCTGGAAGCGATTCGTGCATGATAATATGCCGCGACCTTTAGGTATCAAAACGTGTTTAACCATATATTTATTGGCAGGGCCTATTTTACCACTAGGCCCGTGAGGCAGCTGCCTCGGGCCCGCATATTAATGGAGCTCGGAAAGATCACCAAAAATTTTTTTATTGCAATAACAAAATAATTTTTTAAAATTCTTTCATTTTATGAACAATAAATGAAAAATGATGACTCCACTGTTGATTTTCAAGCGACTTCACCTGTCGCAAGTATATCTCCGTCATCTGCTATAGAAAACGACAATAACTTTTCCTTAGCGATATAGAAAATTGGCCAAAACATTTAAATCTGAAATGTCAACAATATCTTATAAATAATCGACCGAATCAATATATTGATAAAATTAGTGAATGTGTTACACAACTGGATAATAAAAAAACCAGACGTTTGCAAAGTGCAATTTTTTAAAACATGAAAGCTGATGGGGAAAAATTCTTCGCGAGTGGTTAATGTTTAGTCCTAAATTTAGCCGTGTTTATTGTTACGTTTGTAAACTGATTTCCACGAAAATTATTGTTTTTCTAACTTTCGATGGGTATAATGACTGAAAAATACCAATAGGACAGTAGTTATTCAACACGAGTAATCTCCTGAACATATTTCATCAACTGGTTGTCAAAAAAATTAGTACAGCAGTACAAATTGTAACATTAATGGAAAAAAGTTATTTAGAAGAAAAAGAACATTGGAGAAACGTTCTTCAACGAATAATAGAAATCACTAAATTTTTGTCCTAAGATACTCAGCTAAGATTAATATGTATTTTAAACGCAGCCTACTGCGACTCCAAAAACAGGGTAAATTTTCGATATTTTGCTTCGCGTTAGAGATATCGGAAACAGTTATTGAAAAAGATGTTCCAAATATTATTCTAGCCCCAGATACCAAATTTCATGACAAAATTCGCACTTTTAGTTTTTTCATTATTTGTAGTCAGGATCCTAAAACTTAAAATTAGCTGGTCCGAGATGCATCTAAAATTGCTTAATTTTTTGGAAATTATATGTTGAAATATTCGATTTGGAATTTGACGAATAAGAACGCATTTTTCATGAGCTACAACTTTGCTTTTCCTGGGTTTAGAGACTTCATTATTACACGATTTTTTCGTTTTTTTAGAAGCTATATTTTTGCTAGGAACATTTTTTTCGATAAAATATTTACTTTTTGAGTTATTTGCGAAAAACAGCTTGAGTTGTTTTTTTTTGTCGAAAAATCAACATTTTTAATCGCAAATAACTCGTAAAGGATTGAATTACGCAAAAAACTCTATAGAACTAAATTTGCTCAGATTTAGCCAATTTATCCATTTCCGGACTTACTGTAAACTCGCGTTTTGTGGGGTGATATTCCCCCCTTCTCGGGGGTGAATATCACCCCCAAGTAAAAGCAACCAACGGGACAAATTCAACTTTGAAGTAAGTAGAACCAAAATCCAACTTTTATCCAATTTTGAGTTGACCCTGAAAATTACACTCCAAAACCGTCATTTACGGGGCTCTAGTAGTAATACGTTATACAGACGGAATGAAAATTAAAATGTACCTATAAAAACAAACCCAATGTTTTCCAAAATTCCAAATGTTTTTATTGCACTAAAAATATACCGAGCAATGAACACTTTTTTTCTAAGCTCAACATTATTAAAACATATTTTAGATCGGGCAGTATCGTCGCCCCCGCTAGCGAAATTATTCCGATTCGATTTTTTTGCACAAACTTACTTAAAAAGAGGTCCTTATAACATATCCACAGGGTGCCGGGCGGTGCCGTGGTCGAAAAATTGTTTAAACAATTTTTTTAAAACAAATTCACAAAAAAATTTTTTCCATTTCGAACAAAATTTTTTTAGATAAATTGGCTTATTCTGAGCAAAAAAGGTCTCTTGTCATTTTTTTCTAAAAGTGATTGTTGTCGAGTTATATGCGATTAAATATTTGAAAGATGCGAAAATGGCCATTTTCAAGGCTTAATAACTCGATTAAACATTATTATTATGAAATTCAAAAAGTCACCAAATCAAGTTTCAAATCCCTTCTTCAAGGTCCTGAAGAGATTTTTGTCATTATTTTATTAGAGAGCTGTTATTTTTAATTATTAACAATTAGCGCTATAGTCCAGGATATATCGTCGCCCCCGTTAGTGAAATTATTCCGATTCCATTTTTTTGCAGAAACCTACTCAAAACGAGGTCCTTATAACATATCCACAGGGTGCCGGGCGGTGACGTGGTCGAAAAATTGTTTAAACAATTTTTTTTAAACAAATTCACAAAAATAATTTTTTCACTTCGAACAATTTTTTTTAGATAATTTGGGACATTCTGAGCAAAAAATGTCTCTTGTGATTTTTTTCTAAAATTGATTGTTGTCGAATTATACGCGATTTATAATTTGAAAAATGTGAAAATTGCCATATAACTCGACAACAATCAATTTTAGAGAAAAATCACAAGAGACCTTTTTTGTTCAGAATAACCCAAATTATCTAAAAAAAATCGTTCACAATAAAAAAAATATTTTTGTGAATTTGTTTAAAAAAATTGTTTGAACAATTTTTCGACCACGGCACCGCCCGACACCCTGTGAATATTTTATAAGGACCTCGTTTTGAGTAAGTTTCTGCAAAAAATGGAATCGGAATAATTTCACTAACGGGGGCGACGGATACATCCTGGACTATAGCGCTAATTGTTAATAATTAAAAATAACAGCTTTGTAATAAAATAATGACAAAGATCTCTTCAGGACCTTGAAGAAGGGGTTTGAAACTTGATTTGGTCACTTTTTGAATTTCATAATAATAATGTTTACTCGAGTTATTAAGCCTTGAAAATGGCAATTTTCGCATTTTTTAAATTTTTAATCGCATATAACTCGATAACAATCAATTTTAGAAAAAAATGACAAGAGACCTTTTTTACTAAGAATAAGCCAATTTATCTAAAAAAATTTTGTTCGAAATGAAAAAATTATTTGTGTGAATTTATTTTAAAAAAAATTGTTTAAACCATTTTTCGACCACGGCACCGCCCGGCACCCTGTGGATATGTTATGAGGACCTCTTTTTGAGTAAGTTTGTGCAAAAAAATCGAATCGGAATAATTTCGCTAGCGGGGGCGACGATACTGCCCGATCTATTTGGGAAACTCTATGTCACAAACTAGGCTATCGAATCTAGGTATTTTAAGTACCTATATAGAACAAGATACCGCTCGAACTTAAGACATCGTTCATTAATTGACAATTTCGCACAGGCAAATTCACCACGACTTGCTAAATTTAATACCATGTTACAATACAAAAATGTACCAGGAAAATAAATATACATAGGTACTTATTTCTTTTTTGTTACCTATTTATTTTTTTACTTAGTCTCTTTCATTTACACATATTTTAGTAATTATACTGTTATTAGTTGTCGTTATGTTTATAGTACGGGAGCCCACAAAAATTGTCGCGGGGGGCCCCCAATCTTCAGCTACGCCACTGTTTAGCTTTAGTATTAAATGAATGTCTTTGGAGACTGTCTTCAGAATCGGCGATTAAGCCAGCATCGTCAGCGTAGCAAACGACTCCAAAGAATGCGTTACCCAACTTAAATCCAGCTGTTCTAGAAACGATTTCTATTATTTTGTCCATTATTAAATTAAATATGAAATGGCTCAGTGAATCGCCTTGACGGATTCCTGTGTTTATAACTATGTCTTCTGTTGTCAAATGTCCTACTCTTATTTTTGTTTTACATTGTTTGTTAATATCGTGTATTGTACCCTCGGAGATCCGTGGAAAAAATTTACACCCAAAATAACAAAATTCAGTTTGGCAACACTGTGTAAATGTTGATAGTAACATATCCTTTTTAAGATAAACACAACTGTAATTTAGTCCAAACAAATTAATATATTTTTTTTGCCAACAAAAATGAGATTTTTCAACCAAATAATGTTTCAAATATGATGTGCAAAATAATTTTTAATTGGGTTCTGCTAATGGGCTTGCTCTTTTTGTCATTAAAGTAAAAAAAATTTCAAATTTCAGTCATTAAATCATTATTGTCCGGTTATCGGCTTAATTATTTTAACTGTACTAATATCCGTCGAGTAATTCTGAATGATTATAGGTCGTTAAAACATTTTATCTGTAGCGGCTTCTGGAATATCTTAAAAATATCGAATTTCATTGATAAAATGCACATATCCCACCGAACTTCGCTTCGACCATACTAGGTTAATTAGCCTGTAGTTTAGCCGTTTTTCTCCCATTATTTCTGACACGTCCTTTAATCGCACTCTGTCAAAAGCCTTGCTCATATCGACGAAACACAGATATGCAGGTTCATTAAATTCTATGGATTTTTCCGCTATCTGTCTGATAACAAATATTGCATCAATGGTAGATCTATTTTTCCGGAAACCTGGTTGTTCTTTCCGTATGGTTATAGTTTTGGCGATTTCTTCCACTATAGTTTTTGTGAATTCTTTGAGAGTGCTGTTAAGCAGTGTTATTCCCCTAAAGTATCTGGATGTGTTTTCTCTCCCTTTGTGAAAATGGGTATTGTTATTTGATTTATTGATTTTTTTCAAAACCCTGTCCTGTAAAAATGCAGATGCGTGTTTAACCATCTGTTCTTTATTCTCACAAACCCAAAGTAACTGTAATACCAGATAATTATGTAATTAAATAAGACATGGTACGTTATTAGGTGTCTTACTCTTCTAGTTAGACAAAACGGCTTGACATGCGGAAGTTGCAATTGTTAACTAAATACTCACGGAAAGTATTTAGATCAATCTATTTACTCCTCTCCTGTTCCAGTAAATTTCGTGTCCTTGCAATTTAAATTAAAAGCATATAAACATCATAAATATAATATTATCAATCAGCCAATCGCGTCCACTGTTGGACATAGGCCTCCCTCAGTTCTTTCCAGTGTTGTCTACACTGGGCTGCTTGTAGCCAGTTTCTCGCTACTCTCTTTTTATGTCGTCAGTCCATCTAGTCGGTGGTCGCCCTCGGCTTCTTTTGCATTTTCGCAAATAGGTTAGGAAATAGAAATAGGTATTCTTCGTTCCTCCACCGCAAGTCTCAGATTTGCGATCTGATTCCAGTTAAAGCTTCTAATTACTTTCAGATCTTTGCTGTTAATAGGGCTTTTCGTGGCTTTTCATTCACAGTCATTTGTTTCGAGCTGCTGTCATATGTCGTATATTCCGTCTATATTAATATTATACACAGATTATACAACACATGACAGACAGAGGTGTAACCAGGATGATCCTAAGGGGGGGTTACATCTACTTGAAGGCACTTGAACTTGAAGGTCTCTGGGGGTATGGAATAATAATGGTGTTAATAGCGTGTATTATACACGGTGTATAGAGCTCAAAGTACATCCAAAAGGAGGGTTATAACCACCAAAACCACCCCTCGTTACGCCTATGATGACATAGAAGCTCGAAATAAATGACAATTGATGAAAAGCCCTATTCCATAGACTTATATATTATCATAGACAGAGTGTCATTCAGAGTTAAGTGACGACACCTTTTTTTTTATTTGGCTCAGTGCTGTTTCACTTTTATGCATATTAAAGTTGCGACAGTAGTCCTCCCCTTCCGTGCCTATATACTCACTTTTAATGTCATCTTAGTTTCTCTATACAGTGCTAGAAAGAGATACCACAAACCAGTGCAAGAGATCTTGTCGTCAGGAAGCGCGGAGGGTAGGCTCACTCTATGTTAATATTTACCTCTATGACCTATTCCTGCTCCTTTTAAATATTAGAAATCTTTCAATGCTCACAGCCCCCTCTGACCGAGCAACTCCGCCCAGCTGTGGCCTTTTCCCTAATAACACTAAACATTCCAGGAATGTTCCTAGAAGGTACACACAGGACATTGAAAACATTCCTGGAATGTCCTCAAAAGCACACGAATGTCCCTGGAAATTCCCAGGAAAGTGCTGTGTCAGCATTTTAAACATTCCTTGAATGTCTTGTTGGAACATTCCATGAATGTCTACGAATGTTCTTTGGATATTCACAGTATATTTTTTAGACTGAATGTCTTGTTGGAACATTCCATGAATGTCCACGCGAATGTTCGTAGGACATTCACAGTATATTTTTTAGACATTCTCTGAAATATATCGTCAGTGATGTGACAATACCTCCTATATGTTCTGCCGTCTTGCCACCCTATTGTAACGCCACTGGTTCTAGAAATAGTTTAATTACTAAAAAATCATTTCATTTTTAACTGGCTGAATAGTAATTTAAAATGGTATTTATGCAATTTGTCGATTTTATTCATTGTTTCACTTTTCTTCCTAATCACGTCCTGTAAAATGGCACCCGATTTGGGAGTCGAAGTGTTAATAATAAAATCATTTTTTTAACATCTTTGTTAATTGCAAAAATGCCACAACAAAATAGCTTCAGAACAACATTCCAAATAAAAATTAAAACTTCTGAGAATATGTGTCAGCCACACAGATAGGCAACTTGTATTACCAGTACGCTGAAGAGGAGAGGCCGCAGCCACAAAGAAGAGTAGCGTCATTACACAAATTTAGCTTCAAGCCAGCTTGCAAACCAAAAAAGAAAGAAGTGACATTGACAGTTGACTTGTCATGACAAAATGAAAAAGGTTAAAAATTTTGTTAGTTAAACAATTTGTTGGATACTCTGAAGGCGTTGGACAAAAACAAAAATTGATTAGGGCGAAACCTCAAAATATTTCCAATCAGTATTATACAAGGACCAATTAAACTTAGCCACTATTATTTCAGTACGCCTCGAAGAAAATGATTGTTTGACCGCTGACACGAGTATTTTTGTTGATTGTTTACCGAAAAAAATTAAAACCTTTTTAATAGATGGATCCCTACAAATAGCCAAAATGAGTTTCTCAAGTGACGAAGTTAACTTTTTAGTTTATAGGTATTTACAGGAATCTGGTGAGTACATGCAAAAATAAAGAAGATTCATTCATACACACATAACCTGATTATGGGACGCGTCCAAAACCAAAAGGAAAAATTACAAAATTTGAAACTTCATTACTATCCCCAATTACCTTAAATCTAAATAATTATTACTTTAAAGCATAAACATTGTTTTTGATCACAAAAAGTTTCCTAATATTTCCACCATATTCCAATGCTTATGTGGTTGGCTAATTTTAACAGTATAATAGCTTATGTGTATTAGAAATATATCTTTATGATAGTGAGAATCTACATTTTAAAACCACAGCCTATTTTTTACCAAATATAATCATCTCTAGGCCCCTTTCTGTCCACCCATTGTTTAAATTAGTTGGGGATCCTTTGGTCTAACATTGCTTTATTAATTAAGTAGTAAAACTGGTTGTCAGTGGTGGTGTGCTTTAAGTAATTTCTTTTTCTTTTACACAAAATCTTTATCTTCAAAATTTGTTTTTCTCAAAATTATGGCCAAATAATAGAAGCCTTAAAGTTTGATGTATGCATGAAACGATGCCACAAAGTCTTCCCTATAGTTGATGAATCAAGCATGCAAGCCTACATTCATGTGCACTTTTATAGATAATAAGTGAAAAATATTCAGAATGAGGTATAGTTGTTATGGTTAAATTTTTGAACACATTCATGGACGCATCTTCGTATTAACACAGTAATGACCCTTTATAAGTGTCTGCATATGCAGTTGTGTCTGTGAATGTATTAATTATAGATGATTGTGCAATTGTATCAGAAACTGATTCATCTCCAGCTTGTGATCTTTTTTTTTAATATTTTCAATAGAATGCTTGTGAGGTTAGAAAACATGCATAAACTAGTCATAAAAAATTTGTACTTTTTAATAACCTCCCACCCCTTCGTTGTAAAGCATTATTTACAATCGAGACCCTTCCTCATGTAGATGTCACAATTACAACTCATGATCCCTTTTTTTAGTGATTTTTTTAAATTCCTGGTTATATCTTTCATTTGATAAAATTATCTATAAAAATTGATTTACAAATGTATCATAACAAGAATAATAACTCACGTAAATAATTTAATTTAATAAAAAAATATGACAGCCTGAATAAAATGAGTACCTTGGGTAAAACCAGGGGTAATAATAGGCGGTTAAAGCGTAGCACTGGCCCTGTTACCTTCCTTGTATACCGTAGGCCCTAGATATAGCAGACTACCCTGCTAGAATCCCAAAGCTGCGTCAGCGGTATAAAACGGGAGACTACTGTTATTAAAAAAATATGAACACAGGATTTTGTGAAGAGCATGATACAGTTGACCTGTTGCATCTTTGTACATCGTCATCATTTGTGTTTTAGGAAATAAATCAAAACAGGTGAGCCAAGCTTACGTTGGTTATAAGAATTGGAAAATGGCTAATATTACAATGGATTACAATATATTATTTCATTTAGTGCATTTTGAAAACTGGGTATACATTTATGAACGTGACTTTCCAATTTTTGGAAACTTATAGGTTGTCCAATAACATCTACAGTAAATAAATATTTAAACCGTATTAATCAGAAACTAAAGTGTTGTTATTGAATATAAGAAAATATATGGTGTTGAAATGAAGGGTGTAGGGAGAAAATCATGGATGTCATCAAGAAATGATTTGGAGAAAAACGAATTTTAAAGTTCTAACATATATGGTTTTCTCCCGACATGGTCAATTTAAAAGGCTTAAAATCACGGAACATTAATCGTTTTCTACCGATTTGAAGAAATGGTGCGATAGTATTTATTAAAAACTACAAGATGACATATTTAACTACATTTCACTCATTTAGTGACATCCACGATTTTCTCTCAACCCCCTTCAAATATGACATAAGAAGGTTACAAAAAATATGATAAGAGAAGACTAAAATGTAAGTTGCACGGATTCTTTCAGAGAAGCTAAGTAACAGGAGCTAACATATAACGAAAACAAAAACCCTTAAAAAATATTTCATATCACCACATTGACATGGTTTTAGCATTTTTAAATAACTAAATGTCAATTTAGAAGTTAAAAAAATATATTTTTTGTTATTTAGCTAATAAATAATTTCTTAAGCTAATAAATCAAACACTATCTAAACAAAATTTGCAATTGTTAATAGGGCTATTCAACGCTTCTCATTAATTTGAGTTACTTGAGTTTGACCATAGGTTGCCTGTCATATCAGACATAAAAATTGTAAAACACATAATTAGTTTTTGGCATTTCTAGCATGCCATAAGTTTAAATTAAAATCTTATAACTCATTAATTCTATTGAGTACGTAAATAAAAGTGTTTTTATAACGTCAGTTTAGATTCACATTATGTATGAAGCAATTCCAGGGCTATCTCGGCCAAAAGACTACAAGGTAAATGCAGTAAAAAATCAAGTTAGCACCCAGATCACTTTAGGCATATTTTGTCAGCAATAGAATATCTCGTTAAAGAGAAGTGTTTATGTGGAGTTCTGTTTTTATAATAAATAATATATACACTAGTCTGTAATTAAGTTCACCCTTTAATTCAATAATTGAAGTTTGCGTTTAAAATATGTTAATAAAATTTAAGAATAAATTGTATAAAAACATGAATTTTATTTGAACTAAATCAAATTTTATGTGAGAGTTTAACACTTCATTCCATTTTAAATTCAACTGAAGGTTTTTAACATGTTTTATTCAGTTCTACCAAATACAAATACTTTAAAATAAATAGAAAAAAAGATAGAGGTGTTTTACATAATGTTGTTAGAAATATTAGATTGACTAAACAGCTACGACAACCTCAGTGCACTTTCATGTGTCAAACAGTGACACACAGTTCAGTAGGCATGTACAGCTGGTTCCTAAAAAAACTGATACCATTCTTAGTAAGATTTGATCATTTTGAGCAGTGTATGATTGGTCTGACATTATACAAGGTGTCCCAAAAGTAGTGGAACGGTTGAATATTTCGCGAACTAAACATCGGATCGAAAAACTAAAAAATACATGTTCAATCATTTTCAAAAATCTATCCAATGACACCAAACACCAACGCCCACTACACCCCTTGGAGGTGGGGTGGGAGGTAACTTTAAAATCTCAAATGGAAACCCCCAGTTTTTCTTGCAGATTTTAATTCGTTACATAAAAGTAAGCAACTTTTATTCAAGACATTTTTTCGAAGTGTGGATAGATGGTGCTATAATTGGGAAAAACGATTTATCCTAATACCATAGGTAAATTATAGAAACAATCTAATATCTCACGAAATACACTTCCAAATGAGAAACTAAAAAACAGGTTTTTAATCTTTTTCTAAAACCTGTCGAATAACACCAAACGTGACCCTCCAACCCACCCCCTGGAGGTGGAGTGGGGGATAACTTTAAAATCTTAAATAAATTTAATTAATAGATTAAATCTTAAATAGGAATTACAGATTCGGATCCGTCATGAAAAATTAAGCAACATTTATAAGAAATATTTTTTGGAATTGTTAATATATGGCGCTTTAATTGGAAAAATTCGATTTATTAGCGCCATCTAACAGAAATTTTAAAAAATGTTTCCAATAAATGTTGCTTAATTTTTATGACCAATCCGAATCTGCAATAAAAAGTGGGGGTTGCTATTTAAGATTTTAAAGTTACCCCCCACCCCACCTCCAGGGGGTGGGTTGGAGCCATGTTGGGCGTTATTCGATAGGTTTTCGAAAAAGATTAAAAATCTGTTTTTTGGTTTTTCATTTGGAAGTGTATTTCGTGAGATATTAGACCGTTTCTATAATCTATGGTATCAGGATAAATCGTTTTCCCAATTATAGCGCCATCTATCCACAGTTCGAAAAAATGTCTTGAATAAAAGTTACCTACTTTTACGTAACGAATCCAAATTTGCAAGAAAAACTGGGGGTTTCCATTTGAGATTTTAAAGTTAGCCCCCACCCCACCTCCAGGGGGTGTAGTGGGGATTGGTGTTTGGTGTCATTGGATAGATTTTTGAAAATGATTGAACACATATTTTTCAGTTTTTCGATCCGATGTTTAGTTCGCGAAATATTCGACCGTTTCGCTACTTTAGGGACACCCTATATTATATTTATTATGGCAGACAAATAATAAAATAAACAAACAAACAGCCATTTTTTGAGGTTGAAGTTATCTGACAAATTTTAAGATTTGGCAGTGACAGTGACAGTATGTAAATAATAAGTTATCCTTCAAAATATAATAAATTAAATATAATTAAACTCATATTCATTATATCACACCTCATCAAAAGCTTTTTACAAGAACATAGTCAGAGATTTTGATATGGCTTAGAGCCAGACTACATCAAGATCGCCTATAAATCGTGCTGGTAATTGCCTTGCAACGAGACCAAAAACTAAAAGAAGAAGAAAATACACTGCTCAATTTTCTACAAAATACGCTTTAAGAGTCGTATTAGTTTTTTGGAACCAGCTGTAATACATGCCAACGACTTGTTTGACATTTTACTTGCTATCACGTTAAACTGCAAAGGGTTAATAAACAAAGTTCCCCTCCAACTTCTCTATGACATAGTTTATGGATCTTTCCTGAATAGGGTTAAATTAAACTATTTTGTTGCACTGTTATTTATTTATTTGCTACCAAAGCAAGGTTATTAAGTTGGTAACTATTCAATTATTACATGGAGAATGTAGTTAAAAATAATATATTTATAAAAATTATATAAAATTATATATTTTAGGATTTCAACACTCAGCGTATACCTTCGGAATAGAATCCCATATATCCCAATCAAATATAAATGGAGCACTGGTGCCCCCTGCAGCCCTATTAAGTATCCTTCAAAAAGGGCTGCAATATACAGAAGCTGAAATTAGTATTGGAGAAGATGGTACTGAACAAAGGCTAGTAGAAAGTCTTAGTTTAATAGATGCTGTGATGCCAGATGTAGTAGCTAGTAGACAAAATCAACAAAATCAGCAAAAGCAGGCTGTTAAAGCTGAGCAATCAGAAACAAACGGAGAGGAAGGTAAGTGTTTTTAAGTAATTACAGGGTTACACACAATTTCTGCCTTTGAAGATTTTGAAGAACGCAATATTGAAAAAAGGGCAAAAAACGGTGATCACTCCATATTAAGATATTTTATTTTCAAAACTTGTAAAATAAATATGGTTAGATGCTTGAGTTATTATGCGGAATATTGAGTTTTCAAAAAAATTCAAGTGGACCAATTATTATTTTGAAAATGGATTTTATCTGTGTTGCTTCCAAAAGTTGTTTTTTGCATGTTGCATCTCAGTTTATGGAGTTTATTTATTTTTTGCTTTATATAATAACAAATAGTTAAGAAGTCGGTAAGATAGTGTATGATGATTTCATTACATTCTTCAAAAAGATCTCATTACATATCAAAAAATTGACATAAAACTTTAATTAAGCGTTGATTAGACTGACTCAAATTGTACCTCGTTCAAGAAGCCTTTTGACCTCGAGACATTTTTTTCTTGTTGAAGTTATACTTCTTTAGACGCGATTGAGATTGAGGGTGAATTTATATTGATCTGCGCGCATGCGCACACCGACAGTTTGGTATTAGTCTTTATACGGGCTCTGATTGGGTGTTGAAATGATCTGTCAATAATTGTTCAATATGGAGGTTATCGGTAAACAAAAATGTTGTATAATATATTACTAGTTTTTATTGTTGTGAGGACAGAAATAAAATCAAATTTATAATTATAGTGACTTTTTAAATAGTTTTGAAAAGCCACAGGTACGTAATTCTAAATGTTTCAGTTGTATTCCAATAAAAAATTATCTTCATACCTATTTGGAAAATGTAAAAAAAAAATAATGTACTTACCTAGTACTTGGCTATGCTATACCCCTAGTAGGCAATGCTTTAATTTACATAATCTGATTACGAACAAACTTTCTACAAATTTTCATCTAATGTATCGTTTTCTTACTCTATATATTGTTAAAATCAAACTAATAAAAATTCATATAAACAAAATGTCAAAAAGTTGTTCAGTTTGTGTATATTCCCACATGACGTATACGCGAAGGTGGTGCAGTTTGAAATCGCTTCGACTCTCGTAAGGCGGGATACACGGGAAGTAGGTTCAAGCCCAATGCAAGTTATATCATTTTTTTATTTTTTTTTTTATAGATTTTATGGTTGTAAGTATATTATTATATAATTTTTTTCAGAAAATACGTATTTACATAATTAAAATTTTTGGCAACAATTATTGTTCAGAAATCATTTGTGGCATTTTTCAATGTGTTTGTGTGTGTTTTATTCTTTTATTTTTTTAATTTTTGGTATTGTTTTAATAAAAATTTTTGGTAAGTAATAGAGAAACTGTTTAAAGTATATTGATTTCGTTGAAATCATATAATAGAAGTATAACTTCTTACGTGCGTACAAAGTACACACATTCTTTTTTTGTTAAGCTATTGTCTTTTTAGTTATTTTGAAGAATTAATGCTTAACTTTTTTTTCCTTTAATAATATTCCGGTAATAAAACCGTTCTGCTTGGACGAGAATCATGTGCTGGAATTTTACTCCTCCCTTAAATTTGAACTTTTTTGAAGGCTAAAATTTAAAGTGCCATTGAGAAATATGTTTAAATTATCTACTGCCTCTTGCTTCCAATCAAAAATATCTATGACAGTAATTAGTCGTCTGCTGATCCCATACTTTTTTAATTCTTTAATTTTTTAATTGTTTTTTGATTCATTCGCTTATGTTGGATTATAAAAATGTTAGGTACTTTAACAACTAGCCTTGTTTTTCGTCAATACGTTTTGTCAATCGTTTTTAAATAAGTATGGCAAACTTCAAGGGGTAATTCTGCATGAAAAATAATGACAGTTTGCTTTATAAACGTACCTATGTCTGCAAATGCTTCGTTTCTGAGATAGGGGTGTTGAAATTTTTCTTACAAACTGAAGATTTATTTGTTGCTCTAAAACCGGTTGAGATATGCAAATGAAATTTGGTGGATTTTAAGAGATAGTTATTGTGCATTTTTTGACATATAGTTAAGAATTTTATGTTCACCATTGCCGCACATCAGGGTTGTATTACCTGTATGCGCGCCAATGGTGAATATTAAATAAACTTCCATTATTTTTTCATGCAGAATTACCCCTTAAAGTTTGCCATACTTATTTAAAAACACTCTGTATTGACGAAAAACAAGGAAAAAAATAGAGTGTTAAGAAAACATGAGGCTATAGTTGGGTTTCAATTTCGGTATTTCATAAATACTAGAATATTCCACAGGGTGGAGAAAAATAGAATATTCCACTTTAAGAAAAAATGACTTGATTGGTACACCCGGTATACAATGACAATTTACCTGTCTAGCAACAATATTATTACAGCCATATTGTTAAAGAATAAGGCTATAACTATTAAAAAAAATTACTCAAATCGGGTAACAGGTTTAGGAAATTCGAGACATCAAAAATAACCCATTTTTGCGTCTTTCTGCGTTAATTTCTTGGAGTGTACATTTGGATTCTCGATAAATTCTTGTTTGAATTTCTTTTTGCAAAAACCAAATAAACAGTTTAGTGGTATGAAAGAATGGCCTTGTATTGTACCCTCAGAGATCGCTGGGAAAATTTACACTCAAAATAACAAAATTCAGTTTGGCAACACTGTGTGAATGTTGATAGTAACATATCCCTTTTAAGATAAACAGAACTGTAATTTAGTCCAGACAAATTAATATATTTTTTGCCAACAAAGATGAGATTTTTCAACCAAATAATGTTTCAAATATGATGTGCAAAATAATTTTTAATTGGGTTCTGTTAATGAGCTTGCTTTTTGTCATTAAAGTAGAAAAAACTTTAAATTTCACTCATTAAATCATATCGTCTTAATTATTTTAATTGTACTAATATCCGTCGACTAATTCTGAATGATTAATGGGTTGTTAACACATTTTATCTGTAGCGGCTTCTGGAATGTCTTAATAATATCGAAGTTCATTGATAAAATGCGCATATCCCACCGATCTTCGCTTCGATCATACCAGAAATATCAATTCTACCTCTACAACATTCTTAGAGGCGAATATCTGTTTAGCATAGAAATCATACTTTTATTCTTGTTTTGGCCACTGCAGTCATAGCAAAAAGATTAACTTGCGATGTATCTAAGTTTTGCAGATAATGAAATACACATGACGGTACCTCATTTAAACCTTTCGGATAGGTTCCTTCAGCTTTTTATGAGCCAAAGCCTTCTCAGAACAATCCTTCATTTACCCCTGTCTCTGGCAACTCTTCTCCATGCGCTAACTCCCAATAGCCCAATAGACAAAGTATTTTGAGACAGTTTGCACTGAGAACTACCAACAGCAATAAAAAATTGAAAAGGTAAATTTGATGTCGTTATTTGGTCTCCTTATCGGGAATTGTGGGACTGAGCAAATTTTTCTGTCAATCGAACGAAAGCATGAATTCCCTGTTCTTTTACTTTTAGTAAAGCAAAAAAGGTTAGCTATTTTCTTGTGAATAGCTTGTTTAGCTTTAAAGATGTGGCTTACCGAGGATCAATTACTTGTTTTATTTTTCTGAAAGTTACAGGTATGTCTAGCATACATTGACTCGAGGTGAATCAAAGCCCAAATTAAACTTATGCACAAAAATGAGGCACAAGTAAAAATTTTTCACAAGTGAAGGGATTAATATTAATAAAATTACTAATAATAACTGCAAAACACCTCCCAGCATGTGGCCAGATAACATTTACAAAGAATAATTGATTGATTCGACCGTTACTTGATGGAAGTTCATTTTATCTAACAGTAAAACACTGAAAACGTTTGTTTTCTATACTTCCACAAAAATTTATTATAACTATGTGACTACAGCTGTTTCGGCAGAGTGTCTTTCTCAAGTGATTTAGTTTACTATGGGTTTGCCTTTTTAAAGTCTTTAACTGAAGAGGTTGAGGAGTAGGGAGCTGTTTGTCTCGAGTGGGTCATTCAGAATTATATCTGTATTTTTTAATTTATTAATTTCCATAGATTCTAATAAAGATAGCTTAAGGTCTTTATTTTGAATATGCAGAATTTGAAACTCTTCATTAAAAGAATGATTATGATCTTGAAGGTGAAGTGCGTATGTAGAAGTGTCTGTTTTTCTATTGTTGAAAGCCCTTTTGTGTTCTGCTATCCGTTTTTCAAAGGTTCTGCCAGTTTGACCGATGTCATTTTTCGGACAGTCACCACAAGTTAGTTTGTAGACAACACTCTGTAGTTGTTTTCTCTTTCGGCTCTTATTGTTCTTAATATATTTGCTTAAGAAACAACTACAGAGTGGTGTCTACAAACTAACTTGTGGTGACTGTCCGAAAACTTACATCGGTCAAACTGGCAGAACCTTTGACAAACGGATAGCAGAACACAAAAGGGCTTTCAACAATAGAAAAACAGACACTTCTACATACGCACTTCACCTTCTAGATCATAATCATTATTTTAATGAAGAGTTTCAAATTCTGCATATTCAAAATAAAGGCATTAAGCTATCTTTAAGAGAATCTATGAAAATTAATAAATTAAAAAATACAGATATAATTCTGAATGACCAACTCGAGACAAACAGCTCCCTACTCCTCAACCTCTTCAGTTAAAGACTTTAAAAAGACAAACCCATAGTAAACTAAATCACTTGAGAAAGGCACTCTGCTCTCATAATAAATTTTGTGGAAGTATAGAAAACAAACGTTTTCAGTGTTTTATTGTTAGATTTACAAAGAACTCAACTTTAGACTCTATATTAAAATAAAATATTGACTCCTGACCAATATCTACCTCCAAATGTAACGCCATCTCACATTCCCTGGAGGTAGAGTATAAGGTGCCTGTCTGCAAAACTAGTAGGCACCCTTCGTTTTTTAATTAGTATTTTGTAGTATAACACCAGCAGAAAAAAAGCTCATTTCGCCCACCAAAGAGGGGGGCCCGCCTGGAGTCTAGTTATCGCGGGTCCTGCCATTTCACGTTTATTGTAAATATTTTTATGAAACAATCCTGCAAAAATCCGCTCTGTGGTATAAAATTTATGACTCTATGATGCGTGATGCCAGTTTTTTAAGGGTACTCCAGTTGTTTGACGCACCAAAGTTTAGAAACCTCTATATTAAAGAAAGTTTCATGATGGAGGTAAAAATTTTTAAGTGTGAGCCCAAGGTCTATTAGAGGTCATAAAATTTTATGTTTTTCTGGCTGCATAGTTCATAATAGTCCAGGAACCAAAGTTTTTCACCTCGCAATTTTTACAGAATGAATCAATTTGCTTGAAAATTTGAGAATAAGTAGTGGATAGTCTATGAATCAAAATCTATATGATGTCGACAAGCGCTTTTACCATGGGGGTACCATGCGGGTTTGCCACCCCATCTCGGGGGTGGAAATTTTTTATTATATTTTCACCGCAAAGTTAATAAAAATATGCATTCTACGCAAAAAAGGTTCTATACATTTTTTTGATAAAATTAATAGTTTTTGATTTATTTGCTGTCGAAAGTGTTTTATATCTAAAAATCAATGTTTTTCGATGTATACTCATGTACGATTGACTCAATTTTTTCCGTAGAACAAGTTTTATCAGACCAAGTTCTTGGGAATTAAATTACCTACAATTTCATATTTAAACGTTTTTTCGTATCTCTGATGCTAATCTTTCTATTCTGAAGAAAATGGCATTTTTTACCAAATTGCAAACATTCGTTATTCACTTTAAACTTCAGTTTTTTAAAAACTAATCATTCTAAGCGAATAAAACTTCTAGAATCTATTAATAATACATAAATAAAGAAGAATAAATAAGTGCAATGACTAAAAACACCGCTAACTTACATTATTATGCTTCCAATTGGATTTCTCTTTTTTTTTTCTCTCTCAAAAAATATTTGATTTTTTAACCGTAACTTTTTTTATTTTTTATCGTAGAAAGTTCGTTAAAAAAGAATTTTGAAGGTTTTTACAAGATCTATAAGGCTATTAATATTAAATCCTTTTAAAATTCTCAGTCACAAAAAGAGGTGGCATTGAAAGTGTTGGTAAAGGTGGTTTTTGCATGATATTACAAGTTTTAATTGTCAATAGCTCATTCAATTTTTGCCGTAAAAAAAATTTTTGCCAACCAAGTTCTTGGGAATTAAATAAGCTGCAATTTCATATTTCAATATTTTTTCGTATCTCTGATGCTAATCTTTCTATTCTGAAGAAAAGGGCATTTTTTAACAAACTACAAAACTCGTTATTCGCTTTTAACTCCATTTTTTTTTAAACTAATCATTCTAAGCCGATCAAATTTCTAGAACATGTTAACAATTCGCTCCGAGCGTTAACAAAGTGTCAAAGCAAAATCGACCGACCTGCTCATGGTGGCGGTTTTTTGAAATTTTATAAGGACGCTTTGTGTATGTTTAAATGAGACATTTAAAAAAATGTCGTGTCACGCTAGTGATATTATGTATTAATATAAACAGAAAATAAAAACGCACTATAAATTCTTCACTTTCCAATATTGATTATCAGTTTGATTTTGTATGCATAACCTCACTATCGCAGTTTATGTCAATAAATATTTATTAACGAAAAAGAAAATATTTTGTTGCACTATAAATTACAGTATAAATTAATAACTAATGAATTCTAAGAATTGTATTCGGTTATTATCACTACAAAATAAAATATTCAAGTTTAACAAAATAATCCCATAAGACTCAATGTTAAAACGTCCTTACAAAATCTGACAGCGTATCACGTGACTGTACGTAGAGGGGAGACGCACGGAGCCAATTTAACAATACATAAATCAAGAAAACCAAATCAGGTCAATGACAAATTTTAATTAGGGTGGTGATTAAGGGGTTGTTTACGATCACTTTTTTGCTGAAAAAAATAGGGACTGACATTCTTTTCATTATAAGTCACTTAATTTTTTTAGCTAGAGGTAGAGATTTTTTTTATTTCTGGAGATACATATTTTTAAATACTTTAAATTAGTTTCAACAAGTTATCCTCGAAAAATGCATAGTTTTCCCGTCCTTTGACTTTGAAACTACAATATTTAGCATTTGACGAAGAAGAGCCAACATATAATAAAGTATAGCTCGATTACTATTGGTCTTAAAGAAAATACAAAAAAAAAGCGGTTTTGTTTATTTTTTCAAAAGGTAGGTACATTTTTGTTAGGTAAAGTTGTTTTGATAAAACAAAAACTTTTTGAGTTAATAGCAGAAAACTGATTAAAACAGCGTTTCCCAACCGGTGGGTCGCGACCCACTAGTGGGTCGCGGACGGTTTTCAGGTGGGTCGCGGTGTTGCTCTTACCGTAGCTGTGTAGCGTATAGTGACCGTGTTCCTTATTGTTTTCTATCATCATGGGTGAGGGATGGGTCGCGAATATGAAAAAACATCAAGAGGTGGGTCGCCAGACATAAAAGGTTGGGAACCACTGGATTAAAACATTGATTTTTTCGATATAAACTAACACTTACGATAGCGAATAAATCGAAAACTATTAATTTTATCAAAAAATATGTAGAACGTTTTTTGCTTATAATGAATGTTTTTACCAACTCTTGCGATCAAAATATAATAAAAATTTCCACCCCCGAGATGGGGTGGCAACCACCCCCATGGTAAAAGCGCCTTTTGGCATGATATAGATTTTGATCCTTGGACTATCCACTACTTATTCTCAAATTTTCAAGCAAATCGATCCATTCTGTAAAAATTACGAGATTTTGTCCTATTTTAAGTTTCATTACTTGGACTGATAGGAATGAATTATCATATAATCTAGATGTAATAATTATTAAGAAATTGTCAGAAAATATATGAGCATAATGTATTTATTTAAATGTTGAGTGTCAATAAGTGATTAAAATTCTCCATACACTAATTATTTTTAAAGTGAATAATTATTTAGCATTAATTTCAAATAAAAACTGATAATCTAGATTAAATTCAATGCTTTCCTTTCTTTAACCAAATAATTAGTTCTTCTTCAATCATTTATTACACATTAAATGTGTACAGATGTTATTTACAAGAACATCACAAATTCAGAAAAGATTAAAACAGTAAACATGATTAAATTCTTGGAAATAGGATTTGATAACTGTAAACAAACATCAACAACTGGTCACAATAAAGCTCTAAATAGTCCATCTGGTGAGACCGCTCCCGTCTGAAAAAATTTCTGATTCGGTTTCTTTGTGGATTCCTATTCAAAAATATCTCCTTTAAACAAATCTGAAGGGAGCCGGGCGAAATTTTTGGGCAGAAATTGTTTAAACAATATTTTTAAACAAATGCAAAAGATCATCTTTTTTTGTCCCGAAAAATATTTTTTTAGATTTTTTGGGTCCTTCTAAACAAGAAAGGTATCTTGTGATTTTTCTCAAAAATTGATAGTGTTCGAGTTATAGACGATTTAAAATCTGAAAAATGCGAAAATTCGCATTTTCAAGGCTTAAAAACTCATATTTAAATTAGTATTTTTGAGGTTGCCAGGTACTTGAATTGTAGTTTAAGCATTCATTTTCAAGATTCTGCCGACTGATCGGGTCTATCTTCAATTTACACCGTTGCAGTTGGTAATTAATTGTTTATTATGCGTGTCCATCCGATTTTTTTGCCGGTGCGGCGCGCACTTTTTCCAAAAGTCTCCTATTATCCCCCGAAAAATATATGTTTTGATTTTTCGCGACATTCAAAATAAAATAGGTTTCTAGTCATTTTTCTCAAAAGTTAATAGTTTTAAAGTTATAAGCGATTTAAAATCCGAAAATGCGCTTTAAATCGCTTATAACTTTAAAACTATTAACTTTTGAGAAAAATGACAAGAAACCTATTTTATTTAGAATGTCCCGAAAAATCTAAAAAATATATTTTTCGGAGGAAAATAGGAGATTTTTGAAAAAAGTGCGCGCCGCACCGGCAAAAAAATCGGATGGACACGCATAATTAACAATTAAATAACAACGGTGTAAATGGAAGTTAGACCCGATCAGTCTGCAGAATCTTGAAAATGAATGTTTAAACTACAATTCAAGTACTTGGCAACCTCAAAAATATTAATTTAAATATGAGTTTTTAAGCCTTTAAAATGCGTATTTTCGCATTTTTCACATTTTAAATCGCTTATAACTCGAAAACTATCAATTTTTGAGAAAAATCACAAGATACCTTTCTTGTTTAGAATGACCCAAAAAATCTAAAAGAATATTCTTCGGGGCAAAAAAGGTGATCTTTTGTATTTGTTTAAAAAAATTGTTTAAACAATTTCTGCCCAAAAATTTCGCCCGGCACCCTTCATATTTGTTTAAAGGAGATATTTTGAAATAGGAATCCACAAAGAAACGGAATCAGAATTTTTTTTCAGACGGGAGCGGTCTCACCACATGGACTATAATGTAAACATATACGCATCTTCATTGATGGGTTTTTATAGATACTTATATACAGGGTGTCCCAAAAGTAGGGGAACGGTCGAATATTTAGCGAACTAAACATCGAAGCGAAAAACTGAAAAACAGGTTTTCAATAATTTTTAAAAATCTATCCAACGACACCAAAATCAATCCCCCACTCCACTCCCTGGAGGTAGGGTGGGGGGTAACTTTAAAATCTTAAATAGAAACCGCCAGTTTTTATTGCAGATTTTAATTCTTTATGTAAAAGTAAACCACTTTTATTTTTTGAGACATTTTTTCGAATTGTGGCTAGATGGCGCTATAATCGGAAAAAACAATTTATTGTAACACCATAGGTAAATTATAAGGCGCTCTAATATCTCGAGAAATACACTTTCAAATGAAAAACCAAAAAATATGTTTTTAATATTTTCCAAAAACCTATCGAATAACACCAAACATGACCCTCTACCCCACCCCCTACAGGTGGTGTGGGGGTTAACGTTAAAATGTTAAATGTCAACCTATATTTTTTATTGCAGATTTGGATTAATCATATAAGATTGAGCAACATTTATTTAAAACATTTTTTTAGAATTGTTGATAGATGGCGCTATAATTGGAAAAAGGCTATTTGTTAGCACCATCTATCAACAATTCTAAAAATTGTTTTAAACAAATGTTGCTTATTTTTTCATGACTAATCCAAATCTGCAATAAAAAATGGGGGTCGCTATTTAAGATTGTAGAGTTAACCCCCGACCCCACCTCCAGGTTGTGGAGTAAGGGGGTCCTGTTTGGCGCCGTTCGATAGGTTTTTGAAAAATATTAAATACGTAATTTTTTGTTTTTCCTTTGGAAATGAATTTCTCGAGATATTAGACCGTTTCTATTATTTACCTATGATATCATAAATGATAAAAATGATCTATCCATAGTTCAAAAAAAATGTCTCGAATAAAAGTTACTTACTTTTACGTAAGGAATCAAAATCTGAAATAAAAACTTGGGATCTCCATTTAAGATTTCAAAGTTACCCCCGCCCCACCTCTAAGGGGTGGAATGGGGGGTCGTGTTTTTTGTCATTCGATAGATTTTTGAAAATTATTGAGAACGTATTTTTCAGTTTTTCGATAACATGTTTATTTCGAGAAATATTCGACCGTTCCGCTACTTTTGGGACACCCTATATAATCTAGTTACAGAGAGGACCAAAAGTCTCGAAGCGCCTAATAATTATGTCTTAAATGAATGATCCGAATTATACAAAAACAGGGATACACTTTGCAATATGAAGATTTAAAATTTCATGTTTGTAACATTGCCAGATTTACCATTTTTCTTATTTCATTGGTCACTTTCGTTTTATAAGTGCAACACCCTGTATATTGTACCTTTTTTGGAATCTCCACTTCAGTACCAGTTTAACCATATACAATACTTTCGATTTTATGTACTCAGGAACATCTTAAAAAGATAAAACAAAAGCCTAGAAATGTCTAATTACTGTCTCAATACATTTTTTGATTCAAACTATGTACAACTAATTTGAACATAATAATTATTAATTGTAATTAATTATAATTGCTAAATTAATGTCTACCTAATTAAGTATTCAAAATGTCCTCCGTTGTTAATTTGACAGGATTCTAAACGATGATAGAATGAGTATATTACAGATCTCCATGTTTCTTTAGAAATTAATAAGGATTAATCGATTACCTTAATCGATAAGGTAATATTAATAAGGATTAATCGATTAATTGTTTACCTTAGCTCTGCAACACTTGCTGGTTTAGTTTTATAAGTTCTACTTTTTAAGTAAATATCCTGACTTTTTAAATAAAAATATCCTTTATAGTCCAGGGCCGATCTGTTCATCTGTATATGTCTGTGTCATATAATAATTGAGTTATCCTCCCACTCAAAAAGGTCCGAAACATTGTTTAAATAATCAAAATGTCAAAAAATGAAGGAAAAATTCGATTTTTTTCTTCGTTTTTTATTATAACTTTAAAAGTATTTACTTCCGAGAAAAGTTGCACAAAAATAAAAGTTGCGTAATTAAATTTCCTACAATATAAGATTGGTTAAAATTTTTAAAATTGTTACCCTTGTTGCAAAATAGCAATAATGGGGAAAAAACATTAAAAAACAAATATTCGCATTTTACGTTTTTCAACCATTTCTACTACACTTAGAACCTTCATATTTCACCCAGAAAAACTTTATGATATGATAAAACAAGATTTTAAATTTAGTTAAGATTTGTTTAATAGATTTTGCAAAATAAATTTTGCAATCCAGCTTTCGCAAAAAAATTCAATTTTTCAAAATGTTGCAGGACTGAAAATAAAGCAAAATGCAAGTTAAATTTTTTTTAAATAGAAGAATACTGTACCTTTCATTTGCAGTTTGCATAATTAAAATCGGTTAACTACCATGGCGTCAGGAATTTTTTTAAATAAACATTAATTTTTGGTGCTGCGCGCAGAACAGCGGTGTTCGATTCACATAAGTTGATTTCCACTAAAATTTCTTCCAATCTTTATCTAATATATTATTTTCTTACTATGTATTTTGTTGTATGTTCATATTTTAATTCCACAAAAATCAAACTAATTTGATTATTGTTTGTGAAAAATTGTTTAAACAATTGCATATGTTTAAAAATAATACACTTTTATTTTCTAAGTTAAAATATATAAACAAAGAAAGTTTTTGCTAAAAAAAGTGTTATATCAAAGGACAGAGTATGTGTTTTTATTTTGTAATAAACAAATTTATTTATTTATTTCGAAATGTATTAAGAATTAAAATTTATCAATCATTATCAAAGGTCATTGGAATGCCCAATCAGAGCGAACGTATCCGCTGTCCTGCGCGTAGCACCAAGAATTAATGTTTATTTAAAAAAAATCCCGATGTCGTGGTAGTTAACCGATTTTAATTTTGCAAATTGCAAATGAAAGGTACAGTATTCTTTTATATATATAAAAAATTCAACTTGCTGTCTGCTTTATTTTCAGTACTGCAACATTTTGAAAAAATGATTTCTTTTGCGAAAGCTGAATTGGAAAATTTATTTTGCAGAATCTATTAAACCGATCTTAATGAAATATACAGCATTGTTTTGTCATATCATAAAGTTTTTCTAGGTGAAATATGAAGCTCCTAAGTGTAGCATAAATGGTTGAAATACGTAAAATGCGAATACTATGTTTTTTATGGTTTTTTCTTATCCTATGGTTAATCCTATATTATAGGAAATTTAATTATGCAACATTTATGCTGGTGCAACTTTTGTCGAAAATGAATACTTTTAAAGTTATAATCAAAAAACCATGAAAAAAATCAAATTTTTCCTTCATTTTTTGACATTTTGGTTATTTAAACAATGATCCGGACCTTTTTGAGTGGGAGGATAACTCAAATATTATTATATGAGTTATTTTCAAGCAATTTCTGCAAAAAAATATGAGTCACCTCTCAACATCCAAATGTACTAATATTTTTACAGATGCGTCCTGGTCTATTAAGATTCACATGGGGTATTTTCTGAAATCCAGGTTCCTATGTAGGTATTAGTATTTATCAACTCTTTCTATCGGTACATCTCCCAAATGTTTGTATATTTGTTTACTTTGTATCATATGTTTAGTCCTTTTTGATTTTTAGAATACATTTTTCACAGAAACTGCTTGTCTTGTATAGTAGTAGTTGCAGTTGTTAAACAGAGCTTGTAATCATCCGCATATTTATGTTGTTAATAGTTCTTCCGTTAATTATGATTCCTTCACTTTCAGATAGAAATGTTTCCTCAAAAATGCCTATAGAATAGTAGTGGAGACAGAATACATCCCTACCTAACCCCTCTCCTGATTTCAAGTTCTGAATTAGATTCGTTATCGTTTACAATTTATACTCTTTGATTCCAGTAAAGGTTTGTTATTATTCTTAAGTCCTTTTTGTCTTTAGAATTTGGACTTATTTTTCAGGTCTTACTTTGCCAAATCCCTTTTCAAAATCAATGTAACAAATATGCACATCCACATTCATATTCATGCATCTTTGAGCTATCATATTAAAAGCTAATAACGCCTCTCTGGTTTCTAGTCCTGTTCTGAATCCAAACTGACCAGAATCTATTCCTTCTTCCAGTTTTTTTTATACCACCATGTATTATTTTCAAAAATAATATGAGAACATGACATTAATCATATTGTTATGCATTCATTGCAGACTTTAGCGTATGTATTTTTAGGGATAGCGCAAAAGGTGGAGAGTAACCATTGTTTTGTCTATTTCCTGTTTTGTATATTGTGTTAAACAAGTCTACTATAATGTCTGAGGTCATCATTTACATTTTAAGCTTTCTACTGGGATATCCTCTTTTAATACCTTTAAGAGCCCGCGCAGACTGCAGACTTTTTATCGGCCGATAGTTTAGTCACCTGGAACCTCTAATATACTGTGGTTTAGTCGGCTTCTTAATCAATGCAGAGAGGTATGCAGATGCGCACATTACACCGATTCAGTCTCGGCCGACAAAAAAGTTTGATGGGCTTACCCATCATGGACAGTCCAACCCGACTAAACTATCGGCCGATTAAAAAGTCTGCAGTTTGCGGGGACTCTTAAACCACGTCATCTTCTACTTCTAGTTCCATCTGTTGCCATCTCTATCTCTTGCCCGGGCAATGCAATACTCTGCCTACTTTTCTTATACTATTTAAATTGCCATTATGGTATAGGCTGTGATAATAACTGGAGTTTTGTTTTTATCTTCTACTGATAACAGAAAACAGGTTCTTAATGACCTTTAGTACACACAAATCAGTTGAGTTTAAAATTTTTGTTGCTCATTAAGTCAATTAATGAACTACCGATTTCTTCGAATAGTTAAGTAGCTAGAAAGAAAAGAATTGCTGTACAATGGTCAACGTGTTTTTACGTAAGTTTTTAAATTTTTGATTAAAACAATTTTTAATATTAATTTGGAAAACGACAGTTTGCCATACTTGCACTAAGCAAGTATGGCAATTCGCAAAATTAAATTCCAACAGAGGGCGCTCAAAATTTCAAAGATGGACGACAACGCTAGGAAAACAATTCATTTTGTCATTTGAATTCACAGTTCTAAAACGTTAAATTAAAATCATTTACAGGAGTGTTTTGCCAAAGTAACCACTAAGTTTTGCAACTAAGACATCATATTATAAGTTAAAGACGACTCAAAATTATGTTTAATCTGTATGCATTTATTAAAATTTGATGCTAACTACTGATTTGTTTTTACCTTTTTTTCATAAAAAAATCTGGCCCCCGATAATCACACAGCGTTCTGAAAATTATTAATCTATCTTAGGATTTCTAATTTTGTTTTTAATTTAATTAATAGGTACACTACAGTTTATTTTACACCAAATTTTTAATTAAATAAAAACTGGAAACTAAGTAGGTGAATTTATTTTATAATAATTGTGTTCTGGAAATTACGAAGTGGTCGGGATATTTTTCATAACAATGTACATTCTATGTACAGAATATATACTACATTTTATTCATTTATTCTATGCTTAAACATTAAAAAATACTACGTTTAACACAAACGTTAAATTAACAAAATGTGTGATTTGGCATTGGTTAATTTAGGTCATTACGTAGAGTATAATAGGAATGAATACTGAGGAACACTGCAATAGTTTTTTTAAGTCGAAATTATTGTTAATTACAACATAAACTGACCGCAAATATGTACACAAGTTAATGGCAAAGTCAATGTTTTCCTTGAGTTGATGCTTTTCAACTTCGCCACCAGGCGTCGCCCACTTTGCGGTTCCTCGCCTATAATAATTTAGAGCTCTTAACGGCATAGGCGCAAAATGTCGCCTATCAAAATGTATTAATTTTTTTTTTCGAATCCTGAGAACACTAATAAATATTTTTGAAAAATTTAAACGCAGAATCAACTATTTTGTTATTACTGAGGATAGAAAGTGCCTGAAAACTTATACCGGGTGTCCACTTATATTTTCCCCCATTTTAACTGCCTATAACTTCTAAACAGCTAAAGATAGAAATATGCGGTTTTCGATGAAATGTTTTATTTTAGTAAAAGTTTTGTCTGAATGAATTGAATTTTTTATATCGCTTTTAAATACGAAAAGAAAAATGGCGGATTTTTGAAAAAAACGTTGTTGACTTTTTTTTAATGGAAGACCCAGTATATTTTTTTGTAAATTGAAAGAAAGGGCATTCACCTATCCAGCGATATAAAGTTTTTCAAAATCGGTTGTCAAATCACTGAGTAATTAATTTTTAAAATGAGCGGTGCAACGTGGATATCACATACCTAAATAACATAACATGTGATTTCCACATTGCATCTTTCATTTTAAAAATTATTTTCTGTCATTTGACAACCGATTTTAAAAAAATTAATATCGCTGGATAGGTAAATGACCGTTTTTTCAAGCTACAAAAAATATACTGGGTGTTTCAATAAAAAACGTCAACAACGTTTTTTTTTCAAAAATCCGCCATTTTTTATTTAAAAGCGACATAAAAAATAGTAATTTACCTAAAAACTTGAAAAAACGGTCATTTCCCTATCCAACGATATAAATTTTTTTAAAATCAGTGATCAAATGACTGAGCAATTAATTTTTAAAATGAGAGATGCAATGTGGAAATCACATAACATAACATCAATTTGCTTAGTTATGTTATTTAGATATGTGATATCCACGTTGCACCTCTCATTTTAAAAATTAATTACTCAGTGATTTGACAACCGATTTTAAAAACCTTTATACCGCTGGATAGGTGAATGACCTTTCTTTCAATTTACAAAAAAATATACTGGGTGTTATATTAAAAAAAAAGTCAACAACGTTTCTTTCAAAAATCCGCCATTTTTCTTTTCGTATTTGAAAGCGATATAAAAAATTCAGTCCATTCAGACAAAACTTTTACTAAAATAAAACATTTCAGCGAAAACCGCATATTTCTATCTTGAGCCGTTTAGAAGTTATAGGCAGTTAAAATGGGGGAAAATATAAGTGGATACCCGGTATAATATTTGTTTTAATAAGTTACAAGGGTGAAAATGAAGAAAAAGTTGAGTGTGATTTTTAATTTTAAATATTTTATTCAAAATATACTTTTTGTTTATTCTAAGGGACTTTCTACCCTCGGCAATAATGTAGTATTTCATTGTGCGTTTAAATTTTTCAAAAATAGTTATTATTTTTCTCAGGATTCGAAAAAAATGAATACATTTAAAACACATTGAACATTTTGACAGGTGACATTTTGCGCCTATTCCCTTAAGTTACATAAAAGTTGTAATGAAAAAACTATGGTGTTGTTCTCTTAGTGGTCTCAATTTTTGCAACTTTATGTGGTATTCTTTACCGTTTAATATGTCAATAAAAAAGGTGGTATCATTTGGTTTTATTTACAGTAATAATAATTATCAATCATCCTTTCTTACGGTCATCTTATTGTGGCTCCATCCCTTAATAGGTCCAGAAGGTATATTCTAATAATATTAAAGGTTAGCATATGTATTTCCGTCCCCTATTGCATAGCTAAATTGATTAGCAATTACCGTATTTCAGTTTTTTTAACTCTTTATTGTTCTTCTTCTTTTTTTAGCATCATAGCCTTGGATGAGTCTTTGCCTATCTGGCTAAGTCTTTCCATTCAGACCTCTCTTGTGTCCAACCCTTTTTTATTAGTGTTAAAATTATGGTATAGATTCAATTATTAATTTTTCACTTATTTGTTGGCAATTTTTTAGCATTTGAGGGCTTAATAGCCCGATCAAAGAACAATCTGACCCAAAAAAAATTAAGCAAGGATGAAAATTTGGGAATAGGTAGTTGAAATTGTCTATTATTATATAAGCAAAAGTTTACAATTCTACATCCCCTCCATTTTACAAAAATGGAGGGGAATTCCCCCTCCCGAAGGTGAAAAATATACATTCAAAATAAGACCAGAATTTGATAAAGTGACTAATTCTAAGCCAACTTTTGTTCTATAGAGTTTTTTCGCTAAGTCGATACTTTTCGACTTATTTGCAAGTGAATATGTTCATTTTTAACAAAAAAAAAAACATGTTTTTGGACGGTTTTTCGGAGATAACTCAAAAATTAAATATTTTATTGAAAAAAATATTAAATATTATAAATAAAAAAATGGTGTATGCATGAGGTCTGTAGACCCAGTAGAAGCAGAGTTGTAGCTAATGAAAAGTAGGTTCTTCTTCGTCAAATTCCAAATCGAATATTTCAATGTGAAATAACCCAAGAACGGAGCACTTTTCGGGGAAAATTCCTTTTAACTTTTTTAAAGTGTTTAAAATAAGTTTTATTTTTGTTTTTTTTTTTAACGTCAAACATTAAAATTAAGTGAGTTACGCTCAAAATATTGTTGGTCCCTTTTATTTTTTGGCAAAAAAAATCGCGAAAATCACCCCCTAATTAGCACCACAAATAAATTTTATCATTACAACTTGACAAGTTACTTTGCTTATGTATTATTTATAGGTATGATCTGTAAGTTACATCGGTTAAAAGTGCTTATTTTTGAAAAAGATGTAGTTAAAATGGCTTGAACGAGTAACTAATCACGAGTTTAGGCAAATTTTGAACAGCCATAGCATAAACAATTTTTGTCTAACAAGAAAACAAAAAATCAAAAATATTCAGAAAAGCAAAGACGAACATTTTATTACTCTTTGAGATTTTTGGTATTACTAATAATTTTTAAGTTAAATCCATAAAAAATTCCATTTTATTCAAAATTAAAAAAAAAAATGTTTTATTTGAAACCCAATTTTTTTCAAAAATGAGCACTTTGAACCAATGAAACTTATAGATAATATAAACAATACATAAGTAAAGTAACTTGTGAAGCGCTAACGATTAATTTTATTTAAGAAGCTAATTAGGGGGTGATTTTCGCGATTTTTTTAGCAAAAAATAAAAAAGACCAGCAATATTTTGACCGTAACTACTTACTTTTAATGTTAGAAGTTTTTTAAAAAACAAAAATTAACCTTTTTAAAAACACTTTAAAAAACTTGTAATGAATTTTCCCCGAAAAGAGCTCCGTTTTTGGGTTATTTCAAATTTAAATATTCGATTTGGAATTTGACGAAGAAGAACCTACTTTTCATTAGCTACAACTCTGCGTCTACTGGGTCTACAGACCTCATGCGTACACCATTTTTTTTTCAGTTTTTTATAAGCTATATTTTTGCTAAGAATATTTTTTTCGATAAAATATTTACTTTTTGAGTTACCTGCAACAAACCGTCCAAAAACATGTTTTTTTTTGTTAAAAATGAACATATTCACTCGCAAATAACTCGAAAAGTATTAACTTAGTGAAAAAACTTTATAGAACAAAAGTTACTTAGAATTAGTAATTTTATACAATTTCGGACTTATTTTGAACGTATATTTTTTCACCCCCGAGAAAATATTTTTCACCCCGTATTTCTTAATTTTTGTAAAATGGAGGGGATGTAGAATTGTAAACTTTTTATTTTTTTGGAGGTTTTCGTAAAATTTTATGATCCCTGATCGGGCTATAACTCTTGTGTTACCGACCAAATAAATTTACACTATTGGACAACCGGGGTACCCATATATTATTTTTTATCTAAAATTCCGTTATAACTTAAAATTGTCTTGCAGCCGATTTCATAATCATTCGAAAAAGTGGACTTTAGTAAAAGAGGCTTTATGTTAAAGTGGACTTTAAAGCGGCTGTTAACGATTTTTATTTCATAATTTGATTTAAAGGATGCTTTTAGTAAAGTCTATTTTAATGAAATTTTATACTGTTGGTTAAACTGAATTATGTTATATTTGAACCAAAGAATGCAGCACCCTACAGTTGGGTGCTGTATTCTTTGTTTGAACTAAAATGGAAATAATGACATTTGAATGTCATACATTTTGCCAGTTTGTAGCGTTTTGTAGGATACCTACTCTCGGATACTACTCCTATAATTTTTGTTTTTACTGCAAAAAGTTACTTATTATTAGTTAATTATTGTAATAATTATTATTAACTATTGTTATTACTATTTCTATATATTTATTATTACTCTACTTTTCTTTTTAATCGCCTAATACTTACTTTTTAATTTTATTATTGTATAGGTATTACTATTATTTAATAATTATATACACCTACTATTACTTAATTACTCATCAATAAAAAGTGAAATCTAAAAAATGGACATATAACGAGATAACAAAAAATTACTTCTACAAACTTTAGCAAAGAGGAGGAACTTCTTTTGTTACAAAAGACAGAAAGTTATAGAAATATAATAAATAAATGTGAAGAATAAAGGAAAGGTCGGTACAATATTTTATTTGTTAAAAATCATTTAAATTATCCAAATAATTGAGTATCATGTACAGGCAAGCTAATGTTCATTTGCATTGCATATTTGCAGAACAGAAGGAAAAAAAGGAGAGAAAGGGAAGAGGCAGAATATAAAAAAAAATTATTGGATTTAAAAATAAAACTACCTAATAGGCCTGGATCCCGCACACCAAAAAAAGTTGATTAATAGCAATCTGAAAATTTGTTAATAGCTTAACAGTGTCTAGTCGGACAAACTTTGATGTATGGGAACGCTGGAAGTTTTAATTGTGGAACAGTTTAAAAATTTGGAAAGTCAGATTACGAAAACGTCCCTTTTTAATTAATTTTGTCTGACAGAACATCCAATTGATTTGTTCCCTTTCCTTAAGCTCTCATTCAAAAGTCAGACTGCTATTACTAACCAACATGATTCCTGTCATTTGACATGTTCTTCGTGTTCCACTCATTAAAATGCCCAGTTGGTGATAAACACCAGTCTGATTTTTGCATGAGAGTTTAATGAATGGTAACAAATCAATTGGAAGTTCTGTCCAACAAAATACGTGGAAAGTTTTCGTAATTTTGCGTTCCAAATTTTTAACCTGTTCCACAATTAAAACTCCCCCCATTCCAGTGTTCCCATACATCAAAGTTTGTCCGACAGACACCGTTAAGCTATTAACAAATTTTCACCTTGCTATTAATCAACTTTCTTTGGTACGTGGGATCCAGGTCTATAAAAAATGGGATAAACTAGAATAAATAAAAAGTTCAATACATTCATTTTGTTTTTATTAATAAATATATTTACAATCTACCAAAGTGTTCATTTATTAACACAGTTGTATTGTTTTCTGAAATATTTTCATTATTTTTCATATATATGATGTTTTCATATGTATATTCATTGTTTGCTTCATCTTCAGTTCTATTCACAGGAAAATTGTCATCCATATCAATGGCAATATTATGAAGCACTCTAGTTGCAACAATCACAGTCATGTTTTCTAATTGTAGTCTCATTCCTAAGGAAGTATAGGAAATCTTCATTTCCACAACCCATATTGCTGTTCTACTACATTCCTTGTTCGTCACTGTCACCAACCAGTATGTAATAGCCAAAGATACCACTTTCAAAATTCAGGGGGTTAGGGTCAAACAAACATAACTACATAACTACTTATTTAAGATTCACATGAACGTAAGTCCACCTGCTTTAGTTCTAATTTGGACATGCATACCTAGACTAGGTACCTACATATTATAACGTTCAGTTACCGTAACCCTAATATTTCTGTAGACGAAAATAAAACAAAATGTAGCTACGTTTGTGTGATTCTAAGCCCCTGAATTATGCTTCAGCCTACTATTATTAAAAATGTCTTATTTGATGGCCACAGTACAACAATATCTCTAATTTTAAATTTTGCATCACTGACTGAACATTCAATGCAAAAAATGATTTTCTGGACCTGAAAATTTCTGCATCCTGGACACCTGCAGAATCTATTTTAATTAAAGTATAACCCATTGCACTCATTTAGTACAATTAATTAATCCTAGTAATAATTTAATAATTATTATTGACTGTTATGTTAACCTTAAAAGTTAAATACAAAAACAAAACAACTGTGTTTTCAACTCAACAAAATAGGTTATGTATCCTTTAAAGGAGACTTTAGCAACTTAAAGGTCCGAAATCTGCACTTTAAAGTTAAAGAGGGCTTTTGATAAAAAGGGCCCTTTAACTTGATTATGAAATGAAAATCTCAAGTTAAAGGCAACTTTAAAGGGCCTAGCCGGGTAAGATGGTGAAAAGTGCCCCCAACTCGATTTAAATTCCATATAGGCCACTTTTTAGCACATATAGAGGAACTCACTTTCTGAAATTTTTAGCCCCCTAGGTGGTCATGTGACCCCCCCCCCCTGAGCCTAATTAGTCTTTTTAGGTTTTTATTTTTTATCTCAGCCGCATCAAGAGCTCTAGCCAAAAACTTTATTTAAAAAAGTTGTAAGTTTCAAAAAGATCTATATGAAAAAATTTTTTTTTTTTTTGGAAAGAAATTAGAATTTTTAAAATTGGTGAAACGTACCTTTAAAAATAAAAATCCGCATTTTTTCGGTTTTTTTTTTCGTTTTTTGATACAATTTTATACATATTTTTCAAAATAGGTAACACCGTCACTAAAATAGGTAAAAAACTGAAAAATAATTGGGGTTTTCTTAATAAAAATTTTTTGTAACGCCATCCGTTTTCAAGATACAGGGCGTTGAAGATTTGATATTCAATGATGAATATCAAATCCAATTGTATGTCAAAACATGCACAATAACTACCTCTTAAAACCCGCCAAGTTTTATTACAATGTTCCCAGTAGTTTCGGCAAAATCGTAAAAAATGTGTAAAATTTTGTTTTCTTCAACGCCCTGTATCTTGAAAATGGATGGCGTCACAAAAAATTTTTATTAAGCAAACCCCAATTATTTGTCAGTTTCTTACCTATTCTAGTGACGGTGTTACCTTTTTTGAAAAATATGTATAAAATTGTATCAAAAAACGAAAAAAAAAACAAAAAAAATGCGGTTTTTCATTTTTAAAGGTACGTTTCACCAATTTTAAAAATCTGAAAAAATTCAGGGTGAAAGATTGTGCAAAAATACACATTATAATTGATTTTCGTAAAAACGAGTGTCTTAGATTTTTTTTTTCAGAGTTGTGTGTGTGTGTTTAGATTTATGACCTTGGTTTGAACCAATTGGCCAGCTCAATTTTTTTTTTTTTATTTTCATAGACACAATTTCCTAATTTTAACTGATATACATTATATTTTAATAATCACAAACATATATTACATACATTACATTAAAAATACATACTAATAAAACACTATTACTAAATACTTATACTAAACCACTAATTGATATTAATTTTTTTTTTTCTTTTTTTTTTCTTTTTTTTTTCTTTCGCGCTAAGACTTAAACCCGATTCATCCTCGCGGAGGTTTAGGCCTTCTTTGTGATTTTTTTGTTTTTTTTGTTTTTTTTTTGTTTTTTTTTTTATTTTGTTTTTTTTATTGTTTTTTAATATTTATTTTTTTTATTATTTTTTTTCTTTTTATATATATATATATATTTTTTTTTAATTTTTTTTTTATATATATATTTTTTTTTAAATATCAATTTTCATATTTTTTAAGTGGTTATAAACAATTTTATACAAATTTATATTTCGTGTACATAAAATGGAATTTAAATTGGTGGGGAGAGTAACTCCTACTGTTTGTAGATTCTTATATAACTGTTGATTCAGCATCTGGAAGTTTGCGCAATCGAAAATCACATGCTCTAAAGTACCCAACTCCCCGCATGTGCAGTTTTGAGAAGTGGCCAACCCTAGTTTATTTTTGTGAACTGGATATAAACCATGTTTGTTCCTTGCTCTATTTAAGGTTTTAATGAAGTGACGATTTGTAATGTCGTTAAACCACGGTTTTCTATAAATTTTTGGTTGGATATCATGAAATCGTACACCTTTAAGAGATATATCATATTCCAGTTGCCATTGCTCCATTTGTTTTTTCTTAAACCATTGTCGTAGATCAGTGACTGGCATTAATGGTTCTTCTATCGTTTCCCCTGTTGTAGTAGCATCCTTGGCAAGTCTATCCACTATTTCATTTCCGTTAATTCCATAATGAGCCTTAATCCAAACCAAAGAAATTTGTTTACCTGTATTCGTAAGTAACTGGATTGTTTCTAAAATTTTTATAATTACTACTGATGAAGTGCTTGATAATTTAGTTTGTACTATTGTGTCTACCGAACTTTTGCTATCTGTTAATATAACAAACTTATTCTTGTGATGGATATTAATATACCTCAAAGCTTGAAGAATTGCGATGAGCTCAGCAGTATAACTAGACATTTGATTTGAAAGTTTAAATTTTTTGGATAGATTTTCATTTGAATGGTAAAAGGCGCATCCAGTTGACTCAGCGAATTTGGATCCATCTGTATAAATACAATCGGACTCCGGCCATCTTTTCAGAATTGTTTTCTCAACAAACGTATTTATGTTAAATTGATTAACGTGTGGTTCAATATTAAGATAATAATAAGGAATTTGTAGTTCTAATAGGTTATAATCACAATTATAAAAGGGAAGGATGTCATTTCTGTAAACCTCGCTATTAAATTGGATTAATAGCTGATAACTGCTTATTACTTTGGGATGAATTTTACGTCTCCAGAAGGGACTATCTATTTTTGAATTGAGGTTTTGTATTTTCTCAGATCTTTTCTGTGCTAGGAGTTTTGACATAAAAACATCACACAAAAATTGCCGTCTAAGATGCAAAGGAGGCTCTGCTGCTTCAATTTCTAAAATATGTGTTGGTGTGCTTTGTATACATCCAAGACAAAGTCGTAAACACTTATTTTTTATTTTTTCCAATATCTCCAATTGAGTTAAATTTGCATTTCCATATAAAATACAACCATAGTCAATCACTGAACGTATTAGTGCTCTATAGAAGATTAGTGATATATTTGGATCGGCTCCCCACTTTGTGTGGCTAAAAGCTCTTAGTATATTTATTGCGTTTTCACATTTTTTTGACAAATGATGAATATGTTCTTTCCAAGAGAGCTTTTGATTTAAAATTATGCCAAGGTATTTAACAGATGTTTTATATGGGAATGTGAAAGGTCCTATATTAATTTGGTTTGGTGGTTGATAACGTCTTCTCGTAAATGAACACATGACTGATTTATCTTGAGAGATGCTGAATCCATTTCTTTGTGACCATTCGGCAATTCTTTCTGTGGCGTTTTCTAATGCATTGATTGAAGCTTCGATCGACTTCTTTTCCGTATAAATGCAAAAGTCGTCTGCGTACTGAAGTATTCTAGTTTCTTCGGTAATAGAACTAGTAACATCAGCAGTGTACAGAATAAACAATAATGGACTTAAAATACTTCCTTGAGGCAATCCAATTGATGTTGATTTGGGCGTACCTATCACTCCATTTATATTTAAATACACTTTTTCTATCACGGTATAACTTCATTAAGTTCGCAATAACCCCTTCTGGAATTCCTATGGCGTATAATTTATCTGTCAATATGTCTAGATTAACTACATCATATGCTCCCTTAATGTCTAAAAATAGGCAGGATATTGAGTTGTTACGAGTAAATGCTAATTGTACATCAGTAACAAATGATGTTGTAACTTCTTGAGTTGAACGTCCTCTTCTGAATGCATATTGGACTGCTGATAATAATTGATTTTTCTCCAGCCAGTGTTCTAACCTGTTTTTAATAAGTCGTTCGTACGTTTTCATTATACAAGACCCCAATGCAATAGGTCTGTAGGAGTCTGCAGAATCTCTAGGTTTATTAGGTTTAAGAATAGGTACTATTAAATATTTTTTCCAATCGTCTGGTATGTTCGACTTGTTTGTATATATACTGTTATAAATGCCTAATAAGCGCTGCTTAGTTATAAATGGAATCTCAGCAATCATTGGGTAATGGATGTTGTCTATTCCGGGAGACGTATTATTTCTTTTCTTACAAGCTTGTTGTAATTCGTTCATTGTGAAAGGTTTATTTAGCATGTGATCATTTGTATAATTATTTTTGAACTCTCTTGGTTTTTCGTTAACCCAATTCGGACAGATTTTACTATGAAAATATTCTGTCCAGTCTCCCCACTCTATTTGATGTCTATTTGCTTGTTTCCTGTTTTTAAATCTGTTTAATTTAGCCCAAACATCTTTCATTGGAGTATTTTTGTTCAAACTTTCACAATACGATTTCCAACTAGCTCTTTTTGCTTCATTTGTAATTCTTTTAACGATCGCATCTTGATTTTGATACTTATTAAGATTATCCAAATTTGGATTCTCTTTATATTTACTAAATAATTGCTTGCGTTTCGTTACTGCATCTTGGCAGTCATTATTCCACCATGGTTTGCATTTTTCCCAAGTATTTCGTTTATTTGTACTCTTTTTTGGTATAGCTACGGTAGCTGCTTCGTTCATATCTTCTAATAATTTGTCATAACTATCGTCAATAACATTCAATGATTTTTCATATAACAAAGTGCTAAATTTTCTCCAGTCTGCCTTGTTAATTTTCCATATTTTATGACTTTTTGTTGGTGGTGGCGTTCCTCTAAGTTGACATTTCATGAGTATTGGCAAATGGTTAGAGCCATGGGGATCTTGAAGTACCTCCCACTGGAATAATTGACTGATATTTTGAGAGCATATAGTAATATCAATAGCACTTTTTCTTTGGCCTGGTCTAGTAACAAGGGTTGGTTCCCCTGTATTTAAAAATACTAGATTTAATGAGTTTATTGCTTCTAACAGGTTTCTTCCTTCAAAATCTTCTAGATCTGATCCAAAAGCCGAATGATGCGAATTAAAATCCCCACCAATTATACATGGTTTTGGTATGCTATTAAAAAAATTAAGAAATTGTGTCAGTGTAACTCTACTCAAAGGTTTTATGTAAACTGAAACAAGATAAACTTCCTTAAATTGACCAATCCGAACACACACACACCTAGCCATAATCTTTTCCATTTGAGGTAAATCTATCTCAGAAAAACTAATTTCATCCTTAATTAAAATTGCTACACCAGCTTTTCCATCTTCTCTATCTAAACGTGAACAATTATAACCTACGAAATTATAATAAATATTTGGTTTAAACCAAGTCTCCGAAAGAAGACCTATATTGACTTTATATTCATGAAGTAAATACTCCAAATTACATTTATTTGAAACTGCCGATCGGCAGTTCCATTGTGTAATAGAAAAGGTTTTGTTCATGTCTGCGAGCTTAATCCCTGTTTATTGAGTCTGTCCTTAATAATATTAACCACTTCAAACTGTTGAACATTTAAAATATTATCCCTATTTAAAGACTTTAATATATCCATAACTAATTCAAATACTAATGTTATCGTTTCTGTTTCTGACATTTCATTCGTTTTAATAATATTCTCTCGGTAAGATTCTTGACTCAAAATACCCCCTTGTAACCTAGCGATTTCAATTGGTTTAGTTATTTTGATTGCTTCATTAATACAAGGATCAGGTGTTTGAGGCCTGGCCCTTTTCGTTGGATTTCTATAGATAGTGTATTTATGGGAATCTATGGGGCTAGACTGCGAAAAACCTGAAGAATATGGAAGAGCAGCTTGACTTGGAAGGAGTGGAAAAGCTTTTTGAGACGCTAATTCTATGGGAAATTGAGGATTTAATGTTTTATTTTCACTAGTAGTTGCATTTGCATATGTTCTATTGGGGATTAATTTAATTGCGTCATTGTATGTTAAATTTTTTTGAGACATAATATCTTTAATAGTTTTTTGCCTCAGATATTCAGGACACAGCTGAAAATTTGTAGTTAAATGATCTCCGTTGCACTGAAGACATTTATTGTTTGGATTTTCCGTGCATTTGGAGGATAAATGTTCACCGTGACATTTGAAACATCTAGACTTACCACGACACTGTCCACCCACGTGCCCGTAACGATGGCAATTGAAACACAAAATTACTTTCTGTACAAATAGTTCGACCGGAATTAATACCTTATTAATAACTACATACTTAGGTAAACTTTGTGCCCTAAAAGTCACAATAATACTTTTAGTTGGAACATATACCGTAGTATTATTCTCAACAATTTTCCTTTTTAATCTTTTGACTTCTACTACTGTAAATTTACAGTGGTAGTCATAGGCTTTAATTTTATTTTTTAACTCCTCATCTGAAATGTCTCTATCAATATCCCTTAAAATACCCTGACGATGAATCATAAATTTAGGTACATAAGCCTCAAGTTTATTTTCAGTAAACCTTTTTGATTTATTTTGATCTACTAAAAAATTGGCCCATTTTGACTCTCCAAAAACTACTTTTACTCGATGTTTTCCTGCCAAATCAATTCTTTTTATTTTATTATCCAGTTCCGGCCAATTTTTTAGTATTATATCACCAACCCTAATCGCATTTAGACGTAAATCACTTTTATTTTCAATTATTACTTCAAAAGGACCTGTGTCAGTTTGTAAATATTTATAGGTAGTTCTAATGTCATTTGTATTTATTTGGGACGAGTTTGACGAAATATGAAGTTGATTTTTACTTACGTTTGAGCTGCTATTGACATTTTTATTAATATTATCGATACCTGAAACCGCTGTTATTTCCATATTATTATTCTGTTCTTCTCTAAACTTGTAAAATTCGTCCTCTCCGGGATCGGGAGGGTCACCGTCACCGTGTCCGCTCATCAAGATTTAATCGCTTCGAACGCTAAAACTGACTTATATTTATATAAAACTTAAACTATAACTAAATTAACGAAACTAAAAAAGAAAATTTAACGGATTTAACTAATAAAAACTGCTAATAAATTTAAATTTTCGAGAGGAACTTTGAAATGCGTCTTTACACTTTGACAGTAGTTTGACGTTGTGTTTTTTCAGAGTTATTTAAAAGATTAAAATTGTTCTGAAAATTCGAATTTCCCGCCAAAAAAATAAAAAAATTTTTTCATATAGACCTTTTTGAAACTTACAACTTTTTTAAATAAAGTTTTTGGCTAGCTCTTGATGCGGCTGAGATAAAAAATAAAAACATAAAAAGCCTAATTAGGCTCTAGGGGGGTCACGTGACTACCTAGGGGCCTAAAAATTTCAGAAAATGAGTTCCTCTATATGTGCTAAAAAGTGGCCTATATGGAATTTAAATTGAGTTGGGGGCACTTTTCACCATCTTACCCGGCTAGGCCCTTTAAAGCCTCCTTTAACTTCATTATGAAATCGGCCGTTATTATACATCCAGGGGATGGAAAATGGGGAAATGTCCCCCCTAACAAGATCCAAAATTAAAGAAAAAATTGTTGAAACATGAAACTTAAACCAAAGACAGACACATGCAACCCCATAAATACGCTAGTTAGGAAAATTAAGGAAACTTAATGCATATAAGTTATTATTAATGTCTATTATGTAGTTTACGTTTACCTTTTTTATGTCTTTTGGTTGGTGTTTCATTGGAAGTTCCCCACCTAAGACAAATTTCCTCTCCCAAGGCAAATTTCTAGACCCGCTACTGTATGGTTGATGAGGATGTTCGGAGGTAAATAAAATTATATAATTACATAAAATGGCCATTATTATCGCAAGTCAAATATAAAACACTGACAGCCATTATAATCTGCCCCGTAAATTTACTTTTCTTTGTAAATTAGATATACTACCAAGAAGTATTTCTATCCATAAGCTTTTATACCTGAGGGATCTTTGAAATAAACATTACACAATTGAAAAGCAAAAGCAGTTTAGGTTAGTTTGTATTGACCACTTGGATTAGTAAGACGTGTAGTTTAGACAGTACAGCTATGCACCGTAAGTTAATTTGAATATTTTTATGTGCCTGTGTGTTGTATTTATATTTCAGAAATATTATGTATAAGCATTCATTTCATGCAGTTGTTTATTATTTATAATGTAGTTTATAATTTAAACTAAGGATTTCCACAGTTTTCACTGTATTCCTTTACTCGCCCGTTCTCTCCAGTTTTTTATGATTTTCTAGTACTACCCTTCCTTCCTGCAGATTTTTTCATCCATTTCATCTCTGAAAGATCTTCGGGGTCTATCTCCCTTCCTTCTTCCTATCGGACTCCACTCTTTTATTCTGTTTATCCAACGTTTTTGGTATTCTCTTCTGACCTGACATATCCGTATCACGTTAATTTCTTTTGTTCTATGTAGTCTATTATAACTAAGTTCATTCCCATTATTTTCTTAATCTCTATGGTATTAATTTATTCTATCTCTTCTTGTAACTCTGCAGCTTCTCCTTAGGAATTCCATCTCTATTGCTCTTATTTTGTTTTTGGTTTTTTATTTATTATCCAATTTCCACACCCATATGTCATTGTGTTATATTGTATTCTTCTTTTTGTTTTTACACTCTAATGCAATTTTTATATGCAGTCTTTTGTTTGTCATAGTCTATTTTTTATATCTTCTTCAGTTATTCCTTTGTTTATTATTTTTGTTGATAAATAAAAGAAATAACAATAGTTTCAATCTATTTATTTTGTACGGAATATAAAAGATGGTGATGATCTCAAGAGCTGAATTTTTGAGTTAAGGTTCTTGGAGAAAATTTTGCTAATTTAAAGTTACATGAAACGGTTTTTTGGCTGATGCATACGTTTATTTATTTACAAATGCAAACTTGGCTGCTATTTACAAGCCAACAGAAAATTTAACTATAGATGAACAGATCTTTCCTTTCCGATAGAGAACGAAATTCACTCAGTATACGCCTTCGAATATGGTATAAAAGTGTGGTGTATATGTGTCAAAGAATTGGTTGATTTCAAAGGATCTGGTCGAAACATAAGTATGGATAGAAATTGAAACTTTCTTCTCCGTGGAACCTCACTCTCGCTGGCACTTAAAAAAAACCAAAGCATATTATATTTTTCAAGATTCTAAAACAACAGAACCGTTGTCAAGTCTTTTTGGCTTTCATGTCTCTTGATCATTTCATTAGCTTTAACAAGTCTCTTGGTAATAGGTCTAGACTATAAGATTTATGGGTTTTCATCGATATTATTGAATGAATAACCTTTACATTAGTAATACCGAGTGCGAGATTTCAGTTTCTCCAGGACTTGTGTTATGGGAAAATTTCGACAAATCACGGGTCAAAGATTTTCGATTTTACACTTGAACATTTATCATTTTGTATTTGTGTAGACATTTACTTATTCGACAATAATAAATAATTTGGGTAAAGAATTTAGAATTTGTGTCTATTTCATTTTAAGCTTTTTCTGGCCATTTTTTAAATATATTATGTACGTTTAACGGTTTAATGGGTAATTGTGATTATTATATCTGGCGCGCGTAGATTTGAATTGTTTTGAAAGTTAAGGCAATTAAGGATTCATTCATTCAAAGTCTTAAATATTTAAGATAAAATTGTATATGTATATGTATTTAAAAGTATAAACGCACTTTTGATTACCTTATAGTTTTATATATTTTATTTACAGTCGGAAAATGAAAGAATACCCATGAACGATCACATCAATCACATATTTTGTATTTGAAAAGATAGTAAAATCCTTTATAAAAGGTATATTTAAAATCCCTAAAAAGAGCTACATCACAATCACATAACTAGTTTTCGACTGGTTTACCAGTCATCATCAGTGCTTACCTAAAATGAATATAACCTGGTAAATAATGCAAAGATTTTAAAAATTTTGTAACGTGGTAGTTCTTCTAAGGACGACAGACTCAGTAAAACACAAGTTAAAAATAAAGTATATATATTAAAGATAATTATATACAGTTTAAAACAAATAAAATAAAATATAATTCCATCTTCTGCAAAGGAAAAAACAATATTAAACTTTATTACAGCCATCCGATCATAACAGCAACATTAAAATAATACGATAAACCATATATACAATAACAATATTGCTACGTTAAATCAACATAGCCTGGAGACTGCATTTCACTACAATGCAGTCACTCGCTACTACCGCCTCCTGCGATAACGATTGTGGCAAGACTCCACGTCACTACGGTGGCGTCTACCTAGGCATAGTTCCACCTCACAAACGGTGCATCTTTGCCAAGCCAGCTAAAGCTCGTTCAGTACGCGAGCATTAGCTGTTGAGCCATAGTTAGTTCAGTACGCTAACCATGACTGATTTTCTCATTCTCCTAGCTCGCCTTAAATATGCTCTCGATGCCCTCTCCTTCGGTTTCCCCCAGCGGTGCTATGAAGAAGGAATGCGCAAACACGGACACTCCATCGGTCGCCTCTGGTAATAGCAGCTCATCGCTTGCCGAGGTATCATATCGTTACAATTTGACTACGGTTAAGAAAAGTTGTAGGTTATACTCACGTGAAGTTTACATGCTAACCACCAAAATTTAACTTTTTGTAAATTATATGATATTTTTTTTTTAATTATATCTTGGTGGTTAGCATGTAAACTTTACGTGAGTATAACCTACAACTTTTCTTAACCGTAGACAAAATTTTAAAATCTTTGCATTATTTTACCAGGTTATATTCATTTCAGGTAAGCACTGATGATGACGGGTAAACCAGTCGAAAACTAGTTATGTGATTGTGATGTAGCCCGTTTTAGGAATTTTAAATACATATACCTTTTATAAAGGATTTTACTATTTTTTGTATTACATGGTATACAGCCAACTACAGGAAAACTTTTTCCTTGTGAATTTTGTATTTGCTGTTTTTTTTTTTCATAATAAGAAACGAGAGAGATAGATTATTAATAATCTGAATAATATGTGATTGATGTGATCGTTCATGGGTATATAAGCAAAAGCATTGTATAAGTAGATGTACTTATGTACTATGTTCTGTAGGGAATACCGTAAAAACAAGTTGAGATTATTTAGTTGTTTTTCTATAAAGAAATGATAGAACATCCAAAAGTATTTAGGTACCTTATTATTTTGTGTGAATCGCAAGCATAGATAAATGTCTTATAATGAAAGGTGAAATACATACTAGGAAATTAAAAAATCCCAATATTTTATTTCTTTGATTGTAACTTGTCTTTTTGGATCCAACAAAAATACCTCATTTACTATTTAAAATCTGTTTTGGTAAAACACTTGTATTTATATTTAAGGTGTATTTATTTTACATTTTCATAGTATTAACATTAAAATCATTATTACACATCATTATACACACATACAATTACACCTTCTGAATTTGAACTCATTTTCAGATATTTGATACATGTAAATCCAATTATACTTCTATAAATCCAATTAACCTACAAATATCAATGAAAGTACAGAATACGACAGAACAAATTAAATAGTGGATAAAAATAACAAAATGAAAGAGGTAGACACACATAATTAAAAACAATAGTATATTGTACAACAAGAGAGAAAAAAGACATATTTCTCACGAGCGCAGAAGTTTGTTGGCACGAGCCGAGGCACGAGGCGAGTGCCGCAAATCAAAACGCAGCAAAACGCAGAATGAAAGACTAAATTATTACCGAGGGCCGAAAGTCCCTTAGAATAAATAAAAAGTTTCTTTTGAATGAGATATTTGAAATTAAAAATAACACTAAATTTTCTCTTAATTTTTCACCCCTGTAACTTATTAAAATAAACATTATAGAAGTTCTCAGGGACTTTCGGCCCTCGCTAATAACGTAATCTTTCATTCTGCGTTTAAATTTTTCAAAAATACTTATTAGTTTTCTCAGGATTCGAAAAAAATGAATCCCCATTGCAGCCGAAAATACGTACCCATCCCCTTAAACAAAAATTTCTGAATGTTTTAGCTGCAGTGGAATCTACACAAAGTGAAACCATGGAAGTGGATGTCACCATTGAGATTCCATCCTCAAAAGCAACAGTACTCCGTGGACATGAATCTGAAGTTTTCATTTGTGCTTGGAATCCCACCATCGACTTGCTGGCCAGTGGATCTGGAGACAGTACAGCTAGAATCTGGGATATGTCAGACAACACAGCCAGTCCTAATCAGCTGGTCCTGAGGCATTGCATACAGAAAGGAGGCACGGAGGTGCCTAGTAATAAGGATGTTACATCGTTAGATTGGAATGTAAGTATATACAGTATTAACCATTTTTTGCTTATTCCTCAAAGTAGTCAAAATAATTATGTTTATGTTCCTTCACTTCAAACTTCTTCCTTGATCAGTTTTGGAATCCTTAACTCTTACTATGATTTGGAAACACTTACCATTGATGTTGTTAATCGTACACTAACGTGGAAGTATCTTTATATAATTTTGTTCTTATTTTTTAGTGTGATGGAAGCTTACTAGCAACAGGAAGTTATGATGGGTATGCGAGAATCTGGACAAGTGATGGTCGTTTAGCAAGAACTTTGGGACAGCATAAAGGGCCAATCTTCGCACTGAAGTGGAACAAAAGAGGCAACTATATTTTATCCGCGGGGGTAAGTTATTTGTAACATTTATTTTTACATCATGGCCATAATCAATAAGCCAATCGCGTCCATTGCTGGACATAGGCCTCCCTCAGTTATTTCCAGTGTTTTCTACACTGGGCCGCTTGTAGCCAGTTTCCCGCTACTCTTTTTATGTCGTCGGTCCATCTAGTTGTTTGTAGTTCTCGGCGTCTTTTATAGTTTCTGGGCCTCCATTCCATGATTCGTCTTGTGCACTGCCCATCTTGTGTTCTAGCTAAGCGCCCCGCCCAGTTTCACTTAAGCGTCGCGATTCTTTCGATGACGTCTTGTACTCCTGATATTTGTCTGATTTGTTTGTTTGTTATGTGGTCTCGAAGGCTCACGTTCAGCATTGCACGTTCCATGGCACATGTAACTCTTTATTCGAGGATTTTTGCGTCAATGCTAAAGTCTCTGCTCCATAAGTTTGTACGGGCAAAACAGATTGGTTATAAACCTTAGAGTATCCTAATCCTAAGAGTACCTACCCGCTACTGCTACCTAGCGGTGGCGGATAGATATTCTTCCACAATCCCAGTGGAAGACAGACTTACTTCAGGGATTCCACCCTGCCCTACGCAAGCCTTGATTTTCTCTCAACTTCTGTGGAGAGAAATCATGTCCCAACCCCATTCCTACCCAATACCCATCCATCATCATCAATCCGTACTCGTCCACTGCTGGACATAGATTTCCCTCAGCTCTTTCCATCTTTCTCTGTTTTGTGCAGCTTGCATCCAGTTGCCGACAATACGCTTCAGATCGTCAGCCCATCTGGTTGCTGGTCGTCCTCTGCTCCGTAGTGCTTCTTCTCGTGACCTCCACTCGACAATACGTTTTGTCCATCGGTTGTCTGACAATCTGGCGACGTGTACTGCCCAATTCCACTTGAGCGACGCGATTCTTTCGACGGCGTCCGTTGTTTTTGTTCTACGACGTATTTCTTCGTTTGGGATTCGGTCCCTCAGGGAAGCACCCAACATCTGGCGCTCCATAGCCCTCTGAGTTATGCGAATATTGTTCACTACCTTTTTTGTGGGTGTTAATGTTTCCGCTCCATAAGTAAGTATAGGGCAATACACACTGCTCAAAAATTTTCCTTTTCAGGCATATGGGTAAGTCTGATTTAAATACATAGCTCAGTTTACCAAACGCTACCCAGCCTAAACCTATGCGACGTGGGAGCTCGCACGTTTGGTTATCTCTTCCCAACCGAATTTCATGTCCCAAGTACTTATAAGATACAGTCTGTTCAATATCCATTCCATCAACAACAATATTAAGATTTAACATCAGATTGGTCATTATTTGGGTCTTATTGATGTTAATCTTTAGTCCGACCTCTAAGGAAGCGTGATATAACTTGTTCAACATTATTATTGCATCATCCATACGATCGGCTATAAGGACGATGTCATCTGCGAATCTCAAATGACTGAGCTTCTCTCCATTTATATTGATACCATATTCGTTCAGATCTGCCTTCTTAAAAGTGTGTTATAAAAGTTTTGTGAATAGCTTTGTTGAGATGGTGTCTCCTTGCCGTACTCCTCTCTGCATACAGAATTTATTAGTTTGTTGATCAGAGAGTCTTACCCACCCAATACCTACCATATCCTACCAATTTCCCAAACCAACTCATCAACCCGCCTGGCAAGCATGGTGTTTAAATGTAAAAACCCCCTCAGTATCATGGCCATACCTTGTTCTAAATAGTAGCTAATCATGAGAATAATAATTTTAACACCTTGGCTGCGTTTAGAGGTATTAGGGAGTTTTTGTTGCTACGTAACGTACGCATCTCCGTATACGTAAAGCCACTAACGTGTCGTAGAGGATGAACGTTAAAATAGGTAGTTTTTGTGACTGCCTTAACGTAACGTAAAGTAATTTTTAAATTCCGTTGACATTAAAAAAATAAAACACAATATACAATTAATATACAAATGTAAAAAAAGATAAATGAATGATGAAATTGTATGGTTTTTATTGCTTCTATTTAAATATAAAAATATTATTTTTCCTTAGGTTAAAATTTTTTTATTTTTGTTTATACCTACTTTTTAGTTGTAAATTATTGTACCTACATCAGAATTCCAGTATAATGTAAATAGTTTGTTCATATTTATTTGAAAATTTTACAGAAATTAGCTCATTTATTTATCAAGTTATTAATTGTGGTGATCACTGTATTTCTTAAATTAATACAAGATTTGTTTGTTTTGCTTTATTAATAGACAACTTGAAAACAATAAAATTTTAAATCTATTATGAAGTTCCAATTTCCAATTACAAACACAGAATAATTTTACTCAAATAGACTAAACCAATAACCAATATAACCTTAAATATTTATAAACGGGTACTGGTAGTACGCTGATGAAATGTTCATTTACTTCATTTGGTAGCCATTGGTAGATAATCGCCAATCGGGCAAGATCCTCGTGTGCATTCGGTGACTTTCGTCTCGATAGGGATGCGTTCTCACGTACGTATCAGAGCGCTACTTTAGGTAATACGCATCGAGATACGGGAGTTCAACCATTAATGCGCAAGCGTATATGTCAAAAAGATGGGTTACGTTTACGTATTTGTGTGCACAAAAACTCCCTATTTATAAATTATTTCCGTTGAGTGTTTTACGAGGCATATATGTCCCGTTTGTATACCACATTTGCCACCCTGTGTTGCCACAAAGGCGACGCAGCCAACCGTTAATCTAATACGAGGTATATTTGTCTCGTTACGCAGCCAAGGTGTTAACTTCATTTCAAATGCTTTTATACTAAGCCGGTGTTTATACTAAGAAAAAAAATCGTGCAATTGTAAAACATCGTAAAAGAAAACTTATTCTACTTCCTCGGATTTTCCCTTCTTAGGGTCGCTTTTCCTTACCCCTTATTGCGAAAGTAATTTTGGTGATTGACTGTCTTGAAAAAGGTAAAACCATAACTAGAAAATATTCTATTAAAGTTAGATGCAAACATTCTTGAAAACAGGCTTAGTTTAAAGAAGAAAAATCATTCACCATTAGGATAATGTACGTAGCCACAAAAGGGTTCTGCTAATGCGTAAATTGAGGGATACGCACTATGAATTGCTGGAACATCCACCCTATTGATTAGATTTGACTCCCATCTATTGTTATATCAAGACGCTGTAGATGGATATCTTTCGGTAATTCAAGAGGAACTACCTCTACCACCATCAGATCCAAATTAAAAGAGATCAGATCCCATAAAAAGGGTTGAGTTTTAAGTGAATATTTTGGTATGATAAATTTTAATCCCTTTAATTTACTTTTAGGTTGATAAAACAACAATAATATGGGATGCGGCCAGTGGACAATGTACACAACAGTTCAGCTTCCATTCTGCACCAGCTTTAGACGTCGATTGGCAAACCAACACTTCATTCGCCAGTTGTTCAACAGATCAGTGTATCCATGTTTGTAAATTGTCGATGGACAAACCCATAAAATCCTTCCAAGGACATACGGTAAGATTCTGCTAATGCTTTTAACCTACAAGAAGATTCTACTAATGCTATTCAGTAAAAAAAACAAATCTTGCTCTGGCTGTGTTAGTGCCGTATACTTGGACTACTTTTCGTTAATAATTAAATTAACGTCTTCTACCGTAGTTTTGAATATTTGTGTTACACTACTCTTAGTATCTGCATATTTAGATAAAATCGACTTCAGCGTAGGTCACTAACTCTTTATTCATATTCTATAAAACCCTGATCTATTTAATTCATTTTCTCTTATTGCCCATTCTAGGTACAGATTAAAGAGTTGTAAAGGAAGGTGGTCTTCTTGTTTTAACACTTGTTTAGTCCTAAAGCTTTTTGAGAGTTTTCTGTAGTATTTTATCTTCATGCTCACGTTACTAATTGTCATTTTTACCAGGTTTATTCATTTTTTGTGTATCTACACTTTGCAGTAGTTTCACTAGACGAGAAACGATCGTGCGCGAATAGCGGAAAAATGTTGCAACTTTCTTAAATAATTCATATTGTCAATTGAAATTGTCAAATTGACGTATATTTCATACCTGTCATTGAAGAAGAAAAATTATATGTTACTCCACAATATTGATATGATATGCAATTATGTATTATATAAAAGTAAATTTATTAATTGTATTTTACTTGCAGTACTGTATTTTAATAATTAATTTTATTTGCTACATACAATTGTTTACCTTTTAATAACATAACCTCAGTCTTACTTTTTCTTCTTATAATTTTTTTGGGCAATGGCCTTGACAATTATCCAGCAACCAGGACCTATATGATTGGCCAATATAATTAAAAGGGCGAAAAAAGTTACCGAGCTATGAAACCAGGTGTCCGTTTTCCGAACTTGCACGGTCCCAATAGGAAACACTGGAAACTGAGTTTCCTTATAGGAAACCACATTGTGACTCTACTTCTTTTCTCCGTACCATGTCTATTACTGAACGTTTGTTATCGTACTGGCCTATCATAATTTTATACACCGCAGCTCTGAAGAGGGACTACGAAGACTAACCAAAGCCACTCACGCAGGTTACTAAGTCATGATGTTCTTCTCCGACCGGGTCCCCTCTTTGCACATATTGTGCCGTGAATAATAAATTGAATGGATCCATATCATCCCGGGTGTCGCATGCCATGGGTAAAATATTCCATTTTTCGTATTTTTACGATTTTCATTACTTCGGTTTATTTTTTAAACGTTGTAATACCTCTTCGACGTTGTAATACCTGTAAAACCAAGGTCAAGCAAAAGAAGTAGAGGCAGACCTCAAACAAGATGAACTGATGACATCAAGCGAATGGCTGGCCACGAATGGAAGCAAAAAACAACTAACAGAAATTAATGGAAACGCCTAAGGGAAGCTTGCATCCGACGATGGATGGAATAGCTGTTGATGATGATGAATACCTCTTCATTTGTCATTCTGTCAACCTCAAAACAGATCCGGACTGGGTTACTTTTAATGGAACTTTTCTTTTTTGGCACTATTTTTGTTTAGTTTAGATTTTGTTTGACAAATATCTGTTTTTCTTTTAGAACGAAGTAAATGCTATCAAATGGGATCCTCAAGGACAACTGTTAGCATCATGTTCCGATGATATGACATTGAAAATATGGTCCATGAAGCAAGATACGTGTGTGCATGATTTACAAGCACATTCAAAGGAAATTTATACGATCAAATGGTCACCAACAGGTCCGGGAACTCATAATCCCAATATGAATCTTATATTAGCGTCTGCAAGTTTTGATTCGACAGTTAGGTAAGTGCAATGTTTTGCTTTAGTTTGAAAAATATTTAATAGAAAGAGTACAGTATAGTCGCGGTGACATATATTTGATACCTTCTTGTTTACAATCGACTGGATTCAGATTTAGTGAGATAAGCGTTTTAGTTAGGAAGCAGGTCGTTAGTAGAGTGTCGACTGTTTTGCATTTAGATTAGAACATTTTGTTCGACATGATGTTATAAAAATAGGAAGGTCCCTGTAAGGTGAAATGTATAAAAATTGTAAAAATTAATTTTGGGACATTCGATATGTCCTGATTTAGTGGTATAAAACCAAAAATAAAAATTTTTAATTACATATTTAATTACAACCAGCTGCCGCACTATATCTTAAATCAGAAACTATCCAAACCTATGGTCTACTCAGTTGCCGAATACTGTGCTCCAGTGTGGTTGACACGACTGATATACAAATCCGACGAGTAGTGCGACAGGGTTGCGTCTTATCACCGCTATTATTTAATCTGTATTTGGAGTCTATATTCAGAGAAGCATTGGACGAGGTCCAAGATGGAATCAAGATTAACGGAACCAGCATAGACAACATCAGGCACGTCGATGATACCGTCCTAATAGCAAGCAACGCACAAGAACTACAGAATATAATAAATAGTTTCCAACTAGTAAACGTTTCCAAAACTAAAATTTTAGTATTCTCAAAGATACCTCTAGTGTCTTGTAGTGCCTCACTCTTTTTACATGGGTTTGGTTGATATAGAGTTGACCTTCTATTGTCTTTTTCTTGCTGACGATCATAAGCTTTGTTTTCTTTACGTTTATATTGAGTCCATATTGTTGACTATAATACGTGATTTTGTTCATGAGGACTTGTAGGTCTTCTAGGTTGGCCGCAAATACTATGGTGTCATCTTCATACCTGATGTTATTTAGCCGGTACCCGTTTAGTAGAATACCTTTTTCAGTTTCGTGCAAAGCTTCGATAAACATTCTTTCAGAGTAAAGATTGAAAATTAGGGGGGACAAAATGCAGCCCTGCCTCACTCGACGCATGATTTTCACATATTCGGTTTGTTCACCGTCAACTCAGGTTTGCAGTCTGATTCCAGTAAAGTTTTCTAATTATTTTCAGATCTTGGTTGTTAACTCCTGCTTCTTTACTTGCATCATCTTTACGTGTTGTACTCGATCAAACGCCTTCTCGTAATCAACCAGACATGCGTATACGTCGCAATTGACGTCTCTGCATCTCTGGAATAAGACTTGTATTGAAAACAAAGACTCTCTCGTACCACCAACATTTATGAACCCGAACTGGTTGGGCGAAATTTGACTTTCACATAGCTTGTAAATTCTCGTATGGATTGCCTTTAGGAACAATTTTAGGAGATGACTCATCAGGCTGATCGTACGGTATTTTTCGCATTTTTTTGACTCCTTGTTTTTTTGGAAGTGCAATAAACTCAGACTTCAGCCATTCTGTTGTTATTTCTCCAGAGTTGTATATGTTGTTGAATATCTTTGTGATTAATTATTTATATTGAAATATTTAGTAATGCTTAATTTTTTATTTTTTCAGGTTATGGGATGTAGAAAGAGGCTTCTGTATTCATAGGTTAACTAAGCATACTGAGCCCGTTTATTCAGTAGCATTCAGTCCAGATGGTAAATTTTTAGCAAGTGGTAGTTTTGACAAATGTGTTCACATTTGGTCGACGCAGTCCGGGCATCTTGTTCATAGTTATAAGGGCACAGGAGGAATATTCGAGGTAATTTTGTTGACACTTATTGTAGATGTAAGACAAGATAGCTACTAAACTAAATATTTAATATAATATGAAACAAATTTTCTAACAAAGTAAAAATGACAGAATAGAAATAATATCCAAAAGATTTAGTTCTTAGAAAAAGTTCTTACAATAATAGCAAGTTGCAAAAAATACCAACATTACAAAGAATACATAAGACTACAAAATGTATTCTCATGAAGGGAAAACATATAAAATATGTCGTTACTGTTATATCTGTTTTCATAAAAAATTACAAAACATTATACAATGTTAACATAAGATTAGGTACAATACCCAGTTAGTTTTCATCAAACTTGTTTTTGAAACTATTAGCTATGTATTATTTGAAACTAGTAGCTTCTGCTATGTCATCACTTAAACTGTTCCATTTCTCAAAAACTCGATTAGTTTTGCCTTACAGTAGTTTTAGAAGACTCCTTTTTCAAATGAAAGTTATGACCCTTAGTCTAGCATCTTCGTTGATATTAAAAAAGTTTGAACAATCACAAAAATGCTCCCTAAGAATTCAACAAGAACATCTACTTGTGGATGCCATATCTATATGCCATCGCCTCTTTCTTGTCTGAGTTAATGGAGACACTTGAGCTTTCTTAGTCTGGTTTCATAAAAGGTCATCGGAAATAAGTAGCTTAGTAACTCCTCATTGTACTAGTATTAATGTCTCTTAACAAATGGGGTGACCAAACTGACACTGCATATTCTTGGTGAGTTCTGACATAACTTTTGTAGTTTCAAAAACAACTCTGGACATATTCTGTGAAAAGCTTTCGATGTAAAGTATAAAACAGAGTTCGCTTTACTGACTACTTTTGCTGTTTGAGCAGACCAACTTAATTTTGGTTGACCGTAACACTCGGATCATTAACTTCCAGTACCTATGTCAGAGGAACTACATTCAAAAAATTTGCTATTCGCGGTGTGCAAGTACTTGGAAGGGGAAACGAGAAACGACCCTGCGCGAGTCGCGGAGAAATATTGCAACTATCTTAAATAATTCATATTGTCAATTGAAATTGTCAAATTGACGTATATTTCATACCTTCTGTCAATGAAGCAGAAAAATTATATATTGCTCCACAATATTGATATGATATGCAATTATTATATAAAGGTAAATTTAATTAATTTTATTTTGCTTGCAGTACTGCATTTTAATAACTAATTTTATTTACTACATACAATTGTTGACATTTTCACAACATAACCTGAATCTTATTTTTTCTTCTTATTATTTTTTTGGACTATGGCCTTGACAATTATCCAGTAACCAGGACTAATATAATTGGCCAATATAATTAAAAGTGCGAATTTTAGTATAGAGCGTAGAAATAGGGGTCCCTTTGCCGAACTTGCACGGACCCAATACATGGTGATTGATTAGTGGGGTAAAGCTCAATAGCTCCGCTATAGTAATAGATAGCAATAAAAGTTAATAACAAAAATGTTAGCCACCTTTGAGCTTCACATTACAAAATTAGTTAGAATGTTACAGGGTGTTCGATAACACAGTGGCAGACCAAACTTATGTTTTTTTAAATGGAACACCCTATATTTTATTTTATATTGGAAATCCTGTTAACTTCTCCATCACAAAAATATAAAGGTTTGTAATGTTATACAGGGTATTTACAAAGTTATAACCAATTTTGTATGAAAATCGTAACAAGTTCAACTCCCTGTATAAATAAAAATAAGTACAACAGTAATGGTTTATTAATGCCATATTTTTTTATTTATTGTCAAAATTTTCAAGAATTATTGACATTGCTAATTTTCTTTATATCAAATACAGGGTGAGTCAAAACGCAAGTACATTATTTTCTCAGTAATGTTAAATGGAACACCCTGTATTTTATATCATTATTGAAAAGTAACATTACCGTACTTTAATTTTTATATAACATTCCCTATGCCCAAATTTATTAGTTTTCGAGATATTTTCATTTTTCAGAGAAAATTATTTTAGGTGTTTAAATTGATCTAAATTTTAAGTAAGCCATGACTGAATTGACAATTGACGATTATCGATTATCAATCCGGTAATCAATGTAACACTGTAGCAAATAAAGAAATAAAAAGAATTTATTAGTAATACATTTTACAAACAAAAACACAACCACACCAGGCAACATTTTTGAAACAATTAAAAACTATCTTTTTATGTAAATGCAACAAATAAACAAAGAAAATTAGTAATAAATTTTACAAAAAACACACAAACACAAAATACAACATTTTGTGAAGACAATTAAACACTACTTTTGTATGTAAATGTAACAATGTAACAAATAAAGAACGAAACATAATTTATCAGTAATACATTTTGGAAAAAAACATGTTTGAAAAAATTAGAAGCTACTTTTAATAAAATATTTTTAATATTTAATTACATAAGATGTTCAAAATTATCTCCATAACACATTTATGCACATAACACATTTAGGCGATTGTTAACACATTCTTTAAAAAGAGAGAAACTCAACTTATTACCTACAAAAGTGGACAACATCAATCCCAAATAGACTACTTCATGATAGGGAAAGAAGACATACGTGAATGCAATGACTGCAAGGTAATAGTTAGTGAGACAGTAAGCCAACAACATAAGCTGCTTGTTCTGGACATCGAAGTAAAAAGCGAAACTAAACAAAAATATCGGAGAGGACCACAAAAAATCAAGTGGTGGCTGCTGAAAGATGAGAAAGAAGGTCTATTCAGGAGAAGAATAGTAGAAAAAATATGTTGGAACATGAAAGGAAGCCCTAATACAATTTGGAGAAAAATGGCCAGTAGTATTAGAGAGACTGCTATTGAAATACTTGGGAAAACGTCAGGAAAAAAGTTTGAGGATAAAGAGACTTGGTGGTGGTCAAACGAAGTAAAGTTCTTACGATGTCAGTTGGACCAGTATAAAAACAAAATTCGACACCGATTGTCGGCACCGTTTGTAAAACATAGGCGGCGCAATAGAAATTAATGAGTAAACTTTTATTTTTAAATTATGGTTCAATATTTGTTAAACAGTAATAATGTTGTTAATTGTTCACATTTCTTTATGAAATTGACAGCAAAGATAATTAAAAATACATAATACAAATGAAATTTAACGTGCTCATTAATTTGAGAACTAAAGAAATAATACTACACTTTGAATATACACATAAAATACATGAAAACGAACAACTCGTCTTCCAGTCGAATTGTCTTAATTCATGACTAATGGAGAGATCACTTCTACTACTGTACATGGGACATATTTTTGACAAGTTGAAATATATCACTATCCGTGTGTTCAGAACTTGACTCGACACTTGTTGTGTTTATAACTACCACACCAATATTGGAAAAGAAGTGAAAGGCGCAATTTACACAACAGTTATCAGACCAATAATGACATAAATACGCGGCAGAAACGCGACTTGATACAGAAAGGACAGAAAGAATGCTAGAAACAGCAGAGATAAAATACTTTGCAAAATCGATGGGATATGGGAAGAGCTAGAAGTGCAGATATACGACAGATATGCAAGGTGGACAACATTAATAACTGGGTAAAAAGCAGAAGAGTATAATGGAACAACTACATGAGCCAAATGACAAAAAACAAAGTAGTAAGGACGGCGAGAGACGGTTCCCCAAGTACGGATAGTAAGCTGAAAATTTGTTAATAGCTTAAACGGTGTCTAGTCGGATAAACTGTGATATATGAGAACACTGTAACAGGGGCAGTTTTAATTGAAGAACATGTTAAAAATTTGGAATGGTCAGACTTAAACTCTCCGAACAGAGATTAAACTCTCATGCAAAAATCAGACTGCTATTTATCACCTGTCATAATTCCTGTCATTTGACATATTCTACACGTTCCACTCATTAAAACGCCCATTTGGTGATAAATAGTAGGCTGATTTTTGCATGAGAGTTTAATCTCTGTTCGGAGAGTTTAAATCTGCTCTGTCGGACAAAATACATGTGCCGTTTTCGTGGTCTGGCCGTTCCAAATTTTTAACTTGTTCCACAATTAAAACTTCCCCTGTTCCAGTGTTCCCATATATCAAAGTTTCTCCAACTAGACACCCTTAAGCTATTAAAAGATTTTCAGCTTGCTATTAATCAACTTTTTTTTCATACGCGGGATCCAAAGCTAAGTGGGAAGACCACTAAAACCATGGAATGACAATTTACTGGAGGCACATTGAAAAACAGACAGAGTCATGTCTACACAAGAAGAAGAAGAAGAAGAAGAAGGAAAAGAAGAAGAAGACATTAATATTGGTGACAAAGCAAGATAATATTTTTATTTTACTTGAACATGAGCTACACAATTTTTCCAAATGTCACTTTTGACTTATAAGTATATATATTGTATTAAAACAGAAAATAGTGAAGAATTACAAAGAATGATGGAAGCACTAGATAGTGAATCGACAAAGATGGGACTGAACATCGCTTACCGTAAAACAAAAACCATGACCAATCAACAAGGAGAACCAATAATTACAGTGGCACAAACAAGAATAAAGCAAGTAAAAGAGATATTCTAGGACAAATCACTAAATTAAATAAAAAAAATCAGACCGAAGAAATAAAAAAAAAATAAGATTGGCCTGGGCATCACTCGAAAAACTGTCTTTTATTCTAAAAAAAAAAAATACCCCCAATACCTAAAATCAAGAGTCTTCAATCAATGTACACTCCCTCTCCTCATATATGGCTCTTAGACATGGACACATACAAAGGAAAATATGGAAAAAATAAAAATATGAAACATGAAAAATTCCATTAATTACATTATCCAATCAGCGGACTGAGCAAATTGACGTCATTAAATCTCGCATAATATATGGGACATCCTGTATAAACAATACAGTTATTAAAATTTAAAATTGATCATTAAAAGTATATAATACTTACTTACAAATGCAATTTAATGTGCTTATTCATTTTTTAAGTACTAAAGAAATGAGACAAAAAATGTATTATAAAAATAAAATAATTGTAAGTTATGACGACGACACTGTTTAAATAGTGTTTATATTGCTTGCCGCCTTTGAAACATGAGAAGGTATTTTGACCAGATAACGATATGATTTGAGCCTAAGCACTTCCGAACAATTTAACCAATTACTCTTCAGTATTGCCCAATAAGATAAGTTAGAAAGTAATAAGCCACACCCGCGTCCATGTGGACTAATACAAGGAGTGATCAATTTTAAAGCAAGCAAATGTTTATATGGTTTATCTTTATTTCTATGCTCTTCGTAGAATTACTGACCGGACCCCAAAAATGCTTCTGGTCCAACTGACATCGTAAGAACAGTACAAGGAAAAATAAAAGAGAAGAGAAAATTATATAAAAAGTGGCAAGAAACCAGATCCGACACAGATCTTCAAAACTATATGGTGGCGAAAAAGGAAGCAAAAGTAGCAGTAGCAAAAGCCAAGGCAGAAGCGTATTCAAACCTATACGATCAACTTGATACCTGGGAAGGCGAAACGAAGATATATAAAATAGCCAAACAGAGAGCAAAGAAAGCAAAAGATTTTAATCAGATTAGATGTATCCGAGATGAAAATAATAAAATACTAGTTCACGAAAGGGATGTCAAAAAGAGATGGAGAAAGTACTTTGACAGCTTATTAAATGAAGAATTTGACAGACTAGAGTCAACGGAGAAAGTAGCAGCAATGGTCACCAAAATAACCAACGAGGAAGTGGCTCAAGCGCTTCAAAAAATAAAGAAAGGAAAAGCGGTAGGACCAGATGATATTCCTGGGGAAGTATGGAGAGCATTGGGAGAGACAGGAACAAGGTGGCTAGCAGGTCTATTTAATAAAATTATGGAAGTTGGACAAATGCCAGACGAATGGAGAAGCAGTATACTGGTACCTGTTTACAAAAACAAGGGAGATATACAACAATGTACAAACTACAGGGCTATAAAACTGCTTAGCCACACCATGAAAATATGGGAAAGAGTAATTGATAGACGAATACGTGAAGAGACCGAAATATCCGAGAATCGATTTGGCTTTATGCAGGGTAGATCAACAACAGATGCAATTTTCATTATAAGGCAGTTGATGGAAATATACAGGAGTAAAGAAACAAACGCTCATATGGTATTCATTGATCTTGAGAAAGCATATGATAGAGTTCCTCGAGAGATTCTGTGGTGGGCACTCAATAAGAAAGGAGTCCCTGGTGAATATGTAAAGATTGTGAAGGATATGTATGAGGGAGTAACGACTAGTGTTAGGACAGGTGTGGGAGAGACTGATAAATTTCATGTGAAAGTAGGATTGCACCAAGGCTCTGTGCTTAGTCCGTATTTATTCTCATTAGTTTTGGACCAGATAACAGCGAAACTACAGGGTAACATTCCATGGTGCTTAATGTATGCTGATGATGTCGTGTTAGTAGGAAATAGTGAAAGAGACTTGGAACAAAAACTGGAACAGTGGAGACAAGCTCTGGAGGAAAAAGGTTTAAAACTTAGTAGAACAAAAACAGAGTATTTGGAATGTTCATTTAAAGATGGAGCTACTACAAATAAAATGGTATCTTTGGATGGTGAAATGATTGTGAAAAGCAATAGTTTTAAGTACCTAGGATCGGTATTACAGAGTGATGGAGAAATAGATGGAGATGCATGCAGTAGAATTAGGGCTGGATGGATGAAGTGGAAAGAAGCGAGTGGTGTGTTGTGTGACAGAAAAATTCCAATGAAGCTGAAGGGAAAATTCTATAAAACAGCCATAAGACCGGCTATGATGTACGGAACTGAATGTTGGGCAGTGAAAAAGAAAGAGGAACAACGAATGCATGTGGCGGAAATGAGAATGCTTAGGTGGATGAGTGGAGTGACAAAGAAGGATAAAATTAGAAATGAGTATATTAGGGGAAGTCTAGGTGTGGCACCAATTGATGCCAAAATGAGAGAGCATAGGTTAAGATGGTTTGGTCATGTTCAACGTCGAGACGTTAATCATCCAATACGAAGAGTAGCTGAAGTGCAGATTCCTGGAAGGAGTAAGAGAGGAAGACCAAAGAAGATCTGGGGGGAGACGATAAGGCAGGACATGTTGGTAAAGGGAATTAACATTGATATGACCCAAGATAGAATTGTGTGGAGAAAGGCAATTAGGGAAGCCGACCCCGCATAGGGATAAGGCAAAGAGAATGATGATGATGACATTTATGCACGCCTAAAAACGATCATTGAATGAGCTACTTACTCTACGAAGCATTTGTAAATTAACACATCGAAATACACTTTGTATTCTATTGTTCATCTCATCCCTTGTTGTTGGAGGTATTTTATAAACTTCATTATTAACGTAACCCCAAAAAATTCAGTCCAGTTTATTAAATTCTGGTGATTTGGTTGGCCACGCTACTGGTCCATTGAAAAATGAAAATATCTCGAAAACTAATAAATTTAGAGACAGGGAATGTTATCTAAAAATTAAAGTACGGTATTGGTACTTTTCAATAGTGATATAAAATACAGGGTGTTCCATTTAAAATTACTGAGAAAATAATGTACTTTCGTTTTGACTCACCCTGTATTTGATATAAAGAAAATTAGCAATATCGGTCATTCTTGAAAATTTTGACAATACGTTAAAAAATATGGCATTGCTGGTTTGCTTATTTTTATTTATAGAGTGAGTTGAACACAAACAGAATTTCGAATTTAAAATAAAATATAGGGTGTTCCATTTAAAAAAACATAAGATTGGTCTGCCACTGTGTTATCGAACACCCTGTAACATTCTAACTAATTTTGTAATCTGAAGCTCAAAGGTGGCTAAAATTTTTGTTATTAAGTTTTATTGCTATCTATTACTATAGCGGAGCTATTGAGCTTTACCCTACTAATCAATCACCCTGTATGGCTACTGCACGTGGAACACTCGAGTGATTTTCAACTTTGACCGAAAAAGTTCTTTCAAAGAGGAAGTTTTCTAACCACAATAACAACTCACCAGGCATGCCGTAATGTTCTAGCTTCAGCATTAATTTTTTTATAGATGGCTTATCAAATGCACGGGAAAAATCTATATAAACAGTATAAATCGGCTCATATCGGTCCAAAGATAAGTCCAGTCATTAAGAGATAAAGAGAAGGAGGTTGCTAGTTACAGAACAATTCGGCAGAAATCCGTTTTAAGAGACTGGAATAACATTGTCCTCTAAGCAAAAGGATACTCTTATTTACGAGGGTTGTCGTTTTAGTTTTGCATATAGCCATAAAGACAAAAAATATACAGGGTGTCCCGAAAAGATTGGTCATAAATTATACCACAGATTCTGGGGTCAAAAATAGGTTGATTGAACCTCACTTACCTATATACAATAGTGCACACAAAAAAAGTTACAGCCCTTTGAAGTTACAAAATGAAAATCGATTTTTTTTCATATATCGAAAACTCAGAGATTTTTTATTGAAAATGGACATGTGGGACTCTTATGGTAGCAACATCTTAAAAAAAAAATTAAAGTGAAATTTGTGCACCCCATAAAAATTTTATGAGGGTTTTGTTCCTTTAAACCCCCCCAAACTTTTGTGTACGTTCCAATTAAATTATTATTGTGGCACTATTAGTTAAACACAATGTTTTTAAAACTTTTTTGCCTATTAGTACTTTTTCGATAAGCCAGTGTTTATCGAGATATTTTGAATATTTGTCGAATCCACCACATATTTGTATATGGTTAAGTACGATTGTAGCGACCTGTTAATAAATCTGAAAATTTATTTATAATTTACATTTTTAGGTATATTTTGAAAAAGAAGCCACATCTCGATAAAAGATGACTTATCAAAAAAAGACTAAGAGGCAAAAAAGTTTTAAAAATACTGTGTTTAACTAATGGTACCACAATAATAGTTTAATTAGAACGTACACAAACATTTGGGGGGTTTAAATGAACAAAACCCACTTAAAATTTTTATGTAAACATATTAAAAAAGAAGCCGCATCTCGATAAAAACTGGCTTATCGACAAAATACTAGGAGGCAAAAAAGTTTTAAAAACGTCGTGTTTAACTAATGGTACCACAATAATGAATTAATTGGAACGTACACCAAAATTGTGGGGGATTTAAGGGAACAAAACCCCCATAAAATTTTTATGGGGTGGACGAATTTCATTATAATTTTGTTTTAAGATGTTCCTGCCATAATAATGATACATGTCCATTTTCAACAAAAAATCTCTAATACTTTTCGATATATTGAAAAAAATCGATTTTCATTTTGTAACTTTAAAGGGCTGTAACTTTTTTTATGAGCACATTTGTACTAAGGTAAGTTAGGTTCAATCGAACTATTTTTTACCCCAGAATGTGTGGTATAATTTATGACCAATCTTTTCGGGACACCCTGTATAAATTAAATTGAAAAAGACTTCACACTTCTAAGTAGGTCAAACCGGCAAACAGGTGTATGTTCTCAAAAAAATTTATAGTGTGTAAATTTTTTTTATTAAAATTAGCTGAGTACTTTCAGCACATCACGTGCCATCATCAGAGCTTCGTCCTAAAGCTATAAATCCTTCATAGAAGAGTAATTGCCAAACAACATATTAAAAATGGATAGATGTTGGACTAAGCCTCAGATCTAGGGTGTAAAAACGCTTTACAATTACTAAAATCACATCTAAATTCTTTTTAAAGACAATATGGCTGCGCTACACCATTATATATTCAAGTGAACAGCTGTAGACTACAAAAAAAATTTAGACACTATCAATTTTTTTGAGAACATACACCTATTTGCCGGTTTGACCCAAAATATATACAGGGTGTTTCATTAATAATTGTCCATATAGTAACTGGAGAAACCTTACCACAAAATACGATGATTTAACCTAAAACACTTAAATAAAATGTGGTTCCTTACTGAGTTACAGGGTGTTTATCTAAAAATTTAAAAAATATTTTTGCTCAGCATTTTAAAACTATTCGACGTATCCTTTTCATACTTGGCAGGAAGTATAGGTACTGTACGAACTACTAAATTATGTTAAACAAACGTTTCTGGCGATTACCAGAGGCGTACAACGGAGGAAAGTGAATGGTTGACCCTTTCCAAATTTTACGCCACTGGCGAAATTGCTATTTTAGTTCAATTTTTGGATTTTCCAATACTTTCTATCAGTGGCGGCTCTTGGCTTTAGGGACAGGGTCGGCAAGGTTTTGTCTCCAAAGGCTTCAATTTCATAGGAGATCTTTGGTTTTTGTTTTTTTTATTTTTTTGTTTTTTTTTTTGTTTCTTTTTTCCTATAAATTTAGAAACTATACCTGTTTATAAATTAACTCTAGTCTATGTTGTTACTAAGTAGCAAAATGGGTTATAATGTATGTAATTGTAAAATTTATTATTGTTTTGGAGGGATTTTAAAAGTTTTTTTCTATCGACATTTGAGACAAGTTTGACATTCTCTCCTGTTTCATGGTGTTTCGACAATACGTTTTTACTCTTTTGAGACAAGAGAAATCCCGTTCATTTGAGACAGAATTTGCCCACATTTGAGCACAATAATTTATTAATTTCGGGAACAGTCTGTTGTACCTAATGAATTGCAGTATATAAAATTATACATAGTCTGTAACTTATCCCACCTTCCGAAAATATTTGGATCAGAATATAAAACTGTTAATTCATTTTCTTATTTTATTTGATTAAAAAATGATGGATAATTTTTAATGAACTTGTCTAATAGATATTTTGAAAATTCTTTGGCGTAACTTTTAAATTTTGAATAGTCAAAGAGGTCAATGACTTATAACAGTGAGTAAATAATAGTTTTGCCTGATGCAATTGTTTTAACTTTTGTCCGGAGACCATACAATTCACTGGACATCAAGACAGCCCCGTCATAAATTTGCCTTACCAATTTATTTTTGATATCAAAAAATTTAATCTATCCTTTAAATTAAAACACCAAAAATATATTCTGTCTTATGGCTTCTACTCACGTCTGGAAACCTAACAACCTCTCATAAATTTAGACGTAACGCGTATCGAAGAACAATTATTGATACTTGTGAATGACATGTTACCTCTATCAGTAGTTTCGTCTACTTCTACCGAAAAGGATCAAAATGTAACTACTAATTGATTCTTTCATTCTGTCCTGTTTTAGGTACGCCGGTATATTCTTCGAGTCAGAAAATAAATTAGAAAATTCCAGATCGTATTTGTTAAACAATTTTATTTGTTCTCTATAATTAACTTGATTTAACGAATGCTTCGATACATCCTGTCCCCTAAATGGTAATTCCTAACAACTTAAAAGAATTACAATATCAATAATAATATTAATAATTAAACGACGTAAAACTACTTAGGTACCTATTTCATAATTATCCCGGGCGTGCTAGCAAGGCAATACGTGGCTACGTACGTGCCTTTCTGCCGTTTGCAGATCACCGCTCGGCCTCGGCAGAGGTACCCGCTGCCGTACTTGCCATTCAAATAAGTACGGAGATGTATAATTGGTTGCCTATCGGCTAATATTCCATAGCTTCTTATTATATAGCAAATCCTCGATCTGGGGACGGCATGCCGTGCCGGGCTTTATAATAAGAATTCACGCAATCGGGTGCGGGTGCATGGCTATAGGATCATTAATTTGAAAAGTCTCTTACGCACAGCGCACAGGGATCACTTAACTAACGTATCGGGATCGAAGTCTTTTAAAAACAATGAATAAAATTTAGTCTGTATTATCTCACAGATATATTTTTTATTTCACAGAAACGAATATCATCAACTCCGATTAAATTAAATATTTAAAAAATCTATAATGTGTCCATAAATGTGCGGGTCGGCACTGCCGACCCTGACGAGCCGCCACTGCTTTCTATGAAAATAATATACTCTTATTCGTAACGAATTCATTAGTTTTCGAGCTCTTTGAAGTTAAAAATGAAACGATACGGTTACTTTGATTAATGTATTGTGTGGCTTCATTTTTAATTTCAAATATCTCGAAAACTAATCATTGTATCGTTACGAATGAAGAGTATATTACTTACATAAAAAGTATTAAAAAATAAAAAAATTACACTAAAATAGCAATGTCGTCAGTGGCGTAGAATTTGGGAATTTATATTCTTTTTTTTTTGCTTGTATATATGAGGCCGTGTAAAGATTAGTTTCTTTCTGAAGAGGCGGAATATGGAGGTCCATTTAAAATTCGGATGGCAATTGGCATAAGTGGCTGCGATGTACATAAACCTTGCTACCATATAACGGGATTAGTAGGTACTACAACATATTTGCACTATCCCATAAAGAATTTCGACTAAAAAATTCAGTTTTTGTTCTAAATTGGGCTAGATTTGCCACCACCTTCCCTACATCTAGGTTTAGGCCCAGCCTTTTCACCTCCGAATAAATAGTTATCGGGAAGTTTATCCGGCAGATTACATGTAAATCTGTCAAATAAACTTCCCGATAACTAGTTATTCGGAGGTGAAAAGACCGGGCCGATGTGAACAAGCCATTTAAGAAATGAAGTCTATGGCTTCCATTAGTTGGTCTTCATTCAATTATTCTTCTTTAAAGCGAGCATCAAGAGGCTGAAAAGTGAATCAGCTTAGAACAAAATTCGTAGCGTTTTTCAACATACATATTTTAGCAAGCTTTCGATAAGAGAACTAGTCTGGTTAATTTGTTGGGGAATATTTTTTAATATTGTGTCTTTTATATACCTACTTAAAGACAAAAGGCACTTCTGATGATATAGATCTATCGAATTCTACTAAATTTATCGATTTTGATACGGGATGCAAAATTTGTTTAGTATATTATAAGAGATGTCAATTTTTCCGTATTTTTCCATTTTTTCCTGTTTTTTTCCAGGTTTTTTTCCTGTGCCCAATTTTTCGGGAAATTTTAAATCTCTAAGTGTTTCATAGCTATGGAATCCTGTCCATTGGCGAATATTGCGTAGCCATGACATCTTTCTACGTCCCAGGCCCCTCTTACCCTTTACCTTTTCTTCGAGTATCAGTTGCTGAAAAGTGTGTCGTTCTCCTCGAAATATGCGCCCCAAGTATGCAGTCTTCTTACTTTTAACATAATTAAAAAGTTCCCTATCCTGTAAGCCCGCTCTTCTTAATACTTTCTCATTTCTGACTGTCTGTCCATGATATTCTAAGCATTCGACGTAGGTACCAAATTTCAAACACTTACAAGTTTGTTAATGAAACTGGCCTTTAAAGTCCATGCTTTTATTCCGTACAAGAGCACAGGCCAAACGTGACACTTTAGGATCTTGTATCGGAGGTTGAAATCCAATTTGCGAACAGTCAGAAATTTACGAAGCCTCAAAAAAGCATTTCTGGTTTGTTCTACTCTGCTCTTTATTTCATTCTTAGGGTCCTAACCCTCGTTCAGCAGACACGAGGCAGTCATCCTTAATTAGCTGACAAACCACATCAATATTTTTGGGTGGACCTGGCCTGGATTCGTCGCTGAGACTGGAGCGGCCACGTTGAAATAAGCAATACAGACTGGTGTGATGCTTTATTCCCAAACACAGAAACCATTTCAGCGAAATATTGCTGTTGGGATAATGGGATAATCCTCTCCGAAAATTGCCAAAAATTTTTTCTCGAAATGTTCTTGGCCAAGATCCATTTTTCAACCGACTTGCTTATTTCAAAAATTCTGGATTTATGTCAACAAAAGATTGAGGTTACATTTGTGTCGAAAGGTTTTATTGGTGGCGTCCTCTAAGCGGCTATAGGCAAAACTAAAAAGACAAACCTCGTATTAGCCATTAATTTTTCATTATTTTAATTGACTAATTGTTTTCAGGTTTGTTGGAATTCGAGAGGAGATAAAGTGGGCGCCAGTGCTTCCGACGGTAGCGTATTCGTTCTAGATTTGCGCAAGCTCTAGCATTGAGAGAAAAATTCTGATATTGAAAAACTTTTGATAGTAGTTAGTAATTATTTAGTTCTACATGTAAAATAATTATTGACGGCTGAATTGAATGATTAATTTATAAATAAAAGTGAAAAAGGTGAAGAAAAAGTCTGCCGTGACATTTCATAGTGTTAACGAAAACATTTATGTAACTGTTTTACCTGTTTATAAACCACTCATCAGCGGTAAAAAAATGTAAAACCGTGGAATTTTGAAAATCAACACCCATTTTAATGAAAATTTGGGTTTAAGTTCGATTGACCATCTTCTTCAAAATTTACCTTATGCCGAACCGTGCTTTTGCCCTGGGGGTATAAACAATCCCATCTAGGTGATGAAAAATTTTTCAATCAAAATAACTATGGAAATCGATAGAGTGATCAATTCTGAGTAAATTTTGCTCTATAAATTTTTTTGCAAAATTGACACTTTCCTAAGTTATTAGCGATTAAATCTATACATTTTTATTGAAAAAAACGCACGTTTTATAACCGTTTTTCATGAATAACTTAAAAAAATAATTTTATCGAAAAATCATTAAGAACAAAATTGTGACTGATAAAAACACAAATAGATTCCCGGTGCGAATACCATAAAGACGAGTCATTGGTCTTTAAAGGATGGTTATTTTCCAAGAACCTCGAAATGGAGAACCTTCAATCTCAAATAACTCGAATGTGGTGCAATTTTTTGGGAAAACTTAACAGGCATCTCTTAAAGTTCATTATCTTTCAAACAAGCTCTGACAAAAGTTTTTTTTGCATAAGAGCTGACTGACTTATGACAAAAATAAAGTCGCTCTCTGCTTTTTTCTTTTTGAAATGTAACAATTAAACCCTCGTCAATACAATCCTAACAGAAATGAATAGCTTCCCACTTGAAATTAACTTTATTTAGGTATAGTTGATACGATCCATGCGATTTGACCGGTTTGGAATGCCAAGTTTAGAAAAAATAGTTGATTAAATCGAAAATGACATTTTTATAATTTAAAAAAAATGCATTTTTCCTAAATAAATCTAAAAGTATTCATAATATGAAAAAATGTTTCAAATGTTATTTGTAGGATTTCTTTTACTAAAAATTTTAATTTTTCTTTATTTTGTATCATGAATACTTTTAGGTTTATTTAAGAAAAATGCACTTTTTTTAATTATAAAAATGTCATTTTTTATTTAATCAACTATTTTTTTAAACTAAGCATTCGAAACCGGTCAGGTTACATGGATCGTATCAGTTATACCTAAATAAAGTTAATTTCAAATGAGAAGCTATTAATTTCTATTAGGATTGTATTGAAGAGGATTTAATTGTTACATTTCAAAAAGAAAAAAGCAGAGTGACTTTATTTTCTTCATAAGTCAGTCAGTTCTTATGCAAAAACTTTTTGTCACAGCTTATTTGAAAGGTTTTTTAATGATCTTTAACGGCTGTCTCTTAAGTTTTCCCAAAAATTGGCAACACATTCGAGTTATAGTCTGGACTGATTATCGGAGAATAGGCCATTTTTGGGAAAAGTTATTTACCAGCAATTTTATTGCTGGAATCGAATTATAAGATCCTATATATTAATAATATAGGTATGCAAAGTCCTCAGATAGTGTGCTAATTTTCTTATAAACAAAATGGCGCCCGAAAATCGTGTTTTTTTCAATTATTGCTCTAGAACTCCGAAGATTTTAACTTTACAACAAAAACACTCAAATAAAAATTCACCGTGATTAAATTCTGCATAGAGACGTGTTTTTCCCGATCTGCTCCGACGAAAATTTTCCTCCAAAAATGCGGGTTTTCCCAACAAAATCTTTAATTTTCAAATAAAGTTTTAGATAAGTAATTATTTACCAATAATTAAATAATTTGGTGACTTAAAAGCCTTCTTGGTTTAGATTATAGTTCCAGAAGCTGGTGAAAATTAAACGAATATTTTAGCAACAATTCAATTGTTAATTAATAATTTACGGTCGCAATAATAACCAAAATAATTATGATACACTGATCAAACTTTGAAATCTTATAAAGATGAGATGCCTATTTAACATTTTGTCGACTAAATATAAATTTTTTATTTTTTTGCATAATCTTTAAATGTTTAAAAAAATAGTTATAAACAAATTAACGTTTCTCAGAAAGTTTTTATTATATTATAATTTTAAAAAATAGCTAAAATGCGCATTTCAAATATCTTGAAAATGAATGCTTTAAAACTTTTTTGCAACGATTTGCAAAAAAGTTATGAAACAGCAAAGTAAACATACGATTACTACGGTGTTAATATTTTTTTTTAATTCTTTCAAAGCGTAGAAGTGAGTTTAAAGTATAAGCTAATTATTTATAAAACAATATCGATTATCAGCTTAATGGTTACATTTTAATTAAATATTATAAATATATTTTTTTTGTAATTTACACGCGCGAAAGTAGAATAATACAGTACCGTAGCTACCCGCCCACATACACAACTCGCGCGGGTTTAAGCGTGTCAGTCGCTTCGAGTGAACATTTTATTTCCGGCTCTGTATCAAGCCTACTTTCGCGCTAAAAATTCCAAAAAAAAATATTTTTAAACTTTGATTAAAATATAACCATTGCACTAATTTTGACATTATTTGTGAGTAATTAGATTGTACCATAGACTCACTTTTAAGCTTTGAAACAATTAAAACAAATTATAAACAATGGAGATATCGTATATTTATTTTGCTGTTTCCTAATTTTTTGCAAATGGTTGGAAAAATTTTTTTAAACATTCATTTTCAAGACCTATGAAATTCGCATTTTAAGTATTTTCTAAAATTAGAATATAATAAACAATTTCTAAGAAATGTTAAATTGTTTATAACAATTTTTTTTAAACATTTAAAGATTATGGAAAAAAATGAAAAATTTATATTTTGTCGACAAAATATTAAATAGGCATCACACCTTTATAATCTTTTTAAGTTTGATCAATGTCTCATGATTATTTTGGTTGTTATTGCGACTGTAAATTGTTAATTAACAATTGAATTGTTGCTAAAATATTCGTTTCATTTTAACCGGCTTCTGAATTTATAATCTATACCAAGAAAGCTTTTATTTCACCAAGCTATATAATTATTGATAAATAATTACTGGCCCAAAAAATTTATTTGAAAATTCGAGATTTTGTTGGGAAAACCCACATTTTCCGAGGAAAATTTTCGTCGGAGCAAATCGAGAAAAACATGCCTCTATGTAGAATTAAATTGGGGTGAATTTTTATTTGAGTATTTTTGGTATAAAGTTAAAATCTTCGGAGTTATAGAGCAATAATTGAAAAAAATACGATTTGTCGGCGCCATTTTGTTTATAAAAAAAGTAGCACACTATCTGTGGACTTTGCATACCTATATTAATAATATATAGGATCTTATAGTTCGATTAAAGCAATAAAATTGCTGGTAAATAACCTTTCTTTGTACTTTACTACTTAGACTACGTATTATAATTATTTTTTTTTCAAAATTTAAAGATTATGCCAAAAAAAGACAAATTTATATTTTGTCGATAAAATATTAAACAAGTATCTCATCTTTATAATCTTTATAAGTTTGATCAATGTATCATGATTATTTTGGTTATTATTGCGATCGTAAATTGTTAATTAACAATTGAATTGTTGCTAAAATATTCGTTTAATTTTCACCGGCTTCTGGAATTACAATCTATACAAAGAAATCTTTGATGTCACTAAGGTATTTAATTATTGATTAATAATTACTTACCTAAAACTTTATTTGAAAAGTATAGTTTTTGTTAGGAAAACCCGCATTTTCCGAGGAAAATTTTCGTCGGAGCAAATCGTGAAAAACATATCTCTATGCAGAATTTAATCACGGTGAATTTTTATTTGAGTGTTTTTGTTGTAAAGTTAAAATCTTCGGAGTTCTAGAGCAATAATTGAAAAAAATACGATTTGTCGGCGCCATTTTGTTTATAAAAAAAGTAGCATACTATCTGCGGACTTTGCATACCTATATTATTAATATATAGGATCTTATAATTCGATTCCAGCAATAAAATTGCTGGTAAAAACCGTTTCCATGAATTTTGCTAATTAGCCCAGATGAATTTTGCTAATTAGCCCAGAGTATTATGTGAGATTGAAGTTTCACCATTTCGACGTTCTTCGAAAAGAACCATCCTTTAAAGACCAATAACTCAGTCGTTATTGGGTTTACTAAGGCGTTTAGAAGCCAAGGAATACAAGTGCATTTTTGGTACTGTTGAGAAAATCAAGTTTGAAGTTTAACATCTTTCCTAAATTCTACCGCTTGTCTTTCAAAATAATTAGTGATTGGCTAGTCTTTTTTACTTTAATAACTTTTTTGTAATAGTACAATTATATCAGATTAAAAAAAACTTATCATTTTACAACCTATTTTAAAATAAGAAACGGCACTTATACCCATTATCTTCCAATTGTAATACTTGGACTGTACTTGTATCTTTATTCTTTTAAATACAATTTTATTAACAAAACACAGAATTTTTGTGAAAAAGTTAAAAATTGGTATATAATATGAAAAAAGTAGGAAACACAGTAAAGATAAACTTAACTAGTCATCATCGCTTTCAAAGCAGTTATCTGGTTCGTCGGGTTCTTCCTGAATATTATCCCGAGGGGCTTGATCTGGGATTTGTTGTCTTTTCCGTTGTTGATGAGGCAAATTTCTGTAGAAGTTGTGATGGATGGGAGGCTATTAAGGGAGGATTATTAAGAGATATTATCTAGAGCTCTTTAAAGATGGCATCTGGTGATTAATTTTTTTAAAATACCTCCAGAACGCTACCATTTAAAAAAACGAAAACTTGTGTGCCTATTTATTCTCCAGATATAAATCGATTCCATCTATTGCGAATGTATAGTAGTGGTCATAGGCGTCGGTTTTAGGCAGGGCAACGGTTATTTTATCGCATAACTTTTTTTGTTTATCTTTTAAGCAATTTTGACCCTGGATTATTAAATTATGAGGTATTCTGTTACTAAAAGTTACTCTTACTTTAAGTCGATAAACTACAATGTATTCTATAAAAATCGATATGAAAATATTTCGTTTTTTGAATTTGAAAACAATGTTCACAAAAAAAAACTATTTAGAATAACGAAAACTGGTACGTTTATTTTTTTTCCAGATATGAATCGATTTCATCAATTTCGAATCTCTAGTACCCATCGTAGGCGTCCGTTTTGTGTAGGTCAACGGTTATGGTATCGCACAACTTTTTTGTTGTGAATTTTTAAGCAATTTTGACACTAGATTATTAAATCATGAGGTATTCTAGTACTAAAAGTTATTCTTGCTTTAAATTTGTAAAATACGCCGTTTTATTTTGAAAATATTTTTCAAATTTTTCTCAAATTCAAAAAATGAAAATTTTTCAAATCGATTTTTCTAGACAACGGTGCATCTTAGCGACTTTAATCAAGAGTACCTTTTAGTACTAGAACACCTCACAATTTGCTATTACAGTATCAGAAATGCTTAAATGTTACCGAGAAAACAGTTATGCGATAAAATAGCCCTTGCCCTACCAAAACGGACGCCTATGACCGGTACTAGAAATTCGCAACTGATGCAATCGATTTATCTCTGGAAGATAAATAAGTTTACCAGTTTTCGTTTTTCTGAATAGAAGCGTTCTATAGGTATTTTAAAAAAATTAATTGTAAGACTCCATCTTTAAAGACCTCTAGCTCCCTTAGGAAGCATTTTCGGACTGGATGAATTGAGTTAAATTGTCTTAAAATTGTCTGAGGAATCTCCGGTCTTCGTTTGTCGGGATATTTTCTGAATGCCCCTGTATGACTAACACTTATTTGGAAGCCAAGAGATATAAGTGAAATATCCATATATGTCACTACTGGTTTTAAATTCACTTGTATCCTTTGTCCACAACATTAAAATGGGTATTGACTATCTATTTCTGTACTTACCTCCAACTTGACCAAAATTGCACTTATACCACTTGACTTCTAGACGCCTCATATATGTCTTTCCTACGCGAATCTCTTTGTTTTCTTATGAGTCACAATTTATTATTTAATAATTGTTTCTATAAAATTAAAATTTTTTAAACTATTCATGAAAAACGGTTATAAAACGTGAGTTCTTTTCAAGGAAAAAATGCATGGTTTAAATCGCTAACAACTTGGAAAGTATCAATTTTGCAAAAAAAATTTATAGAACAAAATTTACTTAGAATTGGTCACTCTATCGATTTCCATAGTTATTTTGATTGAAAAATTTTTCATCCCCTTGATGGGGTTGTTTCATCCCCAGGGAAAAGCGCAGTTCGGCATAGGGTAGATTTTGACAAAGGTTATAATTACTACCTAAATCCAAATTTTCAAGGAAATCGACCTTGATTCTCAAAATTCCACGAGAAAATGGCTGTTGATTGGACTTTTATGTACATACTTGAACATGCTGAAATATTTCCAGTAAGTGATGATGACGAATCGTTTGACCGGCGATTTTTGGATTTAAACTAATTAAGACACATCAGATATACTTAATTGTGAGTTTCTGGACTTATTTTTATAATATATAGGTGAATAAATTTTTATTCCATTAGTTTTTTTTTTATTGTCCCCACCCATCAACTAGATATTCAGGTAAGGAATGGTAAAAATTTATGCTGGGTATCTTAATTACAAATCACAAGAAGGGAGACAAACAAATATGTCGGAACTATAGAGGAATATCGTTAATTAATACAGCATACAAGATTATATCCATAATACTGTTTAGAAGACTAACTCCATACGCAGAGGAAATAATAGGCGACTACCAAAGCGGATTCAGGCCGGGAAGGTCGACTATAGACCAGATCTTCGTCCTACGCCAGGTGTTGGAAAAAAACTGGGAATTCAACCGCGATGTACACCAAATCTTCGTGAACTTCAAACAAGCTTACGATTCTGTTAGCAGAGAAGCATTGTGGGAGACTATGGTAGAAATGGGAGTACCTGGAAAACTGGTACGATTAGCAAAGGTGAGCACGGAGAACGCTTCCGCACGAATCAGAATTGGCAGCACCACGTCGGAGGAATTTCTCATTGACACCGGACTTAGACAAGGAGATCCTCTCGCCCCCCTGCTGTTTAACTTCGCACTGGAACATGCGGTAAGGAAAGCTCAGCCACAACTGACAAACGGATTTGCCGCCCAAGGATCAAAAATACTATTAGCCTTTGCGGATGACGTGGACACAATTGCACAATCCACCAGAGATGCAAAAGAAGTTTTCACCCTATTCGAGAACGGAGCCAAGGAAGTTGGTCTTAAGGTCAACGAGGACAAGACCAAAGTACATGGTGGTTACGAAGAACCCAAGACCAAGGGTTAGACAAAACGTAACAATGAATACAATTTTGAAGTCGTCAAAGAATTTAAGTACCTGGGAGCGATCATAACATCTGAAAATAACTATGAAAAGGACGTGGCAGCCAGGATTATTGCAGGAAACAGGGCATATTACTCATTAAGGACCCTACTTAAATCAAAAATACTCTCAAGACCAGCAAAAATAAGAGTATATAAGACAATAATTCGTCCCACAATAACGTATGGAAGCGAAACATGGACTCTGAATCAGCGGGAAACAACAAAATTACTGGTACTTGAAAGAAAGATACTGCGGACTATCTATGGGCCTTGCAGAGAAGAGACAACAGGAGAATGGAGAAGAAGACACAATGATGAACTCCAGACAATATACGGAGATGAAAACATAGTACGTTACATTAAATCAGAATACGACGGGCGGGTCACGTACTAAGATCAAGTGACGAAAGACTTCTAAACGCCACATTCTGGGAAAGGTCAGTTGGTCGCCCAAGAAAGAGATGGAAGGACGCAGTAGCCAGCGATCTACGCAAAATGGGAGTACAGCAATGGGAAATAGCTGCTCAGGACCGACAACAATGGAGGGAAATAGTAAACGCGGCCAAGACTCACATAGAGTTGTAGAGCCAAATGATGATGATGATCTTAATTACAAATGCTAAATTCTCGATAATTAATAGTGTTCTCTGTATGTTTTAGAAACATGATCAGGGCAATTTGTTACCTAATGGTTATTATTTATTTATTTATTTAGCGTATGGCTATATCACAGTTTTTGTATATAAGTGAAGATTATAAATAATAATTAATTTTTATAAACAAAAATTTAGTTGAAATTTGTCTTCTGTGTGTGTTTCTTGTATTGCGACCAGATCAACATCGTTATCCTTTAATAGTCTGTATAGAATTTGACATTTTGCTCTACTTACACCTTCTATTATTTAATTGGCAAACTCTTACATTGGGTCCAGTTTCTTTTGTAATTTGTTCCTTGGGAAGTCCATTCATTGACTGTGTCATCTTTAATTATTCTAAAAAAACTGCGATATACTTCTGCCAGGAGATCTTTGGAAAGATTGTCTGGCGCCTCTTGTGCTAGCTCTTTAGTTTACGCAGGGTGCACGTGCAGTATTACCTGCGGACGCGAACTAGCGTTCAGCTACACCCCCTTTAAATATATAAAATTATGTATATGAATAAGATATAAATATAAAAATATATTTTAAACGATTCGACATTAATTTACGTTGACATTCATTAAAGAGTCATCTTTCCAGCAAGTGGCTTATGTATAATATTCTTCCCGTAAATACAATTGTCAGTAGTTATATTAAAAGGTGTATCAACACCATCTACTTTTAAAAACAACGTATAATGTCACGATTAGTGGGTCTATCTAAAATGGTTCAGATCTTGACTAGTTTGATAGCAAAAGAAGGTCGACCCCAAAATCTCAACTGTCATTAAAGCGGAAAACACACCGAAGCGATAGCGTTCACGATGGCGATCGCGATCCAACTCGTCTGAAGCAAACAAGTAAACGAGTTGAATCGCGATCGCGTTGGTATGTTTTCCGCTTAACACGCGCAACTGTGATACATTCAAAAAGCATAGGCACCAAGTTGGAAACGACCCTATTCATGTGCACAGCAACTCACATACATTATATTAAGAAAAATAAATACATAGAATATATCGTCGACCTAATATGTAAACTGCGTAACTCCATTTATTAAAATTTTACAGGAGACACAAAAAACTATCTCTCTAAATACGACTAATGCGAATACTACGTATCTCCCATTTTAAAAGATAGGATGGTAAAACGGAAATATTTTATGGATACACATATCACTAACATTTGTATATTATTTAATAAGTATTGAGTGGAATTTCATTTCGCTTATTCCCCGTTAGAGGGCGTTCTATCCATACTGCGATATAAATTATTTTAATTTATATCGACAATCTACGGTCGGAATGGTAAAAATCTGTCTTCCTTAGAGCCTCCTTGACAACAGGTAGACCTAGAAATAGTACTATCGGAGGATGGAGGAAGACAGATTTTAATCAAAACGAAACCGTAGATTTTCTTATTTTATTTAATATTACTTACCACCAACTTTTTCTTTAACCTTTAACTACACGCGCTGGCGTACTTTGTACGCCAGATATAAGAATTCTACTGGAAATATATTTAAAAATTTAATTTTTGACCTTGCTTATTTTTCTAACCTATCACTGGAATGTGCTTTACAATTTGGTTTTAGTTTCGTTATAATCGGCGTTCTGGAAAGATCGTAATTTACATTTTATTATTTGTTGTTTCCGGTGGTGGACAATATACCCCAGGATTATATTACTATAAGTCGTAATATAAGTACATATTTTAATTGTTTTTTAGTCATTATGGCAAAAAATATATTTTTCTTTGTAAACAATACTTTTTCTCCTGTAAAAAATCACATTTAAAAAAATTTTTTATTAGTAATTTTATTTATCATGGAATCCAGTTATTCCATGATTCCAGTTATAAATACCAATTGGCTTACTGAAAAGGAACTCCAAGTATTCACTGATGCCGAATAAGGTTTATAACAAACAACTAAGTGTATTTTTTCAAAAAAAAAAAAACAAATCCGCTGTTTTTAAGTGTATTTTCTTGTGGCGTACAAAGTACGCCACGCGTGTAGTTATGTTATAACTTGATGCGCGGGTAGTTAAAGTTACACTTTCTAAACAGTGATAGGTCAGTAGTATGGTATGACTAACTAGGGAGTTATGTGTTTTTCGTACTAAATTTGGCGGCAAGGGAAATACGGTGTATACGAAGAGGTCGCTATTTACTCATCTGGTATAAATAAGCACGTGCATCCTTTTTTTAAACGATAAGTAGGGAATTTTTGAAACAGATAGCAGTAATCTCATTTTCATAAAATTGTGGAGTAACGCATGTTACAGATTAGGTCGACGATATTTGGAAATTGAATTAATGATGCCATTCTATTATATTTATTATACGTGACGTTTGACAGTTCAAAGTTGTTGATATTTTGCGTCGCACCCAGCAAAAGGCACGAACCGCAATAAGATTCGTGGGTGGAGGTCGGTAATGCAGATCCAATGCTTACCGACATTAGCATTAGTTGCGTCAGAATTGAACTTTGACCGTCTGGCAATACCGTCCCAATAACTGGTGATATTGAAAAACTTTGAACTAACAGGCTCACCCTACCTCCCAAAATCAGACTTCTGAAATTTTATGTATTCCCAGTTTTGTTATATGGAATGGAGGAGTGGACAATGACCGCAGTAGTGGCCTTCGAAGTGTGGGCTTACCAACGTAAATTACGTATATCCTGGACCGAGCACGTGACCAACCGAGGAGGTACTACGTCGGATAGGTAGAGAGAGAGAGAGGTAGGAATAACCCCAGATATAATAACATGTAAACTTGTGGCAAGTTTGATTCTTCCATTGATTATAAAGCACCCTCTAGATAGCTCACCTCTTGATGATTCTTCTTTGATTTTACATTGCTGCGTCAAATATGACGAGGCAAGTTTGCTGCAATATTGTTATGACAAAGATGATGATTCAAGTTTGTAGCAACTTTGCTGCAAGCTTACGGCTGCACAGCCACGCGTGCCAGCTATTTGGTTGACCTACACGATACGTTCGGTTCGGTGCCCTGACTGACGTCACGCCCACGCCAACGAGAGTGTGCCCTCCGGAGGGAAATTTCCATTTTAGCGAGAATTTTCAGCATGAAATGGAAAAAATTAACTCAAAAGGGAACTTTTTCCCCAGACCAAATTGTAAAATATAAAAAAAATCAAAATATTTGAAAATATTTGCTCTGATTTTGTAAATAGGAGGGAATTCTTTCATAAAAGTGAGAATTTTTAAGGTAAGTTGCGGGAAAAGGCTTACTCGACGGCTGGCAACACGGGAAAAATAACCTGGTACGCGGTGATAATTTGTGGTTATGTTCTATGTTATATTTTTTTTTCGAGTTTTTTACAACTTAAATTTACCGTACAATTCTTCGAGACTATTGCCTTAATTGTTATTACTAAACTGAAGCTTATTTTCTTCAATTTTTCATAGACCAACCTGCTTATGGTGATTACAGAGATTAGTATCTTTTTTGCTTTGGTGGCATCGAGGTAATTTTTTTTTTGTCTTTTTTGTAGCTTCTAGCTGTATTCACATACTACCTAAAATAAATTATATATTATAATATACTAGGTGTCCACAGAAACTAACGACAAATGAAGACAGGAGATTCCTCAGATTATTTCATTCATAGGAGATTCTGACCAATAAAAGCTACAGACATGCAAATTAAGGTGATAATTTTTGATAATCTCCCGTCGTTAAGCATATTACGTCAGATGCCCTTCGTTGCTACGAAAAAATACATTCAGTGACATTAATGACAAATGTTTTAAAAATTATAAAAGTGATGACTTTCAACCGTCAAATACATATTTATAACAACTGTGTGTTTAATTTCACTAATTGGTACTTACATATATAAATTACAATAAAATTTTGGTTTTGAACAGTTTTATTCATGAAATAATCGCAACAAATTGCACTCGAACTCTAAAATTAATATAGAATTAATAAAAATAAAAATGTATACCATTTTTATTCATTCAGTTGCGGTGCGAAACCAAAACTGTCTTAATTTTTACTCAGATCAGAGAGTGCAGCCAGCACTCTTATCGACGATTTCACCTCTTGTTAGAGGTTCATCAGAGACTGCATAGGCTGCTTTTCTCTGGCCCAGGTAAAAATCTTCGACATATCCACCTCCCACCGCAACTGACGAGATGGTAGTAGGTGCCTAGCGGCATCTGCTAAATAAAAGACTAAGTTTTTCAACCTAATAAAAATATTTGTAAATTAAATATTTTTAACAGATTTTTAATTGAAAAACTTTATTGGCCCATTTCCTGGTGACAACCTCCAAGGCTTCTACAATATGCAAGCCAAATGGATGCTGCAGTGAAGACTAAAGGGAAGGAATTCTACACTATGCAATTCACAACCCCCGTCTGCAGCGTGGTAAAGCTCCAACGGAAAATGGACCTAGTTACTCTATAGGAGTAATACTAATATAAAAATAAAAATGTATACCATTTTTATTCATTCAGTTGCGGTGCGAAACCAAAACTGTCTTAATTTTTACTCAGATCAGAGAGTGCAGCCAGCACTCTTATCGACGATTTCACCTCTTGTTAGAGGTTCATCAGAGACTGCATAGGCTGCTTTTCTCTGGCCCAGGTAAAAATCTTCGACATATCCACCTCCCACCGCAACTGACGAGATGGTAGTAGGTGCCTAGCGGCATCTGCTAAATAAAAGACTAAGTTTTTCAACCTAATAAAAATATTTGTAAATTAAATATTTTTAACAGATTTTTAATTGAAAAACTTTATTTTCCGTTGGAGCTTTACCACGCTGCAGACGGGGGTTGTGAATTGCATAGTGTAGAATTCCTTCCCTTTAGTCTTCACTGCAGCATCCATTTGGCTTGCATATTGTAGAAGCCTTGGAGGTTGTCACCAGGAAATGGGCCAATAAAGTTTTTCAATTAAAAATCTGTTAAAAATATTTAATTTACAAATATTTTTATTAGGTTGAAAAACTTAGTCTTTTATTTAGCAGATGCCGCTAGGCACCTACTACCATCTCGTCAGTTGCGGTGGGAGGTGGATATGTCGAAGATTTTTACCTGGGCCAGAGAAAAGCAGCCTATGCAGTCTCTGATGAACCTCTAACAAGAGGTGAAATCGTCGATAAGAGTGCTGGCTGCACTCTCTGATCTGAGTAAAAATTAAGACAGTTTTGGTTTCGCACCGCAACTGAATGAATAAAAATGGTATACATTTTTATTTTTATATTAGTATTACTCCTATAGAGTAACTAGGTCCATTTTCCGTTGGAGCTTTACCACGCTGCAGACGGGGGTTGTGAATTGCATAGTGTAGAATTCCTTCCCTTTAGTCTTCACTGCAGCATCCATTTGGCTTGCATATTGTAGAAGCCTTGGAGGTTGTCACCAGGAAATGGGCCAATAAAGTTTTTCAATTAAAAATCTGTTAAAAATATTTAATTTACAAATATTTTTATTAGGTTGAAAAACTTAGTCTTTTAATATAGAATTTTTGCCCTCGTGACACTTTGACATAATTTCACTCGCCTTCGGCTCGTGAAATTAAAACTGCCAAAGTGACACTCGGGAAAAATTCAATAATTTTAGAGCTCTTGTGCAATTACTACTGATAATTTTAAGACCATTTAACCAAATTCAAGTCCGAAAATGTTTCCTAAGGGAGCTAGAGCTCTTTGAAGATAGCGTCTTGTAGCTAGTTTTTCTTATATACCTCCAGAACGCTTCTATTAAGAAAAAAATCGGTATGCTTATTTATCTTCTAGAGATCAATCGATTCCATCCATTGCGAATTTATAGTACCGATCATAGGCGTCCGTTTTGGGTAGGGCAACGATTATTTTATCGCATAACTTTTTTGTCTTTAATTTTTAAGCATTTTTGACACTGGATTATTAAACTGTGACGTATTCTTGTACTAAAAGGTACTCTTGCTTTAAGTCGATAGGATTCACTGTTTTCTAGAAAAATCATTTTGGGACTAGGCGAATTGGGTTAAATTGTCTTAAAATAATCTCTCCTGTCTTAGTTTGTCGGTAAAGTTTCTGGACACCCTGTATAATAACATTATATATAAATAAATTTTAGGTTTTATTGTAAAATTGTTACTTTAACATCTTTTTACCTCTTTTAATATCGATGCCTCGGAAGCCAATCGGTGTAAGTCAATAAATGTTTAAAATGAGATACTAAAGATGTTTCTGAATGCAGTTGCAGAAATATAAGTAATTATTAAAAACAAATAAACCGTCTTTATTTATCATAATATGGGTAACATATTCATAAATACAAACTAGGAAATAATATTATATATAATAATGTGTGTTAAACTTCAATAAGTAATTTTTAGGAAGAATTGACTTACACCGTTTGACTTCTGAGGCATCAGAATCTGAGGCATCTTGACAAGATTTCTCATTCCGATGGTTTGAAGGCCCTTGAAGCAGCTCTCGCATACGTTGAGCAGAAGAGGAATCATCGCCAGCAATGTCCTTCATTTTCAAATGTTAGCGCAACATCGCCGCCTCAAAAAGAGGAATGAAGCTTACGTAAAAATAAAAAAGATCAATCACGACTTTTTAAACAGTAATATCAAAGAATACTCCATCCAACAAGAAGCGAAACCATCGACTATTTCAGGATCCAAATTTCTTTGAGCATGTACGATCCGCCATGTTTCATGTATTATTTCTTATTTCTCAACCTAACCCCTAACAACTGTTTGTTGAACCTAACAAATAATGTATTTGTATAATTATTATTGTGTTGTTTAATCTTTTCTTATTGTAGAAAAAAGGATAATACTATTAAATATATCTATTGTTAAAATAAACTCTCATTGTGATGGCTACACGCAAAGGTGGATTTTCTTGTGTGGTTCGTAGTTCGTACTGGGATGCCCCACTAGATCGTGAACAAATAGAAATAATTCTGTTTTCAGTACCGAGAAATCGTAACAGGTAAACGATCGTAGGGCAATGAGAGAAGTTCCTTTTAAACATTATGTGACATTTTCAAACATTTATGTGATTTCATATATCTACGTACCTATCTATTAAAATTATTTATTCCCAGATTTTTAATAAAGAATAAAAACAATTTAAACATAGCTATTTTATTAGTGTTTTATGTAATTAGCAATAGTATTATTTTATTTCCAGTTAACAAACATTTGCTTAATTTTGTTCAGATCATTAAGTATTTGTCTTAGCACCCTATTCAAAATAAGTTTTCGTCATCGTAATACATTTGAAATCTAACAAACTTTAGTGTGTACGGTTCTAGAAATAAAAGTCATTTTGAATTTATGCAAGGCAGGTCCACAACATCAATTTTTATTTTATGTCAGCTGAGGGAAACACTTACGAGTGGAAGAGAAAGACTTGTACATAGTGTTTATTAATCTTGAGAAGGCATATAGCAAAGTTACCAGAAACCTATTGGTACGAAGTAGGAACGGAGTGTCAGCTGCATATGTGAGAGTGGCTTAAGAGATGTGTCAGACGGTAACAATTAGAGAGCAGCTAATATGCAGCTGAAACTGGAAAATTTTGTGTGAAAGCAGAGCTTCATTAGGGTTAGGTTAAGTTCCGTATTAAACCCGCAGTTATTAATAACTAGAACTAGCGAATAACTAAAAAAGATAGTGTTAGGAATCAGTATATACGATAAAATTAGGTGTGTATCCTATTGGAAACAAAATAAGAAACAGGTTAAGGTGGCTAGATGCCAGATCTGATATCTTCTTTGTTTCATATAGGCAGTACTGCCTGTTTTTCTTCAACGGTGCATTTCATTCTGTCCCTAAATTGTCATTACAGCTTTTCCTTGGGCGTCCTATACTTCTTCTGCCTAACAGTGACCTGTCCCTGGCTATTCTTACTATCCTTGATTAAAACATCCTGCTTATATGTTGAGTCCACTCTTCTTTTCTGTTCTTTACCCAGGTATTTATATTGTCTACCCCACATATATGCTTCTGATTTCCTCACTTCTTACCCTGTCCTGTAGTCCTTTTCCAGCAATCCTTCTTAAGATCTTCATTTCGTTGGTCTCCAGATGTCTGTGTGCTTTGCTTGTATCTGGTCTTGTTTCGGCCGTATAAGTCATAACGGCCTAATAACTGACTTATTGGGGTCTTTGTTTGCACTCTTACGTGTTTGTTTTTCCAAATTGTGTCATTTAAGCATCGGGCCGTTCTATTGGCTTTAATGATTTGTTCTTTTACCTCTTCTTCGATATTGTTGTCAGCTGATAGATTAATTCCCAGGTATTAGATGCTAGATGTGATGGAATAATTGTTATATATCCAGGCAAGTTGAATTTGGTACAGTACAACCAGAGTTTCCAGAAACCTCAGATACACAGAAAGAAATCGAAGGTGAATAAAGTAATTCTAGCCTCAGCCGTATAGTTTCCTCGTGCAGCGAGAATATGGTGGTGTTGGAGGTCAAGAGACATTCAAAGAAATTTCTCAAAAGGAAGCAAAAAAGTTATCAACATAAGACAAAGTTAATAGAAAATTTGAAAGTATAATTCTGTACTAAGTTAAAAGGTCTTGGGTCAAAAATATCTATTTTGACAAGTTTTTTAGTACGAAAAAATGTAATAGAAATCGATAGAAATTTTAATCTCTATTTTGAAATTAACTATTAAATTCAACTAAGCATTAAAAATCCATCACGTTTATATAAGTTTACAAAACTTAGTCAAAATCGATATTTTTAACTTAAAACCTTTTTACTTATCAGTACAAAATTGATATATGGGTTATATTAAATTATACATAAAAAAATACAATTCATATTAAATAGATCAACTTAAAAACACTATAGTTTTAATTATTACTTTGTTTCTCAGTGTAACTCAAATTTCCTACTGTTTTGAACGAATTCTTCATTACTTTTCTCAGTGTGGTGTGAAGTATTACCCCTAGCATTCTCTGGCGGATATTTCTGTCCCCTGAATATCAAAGGAGCCGACAGGTACTTTCGCTTCTTGTTGGATGGGGTATTCTTTGGTAATATTAATAATAGAAGTCATTAAAATAACCCCAGTTATCGTTTTTTCCGTATCCGAGGTAGTCGCGAGTCATTTAGTCAAATGTAATGTTCCTTTTCTTGCAATTCCTGTCCTTTTATTTTTTTTTTTTCGCCGAAAAATACCGCCCTCTAGTCGTCTTTATTTCTGTCTTAACCCATTCGCAGACACGACTGCATATGGAAACCCCTTTGTAAGTGTCTGCATATGCAGTCGTGTCCACGAATGGGTTAATAAGATCATAGGGAGTTCGACATCTAGGTTATTTTCATAGAACTCTGTAGTTCTATTGATCTTCGTTGGTACCTAGTAAAAGTCAAATGGTAAAGGAAAAAAAGTAAGCCAAAGTTTATTCATCAAATATAAATTTATTTTGTCATGAAACTACAATACAAAAAATGTGATTTATAGAAAAAGTGACTTAGAAGAGGTTAAGTTATCTAAATTAGACCGGAGCGTGATGGTTTACTGTTCTAATTCAGAGACATTAGTCTAGTATGTTTCATAAGTTACTACGTTATAATATTTTGTGTTATGCTAAAGGGTTTGAGAAACAGAAAAATCGGAACACAGAAACGAACAACTTTTGATTTCAATGTGTCCCTTAAATTTACCAATTTTTATACTGTATAAACAAGTAAAAGTCGATAATTTTAATGTTGAACACATAAGAGTTGAAAGGGACACAAAAGATAAAGAACCACTTAAAGCTTAAGTAATCCAAGAGATGACAAACTACAAAACTAAATAATAAATTATTGTTTTGTACTTTTTCTCTATATATTTTTATTATTATTATTGCTTGCGTATGTCCCGAGTGGTTCTGACAAACTTAATACAAAATAAAGACGATAAAAGAAATCAAAAGTTATTCGTCTATGGTCAGAAAATGTTACATACTATCATTATAGGACAAATAAATGTGTATATACAAAAATAATAGAAATGAAAACGGACTACCAAAGTCTAAAGTACCAAATTCTGAAGTCTAAGAGATGAAATTTTCCAAACAATACATAAAAATCCCAAAACATTGTAATTTCATTATTTCTTAATTTTAAAAATTTTCTTAAACAATATTTTCCTAGTTAAGATCCTGTATGGACTTGTTTGTACATGCAATTATCAGTTTGTAAACGTTCATCATCTGCTCCTATCTCTTGTGACATCAACACTTTGGTAGTCCGTTAAGAATATAAATAAGCAATCACTTAAACGACCGATACAAATTGCTGCCTCTCGTATATTTGTCGAGCATGGTCAATTTGTACCGGATTTTAATTCTAATGCAGCAATACAAAAATACTGGTTCACATGTAGGGATAAATAAAAAAAAGTATAAAAACATGGAAATATCACATCTATATATGGATAAATCTACGGTAGAAGAAGGAGTCACAAATTTCAAGTCGAAATGAATTCAAGTCCACAGTTTGTGAACGCCAAAAGAAGACAGTGGCACCTGACTTAAGTATGGTCCTACAATCTATCTAAGAGACTCATCAGCGGGGTGCTATTGTTCGAAATGTGTTCTTACATAAACAAGGGATCGTTTCATAAAGCAAGTAGATCCCTTGTTTATGAAATTCCACACCTCTAACAATAGCACTTCGCGGAGCTGAATATTAATGAGTTTCTTAGGCAGACTGTAGCATTATAGAGCAAAACGTTTCTTGGCGATTGATGGCAGCGAATGTGTTAAGTGAAAGTCTCGCTCGTCCATTTTTAATTTAAATTTGGCGGAGTTTTCAACTGCGCAGATACGTGTCATTGACTGCGCAGATTTGCCAATTGTTCAATACTTCCGTAAAATTTTTATTCATTACTCTTGATCACAATTAATATGTTTGAATAAGTTGTATCTACTGTGCTCAAAAATACGAACGAAACGCCAAGATTTCTCCAAATCTTAACGACATTGAATATTTGTAACTCCAAGTTCTTTGTTACATGTAAAAGGTGTATTGCTTTTCTATTTAGAAGATGAGTTTTTGGCTTGAACATCTGTAAGATTTTTTAAGTTAGACAACTAACAACTAAACAGAAAACAGTATTATTTAGATTATTATATTCATAGATATAACAGTTTGTTTGTGAAATCAGTACAGAAACTTAAGGATAATTTTCTTATTACTGGTTTTAGATTGTAGATTTAGATAAAAAGACAGAAATCATCGAATTTGTATATACAGATTGGGACATATTAGATTCTTTTTCTTCTTTTGGTGCCAATTAGTTTCGAATATTGACGATAATTCTGGCTATAATTATTTTATTTACTGATGCTTTAAATAGATTAGTTGTTGTTTTGGAGAACAATTTTCTCAGGTTCTTTAACCATGATATTCTTCTTTTCCTTATACCTCGCTTTCCGAATAATTTGCCTTGAAGGATTATTTTCAGTAATCTGTATTTAGTGCCGTTTCTCATTATGTATCCGGGATATTCTAAATATTAGATAAAGTTCAACAAATAGTTTGACTATCATTCAAAAAGTACAAAATCTTTTCCTTGGTATTTTAAATAGAAACTATTGAATATGATGGCTCAGATACACAAAGACAGATGGAGATTGACGCCTTATTTATTACATTTGATGTACCTATATCATATGTCACATCCATATGCCAATTGTGACATGTTCATGCTTCAACAACTGTTACATGCTCTACTGAAACGTTTTTGTTAACAAAATATACTCAGAAGAAATCTACTGACACTTTTTTGTTGTAAATTAAATGAAATATAAATTTCTAAATATATTCTTTTCTATTTGCGATTACCCCTTCGGTTTTGACAGACAGCAACGTTTCTTATTGTGACAGTGTCTCCGTTACATGTTTAGACTGTCTCTATATTTTTATTCGTTGCTTTTTTGAGTTGGATTATTAGGGTAGGCCTAACATCAGACGTTTAAATAAAGGATAGCATATTACTGACTGATATATACCAATTCGATGATTTGTGTCACTCTATAAGACTGCTTGCATTATTTATTAATATTGAGAAACAGGAACGATACACTGATAACTTATTAAAAATGTTTTCGTCTAACATGATGTTGCTTCCTGTTCCCAACGGATTTTTTAAAATTGTCCTATATTCGACTTCTATATCTATCTAAGAGACTACACAGTAAAATATAACCAAATAAACAGATCTATAAAGTGAAAGTAAATTTTAAAAATACACAAAAGTGGTAAAATATATTCAATTTTCTTTAAGTCTTCTAATTGCCTAGTTTTTGTTTGCCTAATTTGAGTGTATTGTTTAACCCCCTCTCTTCGTTAGTTTTTTAGCGCATGTCAATAGTACATTGCCAAAAACGCATTGTTGACTTAAGCCTGAACCTGAATTTGCATGTCCTAACCTTAAAATGTTTTGTACTAACCTTAGAAAATACGTAGGTACATTAAAAAATCAGAAACATTTTTAGAATGATATCTTCAACCCGACTTGTAACATTTAAAAAAAATGATATTTGTTTATGCATGTATGCTGCAGTAAAATTTTTAAAAAACAAAAAACAGATAAAAAACAAGAAAAATGGCATCCTGATAAAAATGTAAAAATTTTACATACCAAATTTTAAGAACTTTTGCAAAGAGAAAAACTGAGAAAAGAAATTTCCGAATTCCCCCATTACCAGATTCAAAATCATTATTTTTACATTATATTAGCTAATTTTCATTCATACGTGCTGGAATATTTGCTTTGCTAATTGGAGAAGCAACTTCTAAGTTTAATTAACCAATACCTAATTCATTTTTGAGGTAGACTCAATGTTCTTTTTTACCATGACATCCATCTACAACAGTTCATGCTTTAAAATGAAAAAAAAAGATCCTATCCTAAGATTTTATCCGATTTTCAAATTATGCAAACAATATCGCAGACATAATTTGGACAAAATACTAGTAGATAAAATGACCAAGTAATGATTCCGTAATTTTGGTTTATATACTAGAAAAGACATTAAATTGTACAAAATAGGGACACATAATTTAAAAAGTAACATGGTTGAATATAGTCGATACAAACACAAGAAAAATGTGGAAAATAGAACGATTGAAGTACATATTTATGTATATTATATAATATTTTTTGATGCAGTGGCCTACCACAGAAAAATTTCGACGAAAAATATTTAGAATTGACTGGATTGAACAAAGAGACAGTTTGAGTCAGTCTTATTTATTTTACGCTTATTAAACAACGAAAGAAATGGAAAGAACAAACTGATTAATGGACAAATGCAGTGAAAAGTATGCATGAAATAAGGCTAAATAAAAAAAAGTAAAAACATGAACAAAAATAAACAAGGAATGAGTTAATCCCGAATTTGCACGTTTTTTATTACTATTATTTATGAACTTTGTTTACAGATTAATGTTTATTTTTTTTATTAAAATTTTACTAATTTACTAACATTTATTTATAGTTTATTTTTTAAGTTATTTCTTATCTGTTTGAAACTATGCAATTAGTAACCCTTTGTTTCCTTCAAAATTATGGGATTTATCGAATCGTGTATTTTCAAAATGTACTTCGTCTAAACTAAAAAATGGAAAATCCTTGATGTTTTTCTATTTTCCACACCTAAAGCCACAGCCTTTTCGTCTATAATAAGAAGTATTAATATTTATCTCCTAGTGGTTTTAAATCTAGTAAAACCCTGTATATCGAAGATTTAATACTGAAGAAATTGAATAAACTTAATTTTAAACTATTTTCTTTGGGGAAATTTTATATAAAAATTAAATCAGAGATTATAGTCCAGTCAAAATGGGATATTTTTATTATGTGCCTTTATACCGGGTGTCCACTTATATTTTCCCCCATTTTAACTACCTACAACTTCTAAACGGCTTAAAAGATAGAAATATGCGGTTTTCGCTGAAATGTTTTATTTTAGTAAAAGTTTTGTTTGAATAGATTGAATTTTTTATATCTCATGAATTTTTTATTTCAGCGAAAACCGCATATTTCTATCTTGAGTCGTTTAAAAGTTACAGGCAGTTAAAATGGGGGGAAATATAAATGGACACCTGGTGTATTATTTTTTAACATTTGCCAGGAAATAATCTCCCAGAACGAAGAGGGAGACTTATTTCTATATCTAGCATTTATTGAAATATCTAAAAACAACAGTATATAGGAATTAAGTAAGAATATTGTAGATTTTTCGGTAATACATTTTACAATAGCAGATTTTTTAAATTTGAAGATGTGTCAATTTGTGTTATTAACAAATGAAGAGTTTGTTTGTCTAATGGGTTGTATACGCTCTGAGCTTCGCTGGTGTCGCTCCTAGCGGACTACTAATTCAACTTTCACCGGTAATTTTTAAATTTATTATTTAATTGTTATCGCTTAATATTTACTAACGCAAAAAAGTAATTAAATTGTAATCGATTTTTTTAAGATTTTGTTAATCATTTTGACGTTCTATTGATAAAATATAAATTTCTTACTTCGGATACTTTCACAATTATCGTGTAGATGGCGCTAAGATTCATAGAGTAATTTATAATTACATATTACGGAACATTAAAAAAACTTAAATTCAGTATTTAAAGCGTAAGTATATTTAAGGTAAAAATATATACCACAGCTTTGACCAACTAATATTTTTTATAATTAATGTTTTTAATTTGAATTTTAAATTAATCACTTTCGACATTTATGTCAAATTTCCGGTAAAGGTTTACAGACTTGTCACTACTGGCGCTTGCGAATTTGTAAATATCCCCTCTACGTACGAACTCACAGCGTATAGATATCTATTCACATCATAATGTTCAATATTAACGTATTTTGAACATTTTTGGTTGAACTGATTGTCGGGAATTGGGAATATTCCATACATTGACTGGACTAGCCATACAGAACAAATAATAATGATTTAATATTTGGTCTTTCTTAAGCAAGTATTTCAATAAGTTGATAATCAGGTCATTTTCTTATTCAGTCGAATTCAGTTAAAACATATACTGCACGGGATATTTCAAGAAAAAGTGATGAATTTTGTATTTTTAAAAACCCCACTTTATAATTTGTAGTCGCTTTTACCAAAGAAGGCACTGGAATTGTTTTTGAAGGCCGTTGATATAAGCGAAATAAATGAGTTTGCTGTCCTTCCTAAATAAAAAGCTATAAATAAGAGTTACTGATTTGGCAACTATTTAGACAGATAGACAACCCGAACAAGAAAAAAAATGGGCAAAAGAAAATTTTAACTTGAATACTTTGATCCATGCTAGCAGACGGATACTGTATGAACAAAAATATCGGATGATAAACTCATTAATAGAACTGAAATATCAACGATAGAAGAGATATACGGGAACATAGCAAATAGTGGATGATCAAACAAAGAAACAGACAAGAAAAAAGGGAAGGGTCTATTAAATGGTTAGACAGTAAACAAAAAAAAAACAAAGCTGAATACCTGGAGCACAAAATCACAACAAGAAAAACAATAACATCAGCAAAAAGGGAAATCTGGGAAAATACATAGGTACTAGAAGATTAATATCTGAAATGATAAGAGTAGGAATAAATTTCAAGTCTTGTGAAAATTCCAGAATCATAGCTCCCATCCGTCTGGGGAAACTATGACGTAAGCCCCATGATACCTTCCATTATAAGCTTAGCTCTGATATAACGCTGCTTGATGCCAACTTCACGCTAATTCGTCGTTAACTTCCACTTAGCGTCAAATCCATAGAGGTATATATTAACATAGAGAGAGTGTCATTCAGAGTGAAGTGACGACACCATCTTTTTTCTTTATATTAGTGCTGTTTCACTCTTACGCATAGTAAAGCTGCGACAGTTGTCCTCCCCTTCCGTGCCTATACTCACACTTAATGTCATCTTAGTTTATCGATACAATGTGCTAGAAAGAGATACCGCAAACCAGTCCATGAGACCTTGTCGTCAGGACACGCGGAGGGTAAGCTCACTCTATGTTAATATATACCTTTATGGTCAAATCAACCTAGACTTAATGTGAAGTTAGCATCAAGTCTGCGTCAGGGGTTAAATAAAGGTTATAATGAAAGATGTTTAATGTAGACCTTCCTCATTCTGCGCTCGTGTTGTCTATCATCTCTGGCGACTCAAGAGATCGATGCCTTGGAAGATTTGATGAAGACTCTACGAAGAGGGTCGAAAGCTCGACGTAGCAAACTTCGATGCTGTTCAACCAGAAAACTTGATAAGTGATAAATATAGAAACTAATAAGCCTTAAAGTGACAAAGAATGAACTTTGATCTGCGGAATAGTTTCTTGATTGAAGTAAAATGGGGTGTCTAATTAAAGAGAGGTGAAGCAGAGAATTAAATGGAAAATTTTTGGACTTTTATTAGTTTGAGCCTTGACTTCGAAAGACGTTTTCTAAAATAGTTTGGCAGAAAAGTGCCAAATTATTTTAGAATATTAGCCGAAGACAAGAAGCAGCATAGGTATGTGTAATAGTTAATAGCATGATCACAATACTAAAAAATAGTAACTGGTTGTGGAGTACAACTGAATACTTTGCTTGAAATATCCTCTACAGTAAACTAATTAATTTATAGTTATTATCTACCAAATCAGTATGTGAATGAGTCAAGCAAATTCATGTTTTCTTTAATATTAAGTTCATTCACGTACAATTTTTTTATTAAATTTTAAAATGCCCAATTTTTCATATTTACAAATAATATTTCAAAAGTTAGTAATAATCAATTTGCAAACTATTCATTTTATCAGTTTTGAATTTATAATAATTATCATAATACGTGAGTGTGCGCTTCACCTAAAATACGTATCTAGAGCCTTTTTTCTAAAAATCCGTTGCACGTCATTATCAGCTGACCAGATGTCTCTGTCATCGCTGTACACTGTTGCGCGATCGTCTAAAATTATGTTAGGTAATTTATAAAACAGTGACAAAAAATAAGAGCATGTTAAATCATTCTGTTTTTATTAATCTTAATTTTTTTATATTACAGGTTTATATGCATTATTACAGGTTTATCTTTAAGCAACTGGGTTTAATGTTTAGTATTATTTAGGATTTCAATAGCTCATTTACGTTTATATATTTATAGTGTTGTTATTGATTTGTGTAAAGCAGTCTTCAACACGATCGTATACAATTTGGATTTGATGATCCAGCGATCCACTGAATGTACCTTAGTAAAGATCAGTGGATCAAACAGACTTTTGCTATTTTCACTGGTAATACTTCAGCACTTACATGATACATGTAGTTTAAAGAACTAAAAAATGTATAAAATGAATTGTTTGCAAATTCTGGACGACTATCATATAAAATATTAATAGTAACTGACTACAAAAACCGTTTGCCAGAAGCCATAATATATAAAAATTATTAGTAAACTTAACTTTGTATTATAGATACCTTTATATTCTATACAAACATTAAAAAAAATTATAATTAAAGATAAAGATAAAAAAATAATGATTTGGACTAAACGATAAAGAAATATACAGTATAGAGAATCTAATATCACATAATTAACTAGCATAATATGAAAATAAAAAAAATATTTATTATGGAACTAAATACTAATGATTAGTGACTTATACTAAAAGTATATAATATAAACAAACGATAATGACAAAATCACACTGAATGACAAAATGTTATATGCACAGTGTTTAACAAAATGTGGCAAAACTACTTAATGTTCAAGAAGGAAATAGTTTGTTACAGTATCATAAATCCGGTATGGTGTTACAAATACCTAAAACTAAAAATCAAGTGTCAAAATTCCTGGAATATTTGTGAAGACAATATGTAGGGGTACAGAATAACCGGAGACAGATGTTCGCCAAAATATTGTATCATTTTGTGTCCAATTTTTAATTTAAAGACTCAAAGTGTGAAAATTGTTATAAACAAAATAAAGTAAACCGTTGTAATGGGTCATATACGTATTACCCCTGATTGAAAACTGGTGTCAGAAGTGAGGTTAAATAAAAAGAAGTCATTTCAGAGAAATCGTATGATGAAATAAGAAGCCAGACCAAGATGGAAGAAATTCGAGATATGATTATAGCAATTAAACAACGTTGATGAGAAGAAAAGAGGCCGAAAAAAAAAACGGCAAGGAGAAAAAGAAAAACATCGAAAAGAAACCGAAGAGATACTTCGTCAGAAAGAAAAGGAAGTTGAAGAGAAACTTCGTCAGAAAGATAAGGAAGTTAAAGAGAGACGTCAGGAAGAAAAGGAAGCTGAAGAAAGACGTTGTTAGGAAGAAGCGGAAGCTGAAGAAAGGGAGAGCTGCTTATGTGTCTCATAGCAAAAATAGAGGTCTCAAAAATGAGTAAAGAAAAGATGAATAAAAAAGAAATCGAAGAGACAAAAAAGAAGATCAATGACCCTGTATATAGTGTGCAACTGTCGCCACGGAGTAAGCAGAAGGTCTTCCACGTGAAGAGACCGTGTCCTTAAGAAGAGCAGAATCCACCGACCTGCTCCATCTGGGTACGGTTCGGGGAAAACATATATAGTGACCTAAATATAAAGACGTGTAAAATTATCTAGCCATAATGAGTTATATCTCCAAACAGGTAATATCAACGTTGAGATACTATTGACTACTCTAGTTTTACAGTCTCGTTTCCCAAAAAATCTGTTAAACATTGCGTACATAGATAATATACTAATCAATGGGCTTTATTTTCGTCAAACGGTTTTTTAGCTTATTGTACAATAATAAATGTATTTTATATCAATTTATCACAAGACAAATTCTATACATAATATTTTCCTTATTTCGAAGCTATTTTCGTTTTGATGCCAACCTCATATCGTGCGCAGGAGTCCGAGTGCAAATTCTGGCGACAGTGAAACTAAACGGAAAAACTGGAACTATGGGTACAGTCAATGATATGTTGGCTCTATATAATATAACAATCTATAGGATCGTGATGGTGATCGAATACCCCCAAATTTAACCTCTTGACGGACATTTTTGTGGGTATTTGACAGAGCTTTTTGGTATTTAGACAGTTATAGTATCTAAATTAATTTTAAGAAGCAATTGAACCTGTAAATTCAATTTGTAAATAAATACTGCATTATAATGCTTAGGCCGTGTCCAGATCCAAAAGCAACCGGGATCGCAACGCAACGGCAACGCATCTCGGCGTTAATGTTTAAATACGGGTGTTTCCACCTGCTAAAAGGTACCTCAATTGTAACGCAACCAGTTGCTCATTGGTTGCTGGCAGCGCTGTATACCGCGTTGCTGGCAACAGTTGCGGTCTACAGTTGCCAAGAATAGTTTAGTCATGGCGGAAGAGACAGCAAAAATTTTGAATTTTGTGGCCTCGTCGAAATAAGAGATTTAAAAACAGTTGATTTCACTAAGTACACAAAAACAACTCAACGCAACTACAGTTGAGGTCGCATTGCAATTGCGTTGCGGTCTCCTTTCAATTGCGTTACGGTCGCCGGTTGCTTTCGTGGAACACGACCTTACAACTATTTGATTCAAAATATCCATTAAGTAAGTCTTTTTAAGAACGGCATTTTTGTGTAACTCTGGCCAATTAGCTTCAGCTTAGCGAAAAGCTTATTTTACTGACTTTCTGTAATAATACCCTGGAATCTATGATCAAATATTTGTACCAAAATCAAGTTTTTACGGAATTTCTGGTAAATTCGACCAATTTTTGTCTAATTCCACTGTATAACGTACAACTAAGTTCAAACACAATCAATCTATGGCCTCTGGTCGTTTCTGGCATTAGTCGAAATTAAGTTTTCTCTCGAACGAAAATAGCTTTTAATTTGCTCGAGTCCTTAAGTAAACAAAAGTGCACTCTACAAATGCGATTTCTATTGTCTAGAGTAAATACAATTTGGTTGCTGCTGCAACTTGGCGAAAGATTTGAAAATCATTTCCATGTTTAATTAAATAAATACTAAGAGTTCGCCACGCTTTATTTCCGGAGTTAGTTCAATATTTTAGCACAATAATTGATAAAGAAAATCCACGAGGATAAATAAAATTCCTGTAGCTGGCTGTATACCATAAATCACAAAAAATACAGGATCGTTTGTAAAAGGTATATTTAAAATTCCCAAATAAGGGTTACATTAAATCACAAAACGTTTTCGGATTAACAAATCCATTATCAGTGTTACTAAAAGCCCTAAAATAAGTATAACCTAATTAGTTAAGAAAAATGATTTAAAAAGTTGACTAAGGTTAAAAAATGCAAGAGGTCATACTTACAAAAATATCATGCCTGAGCCACCAAACTGTTTTGGGTAAAAACACTTTAAATGTTGAAAGTTGTTAAGATATACTACATATTTTTAATAATATTGAGTGATGTTCCAAATATTCCTGGATATTACCCAGGGCAACACAGGACTCTTCCCACGTGGTTGGAATTTAAGGATTTAAACCTCACATATTGGAGTTAAATGGCCCAATGAATACAAAAAGACCTTAGAAGGATGTCAAATACAAACTGTCAATGCAATGTTAGAAAGTTACTGTTACTTCAGCTATACAATATAACATTTTCTAACGGTGCATTGACAGTTCGTCTTTGATATCCTTCTAAGGTCCTTTTGTATTCCGTTGGCCATTTAACTCCAATATGTGAGGTTTAAATCCTTAAATTCTAACCACGTGGGAAGAGTTCTGTGTAGGCCTGGGTAGTATCCAGGAATATTTGCAACATCACTAAATATTATTAAAAATATGTAGTATATCTTAACAATTTTCAACATTTAAAGGGTTTTTACCCAAAACATTTTGGCGGCTCAGGCATGCATATTATTGTAAATATGACTTCTTGCATTTTTTACCCTTAGTCAACTTTTTAAATCATTTTTCTTAACTAATTAGGTTATACCAATTTTAGGGCTTTTAGTAACACTGATAATGGATTTTTTCATCCGAAATCATTCTGTGATTTAATGTAACCCTTATTTAGGGAATTGTAAATAAACCTTTTACAAGGGATCTCGTATTTTTTATTTCAATTCATAAATACTTTTACGAAGTGTTCTATAACGATTAATGTGAGTATATACGCGCAATCAACGTTAAGTAATAATCGGCATATCAATTCCTGTCACTAGAACGCTGCTGAGATTTTTACAGACACGATAAAAGGAGAATTGATCAAAATTAAGTGCAAATTTTGAAATGATCATAAAGTAGTGGAAACATTTAGAATTTGCAGTGTCCAAAGAGATTATATAGTCCTGTCGCCAAGGGGGGTACAACGGCCTTCTTAATTCAGATGGACTTACCCAAGTTTTTTTTATGTATTTTGACCCGTAGAACACGAATTTTTTGGGTAACAGTTGATCCGGATGTCGATAAGATTGTTATAAACAAAGAAGTTGAGGAATTACATAACAGCGATTTCTCGCAAAACAAAACAATTTTTTGTATTTTTTGGGTCATTCTAACCAAAAAATGTTCCTACAAGTTTTTTCGTAGGATGCATAGTTTTCGAGATAAACGCGGTTGAACTTTCAAAAAATCGAGCAATTTTTGAACCCGAATAACCTTTGAATGAAAAATAAAATAGCAATTCTGCTTACCGCCTTTAAAAGTTTAAGTCAAATTGTATCTGTTTTGCTTAAAATTTATTTTTTGATTGTTAAAAAAAGCTATAAACACATAGTGTTTCCCGTGCCTAATACATGCGTTTTAATGCATGTTACGTAGAAATAGCCATGCTTGCACTTTTACCTCCTCTACCTACTCATTCGATTTTAAATGAGAAATCATTGAAAACATCACTCAAGCACTAGGTGTTTATAGCTTTGTTTTAACAATAAAATAATAAATTTTTAGCAATACAAATAATTAAAACCGATAAAATTTGACTTGAACTTTCAAATGCGGTAAGCAGAATTGCTATTTTATTTTTTAATCAAAAGTTATTCGGGTTCTAAAATTGCAATTTTTCGATTTTTTGAAAGTTCAACCGCGTTTATCTCGAAAACTATGCATCCTACGAAAAAAATTGTAGGAACATTTTTTGGTTAGAATGGCCCAAAAAATACAAAAAAAATGTTTTCTTTTGCAAGAAATCGCTGTTATGTGATTCCTCAACTTCTTGGTTTATAACAATCTTATCGACATCCGGATCAACTGTTACCCAAAAAATTCGTGTTCTACAGGTCAAAATACATAAAAAAAACTTGGGTAAGTCCATCTGAATACAGGAGGCCGTTGTACCCCCCCTGGCGACAGGACTAATATCAACATAACCAATGCTAGAATAATTAGAGGTGGCAACCGAGATAGCATTGCATGCCATATAGATAAACACCAAATTTATGGCAAATTCTATCGCCACAAATTTTACGAATTAGAAATAAGTATAAAAAAATATTTTAAATATCTCAAAAATTGGTAGTCAATAATATTTACCCACAAATATCCCTTAGCAAAGTATTAAGAGTTCGCCACGCTTGATTTCCGGATTTATTTCAATATTTTAGCCCAAGAATTGATAAACACTTTTACGAGGTGTTCTATATTAGATTGACGTGAATATATACGCGCCTTCAACGTTAATTAATAATCTACATCTCAATTCCTGTCACTAGAACACTGCTGAGGTTTTTACAGGATTAAAATTAAATGCAAACTTTAAAATGATCATAAAGTAGTGGTAACATTTGGAATTTACAATGGCAAAACAAGCAGACATGAACATAACCAATGCTAGAATAATTAGAGATGGCAACCGTGATAGCATTACATCTTACAAGGGCTATCCAGAAATTTCTTTACGTTTTGATCTGTAGCCGCTAGGGGCGAGGCTAGCGCGGCCATGTTAGTATGGTGGCGTTCCTCCGTTCAGTTGCTGTCCAGCTGTGCTAACCAGAAGTCACTGTCTCTTCTCGTTATTTTCAAACAGCTATTTAAAATATGTGCCGCGATCTAAAATCCTGTCAGTTGTGAGGTGCGATAATACGGTTCTTGTTGGCTAAAAACAACAAACCAATTGAAATTTATCGCGAAATGGGTTCTGTTTATGGGAACAATGTAATCACTGAAGGTGGAGTGCGCCAATGGTGCATTTAATTAAAAAATGGCCTAACCAATGTGGACGATGAAGAACGATGTGGACGGATAAGCATTGTGACTGATGAACTTGTGTCTCTTTTTTTCAAGTGGGAGGTGTGTCCTTGTACGCCGTATAGTCCGGATCTTGCACCTAGCGACGACTATCAGTTTCGAGCAATCAAGACCTGGCTTGCAACGCAGCGCTTTGATGACGATGAGGAGCTACATGACGACGTTGAACACCTGGTTGAAGTCTCAGTCGGCAGAATTTTACGACAATGGTATTTCAAAGCTGGTTCACCGCTATGATAAGTGCCTGAACTCGTTGGGAGATTATGTAGAAAAATAGTATTTGAGTGTCTCTTTCAAATGTATATACATATAAAATATTTGTCTTGTACTTGTTCTTTTTTAATCCAAAACGTTACGTACTTTCTGAATAGCCTGCTTACATCCCGTGTAAAAACAATGGTCTTCTCCAGTTTTTTATATGGATCTGAATACAAATACATAGATCTTTAAAGAAAGTTGATAAACAAACTATAGATTCACTTGAAATGTTTTGCTGGCGAAGAATGTTGCGAATGTCCTGGAGCATAAGAAGAACCAACAAGTCTATTCTTAGACAGCACGTTAAAAGTAGGCCTCGAAACATTGTGACAGAAAAAATCACCGCTTACTTTGGTCATGTGGTGTGTAGAGATGGCCTGGACATCGCAGGGGATGGTGCAAGGAATGGGAGCCCGGGGAAGTTCTAACCGGGGGAGAGCCCGGGGAACTAACAAGGTAGTGGACCACGTTACAAAAGAGGTCTGAGCTCCACTAAACTTTTGCTTCAGAGTTGCAGAGGACAGTGAAAGGTGGAGACAGTTTAAGAGACACCATTGAAAATCCAAGTTAACATGATCTGAATCGCACGACCAACTAGGAAGAAGAAGAATTATATTTTGTAAATAGCCACGATTATTGGCTTCTAATATGACCATTTGATCGGTAATACAGTAACGAACCAAGATACGCACAAAAAATATACCCATTGGATCGAATGAGCAGCTTTTGGCGAAAAAAATCTGCTGTTTGGCAAATTGAAAGGAACCTCTAGCCGGTATGTAAGACAAGGGATGATATACGGCGAGAAAAAAGCAGCCAATACATTATTATGAATAGCACAAACATGGACACCACGAATTATATACAAGATGTAGAAAGAAAAATCGATAGCTAAATGTTATAAACGTGTTGGAAAGAATGCGTTTGAGTTTTTAATAATTTTCTGATAGAGCTGCTGCATCGCGAAATTTTGGGAGTAAAGCTAAAGTAAAAGCGCTTTTAAAGCCGGTAAGGGCGCAAACTCAAACAAATAACTGACTGATCTCTACGCTTATGCCATCTTTTCAGGGTATACCAAAGATTCATAATAATTGTATACAAAAAATGTAGTTGACCTGAATCTGATACTACAAGTTGGGTTCAGATATGAAAATTAACAAATAACAGAGACTGCAATGGTCAACCTGAACTCAACCTGCGATACAGTGAATGACAGAAAATCCTTGCTGCAAAACAGTTCATTCTAGTACGCTGGAAGAAGAGAGGAGCCGATGAAGAAAAAATAATGACCGAACTCAGAATAGCGTTATATCCACCATCCTCATTTACATGTACACAAATGACCACGTACCTATTCGCGAACTCAATCGATTATAGGTGGCAGTGCAGTTGCATGAAAATGGCCGATGTAATTGGGATAACGTATTTTGATGTAATTAATATTATTATTGATGTAACTGATTAAAAAAAATGAATCACTCATTAAATGAACACACCCGACAAGCATTCAGCGACCGCGACGTTGATATAAAGGTTAACGGTTAATGGTTTGTTTACATTTTCATCCCAATTCCTCTAGTTCCAAATAAGCGACAGCACCCTCGCTTGAGTTCGCGAATATAGAACACTTCTTATATGCCGCTGTAAGTAGTGACTTTCTTTTTTTCAGATTTAAGCGAATTATGTGGTGGTAGCACTCCTATTATAAACAGGAGCAGTGTTACCACATCGCCGAAGGACTCGAGCAATATAAACACACAAAGTTCAAACATCCACAATATCAATCATTCAAGTTCTATCTTTTAAAAGGAAATAGAAAATCACCATATTAAAAAATTTGAATAAATGTCCATTGAAATGAAACGCACAGATGATCCTAAGTGCTCGTTCCCGCTTTGGGAAACTGCTCTTCGTGCTTCTCGGAGATGTCCTCCGTTAACAAAAAGGTTACATAGTGTGTCAGCCTTGTAGGTAGGCAACCCGCATTCAATTGATAGAATTCCACGAGTTGTAGCAGATCGTAGAACTTGGTCGCCCCGTTGTCAATCGAGAACACGGGCCGATCTCTAAGGGGGTCTAGAATCGGGTTGACTTGTGCATGTATAACTTTCCCCCCGCATTTGTAGGTTATCACATAAGAACCAGGATTGGAACGACTATCACGAACTAAAAATACCCTAAAACAAAAAAAAATACATCAGATATGTTACATATAACAAAAATAACATAAAAATAGACGGTTTCGTTTTGATTCAATTCGAGTCTCTTGTCATTCTATGACACGTGTTTCTAGGTTTACCCGTAATCAAAGAGGCTTTGCAAGGAACTGATCTGAATCAAAACGCACCGACCGGTTGGTTTAAATATTATAACTATTTATACATACAGGGTGATTGATTAGTGGGGTAAAGCTCAATAGATCGGCTATAGTAATAGATAACAATAAAAGTTAAAAACAAAAATTATAGACAACTTCGGGATTCATATTACAAAATTAGTATAAATGTTACAAGATGTTCGATAACCGAGTGGCAGACCAAAATTATGTTTTTTTAAATGGAACATACTGTATTTTATTTTATATTCGAAATCTCCTTAACTGCCCCATTACAAAAATATAAAGGTCTGTTATGTTATACAGGGTATGTACAAAGTTATAACCAATTTTATATGAAAATCGTAACAAGTTCAACATCATGTATAAATAAAAACAAGCACAACAGAAATGGTTTATTGGTGCCATATTTTTTTTTTTTTATTGTTAAAATTTTCGAAACTGATCAATATTGCTAATTTTCTTTATACCGAATACAGGGTGAGTCAGAACGCAAAACAGAAATACATTATTTTCTCAGTAATGTTAAATGGAACACCCTGTATTTTATATCACTATTGAAAAGTACCATTACCATACATTAATTTTTATGCAACATTCCCTATGCCTAAATTTATTAGTTTTCGAGATATTTTCATTTTTCAGACCAAATTATTAATGGGCGTCTAAATTTTTCCAAATTTTAAGTAAGCCATGACTGAGTGGCCGCAAAACTGGCAGTTCATCGTGATAAAACTGTTATTGTGTTGATAGCAGTGTTCGCGCAGTACATTTCGCTGTCCAGTTAGACTGTTAGACTGTCCTAACCACACTCCGCTGCAAATATTTTATTATCTGCAGTTCTTCTTCGTTTCGTTATGGTTCAATTCAGTCTACTTGTAAAGCCTCTTTGACAAGGAATAGATTCCGAAACATCAGATGTCAGAGGATGGCAAGAGACTCGAATTGAATCAAAACGAAAACGATTATTTTCTTTTTTGTCATACCTTCCTCGGTTTTAGAGTACAAAATGACCACGTTTCATTAAAGTAATCTGCGTCGCATTATTGGAGTGTTCTCCTAGCGGCGCCGCTTGGTACTACTGTATCTCGGTTAACAGTTTTCTGGACTCGTGGTCGAAATTATTTTTCACTCATTTCAGAATAAAAAGTGAAGACATCAGACAAAACTGTGGAATACAGGATATAGGAAAATGGGTCAGACAGAGACGAAGATATTGGAACAAACATATAAAGAGAATGGAGGACAGCAGACTCGTTAAAAGCGTAAAAACGAATAACCCATTAGGTACAAGACCGCAGAGTAGACCACCAAAACGATGACGAGAATGCTGGACCTCATCGTCCGGGGAAGACTTGATGGCAATGAACAGGCAGTAGCCTACTAGCTATCATGCTAGAAAGAAGAAGTAGAAGAAGACGAGATTTTGATAGGACAGTTTATTGTTAAATATGGACGTGCTTACAGAATTGAGTTTCGCTTAGTACTGATTTAAAATATTCCAAATTACAAAAATGATTAAACATAATGAATAAAAATAAATTAGAATGAATAGAAATAAAAACAAAATGAATAAAATTAAACAAAATTAATTAAAATTAAATAAAATTTTATAATTTACTCCTTGTTCTTTTCGTGTGCTCAGAACTTTTCTCCTGCTTGCCGTTCGTCAGAAAAGTTAGGTTTAGAGATAGGTCTGAATCCCGCGTATGAAAAAAAGTTGATTAATAGCAAGCTGAAAATTTGTTAATAGCTTAAGGGTGTCTAGTCGGACAAACTTTGATATATGGGAACACTGGAACAGGGGAAGTTTTAATTGTGGAACAGGTTAAACATTTGGAACGGTCAGACCACGAAAACGGCACATGTATTTTGACCGACAGAACAGACAAACTCTTCGAACAGAGATTAAACTCTCATGCAAAAATCAGACTGCTATTTATCACTAAATGGGCGTTTTAATGAGTGGAACATATAGAATATGTCAAATGATAGGAATTATGACAGGTGATAAATAGCAGTCTGATTTTTGCATGAGAGTTTAATCTCTGTTCGGAGAGTTTAAGTCTGTTCTGTCGGACAAAATAAATGTGCCGTTTTCGTGGTGTGACCGTTCCAAATTTTTAACCTATTCCACAATTAAAACTGCCCCTGTTCCAGTGTTCCCATATATCAAAGTTTATCCGACTAGACACCCTTAAGCTATTAACAAATTTTCATACGCGGGATCCAGACCTAAGATATTTTTTGAAAGTTTCGAAAAATTAAAAAATTCATATTTTGCCCAATTTAAGTCCAAAAGTTAAACAATTGCACTTTTCTTCGATGAAATTTGTTGCTCGTTCTTCTTCTGGCATCAGAATATTTCTACGGCTTAAGATATTGTATTTCGGACACCGTTTGAGCTAGAGAAAAAATTTTAGTACGGTTCTGTTCGGAATTCAGCAAGGAGTCTACCTACTTAATGTCATATTATTCACGTCATTATTGTACGAGTTATGGCGTCATGGGTAATCCCCTTATGAGGTACGGGTATGAAATATAGATAACCTACTCCCAGTCCGGTCGAATATACCTGCCAAATTTCATAATCGGTAAAGTCGTTTCGGAGGAGTATGGCGACAAAGACTGTTTTTTATACAGAGCATTTTATACATATGGATGTAAAAATTTTGGTGGCTAATAAAATGACTATATAAAACCGTATAAACCTTCCCTGAACTTCTACAAATAATTCAACATCAAAATTAGCCAAATCGGTCCAGCCATTCTCGAACAGCAATTGATTTTTTATATAAGATTGCTTTCTACGAACGCAGGTAAATAAGCAACGGAAACTACAGTAGACTCTCTCTATAACGGACACGGGTATTACGAGGTTTCGCTTATAACGAGGTACACTAGATGTCCCACGAAATTTCTTTTGAACTATAACACCTCTATAACGAGGAATATTTGGTTATAACGAGGAAAAATGAAATCGAAGAATATATTTCTTTACCTGTTATTGGCGTGGTGATGGCCATAAATAAATACCATAATCTGCCTGTATACAGGAATGTCCAACATCGGTGTGCTTATTGAGACCAGTGCTGTAATAAATGCCACCGCCGGTAATAACTTCTTCCTTCCTGTTTAACTATCGAACGATATTGAATATTCTAGGAAATTTACAAGTTACGATGGCCAAATTTCATTGTCGAGGTCGACCATCGACACCTAATAAACTACGTAAGAAGCATCAAAACATTTCAGTGGTGGTGGTATGTACAATATTATTGTTGTCTGATATAACGAGATCCGCTTATAACGAGGCAATTAGTCCGGCACTTCAGTTCTCGTTATAGGGGGAGTCTACTGTATTTACAAACAGAGGGAACAACAAAGATATAGGAATTTTAACGGAAATAAAAGACAGATGTCGAGCACTGAATTTATTAAATCTTGCCCAAGTATACTTTCGCTCCTAGAGCATCATCAGTGGCGTTTCGTCAAATCAGGAAGGAAGGTATCCTACCTATCCTTGAACCTTCGTTCCTATCGTTCAATTTTTACAATCTCCCCAATATGTACTTGACATAGATACCTCCATCTTCAACATATACTTGACGTAGACGTAGTACCGGCATTTAATTTTAATCTGTTTGTCCTTTGTCCAGTGTGTGCTACATGTTATGTGTTAATTTTTGCCATCACTTAAAATTGAACAAATGTTTGACATTCAAGGATACCTTCTTGAAAGGGGGGGTATGGTTTGAAATATTTAATTTTTTTTATTATTTCAAATAAAAGTGCATACTTTCAATAATACTCTTCGAACATTTCAAAATAATCGGAGTAAAATTATCAGAGATACAGCGTGTTGAATATCCCTACCCTCGACTCGCTTTGCAGCGACTTCGCACCAGCACGCTTGAGCGTAGTGAGAAACGTTAAACAACTGTTCGCCTTCTCTTTTGTAGATTACTCCTTGATTCAAAAAACATATTCTAATGTGCATCACTTTACCATTTGGCAGACAAATAAGAAGATGAAGATGCAGTTGTCAAAACTTTAAACGCACTTTTCTCAAAACTGCTTTTTCAAATGCGGTGGACATTGTAACTGAAAAACTACTGGGCCGATCTACCTGATATTTTGCACAAATTTTCTTTAGACATTTCATGAGGTAACAACGTCGAGATATTTTTCTTTTTTTGCTTATTTTTTGTTCAACAAAAATAATCCTGTTGATTTTCACAAAATTTTTACCAAAAATTTCATTTTTTGACTTCTGAGTGATACCAAAAATTCAAAAATCATTAAAAATAAAAAAACTCGACGTTGTGACCTCGTGAAACTCATAAGCTAATTAAATCTTTTTGAATTTTTTGTTTCGTATGCTCGAGTGTCGAGTTCTGATGTCCACCGCAAAATCCATTTTTTTGTGAGCTGCCTGTCAAAATTTGTCATCAATTGGCTTATTTTTCCATATTTTGGATTGAATTTTTTTTCTAAATATTCTTTGAATTGTACTTAATATGCTTATTTAATTTAAAAATAAAATAATTGTACCACAGCTTCGAAAAAAATTCACAAAAATGTGCTTGATTTGTTGATTTCAAACCATACCAATTGATACCCCTTAACGAAACGCCCCTGATGATGTTCTAGGAGCGAAAGTAAATATACTTGGGCAAGATTAAATTAAATTCAGTGCTCCATTTCCTATGAACAGGACCTTTATATGATTAGGAAAATTATTTCCAAATTTCCCGTTGATACAATTCCCCGTAAAATCCTCAATCATTAAATTGCAGCCTCCGGTCTCGTTATGATTAAGAAGCAGCATAATTATCTTTTTTTTTGTAAAGTCTTTGATTTATAGAAAACAAAGGAAATAATTATAAAAGCTGATAAGGCACTTCAAGAAAATGCGAGTAGTGACTTTGGGGCCATAGGGTCGATACAAATTTGCTCGCCTTGAACCCGAAGTCCGTGGGCAGCAATCAATCATACAACAAAGTATCAACAGTATTATTCTAACAGGCGTGGTAAGTCTCTCTATAATTTTTATTAGGCAAGGCAATGTTCTTCGGTTTTACTACCCACTCGATGTAATCAACAGGTTTTGTTAAATAGTTAGGTACCATGTGGGATAACGAATTTTTCAAATATGGTTTTTATCAATCAAACTGTATAGGCCAGTAAAGAAAAAAACTTTCAGACATTTTAAGATTATAAAAAGTATTTAAGGGACAGCTCATGACATGTTCTTGAAGACGTAGGTACAGCTAATTTTGTTTTTTTAATAATCATAAAAAGTGAAAAAAATATTTTTTGTCTATAAAACATTTTTACATTTTAGAGAAAAATGGTTCCAACAAAACCTATAGATCTTTTAAAATTCATAAACAATTTACCGTCCAGAAATTGAAATCAGGAGAGGAGTTAGGAAGGGATGTATTATGTATCCACTACTCTTTAACCTTTAACTACACGCGCTGGCGTACTTTGTACGCCAGATATAAGAATTCTACTGGAAATATATTTAAAAATTTAATTTTTGACCTTGCTTATTTTTCTAACCTATCACTGGAATGTGCTTTACAATTTGGTTTTAGTTTCGTTATAATCGGCGTTCTGGAAAGATCGTAATTTACATTTTATTATTTGTTGTTTCCGGTGGTGGACAATATACCCCAGGATTATATTACTAGGAGTCTTAATATAAGTACATATTTTAATTGTTTTTTAGTCATTATGGCAAAAAATATATTTTTCTTTGTAAACAATACTTTTTCTCCTGTAAAAAATCACATTTAAAAAAATTTTTTATTAGTAATTTTATTTATCATGGAATCCAGTTATTCCATGATTCCAGTTATAAATCCCAATTGGCTTACTGAAAAGGAACTCCAAGTATTCACTGTTTCACAAATCCGCTGTTTTTAAGTGTATTTTCTTGTGGCGTACAAAGTACGCCACGCGTGTAGTTATGTTATAACTTGATGCGCGGGTAGTTAAAGGTTAATAGGATAATCGCATAGGATTAACCTGGGCAGCGTTTGGTAAACTGAACTATGTATTTAAATCGGACTTATACCCATATGCTTGAAAAGGAATATCTTCGACCAGTGTGTGTTGCCTGTACTCACTTAAGCGGGCCATTCACAATCTGATTTGTGGTACCTCTAGTGGTACGAGTTTCGTAAGTAGTTGGATCTAAAATCAGACCGTGAATGGGCCGGTTGGGTTAGTTGTACCACTAGTAATACATACCACTAGTGGTGTTACTAAGAAAGTTAGAGCGTGAATGCTGATGTTGGATTAAAAATGTTCACTACACTGCGAGTCATAAGTTAAGGATATAGAAAATGCATGCTCATTTTCATGGTTGATTTTTTCGTGAACGGATTAACGGATTTCGCTATTTTTTTTTATTATCTTAGATATTTCTTTAGTATTTACACAGTTGTGTAAATTTTTAATTTAATTAAACTTCTTTTTTGTACTTATACCGGGTGGAAGAAAAGTAATGTTTTTATGTTAAGTTTGAAACACCCTGTAGGGAGAACGAGGTACAAATCTGTGTATAGATCGGAATCGTATTGTAGTCTTATATTTTGTGAACATTTTGTTTTTTTGAAACAAAACTAAATTAACACTAAAAAATAACAGTTAACAAAACTTTAAAAACAGAAAGGCACATAACGTAAACGATTGTCGATCAGGTAAGCGGTATGCACAGCACAACATAAGAGAGACGAGATTGTTTAATGGAGGCTCTATGCTGCTTTGGGGTGGAATTTCCCTGAAAGTAATACGGATTCGGTGTCTACCTGGAGGCTCTTTAAATATCGAGAGATACATTACACATATTCTTTTTCTTTGAACACTCTTTTTCTTTAGCACCATATATAGGAAATAATTTCGTCTTAGTGGTATGATGACATGACCTCCTCACGTATCGCAGTCGTCAATTAAAACACATATTAAAAAGTAAAACCGTTAGTTTCGTTGTTATTTATTAAAGATATCAGAGAAATTTAAAAAAATAAATGGTTCACAAAAGATGAGACTACAACATAGTATCGATGCATAACCACCATTCACCATTTTATCTTTTCCTCCCTAAAGGGTGCCTCAAACTTTTGTTTCGGTTAAAACACATGTTAAACTACAAAACAGATACATCTAAATTCTTTAAACATCGACTTATTGTCGACATTGTTGTAGCCGAAATGGCCTAATTATTGTAATATTAAGGTCTTTTGACCTAACTATGTAGCTAATTCCAACTACTTTGGATCTAAAGTAAGTAACCACATGTTTTAATTTTTCCTAACTTTCTAACAGTCAAAATTTCATCTTGGCCTTTTTTAATACAGTGGTTTGCTTATTTTAGGTTTCTACCTGATGATGGACTGATTGGTCCGAAAACGTTTATGTGTTTATAGATGTTACCCACTTCAATCCAATTTGGATCATTTTAGATAAAAATTTTAATAAATTTATATACCATCTACCTACAAGTGAAGTTTTACTTCCTTAGTAAGTTTTCTATTATGGTATACAGCCAATGAGAAGAATCTTTTCCTTTATAGAATATAAAAAAGACAAAATACATGATAATAACTACGAAAACAAACATACAAACAAGCACACATTTGGGAAATGTACCGCTAGAAAGGGTTGATAAATACAAATATGTACCTAGGAACCTGGATTTCAGAGAAAAATGATCAAACAGCAGAAATAAGGACCAGGATAGAAATAGCAAGAAATGCGTTTGTAAAAATAAAAACAATTCTCTGAAACTCTGCAACAAAGACCTTAGATTAGAAATGAGAGTAAGATCTCCGAGATGCTACGTGTTCTTGATACTGCAATATGGACTTGAAAGCTGGACATTGAAGCAAGAACACATAAATAAACTGCAGTCATTTGAAATGTGATGTTACAGAAGGATGCATAGAATAGCATGTGCACAGAAGAAAACGAACAAGGAAGTATTGCGAGAAATGGGCAAAGAATGCGAAATAATAAACACAATAAAAATAAGAAAGTGCAATATCGGGGACACGTAATGAGGGGTGAGGGGACAGCGATATGAAATGCTAAGACTGATAATACAGGGAAAGATAAGAGGCGAAAGGAGTATAGGAAGAAGAAGAGTGTCGTGATTGAAGAATTTAAGGGACTGGTTTAAATGCAGTTCTATGGAACTCTTCAGAGCAGCGGTAGATAGAGTAAAGATAGTGATGATGATATCCAACCTCCGATTAGGTGACGACACTTAAAGAAGAAGAATTCCCCATTATAACCTCCAAAAACCTGTATAAATTTTATTCAGCTGTTTTTTTTTCTTTACTCGACTAATTAAATTACTTTTGCTTTTAAATGAACTATTGGCAGGAAGATAAAAATAATACCGTGTCTCTCTCAAAAATGTCTTGTCAATAATCTTATTGTAATAGAAATTCCCATCAGTATATAATCGGTGCCAATCAACTTGTTAAGGATTAAAAACTGAACATGAGATTAAAGAAAGATTGATGACTACAAGTTTTTTCAAAGGTATACAGAGATCCGGACTACGTAATATTTTAAAAACATAAGATGTAGATCTTTGAAACACACTCAGTGATCAAAAGATCCAAGGTTAATGGTTAACGACCACTCGTACGAAATCAAACAGATGAAATAGAGAATGTGGAAAAATCCCCTTACGAACAATTCACACATCCACCATTTCGGGCTGGGAAAAATTTTTCGAATAGAATCAAAGATCCAAACATCAGTTCTCAGAAATGTGTTTCGCCCTCTTCAACCTCTCTGGGCTCATCAGTAAAGATGAGAGGTTGAATATCTTTAGACACATTCCAATCAAAAAACAAAATTCGAGACCTAGACATAGCAGGAGCGTAAATCTACGGCAAATCTGACAATGACAGTCTCAAGTTTTAATTCCCTAATTACTTAAAGTAAGTAAAATATATGTTTAAAAACACAAGATGTAGATCTTTGAAACACACTCAGTGATCAAAAGATCCAAGGTTAATGGTTTAACGACCACTCGTACCAAATCAAACAGATGAAATAGAGAATGTGGAAAAATCCCCTTACGAACAATTCACACATCCACCATTTCGGGCTGGGAAAAATTTTTCGAATAGAATCAAAGATCCAAACACATTTTTTTTTCCACATTTCACAATGGGATTTTTCCACATTCTCTATTTCATCTGTTTGATTTCGTACGAGTGGTCGTTAAACCATTAACCTTGGATCTTTTGATCACTGAGTGTGTTTCAAAGATCTACATCTTTTGTTTTTAAACATATATTTTACTTACTTTAAGTAATTAGGGAATTAAAACTTGAGACTGTCATTGTCAGATTTGCCGTAGATTTACGCTCCTTCTATGTCTAGGTCTCGAATGTTGTTTTTTGATTGGAATGTGTCTAAAGATATTCAACCTCTCATCTTTACTGATGAGCCCAGAGAGGTTGAAGAGGGCGAAACACATTTCTGAGAACTGGTGTTTGGATATTTGATTCTATTCGAAAAAATTTTCCCAGCCCGAAATGGTGGATGTGTGAATTGTTCGTAAGGGAATTTTTCCTTCATTTTTTGACATTTTAATTACACACACCGGCAAAATTAGCCGAACACGTTAAAAATGGGACATGTTTGATGTCTCGTATTTCATAAACCAGTGGTCCGATTTGAGCGATTCTTTTAGTATCTTATAGCCCTATTATTTAAGAATATCGATGTAATAATATTGTTGCCAGACAGGTAAATGTCATTTTATACCGGGTGTAACAAGCATACTGTGTTTTTTTCTTAAAGTTCGGAACGCCCTGTGGAATATTCCAGCATATATAAAATATTAAAATTAAAGCTCGATTGTAGAATTATGCTTTCCTAACATTTTCTTTTTTGATTCATTTGCTTATGTTGGAAAATCAAAAAGTTATGTGCTTTAACAACTAGTCATGTTTTTTATCAATAAATCCTCATAGTAGGGGAGAAAAGTATGTTAATTTGCAATTACTCGAGCGTTCTTGTGACCTGGAGTGGATTCTGAAGAGTGGGTGCTACAACCAAAAAAAGTTAAGTTAAGTTTTCCATAAAGTGTGGGACTCTCCATTTTTCAATTTAATTTTCTATTTCCACCAATCGTTTTTTCCGATTTTAGCACTATTTATCCATAATAGGAAAAAATGTTGCGAATAAAAGTTGCTTATTTTTATGTCAAGGATCCAAATCTGCAATAAAAATTGGGGGCTCCTATTTAATATTTTAATGTAACCCCCCACCCCACCTCCGTGGGGGGTCGTGTTTGGTGCCATTCGGTAGATTTTTGAAAAATATTGAATAGGTGTATTTTGCAGTTTTACGATCTGATGTTCATTTCACAAAATATCGCAGGGTTCGTATTTATAATTTTTAATTTACCCCCCACCCCTCTCCGTGGGGTGTCACGAGCCCCCACGGAGGTGGGGTGGGGGATTTAATTTGAAATCTTAAATAGGAGCCCCCAATTTTTATTGCAGATTTGGATTCTTTGCGTAAAAATAAGCAACTTTTATTCGACATATTTTTTCGAATTATGGATAGATAGCGCTATAATCGGAGAAAAATGATTGTTTCAAATAGAAAATTAAATTAAAAAACGAAAAGTCCCCCACTTTATGAAAAACTTAACTTAACCTTTTTCTGATTTTAGCACATACTCTTCACAATCCAATAGGTTCCCATAACGCTCGAGTAACTGCAAATTTAGTATACTTTCCTCCCCTACTATGAGGATTTATTGATGAAAAACATGGATAGATGTTAACGCACATAACTTTTTTATTATCTCACATTAGTAAATGAATCGAAAAGGAGACTGTTAAGCAAGCCTAAGTCTATAATCGAGTATTAATTCTAATATTTTACATATGCTAGAATATTCCACAGGGTGTTCCAATTTTTAACGTGTTCGGCTAATTTTGCCGGTGTGTGTATTTAAACAATGTTCCGGACCTTTTTGAGAGGGAGGATAACTCAAATATTATTATTTGAGTTATTTTCAAGCAATTTCTGCAAAAAAATTTGAGTCACCTCTCAACGTCCAAATGTACTAATATTTTTACAGATGCGCCCTGGTCTACATATGTTTATAAAGAAAACGGTCATTATTTTTTCATGCAGAATTACCCCTTAAAGTTTGTCGCACTTATTTAGACACACCATGTATTGATGAAGAACTTGGCTAGTTGTTAAAGTACAGTACAGTAAAGTAAACTTTTTTATTACCCAACATAAGCGAATGAATCAAAAAAACAGAATGTTAAGAAAACCTGAGACCATAGTTGGGTTTTAATTTCAGTATTTTATAAATGCTAGAATATTCCACAGGATGTGGTGAATTTTGAGAAAAAAGACACAGTTTGATTGGTACACCCGGTATACAATGACAGTAGGAGGTTTAGGAAATTCGAGACATCAAAAATGACCCATTTTGGGGGGTGCCCGTTTTTTTTGACGCGCAGTGTATAATTAAGCAATGGCCAGATATAAAAGCATAGCGTTTGGTGATTAACCATAAAGTTGTAATAAGAATTTTCTTATCGAAATTTCAACTATATTTCTAGATAATTGGCTTCTTTTATACAGTGAACTAAAAATTTCATGGGAATATGTAAATTAGTCTTTGGACCATGAAACGAAAACACAATACTCCGTAGACATTTCCAATAATAAATGTACATACAAAATCCACCTCTATCGAATCCCACCGGCTTTACCTAATCGCCTATTGATTCGTCAAGTTTTTTTGGAAGTCTACAAACATTTCAACATCGATTCGAGCTAGTCCGGATCTTCGGAGCTTAGAAACAATGGCAATCATTAATTCGTCCTGAGGTAGGTCAGGTAGAGAAATGACTAACCAAGGTCAAATCGGTCGTATATACCAGTTAATGTTTAATGCCATGCCAAATTCGCTGTAATAACTATTTTGTGTAGAAAAAATGCTTCGTTATTTTTTTGTACTTAGAAGTAATGAGCGGAGATTGGATTCCGACATGGCTGTCACGTTTCGCTCGCCAGGAGACACGCAAATTTTTTCTTGCTATTATAAAAGTAAATCTTTGGGATATAAGAGTCACGAGTGGAATAAAAACTACAAAGTTGCCTAAAATATTCATTTTACATACACAATAGCTTGTTTTATAGCTGGAGAGAAATATAGAAATATAGATTTTTAAGTTTTGTTGGCGATTTATTAACCTTAAATCATAATCGTAGCCACAGCGGATGCCGTGGAACCCACAAAGCGTGTGATACACACGCGAGTAAGTACGCGAACTTATGGCTCGCGACCATTTTCGCGCGTGTGTCACAGCAAATACCTACGCGAGCACACGCGGGTAAGTACGCCGTCGATCCAACAAGTTCGAAATCTTATACGGGCTCCACACTAGGGTGGTGCGAAAAAAGTCAAGTTGATAATTCCGTATCGCTATAGTGCGGAAAAGTTGCGATTGGTAATTACAAGAAAAACAAAAAATTATTATTCAAATCGGACTTTATCTTCCGATCCCGCAACAGGCCTAAAGATTATGAAAAAAATTAAATTTTACCTTTTTTCAAAAAAATTTTATTCATCCTTCGTGTACGTTTTATTTATCGCTATCTTCTTCTTTAGTACCGTACCCAAATTTTTAGGCGTGGGTAGCTTCCATAACAATTTGCCGATATCGTTCTCGATCTTTTGCGGCATGTAATGCATTTATCGCTATAGTAAAATTTATTTACAGTTTGCATGGTAGAGTAATAAAAAAAAATAGATTTACGCAATTAACCAATATCTTCCGATCCCGCAAGATCAATCCAAATCTATAAAAATTCGAAATTTTTAATGATTTTGATAAATTAAAAAACATTTAGTTATCTCATTTTTCTGTTACATTGCGAAGCTTTTCGCTTGTTTAGATATTGTATGACAATATTTAAACAACCCAGAACTCAAAACGAGGGGGTGGTTGCAGTTCTAGCTCCACACGCACCCCTCTCTCCAACCAACCAATGAGTGTGTGTTTTTTACATTATTTACATAATATGTAATACATTTCTTTTTCATCTGTTTGTGTCCAGCTCTTATACATCAACTTTTGTATTGTGATTTCTTGGTAAAATCTGGCAGTATGGACCTTGATTTAAATGTTTTCCTGATGAATCCATCTGTTGATTGGGGCCCATATACATTTGCATTAGACGATGCTTCCGTGGGCAACTTTAGACACCGCCCGTCAGCTTGCATGTGGCAGGGATAGTTTTTGTACATTACAGTCTGGCATGTCTCCCGATGTAATGCAAGAAGTTATATCTTCATTTGAAACTCTTCGAAGAACTGGTGGAGAAGATAGTTTTGTAACATTCTAGTTTATTATTTCAGTGTAGTCCTGTGCTTGAAAATTTAAAGTAGGAGGGATGAAATTTCTAATACTTTTGCCCTTGGCTTTAGTCTGTCCGGCTTTTAACACTCTCCTTGGCCCTAGCTCTCTAATGTGTTTCCTTTCTCCCTACTACTTAAAATTTTGAAGCACAGGACTAAACTAAAATAATAGACTGGAATGTTGCAAAACTATCTTCTCCGCCACTTGGTCGAAGAGTTTCAAATGAAGATGTAACTCCCTGTCTTACATCGGGCGACATGTCAGACTGGAATGTACAAAACTATCCCTACCACAAGCCAGCTGATGAGTGATGTCTAAAGTTGGCCACGGAAGCATCGTCTAATGCTAATGTAGGTGGTGCTAGTACATATGTAGTAAATAATGTCAAAAACACACACTCATGGGTTGGTTGGAGAGAAGGGTGCGTGTGGAGCTAGAAGTGCAACCACCCTCTCGTTTTGAGATCTGGGTTGTTTAAATATTGTCATACAATATCTAAACAAGCGAAGAGCTTCACAATGTAACAAAAAAACGAGATAACTAAATGGTTTTTAATTTTCCAAAATCATCAAAAATTTCAAATTTTTATAGAAATAGAAATATTTATTGATCCTTTCAAGACATTTTTACAAATGTATAGGACAGGTCATATACATGATTTTACATTGTAGAACAGTAATATAACTGTTACAAGCTAACATGGTTCAACTACAAAATTTCATATAGGTACCTAACACCTAACACGTGATAACATATATAAAATAACATATTTAGACATATACAAAACAATTTATACATAAAAAATAAAATAGTTTAAAATAGTTTATAGGTTATCGTCAAGGAATTCTTTGACTGAATAGTAGCATTTGGCTAATAATAAATTTTTGATTTTATTTTTGTAACTGTTAAAACTAGCAATCTCCTGCATTTCATCGGGACGTTTATTGTACAATTTCATTCCCATAAATTTAAAACTATTTTCTAATCTTGATGTTTTAAACTGGGGTATTCGGAGCTTATTAGAATTTCTTGTATGGTAATCATGTCGATGAGCATTAGTTTCAAATTGATTGAAATTTTCTTTGACAAACAGAAGAGTGTGGTAAATGTATAGACTATAGAATGACATAATTTTGTATTTTATAAACGTTGGTTTACAAGTTTTCCGAAATTTTAGCCCGACTATTTCACTAGACTGTTTTTAACTGATAAAACGGCATAGCAACGCTTCGTTTCCTACTGACAAAACGACGTGAAATCTCAGCGACATAATTATGACAGATAATAAATAAAGATAAATAAATAAATAAATAAAGAAATAAAGATTACATTTCGTTGATATGGTGCATTAACCCTCCGTTAGGCGCGTGGTCTACAATCGTAGACCACTCTCCTTTAAGTGGTCGCCAATTACATAAAACTTCACATACGCCCCCATCCCGCTTAGTAGCTGTCACTAATACTTCCAACTTACTCTTCAGTTTCCTAAACGCCGCCGATCTGTTTGCATGATTTTTTACCATTATTCAAAGAGCACTGGTCTACAACCGTAGACCACGCGACTAAGCGCGTTCCAGTTTTTAGTTGTATATATAAAGCTAATATGTAGCCTGCTGTGTATATAAAGCTAATAACATAAACGAAAATGTTTCAAAAAGCGACTTCATTGAAAACTTGCATGGTAACTAATCAAACAGCAAATTGAATATGGATCAACTAAGCCTTCCCCGCTAAGAGAACTTAGACGACGAGCTCGCGTACTGCTCGGAGTTCAAGAAGTGTACCCCCTTCCCCTAATATTCCAACAAATTACGTGGGACGATGTTGTATTTGTGCATGCACTTGCAATATGTCAACAAGAAGGGCATGCCAAAGATGTGACGCATTTGCATTCAAGGATCATTTTGGGGATATTTGCACTGAATGTTTGACGAACTAAAATTGTGCCATTTTGACCATTTAATAGTTTTGTTCTTTTTTTACTTTTTAGTTCTATTCTTTATTATTTATCCCTATTGGTCATTCTATAAGTTGAAAGATAAAAAATATTTGTGTTTTTTACTAAATTGAGCTTATTTTTGTGACCATTTTCATTTACTTGCGAATAAAGACCAAAAAAATCATGACCTCGTTTTTAATTTTACCACTGTCAAAATGAGAAAAGCCAAGGAACAAAACATATCTAATATCAAAGTGCGAACATAAATAAACATGTTATTAACCACTAATTTGTTAATTTTGTCAAAATCCGGTATTATACGACAAAAAACTATTGGTCTACAATCGTAGACCACGCGCCTAAGCTTGTCAGCAATAGCGACGCGCCTAACGTAGGGTTAATTGTCTCGTGAAATAGTCTTGTCGAATATCATTCGAGAGAAAATTATTTCCGGCAAAATTTTCTCCTGGTTTCATTCAAGTTCGTTGCCTTTTGGTAATTTTCGCTTATGAAATTTTGACAAAATCACTCGACTGACGTCTCGTGATTTAAGTCAAAATTTAATTCGCGAAAATTGCCAGGCAACAAACTTTCATACCAGTCGAAAATATTGCCGGCAAAATTTTCTCTCTTGTGATATTATATACGAACATTTTTCGAATAATTTTTTTCTGAGTTACAAAAATTTTACAAGCTGTCAATAGAATTTCCCCATAGTAGTATGTTGTAACTCATATGACTGTAAACAAGGCCGTAATAGATATTGATCAGTGCTGATATCGGCATAGTATCTTTTATTCTAGAAATAGCATAAAACGATTTATTTAATTTTGATTTTGATTGACCTTGCGGTATCAAGGGCGCCCATATAAAAATTTTTAGGGGGGGGCCAAACGTGAAGATGTTGCACATTACATTTTGTATATTTCGGATGACAATATATACAGTAGACTCTCTCTATAACGAACACGGATATAACGAGGTTTCGCTTATAACGAGGTACATTAGGTGTCCCATGAAATTCCTATTGAACTATAACGCTCTATAACGAGGCATATTTGGTTATAACGAGGAAAATTTAAATCGAAGAATACTTGTCTTTACCTGTTTTTAGCGTTGTAATGGTCATAAATAAATAAATGCCCCAACTACTTGTACATAGAAATGCCCAACATCTGTCTTATTATCGAGGCCAGTGCTATAATAAACTCGGCCACCTGTAATAAACATCTGCCTGTTTATCGACCGATATTGAATACTATAGGAAATTTACAATTTATGGCGGCGAAGTCTCATTGTTCACTGTTCAGGTTGACCATCGACACATAATAAACCACGTAAGAGGCATCAAAAGATTTCAATATTATTATTGTTTGATATAACGAGATCCGCTTATAACGAGATAATTAATTCACCATTTCAGTTCTCGTTATAGAGGGAGTCTACTGTAGTTTAAACCACCTAAAAAACCTAGTTTGAACCCTGTTGTGAGGAATTATTCATACATTTAAACACTAGACCAAGTTTTTGAATGGAAATGTCATGGGTACCACAAAAGTTGCGCCTCTCTTTAAAACCCGTTTGAAAAGAATACAATGCTTGCAAAGCCTTCCCTTCAACTTTGGCGAGTAGACTAACCATGAGTATGTGTCGAACCAAGTTTTTACTTTAATATCTTAAAAAGGAGCCCCCTTTATTTTTGCAGATATAGAATCCTTATGAAAAATAAGGCACACATATTCCAAACATTTTTAGAATTGTTGATAGATGGCGCAAATAAATCGCATTTTCCGAATATAGCGCCATCCGTCAACAATTCTAAAAAAGTTCGAATAAATGTTACTTATTTTTTGAGGAGGAAACCCAATCTGCAAGAAAAAACGGGGGTTCCTATTTAAGATTTTAAAGTTAACTCTCACCCCACCTCCAGAGTGTGGAATGAAAAATCCTGTTTGGTGTCATTCTATAGATTTTTGAAAAATATTAAACACGTGTTTTTTAGTTTTTATTTGGAAGTATATTTCTCGAGATATTAGACCGTTTCTATAATTTTGCTGTGGTATCACGATATACCGTTTTTTCCGATTATAGCGCTATCTATCCACAATTCGCAAAATGGCTCGAATAAAATTTGCTTATTTTTACAAGGAAAATCCAAATCTGCAACAAAAATTAGGGGTTCCATTTAAGATTTTAAAGTTACCCCCCGCTCCACACCCAGAGGTTGAAGTGGTGGACTTGTTTAGTGTCATCGCATAGATTTTTGAAAATTATTGAACAGGTATTTTTCAGTTTTTCGATCCGATGTTCATTTCGCGAATTATTCGGCCTTTCCGCTACTTTTGGGACACCCTGTATATAACACTCATTCATCATGAAAGATCACCTGTTTTTTATTTAAATAAAATTGTTCTGTTCATCATAATGCACACTTTAAAAATAATCTACTTGCTAAAAAAATACTTTTGCAAACTAAAATTTGACTATGTTCAATAAATTTAAAAAATTATTTTTCAGTATGAATTTTTTCAAAATATAAAATATAATTACTTTATACCAGTTGTTAAAAACAAATGGCTCATTAGTGATTATCGATCAGAGATCGGATTTCTTGCTGATATGGTTTTTTTGCAGTATTATAAATGATTCATTTAATTTGTAATTTTGGGTGTCGATTACAGTGTATATGTTTCCCACGCCTCTAATCTCTTTCAATGTTTTCGTTAGTAGCATACCGTGATTGTGGGAAATGTGTATTATGCACATTCCATACAGACCACTGTTGCAGACACAAATATTTTCTGTTAAACTATTAATAACTACCCAATATGTGAATTTTTTTTATTAATAAATATGTTGTTTCCAATTTATCTCTCAAAATTATCCAATAATGTTTTGACAAAAATACGTTTATGTAATATAAATTTAATTTTTTTCTTTCCCGAAAAGCTAGGGGGGGGCCACGGCCCCCCCCTGCCCGTGTGTATGGGCGCCTATGTGCGGTATCGGAAAATATCCGTTAAATGCGTAAAATATTTTTTTTTAGTACTCAACAATGCAAAGTGTAAATACATTTTACTATAGCGATAAATAAAACGTATTCGAAAGATAAATAAATTTTTTTGAAAAAAGGTAAACTTTTATTTTTTTTCATAATCTTTAGGTCCGTTGCGGGATCGGAAGATAAAGTCCGATTTGAATAATTATTTTTTTGTTTTTCTTGTAATTACCAATCGCAACTTTTTCGCACTATAGCGATACGCAATTATCAACTTGACTTTTTTCGCACCACTCTACTCCACACTCTCGGCGAAGTTACTTCGCCAAAGTTGCCCGAAGTCCGAAGTGGCTCTCTACACACTCGTTCTACTTCGCGAGGAACACATTCACATTCAAGCGGTGCGATACCGACAAAGATCCCTTTGATTCGGACGCGTCAGACCGACAGATTTCGGAAGTAGAACGAAGTTAGGCAAAGTTAGACAAGGTGGCCGTCTACACTCTCGTACTTGTTGAACCTCGATCGACTTCGGCGAGAGTGTGGACGGCGTTTTACTCGTAACCCGTACGTGTATCACTGCCACGAGCCGCGAGCCTCGGGCCATCATGTTATTGCGTTTAAAGTTACACTTATATTTTCACTAATTAAGCAAATTGCCTAGAAATAATTCAATCGTTTATTGTTGAAAGGAGACAAGTTATATTTTGTAAGTTTTGAGAAAACCGTAAAACACTATTTTAAGCTTTTTTGATTATTTGTTTTTGAGTAAACCTAATTATTTATAGGCTGTTTTATCCTCCTGATGAAAATATTTACCCTCTTATCTATGATATTTTGTTTGTTACCCACACTTTTCGATTTCGTCCTTTTTTATTAGTATTAAAAATATACAATACGATAGTATACGATACGAAGTATATAATACGATAAAATTCCTAAATAGCACAAAGCATCTTCTCTCGACGACATCGCAACTGCCGTGTATCACCGACGGCGAGCCGAGTCCGCGATCTTTAAACCCGCGTACTTAAAGTTTGCGTGTGTATCACACGCTTAAAGCGGAAGCAAAATCACTAAAAAGCCCAAAACCGAGGAATTTTGTGAAGTAAGATGAATCGTCATGCAACTTTTTGCATTCGATTCAGGAGAATGTCAGGAAAGTTTGTGAACTAAATTGATCCCCGGCAGATGAAAATTTCCATAAGAAAAATGCATTCAAAATGCATCTCGAAGAGATGGAAAATGAAAAATTTATAACTCAGGAAATACTGACGGAAATGAGTTCAATTTTTATACTCGGGGGTTTTGGAGGTCGTTGAACACGAATTTCATCGCGGCGATAATCTCGGAGGTATCTGGTGACTATGGTAGAACTCGTCGCCTGCAGTTTTATGTTATAATCAAAATCAGTCAATAACCATTATTTGGGGGTTTTGGCGGTTGCTGAGCACGAATTTCATGACGGCGATGGTCTCTGAGGTACCTGATGTCCAGGGCGGTTGTCGTCGCCTGGAGTTTTTCTATAATCTCTCAAAATCAGTAAATATCCATTGGTCGGGGAGTTCTGGGAGTCGCTGAGCACGAATTTCATGACGGCGATAGTCTCCGTGGTACCTGATGCCCATGGTGGAACTCTTCGCCTAGAGTTTTCTGTTATAATCACTCAAAATCAGCCAATAACCATTACTCGGGGGTTTTGGCGGTCGCTGAGCACGAATTTCTTGTCGGCGATGGTCTTCAAGTTACCTGGTGCCCAGGGGGGAACTCGTCTCCTGGAGTTTTATGTTATAATCATTCAAAATCAGTCAATAACCATTACTCGGGGGGTTTTGGTGGTCGCTGAGCACGAATTTAATGCCGGCCATGGTTGCCGAGGTACCATGATACCCAGGGTGGAACTCGTCGCCTATAGTTTTACGTTATAATTATTCAAAATTAGTCAATAACCATTACTCGGGGGGTTTTGCTGGTCGCTAAGCACGAATTTCATGACGACGATGGTCTCCGAGGTACATGGTTTACCAATGAAAAATTCATATTCAGCGACTTCCAAAACCCTCGAGTAATGGTTATTGACTGATTTTACACTGTTTGTTTAACATACATCTACACTGTTTGTTTTTTCACAAAATAATATGAAACATCCAACGAGCGGTCGTACACCACTGACCACTGAGTGAAAATGAAACATGAAGAGACTTCTTGCCCATACACTGTCGTTCTTTCCCGATCAGTGACACCTTTAGCCTTAAATATTTAATCAATCTTATCTTCAACGCCTTAAATATTTAATCAATCTTATCTTCAACCAAGAATATTAAAAATTTTTCGAACGTACCCAACCCTTAGCCTCTTATTATCTTGTTAGATAATTACATTAAATTGATTAGGTTCTTCCGCCGTTTCCCAGACTGAAATGCGGATGGGAAGTTACACGTTAATAACAGGTTTTGTATAATTAGAGCGAAAACAAAAGAACGACAGCATATGATTAAGTTGAGAATAGAAATCTGCGTATAATGAAAAAACGTTTCTGATTATAGTAGGGGAGGAAAGCATTCTAAAATTGCAGTTACTCGAGAGTTATGGGGACCTATTGGGTTGTGAAGAGTAGGTCCTAAAACCAAAAAAGTTAAGTTTTCCATAAAGTGGGGGACTTTACATTTTTTTAATTTAATTTTCCATTTCCAACAATCATTTTTTCCGATTATAGCGCCATCTATCCATAATTCGAAAAAATGTCTCGAATAAAAGTTACTTATCTTTACGTAAGCAACTCAAATCTGCAATAAAAAATGGGGGCTCCTATTTAAGATTTTAAAGTACACGACCGACACCAAACACTCGTGCTTGGTGTCATTCCATAGATTTTTTAAAAATATTGAATACGTGTATTTTTCAATTTTTCGGGGAAATATCGCGGGGTTCGTATTTAAAATTTTAAATTTACCCCCACCCCTCTCCGTGGGGGTCGTGTTTGGTATAATTCGATAGATTTTTGAAAAATATTGAATACGTATTTTTTAGTTTTTCGACCTGACGTTCATTTCGCGAAATATTCGCTTTTTCTTGTGAAACTTTGTGACTCACCCATTTCCTTACGCCCCGCTCAAATCGCCAGATTTTTGAAATAAACTGCTCGTCAAAAGTTAGGGATACAGAAAATTATGCTGATTTTCATAGTTGATTTTTTCGCGAAGAGACGGATTCCGCTATTTTCTTTATTTTAGATGTTTCTTTAGTATTTACACAGTTGTGCAAAGGTTTACTCAAACTTATGTGTTGTACTTATACCGGGTTGAAGAAAAGAAATGGTTTTCTTATGTCAAGTTTGAGACACCCTTTAGGGAGAACGACGTACAAATGTGAGTATACCTACATCAGAACCATGTTCTAGTCTTATGGCTTGTGAACATGTTGTTGTTTGAATGTCCCTGATATCTTTAGAAACAAAAAAAATAGACGGTTTTGTAATTTGACATGTGTTTTAACCGAAACAAAAGTTTGAGACACCTTGTAGGGAGAAAAAGGCCCAAAGCTGAGTATACCTCGATATTATGTTGTAGTCTCATATTTTGTGAATATTTTATTTTTTTAATTTCTCTGATATCTTTAATAACAAAGAAACTAGACGGTATTACGCTTTAATATGTGTTTCTATGTTTCACATGTGTGATGTGACGCAAGTCTTCAATTAAAACACATATTAAAGAGTAATACCGTCTAGTTTCTTTGTTATTAAAGATATCAGAGAAATTAAAAAAATAAAATATTCACAAAATATGAGACTACAACATAATATCGAGGTATACTCACCTTTGTGCCCTTTTCTCAATACAAGGTGTCTCAAACTTTTGTTTCGGTTAAAACACATGTTAATTTACAAAACTGTCTATTTTTTGTTTCTAAAGATATCAGGGACATTCAAAAAACAAAATGTTCACAAAACATAAGACTACAATACGATTTCGATGTATACTCACATATGTGCCTCGTCCTCCCTACAGGGCATCTCAAACTTAAAATAAGAAAAACATTTCTTTTCTTTCACCCGGTATAAGTAAAAAAAAGGTTTAAGTAAACCTTTGCATAACTGTGTAAATACAAAAGAAAAATCTAAAATAATAAAATAAAATTAGCGGAATCCGTTAATCTGTTTACGAAAAAATCTATGAAAATTCAGCAGAATTTTCTATATCCCTATATACAGGGTGTCCAGAAACTCTACCGACAAACGAAGACAGGAGATTCCTCAGATAATTTTAAGATATTTTAACCCAATTCACCTAGTCCGAAAATGCTTCCTAAAGGAGCTAGAGCTCTTTGAAGATGGCGTCTTGTAAGTAGTTTTTTCTTAAATAACTCCAGAACGCTTCTATTGATAAAAACGAAAATTGATACACATATCTTGCAAAGATAAATCGACTCCATGCATTGCGAATTTCTAGTACCAGTCATAGGCGTCCGTTTTGGGTAGGGCAACAATTGTTTTATCGCATAACTTTTTTATCTTTAATTTTTAAGCATTTTTGACTCTGGATTATTAAATTGTGAGATATTCTACAACTAAAAGGTACTCTTGTTTTAGCTCGATAGGATACACCGTTTTCTAGAAAAATCGATTTGAAAATTTTTCTTTTTTTGAATTTCCAAAAAAAATTTCAAAAAAAACTATTTAGAAATCTGAAAACTGGTACGTTTATTTATATTTCAGAGATGAATCGATTTCATTAACTGCAAATTTCTAGTACGGGTCATATGCGTCCGTTTTGGGTAGGTCAACGGTTATTTTATCGCATAACATTTTTGTCTTTAATTTTTAAGCATTTTTGACTCTAGATTATTAAGTACTAGATTTAGGTATTCTAGTACTAAAAGTTACTCTTGCTTTAAGTTGATAAAATACACCGTTTTTTTTTTAAATTCAAAAAACGAAAAATTTTCAATTCGATTTTTCTAGAAAACCGTATGTCCTACGGACTAAGAGTACCTTTTAGTACTAGAATACCTCACAATTTAATAATCCAGTGTTAAAAATGCCTAAAAGTTAAAGACAAAAAAGTTATGTGATAAAATAACCGTTGCCCTAACCAAAACGGACGCCTATGATCGGTACTAGAAATTGGCAATGGATGGAATCGATTTATCTCTGGAAGATAAATATACGTACCGATTTTCGTTTTTCTAAATTGAAGCGTTCTGGAGGTATTTAAGAAAAACTAATTACAAGAAGCCATCTTCAAAGAGCTCTAGCTCCTTTACGAAGTATTTTCGGACTAGGCGAATTGAGCTAAATTGTCTTAAAATTATCTGAAGAATCTCCTCTCTTCGTTTGTCGGTAGAGTTTCTGGAGTATAACTTTTGACGAGCAGTTTATATACTGGTTTGCATGTACTTAACTTACCTTTCTTAATCTAACGATTTTGAGTTTTTTTCGGACTCCCCTTGTATTAAGAGCAAGAGCCAATATATGTAGAGGTACATTTACAGGATACAAGGTTTCTCCCCATGTGATAATCTGACGCGCTCGAGTAACTGCAAAAATCCCCGCTTGGGCTCCCCTACCATTATGGGTACGCTATGTTACACATTTTTCGTTTAAATATGCAATACCTATATCCGGCACTAATTAAACTTAAATAATTCGACACTTCGACTGTGATTTAAGGCAGAACTAGATTTGGAACAAACGATGAATACAGAAAGTCTTAATTCAACTTCTACTTCGGAAGAATTCAAATCCAAATTTTCTGAATTTTTCTAACGATATAATTTTGCCTACTGAATAAATATTTCTTTTATTCTTGGTCAAATTTACCGTTTAATAACTGAATCATTCTGTTTAAAAGCGGATAAAATACAAATGATCACAAGTGTCTTTGGAATAAATATTATCAAGAATATAGATGATTTGATCCTTAATTCTTCCAAAGCAACTGCTAAATTTTTTCTATAGCTTCACAAATATCTATGTCTATAGTCCGTCTCACCTTGACTTTACAGTATATGGAATATAGGCAACGCAGTCCTCATGAGAGTTCATTATGCGTTCCAAGTTTATTTAATATACTGCTATAGTTATTACGCCTTTCAATCCTAAAATAATTGTAGATTGCCTTTCTAAAACAGTTTTAATTTAATCTATCTAATATTCAGTTACAAATTATTTTTGTTAAAATCGGCATCACCGCGTTAAAAACTCTCATAAGGACTGCATTGCCTATGTTCCTTATTCTGTAAAGTCAAGGTGAGACGGACTATAGTATCCCTTTACCTTCAGCTCTAGCTTTTGCATCAACTGTCTCTTCAATTGCTCTATAATTGAGCCATTGAGTACAGGTGTATAGCTCGAATGGTTTCTTCCCGACCGTAAAAGGAATTTTAACCTACATTACGCAAAAATTAGCACTTTGAGTCTAACTTATACAGGGTGTCCAGAAACTCTACCGACAAATGAAGACAGGAGATTCTTCAGATAATTTTAAGATAATTTAACCCAATTCACTTAGTCCGAAAATGCTTCCTAAGGGAGCTAGAGCTCTTGAAGATGGCGTCTTGTAATTAGTTTTTCTTAAATACCTCCAGAACGCTTCTATTTAGAAAAACAAAAATTGGTACGCGTATTTATCTACAAGACATAAATCTAATCCATCCACTGCAAATTTCTAGTACCTATCATAGGCGTCCGTTTTGGGTAGGGCAACGGATATTTTATCGCATAACTTTTTTATCTTTAACTTTTATGCATTTCTGACACTGGATTATGAAATTTTGAAGTATTCTAGTACTAAAAGATACTCTTTTTTTAAACCGGTAGGACACACCGTTTTCTAGAAAAATCGATTTTAAAAATTTTTCGCTTTTTAAATAAAAAAAAAATTCAAAAAAAAACTGTTTAGAAAGACGAAAACTGGTACATTTATTTATATTCCAGAGATAAATCGATTTCATTAATTGCGAATTTCTATTACTGGTCATAGGCGTCCGTTTTGGGTAGGTCAACAGTTATTTTATAGCATAACTTTTTTGTCTTGGAATTTTGAGCATTTTCGACACTAGATTATTAAATTATGAGGTATTCGAGTACTAAAAGTTACTCTTACTTTATGTTGGTAAAATACTTCGTTTTTTGTTGAAAAGTTCTTTCAATTTTTTTTCAAATTCCAAAACGAAAAACTTTCAAATCGATTTTTCTAGAAAACGGTGTGTCCTACCGACTTAAAACAAGAGGACCTTTTAGTACTAGAATAACTCACAATTTAATAATCCGGTGTCAAAAATACATAAAAGTTAAGGACAAAAAAGTTATGCGATAAAATACCCGTTGCTCTACCCAAAGCGGACGCCTATGACCGGTACTAGAAATTTGCAATGGATGGAATCGATTCAACTCTGAAAAGTAAATATGCATACCAATTTTCGTTTTTCTAAATAGAAGTGTTCTGGAGGTATTTAAGAAAAACTAATTTCATGGCGCCATCTTCAAAGAGCTCTAGCTCCCTTAAGAAGCATTTTCGGACTAGGTGAATTGGGTTAAATTGTCTTAAAATTATCTGAGGAATCTCCTGTCTTCGTTTGTCGGTAGAGTTTCTGGACACCCTGTATATGTAGGTGTCAGAGAGTCGCTTCATTGTTTGTTTTTTAGGGAGACGAGAAGACGAGTTGACACCTATTGATATGAAAAGGCCTACTCATATTGTTTTTATGACGATAACCTGGTGCCTACAGTTTGAAGATCCAGATATTGTTTAAATAAAAAATGGTCTAACAGGTCGATTCAAATAGAAATAGATACTATTCCTTTGTTATACAGGGTGTCCCGAAAATATTGGTCATAAATTATACCACAGATTCTGGGGTCAAAAATAGGTTGATTGAACCTCACATACCTATATACAATAGTGCACACAAAAAAAGTTACAGCCCTTTGAAGTTACAAAATGAAAATCGATTTTTTTCATATATCGAAAACTCTTAGAGATTTTTTATTGAAAATGGACATGTGGCATTATTATGGCAGTATCATCTTAAAAAAAAATTAAAGTGAAATTTGTGCACCCCATAAAAATTGTATGGGGGTTTTGTTCCCTTAAACCCCCCAAACTTTTGTGTACGTTCCAATTAAATTATTATTGTGGCACCATTACTTAAACACAATGTTTTTAAAACTTTTTTGCCTCTTACTACTTTTTCGATAAGTCAGTGTTTATCGAGATATTTTGAATATTTATCGAATCCACCATATATTTGTATATGGTTAAGTACGATTATAGTGACCTGTTAATTATCTGAAAATTTATTTATAATTTACATTTTTAGGTATATTTTGAAAAAGAAGCCATATCTCGATAAAAGGTGACTTATAAAAAAAAGACTAAGAGGCAAAAAAGTTTTAAAAACACTGTATTTAACTAATGGTACCACAATAATAGTTTAATTGGAACGTACATAAATATTTGGGGGGTTTAAAGGAATAAAACCCCCATACAATTTTTATGTAAATATATTAAAAAAGAAGCCGCATCTCGATAAAAACTAGCTTATCGAAAAAATACTAAGAGGCAAAAAAGTTTTAAAAACATTGTATTCAACTAATGGTACCACAATAATGAATTAATTGAAACGTACACAAAAGTTTGGGGGGGTTTAAGGGAACAAAACCCCCATAAAATTTTTATGGAGTTTACAAATTTCACTATAATTTTGTTTTAAGATGTTTCTGGCATAAGAATAATACATGTCCATTTTCAATAAAAAATCTTTAATAGTTTTCGATATTTTGAAAAAAATCGATTTTCATTTTGTAACTTCAAAGGTCTGTAACTTTTTTTTTGAGCACATTTGTACTAAGGTAAGTTAGGTCCAATCGAACTATTTTTGACCGCAGAATGTGTGGTATAATTTATGACCAATCTTTTCGGGACACCCTGTATATGACATGTTTTGCTGATTTATGAGGTAAAAAACTTTTAGACAGTTAACGAAAATTTTGACCTTTTTTGTGAGTTAAGTAAATATAATGAAGGAACATTTACAAAGAAATATGGTACAGAATTGGATTGTGTTTGCCGAGTAAGAAATTGAAAGTAGTGGCGTTAATTTTGGTCCGACCTTTATGTAACCATTTTAATGAAGAAATATTTTAGTGATCAAAAATTAACTTACCCATCGACGGTGCCATGTTTCGATATCAATTCCGCAGCCTTATCTCTAGACAAACCACTGTGGAACCAGGGTTGTGTCATGTGGATGCCGGCATCTATAGATTGCACGTACGCCGTTTGTTGACTGAGACCAGTGGGACCTGTCGACCCACGAGTGTACCCTCTCCAACGGCGTTTCCACGAATATCCTTCGGCTACTGCGATGGCCGTCGCTTCTTGGGGATCTTCCACTATCCTACCCACGGCGCCTGTGAAGTCCATGGCGACGCGAGAGCGGACTGATTCCTGAAACAAAGAATTTGGGTCCATTAATCATTAATGCATAGTCAACAAAACAAAACAAAAAGGTAAGTGAAAATTAGAATAAAATACAACATAAAATGTAAGTGACAAAGCCTTAAGGTGATACAGTAGCGATCAACAGGTAGCCAAAACGCGTTCCAAGATTGCGGCTGTAATTTTGAATATTTTTTCGAGAAATTTGGCACACGTATTCGTAATATAATAAAGAATGGCGGTACAGAGCCCAATTTGAAAAATATATTAATATGTGGCAATTACTCTGTAATTAAATACAATATTAATAAAACGAGCCTGTACCGCCATTAAGAAGAACAAAAAAATACACTTTCTTCAAATAAACTTTTTTATCCGATGCCTAGATTTTGTGTCATTTTGGAACTACTAATGAAATAAAAAATTTTAGTAGTTCCAAAATGACACAAAATCTAGACATCAGATAAAAAAGTTTATTTGAAGAAAGTGTATTTTTTTGTTCTTCTTAATGGCGGTACAGGCTCGTTTTTTTAACATTGTATTTAATAACAGAGTAAATTCCACATAATAATATATTTTTCAAATTGGGCTCTGTATCGCCATTCTTTATTATATTACGAATACGTGTGCCAAATATCTCGAAAAAATATTCAAAATTACAGCCGCAATCTTGGAACGCGTTTTCGCTACCTGTTGATCGCTACTGTTTCCTCTTAAGAGTAAACAGTAGCGCGTCATCAATATTTTTGTTTTTCGAAAGTTCTGCGAACTTTCAACAGTGAGGCAACAGTGCGTTGGTAATTTGACACTGACAGTGACATTATACTATCAAAAACAATAATTTTTATACTCATATGAGTATAAGCTGTATTGCATGTATTAGCTCTAGAATTACCACAGTTATCCAAGTAAATGTGGGTACGATCTAAGGAACCATAACTGATTTAATGAGCCTTTCGCGGTTTCACCTTAATTTGGCTTGTACTGAGACATGCATGGCTTAATCTTTGAGACAAGCATATGACTACTGGCAGGATCAACCAGGGAATTGTAACTCTAAATATATGAGATGAATATGTGAAATGTTGCCGAGTCAGTCACGTTCGATTTCTTGTTATAGAAAATCGATTTTTAGTAGATCCAATGTGACACAAAATCTAGGCATGGGATATAGTATATTATTCAACGAGCATGTAATACCCATTACATGTAAGTAGAATACTATACTTTTTCTACGACCTTTTTTATTTTAATTAGTAAAAAAACATAATTATCAACTATTCGAGATTAAAATTATAATTTACAAAAATAAATTTTGTTTACCAATACCTAGTACACGACTGAATAATTTGTTGCTTACTATTAATTAGCAATGCTGTCTTTGTCTTAATTATGTATTGTAAAAGACAACAAGAAATAGTCAATTCAAATTATATTCATTTCCGAAAAATTAGAAAAAAGTATAAATTTGTACCTACTGTCATTGTAATAAACAGGAAATGGTGCGTGGACGTATTTTTAAAAAGTTATAATGCACATTTATATTTAACTATATATTAATATAATAATATAACTATGTATAATATGTTATATTGTATTTAAAATATATAGCACAAGATAACTTTATAAAATAGTCACAATATAAGTTTTAAATTCCAATAAACACAGCAAATACGCTAATGTCACTGTCACTGAAAATAGTAAACGTCAAAATTCATAATAGTAAACAAGGTATAAAAGTAAAAAATATATTGACGCATTGTTTCAGTAAAAATCCTTTAAAAATTTTTCGAAGTTAAATATTGATATAAATTACAATAATTATTGTGTCAAATAAACAAGTTTAAGTAATTTTATTTGCAGTTTATATAGTCACATTCGCCACTTGAACCTAACTTCAGCCCGTGAGTAATGACCCGTGACTAACTTCAGCCCGTGAGTAATGAACTATTACTCACAGGTAAAGTAATGGGTGTTATTATCTATTTAAAAATAGCGAATAATGAGCATATTATTAAACGGTCGTAGAAAAAAAAGTTTATTTGAAGAAAGTGTATTTTTTTGTTGTTCTTAATGGCGGTACAGGCCCCTTTTTGCAATGTTTTATTTAGTTATACAGTGTGTCAATTTTAAAACTTACAATGGCTATATCTCACGAACAAAAGCTGATACGGAAAAATGCTTGAAACCGTTTCTAGGATAGTAAGGGGGAACTAAAATGACTTAAAAGAGAACTCACCCCTATCAACCCCCTAGTTATATATCAACCCCAATACCCATCACACCAAAAAAGTTTAAATTGCAATCCCCTATTTGTGATACATCATTGAAAAGGCTTTAAAAAATGCTATTCAATGGTATAAATAATAATTATACAGGGTGAAGCAATAATTGTGAATCTTTGGCTTAAATGAAAAATTTAATAAAGTTTTGTTGAATTACAAATTTATTAAAAATGTCAATTAAGTAAATATTTAATGTGAATTTCGTTGTTTGGTAAACAATAATACAGCCTATTTTTAAATTCTGCACGAAATTTAGCAAATGTTCTAGTAATAGAGCGACATGTTTGAGTAATGCTTTCTCGCAATTCCCCAAGTGAATCAAGTTGAGTTTTATAAACAACTGATTTAGGGTAACCCCATAGAAAAAAGTAGTATACTATCCTACTATAAAAAGTACTATCCAATGGTATAAATAATAATTATACAGGGTCTTAATATCATCTGGCTTACTATCACTTTTGTATTTGTAATACTCCCGGTCCATTATTTTAAATGGAAAGTGTCCGCTCGTAGTTTTTTTGTTAATTAAAACTTAATTTGCCATTTTTGCCTTAAATCAGTTGTTTATAAAACTTAACTTACGTCACTTGGAAAATTGCGAGAAATAATTACTCAAGCATCTCGCCCTATTACTAGAAAAACATTTGTCAAATTTCGTGCAGAATTTGAAAACAGACTGTATTATTGTTTACAAAACAACGGAACCCACTTTGAACATTTACTTAATTGACATTTTTATCAAATTTGTAGTTCAACAAAACCTCATTAAATTTTTCATTTAAGCCAAAGTTTCACAATTATTGCTTCACCCTGTATAATTATTATTTATACCATTGGGTAGCATTTTTTATAGCCTTTTCAATGATGTATCACAAGTAGGGGTTTGCAATTTAAACTTTTTTGGTTGTGGTGGGTGGGGCCTAGGGGGTTGATGGGGGTGAGTTCTCATTCGTGTCATTTTAGCTCCCCCTTACTATCCTAGAAACGGTTTCAAGCATTTTTCGTTTTCAGCTTTTGTTCGTGAGATATAGCCATTGTAAGTTTTAAAATTGACACACTGTATAGTAATTTCCACATACTAACATATTTCTCAAATTGGGCTCTGTACCGCCATTCTTTATTATATTACGAATATGTGTGCCACATATCTCGACAAAATATTCAAAATTACAGTCGCAATCTTGGACCGCGTTTGTTGCTACCTGTTGATTGCTACTGTATGCTCTTAAGGCCTTAAGCCTTAAGCCAGAATAGCACGCCTCAGTGGCAGAGAAGAAAAGTTTAATTTTCCATGGAGAAATAGGCACACATGATGTCTTCCGTACGGGGATATATGAGTGAAAATTTCAATAATTCATTTAGTCTCCCGTCTTTGCCTGCAGCTTTTCTGTTCTTTAGTTTTTCGAATGTTTTGTACTTCATGCTTGCAGTGGCGGATGCAGGGGAGGGCGATGAGGGCAATCGGCCCCTCTCTCAAACCAAGTTATATAAAGATTATAAAAACATTCATTTATTTTTCATAGAAATTTAGCCAATCCCCCCCTCTTGACGATGCTGGATCCGCCACTGCATGCTTGCTTATGTGAACTTTATGTTTATGGTAATTTCTGGTGTTTGTGAATCCAACGTCATTTATTGTACCTCTGTAAATTCCTTTTTTTTTAGATAGTCAACCCAGCTGGATGGCTCGCTGCCAGGATTTTTAGTCATTCAAAGGGTGAAAAGTTTAACCGCGTAAAATAACAGAAGATTACACAAGGGTATCCAAAGTAAAAAATCAGTACAGCCTCCTCTTTTGGTAAGTACTGCCACTGTACTGCTTTAAGCGGAGGGGTAGCTTGGGAGTCAGATAGGTACCGTTTGATCTTCAGCATGTGGGTTTCACTATTTGTCTGGAACACAGATGCCTTTGTAGGAGCTGGATTGTACGCTTTCGTGAGTGTATCTTAACTGAACTCATTGACAATAAGGAACGCTATAGCGGGTTAAGATGGTAAAATCTGCACTCGGCTGGATTCCTATTTGGGATTGGCCACTAGAAATTAAATATGTAATTCAAAACACTTTCACCAAAATTTTTAGCACCATATGTGGCCCCAGATGTCCCCTATCGCAAAAACTGTGTTTTTTCAAAAAAACATTTTTCTTAGCGATCCTTCACTTTAAAAAATCTGAAAAAATTTATATGAACATACATTGTTATGTCCAAAAATATACTGATTTTTTCCAGATTTTTTCAGAAAACACAGCTCAGAATTTTTTTGAATTTTGAAATAAATTTTAGGTTGTGTAGGAAATTTTTGACAGACTTCGAAATAATTGTTTTTCGTGTATTTTTTTTTTTCGTTCTTTCGACAACAAAAAAATGGGGTTTTTCTAATTTTCAGGAAGTTCCGAAGAAAAAATGGTAAATCTAACCTTGCCACTCCAAAGAATGAAAAAAAAATACACGCAAAATAATTATTTCGAAGTTTGCCAAAAATTACTTACAAAACCCAAATTTTTTTTTGAAGAATTCAAAAATTTTTTTCTGAGCTCAGTTTTGATCCAAAAAACCTGAAAAAGAATTAGTGTGTTTTTGGGCATCAAAATGTATGTTTGTAATTTGTTTCGGATTTTTAAAGCAAAGACTCGCTCAGGAAACGCTCAAAATATGGATGGGGGACACAAAAAAATGGGTTTTTTTTTCTAATTGTGACAAATTTCCGGAAACAAAAAGCCAAATTTGACCCCGCCAAGTAAAGGAACGAAAAAAACATTAACGAGATATAACTTTTTCGAAGTTTGCCAAAAATTACTTATATAATCTACCTAAATTCAAATATTTTTCCTGAGCTCAATTTTGATCCAAAAAATCTGAAAAAAATCAGTGTGTTTTTGGGTATAAAAATGTATGTTCGTAATTTGTTTTAGATCCTTTTAAAGCAAAGGATCGCTCAAGAAACGCTAAAAATATGGTTGGAGGACACCAAAAAAACGTTTTTTTTTAATTTCGTGAAATTTTCGAAGACAAAATGGCAAATCCATTTAAAGGAACGGAAAAAAATACACAAAAAATAATTATTTCGTAAAAAAGTATGCGAAAAATTTCCTACATAACCTAAATTTTTTTTTAACAATTCAAAAAATTCTCCTGCGCTCAATTTTGATCTAAGAAATGTGAAAAAAATCAGTGTGTTTTTGAACCCAATGCCAAATACGAATCCAGCCGAGTTTTGACTACCTTATCCCGCTATAGCCTTTTATGCCAATTGGAGATTTTAACCTTTTTCTAAGAGACTTGCTACTTCTTACTGATTAAAGTTTGTACCAGCATAGATTATAAAGATACCTAGATTATATAGATTACTGTTTTTTAAAATACTGCAACATTTGAGACAGAAAAACTTCAAATGATTTGAAATGTAGGTACATATTGGGGATTATCAGCTGTCGGCGTAAAAAAAACTATCATGCGTTTCGGTTACCTTTATCACGTGTTTGAATTAAACTTTTCATGCTCATTAAATAATGTTAAATGTCTATAGATTAACGAACCTCTTAAACTAAATTTGGAAATATTTGCATGTCATTGTATTAATAGAAATCTTTATCAATTTTTATCAGTCTGTACAAAGTTTGATATAACAGTTTTTGGATTGAATCAGTAATGACTAACAATATAATCAAGTTTGACTAATGAGAATTAATATTATGTGAATTAATATTATATGAGAATTAATATTGGTCTAAATCGCCAGTCTGGAAGAAGAATGACGTAACAGCAAAAAGCAAATTTTTTCAGCAGAGCAGATAAACGATTTTTAAATATTTAAAATAGGAATGAAAGATTAAATGATGAATGATCGTCCCCATCGAAGAATCCCCCCATCTGAACCTTATCTACAGTTGCGTCATTATGCATCTGAAATAAGGGCTATCAAATAGCGCGTATTTCAATAACGGCACAACTACCCTGTAGTGGCTCAGCACATACCTAGTTACGTTCTGTCGTTTTTGTATTATACTGGGTTGGGATAAAGTATGGAACCAAGCAAATATCTTTGAAACGAAGAGAACAATACTTATGAAACTTTGCATGCAAGTACAGTGACGCAAAAGGCATCTGTTGCCATAATTTTTGTTACTACTCCACTTCCTGTTTTACCGGAAATACCCTTAACTTACTTAATTTAAATGTGACACCTTATATATTTTTGCGGATATTAAAATAACTTGTTATTTTTAATTCATACATACCAAATTTGGTAGAAAAAATTTGTTAAAAAGTGTCTGTAGATAATTTTTTGTATTAATACAAAGAGAATACATAGTAGAAAATAAACGAGTAAATACCATCTACACTACAGACTAAAATTGTTACTGAACTAATTGTTACTAAAATTGAAAACTGTTACTGAACTAATTGACAGAAATAAGTTGTATTAAAAATGGTTCATCTAAGTGAAAAAGATCATATTGAAATATTAATGATAATCGGTTATGGTGAATTTTCATTTTTTGGAAGTGAATTATCCAAATCGATGGATTGGACGTAAAGGATTCATTCAGGAGTGGCCCGCTCGTTCTCCGGACCTCAACCCGTTAGATTTTTTTTTCTCTGGGGTTATCTAAAATCACGTGTTTACGTTAGGCGACCAACATGCTTGCAGGATTTGAGACCAATAATAATTGATGAATGTGAACTAATACGTGGAGAAATCTTGCAAAAAGTGACTTACGAATTTATTTATAGGCTTGCACGTTGTCAGGAGGTGAACATTCATTAAAGAAAAACGTGGCGTGGCGCGTCTTCATCGAATAAACGGTTTTCGCACCACGTTTTTCTTTAACGAATGTGTTAGATTTTTTCATTTTTTTTTTATTTTTTGCTTTTTAGTTGATTTTTTTTATAATATGTTTAATTTTAGTCACTCGTCACTAAAGAAAAGCGTTTCTTAAAAATATTTTTTTCATATTTTTTTATTCTTTACTTTTTAGTCTTAGACTTTTCAAATATTAAAATATATCGTCATGTTTATTAAAATATGTATAAAACATATGATGTACAAACATAAAAAGTAGTCGGAATCGGCAAAAAATTTGAAACTTTATTGTTTATTTATGAAGCATAACGTAAACAATTAACGTAAAAAGTGAAATTATGTATAGTTCATATAATTAGCTACAATCCGTAAAAGTTTCAAGTTTCTTCATTGTAAAAAACAAGAGAATTTAAGCGTTTTCCGTTAAAATCGTATTTTAATTTAAACAATTAAAAAACAAAAAAAAATTTATTGTCTATTCGTGTATAGTTCCCGCGAATGCATATGTCTGCAAATTTTTAGTCATTTGCATTGAAGAAAAGGCAGTCAAATTAACGTCCAAAGATTTGACTCAAACGATTGAACTAAAGAAGAGTTTAATTAATTAATACGAAAAAACGAATTCTTGTTAATTGTAGCACAAAACGTATCTACCGGGAGTTTTTCTAAGACTACGATAAAAACACGAATTTTTTGAATTCGAGTTTTGGTTGAAGTTTTGTTTCGTATCGTAGGGTAATGGATCCAAATATGAGACCTTTTTTTGAAACTCCTGGTAATGGTAAAGTTTATGGATTCAAGAAGTCTTAAATTAGATACATGTCAGATAATTATGCTATTATATTGCAACAGGTTCAAAATTAATTTTAAACTAACATTTTTTTACCAATAAATTAATTTGTTAAAAATGTCAAAATTCCCAACTTAAAAAAAGGTGTCTTAATATGAGACCACGTGGTATCCTAATATGAGACATTACGTTATACAGGTTAAAAGGCGATACATATTATTTTAACACAATGTTCTGGATATAAACTTTATTACATGCTGTAGACATGATTCTATTGTTCTGAAGCTGTTTCTTTGTGGCATATTATGCAATTTACTATTTTATTGGGAAATAAGCCACAATTTAAGTTAAAAATAAAAATTGGAAGTATAAACGTCAATAAATTTGATTTTTAACTTAAATTGTGGCTTATTTCCCAATAAAATAGTAAAAAGACATAATGCTATTCTCAAAACATATCTCAAAACAGTATGTGTTTTATCTCGCCAGGTATTAATGACGCACGGGTAAAGACTCGCGGACTCAACTGTATATATGTAATTTCCTGAAAAAAAAAACAGAAAGAAAATGAAATGATGAAATCAAATCAAATATTACCTGTCGTTTAACAGAAGAATAATCACTATAGTCTTTACAATTCCTCCTCCTCGAATCAGATCTTCGACGCGATTCTTCCACGCTTTTGCACATTATCTTTAAATGAACCATTACAGTTTCCTTAATTGTTCTCAAAAAGTAAAAACAATCCATTGCCCGCCCGTCCGTACACTATGAAAAGCAAGACCGGCACTTCGCAACATAACATGTCAGAAACACCACAGGAACTGAAGATAAATGGAGGCTTTTAAAAACAAATTAAGAGAGTAGATGTGGTGAGGCACTGGAGGGGAGACGAAATAACAGATCAGGTAACCACCCCTAAGTCAGTGGTGGAGAAGGGTGCGATTTTGGTGATGTTCCGCGATGAACTAACATTGATTCGGTGAAGTTTTAACAGTTTAAATGAAATTGATATAAATGTTATAAACAAACGTAGAAAACGCAATTTACAAGCTGATATTACGATTTCTGGGAAGTTCCTATAGATAACGAGGTATAATGGGTTTCGAATGTTTAGTGTCACGTAGATATTAAGAATTACATACTGTTAGTATATAATAATAACTTTCCACTACAAAGGGTTAACTTGTAAGTTAAGCACCAATGAATCACATGTGTGACCTTGATGAAAATACAGGAAAAAAGAAAATGTTAAATATTATTGAAATTTGAAAGTTAAAATATAAATTAAGTGCATTGAAAAAACACGAATGTATTATTTAAATTTATAAGAACACAACCGTGTTTTGAGGACTTACCTATAATCAGAAAACCGATTAGTTAGTCGGTTTTCGAATTGAATAATCATTTTATTAGTTAGTAAATGCGTAAAAAGGGCTTTTCATTCAGTCATTTGTTTCGAGCTTCGGCCATGTGTCACATAATATTAATATATCTACGTCTACGTCGTACGTTATTGGTATATGGTATATACCAATGATACAAACCAAAGACCGTCAAAGACGTATGACGTAGATATATTAATATTATGTGACACATGACTAGTGTTGCCAGGTTTAATCGGCACATAAGCAAAAATAAATTGGGATGTATAATTCCAAAAATATTGGAAAATGCTCTTTCTTCAAAATAACTTAAAAAGTATTAGGGATACTAAAAATCTCAAGGAGTAAAAAGTAGTTATAAAGTTCTTATATAGTTCTTTTATAAATATGATAGATTCATTTTGTTTTTCTGTTAGACAAAAATTGGTTCAGATATGGCTGTTCATATTTTGCATACACTCGTGATTATTGAGTCGTTCAGGCCCTTTCAATCATGTAAAAAATACATAAGTAAATTGTTTGTAATAACGATTAATTTCATTTGGGGTGCAAAGTAGGGGGAGATTTTCACGATTTTTTTTACCAACAAAAAAGAGTCAACTTGATTTTGAGCATAACTCGCTTAGTTTTGATGCTAGAAACTTTTTTAAAACATAAAAATAAAGATTTATTAAAAGTTTTAATTGGGTTTTCTCGAAAAGTGCTTCATTTCTTGGTTATTTCACGTTGAAATATTTGATTTGGAATTTGACGAATAAAAACGTATTTTTCATGAGCTACAACTCTGCTTTTGCTGGGTCTATAGACTTTACGAGTTCACATTTTTTTTTTAATTTTTTTATATACTACATTTTTGCTAAGAATATTTTTTTCGATCAAATACTTACTTTTTGAATTATTTGTGAAAATCGCCTGAAAACGTGATTTTTTTGTCGAAAAATAAACATTTTCATTCGTAAATAACTCGAAAAATATTAAGCAAGTTAAAATTCTATAGAACTAAAATTGCTTAGAATTAGTCAATTTATCCTTATTCGGACTTATTTTAAACGCACGGTTTTTCACCCCCAACTAGGGGTGACTGTCACCCCCCGAGTAAAAGCAACCAACGGCACAAGCCGTCCAAATTTTCAAGCAATTCGGAGTTGATCCTGAAATGTACACGATATCGCCATATTTCCCGTTCATTTACTGGACTACAAGGTGCTTCTATAATCTGTATTGGATCCTACATAATAATAACCAGACGAAATTACAAAAAAAAAATCGTAGATTAAGTAAATTATTTATTTTTTTGTTAAAATTATATTTTTCATTCGATTTTACCCCTTGTAGGAGTGCCTTGTTTGTATAACGTAGTTATAAAATTCACTGCAAGTCCTCCTGAAATTGTTTTTCGTGGTTGGAAATCGGGACATTCAGTATCCCGATCAGGTACAATTGGTACGCGTCCCCAGACCGCTGAAAATCGGGACGTCCCGCGCAAATCGGGACACCTGGTAACGCTACACATGACAGAAGCTCGAAACAAATGACAATCGATGAAAAGCCCTATTATAGTACCGCGTTTAGATAGGCAAAATGCCGTTCGTCACTCCCAGAATTCAATACTTTTCACATGTTTTTACTTTCTGTGATTAAATAATAACACTTCTCGCAATTTTAGCCCAGCTTTCCCCTCTCCCTAACCAAAAAAACTTCATTTTTTCGTTTTTTTGGATGGGTTCAAATCAGTGTTAAGATTTCAAAAAATTCCCACGCATATATGAGGAACAGAACTTATCTATTTTTTTATATGTCACTAGATTGAGTGTACATATCCTAAAAATGCATTATTTTCTAAAAAAGCGTATAACTTTTTTTGGAATGGCTGCTGATCTAATATTTTTTAATTTGTATATTCTATCTAAAACTATATCTCTGATCTTTTCCAGATTTTTGCGTAAGGTAGGCCTGGATCTGAATACAACGTAACTTCCCAATGGGAAATGCATAATAATATCTGGATAAGCTCTTCTTCTTCTTCTTTCTCGAAACTCCTTATGCCTCTCAGGGGCGTCTGAGGTTTTATTCATCCTCTATCAATATCTTCCATTTATTGCGGTAATTTGCTAACTCTTTCATTTGTTGATGTGTTTTTCCTTTTTCCTCTTCAATTTCTATAATCTGGTCGATCCATTTTTTCCTTGGCCTACATTTCCTTCTTTTACCATATCCTTTTGTTTCAATCACCTGCTTTGGTAGTCTTGCCAGGTCCATTCTGTTAATGTGTCCATACCATTTTAATTTTCTTTTTTGGATCTTTGTTATTATCGATTTCTATTTCAGTCTTTGTCTAATATCCTCATTTCTTATTCGGTCCAATTTCGTTTTTCCTGCTATTTTTCTTGACTGCGTCATATTGTTGTACTGTCTATTTTTGCATTGTTTACCCATGTCTCGCTTGCATATCTGGATAAGCAAATGACAAAATCTATATAGACGGACATGCGCTTATAAAGCTAAAGTACTGCGAAAAACAAGCAGAAATCAGCTCAGAATCATAGACATGCGCCAATCAAGGAATACCTGCATATAATGGGGCTGTTGCATGAAGACTTAAGCTGCAGACATAGTAAGCTATAGTCAACCATAGTTTAGATGACTGCGAGTCACTAAATCGCATGTGGCAAACAGTGGATACTACCAAGTGGGCCACACGGTACCCATCCACTGGATCTGTACAAGCTAGTACAGGGTTCCAGAATTCTGGAATTATTCTGAAATCATTAATAAATGAAAGATGATAGGCGAATTGGATGCAGAATTAGTGGTTGATGACAGATCGAATATGCCACAATTGATTGTGGCTTAATATGGCAAAACATAGTGTAGAAGTAATAGGTTTAGAATTTAGAACATACGGCTTCAGAAAATAAAAAAAGGTGGCTCCTAGCAGTTTATTGTTCACTTTTGTATTTACATATAAGCTATTTGAGTCATATCATTCTTCAAACAAATGAACTGGAACCAAGGTTGTTCATCATATTATAACCGCTCTAATAACGAGTAGTTTATATAGATTCAAATTGTCATTTAACATAAATATGATTTTTATTGTGCAATATAGTAAGTAAATATCGGGGTGCGTGTGGCCAATATTGCGCAATGTTCAATTTATAGGCTAGACCACTTGTGAATTTTAAATGTCCAAAAGTATTTCCAGTAGCTAGGTTATTGTTAAAGGTTGACTTGGTGAGATGGAATCTCGCATCACATTTTCCTTTTTTTTTAATTTCACGGTTAATGATTCTTAATAGTTTATCAAAGAATGTACTATCTAGTCGTATTATAAATATTTTAATATCACGTAGCTCACTGATTCTTAAATTATTTAACAAATTTTCTTGAGGTTACTTATTTCCTTTTTTAAACCATCTCTTCATCCTCCTTCGATTATTTTTCCTCTTCTTTTTCGTCTTCCTTTATGAAGCTACAACTAATACAATAGACATACAATTCGCTATCATCCCACATATTGATAGCATCAGATCCAGCCGGAAACTAATTTACTGCGCAATAATTGTGCATCGTGTGAACTTTATAAGCAATAAATAATTTGAAAGAGACTGATATGTTTCTGTATACACTTATGACAAGTGAATTAATGAGAAAGGAAACGTATTTTTGAAGTGTGTAAAAATATTTAATTCCTATTAAACAGAGTTAAAATTGACTAAACAGAAACTCAAAATTAAATCAAGAATTTGTTAAAAAACCATAGAACGCATCTACATTCAATTTCAATTAAGTGATATATGCTAAGTGATAAAGCATACGTGACCGCTTCCTCGTAGCAAAAATAAGTTCAAGTCCCCGATCCCTAAAAATGGACGGCGAAACGTTTGCAACATTATCACGCAATCGTTTCTTATTTTAATTTTTTTGCGGTTTCATTGTTTAACATTGTCGCGAAATGTGTCAAGAGGAAAGTAAATTTAAGTGGTGTGTATATTTTTTGAGTACATTCATTTTAGACATGCAACCTTCATGTTGTTTTAGTGAAGTCTCTTTCAAATTTATTACTGGGGCAAATGACTTTTCCGTCCAGGACTGGAAATTATTCCAAATATTTTTTAGTACATTCAAAATATATTGGCAATCTGTTTTATATTTACAGTCGAACCCGCTTCTTGGAATACCGGTTATAGGAATTTCCCGGGTTAAGGAATAGAAATTTGAGGTCCCGAAAGGTTTCTACTAACCACCAATGATCGGTTATTAGAATATCCCGGTAATCAGAATACTTTTAATTGCCACGAAGGCTATTCCAATAAGCGGGTTCGACTGTATTATGAAATGATAAATCAATTCCGTTCCATTAGTTTACTGTTTTGTTTTCTTTCCTAAGCGGCTCCCAGCTTCTTTGGTCTTTCTCTCCTACTGCTTTCAGAAACCCGCAACACTACGAGTGTTTAGTTTTCTTCTGCATTTTTTCTTTAACTTCCTTTGACAATACCCTTCTTCTTCTTGTTGTGGTTCTGTCTCCTTTAGTGGAAGTTAGCAACTACACTGGCAAATCCGTCTCTGTTCAATGCGGCTCTAAACAAAGATGATCAAGGCCGGTCCAGTCTTTAATATTTCTAAGCTATGAAATCTGGCGCCTACTGGGACACCGTTTTCCTTCAATCTTAGCCTGGATGATTAGTTGCGCGAGACGGTACTTTTCGTGTCTCATTATGATGTGTCCCAGGTAGGCAGCTCCCACAATAACCAGCTCCCGTTTTTCTCCAACTTCTTCCTGAAGTTTTTTCATATTAATTAGTATTATAATAGTACCTGTAATAATAGTAGCCGTTACTAGCCATATTTCTGCAAACTGTATGATTTCCTTTCATATTCTGGATTTCCTTTGTTCTGCTATTTTTGCCCTTAATAGACCTTCATTTTTTTAAACATTTCTCATTTCTTAACCATCACTTGATTTTTTGTAGTCCACTGCGATATTTTGGTTAGTTCCTACCAGGCGAGCGGGAGATACCCCTAAAATGACCAGGTACTGACCACGGAGAGGTGAATGGCTAATTTTATTCATACTTTATATTTTTGAAGGTGCTGAAAACGAAAATGAGGTTTATTTTGAATTTTATGTGGGGGAACATTGTCAAAATCGCAATTTTAACCTAAAAATAAAAAAAAATGGAAATCACGTTTTTTTGCGTTTACCTCGCTACAACTCTGTTCTCCTTTAATATTTTTTTCTGAAATTTTTGCAGTATATATTTCTCACCATTCTTAAGAGAATGGTACTTACTTCAAGCTTTCAGTCTTATTCTAATAAAAGTTATGAATTTTTTAAAGTGAAAGATGAAAAAAAAAGTGAAGTCACGAATTTTTACGTTTAACTCACTACAACTCTGTTCCATTTTAATAATTTTTTCTAAAATTACTACAGCATATATTTCTCACCTTTGGGAAGACTGTGAAAGTAACTGAAGTCTTTCAGTCTTTATTTTTATAAAAGTTATGAATTTTTAAAAATGAAAGGTGCAGATTCGTGAATTGCAGAGTTAAATCGCAAAAATTAAGTGACAAAATTTATCTATTTGATTTCGTTTATGTTGTAATTATATTATATACTTAATTCTTTGAAGGTAAAATATTGCAAAACCTCTAAATTTTAAAGAACTGCCTGGATTGACATGAAATTTGGCATACACATAGCTAATAAGTCAAAGAAAATAAGTGATATTGTGCCGATGTGTGCTTTTGCCCTAGGGGTGAGTTTCATCCCCTTTTGGGGATGAAAAATATATGTTCGAAATAAGTCCGGAAATGGATAAAATGCCTAATTCTAAGCAACTTTTGTTCTATAAAGTTTTTTCACCAATATAATACTTTCCGAGTTATTTGCGAGTGAATATGTTAATTTTTCTACAAAATAACTACGTTTCCAAACGGTTTTTCGCAAATAATTCAAAAAGTAAGTATTTGGCGGAAAAAAAGTTCTTATCAAAAATATAGCACGTAAAAAAGTGAAAAACTTGGTGTATATATTAGGTCAATGTATCTAGTAGAAGCAGAGTTATAGCTAATGAAAAATAGGTTCATATTCGTCAAATTCCAAATCGTATATTTTAACGTGCCATAACCAAAAAACGAAGCACTTTTTTGGGGAAAACTCATTTTAACTTTTTTAAAGTGTTTAAAAAATGCTTATTTTTGTTTCTTAAAAAAATTTTTAGCATCAAAAGTAAACAAGTTACACTCAAAATAAAGTTGGTTAAAAAAATTTTTAGCATCAAAAGTAAACAAGTTACACTCAAAATAAAGTTGGTAAGAAATCGGGAAAATCACTTGTTATCACTTTACAAGTTTTTTACTCGCGTATGTGTTGATCATACGATCTGTAAGTTTCATCGGTTCAAAGTCCTTATTTTTGAAAAAGCTGTAGTTAAAAGGGCTTGAACGAGTCACTTATCACGAGTGTATGCAAATTTAGAAACACCGAATCGTGACCAATTTTTGTCTTACAGAAAAACAAAAAAATACAAAATATTCAGAAAAGTAAAGCCGACTTTTTATTTTTTAAGACTTTTGGTATCTCTAACAATTTTTAAGTTATTTGAAAAAAAGCATTTTTTTCAAAATTAAAATTTTTAAAAATTTTACTTTAAAACCAAATTTTTTCATAAATAAGCACTTTGAATCGATGAAACTTACAGATCATATAAACACAACATAAGTAAAGTAAATTTTGAAGCGGTAACGATTAATTTCATTTAAGTTGCTAATTGGGGGGTGATCTTCCTGATTTTTCTTGCCAAAATAAAAGGGACCAACTTTATTTTGAGCGTAACTTGCTTACATTTGATGCTAGAAATTCTTTTTATAAAAACAGAAATAAAGATTTTTTAAACACTTTAAAAAAGTTGTAATGTGTTTTCCCCAAGAATGCTTCATTATTTGGATATTTCACATTGAGTTATTCTATTTGAAATTTTTCGAATATGAACCTTTTTTTCATTAGCTATAACTCTGCTTTTGCTAGGTATAAAGACCTAATATATACACCATTTTTTTCACTTTTTTATAGGCTGTAGTTTTGCTAAGAATATTTTTTTCGGCAAAATGCTTACGTTTTATTTGCGAAAAACCGTCTAAAAACGTGGTTATTTTGTTGAAAAATAAACATATTCACTTGCAAATAACTCGAAAAGTATTGATTTGGTGAAAAAACTCTATAGAACAAAAGTTGCTTACAATTAGTCAGTTTATCCATTTCGGAACTTATCTTGAACATATATTTTTTCACCCCCGAGATGGGGTGAAACTCACCCCCAGGGCAAAAGCACACATCGGCACCATATCACTTTTTTTCTATGACATGTTAGCTATGCGTGTGCCAAATTTCATGTCAATCTAAGCGGTTCTTTAAAATTTACAGCAAAAACCGTGAAAGAATGGACTATTAAACCATAAAGTTCAAAGAAGTTTTATGGGGAGTTTTAGGTCTAGATGTGTTATAGAAAAAATATGGTGCAACTTTTAATTTTAAGAAAAACGTGGTTTAACTTTTTTTTATTTTTAGGGCAAAATTGCGATTTTGACAATGTTCTCCCACCTAAAATTCAAAATAAACTTGATTTTCGTTTTCAGCTCCATCAAAAACATAAAGTAAGACCAAAATTAGCCATTCACCACCAATGATCAGTATCTCGAAAAATTAGCGTTATTTTGGGGATTTATAACGTAGATGTTAAACGTTGCACGATTTGTTTTCTATAAAACATTTTGATCCAAAACTTTCCAGAAAACTTCTTTGTACTCATGTTTTATTTTTGAATTTGATTTAAAATCTATATTTCAAATTTTGTCAGTCAAATTTTGCGATTAAACTTTGAAATTAACAAATCTGCACCTGTACTTTAAAAGATTCATAACTTTTACTAGAATAAGACAAACAGCTTCAAGCAGAAACCATTGTCTTTAAAAATGTGAGCTATATATAGTGTACACAAACTTTAGAAAAAAATATTAAAACGGACCAGAGTTGTAGCGAGCTAGACGCTAAAAACGTGATTTCATTTTTTTTTATTTTTAGGGTACAATTGCAATTTTGACAATATTCCCCCACCTAAAATTTAAAATAAATTTCATTTTCGTTTTTGTCACGGTCAAAAACATAATGTAAGACCAAAATTAGCCATTCACCACCCATGGTCAGTATCTCGAAAAATAAGCGGTATATTGGGTATTTCTAATGTCGACATTAAAAGTTGCATTACTTTTTTTTTCTATAAAACATTTTGATCTAAAACTTACCAGAAAACTTCTTTGTACTTCTACTTTAACATAAACGTGATTAGGAAGCTAAGTTTTAAACTTCGTCACACAACTTTGGCGATTAAACTTTGCAATGCACAAATCCGCACCTTTTCCTTTGAAAAATTCACAACCTTTATCAGGATAAGAATAAAAGCTTGAAGCAGGTACCGTTGCCTTCAGAAATGTTAGAGCTATATACTGTAAAAATTTCACAAAAAAAATATTATAATGGAACAGAGTTGTAGCGAGGTAAACGCAAAAAAACGTGATTTCACCTTTTTTTTATTTTTAGGTTAAAATTGCGATTTTGGCAATGTTCCCCCACATAAAATTCAAAATAAACTTCATTTTCGTTTTCAGCACCCTCGAAAATATAAAGTATCAATAAAATTAGCCATTCACATCTCCGTGGTCAGTATCTTGAAAACTAAGCGCTTTTTTGAGGGTGTCCCGCTCGTGTATATCTCCATTGTTCAGCAATAGCAACTTAAGTTGTAGGCTTAAAGTCTGGCTGACTATTGCCTTGTATTCTATATTCTTCTTTTTTTGGTTCCTATTCGTTTCGAATATTGGAGATCATTCTGGCTATAATATTATTTTTATTAACTGATGCTTTAAATATATTAGTTGTTGTTGTGGGGAACCATTTCCTCAGGTTTTTTAACCATGATATCTTTCTTCTCCCAATTCCTCGCTTTCCGAATACTTTATCTTGAAGGATTATTTTCAGTAACTTTCTTTTTCTATACATTCTATTATATATACATTCACATGATATATCGCCTTTCTGGTAATTACAGATATGAAAATCTATATGAAAATAATTTGTTCTAGTTTTGTATGAGATAAGTTAACTTTATCTCATTTGAAATTTCGTTTTTACAATGGCCTTATCTACAATTATCTGTTACCACTTCCAAAATACCATCGTATTATTTGTAGTACGAAACTACTACAGGGGAATTCAAACACTGGATTCGACACTTCTATACAAAGTACAAATTTTATAACCCAATTCTTCCAATAGTTCTTACAACTTTCTGCTAGTTCTTTTGCTCTTTGTCCTTTCCACTTCATGTTCGAATACAAACAGTTTGTGCTTTCCTTTTATTCACACATCTACTTAACACCATACTCTTATCTGTAAGAAGTCCAAGATCTCAAGACCCTATTCTAAATTTCTGCTTGCTTTATGTACATATTTTTGATTGTCTTTTATGTATTTTTAACGAATTTTGATATTATCTCAACGTTTTTTCAAAAATTTTATAACTTCGTCATTGACATTATTGGCTTCAGCAACTTTTCTGTTTTTACTGTAAGTTTATTTATTTCACAAATTTTAATTATATCTGATTTTTATTGATAATCAGATACATCTACGATTCTTTTCTAATCCCGATAATACACGCCTAATAGCATAAAGTGGGAAAGTTCCCGGGGGTTGGCTGTACACCAGAGTACCTACTTAAAAAAACTCCACAATGAAGTACAGTAAAACCTCCTTTAACAGAAACCTTTTTAACCGAAACATCGTTTAACCGAAACGGCCGATTTCGGCAATAGAAAGTAAATTTTTATCGCAAAACGGAAACAATTCGGTGTTAGTTTGTCAACATCTTCAACATTGCTTTCATACAACTAAAGAACGCAATTAAATATACAACACATTACGAAATCACCTCATTTTTTTAATACCAACTGTGCCCAAGTATACTATGTAATTTAATATAAGAAAAATACAAAAATCAACGTTATTTTTAACCGAAATTCTTGTTATCCGAAATGGCTTCTCCCCCAATTATTTCGGTTAACGGAGGTTTTACAAACTTCTACTGTAATTGGTATACGTTACAACATAATATGTTATATTGGTGTATGAACATATTACACCAATTACATACATTAGAACTTTTTACTTCATTGTAAAGTTTTTTACATTCCTAATAGATTTTTTATTTTCTATATTCATTCCTTAGCAACCTATAAAAATAAGCGTGAGCTGCCACTGGAGAAATCCAATTCAGAGAGAAAAAGTGCCGTAAGGGATACATTTACCAGACCTGTCAAATTATTTGGACCACTTTCGATGGCGTTTCCTTTTTGCACTGGGCCCCTGGGGTCACTACATATGGATGTGTATATCCGTTGTGACGAAAACGGGAGAATATCTTTTGTTGTCTGCTAATTTTTGGGGGTTTTTATGCGAATAGGAAAGCTTCTCGGTTTGATGCGGCGCGAGAAAAAATTAAGGGTGCGAATGGAAGCGTACCAAAGGTCCATTTTTCGTTTTGGGTGATGATTTTTGTGAATGAGTGGAAAAATTCGGGGCGGAAGTGTGTGAGTGATTTACAGGAGGGTAAATTTATATTTCTCTTAAATAAAAAAATAACAATTGATGGATTCGACCGTTACTTGATGGAAGTTCATTTTATCTAATAATAAAACACTGAAAACGTTTGTTTTCTCCACAGAATTTATTATAACTAAGTGACTACAGCTGTTTCGGCAGAGTGCCTTTCTCAAGTGATCACTTGAGAAAGGCACTCTGCCGAAACAGCTGTAGTCACTTAGTTATAATAAATTCTGTGGAAGTATAGAAAACAAACGTTTTCAGTGTTTTATTATTAGATAAAAAAAATAACAGTTTACTTACACTTAAATTTTAAATACTATAAAAGATAGCTTGGAGGGTTAGTAGACAAGAACATCAAACGTATTGTAGACAAAGAAGAACGATAAATTTTTATAGGCATGAAAAATTTACATAATTACATTCAAAAATAGAAAATCACCAGGAGAGGACAGAATATCGAATGAACAATGAACTAATAATGGTAGGGAGCCCAAGCGGGGATTTTTGCAGTTACTCGAGCGCGTCAGATTAGCATATGGGAAGAAACCGGGTACCCTGCAGATGTACCTCTACCATATATTGGTTCTTAACATAGGGGAGTTCGTTAAGGGGGGCCCGAAAAAAAATCTATCCTTAAAAATACTCGAAATTGTCAGATTAAGATAAGGTAAGTTAAGTACATGCAATATAGTGTATATTTAAAAAATCTGACGATTTGAGCCGGGCGTAAGGAAATGGGTAAATCCCAAAGTTTCACAAGAAAAAAGCGAATATTTCGCGAAATGAATGACAGATCGAAAAACTAAAAAATATGTGCTCAATATTTTTAAAAATCTATCAAATGATACCAAACACGACTTCCCACGGAGAGGGGTGGGGCTGTAAATTTTATATTTTAAATACGAATCCCGCAATATTTCGCGAAATGAACATCAGATCGAAAAACTGTAAAATACACTTATTCAATATTTTTGAAAAATCTATTGAATGGCTCCAAACACGACCCCCCACGGAGGTGGGATAGGGGGTTACCTGAAAATCTTAAAAAGGAGCCCCCATTTTTTATTGCAGATTTGGATTCCTTACGTAAAAATAAGTAACTTTTATTCGAAACATTTTTTCGAATTATGGATAGATCGCATTATAATCGGAAAAAACGATTGTTGAAAATGGAAAATTAAATTAAAAAAATGGAAAGTCCCCACTTAAATGAAAAATTTTACTTAACTTTTTTGGTTTTAGGACCTAGTATTGGCAACCCAATAGGTCCCCATGACGCTCGAGTAACTGCAAATTTAGCATACTTTCCTCCCCTACAATTATGTTAATTAATAAAAATACATTAAATGGGTATCCCGAATGAAGTACGTGCCTCCTAGTGGCGGGATACGGGCAACAATACATTGGCTTATAGGGCAGTCCTTACAGTAGGGATCCTGGCCTATACAGAAAAATGCAGGCGGGTGTGGGGTAATACTGCACTTTGGTTGCATTGGTGGTGTATTGGCTAAACGTGCAGGATAGGGCAGGGTATGGTGCTGATAGAAAAGGCATTCAGGCATCAAATATCCAAAAATCTTTTCAGGCCATAATAATGAAAAGACCTTCTCCAAACGAAATAAAAACTTATACTGAAATGATGGCATCTCCTGAGGTAAAATGTTCCGGAAGTAAAATGAGCCTCCATTCGGATCTCCGGGTGAGGACTATCTCAGGGGGAACACCATTGCAGGTTAGAAAAATCAGGATAGGGTCTTGGAATCTTGGTAGTCTTACAGGTAAGAGTCTGGAGTTAGTGGATGCGCTCAAACGAAGAAGAGTTCAAATTGCTTGTATTCAAGAAACTAGGTGGAAAGGACAAAGGGCGAAAGAACTAGGTGATGGATATAAATTGTGGTATGTAGGGAGTAGTAACAGTAGAAATGGAGTTGGTATAATTGCTGATAGTGAAATGAAAGATAACGTAGTAGAAGTTGTAAGAACGAGTGATAGAATGATGTCAGTGAAATTTGTAATTGATAAAGAGGTATTGAATGTTGTGTGTGTGTGTATACTCCTCAAACAGGTCTGGGTGAGAATGAAAGAAGAGCTTTCTATGATCAATTGGGAGACATACTGAGTGATATTCCAGCGGAGGAGAAAGTTATAATAGGAGGTGATTTCAATGCACATGTGGGCCAAGCCAAGACAGGATATGAAACAATACATGGGGGATTAGGCTTTGGAACTAGAAATGAAGCTGGATATGACATGCTAGAATTAGCAACAGCATTGGATATGGCGATTGTTAACACATTCTTTAAAAAGAGAGAAACTCAACTTATTACCTACAAAAGTGGACAACATCAATCCCAAATAGACTACTTCATGATAAGGAAAGAAGACATACGTGAATGCAAGGACTGCAAGGTAATAGTTAGTGAGACAGTAAGCCAACAACATAAGCTGCTTGTTCTGGACATCGAAGTAAAAAGCGAAACTAAACAAAAATATCGGAGAGGACCACAAAAAATCAAGTGGTGGATGCTAAAAGATGAGAAGGAAGGTCTATTCAGGGAAAGAATAGTAGAAAAAATATGTTGGAACATGAAAGGAAGCCCTAACACAATTTGGAGAAAAATGGCCAATATTATTAGAGAGACGGCTATTGAAATACTTGGGAAAACGTCAGGAAAGAAGTTTGAAGATAAAGAGACTTGGTGGTGGTCAAATGAAGTACAAGGAAAAATAAAAGAGAAGAGAAAATTATATAAAAAGTGGCAAGAAACCAGATCGGACATAGATCTTCAAAACTATATGGTCGCCAAAAAGGAAGCGAAAGTAGCAGTAGCAAAAGCTAAAGCAGAAGCGTATTCAAACCTATACGATCAACTTGATACCAGGGAAGGCGAAACGAAGATATATAAAATAGCCAAACGGAGAGCAAAGAAAGCAAAAGATTTTAATCAGATTAGATGTATCCGAGATGAAAATAATAAAATACTAGTTCACGAAAGGGATGTCAAAAAGAGATGGAGAAAGTACTTTGACAGCTTATTAAATGAAGAATTTGACAGACAGCCTGTAGAGTCAACGGAGACAGTAGCAGCAATGGTCACCAAAATAACCAACGAGGAAGTGGCTCAAGCGCTTCAAAAAATAAAGAAAGGAAAAGCGGTAGGACCAGATGATATTCCTGGGGAAGTATGGAGAGCATTGGGAGAGACAGGAACAAGGTGGCTAGCAGGTCTATTTAATAGAATTATGGAAGTTGGACAAATGCCAGACGAATGGAGAAGCAGTATACTGGTACCTGTTTACAAAAACAAGGGAGATATACAACAATGTACAAACTACAGGGCTATAAAACTGCTTAGCCACACCATGAAAATATGGGAAAGAGTAATTGATAGACGGATACGTGAAGAGACCGAAATATCCGAGAATCAATTTGGCTTTATGCAGGGTAGATCAACAACAGATGCAATTTTCATTATAAGACAGTTGATGGAAAAATACAGGAGTAAAGAAACAAACGCTCATATGATATTCATTGATCTTGAGAAAGCATATGATAGAGTTCCTCGAGAGATTCTTTGGTGGGCACTCAATAAGAAAGGAGTCCCTGGTGAATATGTAAAGATTGTGAGGGATATGTATGAGGGAGTAACGACTAGTGTTAGAACAGGTGTGGGAGAGACTGATAAATTTCATGTGAAAGTAGGATTGCATCAAGGTTCTGTGCTTAGTCCGTATTTATTCTCATTAGTTTTGGACCAAATAACAGCGAAAATACAGGGTAACATTCCATGGTGCTTAATGTATGCTGATGATGTCGTGTTAGTAGGAAATAGTGAAAGAGACTTAGAACAAAAACTGGAACAGTGGAGACAAGCTCTGGAGGAAAAAGGTTTAAAACTTAGTAGGACAAAAACAGAGTATTTGGAATGTTCATTTAAAGATGGAGCTACTACAAATAAAATGGTATCTTTGGATGGTGAAATGATTGTAAAAAGCAATAGTTTTAAGTACCTAGGATCGGTATTACAGAGTAATGGAGAAATAGATGGAGATGCATGCAGTAGAATTAGGGCTGGATGGATGAAGTGGAAAGAAGCGAGTGGTGTGTTGTGTGACAGAAAAATTCCAATGAAGCTGAAGGGAAAATTCTATAAAACAGCCATAAGAACAGCTATGATGTACGGAACTGAATGTTGGGCAGTGAAAAAGAAAGAGGAACAGCGAATGCATGTGGCGGAAATGAGAATGCTTAGATGGATGAGTGGAGTGACAAAGAAGGATAAAATTAGAAATGAGTATATTAGGGGAAGTCTAGGTGTGGCACCAATTGACGCCAAAATGAGAGAGCATAGGTTAAGATGGTTTGGTCATGTTCAACGTCGAGACGTTAACCACCCAATACGAAGAATAGCTGAAGTGCAGATTCCTGGAAGGAGTAGGAGAGGAAGACCAAAGAAGACCTGGGGGGAGACGATAAGGCAGGACATGCTGGTAAAGGGGATTAACATTGATATGGCCCAAGATAGAATTGTGTGGAGAAATGCAATTAGGGAAGCCGACCCCGCATAGGGATAAGGCAAAGAGAATGATGATGAATAAAAATACATTAAATATGCAGCTATAACGTGTTTACACTATTACACTGTTTCATTCAAGTTTTCATTTGGTTTTAGGGCCTACTCTTCACAACCCAATAGGTCCCCATAACGCTCGAGTGACTGCACATTTAGCATACTTTGCTCCCCTACTATAAAGTACGGTGGACAAGATCTGACCAAACAACTATTAAAACTAATACAAAACAGAATACCACTAGTAGAATGGAGATCAAGCCAATGGCGGATCCAGAAATTTTTTGGGGGGTGTCATGGATCTTGAAGGTGATTTAATTACTTTTCTCTGATGCAAGGTCATTTAGTCTTACCACCCCTAGGATAAGTGGGTTTTCAATTATTATTTTTTGGATGGGCCTAAAATTTTTATTTTGCTTGGAACCCCCCTTGGATCCGCAACTGGATTAAGCATCCTAATACCTCTCTTCAAAAATGGAGAAAAATCGGACCCGGGGAATAACAGAGGAATTAATTTATTTAATGTCCGACTGGTTTATTATTTGACAAATAATGACGTTATTTCGAATTATATTAAGTACGATATAATGCCCAAGGGCGTGTTATTGAAAAATTACGCCCTAGGGCCTATTCAATTTAAATAACGAGTTAAATACTGTCAAGTTGACAAATAAAACTCTAAGTAAAGCTATGGTTACCACAATTACGTTACGACTATTTCTGGTAAATGTACTTAGGTATTTGAAAACTAATTAATTCAAAATTCATTCAAATTTTTTGCATATAAAGAATAATTTAGTCGGAAATTAAACGTTGAAGGCACCACGGGTATTATAATAATAACGCTTTCGGTCAACGTATATACCTCGGGCCGAAGGCCCTCGGTCTGTTGACCTCAAGCGTTATTATCCTTATAATACCCTTGGTACCTTAATAACTAAAACACAACACTAAAATTAACCACCAAAGTGATAACAAACTGAATAAAATTATAACATTAGCAGAAGAACAACAATGTTTTATGTCGGGAAGATCATGCACCGACGCTATATATTTAAAGAGGCAAGTTCAAGAGAAATCAGTAGAATACAACAAACCGGCCTACTTATGCTTCGTGGACTTTAAAAAAGCATTCGACAGGGTCAAATTAAAGGACGTTATCCATTTATTGTAGGCAATGTTGTACGGAATAATTAAAACGATCGAAAATATCTTCCAGAACAACACAAAAGTAAAAGTAGATGAAGAACTAACTGACCTAATTGAAGCTGGCAATGGGATAAGACAGGAAGACTCTCTGAGTCCTCTATTGTTCAACCCGATCATGGATGAAATAATAAAAAAAGTAAGAACAAAAAAAGATACCAAATGGGAGAAAAACAACTTACAATAATCTGCTATGCAATACTAATCTCTCAAAGTGAAGATTATTTACAACGTATTCTGCACCAATTTAATATAACCGCTAGAAAATTTAACATGTTAATTTCTCCAAAAAATACTAAATGCGTGGTCATAACAGCAAATCTAATAAGGTGTAAATTACTGGAGCTAGATCAAATATCAAGATCTAGATTCATAAAGGCGAGAAAGCTTTTAAAGAAATGTTACTCTCTACCTTACTTTACGGATTAGCAGGATGGACGTTAAAAGTAGCAAGCACAAAATATTGAAGCTTTAGAAGTACTGAGCATTACAGAGATATTAACACCAATGGGTAAAGAGGTGAAATTGTTAATAATTGTGAAAAGGAGAAAAGCTTCATATCTGGGCTACGTGTTGCGTAATGTTATGTATATTCTGCTACAGCTTATAGTGGATTAAAGGTACATTCTCTATACCTCCAGTTGTAAGATGCAGTTTTTGATCAAAGCGAATTTTCTTTTTACTTTTATGTGTCGTTTTTCCTCTCTTCTCTTGGTCTGATATTCGTCTGTGGTTGCTCTAGTGCGCCTATTAGTAGTTTTTTTTTGCAGAATTCTTCTTCCCTAATTCCACACACTTCCTCACACTTCATCTTACCAGGTGCCCCTTTTATCTTCTCTTTCAACGTGTTTTCAATGATTGATTGAATACATGAACTTATATAATATACCTCGTAGATAGTGCAACAAAGTTAACAAAACATGAATTATGCAAAAAATCCTAATAAGTACTATAATCCTTTAAAAACTGATAACCGTGACATTTGAAGATAAGGAAAACTCAAAATGTGACCAAAAATACATAAAAAGTATATGATTCATTCCGAATTTTCCAGTTGTTAAAATTATATTCGTAATTAGTCATTTTTTATCGTTAGGATATTAAAACTGCATAAATTAGCAATAAATTGTCAAGGTACAGCCGAGACTAATTATTACTATTATTATTATCGGCATAATTTTCACCGTAAATTTAATTTCATTTGGAATTTCCTTGTAGAAATAATTAATAATAGGTAACAAGGGTAAGACGTAAATTACGTCTAAGTGATATTTTATGGAATTTGTTCTATATTCTATGTTCATTACAGTAACATTTTTAATTGAAGCACTTTAAAATTGCCCTATACTGTATAACAAAATCCATTTTTATCTGGTTTCAAAAAGGTAGATAATAAATATGAAGTGTTTCTATCATTGTACCTTTCCCAGTACTGTTATTTCTCTGTAATTTTCTTTTTCCACCTCTTTCTCTCTCCTCAGTCCTGACACCCCCCCTCTCTTCCAAATGTAGTGGTCATCGTGATGACCTGTATTGTCTGGCTCTGGTTATCTCTTTTTTAAACACATGCACAGGTCTTTTACATATTCCTGTAATTTGGGAATCCATCTTGTTAGGGATCTTCCTCATGATCTTCAGCCTTCTACATTTCCGTGTATAAGTCTTTCCGTGTGTTCTGTGCCTGATCGCATATCACGTCCAAAGTATTTCCATTGCTGAAGATGGACTTTGCTGGAGAGCCTTTTGCTGATCTTTAGCTCATTTAAAATTTAATTATTTGTCCTGTAGACGGAGGAAAAATTATTAAGAAGCATCAACTACCTAATAGTTAGAATGTGGTAAGCACAAGAAATGCCTCAGGATGGAAAGAAGGCAGAATTTTACCAATATTTAAGAAAGGAGAAGTAAGAGACTGTAACAACTATAGAGGAAAATATCTACTGAGTACAAGACACAAAATTCTAACAGACCTCCTCACTCATATCACAATCAGACAAAAACTCAATCCACAGTGAAAAAAATTGGGAACTACTAGGTTCCACATATGTAATTACACAAAAAATCGAGAAATGCCACGAAAACAACATAGAACTCCACACCCTCTTCGTAGACTTCAGACAAGTCTTTGACTTTATTGGAAGAAATAAAGTATTTAATGAAATGAAAAATCAAAATATACCGGCAAAGCTAATCAGATTAACAAAAATAACTATGGATGGATCCTGAGCCAAAATAAAGAACAAGGTAGCACAAACAGAATTAAAATAGAAACAGGAGTGTGATAAGGTGATTCCTTGCCAACAGCACTATTCAACATAGCAATAGAAGGAACAGTCAAGGCCAGAGGAATTAAAAAAATATAGCCCACTCTCAACAAAAATACATAGTAGCATCTGTAGATGACATAGTTCTCATTGTAAGATACCAGGAAAGATTAAAAGAGGCATTAATAATCCTGGCAAATTAGGCAAAGAAAAGAGGTCTAGAAATTAACGAAGGAAAAACAAAATATTTAGTCTGCAAAAAGAAAAGATAACAAGACGAGAGAAAACTACACTTTTGAAAGAGTTCAATAATTTAAATAGGTACTTAAGAGTATTTGTGAATAGCAAAAAACAGAATGTGTGTGTACTTTGTACGCACGTAAGAAGTTATACTTCTATTATAATATAATCTAACTTCATATTATGATTTCAACGAAATCAATATACCTATCTACTTTAAACAGTTTTTTTGTATTGTATTTAAATATTAAACTAGTTTTAGAAAGAACAAAAAGAATACCAAAAATTAAAAAAAAAGGATATGACTTTGTCAGGATTCGAACAGGGGACCTCTCGATCCCTAGGCGAATGCTCTACCGATCAGCTACCACCGCTTTTGTATTCAGTCGATCATTTCTCGGACATAATTTCAATAATCAAAATTATAATAAATATATTTACTAAAAACACTAATAATATATTCTTTTCACGCACACCTTATTTGCGCTACAGAACTTAAAATATGTAGCGACTAATACCATACTGTCGGTGTGCGCATGCGCCAGGGAATGTAAAAATTCACCCTCGTGCCTAAAGAAGTATAACTGCAAAAAGAGAAGTAATGAAGTATCGGAGGAAATGCTAGCAAGCAACATAACATACTGGAGATACCATAGGTTAATGAAGGACAAGACCTTAGCCATAAATACAAAACTAAAAATATTGCAATATATTGCAAAATATTACAATCACATCTGTAGTTAGGTATATACGCAGCTGAGACAATGTGCCCCACAGATAAATATGAACGAACAATAAAAATAAAAGCAAAATCCTCAGAAGAATTATGGGTTCGATACGAACGGAAAACTGAGAAATGAGAAGAAGAGTGAATGAACTTCTTCTGAGAAAGAAAAAAAAATGAACCATGAAATACGAGACAAATATATAAGTAGTTAGATTTATTAAAGCGCAGTTACTGAGATGGATGGACACATAGAGGGAAGGAAAAATGACATACTGATTAAGAAGGTCACCAGATGTTAGCCAGAACCTGAAACACCGAAGGAAAGACATGGGAGGACCAGAAAGAGATGGGAGGACCAGGTCATGAGAGACATCAAAATCCTGAAAGAAAGAAACTTGAGGGATCTAAGCACAGATTGAAATAAGTGGAAGAAAATTATAACAAAAATTAAGTAACTCATACAGAAGTAAAAACAAGGTGTATACTGGTATAAAATGGTTTATTAAAAAACTTCATAAAAAGTCGTGCAAAACGTTTTCGTGATAATTCAGAACATCTTCAGTGCCTAGAATGAAGTATTTCCACGTTAGATGAAGGAAAAAAAGGTTACAATTGTGACTGTTAATTAGAAAAAACATGTGGAGAATACTTACATTCTGCTAAGTAGTTAAAACTAGCACACTAATTAAAGTGGTAACATCATAATATATGGTTTACATGATAGATTTAAATAAAATATGGTGAATACCAGTCGATGTTAAAGGATTAAATTAGTACATGCTTAAAGGGAAACATGCTTCCCTGCTCGAAAAACTAGGTACTTTGCCAGTTCAATGGGCACAGACCAACTGATAAAATACTAAATGTACTTTCAATATGACATGACAAAGAGTGACATGACAAGATAAGACAAAGTCAATTTTTGGTTAAGAACTTCAAAAAGTGTAGTTTTAAGTTCGGATTTTAATTAAAATGTAAAGGTTGTTAATAACTGTTTGAGAATGTAATTAAAATTGTTTAAAAAATTAGAATCTATTTTAAAGTCTAAATTAGCAACTCTCTATTCCAGAAAAAACTTTTGGATTGTAGGATTTAAGGTTGGTATAATCCATGGTTAAAAGTGTGACGTCATCGGTTGTAAAATGATAAGGTAAAAGTTTAATTTAGTATAATAAAATGAGATATATGCTACATAGTAAACAATTAATAACCTGACGTGAAAGGAATGGATGGTAAATAAAGCAAAGTTCTAATTTTATATGTTTTACCGATATGTACTATTGGTTGCCTAACAAGATGGGAAGTGTTTGGATTTAGCTGCATACTGTTGTAATATACTGTTGTTGACGTTATAGATTAATTCTGTCTGTTAAGATTGGATAGGAGTTGTGGAGAAGTTAAAGTAACTAAAAGAAAAAAAAAACAAATCCGGAAGTGAATGATAATGTTAAATAAATAATTTTAAATAATAAAATCAATAAAATTATGTAATGGAATTAATAACAAAAAGGGGAAATAAAATATGTGACAGCAAAATCTAATTGAACTTTATGTTGTTTTCGATGGAATAAAATAATTTGAGGAAATATAACATGATGGGCTTCCAAACGGAGCGGTTATTGTATGAGTGAATAATAGAAAGAAAGCTAACTAATATAGGTCTAAGTGTGTGTATTAATGTCAATATGTAATGGAGAAACTAAATTTACTGAATATCTGAGATACTAGCGAACTATGAGTTTTTGTAATTGGTAGTGGGGTGAACAGACTGAAACAAGTGTGATATATTTTGAGTGCAACAGTTTATAAACTTACGTGACAGAGATGACCAAAAGAATTAAGACTGATGTAAGAAAGAACGAATATGAAATTAAATTAAGATAGTTGAGTAATGGCGGTTGCCTAATATGAAGATGGAAAAATGAAAAAGGAATGGTATATATGAAATTATAAACTTATATATAACTAATATATGATATGAAAGAACTGTGAATGAATGTAAGCTAATGAATTTAGGTGTGCAATACCCTATTGTTAAGTATAGTCAAAAAATAATCTGAAATAGGAGAAGGTAACATGAAAATTAATAAGAAACAGAGAGTGAAATGTGTGGCAGACCAAAGTAATTAACTGTATGTTGTTATTAAATGGGATGAATGAAGTGATGATGACATAACAGGCAAAAAGACAAAGTGATTGTGTAGTAAGTTACATTCTAAAAAGAGACAAGTAAACCAGATCAAGATTTGAGGGTTATTAACAATAAGAAACGGAGAGTCTAAATAAGTTACGATAGAATTGGTGAATAAGATCTGGAATAAGATCTAAAGGAATAGAAACAAGTGTAAAAGAGGATTGGAATTAAAAGAGGAAGAAAAGAAAGAAAAGATAAAGAAGAAGAAATGAAAGGAGAAGAAAAGAACAGAAAGAAAGGAAGAAAAGAAAGAAGAGAAAGAAGAAAAGAAAAGAGGAACAGAGAAGAAGAATAGAAATTGTGTTAGGAATGGGATAGTGGAGGAGGAAAGAGTGAACGAAAAGAGACGGTGTAAGTTGAGATGTGTGTTAATGGGTGATTAGTAAGGAAATAGAAAAATGTTAAAAAACTAGTGGGGTGGTGGAAAAGAGGGAACAGGTAATGAATAGAAGAAACGGAAAAGGAATATGGGAAAATAATAAGATAAACCAAAGTTGGGTTAAGGGAATAGTTGTCGAAGGATAGGAGTGAAAGGTCGGTTTAGAGTAGTTTGACGATTGACACAATTAGGGCTAGTCCTCATGTCTCTAGAAATCTCAAGGTCCTCGTACAAATCCAACCGTAGAGTGTTCTTATCTTGGATATTGTGAATTAATTTAACACCATCAGGGATGCTGAGATGGTGATTATTAACTTTGAGGTGATGTGAAAAGGCTGATGTAGTATCTCTCTTAGAATGTTCAGCACATCTAGTTGATAGTGATCTGTAAGTCCTGCCGATGTAAGAGGCATCACAATCAGACAGTGGCGACGCGTGACTTTTTCTGAAGTGTTACCAAAACCAGATGCAAAAAATCTTATTAAAAAAAATTAAGATATGGCTAAATGTATATATACACTCACCGGCACAAAATTCTGCTACCCAAAATTTTTGATTAAGTTTGACAATCTATAACTTTCTTATTTGTACTTCGATTTTAAAGATTATTGCACGTGTTTGTAGGTACATGTATTGATGTCAACTGCTATTATTCCGGTAACAAAAAATTTTTGCTTAGATGGCATTATACGGGGATGAATGTAAGCGTTGTTTTTTCTCCTAATTTTAAAAAATTTTGTGGAAAAATTGGAGGGCTGATTTTGTTTCATACTCCTTTTGTATTATCCTGGAGGTATCACTAAGGTCTTGTTTTTTGAATTATCTGAATATCTCTTTTCTTGTAAGAGCTGTAATTAAAAACACTTCTTTGAAGGTTTATTTAATTAAAAATATCAAACGCACTAAAATTAACAAAACAAAACAAATTTAACAACAAAACAAAACAATTCAATAGCGGTTATGTCCACCTCTTGCAGCAACGACTGCTCGCAATCTGTTTAGCATCTAATAAAGATGTGTTTTCCTTGCCTGGGGAATAGCCCGATATTGCTCTACCAGTGCCAATAACTGTACCAAATTTTCTGGAGGCCTAGGATGACGGCAAATAGCTTTTTTTATTCATCCCATAAATGCTCAATATGATTGAGATCTGGGCTGCATGCGGGTCATTCTAATCTTATCAATCCAACCTCAATTGTATGAGTCCAGTGTTTTTATTTACAAAAAATGGTACAGCTCTTACAAGAAAAAATATATTCGGATAATTCAAAAAACAAAATGTTGGTGATGCCTCCGGGAAAATATGATAGGACTATGAAACAAAATCAGCTATTCCATTTTTCCACAGATTTTTTTAAAATTAGGAGAAAATACAACGCTTCCTTTCACCCCTGTACAATGACATGCAAACAAAATTTTTTGTTACCGGAATAATACCAAACAATATGAATACATGTACCTACAAACTGGTGCAAGAATCTTGAAAATCGGAGCACAAATAATAAAGTTATAAATTGTCAAACTTAATCAAAAATTTTGGGTGGCGGAATTTTGTGCCGGTGAGTGTAGCTTCAATAATATCATTTTGTATATCACTTAAAACTCTCACAAAAACAGATGTTTCTAGATGTTGACAAAATTTTTGATCTTTTTTGGCAATTATTGTTAACAATTTCCTGTAATTGCCTAAATTGTCAGAGTCGTCGCACTCAAAATGACCACGAAACGCTAGTTCTTGTTTGGCCCAAAAACATACAGTATCTATTATATAAGTGTGCTAAGGATATACCTATCTATTTTTTTTAACAAATTCATTATGTTTAGCAATATTTGCTTTAAAAGCTTGGTTAAGAGAACTTTTGATTTTTGTTTTGCCAAACTGAATCAAATTGGGTATACATCTTACATGTAGGTAACGGAGAAATTTCATGTCTCCTTTTTAAAAATCTAACACTATTTAAATCGTGAACCTGGTCCACCCATTTTTCTGTAGAAACGAAAAGACATGTCGAACAATACAGTATATTTTTCTTGCAACCATAATATAACCAAGGATTTTCACTGTACCAACTAAATTTAAAATATCGAACTACTTTTGTTGATTCCTTTTTTAAATTGTTTAATAGGTCTTTCATTTTTAATCTCATTTTTTTCTTCAAAATTATACAAGGAGAATTACTTTTCAAGTAGTTGATCGATTAAGAAGCGACACTCATTCATGGTTAAGGGGGGGGGGGTATAGTTAATTCTGCGTTTTTTTGCATAATTTTAAAACGTTTTCCCTTGAAAGTGGTGGGGTTAAATTAAATGGGTAAAATGATATCTTAAAGAACAACACTTGAAGATGATTCAGTTAAATTTTTATTGAAAAATATTAAACAATGAAGCAGTGGCGTCATTTTTAAGTAGACGATCCAAAAAAGAAGATGATTTGCGGTGTACACTATATCTTCGGACTGAATCATTTGAAACATATAAACCACAAAAATTATTTTAGTTTAAGAGTTTCTTGAGGTAGTGACGTCGAGTTTTTATGATTATATTGATTTTTAAATTCATGGTATAACTTTAAAATGAAAAAATTGAAAAAAAAACAAAAAAAAAAGTGTGTTTGGAAAGAGAAAAATGGTAATATAAACAAAAAAATAAATATAAACAAAAAAATCACTACCTAGTAAAATATCTAAAAAAGAAGTCTGCAAAATTTCAGAAAGATCGGTGCATTACTTTTTGAGTTACAGTACACCGCCTCAAAAAAACATGTTTTTCAGAAAACGCGTTTTAAAAAAAATGTAGTTTTGTCAATAATACTAAGAAATTTTTTGTATATATGTATCCATATCTCCGTCAATTTTGCTCAGATTAACTTGAAATCTTAATGGTACACTCTTGAAAATATTTACAATCGAATAAGCCAATAAAAAAAATCGAAAAAAAATAATCAAAAATACTATACCCCCCCCCCCCTTTAACTGCACGCACACTTTTTATAGGTACTGTCACCAATTTAAATCTGGTATAGTCGGTTCTCTAAACTCAGACACAACTGGCTAGTGATTTTAGTAAGTAATTTGGAAAATTTGGTAAAATTTGCAAAAAAATAATTACTGAATAGTTAATAATTACTAAATAGTTAGTAATTTTGCCAATTTTGGCAAAATTGGTCAAAAACCAAAAAATTGCCTACTAAAATCACCAGCCAGTTGTGTCTGAGTTTAGCGAACCGACTATAACAGCGCTACTGATACACAGCGCGCTTATGCCGTCGCTTCTTCAAAATTTTCAGTCACTAGCCGGTCCCGAGCGCCAGCGTGGGTAGGGTATATAACCATTGTAACCAGAAATGAGTCTGGTAACAGAGTATAATAAAGTGCAACTGAGTCACATAAACTCGCCAATATTTTCGTGTCTACGAGTAGTTGGCTATTTACTGAGTTAGGTACTATTACCACATAATATAATAATATATTTCTATTGGTAAATAGAATTATTCATCGTCATAAAATATTTATTTGCAAGATTTTTAACTGTTACCAATGGTAACAGTGGTTACATGGACGCTTCGCCAGTGCAATCAGAACAAGTCAGTCTGTAAACTCCACTACGGTTCATATAGTGTATTGTATCTTTAGTATTTGTCAAAAAGTGGCCAAGGGTATTTCCAACTTTAAAAGAAATATGTAAAAATCATAGGCGTAACCAGGGGCGGTTTTGGGAGTTAACACCATACCCCTCGGAGACCTTCCAGTAGTTGTAACCCCCCCTTAGGATTATCCTGGTTACGCCTATGGTAAAAATTAAGTCTTTGTACAACAAACTTTGACAATACATAAGAATAATGCGGAGTGATCCATAGACTAAGAGCCGCTATAGGTGAAATTTCTTAATCATTTTAGGCACGACGGGACCCTATAACTTAAATAGTATAACCTAAAAGAAAACGTTTGAGCACTGTGCCGTCACTTTTCAGTGGCACATGCGTCTACAGTGGCGCATCAAAGTTTCCACTTATGGACGGGATACATAAATTAAAAAATACCCTCCCTCATTACCAGAATTTAATTTTTTTCATTTTTTTAAGTTCTATGTGATTAAGACATAAGATTCATCGTAATTTTAACCCACTACCCCCTTCTCCCTGCCCCCACCATCAAAAACTTTATTTTTCGATTTTATTTTTTTTAGTGGGATGCAATCAATTTTAAAATTTCAAAAAATTCACACACATAGTTAAGGCTTTTATAAAACACGTCTATTTTTTATAGACCTGTAGGTTGAGTTTACATAATCTCAAAAAATGTAAAAAAAATTTTTTTTGGAAAAAAGTATATAACTTTTTTTGGGGATAGCTGCAGATCTAATTTTTTCTTAGTCTTATGTATTTTATCAAACACTATATTTCTAATTTTTTTCAGATTTTTCTGTAACGCTGGTCACCTTCAAAAATCCAAAAAACTGTTTTTAAGGGGGTTTTTGGGGGGTTTGAACGTGTTTTTCTGATTTTTAAATATTTTATAGGACTCAGTTACTTCAATTTACATATAACCTATAAAAACAAAATTGATTTGATATATTATGAAGTCTATAAAATAGGGAAAATCCCCCAAAACCCCCCAAAAAACAGTTTTTCGGATTTTTGAAGGTGGGGAGCCTTACGGAAAAATCTGAAAAAAATTAAAAATATAGTGTTTGATAAAACACACAAGATTAAGAAAAAATTAGACCTGCAGCTATTCCTAAAAAAAAGTTATGCGCTTTTTTGAAAAAAAAAATTTCTTTTAATTTTTTGAGGTTATGTACACTCTACCTATGGGTCTATAAAAAATAGGCATGTTTTATAAAAGCCTCAGCTATTCGTGTGAATTTTTTGAAATTTTAAAATTGATTGCACATAACAAAAAAAAATAAAAACGAAAAATGAAGTTTTTGATGGTGGGGGCAGGGGAAGGGGGTGGTGGGTTAAAATTACGCTGAAACCTATGTGTTAATCACATAGAACTTAAAAAAATAAAAAAAAAATTATTCTGTTAGTAAGGGATGGTAACTTATAATTTATTTATCCCGTCCATAAGTGGAAAGTTTGATGCGCCACTGTCGACGCATGTGCCACTGAAAAGTGACGGCACAATGTTTAAACGTTTTCTTTTAGGTTCTACTATTTAAGTTATGGGGTCCCATTGTGCCTAAAATGATTCAGAAATTTCACCTATAGCGGCTCTTAGTCTACCACTGCAATCAGCGCAGCGCATCAAAGAATAAGAGTGGCAATCATACCATCAGCATCAGGAATGAAATGCCTTCATGATGATGTTTTATTAAAAAAACATTGTATATCAATTTTATCATGCAGGGTAGTTGCCTATGCCCAAAATTGAGTATGAGTAATTAAGAACCAGAATTTTCGCAATAGTTCCCACGCCAGAGGTACAATAACAAGTTATTAACCAGTTTTAACAATATCGTTCTTTAATTTGTAATCCATCATTTCTTCCAGTCTACCGCACTGGTTTTTCAATAGTTGGGATATTTTATCATCCTCTAATCTTGACGTCTCCATTTCAGAGATCTTAAAATTTTACACTTATTTGCTTAAAGTCTGTCATGAGTGATGAATGATGCTGTAGGCGGCTATGCAAGTATGAATAGAAAATTATTCATGTCAAATTTCGGAGTTCTATCATTCGTCTATGTTGAAAATTTGTTATTATTTTTTATATATTTACCAGTATTCCATTTGTGTCTGTCGGGAGGGTACGTCTCAAGGCTACTGCACAAAATTATAGAATAGAGGTGAGTGCGGAACGACTCATTTAAGGAACGATAACCAAGACGGCATAAAAATATTCATGTTTAAGGAAATGAGAAAAACAATAAATCTGAAAATTGTCGTGGAACCACTTTCTGGTAACATCCTTAACCCTTAAACGCCCAACCTTTTTTAGGTTCCATGTACGCCCAAGGGTGGGTAAAAAATGTCCACCTCGAAAATAGCTAATATATTTATTGAGAGTTGTTGGAAATGGATTAAACTTAAGAATCTTATGCTTAATAAACACCGTATCTTCTAAAATATTAAGATAAACAATTTACAAACCTTACAACAACATTAAAATGTACATCAATATTAACATACCAGTAAAAGCAAGTAATTCAGATTTGTCGATTTTCTTCACATTCTTCTTTCAGCCTCCTCATTGGCGGATAATTATGTCGATTATGTAATTATACGTCGATAATTATATGAATTGTGTTCCTATCAACGAGAAATTATATTATAGAAACCTTTAGTAACAAGTTTTACCAAGGGTGTACTTTTTATGCCCACCCATATTTAACTCAAGATATTACTTTTATTTTCAAAAATATCGATAGAACCAATTTAACATTAGATAAAAGGCTGTCTTTTTAACAACAAATAATTTTTGGAAAATGTTTAAACACGTAATCAATATGTTATGAACAATCAATATGAACAAGTGGGTCGAGGTGGAGGTGTAGGTCGCGGTGGATGCTACTAGTTAAGTCGCGGTCGATGTCGACAGCACATAGCAAGGAGGTTACCTGCACTAATCTCGAGCTAGAACCACTATCAAGTGAAGTAGTTTAATGCAATTTGAATGAAGCATCCTTGTAGGCCGCGCAGTAGACATTCATGTAAAACAAACTGATTTTACTTTCAAAAGCATCGATGTAAACTTCCTGGATAGCATCGCGCTAAACCTCCAGCACGACTTACCTGCTCTGTTCTCTTCCGTTCACTACAATGTGTTTGTATTACATGGATCGACATCGACCGCGACCTCCACCTCCACCGCGACCCACTTGTTCTGTTCTTACCCTAAGGGCGGGGTTACAAATACTTGATAGTCTTTGGGGGTATGGAATAGTAATGGTGTTAAGCGTATAGAGCTCAAAGTACATCCAAATGGGGAGGGGTTATAACTAGTGTGACCAACTAGCCCGAAAAATCCGGGACATGGCCCGAATTACGAAGTGGTGTCCCGGCGTCCCGGACAAGGCTTCCGGGTCATCCGAATTTTCGATGTTTTGGTTTCTATTTTGAATGCGTTATTTTTCTAAGAATTCACATCAAATTGAGTTGGTGGGACGTGGGACACGAAAAAAGGCGACAATTTCTATAGTGTAATATTCTAATACCACATCCAAAATGCATACATTTTATATAGTGGTATTATATTGCATCTCAAGACAACTATGATTTTAAGAAACACGCTACAATAGTAAGAAGTAATCTGTTCTGAAGCGGTTTTCTTTTGGCATGTTTGACAATTATATTTTTAATGGGATTAAGCCACCATAGGTTTGATTGATAATTACATTTTTATATTAACCATATTAAGGTTATATTTACATGGAAATCCATCATTAGTTGATTTTCTAAATTTTCCTTTTTTTGAGAACAATTTCCAGATTGGAAGTCGAAACGTCAAAAACTAACAAAAATGTAATTATCAGTAGTATTTGCACAAGAGCTCTAAAATTATGAATTTTTCCCGAGTGACACTTTGACAGTTTTAATTTCACGAGCCAAAGGCGAGTGAAACTATGTCAAAGTGTCACGAGGGCAAAAATTCTATATTAATTTTAGAGTTCGAGTGCAATTTGTTGCGATTATTTCATGAATAAAACTGTTCAAAACCAAAATTTTATTGTAATTTATTTATGTAAGTACAAATTAGTACAATTAAACACAAAGTTTTTATAAATATTTGACG